>NC_136067.1:301363412-302845912 GCF_964261635.1 Lissotriton helveticus | reverse complement strand
CCCTCTTCCTCAGCGCTGTTTGTCTGGCCGTCTGAATAGCCAGAGCATTGCCTTTCCCGACATCGTCTGTCACCTTCTTATGGGCTTGATATTTCATAATGGCCACGTTTTTGGGGAGCGACAGAGAGTCTAACAGTCGGTGTATTAGGAGGCCATGTTGGATCTTGGTCCCATGGGAAGTAAGGAAATTCCTTTCTTTCCATAACCTCCCGAAGTTGTGGGCCACCCCGAAGGCATACTGGCTGTCAGTGCAGATATTTACCGTTATACCCTTGCTTAACTCACAGGCTCTAGTGAGGGCCACTAGTTCTTCTGCCTGGGCAGAGCACTGCGGAATTTGAGCTGTTTCGACTACCTTTTCTAATGTTGTGAGTGTGTAGGCAGCTGAGGTGTTACCATCTGGCCTCCTGAGACATGATCCGTCTACATATAGTGTACCTTCTGGGTCCTCTATCGGGGTATTCTGTAAGTCAACCCATCCCTTTGTCTCGTCCTCTGTCCTTAATATGCAGTCATGTGGGTCTAAGCGGGCATCTGGAGTGTCCAGTGGGAGTAATGTAGCGGGGTTTAGTGCAGTGTATCTTTTGATGTTAATGTGGCTGGCAAAGAGTGTTAGTTCATACCCTGTAAGTCGTGCGCTTGTGAGGTACTGTGTCTTGGTATTATGAAGGAGGGTGTCTACAGAATGGGGGACCATCAGGGTCAGAGGGGAGTTCATGACGATTCCCGCACTCTGACGGACCATGAGGGCGGCAGCAGCTGTCGCCCGAAGGCATCCTGGGAGAGCCCTCGCAACAGGATCTAAGGTGGCTGAAAAATAGGCACATGGCCGTTGGTGACCTCCAAACATCTGGGTCAGGACTGCGCATGCACAGCCATCTGTCTCATGTACAAAAAGAAAAAATTGTTTGCTATAGTCAGGGGTACAGAGGACTGGAGCAGTACACAGGGCCCTCTTCAAATCTTCGAAGGCCTGCGCATGCTCTGTAGTCCATGGAAAATAACTGTCTGATACATCCTTGGTGGTGAGGGCGAGAAGGGGTTTGACCATGGCCAAAAAATTTGAAATCCACTGTCTACAGAATGAGGTTAGCCCTATGAAAGCTCGTACCTGCTTTTGTGTTCGTGGGGCCGTCATAGCATTGATAATGGCCACACGATCAGCGGTGAGCTGCCTTCCCTCCTTCGAGAGGAGATGACCTAAATAGGTCACCTTCTCTTGACAAAACTGTAGCTTTTTTAAAGAGACTTTGTGGTTGTGGAGGGCAAGGTGGCGTATCAGACAGAGAGTAGCTTCTTTACATGTTGGGGTAGAATTTGCAGCAATGAGGAGGTCGTGTACATACTGCAATAGTGTTGAATTGTCAGGAAGTTCAAAGGAATCTAGTTGGCTTTTTAGGGCTTGGCTGTAGATACTGGGGCTCTCGGTAAATCCTTGGGGGGCGCGGCAGAATCTGAAACTCCGCCCACCAAGGGAGAAACCAAAAAATTGTCTGCTGTCAGGATGTATGGGTATGCTGAAGAAGGCGTTTTTCAGGTCAATGACAGAGAAGTGTGTGGTGTCAGAGGGAACCATCGTCAAGAGGGCCGAGATGTCGGGGACAATAGGATATTGGGATATTGTTATTTTGTTAAGGGCTCTTAGGTCAATCACAAATCTGTATATTTTAAGGGCGAGAGCATTTCCATTAGTCTTTTTAAGAACGGGAATAATGGGACTGTTACAGATATTCAAACGTGATGTGGGCAGGTCACCTACCCACTAGAAGTGTGCGCACATTATATCATGAAACGCAGATGTTTCTTCACAAAAACTTCAAGTTTATTCATTCAATGTTCATCATTCAATCAAAATACTCGATTCAATTCCATCTTTAGAATCAATTTCATATGCTGGGATAATTAACATCTTATGTCGCAAATAATCCAAATGGTTCACAGTTTTTCAATACCCAATGCATTTCGGGTCGGCAGAATGGGACCCTTCATCAGGGGTCTATAAAAGAAATGAAACAGGACCTGTTCATTCACTTCACTTCAATACATCATGATAACACTTACATTAAATGCATATAAATTGCAACCATAATGCTATAAACGCTGCTCAATAAATCATAATTTAAAAGTAAAACTATATTCTCTTCCACTGGTAAACAATTCAAGCTCTATACTCAATAGAAACGCTGTATCAAGATGGAACATGCACAAGTGGGTTGACCAACATGCAATATGTGTGCCGTTATCAAGCTCACAAACGAGGCTCTACAAAATCTGCTTTAGCAGTCACAAGTGGTGACGGTGTTCATCAATGGATACATTTTACTTACAGCGCACTGGAACCAACAGTGTCGATACTCTTCTCGGGACGAGCTCATCAAGGAAGTGAATTTACGCGCAAAACAGTTCGAAGAAATCAAAACCGGACTAACAGTGATCACATGGTTCTATCTTGATACAGCGTTTCTATTGAGTATAGAGCTTGAATTGTTTACCAGTGGAAGAGAATATAGTTTTACTTTTAAATTATGATTTATTGAGCAGCGTTTATAGCATTATGGTTGCAATTTATATGCATTTCATGTAAGTGTTATCATGATGTATTGAAGTGAAGTGAAGAGGTATTTAAGTGAAGTGAATGAACAGGTCCTGTTTCATTTCTTTTATAGACCCCTGATGAAGGGTCCCATTCTGCAGACCCGAAATGCATTGGGTATTGAAAAACTGTGAACCATTTGGATTAATTGCGACATAACATGTTAATAATGCCAGCATATGAAATTGATTCTAAAGATGGAATTGAATCGAGTATTTTGATTGAATGATGAACATTGAATGAATAAACTTGAAGTTTTTGTGAAGAAACATCTACGTTTCATGATATAATGTGCGCACACTTCTAGTGGGTAGGTGACCCTGCCCACATCACGTTTGGATATTAAAAGACACGGACAGACGCCGTGTGACAAATGTGCGCCTAACCTTAACTTTAATTAAGCATTGCATCAAAATAAGGAACATTCGAGTGCACGGGGATAACACTAATTGCTTATTGAACATTTCCGTCTACCCCATCCCAGAGTGCACCAAACCAGAATAATGCAACTAGACGAAATTGCTTCATTAACCACTAATAAAGCTGAAACGTTAGGTTTCGCACCGGAAGCCGCAGAAGAAATCTATGGATTGATTCAGGAGACCAGGAAATTCACTCCACAAAAAACCACCACCGCACAATTATTGAATACATGAGTAAAAAGGAGATTAACCAGAGGTTGCACACAACCACCTTAATCCATTATCATAAAAACAAGAGAATTCCCAGGGGACTCAGAATTGCCCTAAAGTCAATGTTGTGTAAGAACAGTAAAACATTTGTTGAAAAATGGTTTCAAATTCTGAACAAATGTTCATTAGATTTGATTTTATTGATCGTTGAAGAATTGTCAAAGGTATTATCTGAATTAGAGGAAGAAATCAAGGTCATACAAGCAGAAGTCAATAAAATCCCAGATGTAAAAAAAACTTTGGAGGAGATCAATTTGAAATTGGAACGTTATGCTAAAGAGGTAAACGAACGAAAAGTGCGTAAATATCGTCGAGACACTTTAGATTACAAATTGGAGGAAGTGTACACATGGGCAGAGATTTATAACCAAAGACAATGGCAACCTAAGCAGCAACAGCAAAAACCGGGTACATCTTCATCACAAGAAAGCATTGTTTCTGATTCAGATATTGCTGCATCTAGAAGACCAGTTAATACAAGTAGTAAAAGCATAGTCAAACCGTCAACCAGTAGCACCACTCAACAACCGTCTTTTTTAGAAACCAGCCCAGCAGCGAACGCACCACCTACTTTAACAGAACAAGAAGGGGTCAGAGAAACCGCAGAAGAAATCGCCAAAAGGACAAGGAGCCAATTATCGAAAGTGACTTAATTATGAACATTTCATCAAAAACATTGACCGAAACACAGAAGCAACTTCTCAATAAAGGTATAACATTTGTACCGACATATTGTTCCAATCTGGCAGACACAGAAATAGCCCTATTTAAATTTTTCAGGTCTCTAAAGTTGAAATTTTTCTTTAAAAACACACAAGGAACCCTGCAAGAAGAAACTTGGGATAAAGAATTCAGACCGACGAGCAGTTTTTGTGCTCCATTTTCTCATAAGACAATTGAAGCCTTTGAAAGAAATGTATTATCTGAAGTGAAAAGCATTCCGTTTACTAAACCGAAGAAAAGTAACTTGTCAGTAAAGGAATGGAACACTCTTAAAAACCTGAGTAGAGATAAAAGTTTGACATTCCAAAAGGCTGACAAAGGAGGTGCCATTGTCGTAATGGACACACAATTTTACATTGAAAGGGTTAACGATCATGTTTCCGATGAAAACATTTATTTACCTTTGGAATGTGACCCTGCAAATGAATATCAATCGATTCTTCAAAAAATTGTAGATCACGCATTGGAGATGAACTGGATCAACCCTAAGACTCACCATTTTTTCATAACGAAATTTCCCAGAAGGCCGCAACTATATATGTTGCCTAAAATGCACAAAGATCCCATCAATCCGCCATTTAGACCCATACTGTCGGCCCTCGGATCCATCTCTGAACCTATAGGTAAGTTCGTTGACAAGTTCTTACAACCGATTGTGCAGAAAAACAAAACATATATAAAAGACACGTCATCGTTTTTAAACTTGTTGAATGCATTGGTACTTGAAAATGATGAGACATACTGGCTATGTACAATTGACGTCACAGCGTTATACACGTCAATCCCTCATAATGAGGGCATTGAAGCTCTAGAATGGAGTCTGGTGTACAGTGATTTGGAGGAATACCGGAGGATATTCATTATGGAATTAATGCATTTTGCATTATATTACAGCTATTTTGAATGGCAGGGAAGATTTTTTAACCAGTGCAATGGAACTTCAATGGGCTTTGGGGGGTCGCCCTCTTATGCCAATACATACATGTGTAAATTCGAAACAGACCACATTTTGGAAAATCCTATTTGGACAGAAGGTTTGGTAAAGTTCAAAAGATTCATCGATGACATTTTCCTCATTTGGAAAGGTCCACGACAAAAACTAGAAGAAAATATCAAAACATTGAACACGATGAACGAACGTATTAAATTCACGCACAACATAGATATGGAAACCATTGCATTTTTGGATGTACAACTACTACTACAGAATAACAAGATCAGTACCAAAGTCCATATCAAAAAAACTGATAGAAATTCGAGTTTGCTATTTCAAAGTTTTCCTCCTGCATCGCTGAACAAACATTTGCCAACCTCTCAATACACTAGATTGAAAAGAATCACAACTAATAACACTGATCTAGAGAACTCTTTGAACCAACAAACAGAAAAATATCTACAACGGGGTTATCCATCAGACATTCTTGAGGCATCTTTGGAAAAAATCGCCATACAATCCAGAGAAACACCTTTGAAAGAAAAAACCAAAATACAAGAGCAAAAAACCGTATGTGTGATGAAATATTCAGGTGAATCAAACAGGATTAAAGGCATAATCAATAAACATTGGCATTTGATTCAAACAGAACCAGACCTCATAGGTTTGTATGACAACAAAGTGACATTCGCGTTTCAAAGATTCAGAAATTTAAAAGAACTTCTCAATATTCCTAACAAGGAGAATGTGAAATGGCGAGGTATGTTAAGGTGTCAAAATTGCACCCACTGCAGCAATGTCATAACAGGTAATAAAATCACACATCCTACTAAAGGTCATCAAATTGAATTACATCACACAAGTACATGTGACACGATGAATTGTATCTACATGATCAAATGCCCCTGCGGCAAGATATATGTGGGCCAAACAGAACGTAAACTAAAAATCTGCATCACGGAACACAAACGTAATATAAGACTTGTGAACAAAAAATCTACAATTTCCAATCATTGGCATGAAGCGAAACACCAAATCTCTCAATTATGCTTCATGGTTTTAGAGAGTTTACCGCAGTACCGAGACAGGGATCCCAATAAGCAGAGACTAAGAGATGAATACTTCTGGATGATTTTTTTTAATTCTACTCCTCCGATGGGGTTAAATGATCGGATTGAATATTCTTGTTTTTTGTAATATTACATTGACTATGGACTGATTCTGTATCCCTCATAAACATTTTGCATATATCTCATGTTCAGTTATCTTGAAATTTTTATTGAATGTACATGGTTGTCACACACATACATGATGGTATAATGAAGCTTGAGTTTATTTTTGGACATCACTTGATCGTCACATTGAAAATGTCTATTTTCGTGTTTATTTACATATTCACATTACAAGATATGTGTTTTTTGTTTTGGGTATTTTTATTGGTCCTTATCCCGATCATGTGATCACTGTTAGTCCGGTTTTTATTTCTTCAAACTGTTTTGCGCGTAAATTCACTTCCTTGATGAGCTCGTCCCAAGAAGAGTATCGACACTGTTGGTTCCAGTACGCTGTAAGTAAAATGTATCCATTGATGAACACCGTCACCGCTTGTGACTGCTAAAGCAGATTTTGTAGAGCCTCGTTTGTGAGCTTGATAATGGCACACATATTGCATGTTGGTCAACCCACTTGTGCATGTTCCATCTTGATACAGCGTTTCTATTGAGTATAGAGCTTGAATTGTTTACCAGTGGAAGAGAATATATTTTTACTTTTAAATTATGATTTATTGAGCAGCGTTTATAGCATTATGGTTGCAATTTATATGCATTTAATGTAAGTGTTATCATGATGTATTGAAGTGAAGTGAATGAACAGGTCCTGTTTCATTTCTTTTATAGACCCCTGATGAAGGGTCCCATTCTGCCGACCCGAAATGCATTGGGTATTGAAAAACTGTGAACCATTTGGATTAATTGCGACATAAGATGTTAATTATGCCAGCATATGAAATTGATTCTAAAGATGGATTTGAATCGAGTATTTTGATTGAATGATGAACATTGAATGAATAAACTTGAAGTTTTTGTGAAGAAACATCTACGTTTCATGATATAATGTGCTCACACTTCTAGTGGGTAGGTGACCCTGCCCACATCACGTTTGGATATTAAAAGACACGGACAGACGCCGTGTGACAAATGTGCGCCTAACCTTAACTTTAATTAAGCATTGCATCGAAATAAGGAACATTCGAGTGCACGGGGATAACACTAATTGCTTACTGTTACAGATATTGCCACATGTCTCCTCTACTATGCCCTTGTCCATCAATTTGGATATTATTGTCATCAGGGCCATTTCTCCTTCCGCGGGCAGTCGATACTGCCGAAGGCGGGGGAGAAGTGCACCTGGCTGGATGCATACCACATGAGGGGGAATGTTGAGACACCCTACATCGGTGTCTGATGATGCCCAGAGGGAGGAAGGTAAAGACTGCAACTCTGGTGGGAGAGGACCGGACAGATACATGTAGGAAGCTGCAGTCGGGGATATTGTTAGGGATACACTTTGGGGACTACATGATATGGTCGCATACAGGGCTTTAAGTAAATCTAAACCTAGCAAGTTCTCACTGCAACTTGTAGTAAGGACCAAGGGAGCGTCAACATGTGCAGGGCCAATGTCGAGAGGGAGAGGTTCAGAGATAAGACTGGTCACGGGTGTCCCTGCAAAACCCACGGAGACATTCATATTGCCAGAAAGGAGTGCCTCCGGGACTGACAGACGTGCAATAGAAGACCTGGTGGCCCCAGTATCCAAAAGAAAATTCTTATCATTCCCCACAACTGACATTTTAACATACGGGCCCTTTTGATCCACTGGAATTTGCACTCTGGTAATACCCCTTTCCTGGCTGTTCTATGCTTGGTAGGATCCTGTCTCATCAACTTCATCATAATCATCATTATAATAAGTGCGTGTTGCTTCGTTCCCATCAAACCTGTTGGTCGGGCGCTGCCGGATGGGGGGCTACATCCCTGGGCCTACGTTCTTTATCCTGTGGATGGGGCGGGCCATGATCCCGAGTCGGCCTCGCTTCCCTGGGAGCGCGAGGCCGAGTCCTCCCTGTTCTTACGTTTTCTGCTAATACAGGACACTCATCTATCCAATGGCTGTACCCCTTACAATAAGCACACTGATCAGTTTGGAGGGCTCCCATACCTTGAGGACTGGAGGGGGTGGACTGACGAACCCTTGGAGGGGGTTGGTATTGCGGTCTAAAATTTCCACGGGCATCGGGACCTCGGGGAGGGTAAGCTTCCTGTAAAAGTGCCTTCGTTTTAAGATCCCTAACCTTCTTACTTTCCTTATCTTTATCCTCGTTCTCCCTATTCTCGTGGTATTGAGCCATAGCCAAGATACCGGTCATAGTTTGAGCAGACCATGTACTCTCAACCTTCTTAAGCCTGGCAGAGATCTCAGGAGGTAAGTTGCTGACAAATTTGTCAACAAACACTGGGCCAGAACCTGGAGTCCGGGGATCCAGACCACTATGTCCCTTGTATTCAGTCTCAAAACGGGTAAAGAAGTCAGCCACGTTTTTGTCTTTTCCCAGTCTACAGGTGTTTATTTTATCCCAACTAATGACAGTTTCCGGTAAAAGTGTTTTCATAAACGTCATTATTTTTCCAGGCAAAGTCAGGATGACAGCTTCTGGTTTAGCCCCTCCTATCCTTGCTTCTTCCATAGTCCCTAGGTCGGCCCATTTACCTCCCAATGCCACTTCATGATAGGTATGCCGAATCTTATCCCAAATTTCAGTGGGTACAACCGTACCAAAAAGTAAATCTATATCTTCCAGAACAAGAGTACCTGTGGATATAATCTGGCCTATCTCTTGGTAAAAGGCAGCCGGATTCTTCCGGGAATCTGATAACTGACCTTTTAATTGCATTACTTCTGACCTTTTCCAAGGGACATGAACCCAAAGTCTGCGCCAGTGTGCTTCGACAGCCCCTCGGCCATTATTTTGGGCGTCGGTAAGTGCACTAACAAAGACAGGGCCGCCTCTCTCATTGTCACAGCTCTTTCTAAAGGGGCATTTGAAAAGGTAGTCATGTCACGGTAAGCTACTAAAACAGATATAGCACTAAACATCCCCTCTCCCTGAACATCATCCCTTTTTACTTGTGACCTAAGGTCCATCAATCCGGTTGGTATCTAAACAGACACATTTTCAAATTTCTGCATTATCAAAACACACATGTATTCAGCCCAGGTGGTTTGTTCTATAATTGTCCATTGTGAAAAGGTGGACCATATTTCTTTAAAAGAATAAGTATTTTTGTTATTCATCCAACATTCACACTGTTGCCTCTGTAGGTCTTTCTCTTCAAGGGACTAAATGCTGACTGCTGAACATAAGGAGGCTAATCGGGGGAACTAAATAATTTACATAAGTCTTGTTTGACTGTAGACCACGGGGAAGCAGGAGAAGGACGGGTAAGGGTAAGGCCGCTAGGGTTGGACTGGTGGTGACTTGTTGTCATTCCCTCGGCGAGGACAGAGTTAATGGGTGTGGTCGAAGTCGTGGGAAAACTCGGGAGGGCTGGTGTGACAGGGAAAATGGTAGGAGGGGCAGTGGAGGCTGGAGCGGGTGGTGGTAGGGGGACATGCGGGTTGTGAGGCGTCAGGGCAGGGTACATTGGGGCATATGCAGGAGGGCTTTCTAGCATGGTATCAAGCAAAGAATCGCTTTCTTCTCCCCCCTCTATATGGACCTTTACTTTTTCCCCACGGACTAGATAACATTTCTGTACCTGGACCCCATGCTCCCTATCGGCTATTTCTACCGATTTGGTCATTCTATTTTGCAAATTTTCTCTGGCTTGGTCGGCCATAGACATTCGTTCTTGTTTTCTTTCTTGCGCCTTTTGTTTCCTAGTTCTCTGTTCTACCTCTTTCCTCCAAAATCGAACAGACTCAAACATGGACGGGCGCGTTTTTCTTTTAATTAATTGCTCCTCTAAGTTTGCAAGGACTTGGGAATCAAAGGAGCCAAAAAATGGCCACTCTAAATCCGCGCTACTTTTCTTGGTGTATTTCACCCACAACAAGGAAAACATTATGGCAGCAGGGCCATATTTAATATACATAGTATGGCCAGGAGTTCCTTCTGGAGGAAGCGAGCAGGCCTCCTCCAGCTGGGAGTCCTGGGTACACATACAACAACATAACCTCTTGAATTTACTACTGACCGGCATGCTTAAAAACAGATATCAGACACCAGCGGGTTCCTAAAACTCACCTCGCTCGCTTTTCTTTTGCTAAGGACAATTAAATAGCGGAATCATACAGAACAGACACCAGCGGGTAAAAAAATTCACCTCGCTTGCTTGGCTTTGGCAAAGTTAATTATTCATACAGTTTTCATACAGAACAGACACCAGCGGGTTTTTAAAAATTTACGTTGCTTGCTTGGCTTTGGCAAAAGTCAATAACAAATTGGCTTTTGCGTAAGTCAATAACAGATAGACTTGGTGGATGATCAGCCCACCCTTACCTTACAGGGGTAGTTCTCTTCTGCAGACGTAGGGCTGTGTCCTGCTCCAGAAATTATTTGCTAGGGGACTCCAGCGAGAAGGCAGTCAAGTGGCCCAGACCGGGTGGGGAGGAACACCGGGTGAGTCGTTTGGTCTACCCGAATATAACGAGAATCCTTGGGTAGGGCGCCTCCGTCAGAGTCTCTCCATGCACCTCCTCACGTCCACCAGGCCTGACCTCCATACTCGTGGAGTCCCTATTGGGGCGCCATTTGAAGAACCGGATTAACCCACTTACAGGGTCTCGGCAGCGGGGGAACCGCTCAAATCTCCCATACCCTTCATGCGTAGTAAAAGGAGACACAGGAGCCTTCGTCTGCAGGAGGAACCCAGATTTATTTCAACAGCCCGGGCTATGGAACAGAGTCCAAAGCCAGTCAAAGACACGACAGAGGAGGCTGCTACTTAAATCCGTAGCTAACAAGCCTTTTATACATTTCATACTCCAGCCTTTTGGCTGCAAGACCATTGTCCAATCAGAGCAGTGTTTATTGTTGATTAGCCGGATCCAGGTGGTGTTTGCAGTTGGTGACCTGGTCAAGGGAAGGTCCACAGCCAAATGTTAGTTTTGATTTGATCAGGGCTTGGTTTCCTCAGGTTTCTTTGCCCAGCTGTCTTGATCAAAAGCCCCGGCTTTATGAGCCATTCTTCGATTGTCTGGATGAAAGTTCAGCAGTCAGACCATGTCCAGATAACCTGATCAAGGTGACGAGGATGTGTTATCAGGCTGCGAGCAGGAGAGGAAGAATGATTCATTTACTCGGGGTGAGGGTCATGTGACATTCTGATGACTCTGCAGAGAACAGAGGACTTGGGCGGGTGACGGTTCCCGATCAGGGATGTGGGCCTGCAGAAATGTTTTTTTGTCGTGTCGACAGATTTTCCTTGTACATCATGAGAAATAACCAGGTGGGTCGTGTGGAAAGTGTTTGTCACGAGAAGGCAACGTAAAAATCACTGGAGTCCTATAAAAATGATTGCCGTTCAAAAATACATTTCCTCAGAATGTAGCGGTGGATTCACCACAGAAGAGGACACAGTTGGTAGTGTGTGTTTCAGGCCATGGTGCTGATTTGTGACTGTAAGTTGAGCTTCTTATTTAGAATGACTCCTAGGGATTTGACACTGTCAACAATGGTGGCTTTGCTGCTGATAATGTTGAGTGTGTCCATACAGGATTTTATTGGAACTGTTAATTTAGAAGAGGAGAGGAAGAGAAATGCAGTTCGGAAGGGTACAGTTTTAGGTTATGAAAAGTCCTCAAGTTTTGAACAGAGTTAACGGTGCTGGAGTGATGCGAGATACCATTTTCTGAGGAGACCTTTAGGTATAGTTGTGTATCATTGGCATATTAATTATAGAAAATCCCTGCTTTCTTAAGTAGGACCTCAAGTGACTTGATGTACAGGCTGATTAGGGTTGCTCAACCACCATCAGTGTTGAGAGACAGTCATCAATTTTTATTCTCTGCGATCTGCCCAAGAGGAATGATTTAAACCATTTAAGAACTACACCATTAATGGCCATTCAATTTAGGGTGTCTAGCTTGTGGTGGTTGAATGTGTAAAAGGCTGATGATAGATTGAGAAGAATCAGGAGAGAGGACTTGCCTGAGTCTATGATTTGAAGTGCATCATTGGCCACCTGTAGTAAAGTTGTTTATGTGCTATAGCCCTGACTGAAACCAGATTGGTATTTGTTTAGGAGGTTGTTATTTTTAAAGTGTTGGGTGCTGTTATGCTAGACATCTTTCAATTATTTATGCGAGGAAAGGCAGGTTGGAGATCAGGCAATAGGTTTAGGGGTCCATAAATCTGCAGATATTTTTTGTGGAGAGGGGTGACTTCTCCAGTTTTGAGGCAGTCAGGAAATGTTCCTTGACTGATGGAGAGAATCACCAATTTTGCTAGTAGGCGAGCATGTGAATAGAAACGTCTTTGGCAGTGTTACCCGGGAATGGGTCTACAAAGGGTTTTTTAGGGTTTTATGTTTGTGATGATTTTGAGTTAGTAATACTGCCGCAAGGATGTTAATTATTTGCCAAGTATCTCTGGATTTGCACATCAGGAGAGGGAAAGGGTGGATGTCTTGGCCTAGTAGTGATTTTACATTGCAGTGGAAGAACTTTACAAACTCTTCTGCTTTTGTTGGTGGATCATCCAGTTTGATGGATAAGGAAGTGGAGGGGCTTTTGGTATCATGGATCAGATCAGAGTTACTTCGGTTGGTTCTTGGTTGAGTCCAGGAGGGACCTAAAGTGATTGGATTCCTTGCAACAAGATCTCTTTTGTACATGGACAAAGCATTTCAGAGACATATGAGGTTAGTGGTGGAGGGTGATTGTCTCCATTTCTGCTGTAGAATTCTCAAGACTTTCCTTTCCTCATGTAAGGCCTTGTTGAACCCTGGGGCTGATGATCTAAGATGTTTCTTTTTGCTTTGAAGTGAAGTTACATTATCAAGCAGATCAGAGAGACACCCAAGTATGTGGGAGTTCAAGTCATTGGTATCTGTGATGGGGCAAGTAGGGGAAAGTAGTACCTTCTGAGCATTGTTGCTATGTATACTGATATCCAAGTTCCTGGTATCTTGAAACCAGGTAATTGCTCTTTTCGGCTGGCCCATTATCACGGTATGAAAGTCACATGGTGAAGGCAATGAGGAACCAGTATGGGTTTATTCACTAATACAGTGTGACTGGTTTATTTGAGGCCAAACAGCATGTGTTTTTGAAATGTATGTTTAGTACATACCGTTTTCCAGTCTCAAAGCCTGTGATTTTGCAATGTACCCTTAAAAACTGCAAGCTGCCTTTTTCCAGATGCAAATCTTGAGATTTTTACGAATTTTGTTTTTGCAGTTACAAAGGCTGTGGTTTTTGCACTGCACCTGCATTACAATGCGACTTGCCTTTCTGTAGTCATAAAACCTGTAATTTTGCAAATTGTGGGTTTTTGTGAATGCAAGGTGGCTTTGTATATCAGGTCTAATATGATGTAACAATGCACAAAATTTGCACGAAGCAATCAATGCATACATTTCTTTAATGCTGTCAGTGCAACAATGTATTTCACTGGAGCATAATGTATGTATTCGGGCCAAACCGTATAAATAAAAAAAAGTTTTATAGTGACATTGAACCCTCAATATTTATAAACATTAAAAAGTGCTAGTTGTTACATTTAAGTGGTTGCTTTGTTGTACTTCATATTCCTATTGCTATATATTCCCAACTTCTCATTGGACTATACATGCCCAGTGGAACATATAGCCTAAACCTTGGGGATGAAAAGAAAGGCACACTGAAAACAATAGACACAAATTGATAATGTTAATAATTGTATTAGAAAAAAGTAACATGCTTCAGTTGGGATCAATTCAACATCAGCAATAACCATTTTTTAGGTCGAGCCTGGGCAGCGCATGCACTGCGTTATGCTGTATTGGAGTATGAAATAGAAGCCGCACCCACTCTTTGCCCATATTTGTCATTGGCTTGTGTCATTGCCCTTTGTAAATGCTGTGCTCTGTTTTGTTAATAGACTTGTTAGTCCCTCCTTAGTACCACCTTGTCCTCATTTGTAACCTCTCATGAGGACTGGCCCGTTTACTTCAGTTGTTACACAGTACGTCTTTTTTAGTCTAAAAGCACTATTTTCTTTAATGAGTTTCTCCTACTGCAGGAAAAACATGCTTTCCTGCAATATACAGCATGCCATGCGTGCTTTCACTTTCCGATCAGCCCGGGACAATGGCGGCCACTTCTTTGAATAGGTCTCGCATTTACAAGAGTTTGAGCTATTGGCCAGAGTACCCCTCGAGTGCTAACCCTCAGCCATATACCCTGGGTAAATATACTGTTAATCTAGAGTAGCCTAAATTACATCCTCAATCCCGGTCTTTCTTCTCACCCACAGACAAATATTCCCCGCTTGTGCTGAAATCACTGCGTAGGAGGCTCTTAGTGATAAAAACTATAAAAGAAGATCAAACAGCACAACACTATAATAGTGCATTACAAAGAGTCATGTCAGAAAGCCTGGGCAGGAAAGAAAGACTGAATACGAATATAACTGTAAATCACAGTAGGGATGACAATAGTGGGGCCGAGCTTCATCATAATTTAAAAAGAAAACAGTAGGCAAAACCCCCATCCGACATCCCAGGGGAGGCAATCAGGCCAGGTCGCGCTTCCCTGAGCCAGGAAAATGTCAGTCTAGGTATTCATAATGTAAAAGAGAGGGGAACCCCTTCTATGAATATTAGCTCCTAAGGCAGGGATAACAACTTAAAAGTACAAAAACCTCAAGCCACTCAAACATTTTAAATTAGCATCCTATCTGGATTAAGGGCTCACAACAATATGCATCTAGGGTGATTACAAAACAGATTTATAATTATAATGATATCCAATGTCCATATACATATGCAAATACTTTGTCATTTGTGGTGGATAACAATCTTGTCCATCATGTATCTCAACATTCTTGTCTTCATACAATCATCTCACCCAGACATGAAGACAACATGTATTCAATCTTATAAATATACCACATTAAATCCTTGTGCCTTGATTGGATGCAATGTTTACAAATACAGGTATCTTTGTAACACTTTTAGAAATACATACATTAAATAAATGCATCATTTTCAGTCTTCTTGTGGCCTTAGTCTGTAAATGCGTTTCAGTACAAGAATGTGTTAATCAGGAAAGCCACATTTGCTTAACATTAATAGGAATCTGCTGTTAAGAAATATTTACATTTGATCTCAGCCAACAAAATGTATATATTTGTAAATGTGGACATCCTCTCACTGATACAAAGAGGCTTCAGAGAAGGAATATTGACAATTGATCAGATATTAACTTTCTTACATATAATCACCAAATTCAGTACAGCAATCAAAATGCCCTTGTGTCAGGCATTTCTAGACTTCTCTTCAGCCTTTGATTTGGTCTCAAGAAATCGACTTTGGGAAAAACTTTAATTAATTTAATTTAATTTAATTTTTTTTTAAATTTAAAAGCATTTATTTAGCGCGCTTATACCCAGCGGTTTCATGGCGCTATAGGAGCTACTACTATTGGACTGCAATGGATATTGAGCCTAGGTATTGTCTTTGATCCAACTGCTGTATAATCCTCACAGGTGAGACTTAACCAAGCAGGGTTGGTCCGCAAAAAATTATTTACCAGCAGCGAGTTCAAGCAAGGTTGCCTGCTAGCCCCACTTGTTTTAATTGTATGCAAACAATCTGTGCCATGAAGTCAGAAAAGCCAACGATGACATCCCGATAGTAAACAGTTTTAATGTCCCTACCTTGCTTTATTCTGATGATTCCATCCTGATAGAAAAAACTCCTAAAGGCTTGCAAACACAGCTATGAGCCAGGGTAGATTACTGCAAATTAAACAATTTTAAAATGAATATGGGAATACCAAGATAATGACCTTCAAGGTCAAGCTCCTGAAGAAGTACTCCTTCTTTATAAATCAAACAAAACTGGAAGAAATTGCATAATTTAAATACTGAGGAGTGATAATTGATAGAACTTCAAGCTGGAAAACCCATATAAAATCAACTATAGGTAAATCCGAAGCAGGCGCAAATGCCATCCTGTGGCTGTTGCCGAAATACAGTCATCGGTTTCTCAAGCTTTATTGACAAAGTCTTTCCGGCAAATCGCATACAGAGCAGAGTTTTAAGGATTGGATACATTTATGCAAGAAGTAGCTCGATTTGAGAGAAAGTTCTGGAATTCTCTGCTCAGTTTGCCATCAGGATCTCCAACAGAGGCATCAGAATCATATATCTAGTACTCCTCCATTGAAACCAGGTACCCTCAGGCTCCTATGAAGTATGGACAAAAAAGATTGAGATCGCTCAGCACAAACCTAGTGGATGAAGCCTGGAAAGAACGCTTCTCTATGAACACCAAATCATCATATGTAATTCAATGGGAAAAGGAAGTGAAGAGACTTGGTATGTCTACAGCAGCAAGCATGAATCCGCTCATGTGTAAGAAGATAAATGATATTGCAATCAAACAATTCCTCAGTTTGTAGCACAAACAGAAAACAGCTGCCCTAAGTAACTTTCTTCCAAGATATCATGTTGATCTGTTTAACCCATCACTTAATGCCCACCAGTATCTTGTTCAGCACATAGTTTGCACTGGTAAGGGGAGGCTGGCTGTTACTGAATGCCATCAAGAACAGAAGAAACCCTGTGCTCTCAGATAAATGTTTGTGCGGGGTAAAAGAGGACTTGGCGCACTTTATGTTACATTGTCTGTACAATAAAGTTAGATCATATTCAATAGCCAAGATTTTATTCAACGAACAGAATGAAGCAGATAATTATTCTTTCTGTTCAGCAATAGCTCAAGTGCCATGACAAAATCAACCGGTTTATATTTAAGGGCAAGTTGGGACATTCGGACAAACTCTCAGGTAATATAACAAGTTCAGTGTGAATGAGAATCAGCAGTGCAAATGGAAGAACTTTTATATTTTCCTACTTTACCTTTAGGCCTTTAATGGGAGTAATTTGTATTGCATTTTAAATGTATTATTTATGACAAATTGTGCCTAACGTGGATGTTGGCTGTATTTTTTATTGCGTGAAAGGCAATTATGATTATACTAAAGTAGAAAGCGGTTAAAATACAAATGAATTCTCTTTGCTGATGCTGAACAGCATTAGCAAAAATCATCTTTAAAGCCAAAAGGTGAGCCCTATTGGTTTGCTAATGCTTGTTCTTGTAGGCAATGATGAATGATCTGTCAAGTGCAAATGCAGCATCCCACTTCTAATGGGTCAAAATCAACTCTTCTAAGTACAAAAATGCGTGTTAAAAAGACCTTATTTTCCAGAGCAGCAATAGCTGCAGCAGCTGATTGTGCCCGAAGAGACAAGAGGAAACTAAAACAGTGTGCTGACACCCATCTTCTACACCCAAGCCTCGATGAAGAGGTTTGCATTCTTTCCTTGAAGCGCCTGCAACACCTCCATGTGAAAGGATCTAAATTCTCAGGGTCGTAGGATTTTGTTCAGATTTGGCTTCCGACTGTAGGTGATACTGGGAGGGTTTGGCAGGATCTCAGACATAAAAGTATTGGCTTCCGTAGGAGTTAATATTACTGAAGTGATTTATTAATGTCAAAATACCTTTCATGGAACTTGGTTATAAATCTGATAATATTTTCTTCTTTAGAAATTGCCCTATTGGATTGCAACATTTACATAGTTCTTAATATCCCTATGTGGAGCACTGAAGCGCTTGCCTACGTTGGTAGCATGCTACAGAGTGTAAGGTGTTTGGTTGTAAGTGTGTTGTTTTTGTTTTGATCATGTATGGGAAGTGGTTCCATATTGTGGGTGAGGACCACTGAGGTGCAGTTATCATGTTATGGGATGCAGTGCTTAGCAGTGTGATGGATGAAGACGTGAGAGAGACAGGCGCACGGTTTATGGTTTTCAGTAAGCTGGCAGCTTTTAGCAGCTCGGCAGGTCCCCTTTTGTTTTTTAGGTCTCTCTGAGCGAACGCGCATGCGTTCTCAGAGAGACTTAAGTGAGGGCTCTCAAAAATACACCCAAAGGCGGATTGCCTACAGTGCATGTGTGCGGGCGCGTGCACATGACACACCATTTGGCAGTCTGTGAGCCTCGACATCAGACTTCAAAGGAATCTGCTCCCCCGCCCCTGCCACACAATGCCGAGAGCTTGTTAAAGGAGCCGCTCCTCCTGCAAGCCCTTAAACACAAGGAATCAACTCCCCCGCCCCCACCACGCAATGCCGAGAGCTTGTTGCAATTTCCTCTGTCTTTGTTATTATTAGCTTAATTCCACAAAGCCTGCCTCGTCCACAAGTAATACACTTTATGTAATTGCAGCTCCTGCTCACGTTTCCCTCTGTCCCTGTTATCATTAGATTAAGCATTTACTTAAGGCCCAGCCAACTCTACTTCTGTGTAAAATGTTTTTGACTTCCTTATTGGACATCTCTGTTTCGGTCTGTGCTTTTGACTGCTACGAACAGCCTATTTTGCTTTGAAAAGCTCACCCATATGTGCAATTACTTTGACGCCACATTTGCTTTTCCTCACGCTGATTCTGATCTTTACGAGGAACGAACCATTGTCTTTATTCAACTACCGCAGACTCGCATTTAACGACAAGTAGTAACTGTTCGGACGTTTCACACCAGTCCAGACTGGATGGCGGCTACACTTGGGAGTCTTCTTCAAACAAGGTGTTAATGCATTTTTAAAGCATTCCACTTCACAGTTTGACAAATGGCTACATTCTCCTTCACTTCTCTGCTTGCCATTTTTTTCATCCTCGTAAAGATCAGTATCCGTATTAGGAGAGGTATATGTGCCGGAAATGCAGTTGCACATATAGGTGAAGTATAAAATTCTGTTATTCATTACAAAACAAAAGTATATTTAAACCTTGTTTTTTTTGCATGTTATTTAAGCTACTCCCTTTATTACATTACCCACGCTGATGGCATTATCCTTTCAATCCACTTTTTGCTGCTGTATTGTCCCTCACATTTTAGCAAATTAAGGCGATGGTAGGTGGTATTGCAAGTTATTTCACCCTTCACCCCCTCTCAACCTATTGTAACCTCCTGCAGCGCTGTGCACCCCTTCACACACTCGCACATAGCTGACCATCACTGCATGCTCTCTTCAGAGAGGCCAGGTATTGGATGGGCATACATCAGCTGTGTGATGTGACTGCAGGACAGGTAATGCCCCCCAAGTGACTTGTGTTCCCAGTATCTTTCCGCAGCTTGCGCCTGTTTAGTCCCCCCATGCACCCAAATGTGCTGCATTATAACGCATAATTTGGCCTCTTTTTTTTTATACCCAACCCTCCCGCATAGTATAGCCCAAGCCATCGTTGCTGCTTATTTATCGTATGCAACTAACAACCATTGGCTAGTCGTTGTATCATATATCTGGATGCAATGACAGAAACAGCCAAAATACAAGTGGGGCAGCACACTAAGCTAAGCACAATTCTTTTTTTGCACGTTATTTAAGCCACTCCCTTTATTACATTACACACGCTGCTGGCGTTATCCTTTCAATCCACTTTTTGCTGCTGTACTGTCCCTCACATTTTAGCAAATTAAGGCGTTATGTGGGGCTGTTAGGGCAGGACGATGGTAGGTGGTATTGCAAGATATTTCACCCTTTACCCCCTTGCAACCAATTGTAACCTCCTTCAGCGCTGTACACCCCTTCACACACTCGCACATAGCTGACCATCGCTGCGTGCTCTCTTCAGAGAGGCCAGGTATTGGATGGGCGTACATCAGCCGTGTGATGTGACTGCAGGCCAGGTATTGTCCCCCAAGTGACTTGTGTTCCCACTATCTTTCCGGAGCTTGCGCCTTTTTAGTCCCCCCATGCACCCAAATGTGCTGCATTATACCGCATAATTTGGCCTCTTTTGTTTTTTTATACCCAACCCTGCCGCATACTATAGCCCAAGCCATCGTTGCTGCTTATTTATCGTACGCTACTAACAACCATTGGCTAGTCGTTGTATCATATATCTGGATGCAATGACAGAAACAGCCAAAATACAAGTGGGGCAGCACACTAAGCTAAGCACAATTTTTTTTTGCACGTTATTTAAGCCACTCCCTTTATTACATTACACACGCTGCTGGCGTTATCCTTTCAATCCACTTTTTGCTGCTGTACTGTCCCTCACATTTTAGCAAATTAAGGCTGTTAGGGCTGGACGATGGTAGGTGGTATTGCAAGATATTTCACCCTTCACCCCCTCGCAACCAATTGTAACCTCCTTCAGCGCTGTGCACCCCTTCACACACTCGCACATAGCTGACCATCGCTGCGTGCTCTCTTCAGAGAGGCCAGGTATTGGATGGGCGCACGTTAGCCGTGTGATGTGACTGCAGGCCAGGTATTGTCCCCCAAGTGACTTGTGTTCCCACTATCTTTCCGCAGCTTGCGCCTTTTTAGTCCCCCCATGCACCCAAATGTGCTGCATTATACCGCATAATTTGGCCTCTTTTGTTTTTTTATACCCAACCCTGCCGCATACTATAGCCCAAGCCATCGTTGCTGCTTATTTATCGTATGCAACTAACAACCATTGGCTAGTCGTTGTATCATATATCTGGATGCAATGACAGAAACAGTCAAAATACAAGTCGAGCTCTCAAAAATGCACCCAAAGGCGGATTGCCTACAGTGCATGTGTGCGGGAGCATGCACATCGCACACCATTTGGCAGCCTGTGAGCCGGCATCCGACTTCAAACACTTCAAAGGAATGCGCTCCCCCGCCAACCATCGTATGTACCTGGCTGCCGAGAACTTCTCACTGCAGTGTGTGGTGCATCCACGTGTAAATCTTCTGGCGTTTTGTTAAAACCTAATCTCTTGTTACTTTCACTATTTTATATTCTGCGCTTTTCATCCTCCCACTAATCCTCTCCCTTCCCTCTTCCCTGTGCCCCCTCTTTCCATTCCTCTTGTGCGCTCTGGCATTCTCCTCCTTCACCACCTTCCTTCTCTCTGTCGTTCTCCAAATGAAGCCTTCTGGCTTTTGGTGTAACTTATTCAATCTATGAAAATAAATTGATACAGTTTGCGGTAGTTGTGTGATACAGTGCTGAGACAGGCAAAGTTACGTTTCTATGAGTGTTTCTCTGCTTGTTTGTGCACAAAATAATTGAAATGGTTCTGTATTACCTGGCTGCTCAGCAACACACACTCGACACAATACCACTCAGTGCCACATATTTATATGATACATAATTACACTGCACTCAATGAAACATACACTCCAAACTATACCACTCAGTGCCACATAATTGCACGCCACGTAATTACACTCTACTGAATACAACATACACTCCACACAATACCACTCAGTGGCACATAGTTATATGCAACATAATTACACTGCACTCAACGCAACATACACTCCAAATACCACTCAGTGCCACATAATTACAAGCCACATAATTGCACTGCACTCAATGCAACATACACTCCAAATACCACTCAGTGCCATATAAATACATGCCACATAATTACACTGCACTCAATGCAACATACACTCTAAATATAACTCAGTGCCACATAATTACATGCCACATAATTACACTGCACTCAATGCAACATACACTACAAATACCACTCAGTGCCACATAATTACACACCACATATTTACACTGCACTCAATGCAACAAACACTCCAGACAATACCACTCAGTGACACATAATTATATGCTGCATAATTACACTGCGCTCAATGCAACATACACTCCAAATACCACTCAGTGCCACATAATTACATGCCACATAATTACACTGTACTCAATGCAACATACATTCCAAATACCACTCAGTGACACATAATTACACGCCACATAATTACACTGCACTCAATGCAACATACAGTCCAAATACCACTCAGTGCCACATTATTACACGCCACATAATTACACTGCACTCAATGCAACATACACTCCAAATACCACTCAGTGCCACATAATTACACTCTACTGAATGCAACACACACTCCACACAATACCACTCAGTGCCACATAATTATATGCTACATAATTACACTGCACTCAATGCAACATACACTCCAAACAATACCACTCAGTGCCACATAATTACACACCACACAATTACACTCTACTGAATACAACATACACTCCACACAATACCACTCAGTGCCACATAATTATATGCTAGATATTTACACTGCGCTCAACGCAACATACAGTCCAAATACCACTCAGTGCCACATAATTCCACACCACATAATTACACTGCACTCAATGCAACATACACTCCAAATACCACTCAGTGCAACATAATTACACACCACATAATTACACTGCACTCAATGCAACATACACTCCAAATACCACTGAGTGCCACACAATTACATACCACATAATTACACTGCATTCAATGCAACATACACTCCAAATCCCACTCAGTGCCACATAATTACACACCACATAATTACACAGCTCTCAATGCAGCATACACTCCAAATACCACTCAGTGACACATAGTTATATGCAACATAGTTACACTGCATTCAATGCAACATACACTCCAAATACCACTCAGTGCCACATAATTACACACCACATAATTACATTCTAATGAATGCAACACACATTCCACACAATACCACTCAGTGCCAAATAATTATATGCTACATAGTTACACTGCACTCAATGCAACATACACTCCAAACAATACCACTCAGTGCCACATAATTACACACCACATAATTACACTGCACTCAATGTAACATACACTCCAAATACCACTCAGTGCCACATAATTACACGCCACATAATTACA
This sequence comes from Lissotriton helveticus, assembly GCF_964261635.1. Classification (NCBI taxonomy): domain Eukaryota; kingdom Metazoa; phylum Chordata; class Amphibia; order Caudata; family Salamandridae; genus Lissotriton; species Lissotriton helveticus. Next base: position 302,822,979 of record NC_136067.1, on the reverse strand, counting down.
CTGCACTCAATGCAACATACACTCCAAATACCACTCAGTGTCACATAATTACAGGCCAAATTATTACACTGCACTCAATGCATCATACACTCCAAATACCACTCAGTGCCACATAATTACACACCACATAATTACACTGCACTCAATGCAACATACACTCCAAATACCACTCAGTGTCACATAATTACAGGCCAAATTATTACACTGCACTCAATGCATCATACACTCCAAATACCACTCAGTGCCACATAGTTATGTGCAACATAATTACACTGTGCTCAATGCAACTTACACTCCAAATACCACTCAGTGCCAAATAATTGCTCACCACATAATTACACTCTACTGAATGCAACACACACTCCACATAATACCACTCAGTGGTACATAATTATATGCTACATAATTACACTGCACTCAATGCAACATACACTTCAAACAATACCACTCAGTGCCACATAATTACACGCCACACAAATACACTCTACTGAATACAACATACACTCTTCATAATGCCACTCAGTGCCACGTAATTACACGCAACATAATTACACTTTACTCAATGCAGCATAAATACACTCCACATAGTACCACACAGTGCCACATAATTATATGCTACATAATTACACTGAACTCAATGCAACATACACTTCAAACAATACCACTCAGTGCCACATAATTACACACCACATAATTACACTATACTGAACGCAACACACACTCCACACAATACCACTCAGTGCCACATAATTATACGCAACATAATTACACTCTACTCAATGCAGCATAAATACACTCCACATAGTACCACACAGTGCCACATAATTATATGCTACATAATTACACTGAACTCAATGCAACATACACTCCAAAGAATACCACTCAGTGCCACATAATTACACGCCACACAATTACACTCTACTGAATACAACATAACCTCCCCACAATATCACTCAGTGCCACATAATTATATGCAACATAATTACACTGCACTCAATGCAACATACACTCCAAATACCACTCAGTGCCAGATAATTACACACCACATAATTACACTCTACTGAATGCAAAACACACTCCCCATATTACCACTCAGTGCCACATAATTACACGCCACATAATTACACTCTTCTCAATTCAACATAAATACACTCCACATAATACCACTCAGTGCCATATAATTACAACCCTCATACTTTCACTCTACTCAATGCAACATAAATACACTCCACATATTACCACACAGTGCCACATACTTATATGCTACATAATTACACTGCACTCAATGCAACAGACACTCCAAGTACCACTCAGTGCCACATATTACACGCAACATAATTACACTCTAATGAATGCAACATGCACTCCACGCAATACCACTCAGTGCCACATAATTATGTTACATAATTACACTGCACTCAATGCAACATACACTCCAAATACCTCTCAGTGCCCAATAATTACACTCTACTGAATGCAACATACACTACTCACAATAGCATTCAGTGCCACATAATTATATGCTACACAATTACACTGCACTTAATGCAAAATGCACTCCACGCCATGACACAATATCACTAAGCATAATTTCACAGAACATCACAGTTCCAGGCCACACAATTCAACTCCACTTATTTCCAATACACACTGCATAATTACACACCAAACAACAAATTTCAACTCCAAAACTCAACAATCCACAACGTACCTCCAATCCACACCATATAGTGTCACCATCTGAGCACCAAACATCATTCACCACCACCATTTTGCATCAGCGCACCACGTAAGCATCATGTCAGTCTGCCCTTGGAATCTGGCATCTGTTGTTTCTCCCCTGGTGTCTGTCCGCTGCTCGTGTTCTATTTAAACTACTGTTTTCAAACATCCACTCTCCCGTTATTTATGTCCCGCTCCCCCATAACAAAAAAATTATAACAAACAAGCATGAGAACAGGCAGGAAGTAGTTGCCAGCAGTGCAAGCACAAAAAAAGTAGAAGACAATTTTTGTGTTAATATCTTTTTTTACTCAGGTTTTTCAGTTGGATATAATGTTGCCTTTGTTTGTATAAAGGTAACAAAAATGCTTAACACTATTTATTATAAGTTTTCAACATAATGCACAGCAGCCACAATGCTCTACAACTCAGCCAAACGTTCTGGCTAAACACATAAGGTCCCAAAGGTGAGACCTATTGGCTATGCCACACACACAACCACACACACAACCACACACATACACAACTACACACACACACTACTACACACACACTACCACACACACACAACCACACACAACCACGCACACACAACCACACTCACACTACCACACACACACAACCACACACACACAACCACACACACAACCACACACAACCACACACACAACCACACACAACCACACACACACAACCACAAGCACACACACAAGCACACACACAACACAACACACAACCACACACCCACAACCACCCACACAACCAACCACCCACACAACCATACACCCACAACCAAACACACAACCACACACAACCACACACAACCACACACAGACACACTGAAGAACTGGACCTTTAAGGGTCCAGCGGCGCAGGGCACACCTAAATCTCCGAGTTCACCTGCCTTTTCGTTCAGAGACACGGGACACTCTGTTAAGCGTAGACAACAGGATTTATTTAGCTGCAGCTATGCACAGTTATCCAAGAAGTACACTCATGGTATGTTCTCAGGAGACTGCCACTTAAATCCGTGGCTCACAGACTTTTATACTATTTTACATTGGTCAAAGAACACTCCCAATGCGCAAAATTCTAACCAATGACAAGTTTACAATTTTCTAACAAACAAGACGTCACACAATTACAAAATCTACCCCCTATGTCATGTTTTGACTAAATCCAAAAGAAGATTTGATTATATGGACTCAAAGTTAATGAACAGTGGTAGACGTGTTTGTGTATTGCAGAAGGCCACCTTGCTAGGCCGCGCAAGGCGGGGAGAAGGACAATGAAAACCAACAGATTGTTTGACACAAGGATTAGTGAGTCAGGAAAAGTATACTAAAGGCCACCAGACACCTTTGAATAAGGATTAGTGAGTCGGGGAGAAGAATACTGAAGGTTAACAGACTTTAAATAAGGTTTTAGGTGGGATTAGTTAACTGTGTTGGTTCCCGGAATCGACTTTACTGCAGGGTTAGAGGTGTTATCTATCGCGTCATGGTACGAAGGGCAAAGGTTTTCGGCTCGCCAAGCTGCCTGTGTGAGGGCAAGACAAAAAGACGATGAAACACAAGATGGAGTCAGAACCGAAGTTCCTCAGACCCTCCTTTTGCCATCACGCAGGCAAGGAATAAACTTATGTTAATCTGAGTCTACTTCAATAGCCATCAAGTCTCTGATTTGTTGTTGTACCATCATCCTGATGTTCTCTGTTTTCTGTAGAATCGCTTTTGGGACACATGTAGCAGCTATGAGGCTACAGATAGTGGGGCCACATTGTACACAGAGACAACATGTAAAGATGATGGCCATAATTGCTCCTACGAAAGTGAGTATTTTCCATCCCCAGGTAGACAGTAATCCCCAGAACCATCCCATTAACGACCAACTTCCTTCATCCTGGTGAATAGATTCAGAAATATGGTGTAATTTGCAGATGGCTTGGTATACTGAAGGTGCATTATCAGGAATGTAAACACAACAGCTAGATCCGATAAATTTACAGACTCCACCACGGTCTGCAAGAATGATGTCTAACACCATTCGATTTTGTAATGTCATAAGGCGATCCTCCTGAAGCTCAGCGGTGATATTACTAAATGCCCCGACTGTTTTATTAATTGTTGCTTCAACAACTCGAATGAGATGTCTGATATTTCGGCTGTTGATCATGGGTCCCCAAAATGGGAGGAATCCTTTGAAGAAGTCACCTCCTTCTTGTCCTGTTGTGTCTTTCTGGTCAAAGACACCTCTCTTGTATTTGAATTTATGATGCCCTGAAGATGCAGTGTAAGTTGGAGGGAGGTGAAAAGCTATATAACAGATCCCTGAGAAATCAGCTGGTAACCATGTATATGCCTTATCATGGCAAACAAAATATGTCCCTTGGGATGCCACTAATGGTGGGGAAGTTTGAGACGTATAAGTGTATGTGATTGTGCAATTGCTTTTTCCTAACTGGGCTTTTTGATTCTGACCATTACCCTGGAGATATAGGTGGCCTGGATGGGGTACAGTATATATAGGTGGAGCTCTTTTCTTTTTAGCTTTGTCTGTGAGACTTGTGACTTAATGTGTCACATTCCAGTCTATGTATGCTTGTCGTTCATCAGCAGGGAACTCAGTCAGTTTTTTGTAGTGTTTTGACATCGCCACTATGCCCTTAATTAGGGCATCATGACTAACAACTGAATAAATGAATTATTGAGGTATTCCAATCTTCTAATTTGTTCATGTGCTGGCAGTGTATGAAATTGGTGTGGGGAAATAGTAGTGCGGAAAGGTATGGGTTGGGAGGTAGATATACGTTTGTGTTGTATGGCATAAACAACCCAACCTACACAAGCTAACATAATGCAACAAACTATCAATATACACAATGTTATGCGACATTTGGTATACAATAATTTAAAATTCCTGTTTTCATTACTTTTCTTTAGCATTACAGAATCCATCTTCTAGGTGTTGCTCGTGGCAGTTTTCCTTCTTCACTTAGCTGTGATTATCAGCCGTGTTATGACACTGCAAGTCCCGCAGACCTAATGTCACTACTCGGGTCACTTAACTAAGACTCTTACAATGACCCTGCAACATAATTAGATGGATACTATCACACAGATAATATTTACATATAAAAGAAACACAAAAGAAAAATTTCTTTAATTGTCCTTTGCCTTTCTAGGACTCAAATGGTACTTAGTTTTGGTAGGCAAAGTCTGATTTTGGAAAAGAGTCTCTGGATCAGTCGTATTCAGTCTTAAATGCGATGGAACAGCTTCTTGCAAGACGTCATCATCTTCCTTTTCAGACTGAGTCCAGTACAGGTGTGCATCGCTAAAAGGCACAAACCGAGGAATTTTCTAGCCCTCAAAATCACCATACCCTTCACGAACCCATTGATCATAGGGTAAGGGCAAGGGTACCTTCTTGCAGTGCACACCATGCACCCAATTCTTTTTGCCGACGACTTTCACTTCCGTTCTGGTGGTTAGAAGAACTTGAGTCGGCCTTCTCCAACGAGGTTCCAAATTCCTTGATCTCTGGAAATTCTTCACACACACCCAGTCCCCTGGGTGTATGCCGTGTTCAGGATCAGTAGAAGCTCGTTGCAAGGCATCTTGTACCTGTTGATGAAGGACACGCAATTTAGTGGTGAGGTCATGCAAATAATCAACTAACAGAGGGTATTCAATTTCAGAATACCTTTTTGGTCTCGGGACACCCCAAACATTTGCTGGTCGTCCGAACACAACCTCGTAGGGACTGAGTCCCATACGGGAATGAACAGTTGTTCGGGTGGACAATAGTGCTAAGGGTGAAGCATCGGGCCAGGCAAGACCCGTGCTGGCCTGTATTTTCGCTAGTTTGAGTTTCAGAGTGCCATTGTAACATTCAACTAAACCTGCTGACTGTGGGTGGTTTGCTGCGTGGAATTTTTGTCTTATTCCAAGACCTGCACACATTTTCTGCATTATCTGTCCTACGAATTCACTCCCGTTATCGCTCCAGAGGATTCGGGGCAAGCCGCACCCCGGGAAGAACTCTTTCAGAAGGATTTTAGCTGTGGATAGAGCAGTATTATCCTTTAGGGGATAGGCCTCTATCCATCTGGAAAAGGTGCATACTACCACAAGGATGTACTTCAGGTTGTTTCAGCGCTCCATGTGAATATAGTCTATCTGCAACACTTCAAAAGGGTATGTGGAGGAGCAAAATGACCCGCAGGGGTTGGAGTTCCCTTCCCTGGATTATGCATCAGGCAAACAATACAATGTTTAACTAGATTTTCTGCACATTTGGGAATACCTTCGTTCTGCCATACAGGAGCTATAAGCTTGCATATTCCTTTAGCACTGATGTGAGCTGGACCATGTGCCATAGTAACTACTGGAAGCACATAAGCATCTGGTAGCAACCAACGTTGATGCTCCGACAATTCTATCCAACACCCTGTTGCATCTAACACTCCTGTAGTCTCTCTCCATTTACTCAATTCTTTCTCTGTGGCCTCTCCCTGAATCATGTTCACACTTTCTAGTCCTCACACATTCCTCCTTGTTCAATCCATCTAGCAGGGCCTACAACATACATGTGGTTCCTAATGTTTCTAGCTGTTTCTGTTGCTGTCTGGTCTGCAAACGCATTTCCTTGACCCACTTCATCAGTAATCTTTCTGTGTGCGTTCCATTTGATAATTGCTATCTGCGTAGGCAAGGTAAGTGATTCGAGAAGGTTATTTACCAACTCGCCATATTGTATCTTAGCACCATGGGAAGTGAGAAATCCCCTTTCTCTCCATAAGCGGCCAAAACTATGGGCCACTCCAAACGCATATTTGCTGTCAGTGAATACATCCACTCTTTTACCTTTAGCCAATACACAAGCTCTTGTTAGAGCTATTAATTCAGCTGCCTGGGCTGAGTTTTGTCTAATGCGTGCGGTTTCCACAATTTTATGCAATGTAGTAACTGCATAGGCTGAAGTTGTTTCACCATTGGGAAGCTTAAAGCAAGAGCCATCAACCCATAAAGTTCCATCTGGGTTTAAGAGTGGAGTATCCTTTAGATCGACTCTACCCTTTGTCTCTGCTTCTGTACGGAAGAAACAATCATGTTGTTCTGGAGTATTTGTTTCTTCTGAAAGTGGCAATAGGGTAGCTGGGTTTAGCGAATTACATTGTTTAATATGTACATGACTAGCTAAAAGTGTCAATTCATATCCTGATAAACGAGCACTAGTAAGGTGTTGAGTCTTTGTCCTATTTAAGAGGATATCTACTGCATGTGGTACCATGACAACAAGAGCATTATCCAACACCAATCCAGCAGATAGGCGAATAGAAACTGCTGTTGCTGCTGTGGCTCTTAAACAACTAGGTAACGCTTTCGCTACTGGATGTAACGTAGCTGAAAAGTAGGCACACGGATGTTGTTTGTCTCCAAATTGTTGCGTTAAAACTGACAATGCACAACCTTCTCTCTCGTGGACATATAGTGTAAAAGGTTTACTGTAATCAGGGGTACCTAAGACTGGAGCAGAACATAAGGCAGTACGTAAATCATTAAAACTTTTCTGACCTTCTGCAGTCCAAGGGAGAGGTTGGGGTGTATCTTTGAGAGTGAGTGCCAATAGAGGTTTCGCTAACAGTGAGAAATTCGGAATCCACTGTCTACAATAAGAGGTAATGCCTAGGAACGCACGTACCTCCTTTTGTGTGCTTGGTACAGACATTTGGGCAATTGCTTGGACACGTTCTGGAGTTAATTGTCTTCCCTCCTTTGACAAGAGATGACCTAAATAGGTAACTTTCTGACAACAATATTGCATCTTAGAGGGTGACACTTTGTGGTCTAGTCTAGCCAAATGTTGTAACAGTTTAAGAGTAGCTTGTTTACAAATGTCCTCAGAATCAGCAGAAATTAACAAATCATCTACGTATTGAATAAGGGTAGCGCCTTCAGGCAATGTGAGAGTATCGAGCTGTGTTTTTAGTGCCTGACTATAAATGGAGGGACTCTCACAATAGCCTTGAGGAGCTCGTGTAAATCGGAAGCTTCGGCCTCCTAAAGAGAAGCCAAAAATATCCCTACTTTCTTCGGCAATAGGAATACTGAAGAAAGCGTTCTTTAAATCGACAACAGAAAACCAAGTAGCAGTAGCAGGTACTGTTGTCAATAGAGCTGTGATATCTGGGACAACTGGATATTGGGGTACAACAATTTTGTTGACTTCTCGGAGATCTATAACAAAACGATATACTGGTGGCTGGGAAGAATTAGTTCGTTTAAGAATAGGAATGACAGGACTGTTACATATGTTTCCTCTTGTTTCTTCGACCACGCCTTTTTGTATCAGATCATAAATGATAGTCATAAGAGCCTTTTCACCATCCGTGGAAATATTGTATTGAGGAATATGTGGTAACTTAATATCTGGCTTGAGGGTGACAACATAAGGTGGAATTTGTAAAAGACCAACATCATTTGGACCTGTAGCCCAGAGTGTAGTAGGAAGAGAACGTAATTCAGGCGGAAGTTTATCTTTGGACAGATACATTGGGGAGATTATTTCCCTACCTAAAGTGAGGTGTACACCAGAAGGAGAACAATGTAGGGTTGCATACAATCTTTTTAACAAATCCAGACCCAACAAATTTTCACCACAACCGGTTGTTAAAATAAATGGAGCTTCTAAATAGTAAGGACCTATCGAGATGGGTAAAGGCTGAGAAATTGGGTTTATGACTGGGGTGCCAGAAAATACTACAGAAATATTCGTTAAGCCAGACAAAGGTGCCCCAGGGAGTTTAAAGTGGATAATAGAACTCTTGGTTGTACCAGTGTCTAATAGAAAGGGCTCTGTGACACCTAATGTGACAACCTCAACATAAGGTCCGTTCTGATCCACTGGAACTGATATGACTCCCTCACTTTGTCTATGGCTGTCCTAACTAGTATGAAAATCTTGACTCTCATTCCCGTTACAATAATCATCACTGTAATATTGAGCAGATTGGGTATTTTGTTGATCAAAATAATTCATTGAAGTTTGAGGGCAGGAAGAACGCTGATTCTGATTGTAAACTGATTTACCTCGTCCCCTTCCTCTAGGTGCTGACTGATAGCCACCTCGGCCACGCTGTCCAGACGCATTACCATTACGGTATAGTAAAACCGGACAACTATTTTTAAAGTGACCTTCCTCTTTGCAATAGGCACATTGATTTGGACCTAATTAAGCCCCTTGGAACAAAGGGTTCAGGTTTCTGTAACAAGTTTTGAAACTGGGAGGTCGGCTGAAACTGACGCTGTGCAGGACGAGGAGGATAAGCCTGTTGCAAAAGAACCTTTTGTTTTTAACTCTTTATTCTTTTTATCCAATTTATCTTTCTCTTCCTTATCCCTATTCTCATAATATTGGGCAGTAGCCAATATCTGGGCTGAAGAAGAAACAGCCCATGAACTTTCGGAATTCTTTAATTTATTAGAGAGTTCGGGAAGCAAATGAAATACAAATTTATCCACGAACAATCGCTGCCCCCCCTCTGTGCTCATATCCTGACCACTGTGATCAAGAAACGTTTCCTCAAAACAAGTGAAAAAATCGGAGACACTCTCATCCTTTTTCTGCTTACAGGCGGCTAACTTATCCCAATTAACTCGTAGAGCGGGCATCATAGTCTTCATTAAGTTTATTATTCTCCCAGGAAGTTCCGCAATTAAATTATCAGGTTTAGCACCACCCACTTGGAGTCTATCAGCAGCCAATATAGCAGCCCAATCACCTCCTAATTCTTGAGCATGATCCTCTTTCCGAATTTTAGCCCATAATGGTTGTGGAACCACATTTCCCATCAACATATCTATGTCAGCCAAATTCATAATACAAGCGTCAACAGTTTGGGATAATTCTTTGTAGTAGCCAGCAGGATTTTTACGAGGGTCAGGTAAAGACTGTTTAAGGGCTAGCACTTCAGACCTCTTCCAAGGTACGTGTACCCATATACGTTGGAAGTGTGCTGGTATAGGCTGATTACCACCAGCGGCTGGAACCGCTTCCCTCCATACCGGGGGAACCGCTCGCATAGGGTATTGTTTCAGTTCGAGCTTATCAGAATGATCGGGATCAGGTGATGACTGGGAATAGAACATTGATCTAAACATGATCAATGTCCGCATGGCTTTCTCAACCTCAGAACCCACAATAATTCCTTTATCAAAATCAGTCCTAATATCCAGCAAACCCTTGGGAGTTAAGCCCAATCCCATAGCCTCCCATTCCTTAATTAAAATACCACACATGGTATCAAAAGCAAATCTCTGTATAGGGGTATCCCATTGTTCAAACGTACTCATTATGTCTTGTACCGTATACTCAGGATCCTGCATAATCCATTTGTGAGCCTGTAGTTCTAACATATCTCGTTCCCGAAAAGTAGAAAGTAAACTTCGTGTCTGCCTACGGGGAAGAGGAGTCTGACTAGCAAATCCAAAGAGAGGAGAAAAGAAACCAGAAACAGTGTCAACCATCCGCTGACGAACAGAAGGGGAGGCTGACAGAAAAACAGAAGGTAAGATATGAGACGAAGCAGGAGAAGAAGCAACAAGCGGAGTGGAGGTTGAAGGCAAAGGAGACTGAGGCAAAGAAGTTAGGGGCAAAGAAACTGGAAGCAAGGGAGCTGAAGGTAAAGGTAATGGCAGAGGTGGTAGTGCCACAGAAGGCTGTGGTGGAGGTGCAGGAACTGGAGCTGGTGGAAGAATAACGGGTTGTTGAACAGTCAACAAAAGCGGAGGTGCATTAGCACCTCGTACATAGGGCGGTGGCGATCGTAACAAGTAAGACATTAATGGATCCTTATCAGGATCAACATCGGGATTCGGGGAAGTAGTTGGCAACACTGGATAACATTTGTCAACTGTCATGCGATGTTGTCTGTCTGAGATTTCCATCACTTGATCCATTTCGTTATCTTTAAACTGTTGAGCAGCCTGTATAATAGTCATTTCTTTTTCCTTTCTATCTTTCTTTGCTTGATTTATTTCTTTCTGTTTTGACTCTTTTCGCCAAATGCGAAATGAATCAAAGATTGCCGGCCGGACCTTTCTCTTAAATAGTTTCTCTTGTAAATTGTCTAACACACAGGACACGAAACTACCATCCTTCGGCCATTGTAAAATACCGTCATTCTTAGTGTATTTTTCCCAAAGGTCGAAGAAGATAATAGGACCAGTTCCATGTTTGGAATAAACTTCATATTTTGGAGTCCCTACTGAAGGCACTGGACAAGCGTCTTCGAGTCGGGAGTCTCTTGAGCAACCAAAACAACACCATTTCCTAAATTTACTGAGAATTGGCATCGTTATTTCACTGGCCTCTTTACTAACTTCAAGGGGTTCAATCAATTACTCAGTATTAATATACTCACCCCCCGGCTTCGACTATTGCAATATTCGAATCAAAATATAACCAAAAGAAACAAAGATGCGGGAGCTATCCACAATTACTTAACTAAGTGTTTTCTCACGCCAACAGAGACCCATCTATCGTCTCGAGATGCCAGTCATCACAAATGCGAACCAAGGCAGGGCGACCGTCAGGGCAGCAGTCTTCAACAGTAGTCGGAAAGGAGAAGCCGCGTTGCAAAGACCTTCGGTCCACTTTTCGACATGCAGGGGTCACTGGTGTGGTGCGCTTCCTCTGGAATTTCCTTACGTGACCCCTCACGACCCTCGGGCTTGACCACAACCACTGAGATCGCCCCACGTTGGGCGCCAATTGAAGAACTGGACCTTTAAGGATCCAGCGGCGCAGGGCACGCCTAAATCTCCGAGTTCACCTGCCTTTTCATACAGAGACACGGGACACTCTGTTAAGCGTAGACAACAGGATTTATTTAGTTGCAGCTATGCACAGTTATTCAAGAAGTACACTCATGGTATGTTCTCATGAGACTGCCACTTAAATCCGTGGCTCACAGACTTTTACACTATTTTACATTGGTCAAAGAACACTCCCAATGCGCAAATTCTAACCAATGACAAGTTTACAATTTTCTAACAAACAAGACGTCACACAATTACAAAATCTACCCCTATGTCATGTTTTGACTAAATCCACAAGAAGATTTTATTATATGGACTCAAAGTTAATGAACAGTGGTAGACGTGTTTGTGTATTGCCGAAGCCCACCTTGCTAGGCCGCGCAAGGCGGGGAGAAGGACAATGAAAACCAACAGATGGTTTGACACAAGGATTAGTGAGTCGGGAAAAATATACTAAAGGCCACCAGACACCTTTGAATAAGGATTAGTGAGTCGGGGAGAAGAATACTGAAGGTTAACAGACTTTAAGTAAGGTTTCAGGTGGGATTAGTTAACCGTGATGGTTCCCGGAATCGACTTTACTGCAGGGTTAGAGATGGTATCTATCGCGCAATGGTACGAAGGTCAAAGGTTTTCGGATCGCCAAGCTGCCTGTGTGAGGGCAAGACAAAATGGCGATGAAACACAAGATGGAGTCGGAACCGAAGTTCCTCAACACCCAACCACACACACAACCACACACACAACCACAACCACACAACCACACACACAACCCCACACACAACCACAACCACACAACCACACACACAACCACACACACAAACACAACACACACAAACACACACACACACACAACCACATACACACACAACCACACACACATAACCTCACACACAACCACACACACAGCCACACACACACACAACCACACACACACACCCACACCATCAGTGCACACTTACCCCAGACACAGACACCATCAGTCGTCGGTGCATGCTTTCACCGGGCACAAACACCACCAGCCGTCAGTGCACGCTTCGACCAGGCACACCCCACCAGACGTCAGTGCACGCTTTCACCAGGCAGACACACACACCACCAGCCATCAGTGCACACTTTCACCAGGCACACACACACACCACCAGCCGTCAGTGCATGCTTTCACGAGGCACACACACATCACCAGCTGTCAGTAGATGCTTTCACCAGGCACACCCCACCAGACGTCAGTGCACGCTTTCACCAGGCAAACACACACACCACCAGCCGTCAGTGCATGCTTTCACGAGGCACACACACATCACCAGCTGTCAGTAGATGCTTTCACCAGGCACACCCCACCAGACGTCAGTGCACGCTTTCACCAGGCAAACACACACACCACCAGCCGCCAGTGCACACTTTCACCAGGCACATACACCACCAGCCGTCAGTGCACGCTTCCACCAGGCACACACACCACCAGCCAGTAGTGCACACTACCACCAGGTACACACACCATCATTGCACAATTTCTACAGGCACACACTCCACCAGCCATCAGTGCACACATCAATTGTTAACGCATCCACAAATAACTATTGTAGCAATCGCAGTATGGCGCACTTTACTTTTAAACATATTCATCTAAAGGGCAGCACGCCACCATTGCTACAAAAACAAATGCACATTTTTTTGGCCTACAATTCATAGACTTTTGTTGCAATTGGTGTTGCAATATTTAGCAATGACAAAAGCTCAAACTTAATTAATGCGAGACCTATTGCATTGCAAATGCTTGTTTCTTATATTCACAGAGCTGGTTGGTGTACTGGGTTGTCTACTTTGAGATATTTTGTTTAAAGTTTATGGCCCTGAGCAGTTGAAGGTTAAAGGGAGAAATGGAGATATCTGCTGGGATACACTTTGTTAATATCATCCCAAAACTGAATTTCGTTGTGAGATGCCAAGAAGTGGCCGTTGTATGTTGTTAGTCAGGACCTGTAGTGCTGGACAAAATTAGAGTACACCATTGGCAACGGTATGTTGCAGATTTCTTCAGTTATTCTGTGCCTGTTCAGTGGTGATGGGTGGTTTATTGCTGTGGACTGGTATAGTACTGAGTGATGGATATGACCCTTAGCAGTTTTTCCTATGTAAGTGTAGGAGTGTCAAGCAGCAAAAGGGAATTATCAAGCAGCCTGTATGAACTGGTTGAATGCTGAGTGTTATGGTATTAGTTTTATTGTAGGTTATATATTGTATTGTAATTGCATTATATAGCACTTACTACCTCGATGAAGCTTTGTTGTGCTTTTATTCTGGGCAGTACACTGCTCCAGATTCCAGGGTAAGAAAATGTTTCTGGTAGTTATGTAGTAGTTAACAATATTGCATCTTAGAGGGTGACACTTTGTGGTCTAGTCTAGCCAAATGTTGTAACAGTTTAAGAGTAGCTTGTTTACAAATGTCCTCAGAATCAGCAGAAATTAACAAATCATCTACGTATTGAATAAGGGTAGCGCCTTCAGGCAATGTGAGAGTATCGAGCTGTGTTTTTAGTGCCTGACTATAAATGGAGGGACTCTCACAATAGCCTTGAGGAGCTCGTGTAAATCGGAAGCTTCGGCCTCCTAAAGAGAAGCCAAAAATATCCCTACTTTCTTCGGCAATAGGAATACTGAAGAAAGCGTTCTTTAAATCGACAACAGAAAACCAAGTAGCAGTAGCAGGTACTGTTGTCAATAGAGCTGTGATATCTGGGACAACTGGATATTGGGGTACAACAATTTTGTTGACTTCTCGGAGATCTATAACAAAACGATATACTGGTGGCTGGGAAGAATTAGTTCGTTTAAGAATAGGAATGACAGGACTGTTACATATGTTTCCTCTTGTTTCTTCGACCACGCCTTTTTGTATCAGATCATAAATGATAGTCATAAGAGCCTTTTCACCATCCGTGGAAATATTGTATTGAGGAATATGTGGTAACTTAATATCTGGCTTGAGGGTGACAACATAAGGTGGAATTTGTAAAAGACCAACATCATTTGGACCTGTAGCCCAGAGTGTAGTAGGAAGAGAACGTAATTCAGGCGGAATTTTATCTTTGGACAGATACATTGGGGAGATTATTTCCCTACCTAAAGTGAGGTGTACACCAGAAGGAGAACAATGTAGGGTTGCATACAATCTTTTTAACAAATCCAGACCCAACAAATTTTCACCACAACCGGTTGTTAAAATAAATGGAGCTTCTAAATAGTAAGGACCTATCGAGATGGGTAAAGGCTGAGAAATTGGGTTTATGACTGGGGTGCCAGAAAATACTACAGAAATATTCGTTAAGCCAGACAAAGGTGCCCCAGGGAGTTTAAAGTGGATAATAGAACTCTTGGTTGTACCAGTGTCTAATAGAAAGGGCTCTGTGACACCTAATGTGACAACCTCAACATAAGGTCCGTTCTGATCCACTGGAACTGATATGACTCCCTCACTTTGTCTATGGCTGTCCTAACTAGTATGAAAATCTTGACTCTCATTCCCGTTACAATAATCATCACTGTAATATTGAGCAGATTGGGTATTTTGTTGATCAAAATAATTCATTGAAGTTTGAGGGCAGGAAGAACGCTGATTCTGATCGTAAACTGATTTACCTCGTCCCCTTCCTCTAGGTGCTGACTGATAGCCACCTCGGCCACGCTGTCCAGACGCATTACCATTACGGTATAGTAAAACCGGACAACTATTTTTAAAGTGACCTTCCTCTTTGCAATAGGCACATTGATTTGGACCTAATTAAGCCCCTTGGAACAAAGGGTTCAGGTTTCTGTAACAAGTTTTGAAACTGGGAGGTCGGCTGAAACTGACGCTGTGCAGGACGAGGAGGATAAGCCTGTTGCAAAAGAACCTTTGTTTTTAACTCTTTATTCTTTTTATCCAATTTATCTTTCTCTTCCTTATCCCTATTCTCATAATATTGGGCAGTAGCCAATATCTGGGCTGAAGAAGAAACAGCCCATGAACTTTCGGAATTCTTTAATTTATTAGAGAGTTCGGGAAGCAAATTAAATACAAATTTATCCACGAACAATCGCTGCCCCCCCTCTGTGCTCATATCCTGACCACTGTGATCAAGAAACGTTTCCTCAAAACAAGTGAAAAAATCGGAGACACTCTCATCCTTTTTCTGCTTACAGGCGGCTAACTTATCCCAATTAACTCGTAGAGCGGGCATCATAGTCTTCATTAAGTTTATTATTCTCCCAGGAAGTTCCGCAATTAAATTATCAGGTTTAGCACCACCCACTTGGAGTCTATCAGCAGCCAATATAGCAGCCCAATCACCTCCTAATTCTTGAGCATGATCCTCTTTCCGAATTTTAGCCCATAATGGTTGTGGAACCACATTTCCCATCAACATATCTATGTCAGCCAAATTCATAATACAAGCGTCAACAGTTTGGGATAATTCTTTGTAGTAGCCAGCAGGATTTTTACGAGGGTCAGGTAAAGACTGTTTAAGGGCTAGCACTTCAGACCTCTTCCAAGGTACGTGTACCCATATACGTTGGAAGTGTGCTGGTATAGGCTGATTACCACCAGCGGCTGGAACCGCTTCCCTCCATACCGGGGGAACCGCTCGCATAGGGTATTGTTTCAGTTCGAGCTTATCAGAATGATCGGGATCAGGTGATGACTGGGAATAGAACATTGATCTAAACATGATCAATGTCCGCATGGCTTTCTCAACCTCAGAACCCACAATAATTCCTTTATCAAAATCAGTCCTAATATCCAGCAAACCCTTGGGAGTTAAGCCCAATCCCATAGCCTCCCATTCCTTAATTAAAATACCACACATGGTATCAAAAGCAAATCTCTGTATAGGGGTATCCCATTGTTCAAACGTACTCATTATGTCTTGTACCGTATACTCAGGATCCTGCATAATCCATTTGTGAGCCTGTAGTTCTAACATATCTCGTTCCCGAAAAGTAGAAAGTAAACTTCGTGTCTGCCTACGGGGAAGAGGAGTCTGACTAGCAAATCCAAAGAGAGGAGAAAAGAAACCAGAAACAGTGTCAACCATCCGCTGACGAACAGAAGGGGAGGCTGACAGAAAAACAGAAGGTAAGATATGAGACGAAGCAGGAGAAGAAGCAACAAGCGGAGTGGAGGTTGAAGGCAAAGGAGACTGAGGCAAAGAAGTTAGGGGCAAAGAAACTGGAAGCAAGGGAGCTGAAGGTAAAGGTAATGGCAGAGGTGGTAGTGCCACAGAAGGCTGTGGTGGAGGTGCAGGAACTGGAGCTGGTGGAAGAATAACGGGTTGTTGAACAGTCAACAAAAGCGGAGGTGCATTAGCACCTCGTACATAGGGCGGTGGCGATCGTAACAAGTAAGACATTAATGGATCCTTATCAGGATCAACATCGGGATTCGGGGAAGTAGTTGGCAACACTGGATAACATTTGTCAACTGTCATGCGATGTTGTCTGTCTGAGATTTCCATCACTTGATCCATTTCGTTATCTTTAAACTGTTGAGCAGCCTGTATAATAGTCATTTCTTTTTCCTTTCTATCTTTCTTTGCTTGATTTATTTCTTTCTGTTTTGACTCTTTTCGCCAAATGCGAAATGAATCAAAGATTGCCGGCCGGACCTTTCTCTTAAATAGTTTCTCTTGTAAATTGTCTAACACACAGGACACGAAACTACCATCCTTCGGCCATTGTAAAATACCGTCATTCTTAGTGTATTTTTCCCAAAGGTCGAAGAAGATAATAGGACCAGTTCCATGTTTGGAATAAACTTCATATTTTGGAGTCCCTACTGAAGGCACTGGACAAGCGTCTTCGAGTCGGGAGTCTCTTGAGCAACCAAAACAACACCATTTCCTAAATTTACTGAGAATTGGCATCGTTATTTCACTGGCCTCTTTACTAACTTCAAGGGGTTCAATCAATTACTCAGTATTAATATACTCACCCCCCGGCTTCGACTATTGCAATATTCGAATCAAAATATAACCAAAATAAACAAAGATGCGGGAGCTATCCACAATTACTTAACTAAGTGTTTTCTCACGCCAACAGAGACCCGTCTATCGTCTCGAGATGCCAGTCATCACAAATGCGAACCAAGGCAGGGCGACCGTCAGGGCAGCAGTCTTCAACAGTAGTCGGAAAGGAGAAGCCGCGTTGCAAAGACCTTCGGTCCACTTTTCGACATGCAGGGGTCACTGGTGTGGTGCGCTTCCTCTGGAATTTCCTTACGTGACTCCTCACGACCCTCGGGCTTGACCACAACCACTGAGATCGCCCCACGTTGGGCGCCAATTTAAGAACTGGACCTTTAAGGATCCAGCGGCGCAGGGCACGCCTAAATCTCCGAGTTCACCTGCCTTTTCATACAGAGACACGGGACACTCTGTTAAGCGTAGACAACAGGATTTATTTAGTTGCAGCTATGCACAGTTATTCAAGAAGTACACTCATGGTATGTTCTCATGAGACTGCCACTTAAATCCGTGGCTCACAGACTTTTACACTATTTTACATTGGTCAAAGAACACTCCCAATGCGCAAATTCTAACCAATGACAAGTTTACAATTTTCTAACAAACAAGACGTCACACAATTACAAAATCTACCCCTATGTCATGTTTTGACTAAATCCACAAGAAGATTTTATTATATGGACTCAAAGTTAATGAACAGTGGTAGACGTGTTTGTGTATTGCCGAAGCCCACCTTGCTAGGCCGCGCAAGGCGGGGAGAAGGACAATGAAAACCAACAGATGGTTTGACACAAGGATTAGTGAGTCGGGAAAAATATACTAAAGGCCACCAGACACCTTTGAATAAGGATTAGTGAGTCGGGGAGAAGAATACTGAAGGTTAACAGACTTTAAGTAAGGTTTCAGGTGGGATTAGTTAACCGTGATGGTTCCCGGAATCGACTTTACTGCAGGGTTAGAGATGGTATCTATCGCGCAATGGTACGAAGGTCAAAGGTTTTCGGATCGCCAAGCTGCCTGTGTGAGGGCAAGACAAAATGGCGATGAAACACAAGATGGAGTCGGAACCGAAGTTCCTCAACACCCAACCACACACACAACCACACACACAACCACAACCACACAACCACACACACAACCCCACACACAACCACAACCACACAACCACACACACAACCACACACACAAACACAACACACACAAACACACACACACACACACAACCACATACACACACAACCACACACACATAACCTCACACACAACCACACACACAGCCACACACACACACAACCACACACACACACCCACACCATCAGTGCACACTTACACCAGACACAGACACCATCAGTCGTCGGTGCACGCTTTCACCGGGCACAAACACCACCAGCCGTCAGTGCACGCTTCGACCAGGCACACCCCACCAGATGTCAGTGCACGCTTTCACCAGGCAGACACACACACCACCAGCCATCAGTGCACACTTTCACCAGGCACACACACACACCACCAGCCGTCAGTGCATGCTTTCACGAGGCACACACACATCACCAGCTGTCAGTAGATGCTTTCACCAGGCACACCCCACCAGACGTCAGTGCACGCTTTCACCAGGCAAACACACACACCACCAGCCGCCAGTGCACACTTTCACCAGGCACATACACCACCAGCCGTCAGTGCACGCTTCCACCAGGCACACACACCACCAGCCAGTAGTGCACACTACCACCAGGTACACACACCATCATTGCACAATTTCTACAGGCACACACTCCACCAGCCATCAGTGCACACATCAATTGTTAACGCATCCACAAATAACTATTGTAGCAATCGCAGTATGGCGCACTTTACTTTTAAACATATTCATCTAAAGGGCAGCACGCCACCATTGCTACAAAAACAAATGCACATTTTTTTGGCCTACAATTCATAGACTTTTGTTGCAATTGGTGTTGCAATATTTAGCAATGACAAAAGCTCAAACTTAATTAATGCGAGACCTATTGCATTGCAAATGCTTGTTTCTTATATTCACAGAGCTGGTTGGTGTACTGGGTTGTCTACTTTGAGATATTTTGTTTAAAGTTTATGGTCCTGAGCAGTTGAAGGTTAAAGGGAGAAATGGAGATATCTGCTGGGATACACTTTGTTAATATCATCCCAAAACTGAATTTTGTTGTGAGATGCCAAGAAGTGGCCGTTGTATGTTGTTAGTCAGGACCTGTAGTGCTGGACAAAATTAGAGTACACCATTGGCAACGGTATGTTGCAGATTTCTTCAGTTATTCTGTGCCTGTTCAGTGGTGATGGGTGGTTTATTGCTGTGGACTGGTATAGTACTGAGTGATGGATATGACCCTTAGCAGTTTTTCCTATGTAAGTGTAGGAGTGTCAAGCAGCAAAAGGGAATTATCAAGCAGCCTGTATGAACTGGTTGAATGCTGAGTGTTATGGTATTAGTTTTATTGTAGGTTATATATTGTATTGTAATTGCATTATATAGCACTTACTACCTCGATGAAGCTTTGTTGTGCTTTTATTCTGGGCAGTACACTGCTCCAGATTCCAGGGTAAGAAAATGTTTCTGGTAGTTATGTAGTAGTTAACAATATTGCATCTTAGAGGGTGACACTTTGTGGTCTAGTCTAGCCAAATGTTGTAACAGTTTAAGAGTAGCTTGTTTACAAATGTCCTCAGAATCAGCAGAAATTAACAAATCATCTACGTATTGAATAAGGGTAGCGCCTTCAGGCAATGTGAGAGTATCGAGCTGTGTTTTTAGTGCCTGACTATAAATGGAGGGACTCTCACAATAGCCTTGAGGAGCTCGTGTAAATCGGAAGCTTCGGCCTCCTAAAGAGAAGCCAAAAATATCCCTACTTTCTTCGGCAATAGGAATACTGAAGAAAGCGTTCTTTAAATCGACAACAGAAAACCAAGTAGCAGTAGCAGGTACTGTTGTCAATAGAGCTGTGATATCTGGGACAACTGGATATTGGGGTACAACAATTTTGTTGACTTCTCGGAGATCTATAACAAAACGATATACTGGTGGCTGGGAAGAATTAGTTCGTTTAAGAATAGGAATGACAGGACTGTTACATATGTTTCCTCTTGTTTCTTCGACCACGCCTTTTTGTATCAGATCATAAATGATAGTCATAAGAGCCTTTTCACCATCCGTGGAAATATTGTATTGAGGAATATGTGGTAACTTAATATCTGGCTTGAGGGTGACAACATAAGGTGGAATTTGTAAAAGACCAACATCATTTGGACCTGTAGCCCAGAGTGTAGTAGGAAGAGAACGTAATTCAGGCGGAATTTTATCTTTGGACAGATACATTGGGGAGATTATTTCCCTACCTAAAGTGAGGTGTACACCAGAAGGAGAACAATGTAGGGTTGCATACAATCTTTTTAACAAATCCAGACCCAACAAATTTTCACCACAACCGGTTGTTAAAATAAATGGAGCTTCTAAATAGTAAGGACCTATCGAGATGGGTAAAGGCTGAGAAATTGGGTTTATGACTGGGGTGCCAGAAAATACTACAGAAATATTCGTTAAGCCAGACAAAGGTGCCCCAGGGAGTTTAAAGTGGATAATAGAACTCTTGGTTGTACCAGTGTCTAATAGAAAGGGCTCTGTGACACCTAATGTGACAACCTCAACATAAGGTCCGTTCTGATCCACTGGAACTGATATGACTCCCTCACTTTGTCTATGGCTGTCCTAACTAGTATGAAAATCTTGACTCTCATTCCCGTTACAATAATCATCACTGTAATATTGAGCAGATTGGGTATTTTGTTGATCAAAATAATTCATTGAAGTTTGAGGGCAGGAAGAACGCTGATTCTGATCGTAAACTGATTTACCTCGTCCCCTTCCTCTAGGTGCTGACTGATAGCCACCTCGGCCACGCTGTCCAGACGCATTACCATTACGGTATAGTAAAACCGGACAACTATTTTTAAAGTGACCTTCCTCTTTGCAATAGGCACATTGATTTGGACCTAATTAAGCCCCTTGGAACAAAGGGTTCAGGTTTCTGTAACAAGTTTTGAAACTGGGAGGTCGGCTGAAACTGACGCTGTGCAGGACGAGGAGGATAAGCCTGTTGCAAAAGAACCTTTGTTTTTAACTCTTTATTCTTTTTATCCAATTTATCTTTCTCTTCCTTATCCCTATTCTCATAATATTGGGCAGTAGCCAATATCTGGGCTGAAGAAGAAACAGCCCATGAACTTTCGGAATTCTTTAATTTATTAGAGAGTTCGGGAAGCAAATTAAATACAAATTTATCCACGAACAATCGCTGCCCCCCCTCTGTGCTCATATCCTGACCACTGTGATCAAGAAACGTTTCCTCAAAACAAGTGAAAAAATCGGAGACACTCTCATCCTTTTTCTGCTTACAGGCGGCTAACTTATCCCAATTAACTCGTAGAGCGGGCATCATAGTCTTCATTAAGTTTATTATTCTCCCAGGAAGTTCCGCAATTAAATTATCAGGTTTAGCACCACCCACTTGGAGTCTATCAGCAGCCAATATAGCAGCCCAATCACCTCCTAATTCTTGAGCATGATCCTCTTTCCGAATTTTAGCCCATAATGGTTGTGGAACCACATTTCCCATCAACATATCTATGTCAGCCAAATTCATAATACAAGCGTCAACAGTTTGGGATAATTCTTTGTAGTAGCCAGCAGGATTTTTACGAGGGTCAGGTAAAGACTGTTTAAGGGCTAGCACTTCAGACCTCTTCCAAGGTACGTGTACCCATATACGTTGGAAGTGTGCTGGTATAGGCTGATTACCACCAGCGGCTGGAACCGCTTCCCTCCATACCGGGGGAACCGCTCGCATAGGGTATTGTTTCAGTTCGAGCTTATCAGAATGATCGGGATCAGGTGATGACTGGGAATAGAACATTGATCTAAACATGATCAATGTCCGCATGGCTTTCTCAACCTCAGAACCCACAATAATTCCTTTATCAAAATCAGTCCTAATATCCAGCAAACCCTTGGGAGTTAAGCCCAATCCCATAGCCTCCCATTCCTTAATTAAAATACCACACATGGTATCAAAAGAAAATCTCTGTATAGGGGTATCCCATTGTTCAAACGTACTCATTATGTCTTGTACCGTATACTCAGGATCCTGCATAATCCATTTGTGAGCCTGTAGTTCTAACATATCT
Organism: Lissotriton helveticus; assembly: GCF_964261635.1. NCBI lineage: Eukaryota > Metazoa > Chordata > Amphibia > Caudata > Salamandridae > Lissotriton > Lissotriton helveticus. The sequence continues at coordinate 302,800,212 of NC_136067.1, read as the reverse complement.
CGTTCCCGAAAAGTAGAAAGTAAACTTCGTGTCTGCCTACGGGGAAGAGGAGTCTGACTAGCAAATCCAAAGAGAGGAGAAAAGAAACCAGAAACAGTGTCAACCATCCGCTGACGAACAGAAGGGGAGGCTGACAGAAAAACAGAAGGTAAGATATGAGACGAAGCAGGAGAAGAAGCAACAAGCGGAGTGGAGGTTGAAGGCAAAGGAGACTGAGGCAAAGAAGTTAGGGGCAAAGAAACTGGAAGCAAGGGAGCTGAAGGTAAAGGTAATGGCAGAGGTGGTAGTGCCACAGAAGGCTGTGGTGGAGGTGCAGGAATTGGAGCTGGTGGAAGAATAACGGGTTGTTGAACAGTCAACAAAAGCGGAGGTGCATTAGCACCTCGTACATAGGGCGGTGGCGATCGTAACAAGTAAGACATTAATGGATCCTTATCAGGATCAACATCGGGATTCGGGGAAGTAGTTGGCAACACTGGATAACATTTGTCAACTGTCATGCGATGTTGTCTGTCTGAGATTTCCATCACTTGATCCATTTCGTTATCTTTAAACTGTTGAGCAGCCTGTATAATAGTCATTTCTTTTTCCTTTCTATCTTTCTTTGCTTGATTTATTTCTTTCTGTTTTGACTCTTTTCGCCAAATGCGAAATGAATCAAAGATTGCCGGCCGGACCTTTCTCTTAAATAGTTTCTCTTGTAAATTGTCTAACACACAGGACACGAAACTACCATCCTTCGGCCATTGTAAAATACCGTCATTCTTAGTGTATTTTTCCCAAAGGTCGAAGAAGATAATAGGACCAGTTCCATGTTTGGAATAAACTTCATATTTTGGAGTCCCTACTGAAGGCACTGGACAAGCGTCTTCGAGTCGGGAGTCTCTTGAGCAACCAAAACAACACCATTTCCTAAATTTACTGAGAATTGGCATCGTTATTTCACTGGCCTCTTTACTAACTTCAAGGGGTTCAATCAATTACTCAGTATTAATATACTCACCCCCCGGCTTCGACTATTGCAATATTCGAATCAAAATATAACCAAAAGAAACAAAGATGCGGGAGCTATCCACAATTACTTAACTAAGTGTTTTCTCACGCCAACAGAGACCCGTCTATCGTCTCGAGATGCCAGTCATCACAAATGCGAACCAAGGCAGGGCGACCGTCAGGGCAGCAGTCTTCAACAGTAGTCGGAAAGGAGAAGCCGCGTTGCAAAGACCTTCGGTCCACTTTTCGACATGCAGGGGTCACTGGTGTGGTGCGCTTCCTCTGGAATTTCCTTACGTGACTCCTCACGACCCTCGGGCTTGACCACAACCACTGAGATCGCCCCACGTTGGGCGCCAATTGAAGAACTGGACCTTTAAGGATCCAGCGGCGCAGGGCACGCCTAAATCTCCGAGTTCACCTGCCTTTTCATACAGAGACACGGGACACTCTGTTAAGCGTAGACAACAGGATTTATTTAGTTGCAGCTATGCACAGTTATTCAAGAAGTACACTCATGGTATGTTCTCATGAGACTGCCACTTAAATCCGTGGCTCACAGACTTTTACACTATTTTACATTGGTCAAAGAACACTCCCAATGCGCAAATTCTAACCAATGACAAGTTTACAATTTTCTAACAAACAAGACGTCACACAATTACAAAATCTACCCCTATGTCATGTTTTGACTAAATCCACAAGAAGATTTTATTATATGGACTCAAAGTTAATGAACAGTGGTAGACGTGTTTGTGTATTGCCGAAGCCCACCTTGCTAGGCCGCGCAAGGCGGGGAGAAGGACAATGAAAACCAACAGATGGTTTGACACAAGGATTAGTGAGTCGGGAAAAATATACTAAAGGCCACCAGACACCTTTGAATAAGGATTAGTGAGTCGGGGAGAAGAATACTGAAGGTTAACAGACTTTAAGTAAGGTTTCAGGTGGGATTAGTTAACCGTGATGGTTCCCGGAATCGACTTTACTGCAGGGTTAGAGATGGTATCTATCGCGCAATGGTACGAAGGTCAAAGGTTTTCGGATCGCCAAGCTGCCTGTGTGAGGGCAAGACAAAATGGCGATGAAACACAAGATGGAGTCGGAACCGAAGTTCCACAACACCCAACCACACACACAACCACACACACAACCACAACCACACAACCACACACACAACCCCACACACAACCACAACCACACAACCACACACACAACCACACACACAAACACAACACACACAAACACACACACACACACACACAACCACATACACACACAACCACACACACATAACCTCACACACAACCACACACACAGCCACACACACACACAACCACACACACACACCCACACCATCAGTGCACACTTACACCAGACACAGACACCATCAGTCGTCGGTGCACGCTTTCACCGGGCACAAACACCACCAGCCGTCAGTGCACGCTTCGACCAGGCACACCCCACCAGACGTCAGTGCACGCTTTCACCAGGCAGACACACACACCACCAGCCATCAGTGCACACTTTCACCAGGCACACACACACACCACCAGCCGTCAGTGCATGCTTTCACGAGGCACACACACATCACCAGCTGTCAGTAGATGCTTTCACCAGGCACACCCCACCAGACGTCAGTGCACGCTTTCACCAGGCAAACACACACACCACCAGCCGCCAGTGCACACTTTCACCAGGCACATACACCACCAGCCGTCAGTGCACGCTTCCACCAGGCACACACACCACCAGCCAGTAGTGCACACTACCACCAGGTACACACACCATCATTGCACAATTTCTACAGGCACACACTCCACCAGCCATCAGTGCACACATCAATTGTTAACGCATCCACAAATAACTATTGTAGCAATCGCAGTATGGCGCACTTTACTTTTAAACATATTCATCTAAAGGGCAGCACGCCACCATTGCTACAAAAACAAATGCACATTTTTTTGGCCTACAATTCATAGACTTTTGTTGCAATTGGTGTTGCAATATTTAGCAATGACAAAAGCTCAAACTTAATTAATGCGAGACCTATTGCATTGCAAATGCTTGTTTCTTATATTCACAGAGCTGGTTGGTGTACTGGGTTGTCTACTTTGAGATATTTTGTTTAAAGTTTATGGTCCTGAGCAGTTGAAGGTTAAAGGGAGAAATGGAGATATCTGCTGGGATACACTTTGTTAATATCATCCCAAAACTGAATTTCGTTGTGAGATGCCAAGAAGTGGCCGTTGTATGTTGTTAGTCAGGACCTGTAGTGCTGGACAAAATTAGAGTACACCATTGGCAACGGTATGTTGCAGATTTCTTCAGTTATTCTGTGCCTGTTCAGTGGTGATGGGTGCTTTATTGCTGTGGACTGGTATAGTACTGAGTGATGGATATGACCCTTAGCAGTTTTTCCTATGTAAGTGTAGGAGTGTCAAGCAGCAAAAGGGAATTATCAAGCAGCCTGTATGAACTGGTTGAATGCTGAGTGTTATGGTATTAGTTTTATTGTAGGTTATATATTGTATTGTAATTGCATTATATAGCACTTACTACCTCGATGAAGCTTTGTTGTGCTTTTATTCTGGGCAGTACACTGCTCCAGATTCCAGGGTAAGAAAATTTTTCTGGTAGTTAATAGTTGGTTATTGTGATTAGTCTTGTGCTCTACAGGAACCAGTCCATGCCTTTATTCCCAGTTTCTATGTGGTAGATTACATTAGTAGGAATTAGGTGTGATCTTTAGTGTACCAGGGGGATAAGGGAATATTATGATTTGTATAGCGATATTAATAGATGAGTTACAGGAGATTGGGTATTGTTAGGCTGCAGCGAATCACTTTTAAGGGAGAAGTAGTGGCTGTTTAAATATGGTGTGGGCAATTTAAAGAGATACAATAGTAAGGATTAAGGCAAATATGCATGTGACAAAGGACTCAGAGAGCAGAGACATGCAGAGGATGGAATGAAAGAGACAGTTGTGTGAAAGTAAAAAGGGGAATTGAGAGTTACAAGTTTTAGGTCAAAGCCAGTTTTCATCCATAGTTTTAGGAATCGGGTGGAGGTGTTTTTAGACAGCATGCAAAACTATTGACATCAACATTCAATAGAATTTCATTTATGCATACAGATTTCTTTTACTGTACTTTTAGTTTTGAATGCGATGAAGGACATTTTCTGAATGGAGAACTGAATTCAATAGCGGTCTTTGAACACAGTTTCCTTTTTTATGTCCGACTCAGAGACAGCCTAATTTGTTTTACCAGTCTCATTTAAAAAAAAAACAAATCATAATGAAAACTCACACATGTATGTACATAGAGGGGCTTCCCATTCAGGCATCTTCATCCATTATCTGGGTCAAGTGTCATTTACATTTGGCCCTTGTCCAGCATAGCATACAGCATGCGCCAATGGTGCAGCCCACTTTATCTATTGGCTGGCTTGCACTGAGGGGGACGGTATTTTTATCGATCACATGTGCATAGGCGCATGGAAAGGAATTGCAATTTATGTGTTCTATCTTTGTGAAGCTACGCTGCTACCTTGAGACACTGAGGGGCATATTTACAAGCCCCTATCACCACACGAACGTCACTTTTCCTGTGGTGATATGGGCTTTGCCTTATTTACAAGGCAGCGTTAAGCCACTGAGGTCATCGTGCTTGCCGCAGACCACGAACCCCTGACAGCCTGTGCTGGAGGAGAAGATTTTGATAGTCTGAAGAATCGGACGTATTGCGTTCATTTTATTTGGGCATCGTAACACCACAGAAATTACGCAAAGTGGTCGTTTTCATTCCAGCAGAGAATTGATATTTAAGACCATCATAGGAAATCGTCCATACTAGAGCCTACAAGGTCTTTCTTGAACAACGCAGTAAAGGGTCAAAACTGTTTGCATACTGTACTGTCCTGAAGAAGGCCTTAAGGATCAGTTCCATCGAAGACCGAAACGTCGACCATTTAGTCCTTTTCTTTGCATATGATTAACCTTTATAGATGATTTTTTATTGTATCAAAATAGATGTCATCTTTCAAAATGATACAGGATTGGACTTTGTTGCAAATGAATTATAGGTTGTTTTTTTCACTTTTCCTTTTGTCATTTGTATAGCACTGTTTTGAACCTTTAATGTTGATTTGTACCCTTATGACTGATTAAGCAATCTTTATATAATTTTTTTTCTCCAAAAGAATAACTACACCGTGTCTCTCTCTTCTCTACTATGTGGAGTATTTTCTCAAAGTAGCTTGTTGAATGGTTTAAGGAACAGCGTTCCTGAACTTAATGATCTTAGTACTTGATTGATTCTTTACATTTTCTGTGATTATTTTCAACACAGAATCACTATCTGTTAAATAATTGTCATAAACGAAGTCCCTTGCAGGCACCTTTTATTCTTGATTATCTTGCCTTGTAAATAAGGCACCCTTTCATGTTTTACTTTAGTGTGAAAGGGGCAGGCAATGGGTGTTGTGGTAGGCATTCCACTGCAACACCCATTAATTTTGAAGCTGCCCCATATTTACAAGGATGGCATAAATATGAGGCAGCACCAAAATTAAAACTAGGGAAAACCTTGTCTCACAGTGGTAAAATGAGGAGAAATGCTTTATTTCTTCTTGTTTTTGCTGTTTCTATGTGTGCTGCGCTGTGCAGCCCACATAGAAAGAGCAAAACGCCGTGGGACTTGCCGTTTTTGATGACGAGGTGCCCGGGTGAGGAGCTGCTACCTGCTTGACCTTCTTGCCCCTTGACCTGCTGGGCTCACTATCTGTCTGCCTCCCGCTGCCCGCCCCCACTGTCAATCTGGGAAGCGCCGGCCGCCGTGTGGAGGGCAGTCCAGGAGACTACAACTCCCAGCAGCCCAGGGATCCTCGTGACATCTTTGGAGTGCCAGGAGGCGCATAAAAGTAGCGTCAGCCCTGCTGGGCGGGGGGAACGCCATGGGACTTGCCGTTTTTGCTGACGAGGTGCCCGGGTGAGGAGCTGCTACCTGCTCGACCTTCTTGCCCCTTGACCTGCTGGGCTCACTGTCTGTCTGCCTCCCGCTGCCCGCCCCCACTGTCAATCTGGGAAGCGCCGGCCGCCGTGTGGAGGGCAGGCCAGGAGACTACAACTCCCAGCAGCCCAGAGATCCTCGTGACATCTTTGGAGCGCCAGGAGGCGCATAAAAGTAGCGTCAACCCTGCTGAGCGGGGGGAACGCCGTGGGACTTGCCGTTTTTGCTGACGAGGTGCCCGGGTGAGGAGCTGCTACCTGCTCGACCTTCTTGCCCCTTGACCTGCTGGGCTCACTGTCTGTCTGCCTCCCACTGCCCGCCCCCACTGTCAATCTGGGAAGCGCTGGACGCCGTGTGGAGGGCAGGCCAGGAGACTACAACTCCCAGCAGCCCAGGGATCCTCGTGACATCTTTGGAGCGCCAGGAGGCGCATAAAAGTAGCATCAGCCCTCCCTCGCGGGACGCGAGCGGGACGCCGGGCGAAGCTCGAGACTGCACGAGGCTGGGCTGGGTCATGGACACTGGTTCGTTTACTCCTGCTATACCCTGGACACGTAAGCGTTAAATATTGTGTTTACTCTACCAGTTGGCACATTAGTTATATTGAAATGGCCAAACTATGATCTGCAAAAACCCCTCTACTGTTTGGGCCCATAGATAACTACATGGTAAAGGTTGTTAGCAAAATCAACTCTGAACGCCGTCAGTCACTCAACCAGATTAGCCCCCCCTGTTTCACCTACAAGTAGGCCTGCCGGACCACAGATCCTTGACTTAGCCTTAGAGGGAGGGCAAGGTGCTCAAATAATAGATGAGATAGAAACAACCGCGATTCCTGCAACTTCTTCACCTAATGTGGTAATACTGGATAACTCCTTGCCCTCTACATCACAACCCTCTTTGACATCTACCCCGGTACCCTCCCCGGCTCCTTCGCCTACACGAAGAACACTGAGGGCGTGTAAAAAGTCGTTGAGTAAACGCAGAGGAAACGGGAGAACCAAGAAAGTAGGCACTTCACCAAAAAATACAGGGAACATCGACGATACTCCAAATGGGACTGACAGGAACATATTGAACACCGAACAAACTGAGTCTCTAGTCAATATGCTTGTCACAAAAACTGAGCTTATAATTAAACCCCTTGCGGACAAAGTTGATCAGGTTATAAAAGAGGTATCTAGACTGGGTAACCTCCTATCTTCCCACTTAATAACAGAAACAGTAAGAAATCCTATAAACTCTAACATGAGCACAAATGTAACAAAGGGTGCTGCTGTTGCCAGTAAAGGGGATGGGGATAAATTGGATCAGGTTTCCAAGGAGGTATCTAGATTGGGGGGGTCTTTTAACTTCCCACTTGTCTTTGTCCTTGCCTAAAACACCTAGGAGTGTTAACACGGGTGTTACCGTAAATGAGGGGGCTACAAGCTCCCGCAGTGGGGGACAGAAAGCTACACATACGGCGCCACCAGTAATACCTGCCCAGCCGCTAACCAAACATGCTATTCCCTCATCTACAATGAGGGCCAACATACAAACTAGTACGGTAGGTGACAGTAATTTGGGGTGGCGTGAAGGAAAGAAAAGACCCATAGTCAATCTACCCCCAGAATGTGCCCCGTATATAGTAGTCCTTACAAATGTCCATGGGGTGGACCTGCGGTCAAATGAGGCACGGGGGGAAATGTCTGTTTCCCTGAACAACAAAGTAGTCGCCTGGCTGAATAAACACCGCAGGTTTCCTATCGCCTTCTGCAATGACATAATATCAGCCCGTAGAGTTGATTGGATCGGTAACTCCAGAAAAACATGCAGGGGTGATTGCATCATTGTACACTTTAAGCACCCACAGCATGTTGCTACCGTCCTGTTAAGGGCGGCCTCCTTACCATCCACAGATGCTATCATATGTGCGCGCCCTCTTGGCTTTTTTTATAATCATCTCAGTAATATCCCTAATCCACAAGTTGGCCAATTAATTTCATTAACTCCTCTATCTAGGCAGGGTTTCGTGCCCCGTGTTCAAACTGGTTATCAACACCCCACGAATATGGACCCTTACTGTTATAGTCTGTGCAGGCCGAATATGCAAGCCGAACAAATTATGCCTATGTTTAATCGGTTTACCTCATTAGCCTCATTGGAGGAAAATGATTGACTGCTAAAAAACTCACGGCCTACTGTACAATCCTGCAGAATCATGACCTGGAATATCGCCGGAATCAGGGCTAAAGTTGGAAATTAAACATGGATAGACTCACTGAAAACCTACGATATTTTGGCATTTCAAGAGATTTGGGACCTATCAAACAACTTTTCCCTAGATGGGTATAGGCATTTCTGTATTCCTGCCACAAGCAGTGGGGTAGGCAGACCGAAGGGAGGTTTATTAACCTTGTTTAAAACTGACCTAAAAGGTGTGTTAACCCAGCATAATTCAGGATGTCAAAACTGTTTAATTGTTGAATTGAATTCCCCGTCTCATCTAAGATTCTGTTTTTTAACTTATATAATTCTAATCCAAATGAATGCACCAGTTATAATCTGGACCAAGTTGATACATTTTTGTCAGTCTACAGAACCAAAGTAAACACCTTTGAAATAATACTTTTGGGTGACTTTAATATTCATCCCTGTAATCAGTCATGCGCCAACATAGTAGACGATGGGCCATCATATTCTTTAGTTACGCATTTTGAGCATTCAAAAAGAGGGGAGGCCCTCGAAAACTTTTTGGCAGCATGGAATTTGTATGAATCGGGTTGCGGGGAGGGTGAAAATAAGACCCCTACCTTTAAGGGAATTGGCGATGGTACAGTTATTGATTACATTTTTATGTCTTCTTATATGTTAGTTAAAGTGTTAAGGTATAGTACTGTGGTTTCGGTGTTCAGTGATCATAAGCCAGTGCTAGTAGAGGTATCGTCCAAAGTCTTTTTAACTACGATGGAAATGACTCAAAAGGGAGGTCAAGAAGTGACTGTTAAAGATCAGGGACGTAGACTTAAACGGTCAAATGTAATACCCGAAGATGTCCTACAGGATGTTTTGGATAGGGCTGAGGATGATGTAGCCATTTGTTTAGAAACAGGGGTTTCAAATATACAAGTAGTCATTGCCTTTGACAATATATGCAAACAGATTAACAAAAGCCTAACCATTAACAAGAAACCTTTTATGCTTCCTGAAAAGAGATGGTTCGATCACATATGTTCAAGGACGCATGTTGACTTACTTAAGGCGCTTAAGGCTAGTCCAAAAGATCGTGCCGAAATATCCACGATAAGATTCATCTATAAGAAAGCTATTCAAACTAGGAAAAATGAGTTGAAAGATAAAGCATGGTTACAGCTACTTGATCCTGAGATATAAAAAAATAGCGGTCAGTTCTGGAAGGTAGTAAACCAGCCACTTTTCTCTAGTGAGGAAAATCTTCCCCTTGAATCTAATATCTCAGATGACGCCTGGATCAATCATTTTGAAAAGATATATTCCAGCACTTCCCCCGAGGACCTATTAAACAGTACCTCTTATAGCTCGGAGGATTCTTGTGTTTTTTTCGAGGCTCTAGAAGTCGAAAGGGCGATAGACCAGACCCTGAAAAATAAGGCTCCTGGCCCTGAAGGGGTCCCTGCTGACTTTTTTAAATGCGCCCCAAAATTATGGTCGAAGATCTTGTGCAAGGTCTTTAATGCATTGAACCATAATAACATCCCTGCATCTTGGAAAGAATCCATCATAATCCCAGTTTTCAAGAAGGGCGATAGGGTTGATCCAGCTTGTTATCAACCGGTCTCCCTAATAGACTCTTCGCTCAAAATCCTGGGACGGGTCATCCTGCACAAATTACAAGTCTGGCTCGATGACAGAGGGGTTCTGTCTAATGTCCAATATGGATTCAGATCTAAAAGGAGCACCTTGGATCAGTGCCTTAATTTACAACTGCTGGTGGATAAATACACTAAGGCCAAGGATGGATCGATGTACCTGGGGTTCATGGATCTTTCCTCGGCTTTTGACCTTGTGAATCGCACTAAACTTTGGCAGATTTTACTTGATCTGGGTCTTGATCGCGCTCTGGTTAATCTTTTGGCGGACCTTCATTCTGGTCTTTTGGCCTCAATCAGGGTGAATACAGAGGGGCATTGCTCCAGTCATTTTAAATCTGAAAGGGGGGTTAGGCAGGGGTGCATCCTGGACCCCCTTTTATTTTCAGTTTACATAAATGCCCTTGATCCTGTACTTAGGGAAGCCACGCCTGACATGCCACGTATAGGGGAACTTGGAATACCGGTTCTCCTATACACGGATGACGCTGTCCTTCTATCACGGACGGGGGTCGGGCTACAACGACTTTTAGATGCCTTCGGACTTTTCATGAAATCCTTGGACCTTAAAATAAATGTTAAGAAATCCCAAATAATGATCATGGGAAGGGGCTCACGAAAGAGGAAGGTGAAAACTTTTCTTTGCCGCGAAGAGGAACTCAGTAGGGTGTCCACATTCCCATATTTGGGGATCACCTTAGAAGAGAAGGGGAATTGGGGACCGCAGATTAAAAATAGAAATAGTGCCTTTGCTAGAACCTCCTCAGCTATCATGGGCTTTAGTAGAAAATTGGGGGCCAGGCCCATTACGGCACTAATGAACATTTACAAAGCTAAATGCCTGGCTGTAGCCACATATGGCTGCTCGCTATGGGGTTATGGTGCCATAGACTGTTTACAAGTCACTGAAAATAAATTTTTAAGATCAGTTTTATCAGTGCCTCAGTCTACTCCCTCATATTCGATCCATTCTGAGCTGGGGGTTGGTTTTGTCACGGACATGATAAGAGTGGCTCCTTTAATTACCTGGCTGAAGACCTGGTTGAATGCTGAACTCTCTTTGAACCATTTAATCCTTAAAGATTGCCTTTCATTAGACATTGCAAATAAGATCCAGTGGCTGTCGTATGTCAGACAGGGTTTTAATAAATTAGGAAGACCAGAGCTCTTTTCCTCACCAGAAATAATAACTCGAAAGGACATTGCTCAAATCATGGAGGCCATGACTCTGATGTAATCCTTTGAGAGAGAGGAAATAGAGCTCAGGAAACCCACTGTAAGGGGTAATCTTATCGTTGCTAATTCCCCTGGACCTGAACTTTATCTTATTTTAGTTAATCGCTCTTATCACAGGTTTCTTTTAACACGCTTCCGCCTAAATATGATCTATCTGATCTTAGGCCACTTCCCAGTATGGAGCACTCCAGAACAGGCACCGCCTTGTACCTGTGACAATTTCTCTGTGCAGGATACAATGCATTTTTTGATGTTTTGTGGACACTATACAGAAGTGAGGAGAAAGTTTCTTGTTCCTATCCTTAAGGAGGCAGGGTTTTTGCAAGTTAAGCCCGCCCTCCTATACCTGCAGTTGTTAAATAACCCTAGAGTTATTTTTCATGTTGCCAGCTACTTCAATCAATCAATCAATCATAGCATTTATATAGCGCACTACTCACCCGGAGGGTCTCAAGGTGCTAGGGGAGGGGGGTCCGCTACTGCTCGAACAGCCAGGTCTTGAGATGCTTCCTGAAGGTGAGGTGGTCCTGGGTCAGGCGGAGGTGGGTCGGGAAGGAGTTCCAAGTCTTGGCGACGAGGTAGGAGAAGGACCGTCCTCCTGTGGTGGTTCTTCGGATGCGGGGGACGGTGGCGAGGGCGTGGCCGGTCGAGCGAAGCTGGCGTTTGGGAGCGTAGAAGTTGAGGCGGCTGTTGAGGTATCCCGGGCTTTGGTTGTGTAGGGCTTTGTGTGCGTGGGTGAGGAGACGGAAGGTGATTCTCTTGTTGACCGGGAGCCAGTGCAGGTCTCTCAGGTGTCCGGAGATGTGGCTGCGGCGGGGGATGTCCAGGATGAGTCGTGCTGACTGGTGGGCGCCATCCGGCAAAGGAACAGGAAAATGATAAATTGTGATTTAACTGTAACTAACTGAAGCTGGAAGTCTGCAAAATAAACATTATTTTATATTGGGCGAAGTGATAACGGTGGCTATTTATTTATATTGTGGTTTTTATTACTATGAAATCTTTGAGGAATTTTTTAACTTCTTTTTAAAATATTTATTGTGATAACTTTGTATAATGTATGTATAATGTTTATTTTATGTACCAGCGCCTTTTTATGATATTGAGTTATCGAAATAAAGTATTTTGACTGACTGGCATCAACTTTATTTGCAGGAAAGTGTCTCTTCCTCCACATAAACAATCATTAAAACAAAATGATGAGTTGCAACTTCTATGTGTGATGCAAAAAGCAACACACGTAGAAGTTACAAAACACCATTTCAGATTGTTTATGTGCAGGAAGGGAAACCTTCCTGCACATAAACAATCCTTCCCCTCAGAGCAGGCTCCCTTGCACTATGGTGCAAGGGTGCCTGCATTGGCGCTCGGCTGCTAAATTTAGCGCCAGTGCAGGGACAAACACAGGGCTACACTGTATTCTTTTAAATACAATTCAGCCCTTCATTTCAGAAGTGGGGTCGAGCGGCGTTAAACCAACAAGGCTAATGCTGCATCATGTCACTGCTTTTGTAAGTATGCCCCTGAGTTTTCGACATGTTTTACTTAAAATCTTTTGCTTGATATTGCTAATGCGTGCAAAAATAAATAATAAAACTTGGCTCACTTCCCAAATCTAGATCTGCTGACATTACCAATGCTTGTTCATATTCTTTCGTGTTTAACTGTAAAATACATGTGAACATTATAGAAAATTGTCCACAGTCTTTAATCCTATAACTCATCCCAATAGAGGGTGAAACAATGGTGTCACACGTGTTCTGTGGCGCTGGAACAATTTTCATCGTGGCAGTGCTGTCATTAATGTTATATCACTCAAGTCTTAGGGATTGTGAAAAATTCAAGTGTCAAACAAAAAACAATTGTAGCAAATGTACCATGTCTATTCAGCAGTAGAAATAAGGGTGTAGTATGCAGCCAGTGTTGCATTTTGAAGCACTGTTATTGTAACATGCTATCACTTATACATCACTTAGCACATTTTCCACTGAAAAGGCCACTAAATATGCACAGGCATACAGTCAGTGGCGGCTGGCACAGGTAAGAGCGGTAGGGCGGTGGAGCGGGAAGGGGGCAAGGAAGTCAACATACAACGGGATAAGTTAAATAAAATTTATAAATCTGACGGCCGCAACTGCATACAGTTTTATCGGTAAAACTATACTGCACGCAAACAATAATGTGTGGAAATTCGTTTTCAGCAAATAGTTATCCTATGTGCGATAAAGTATCTCGATTGGTTTTAATCATATTATAATCTCTGTTTCTGTCACACTTCAGAATTACACAAAAATGGGTTTCATTTGTGCTTTCCTTTTTGCTGACATATTTTGAAATAGGTGTACAATTCATTTGCAGGTATTTAATAGTTGTTAGAAAAATAGGGCTACAACCTTTCCTTTCCCTTCTTACACCCAGCAAGATTATCACCTAAGTCACTTTTACAAAATGCTCTCGTTTTCAGTCAGAGAAAAAAAAAGGAAACACCTGTTTCCAAAGAAGCAGGTATTTGTCAGAAGGCATAGCCTGACATTTGACCTTTGTCTTTGAAGAACAGCAAATGTGATAAGCTAAACACAAAATTTAAAGGCATCTTTCTTGCTTCTAACTCCAGCGTGGTTATTTTGGGGGTTGCAGCAGCACCATAGCACCGCTACTTCCAGCGCCTGGGCACATGCTTATGAAATGTAAAGCGGAGTATGGTCTTACATATGAAGTGCTTCATCACAGCTTCCTACATGCATTCATCAAATAGACCAAGTATCCAGATGTATACACTTTCATTATCTTTTTTTTGTTATTTTGTAGCCTAGAGCAAACTCCATGGGAATTGTGTCACGCAGTGTGAAACACATCTGTACAAACATTGGATGAAAAAATTCTGAATTTTGAAAATGTTTCTATCTGTGCGAAAAAATAGAAAAAGTCCGAAACCATCTTGTTTACTTTATGAAGAAATACGAAATCCCATTAGCTACGTGGACGCTTAATAAGGATATTTTATCAATTATACCTGGTGCCATCTGCTTCCACTGTTTTACAGTGTTGTTGAGAGAGAGCCCAGACTCATGACATGAATATGTTTTATGCCCATTACTTTTCGGTCTAATTACAGATTTGTTGTGGTTTAGATATGTATACAAAGTTGTGTGCAAGGGTATTATTGTAAGGGGTGTGTGAACAACAAAATATTTCTTCTGCAATGTTAAACTGGATTCAGATTGATTGGACTGTGGCATGATAGATAATATCACAGTCTTAGGGCCTTATTATGACTTTGACGATCAAACCGCCGGAGCCGCACTCACCACAAGACCACAATGTTGGTGAACTTAAGACCGCCGCATTACAACTGATCTGCTGGGCCAGTGGTGTGCTGGCCACGGTTTTGGCTTTCTGCATGCTTCGGCTCACTGAGTGTGCCTGAAGCAAATGCAGCAGTCCAAGAGCACCTGCTCTGTCTTGCGCGCATTGCTGGCAGGCACCATGTCCAGCATGCCACACAGAACACGCACAACAGTGCAGGCATAGGCAGGCACATCATGTGCCCTTAGTCAATAACAAAATGGGCAATGATGCCCTGGGGCTCTGTTTTGAGCCCCCCATCATGCCGTTCCACTAGGTTTTTCATGGCAGTTTCACCATCATGAAAAGGCTTGTGGAAGGGCAAGTCGTAATATGGATGGCGGTGCGGGGCTCAATACTGCCTCAATTTCTTCCCTTGTCCGCACACTTCCAGCACTGTGGGACTCAGGATCCTGGCTCTGCTGGTGGTGTTGTAGGGGGCTGATGGCTGTCCAACTGCCAGACTCGAAATCAGGTGGGCGGATTGCCTATAATCAGGTGGTCGGACTGCCTAGGTTACGGCGGTCGGCCCACCACCATAGATTCAGTGGTCTCGGGACCGTAGAACTCATAATAACCCCTTAGAAATGATTGTGAACAAGGCAATATATATCCTGAAATGCTTACCTTATACCTGGTTCCCCGTTTACTATCGATCTGTTGTTGGGTTGATGGCAGTATGCTATGGGCAAAATTGGTGGTGCAGGGCATGAGTGACGCACTTCAGCAGGCAATTCAAAAGGTTCATCAAAATACTTAGGTTTAGACCCATATTGACAGTAAAGGCCATGAATAAATAATAATACTTACTAATAGATGTTTTGAACTTTTGCTCAGCTTACATGCAGCAGATAAGGTTCCACATTAGGAAACTCACGAGAATATAGTTCATTTTTGTCAGAACAGTCTAAATCAAATATGTGAATGTGCTGAGAGTGAATACCTTTCTTAGCGAAGTGTAAGAGAGTTTCATAGTATTGAGGAAGTGCCTGAAAAAGGCCTGTTTTAATGTTCTTAAAGGGAGATCTTTAGCAGGCCTTGTGTTTAACCAATTTTGCTTCTTGATTGTATGTCTCACAAGATTGTTTGAGTTTTTGAGAAAAGTATTTTTTAATTGTGTAGGTGGGCTGTCTTATACCTGAGGTAATCAAGTGTGTAATGCCATTTAGCACATTAAAATTTAATTGTTCATATGTCTTAAACCAAAATTATTTATTTTGGACAAAATAAAGAAAAATGTCTTTTAATAGCACATGGATTCTGTATAGATGGGAGTCTTCCATTTGTATCAAGGAAGATCAATAAATGGTATGGCATTGCCTAAACTCCATTGTAAACATTTGCGAACACCTCAGGGCCTGTTTACAAAGGTATTTTGTAGTACATAAAGTAGTACTCCTGTAGTACTATTTTACGTGCTCTTACAAGCCTGTATGAATTAGCACTAAAACATTTAAAATGGGAATATTTAGGGAATAGTGATATTCAATTAGGACAAGTATAAAGAATTGTCCCCTCTCTGCACTCCTAATCGTAGAGAGCTGAAAGTAGGGATTGATTCCCAAAGTCATGTGAGACTATGTAAAAGAATTCCCCTGTACAACTACTTCTTGTACTCATAACTACTTTTGTGACTATTTCCCAGGTCATTTGTCAACTACAATCTTCATAACAAGCTCCCAAGTTATTCATGAGCTCCTTTTCCTTTATGGGTGTGACCATAGATTTTCTCCTTTACAAATTGTTGACACAGGAATGAGTGACTGCTTTCAATCTACTTCCTATCTTCTCAAAGCTACAAGCCTATTACAGGCAAGAGCAGTAGCGGAGGGTTTTGTGAATTCAATGTAGAGAATTCATGGGAGCCATTTGATTCAACCTCATTTAGAGCACCACGTTGGAGGGACTTGTTGCAACTCATTCAATCTAATGGGAAGCCCTGGTTTGAGTACTTGACTTCCTTGAACTACCAGAATTATGTAAAATAGAAAACGAAAGGTGTTAGAACTGGGCGTCTCTAGTTGGCAGAGGTAGGTACCACTGTCCAAATAGGGACCCTTGCTTCTAGTCAGGGTAAGGAGGAAACACTCTTTAGATAACCTCTGCTCACCCCCTTGGTAGCTTGGCACAAGCAGTCAGGCTTATCAAAGGCAATGTGTAAAGTATTTGTACAAAAACACTCACAGTAACACAGTGAAAACACCAAAAACTGACTCCACACCAGTTTAGAAAAATAAAGGTATTTAATCTAAACTACACAAGACCAAAAAATCAAAAATCCAACATACACAGTTCAAGAATATGGTTGCAAAAGAGTTCTTAATGTTAGCGTTAAAATAATCCACAGTTGCGTGAAAAGTTCACAGTAGCGTGACATTTAGCCAACAGTACGTACCTTTAAATGTGACAAAGTTCCAAAACAGAAGCTGTTGCGGTGGAAAATAAGCGATATGTTACTCCTGAGACCCTGGGGAGGAGTTAGCGACAATTCCGCTGGATGTAGCGGCGTGTGGCGACAAATCCGATCTGTATGGGGAGGAAGGCGATGACTTGTATGGATTCTGGTGCGGAGGTTCCATAGGAAAATGCTCGCAAAGACACGATGCGATGATTCTCAGGGTCTGCGACGATCTCCAGGGCGACGATGCACGATCCAGCGGCGATCTTTCTCTCGCAGTTCCTCGATGCGATGGCTCTGCGACGATTCTCGCAGCGCCGTGATGCGGTGATCTCACCCAGCGGCGATAGGCTCTGCGACGATGTTCGCAGCGGCGGAAATCTTCCCGCTAACGAAGGGTGCGACTTCTTCAGGCAGCAGCGACAGGCGCTGCGACGAGCTTGGTCCTCATGACGGCGGTAATTTTCTCGCTCAGCCAGATTTGCGACAAAACTTGCAGAACGTTCTTTAAAAGCTTGGTTTCCAGCTTCCGAACACAGGTACAACTTCCAGAGGAACCACACATGGGTCACGCCCCATCGGGATGGACAGAACTCTCTCAATAGAGTTCAGGAAGCTGGGGGTGAAGTCCTTTTGTTCCTGGGACTTCATAACAGGGAGTCAGCTCACAACAGACTCTTGGAGATTCCTTCAAGCAGGGGACACAGCACAAAGCAAAGTCCTTCCCCTCTCCTTGGCAGCAAAGCAACAGAAGGTCAGTCCAGCAGAGCAACAGCAGGACAGTCTTCCTTCTTCAGTTTCAGCTTTCTCCTTGGCAGAGGTTCCTTCTTGATTCCAGGATGATCTAATTTTCTGTTGTCAGGGGTGCTGTACTTATACCCCTAAAAGTCTTTGTTCTCTTTGTGCAAGTGGGCCCTGATCCCGGTCTGAACCAGTTCTGGGTGTTGCTTGAGCACTTTGTTTTCCTGGCTTCTCCTTTCCTTTCAGAGTGAGGGGCAGGGTCATCAGCCGCCCAGCAGGAGGTGGAGCCAGCATTGTGGAAGGCAGGCACAGCCCTATTCAGGCCCAGGTGCTATCTCCTCCCACCACACAAGCTGAAAATGCAGTCATTCAGCCTAGAGCTGACCCAGTCAGCCTCCTGGGGGCTCCCCAGCCCCTGTCACTCTCAAACCAGACAGTCAATTCACAAACAGGCCAAGGCACACAGAAAGGTCAGACAAGAGAACAGCTACTTTCTAAAAGTGCTGTTCTCAAACACAGGATTTAAAAACAACCTTTCCTAAAAGCTGTGTTATTAAATTCTGAGTTCAGGGATACCAGACTTTTATGTCCTATCTTGTTCCTATGGGAAGATATGCTGGTAGCCACTGTAGCCAGCATCCCCCATGATAGCCTATGGAGCAAGATAGCCTTACAGCAGTGAAAAACGAAAATGGCGGTAATTCACTAGCAGAGCATGTCACCTGCACAAGTACATGCCCTACCTTTCACATACACTGCACCCTGCCCAAGGGGGGACCTTGGGCCTTCCATAGGGGTGACCAATGTGCACAGAAAGGGAAGGGTTAGGCCCGGTCAGTGGGGACACTGACCAGGTGGACATGGCAGTTCACAGACTGCACACAGGCACTGCGGTGGCAGGCCCGAGACACCATTTTAGGGCTACTCATGTGGGTGGCACAATCAGTGCTGCAGGCCCACCAGTAGCATTTGACATCACCAGCCCTGGCACACTCAGTGCACTTTAGTAGGGACTTCTGGGTGATACAAATATGCCAATCAGGTATATCCAATTACAATAACAATTTACACAGGTAGAACTTACACTCTGACACTGATCAGCAGTGGCAGAGTGTCCAAAGCATCTAACCTATTTTTGAAAACAACAGTGGTCCCATGCACAAGTAATATTCACACAGCAATCAATATAGACACAATGGATACTATATTCGTTATGACATGTCCAGCCGGACAGAGGTCGCAATCTTTTACTTGGTAGACAAAATAAGAAACAAAATTCCTTCAACAGTTCTTCGTAGTGGGGCACAAGCCTGTACCCTAACACATACAAATTGGCATGGTGAGGAAAATCACAAACAGAGCAGGGCTTTTAGGCAAAAAGCTACAGATTCCTGTAGTTGATATTTATAATAGAAATTCTAGTAGCACCATTACAGGTATATAACACATAGTATACGTTTTTTGTATATGGTGCTCAGAGAAGTCGACGGCATTTCGATCCCACTATATAATCATGGGGATCATCATCAGGACACTAATAATGCCTAAAGAGTAAAAGCCTCTATAGCCGATAACGCCCTACCGAATAAGTCAGGGCAGGGAGAGAGGAATTGGTTAAGTAACCAGGCGGTCCAACAATCTGGAGCCTTTGATGAACGCGGATTTTGGAAAAAGGGGATGGTGATGGACAGAGTTTCTGAATGATGCAGAATACTCTTACCAAGTCAAGAGATCATGGTTTTAATCCATCACCTGTTTTTTTTAGCTCATTGCACCATCCCAGCTCAGAACCTGGCTATATGCAAATTAGTCTGTTCCTGTCCCAGTGCATGATGGGAACAGGACAAACCAAACTACCAAGCCAATTCTTATACTGGGAAGGAGACAAGCTTCCGGGGACCGGTTTCTGGCATCACAGCCTTCGTCGGCCCGGCTTGCTTGAATCCTGATAGTGCAATGAGCAAGGGACTCACGTCTGAGTATACCCTCCCACACATAGTGTGGATAAAATAGATTTTGGAAAAAGGGGGTGGTGATGGACAGAGTTTCTGAATGATGCAGAATACTCTTACCAAGTCAAGAGATCATGGTTTTAATCCATCACCTGTTTTTTAGCTCATTGCACCATCCCAGCTCAGAACCTGGCTATATGCAAATTAGTCTGTTACTGTCCCAGTGCATGATGGGAACAGGGCAAACCAAACTACCAAGCCAATTCTTATACTGGGAAGGAGACAAGCTTCCGGGGACCGGTTTCTGGCATCACAGCCTTCGTCGGCCCGGCTTGCTTGAATCCTGATGGTGCAATGAGCAAGGGACTCACGTCTGAGTATACCCTCCCACACATAGTGTGGATAAAATAGATTTTGGAAAAAGGGGGTGGTGATGGACAGAGTTTCTGAATGATGCAGAATACTCTTACCAAGTCAAGAGATCATGGTTTTAATCCATCACTTTGATGAACGCGTCAGCAATGTTCATTCGGAGCGTCGGTCTTCCTGGCAATGCGCATTGCCAGGAAGACCGACGCTCCGACTGACCCGGACCCTTTCCCCCTGGAATGCGACCAAGCACATTGCTGACGCGTTCATCCAAGGCTCCAGATTGTTGGACAGCCTGGTTACTTAACCAATTCCTCTCTCCCTGCCCTGAGTTATTCGGTAGGGCGTTATCGGCTATAGAGGCTTTTACTCTTTAGGCATTATTAGTGTCCTGATGATGATCCCCATGATTATATAGTGGGATCGAAACGCCGTCAACTTCTCTGAGCACCATATACAAAAAAACGTATACTATGTGTTATATACCTGTAATGGTGCTACTAGAATTTATGTTATAAATATAAACTACAGGAATCTGTAGCTTTTTGCCTAAAAGCCCTGCTCTGTTTGTGATTTTCCTCACCATGCCAATTTGTATGTGTTAGGGTACAGGCTTGTGCCCCACTACGAAGAACTGTTGAAGGAATTTTGTTTCTTATTTTGTCTACCAAGTAAAAGATTGCGACCTCTGTCCGGCTGGACATGTCATAACGAATATAGTATCCATTGTGTCTATATTGATTGCTGTGTGAATATTACTTGTGCATGGGACTACTGTTGTTTTCAAAAATATGATCCCCGAGGTCCTGTGCTGACTCGTTTTGGGCGCCCTAGTTGACCTTAAACAAAGCATCTAACCAGCAAAAACGAAATCCAGCACAGCATCAAAAATACAGGAGGTAGAGGCAAAAAGATAGAGGGAAACCACGCCAAGCATGCCAGGTCTAACAAAAGGCATACATGATTCAAGAATGTAGAAGAAAAAGAGCTGGCAAGCTCCCTATTCCTCTGTTATTTGTTGAGATTTGAGGAGGAAATAGAGACAAAATAGGTCTTACTAATATACATTGAATTTGGCTTGAAAATCTATGTACATCTGCCATTGGGCCACTGGCTCGTGGAACAAGGTTTATATTCTCCAGGTTTGCTCCCATCCCAATTATTAACATGGAATTTAAGCACCATTCTAGTGCAGATCCTGACGCTTATGTGAATACACAATTGAGGATATGGCCTTCAGCTGCAAAGAGAGAGTAATGTTTACTATTCCCACTATTAAGAACTGTGGAGGCACTTAGGGTCAGATTTACTAAGGTTTTGCATCAGCATTGTTTAACGTTGATGGTGCAGCCCGACTCAAAACCCTTTTTGAAATTTATTGTTACACCAAGACAATTTCCGTGTTTTTGTGTGGGGTATTTAATACAAAAGAATGCAAGGCAGTGTTCGGCGCTGCCTGCATTACGTTACTTTGGGGAGGTGTTCCATGGCTGGAGAATGGGCGTTCCCATGCATCCACCCATTAATTTTGACCCAGTCCCAAATTTACTAAAGTGAGTAAACCTGGGATTGCACCAAAAATGTTTCCTTGTTGCGTTCTGCAGTACACATAGAAAGAGGAAATTGCTGCTAAGGATTGTTTTTGTGCGCAAAAGTATCGCTTCCTGCACAAAAATAATCCTGCCTGTAACACAGAGCCCCTTGCTCCATGGTGCAAGAGTGCCTGCATTGGTGATAGGCAGCACACGGTCCCCCAGCACTAGTAAGTTTAAGTTTAAGTTTAAAATATTTATCAAGCGCAACGTACACCTGGGCGGTTTCTTGGCGCTAAAGTAAAAGGCAACCAACTGAGCTAGAACGGTAACTAAGGCGGCAACTAAAAAACAGGTAATTTACTAAAGAAGAGCCTGAGAGAATAAAAAGGTCTTCAGAGCTTTGCGGAAGCCGGAGTACTCGGTGAGGGACCTAAGATGAAAGGGGAGAGAGTTCCAAAATATGGGGGCAAGAATGGAAAATTTTGAGCCACCCTGTTTTTTTTTCCGGTAACGGGGTACAGCTAAAAGGAGTTGTGCCGAAGAGCGGAGGTCTCTGCCAGGGACATAAGCCTTGATGGCTGAAGATATAAATAGGGGGGCCAGGCCAGTCCTGGCCTGAAACGCCATGCAGCCTAGTTTAAACAGGGCGCGTTCCCGCACAGGGAGCCAGTGAAGAGTTTTCAGGAGGGGGGAAGTGTGATGGAATTTAGGAAGACCGAAAGCAAGGCGACAGCCTGGTTCTGCACTAATTGCAGTTTACGGAGGCTGTACTGAGGGATGCCATTGTACAAAATGTTCCCGTAGTCCAGGCGGGACAGGACCAGTGCGGACATAATTAGCTTGAGTGCAGGGAAAGAAAAGAAACGGGAAATAGAACGGATAGTACGGAGAGTAAGAAAGCAAGAGGAAACCACCGAACCAATCTGGGAGTGCATTGTAAGTTGATTATTTAGCTTAATACCAAGAGTCTTAACAGAGGGAACAGGGGTAGGAGGAGAGCCAAAGGAGGGGGGCCAGAAAAGAGAATTCCAGGGACTGGAGCAACCACCTGTCACCACAAGTTCCGTTTTATCGGGATTGAGTTTCAGGTGGTTGAAGTTCATCCAGTCCCTGATGAAAGATAGAATAGATTGGAAATTAGAAATAGAGTCAGGAGTAGAAGAAAGATTAAAGATGAGCTGGAGGTCATCGGCATAGTTATATACCGAGACCTCCAGTTGCTGTAGAGCAAAGATGAGGGGAGCGATATACAGATTAAACAGTAAAGGAGAGAGAGAAGAACCCTGGGGAACACCGCACTGGACCTGACAGGGGGTAGCTGAAAACTCCCCAAGATGGACCGCCTGGGTCCGGTCCCTCAGAAAGGACGAGAGCCAAATGAGGGCTGATCCTCCTATGCCCGCCGCCTTGACACGGGAAAGCAAGATGGAATGATCCACCGTGTCAAAAGCGGCGGACAAGTCAAGGAGGACCAGCGCCTGTGGTCTACCAGCGTCCATACCCTCTCTGAGGGTGTCTAATACTGACACCACCACTGACTCTGTCGAGTGCTTTGGCCGAAACCCCGCCTGACATGGGGCCAACCTCCCATTCTCCTCGGCAAAGGAGCTGAGTGCAGATGTAACGTGCCGCTCCAGCACCTTCGCCAGAAAAGGGAGAAGGGAGATGGGGCGATAATTAGCCATCACAGAGGGGTCGGCTCCCGGCTTCTTCAGGATGGGGACGATGGAAGCGGCTTTTAAAGATGGGGTGACAACCCCTCGGGCCAGTGAGTCATTAAGAAAACCCAGAGGGGGCAAAGGGCAGTCAGTATAAATCTGCCGTAAAATATGAGCCGGGCATATGTCAAACGGAGAGCCGGAATTAATTTTAGGGAGGAGGGACAAGAAAAGTTCTTCAGAAAGAGGGGGGAAAGAGTTAAAAGAAGCTGGGACCGGGTGAAGGAGGGGGTCAACAAAAGAAGGTGAAGGAGGGGGGATGTTGGATTTGATTGTCGTGATTTTTTCGACAAAATAAAGATTCAATGAATCGCAAAGTTTCTGGGAGGGAGGGGGTTTGAGTGTGGTCCGGTCGGAGAACGCCAAATCATGGGTAATGGCGAAGATCTCCTTTGGTTGATTCTCGGCCGCTAAGATTTTCGCCGAGAAATATGCTTTCTTGGCCTCAGTAATTTTTTTGCTTGTAGATCCCCAGAAGGTGAACGTAGCAAGTCCTGGAATTAGGGGAGTAATCCAGTCTCCATTTGCGTTCAGCCCTTCGAACCGTAAGCTTTGATTCCTTCAGCTCGTTGTTGAACCACCGATTGGCGTTCTTTAGGGCGCCTAATCGAGGTACGCCGGAGAGGAGCCAAGCAATCGCTTCCTTCCGTAAGCCATGAATCAATGGCTTTGGCTTGGGCTGCGGAATCCAGTCCCGATAGAGGGGGAGAGGAGGCCCGGAGTGCGGTTGAGAGGTCAGACAGGTTGACCTTACCCCAGTTACGAGCCCATGAATTTTTGATGTGGGTAGGGGTCTTGGCCAAAGAAAGACTGAGGGAAAACGAAATTATAAAGTGATCAGACCAAGTGCAGGGGACAACGGCCAGTGTAGAGAGGATACAGTTGAGAGACCAGACCTGATCAAGGGTGTGTCCATGAATATGAGTAGGGGCGTGAACAAAAGAAATAAAGTTTAGAGAAAGAAGAGTTTCTGAGAATTCCTTGGATGAAACACACTCCTTGGGGTCCGAAGGCCAATAATTGAAGTCCCCGAGGACTAGAGCCGAGGCATAGTTGACCGCCAGAGTGCCAAGTAGGTCTTGAA
This sequence comes from Lissotriton helveticus, assembly GCF_964261635.1. Taxonomy (NCBI): domain Eukaryota; kingdom Metazoa; phylum Chordata; class Amphibia; order Caudata; family Salamandridae; genus Lissotriton; species Lissotriton helveticus. Next base: position 302,775,999 of record NC_136067.1, on the reverse strand, counting down.
AGGCCGGGAGAAAGCATGGAGTTGTTTGGGGAGGGCGATAAACTAGCACAATGGCTAAATGGGGGGAAAGGGAGGTAGAGCGGACCACCAGATAGTCGATTCCGCCCAGAGAGGGTGAAGGGAGGACTTGAAACTGGAGATCAGAGCGGGCAATTAGAGCAACACCTCCACCCGCTTTCCCGCCAGGGCGGTCTGCACGGATGGCATAATAAGTCGAGGGGAGGGCAGCCAGGAGGGAAGGGAGGGAGGCTTCAGTAAACCATGTTTCCATCAACAGTAGAAGGTCGGGTTTGTCAGTGTCTAAAAGGGTGAAAAGTTCATGGTGATGTTTAATGGCAGACCTAGTATTGAGTAACATAATAGATAAAGGGGGTGAATACGAATCACAGGAGGTACGTGAGGCAGGGGCCGGTGGTGACGCGTGAGGAAGAGGGCAACCAGAGGGACCGGCATGACAGGGGGAGTTACAGCCGAGCAATGCGATCCGATGAATGGTACAAGGATCGAGGGGCCAATGGCCTTGCAATAGGGTCAAGGCAGCAGATGAGTATTGGGTGCGAGAGCCAGGGGTGGTGGCCCCTTGCCCCGGTCTGCCGCGGACGGGCGCAGACGGGCTTAACTCAGGCGCAACTCCGGCGCGCCTACGTCGCGCCCGCTGCGCTCGTCCGCTGCGCTGACGCATGAGGAGCGTCTATATAGGCAGTGACGCGGTGGGGGAGGAGTCGGGAGGGCGGGGTAGGGGTCGTGACTTAAAAAATCAAGATTGCCGTTCGCCGCTCTTGATCAGCGGGACGGTGAAGGATTGCACAAACAACCTGCTAGCAATCAGCAGAGCACAGCAGATTCAGAAATTAAAAATAGCCAAAGTGTGGTTCCAGCGCTCAGCGCGAAGCCCTCCGCCCTCTGCCACAGGGCTTAGACAGCGCGCGAGGGGAATGGGCGGAGCCTAAGTAGACAGTGACGCGGTGGGGGAGGAGTCGGGAGGGCGGGGTAGGGGTCGTGACTATGAAAATCAAGATTGCCGTTCGCCGCTCTTGATCAGCGGGACGGTGAAGGATTGCACAAACAACCTGCTAGCAATCAGCAGAGCACAGCAGATTCAGAAATTAAAAATAGCCAAAGTGTGGTTCCAGCGCTCAGCGCGAAGCCCTCCGCCCTCTGCCACAGGGCTTAGACAGCGCGTGAGGGGAATGGGCGGAGCCTAAGTAGGCAGTGACGCGGTGGGGGAGGAGTCGGGAGGGCGGGGTAGGGGTCGTGACTATAAAAATCAAGATTGCCGTTCGCCGCTCTTGATCAGCGGGACGGTGAAGGATTGCACAAACAACCTGCTAGCAATCTGCAGAGCACAGTAGATTCAGAAATTAAAAATAGCCAAAGTGTGGTTCCAGCGCTCAGCGCGAAGCCCTCCGCCCTCTGCCACAGGGCTTAGACAGCGCGCGAGGGGAATGGGCGGAGCCTAAGTAGGCAGTGACGCGGTGGGGGAGGAGTCGGGAGGGCGGGGTAGGGGTCGTGACTTGAAAAATCAAGATTGCCGTTCGCCGCTCTTGATCAGCGGGACGGTGAAGGATTGCACAAACAACCTGCTAGCAATCAGCAGAGCACAGCAGATTCAGAAATTAAAAATAGCCAAAGTGTGGTTCCAGCGCTCAGCGCGAAGCTCTCCGCCCTCTGCCACAGACTGCAGAAATGCACCATATCTACTAAGATATGGCACATTTCTGCCGTCTCCTCGCACTGGTGCAAGATGTGGCACATTTGTTTTAATTAACTGAATGCACTAAATATTTCTTCATTAATCTTATCTGCATGGGATCAGAAAAATGTTACTTGAAGTAGACACAAGCACACTTGCACCTTTGTGTGTGTAGTGAGTTTATCCAAAGATGAGATAATTTGCGCAATTAAAGACTGCAAACGAAACACATGGTATTCCCCCTTTGGTACAAACATGAGTACATGCCTGTTATTGGAATTTAAATGGACACTTGTTACATATTGATTAGATACAAGCAGTGTTGACAAGACAGGTAGTTTGACCTAAACACAGACTGTATTTTGAGGTCTTTCAGATTAAAGATTATTACTCTGTAATCCAATGATGAATAGATAATGAGATTTTTATTATTATTAGTTCAAGAGTTTTCACAGGCCAACACGTGTTTAATGACAACATGTCGCTTCATCATATCTAAAAAATAGATAGTTTGCTATGCAGCGATTTTTGACATTTTTCAGAATAAGGAAACAAAAAATAATAGTTGTGAACATAATATACGTATTTCGAGCAAATAAATCACATATTCAAGGAGCTATGAATGTAGGAGGATAAATATCTCAACATGCATGGTACAATGGCCGATTTCTGGTTTTTACTGGGGGGTGGGTGTGAGAAGTTGGCCTGATATATGATGCTCACTAGCTCTAGTGATCACCTTGTATCAGTCCAAACAACCCTTATGGTGATTGGTTGTAAGTCAACCTTATAGACCAGCTATCCTAATGTGGTAGCATGGACAAAGCAGTCTTAGGCTAAACTCTTTTGGCATGTGAAGCCAGCTGTTTTACCACAATATAACCCCTTGAATACCAGATGAAAGGACACCACACAGGTTGTTATGAAAATAAACAATATATTTAATAATAACAAACACCTCTGAACTCTTTATGAGATCAGAGGGCTAAGCACATGACAATCTCTTAGGAAAAATACGATAAGTTGCACAAAATTACAATAGTGCCCTAGGGGCACGGCAAACCATATACTAAGTAAATGGTATAAGGAAATCGATAGAAGAAATGGAGCTGTCCAGAGGCTGTAGGATTGTTGGGACTACACTATCCTAACCTTAGGTAAGTAATAGGAGGCCCACGGAACGCGTGTGCAGAGTGTGAACTCACACGTGAGATGTGTAACAACGTCTATGGACAGTACAGTTCAAGAAAAAGGTGAATACGGACAATCCTGACTAGTTAGGACTAAAACGACTGTGAATCTGGACACTAGGAGAGGCAAGCTACCCTTGAGCACCGAAATGCTCTTGTTACCTCACCCACGGGCTGCGGGTGCATAGGTGCGAAGTCGTGTCGGGTTTCTGCGTTGAAGTCTATGGAGCCTGAAAGAAAATATGCTGCAGGCGACCAGGAGGAAGATGTCCGGTTTGATCCAAGGGCGGATCAGAGATGCTGAAGACCTGGAAGCAGAGGGGACAATGTTCAAAGTCACTAGCCAGTGACTGGAGTGGAACCAGGAAGGAACCAGATGTCGTCGTCGCGATTAGGTGAAGAGTGGACGCTTGTCTCTGCAGCCACGTGGACCAGGAGGTGTCTTCGATGACCAGGATGGAGGCACGAGCTGTCCCACGCAGGCTCTCGCTGTCGGCGGTGTCGGATCCGGGTCTGGAGTCAACAGGCCTTGGCAAAGGCAACCCACGCGGTGAGTGGAAACGGCGTCTGGAGTGGACCAGGAGGGTCCAGGCTGCTCTTCTTTTTGAAGGGAGCAAGGGCCAGTCTGGAGCAACCAGACCAGCAGTGTTGTTTTCAAAGTTTGTCGTCTAGGAGGTCACTAGCCAGCCGGCAAGTGACCAGACAACGCGTCGAGCAGCAAACAAGCAGAAGGGCCCCACGCAGATCTCGTGGAAGCTGGAGGGCTGATCTTCGGTGCAGGGGCTGCTCAGGGCTGGGGCTTCTCAATCCCCAAAGCACTTGGTTGAGTTTACCTCGGGAGTCGTGCTGTAAGCGAAGTGCAGTTTCTTCCAAGATGGCCGGTCACACGTGTCTCGTCGCACCCACGGATCTCAGCTATGCTGCAGATGTGAGTTGAGGTCGGAGAGGTCTGGGAATCAGGGTCTCGTCGGGCTCTGAAATCTGGATCCTCAAGGGAAGACGACAATGTGAAGCCGCTGGACGCTTGATGGTGCCTGCAGTTGCAGGGTGGACACTTCTTGCCCACAAGGGAGATTCCTTCAGTCTTCTGTTGTAGAAAGTCAAAGTCCAGAGTTTCTTCTCGTAGAGTTTCAGTTCAGGATTAATCCAATTTGGAATGGGACCAGCTCCTACCTTTATCCTGCTAAAGGGGGCTGTACTACGACTAGGTCCCTCCTATGGGTGGGACCAGGAATGGGGGTGGTTACACCCCCTATCCTTTGTCCAGTTTCGCGCCAGAGCTGGGGCAGGGATGCCCCAGCAACTGGTTTGAACCGGTGTATGCACAGGACACCTTGTGTGCTTCAGGCATGTCTCATTCCTTTCAGGCCTGTCCTACCCAATACACAAAATCCTGTCTGGGGTGGTGCTAGCACCTCCCAAGGCAGGAAACCCTTTGTCCAAGCCTCCCTCGCTGGAAGGACTCCCAGCATCAGGAGGTCAGACTTGTGTCTGTGGTGGCAGCATCCATTTTGTGATGCCAAGGCTCGAGTTAACTTTAACCGGGGTTCACAGTTATATACATGTCGTGTCCCTCTAGAAGGGTGAAATGCTACCCCCGTTGCCAGAATTGGCGAGGGGGTAGTATTCCAATTCGTATGACACCTTACTCGACATGCTTTGATAAGGTTATACCAGAGTTGGCATTCAACCGCAAGGATTATAATGCACTTAAGAGTATATGGTATAGCGTTATCATGGAACAGCTATTAGGACTTGGTTCCGCAAGCTCCAGACGGGCTCAGCTCATGCCAGAGCACCATCTCACATAATTCCAAGCACTCTGCCTTCAGGATTGATAAGGCCTGCCATAGGAGTGACTGATAGGAATATATGTGTCCATTTTGGGGTTAGATATAGGGAACTATATCTACAGCAAAGGGTGATTACAACACCTTGCCCCAGCTGTCTTACCAGCCAGTTGTGTCTGTTTAGATGGCTAGCCAGGGGTGGCATAATACATGATTCAGCCCCTGGTAGGCCCTGGGTACACCTATGCCCTGGGTACCTAAGGTACACTGTACAGGGACTGATAAGGTGGCCCAGTACCAATTGGTAAATGCACCTAAAGTACATGGATGTCAATTTAGAGAGAGAACAGCTAGGCTGTGGGTCGCATTAGCAGGCCCACAGCCAGGGAAAGTCGTAAACCAGTTAAGCAAAAAGCAAAAATCTGGGGTGACCATAGGATTGCAGACCCCACTCTCCTACATAACCCCCCCCAAATTTAGGGACATTAAACTAACCTTGACCAGGTGAGTCTTCCTGTTCTAAGTGGAAATACCTGGAGAGACCATCTGCATTGCCATGGTCAGTCCCTGGTCTGTGCTCCACTGTAAAGTCCCTCCCCTGTAGGGAAATGGACCACCTAAGAAGTTTGGGGTTTTCACCCTTCATCTGATTTAGCCATAAGAGGGGCTTATGGTCGGTCTGAATCTTGAAGTGAGTTCCAAACAAGTATGGCCTCAACTTCTTCAGGGCCCAAACCACAGCAAAGGCCTCCCTCTCAATAGCTGACCAACGTTTCTCTCTAGGGGTCAGCCTTCTACTTATAAAAGCAATGGGCTGGCCATGACCATCAATATTCAGTTGAGATAGAACAGCTCCCACACCCAACTCAGATGCATCTGTTTGGACAATGAAGGTTTTGGAGTAGTCAGGACTCTTGAGAATAGGTGCAGTACACATGGCCTGTTTCAGGTCATCGAATGCCTTCTGACAGCTAACTGTCCACTGAACTTTCTTTGGCATTTTCTTGCTTGTCAAGTCATTAAGTGGTGTCACAATGGACCCATCATTTTTGACAAACTTCCTATAGTAACCAGACAGGCCCAAGAAAGCTCTAACCTGGGTCTGGGTGGTTGGAGGAGCCCAGTCCTTTATGGCCTGCATCTTGCTCTCCAAGGGTTGAACCTGGCCTCCACCTACAAGGTGGCCCAGGTATACAACCTGATTCTGCCCTATCAGGCACTTGGTGGCCTTGATAGTGAGGCCTGCCTTCTGCATGGCCTCCAAAACTTTCCTCAGGCGGATCAGGTGATCCTCCCAGGTGGAGCTGAAGACAGCAATATCATCTAGATATGCTGCACAAAAGTCATCCAACCCGGTGAGGACTTGGTTCACCAACCTTTGAAAAGTGGCAGGTGCATTTTTCAAACCAAAGGGCATCACCACAAATTGGTAATGACCTCCTGGGGTAGAAAATGCTGTTTTGGCCTTGGCATCCTCAGCTAACCTGATCTGCCAATAACCAGCTGTTAGGTCAAATGTACTCAAAAAAGTTGCAGAAGCCAACTTGTCTATACGTTCATCTGCCCTAGGTATTGGATGGGCATCTGTCTTAGTGACAGCATTGAGACCCCTGTAGTCTACACAAAACCTCATCTCTCTGTAACCATCCTTGGTGTGAGGTTTTGGCACTAGAACTACAGGACCCAAGGGCTCTCTCAGCGTTCATTGACTCCCAATTCCAACATCTTTTGGACTTCTTTCTTTATGCAGTCCCTGACGTGTTCAGGTTGCCTGTAGATTTTACTCTTGACAGGCAGGCTGTCACCAGTGTCCACCTCATGGGTACACCAGTTTGTCTGACTGGGTGTCAGTGAGAACATTTGTCTAAAGATTGAAGAACTTGTTTGCAATTCTCTTGTTGATGCTCAGAGAGGCTGTCAGAAAAGACTACACCATCAACTGACCCATCATCAGGGTTCTGAGTGAGCAGGTCTGGGAGAGGGTCACTCTCTTCCTCCTGTCCCTCATCTGTTGCCATGAGCAAGCCCATGTTTTCCCTGTCGACAAATGCCTTGAGCCTGTTAACATGAAGCACCCTGTGGGGGCTCCTGGGAGTTCCAAGGTCCACCAGGTAGGTGACCTCTCCCTTTTGCTCAATAATGGTATGGGGTCCAGACCATCTGTCTTGGAGAGCTGCTGGGGCCACTGGCTCCAACACCCCTACCTTCTGTCCTGCATGATAAACAGTTAGGACAGCCTTTTGATCATGCCAAGCTTTTTGAAGTTCTTGGCTGGCCTCAAGGTTTTTGGATGCCTTCTCCATGTACTCTGCCATCCTGGAGCGGAGACCAAGTACATAGTCCACTATGTCAAGTTTAGGCTTTTTGAGAGGTAACTCCCATCCTTCCTTTACAAGACATAGGGGTCCTCTCACAGGATGCCCAAACAGAATCTCAAAAGGGCTGTAGCCAACCCCCTTCTGTTTGGACCTCTCTGTAAGCAAACAGGAGGCAGGGTAAAAGGATGCCCCATCTTCGCCTAAGCTTTTCAGGTAACCCTTTTATCATCCCTTTTAGGGTCTTGTTGAATCTCTCCACAAGCCCATTGCACTGTGGGTGATAGGGTGTGGTAAATTTGTAATTTACACCACACTCCTTCCACATTGCAGTCAAGTATCCTGACATGAAGTTGGCACCTCTGTCAGAGACAACCTCCTTAGGAAACCCCACTCTGGAGAAAACTCCAAGCAGGACCCTGGCCACAACAGGATCTGTAGTGGTCCTAAGGGGAATAGCTTCTGGATACCTGGTGGCATGATCCACTACCACCAGTATAAATCTGTGCCCAGATGCTCTTGGGGGGTCCATTGGTCCAACAATGTCTCTCCCCACTCTCTCAAAGGGTACCCCCACCACAGCTAGTGGTATAAGGGGGGCCTTTGTTGTGCCACCTGATTTGCCACTGGCTTGACAGGTGACACATGAGCGACAAAACTCTTTGGTGTCTTCAGATATATGAGGCCAGTGAAAGTGTGGGGCAAGCCTGTCCCAAGTCTTGTTCTGGCCTAAGTGACCTGCAAGGGGAATCTCATGGGCTAAGGTGAGAAGGAAACCTCTAAGAGACAAGGGGATGACCAGCCTCCTGGTAGCACCAGGCTTAGGGTCTCTTGCCTCAGAGTATAGGAGTCTGTCATCCCAATATACCTTGTGGGCACCTGTAGCATTCCCTGCAGCCTCAGCAGCAGCCTGCTGTCTGAGGGGTTCAAGGGAGGAACAGTCTAACTGTGCCTGTCTCAAGTCTGCCCTGGAAGGTCCCCCTGTCCCAAGAAACTCAACCTGTTCAGGTTCAAGCTCTTCTAGGACAGTTCCTTCTGGGTTCGTTAGGTCAGCCTCCTGAGAGGGCTGATCCTCAACCTGAGGCAGGGGGGAAGGCTCTGCCTTAACCCTACTGCTCTTCCGCTTGGGTAGTGTCTGGTCCATTCTTCCAGGATCCAGCACTTGTTCAGCTGGGCATTTCTTGGCCTGTGACCAGGTCACAGCAAGGACATGTGAGGAGAGACCTAGCATTTCTACATGAGTCCAGTACTCCACATCTGACCACAGTGAGGATTCCAAATCATTGCCCAAGAGACAATCTACTGGGAGGTCTGAACTAACTACAACCCTTTTGAGGCCAGTCACCCCTCCCCAGGAGAAATTAACAACTGCCATACTGTGATTGGTAGTGACATTGCTAGCATTGGTCACTAGGTAGTCTGAACCTAGCATGATCTGGTCAGGGTGCACAAATGTTGGTGTCACCATAGTGACACTGGCACATGTGTCCCTGTAGGCCTGAGCCATTTTTCCATTGATTAAAGGCGTTTGCCTGTATTTGCCCAGAGTACTAGGACTTACAGTAGGGGTCATATCCATGTCCCCAGTACAAACAAGAACTGCCTGAGTAGGTATTCTGACTAAGTCAGAACCCACCTCAGTTCCCAGGGTTAACCTTGGGAGGTACACTACCACTACTAACTGTACTAGGGGGTGCAGGTGTCTTAGGGACAGTAGTGGTAGGAGTTTGGCCTTTCTTGGTGCACTCACTAAACCAGTGAGTTTTACTTTTACAGTATTGGCACCATGGTTTCTTAGGACCATCATTCTTCTTCTTTTGGGAATTCTGGGACCCACCCTCCTTAGATTGCTGGGGCCCTGTTGAAGACTTCTGGTCAATTTGCTTATTCTCATTATTACCCTTCTGGTCAGCTTTCTTCTGGCCACCACCCTGGTTCTGGTTCTGCTGCTTGACCCTGGTTCTGACCCATCTGTCTGCCTTCTTTCCCAATTCTTGGGGAGAGGTCAGATCTGAGTCAATCAGGTGCTGATGCAACAACTGGTTCTGACAATTATTTAAGATTTGTTCTCTCATAATTAGATTATACAATCCTGTGTAATCAGTAACTTTACTTCCCAGTAACCAGCCTTCTAAAGCCTTAGTGGCACAATCAACAAAGTCAGTCCAATCCTGAGCCTGAGTTTTCTGGGTGTCTCTGAACATTAACCTGTACTGTTCAGTTGTTAAGCCAACCCCATCAATCAGTGCAGTTTTCAGGACTTGGTAATCATTAGCATCCTCATCTCTAACAGCAAGGAGCTTATCTCTACCTTTACCTTCAAAGGAGAGTCACAATATTGCTGCCCACTGACTCTGGGGTACCTGCTGTACTTTGCAGGCCCTCTCCAGAGCAGTTATCCACTTGTGGATATCATCTCATGTCTTATAGGAGGGCACTATCTTGCTCAGGTTTCTATTATCAAAACCCCTTTCTTTATCCCTAGGGATATTGCTGCCACCATTGGGGACAACCCCACTCAACTGTTGCTCTCTGGCAAAGGCAAGTTTCTCTTTGGCAAGGGCAAGTTCTTCCCTTTCAATCCTCAGATTCACTTCCCTCATCTTTGCTTCATGCTCTCTTCTTTGAGGGGATGTCATCCCTCTCTGAGAAGATGCCTGAGAGACATGGGTGTGAATAGATCTGTTAGAGCCTCTGGAGTGAGATCTAACTCGTCTATTCCCAAGGTTAGGCCTGCTTGAGGATGGCTTTGGGGCTCCCCCAGTACCACCTTCATGTAGGCTTAAGTTGGCCCTGGTGAGTCTGCTGACTACTACTGGACCTTTGTCTGCCTCATCCCCAGAGGACTCTTCCTCTTCCTCCTCAGCTACATTCTCTGTTTCAGGGAGGTTAGAGTCTGGATCATCAGGTGTACCTTCTAAGGGGGGCATGCATTAGATTAGATCTGGATATAAGGGGCCTGTGTTAGAAGCCCTTCTAGCATCATATGTCTCTAGGAGACCTAACAGAAAAGGAGTGGTAGAATTAGAACCTTGTTTCAATTGTCTGGAGGTACACAATTGTCTCATCTCCTGGAAACTGAGAGCTGCATAACTGGAAAGGACCTGTGGAGGGTCACTAACCACTAGGGGAGTCTCTGAAGTCTCTCCATGGGTAGACATGCTTTCTAGTGAGGTGTAAGTGATGCACCTACCTACACTATGGGTTTTCCTATTGAGCCCTTGCTAAGAGTTGTAGTCAGGGTGTGCTAGGCCCTTTCTACTACAACTGCTGGTTCAGTAGAACTCAGAGTATTTCTAAGCTTGTTATATGTACCTATGGTACCTTATGTGATCTTTCAAATGATATTTCAAGATTATATTTGGTAAAAACAACAGCAAGCTCAAATCCCAACCGCTGCACACCAATGTGAGAAGTTGGCCTGATATATGATGCTCACTAGTTCTAGTGATCACCTTGTATCAGTCCAAACAACCCTTATGGTGATTGGTTGTAAGTCAACCTTATAGACCCGCTATCCTAATGGTAGCATGGACAAAGCAGTCTTAGGCTAAACTCTTTTGGCATGTGAAGCAAGCTGTTTTACCACAATATAACCCCTTGAATACCAGATGAAAGGACACCACACAGGTTGTTATGAAAATAAACAATATATTTATTAATAACAAACACCTCTGAACTCTTTATGAGATCAGAGGGCTAAGCACATGACAATCTCTTAGGACAAATACGATAAGTTGCACAAAATTACAATGGTGCCCTAGGGGCACGGCAAACCATATACTAAGTAAATGGTATAAGGAAATCGATAGAAGAAATGGAGCTGTCCAGAGGCTGTAGGATCGTTGGGACTACACTATCCTAACCTTAGGTAAGTAATAGGAGGCCCACGGGACGCGTGTGCAGAGTGTGAACTTACACGCGAGATGCGTAGCAACGTCTATGGACAGTACAGTTCAAGAAAAAGGTGAGTACGGACAATCCTGACTAGTTAGGACTAAAACGACTGTGAATCTGGACACTAGGAGAGTCAAGCTACCCTTGAGCACCGAAATGCTCTTGTTACCTCACCCACGGGCTGCGGGTGCATAGGTGCGAAGTCGTGTCGGGTTTCTGCGTTGAAGTCTATGGAGCCTGAAAGAAAAGATGCTGCAGGCGACCAGGAGGAAGATGTCCGGTGTGATCCAAGGGCGGATCAGAGATGCTGAAGACCTGAAAGCAGTGGGGACAATGTTCAAAGTCACTAGCCAGTGACTGGAGTGGAACCTGGAGGGAACCAGATGTCGTCGTCGCGATCAGGTGAAGAGTGGACGCTTGTCTCTGCAGCCACGTGGACCAGGAGGTGTCTTCGATGACCAGGATGGAGGCACGAGCTGTCCCATGCAGGCTCTCGCTGTCGGCGGTGTCGGATCTGGGTCTGGAGTCAACAGGCCTTGGCAAAGGCAACCCACGCGGTGAGTGGAAACGGCGTCTGGAGTAGACCAGGAGGGTCCAGGGTGCTCCTCTTTTGGAAGGGAGCAAGGGCCCGTCTGGAGCAACCAGACCAGCAGTGTTGTTTTCAAAGTTCATCGTCTAGGAGGTCACTAGCCAGCCGGCAAGTGACCAGACAACCTGTCGAGCAGCAAACAAGCAGAAGGGCCCCACGCAGATCTCGTGGAAGCTGGAGGGCTAATCTTCGGTGCAGGGGCTGCTCGGGGCTGGGGCTTCTCAATCCCTAAAGTACTTGGTCGAGTTTACCTCGGGAGTCGTGCTGGAAGCGAAGTGCAGTTTCTTCCAAGATGGCCGGTCCCACGTGTCTCGTCGCACCCACGGATCTCAGCTGTGCTGCAGATGTGAGTTGAGGTCGGAGAGGTCTGGGAATCCGGGTCTCGTTGGGCTCTGAAGTCTGGATCCTCGAGGGAAGACAACAAAGTGAAGCCACTGGACGCTTGATGGTGCCTGCAGTTGCAGGGTGGACACTCCTTGCCCACAAGGGAGATTTCTTCAGTCTTCTGTTGTAGAAAGTCGAAGTCCAGAGTTTCTTGTCGTAGAGTTTCAGTTCAGGATTAATCTAATTTGGAATGGGACCAGCTCCTTCCTTTATCCTGCTAAAGGGTCTGTACTACGACTAGGTCCCTCCTATGGGTGGGACCAGGAAGGGGGGTGGTTACACCCCCTATCCTTTGTCCGGGGTTCACAGTTATATACATGTCGTGTCCCTCTAGAAGGGTGGAATGCTACCCCTGTCGCCAGAATTGGCGAGGGGGTAGTATTCCAATTCCTATGACACCTTACTCGACATGTTTTGATAAGGTTATACCAGAGTTAGCATTCAACCGTGAGGATTATAATGCACTTAAGAGTATATGGTATAGCGTTATCATGGAACAGCTATTAGGACTTGGTTCCGCAAGCTGCAGACGGGCTCACCTCATGCCAGAGCACCATCTCACATAATTCCAAGCACTCTGCCTTCAGGATTGATAAGGCCTGCCAAAGGAGTGACTGATAGGAATATATGTGTCCATTTTGGGGTTAGATATAGGTAACTATATCTACAGCAAAGGGTGATTACACCACCTTGCCCCAGCTGTCTTACTAGCCAGTTGTGTCTGTTTAGATGGCCAGCCAGGGGTGGCATAATACATGCTTCAGCCCCTGGTAGGCCCTGGGTACACCTATGCCCTGGGTACCTAAGGTACACTGTACAGGGACTGATAAGGTGGCCCAGTACCAATTGGTAAATGCACCTAAAGTACATGGATGTCAATTTAGAGAGAGAACAGCTAGGCTGTGGGTCTGATTAGCAGGCCCACAGCCAGGGAAAGTCGTAAACCAGTGAAGCAAAAAGCAAAAATCTGGGGTGACCATAGGATTGCAGACCCCACTCTCCTACAGTGGGTACGATGGCCAATTAGTTGTTTTACAGGTGGGAGGGGTCAGACCCCTGGTGAAAACAAGTACTCGGCTATCGTACCAAACATGTTGAGGTATTTATCATTATATGGTAACACCTCCTTGAATATGTGATTTATTTGCTTAAAATATGTCAGAGGCCGTGATATGCATAAGGAAATATCCTATGCTGAACACTCTGAAAAGGATCATCCTGGAGAGTCAGTAAGTGAGAACATTTCTCACCCCAACGAGAAATCTATGAACACCAAAAAATGCCCTCCGTTTGAATCTGACTTCCCTGAATACTTATTGAAGTGCTCCGCACATCAACATCTCAACTTTATTGTAATGGTATGTAGGTTTTGTCCTTGTTCAAAGACAGGCAACAGGCAGGTTAAGCACAGTAACGATATCTTTGTTATGTATGGCTCTCACAGATAACCTCTATCGTTTATTTCAGTTTCTGAAAATCATAACTCCTTGCTATGACATCACACAGTTGACAAAAATGGTATGAGCTGTTGTACTTTCATAAAGGTCTTCCAGGCCAGGTGACAGGACACTCTGGGAGCCTGGCAGTGCAGCCTGGCATGTCTGCTTTGATTGAAAGCAGAACACACAGCTGCAGGAGGGAGAAGGAAGGCAGGGCGGGTAGTGGGTTTTGGTTAAGGATAGCACCTAAGATATTTAGGGGCATATTTCTGTGAGCTTTGCATTATACTTGCAGCACACCACATGGCACATGCTGCCTAAATGCTGCCAGCGTAGAGGAAAAGAAGAGGAAATCCCCTATTGGATACATTTTTGCCCTTTCCCTGTGGCGTAGGGCAGGGCAGCAAATTGACTTTCAGCTCTGTCCTGCACCACAGATTTCATAAATATGGCCCTTATTTTTCACATTTGCATCAAGAAGAGGGCATGCTATGTATAGCTCTCCCATTATCCTCTGGCCCTCTGCAGTAGTTGAAGGAAGGGACAGAATAATTTGGGGGTTCTCATTGTCTATTTGTTGTCACCACATTCCATTGAGATGGTCCTGAACATGGCAACGGAGGAGATTCGCAGGGTGATGGATGAGGGGAGCAGTGCTGTTCTCATCCTCTGAGACCTATCGTCAGCATTTGGCACAGTGAACCACACGGTGTTAGTGCAGCGGCTGAAGGATGTGGGAACTGAGGATACAGCTCTGGCCCTTCTCTCCTCCTTTTTAGCAGCAAGGGAGCAGAGCATACATTGGGACTGTCTACGATCTGACACCTTTCATCAACCATGCGGAGTACCACAGGGTTCTGCCCTGTCTCTGAAGATATTCAACATTTATCTCACTCCGTTGGCCAGACTCATCAGAGAGCACAGCTTTACCCTGGTCTCGTACGCTGATGGCTCTCAGCTCGTAATATCTGTGTCCAAACAACCAGAGACCATTGCCAGCAGATTTCATGCCTGTTTGACAGAGATCATGAGTTGGATGAGTTGCAACTTCTTCAAGATAAACACCGATAAGACGGAGGTACTGGAGTCTAGCTAGGCCAATCACTGTAGAATCAAACTTGGTGGCCGATAGAGGCAGGTGAATTCCCCCACCCTACTGCAAAGGTTAAGAACCTATGAGTGATCTTTGATGATCAGCTTAATTTTGCGTCCCAAGTCAATCATCTGACTTCCTCCTGCTTCTTCTTACTGAAGAGCTTACAGAAGAATTCCCTTTCATCCTTCAGGAGCTTTGGAAAACTGTAGTAGTAGCTCTGTTTCTTTCAACATTAGACTACTGCAATGCTCTTTTTATGGGCACTGACAAAGCTCAGAGGATGAAATTGCAATCACTACAAAACGCTGCGGCACAACTGCTGCTAACAATTCCCAAAGTTCATTCCACCTCGGCGGGCATAAGATCACTTCATTGGCTCCCTATCCAGCCACGAGTGGAATTTAAGGCCCTCTGTTTAGTGCACAAGGCACTTTATGGAGGGGGTTCGGTGGAGATCCAGAAAGTGGTACACACCCACTAGAACTCTCAGATCTACTAACACGGGCCTTATCCATACTCCTAAAATTCGGAGAGCTAGATGGGGGGTCGGAGTCTATCACACTGTGCAGCCAAACTATGGAACCAATTACCTTCTACCATGAGACTTCAACCTAACTGGCAGCTTTTTAGGAAAACGTCAAAATCTTGGCTGTTTCCCACAAATTAAATCATCGGTTCTACTGCCCGGTCTTCATCCGTACACTCTCAGTGCCAAGACGCCGTGGCATTCGAGCGCTTTAAAAATGTCTTCGGTAAGCTTTAAAGTAAGAGATGTTTCAGCTTTTTCTCAGCCTTTCAACTTCGCTGTTATCATTGAGCCATTCCGGGTCATGATTTGCTTAGGTTAAGAGATTTTGAATCTGTCTTTGTTACTTGTCTTTGTTTCAGCTGCACCCAGTCACCCACAATGAGGTTGATAGGCGAACCTGTCTTTTTGTATCAGCATAGTTGTAAAGAAGGATGCTTCGTAAAGGCTTCAAAAGTAGGTTTAATGAGAAGATCCTGGTACAGTACACCACAGATACCTTCTCTCCACACAAGATCTCATCTCTGATTCCTCTGCATTGCTCATTACATAGTTTCACATTCTACCCTGACATAGTTAACATTCTCTCTATCATCACTACCCATCTTCCCTTTTTACAACAAAACAATAAAGAAACAAAGATATAAGTTATTAGTTTTTCCAGCCTATATTCAATTTGTACACGTTAACCCCATTTAGAAACATGGATTCTACTATTCATATATATAAACATTCAACTTAGTAGGTTTCTTCAGAACACTTCCAGATCTCGCAGTTCTGCCGTCGACTACATTACTAACCACAGGAGTAGCTACACCCTCACCATTATGCATAGGAGGCATGTGAATTTCTTCTCTGGAAACGTCACCTTTCCCCTCTTCAGTTAACCAATCAAAATTTCTCTTTTTATCCTTGTCTATCCCCTTACTACATATAGATGTGGGGATTAGCAACTCTAGACCATCTACTCGCAGGGGCGCTGAACTGGCTATGTTCCTAAGATCACATAATCTGGTCAATGTCATGGATCTGGTGGGAGGCCACTAAGCAACCGACCATACACATCCAACATTCAGGGGAAGGGGATGTTGTTCAACAATAGATTTCGTTTTCATATCCCCTTCTCTTGAAGACCAATTAAAGGCTGCAGAGGTTTTTGCCATGGATCATGGGGATCATAGTCCTATCAAAATAGTATTGAGCTCTGCTCCCAGACCCGTGTTTCAGAATGAATGCGGGGCCATGAATTTGATCCCCTCAACTGATAACCTAAGACTAATATGGAAGGGTGTCGATAGTGGCGTAGTGTTTAAGAAACTAATTAAGGGACATATGCATCTTATTAACTCCTGCCTGTCATCGCAACCTACACATACTGAGGTAATTCAGGATTTTACTAAACTTTGTAAGGCCACAAAAACCCTGCTATCAAAACCTGCACTCCCTGCAGGGAGTACTCCTAGATGGTTCGACCGAGAATATACATTGGCCAACAGGAATTTACGTAGGGTCTTGTCAGCCAATCCGAGGTGTGTTATAGACGTTCAGCTGGCAAGGTGAGAATATAATACGTGAATTGTGAATAGGAAGAAAGTCCTTCTGAATGAACTTTGGGAAACCCTTTCTGAGGTAGCTAGCATAAAAAAGGGTAATATCTTTTGGTCCGCAGTAAGGGACCTCCGTTCAATGGGCCAGTTATCAACTCCCATCAGCTGTAATATTTCCAGCGAGTCCTGGGAAAGCCATTTTTCAAAAATTTATGCCATCCCCCCAACCAGAAACAGAACATTACGAGCCCGGTCCTCTGGCCACCATAGAGCTAACTATTATAGAAGTAGAAGAGGCCATCCAACAGAGTATAGGGAACAAAGCACCAGGGTCAGATGGGTTGCCAATTGACTTAATTAAATGGAACCCAGACTTTTTGGCACCGTTACTTTTGAATGTTTTTAGTAGTTTAACTCATGCCACCTTACCCGAAACATGGGCTAAGAGTATTATAGTCCCAATTTTTAAAAAAGGAGACAGGTCCCAGCCGAGTAATTACAGACCAATATCATTGATAGATAACACCCTAAACATATTGGGGAGAGTTCTCTATAATGAAATTTTAACCTGGACAGAAGAAAATTATATTTTAGAGCCATGCCAGCTAGGCTTCCGGAGCAAGGTGGGCACAGTCGAACAATGCCTCAATCTTAATTTGGTTATTGGGAAATACACCATTGCACGGAAGTCTCCGGTCTATCTGTCATTTATGGATTTGTCCACAGCCTTTGACCATATAGGTCAAAGCTATGGACAATCCTTCTGGCAAATGGGCTGGATGAGCCGTTGGTACACTTTTTAGTGTACCTTCATAAAGATCTCCAGGCACAGGTGAGGATTAACATGGGTGGAGAGGTTTCGGGAGTTATCAAAGTAGAAAGGGGGTTAAGACAGGCTACAGTGCACTCCTGTGGCCACATATGGACCTGAGATTTGGGGTATCATAAACAGTTCATGCATCCAGCAGGAAGAACATAGGTTTTGTAGGAAACTGCTGAGCATCCCAATCTCCACAACACAATATATATATCACTGGTAACTCAATCTTAATTTTTTATCTGATTTTATACGTGCCCGACCTGCTCTTTTTTGGCTATCAGTATGGAAGAACCTGGCTGCCTCCCTTACCCGAGAGATTATTAGCGACTGTGTCATGTGTGAGAAAGGGATGGATATCCCTTGGTTGAGTGGAGTACAACATAATTTGTGCAGTATCAACAAGGAACATATTTTCTTAGATCCAAGTACAGTTGAAACTGTGTCCAAAAAGGAACTGAGAGATGCCCTCTATTCTTTATACAACAAAGAAAGGATGGACCGAGAATCCACAAAATCTTCTGTCCTTAAATATATGTCCACCGAACAGTATTATCACCCTTTGCATATATATCTCACTCTACCCATGAGCCACTGGGAAAGGAGCCTATTATTCTGTCTAAGAGCTGGAACTGTCAGATTTGCACCATGCTTTCCACTTGGCTACCAATCCAACCTCAATCATACACCATGTCCTTGTGATGGGAGGAGTGGTCAATCAATGATACATTTTTTATTCTTTTGTAAGTATTATATCAAATATTCTAAGTGGCTTCTAAACCCTTTTTTCAACAAGAGATGGTCTATTAGTTTGGATGAGGCCTATTTATGTATAGTAACTGTGGACGGTGAAGATTTGATCTTTCGTTGAAGCACTTTCCTCAGAATTGCTATTAGAGTACGTAAGTCCATGTCTGATCCTTGAGACTCTATTTTGCCATAACTGTAAAATGTTTTATTGTTATATTTTAGTAATTTATCCATTTTTTATTACCAATGAAGTCATTTTTAATCAGTAAATTTAAAATTATTAAAACATTGTGTAATATTATTGTAAATTTGTATACCGTTGTGTGTTCTCAAACTCTCAGATTGTTATTTTTACTTGGTATGATATTGTGCTTTTATGGGTATCAAGGTACCCGAATAAAGTTTATGAACTGAACTGAACATATAGATACATATAGATACAGATCTCATGTGTCTTAATTCTTACATTGCTTAACAGAGCGGCATTGCAAAATATTTTCTCCACCCTATGTGGTCTAGAATATCTGTTCAGTCCACTTCTTAAAATTCCCACTCTTTTTACTTTAACCATAACTCCTACTTGCAATTTGGCATGCTTACATCCCTGCTTTGGTGTCATAATATTCCTTGTTTACCCCCTTTGCTCGCTCTATCTTTTACCAAAACAGGATCCCATGCCACTCTTTTGGGGGCCCATTACAATGTCGGACGGATTGCCTCCGCCAGGCTGGTGGTAGTCACCGCCTGCCTGGCGGAGACAATCCACCCGACACTGTTTCCCTAATTCCCCCCGCGTATTAGTATGGCGGGGGGACCGCGGCGGATGGAAAGACCATCCGCCGCTTTTCCGCCCCGGTCGCCTTGCGACCGCGGCGGAAAGGGCATAATATGGTGGCGGTGTCCAATGGACACCGCCAGCCATATCATGATGCGTGCAAATAGGTGCCTTTCTGCGGCGGCGATGCCGCCACGGAAAGGCAGGCAGTCTTTGCTTTGGGGGGGCCCCTGTGGGCCCCCCTGGTGAAGGCCGAGGTGGGGGTGCACAGGGGGGGTACCTATGGTACCCCCCTTCATTTGCATGTACAAAGCGGCAGGCACCGCGTGTTGCCTGCCGCTTTGTATATGCAAATGCGTAAATGCATTTTTAGCATTGTGGCGGGCGGTGCAGAATGCACCGCCCGCCACAATGCTAAAAATGAAGGATGTGCCTGCCACTGTGGCGGGCACATCCTAATTCCCCCGGCGGGACCCCCGCCCTTATGGCGGGCGGTCCCGAATACCGATAGGGTGTCTGCCCGTCATCCTAATGAGGCCCTTGGCCTTTGGCATCCAACCAATATTATGTTTGGAAAAAGCAGTCCTACCCCTCATCAATTCAAAATGACTATGCCCTGTGGTGGTACAAGGTGCTATTCTGAATGCCCAAATAGTACAAAACAATTCTATTTCCCAATCCATACCAGTATTCTTCGACAACTGAATCGCTCCCTTAACCACCCAGACTCCATTGTCTGATTTGGGTAGCCCGTCCTTCAGAAAAAGTTTTTCTAAGACTCTGATTACCATCCCAGAATCAATATTTTACACCACTTCCACCACGAGAAATGGTCAACTACTACAGTATGATATTTCTGCACTGCCACATCCGAAATATGCCCCAATATGTCCACTCCATTTTTTTTCCAAGGACTTTCAGGAACACCAATAGGACACAATGGAGGCCTGAGTGTGACTTGACTCTGTTAGCCCGAAACAGGTCCTAGTATGCTTGTTTACGGTCCAGAGAAGACATGGCTTGGCACATATAGCTGTGTCTAAACTGGGGTGGTGAAGTGAGCTAAAGAACGATGATGGATTCAACCCAGATTGTGCCGCAGCGCTCTATACCACCTGAAGTTTAGATATCAGCGTCTCAATAGCAGTGGCCAGGAGAGCAGTACCATAGTCCAGATGGCGATAATCAATGCCTGAACCTAGGTTTTCCTTCCTGTGTGTGGTAGTAGAGGAAACTGAACTATACTGTTCAGGGTCATCTCCTGGTATATCTATCACAGAGATCAGCAATCTACTTAAGAAATACACTACCTTGTTCTGCACACCTGGCAAATACTGTACACTATATTTAAAATCAAGAAGCTTGACCGATAATCTCGCTAATTGAGGAGATGCAATATATGACTTCTTTGTAGTTAGTACTTTAGTAAGCGGCTTATGATCACTTCTCAGTATCACATGAATGCACCAGATGAATGGCCTTTATTGGTCTAATCTCCACACTAAGGCCTCATGCTTGATCACTGAGTACTTTTCTTCAGTGGGTATTACGATTGTGACCCAAAAGCCACCACACACTCTTCGCCTTGTTAATTGACCTGCGCGAGGACAGCCCCTATGCCTTTGCAACTAGCATCGGTGGTAACAACAGACTTCAATGTCAGGTCAAAACCTTGCAATAGTATTTCCAAGGACATCTCTTGTTTTATAGAAACAAATTGTTGCTGACATTTTGCCGTCCATACAAATGTCTCCTTATTTTAAGGAGTTGCCTGATATTGTATGTTTTACTCAAGAAATTCTGTATAACTTTGAATAGAACTCTAATAGGTCCAGGAACACCTTGACATTGTCTTACTGCTTGGTATGGGTGAACCTTCTACTGCCTCCAACAACTCCTTCTTAAGGTTTATACCTTCCACAGACACCTCAGGTCGCAGGTATGTCATACTCTGTCTAGCAAATTTGCACTTTTTAAACTCTGTGGTTAATTCCTTGGATCTTAAGATGTCCATCACTTCTCTGAGAGCCTTATCATGGGAATTTTTGGTCTTTCCCATAGTAAGAACATTCCGTTATTAACCTCCTTCAACAAATCATACATTATACACTGGAACACAGCTGCGACATTAGCCAAACCGAACAGTACCCTAACATACCTAAAACATCCAAATGGAGTAATAAAAGTTGTAAAACTCCTACTATCCTTGTGCAATGGGACCCGGTGGCAAGCTGCAGTGAGGTATATGATCCTGAACCAGTCAATCCCCTTTCTGACTGAAAGTTTTTCTCTTATTTTAAGCAACTGAAACTGGTCAACAATGAAGTTCCTGTTCAGGTCTCTCATATCAACACACAACCAGAGTTTTTCCTTTCACCTTCCTGACAATCACTAAAGGAGACACCCATTCTGATGCATCTACTCTCTCTAACACTCTCTCAACACACGCTTCTCCAATTCATGTATAACCTCCTCCCTCAAGGCTAAGGATATATTTCTCAATTTATGCACCTGATGTATAGCGTTCCATTTAAGTATGATTCTATGCTGGAAGCCCTTCAACTTCCCAATTGCTCCCAAAAATA
The DNA here is from genome assembly GCF_964261635.1 of Lissotriton helveticus. Lineage (NCBI taxonomy): Eukaryota > Metazoa > Chordata > Amphibia > Caudata > Salamandridae > Lissotriton > Lissotriton helveticus. Next base: position 302,754,606 of record NC_136067.1, on the reverse strand, counting down.
CCTCAGAATATTCTGTCAAGATTTCCTGTTCTAACACATCACATTGCTGCACTTCTAACACTGGATCTGGACTATTGGGGTCACGAATGATTTGTAACTCTCTTTGATCACCCAATCCCAGGCCTGAGAGTCCCCTAACAGCAACATACAATTAACACATTGCATGTCTATCTTTACATTTGAACAACAAAACCCCAACTTCCACCATTTGAATGTTTTGTGATGCTTGTTGGCAGCTACTCTCACACAATCCATAAAACAGGAAAAAAAAATCCTGCCACACCTTTTCATTTATAATAGTGAGTGTGCAGTCATAATATCGATTTTTTATTATCGACTTACACTGATATCAAGTTTTAAATATTGTGGGGCCAGAATATAGACGTCAAGAATATCGACCTTAAGGTAAGTGATATCATTTTTTATATCGAAGTAAGTAATATCGAAGTAAGTAACATCGTTAGCGAAAATATCGTTGTTAATAATATCGATATTTATATTAATGTTATGTATTTTAGTATGTATTTTATATGTGTGTTTAACATTTTTTGTAATTTTTTTTTAATTATTTTAAAATATTTGTATTACATATTTAGAAATTAGTAATTTATTGTCAATTAAATATTAATTGGTATATAATTTTTATGAATTGATTAGTTTATAATATTATTGTAATTTTTCAAAATGTTTTTAATTTTTTTATTGTTAATTAAATATGAATTGGTAATTATTTATATTAATTGATAATTAAATTAAATGTGTTATTTTTTATGTGTAGCGGGTTAGTGGTTTATGGGGGAATAGGATGGGAAGTAATTTAGTTATAATGAATTAATTAATATTGTATTTAATTTTTAATGAGTATTAATATTAATGTATTAATTAATTATTAATTGGCAATATATTGTTATTAATGAATTCGTTTATACTTATATTAATTATAATTATTTTTATTTAATGTTAATTAATTTATAGTGAATTAATTATGAATTGGTAATTAATTTTTATTAATTGATCAATTGATAATTACATTAAATGTGTTATTTTGTATGTGTAGTGGGTTGTGGGTTTATAGGGGAATAGGGTGGGAAGTAATTTATCATAATTAGGTACATTTAAATTTTTATTAATTGGTATTGATGATTAATTTATTGTTATTTAATTATTAATTGGTAATTATTTCTATGAATTGATTAATTGATCATTTAATTAATTGTGTTATCTTTTTTGAGTAGCGGGTTGTGCATTTATAGGGGAATAGGGTGTTAAGTAATTGAATTTTATTTAAGTAAATATTTATTTAATTTTATTGGTATTTATAATTCATATTTTTTTTAATTAATAAGTATGTTAACTTAACCCCTATGCTATCCTACATTTTCCACCCTGTTACACTCACTGGAGTTTTGAATAGTAATTTTAACCCTAAAGTTATCCAACACTTTCCCTATTGTTGCACTCACTGGAGTGGTAATAGTAATTTTTACCCCTACGCTATCCAACAATTTTCCTACTATTGCACTCACTGGAGTGGGAATAGTAATTTTAACCCCTATGCTATCCAACACTTTCTCTACTGTTGCACTCACTGGAGTGAGAATAGTAATTTTTACCCCTATGCTATCCAACACTTTCTCTACTGTTGCACTCACTGGAGTGGGAATAGTAATTTTTACCCCAACACTATCCAACATTTTCCCTACTGTTGCACTGTTTGGAGTAGGAATAGTACGGAAACGGCTACGAATACGAATCGTCGTACGGATTAGTTTCCCGATTCGGAATTGACCGCTATATGTATACGTTTAATTTATTTTTACATTATATATAGTTATAATTTGTAAACATTTTAAAATCATTTTAACAATGTTTATTTTAATTATATGCAGTATTTACTTTATTTTACATTCTGTTTGTAAAAAAACGATATTTTAAACGATATTTTTGATATTGATATTATTTTTTCGATATTTTTGTACTTATCATAATGTAGATAGGATGTCGATATACTTGACTTCGATATTTTAGCGTAAATATTTCTGTAGGTCGATTTTCTGTCTCTCGATAGTCAGTGATTCCTTATAGTGTAGGGTGAGCCTTAATATGCTGTCACAGTTATATTCAGACCACCATGGTAAGGCCACACTTTGGTGTGGCGATACTGCCCTGCAAATTAGGATGAGACCGCCACCATGGCGGCCACAGTCCGTATCTTTTACATTGTGGCGGGTGCTGCTCTAAGCAGCATCCGCCACAATGCCAAAGAGGCACGTCCTGCATTGCCATGCTCAACATGGCAGGTACCGTGCGGTGCCTGCCACCTTGGGCATAGCAATGTAGGGATGTAACATAGGTACCCCCATGTGCAGCCCCCCACCACCTCGGGGGCCTGCAACGGGGCCCGATACTAATCTCCGTCTGCCTTTCCATGGCGTCATTGCTGCCATGGAAATGCCTGTTTTGGATTGCACCCTAATCTGGTGGACGATGCCTGCTAGGCACTCCCACCATTTTCGGCCCCTACACCGTCCGCCAGGCAATCAGTAGGATTGCTGGTGGCAGATGGTCTTTGTGTCCGCTGCGGACACAACCATGTTCCCACTGCCGTCATAATCTGGCAGTGGGTAAATTATGTTTGATGGTGGAAGGACTGCCACCGCAAGGCCGGCGATTGCCACCGCCGGCCCTGTGGTGGCGGTCCTTCTGCAATCCTAATCACCCCCTGTGTGTTTTTTCTTCTGGTATTCAGCTACTTCTAAAACTCCTTCATCAATCGTTAAAACACACTTGTTTACATTTTCCTCTTCCGAGTCTTCAGAGCAATGGTCGAATCCTGCATAAGAAGATTCACTGCCTTATCCTTTTGCTTCCTACACACCTTTTGAAAATGCCCAATCATACCGCTGCCTGAACATCGTTGACTCTTCACTGGACATCTTTTGTTGTTCGCTAAGTCCCCTTTATTTCCATATCTAAATCATCTACCATTAAATATAGTTTGATTAATATGATTCACACCCCTTTCATTCTTTATGTCTTTCTTAACCCCAAATTTATAAATATTTTTAGTCTTATTTTTAGTACGTACTTTTGCAAACACATTTTTATATTTTCTTCGCACTTCTTCTCCCCTTTTCCTGGAATAACAGCTTTTGCATACCTGCCCGTCAACTCTGCTTTTTTTATTACATCAATCACTCCTGCAATGTCGACTCCCCATAGTCTACAATTTGTCCCATATATTTGGATTCGGAGTATGCATGAATTTGGTTACGGGTTAGTTCATCATGCAAATTAGCATACCTACAAGTTAGCCCTAAATTCTTTAGTGCTGCTACTTAGTGGTCTATTAGGATTGCGGGCGGTTCGCCACCGCCCATATGGTGGTGGCGATCCGCCCACTATTCTAGTCCGCCCGCCTAACATTTCCCCGTTATATGACAATGGTGGTGGGGACCCCGTCTGCCAGTTTTCCACTGGTAGGCAATCCGCTCGATTGCCTACTGGGCGGAAAAGGCCCCTCATATGGTGGCGATGCCGTGGAAAGGCATGCCATGTTTTCTTTGGGGGCCCATTGCAGGCCCCCAGGGGGGTGGGGGCTACACTTGAGGGGTACCTATGGTACCCCCAACATTGGCATGCACAAGGTGGCAGGCACTGCGCATGCATGTCACGTTGGGCATGCCAATGCACAACATACATATATTACATTGTGGTGGGTGCTGCTTACAGCATCGCCCGCCACAATGTAATGTATGCGAGATGCTACCATGGGGGTGGCATCCTGTTTGGCAGTGCCGCACCACTGGCAGCCGGTCCCAGCACCGCTAGCCATCCTAATAGACCCCTTAGTCTTCAACTGGTTCATCCTCTTCCTGTGAACAAACTTTTACCAATCAACTTATACACAAACAGTAGGGTTGAAGTATGTGTCTAAATCTTCTAATGCATCTTTATAAACGTCACCATGCCCCTGAGGCCTGACTTTCTTCTGTAACCGATTATAGATTTTTAAACCACCAGCCTGTAAACAATGTAGAAATATTTTCTTCTTTTTTCTGATGATAATTCTTCCACATCCTCAAAGGTGGATAGTTGGGGGCCAATTAGGATGGCAGGCGGACTTACAAATGCCCACCACCCTTGGACCAGCCACCAGTGGTGCGGCAGTCCCGCACCTGCAATTAGGATGCCACCGCCACGGTGGCAGTGGCATCCCCCAACCACAACATTGTGGCGGGCGGTGCACACAGCACCGCCCGGAACAATGCTGTGACTGCACTGTATGCATTTGCATGCACAACGTGGCATGCACCACGCGGTGCCTGCCACGTTGTGCATACAAATGCCCATAGGCCCCACCCACCCCTAACATCTGGGGGCCTGCAACGGGCTCCCAACAGCGAAATCGGCATGCCTTTCCGTGGCGGCAACACCGCCAAGGAAAGGATGCTTCCTGCTGCTATAATAATATGGATGGCGTTGTCTAGCAGACACCGCCACCATATCAGGCCCCTTTTCCGCCCGGTCACCTGAGTGACCGACGGAAAACCGGCGGACGGTCTTTCAGTCTGCCATGGTCCTCCCCGCCATACTAACATGGCGGGGGAAATGGCATGCGGGCGGGGGAGAATGTCGTGCGGATCGCCACCGACATGCGGATGGTGGCGATCTGCCCGACATCCTAATAGACCCCATAGTTCTCAAAATATTCCTTCTATTAATTCCATGTTAATATTGGTTCTCTTTTAGCTGCCAAAAATTATTGCAGACGTGATAGATTGCAAACATTTCTAGAAGCCATATTCGCTTAGAGCACTGTATGTACCAAATATGTATATATTAAAATATGGAAGCAGTAGCCCTCTTTCAACATTCTGATGCAAAGTGTAAAATGGCAAGGTATGTTACATATTAGTGCACTTCCCACTAAATGAAATAGATAATTAACTACGACAAACAGTGTTAAACAACATTCTTGTTCAGTGTTCATCCCTTCAATAATAGCGTGCCTGTCACTGTCACTCCTCAAACAGGCTATAATCAGAACAGAAGTGCGCCTGTCGCTGAAGAAGTACCTGACGACGCAGTTGCACTCAGACAGGCTCTTATCAAAACAGAAGCATGATGTCGTGTCGTGATGCAGTCTAGTGGTTGGGGGGGCGGAGCTAGGGAGGAGGAACAGGAATAGGAGGGACAAGGACGGAAGGGGCAGTTGGAGTAGGCATGATAGAATAAAGGTCATGTTGCAACCTGCTCCTGGCTCCTGTGGTAATTAAGGGGAAGGCATGACAATGGCGACGAGGGTGGGATGACAACTGAAGCCCACATTGCCCAAGACCCCTGCCGCCCGTGGACGGCCAGAAAAACAGAGAGCCTGCAGCCCGTGTCAGCGCAACACGTAAGGAGCGCGAAATGGAATGCTCCACACGCTGTGCCTGAATGCTGCCAAAGCGCGAGAATCAGCGCTGCTTCAAAGAAGTTACTGCCCGTGTCCTGACATCCTGATTAACATAGCGGAGGGTGGCCCGACACCCGAGAGCCTGCAGGGGTCCCGATGCGATGCTCGGAAAGAGCGCGAAAATCGAAAGATGCTGAAAGCCGCCACTCACCCCAGTAAAGAAACTGCCTGCTAACACGAGGGGTCCCTGGAGGGAAGTGGGGAAGCAAGATCAGGCTGCAGCCACCGGTCCGCCGAGAAGCCGGAGAGCGTGTGCCAGAGCGCCACCCCGTGTGCCTTCAAACGCTGCCTGCCTGCTGAAAGAAGGGCGCGTGTGCCAGCGGTCCGCCGAGAAGCCGGAGAGCGTGTGCCAGAGCACCACCCCGTGTGCCTTCAAACGCTGCCTGCCTGCTGAAAGAAGGGCGCGTGTGCCAGAACGCTGCCACCACGTGTTCCCAGACGCGAGCGATCGGCTCTGCGTAGCGCTGGAGAACAGCGCCCGGTCCCAGACACAAGGCGAGGAGCGAGGGGCCAGAAACAAACACAGAGCGAGGAGTGAGGGTGAGTCCAAACCCCGCAACCTTCCTCGTGCGTTCAAACATAGATAGCAGCAGGTGCAAGGGAAGAACAAATGAGACACGATGTCCCGCGCGGCGGCCATGTTGGGGTCAGGCGCCAGCGCTTAAACCAATCCATGCACCCTTGATGGCGGCCATCTTAAGGTCAGGCGCCACTCATTTCCAAGGACCTTGCTGAAAGAAAAAGGCGGGCAACACGCATTTAAAGCAAAGAAAAACCTCCTAACATAAAGAAAAGACCGTTGCGAAGCCAGCAACAATATAGTAGAGCCTGGACAATTTCCCATCCAGATTTCCAGGGTCAGTTAGTTGCAGACGTCCGATACAAACCCTGATAGCTCATCCGGAGGGAACGACATATCAGGCCCAGCAAATACAGGAGGCCCAGCTCCTCCAGCTAACGTGCCCACAATGGCCAACAATCCCATTAGAGCCTCGTTCATGCGTCAACCAGAGATAGAATAAGGGAACAAGCACAAGTGACCGCAGGAAACACACAGCGGTGAAGACTAGAGGAAACCACAACATGCATTGGCAAACACAAGAGAACGAGCCCTGGTGAACGCAACAACCACGAACAAAGAATCAGACCGCCAACGGCTGAGTGGCGACCAAGCTAATCTCAAGAAATCAAGTCCGTCTACCTGAAGCTTGCATACTACATCATCATGCCTGTGAGGAAAGACACGCACAAACCCAATCCCTGCATTGGAGTACCTCCTCCAGTGACACAAACCAGCGCTCACCGTTTAGGTCCTGAATGGTCAAAGTGGCTGGAGTCATTGGACGAATTCCTCGCAACGATCGGTGAGCGGAGGGATAGCAGACGTCGACTACTACTGCTTCAGCTGGTGGGTCACGAAGGCCGACGTTTAATCAAAACAATTTTACCAAAAGACACAGAGACATATAGGGGACTCAGAGAGACACTGCTCGCTCACTTGTACGAGATGGAGGACGTGGATCATGAACGCATTGCTTTCAACGCAGCACGGCAGGAACCATTAGAATCCTTACCAAGCTTTATTACCCGACTGCAACGTCTAGTGAAAGGTTGCCACTTCGACACCTTCACAAATGAAGATGCAATCCGACTGCGGGTGATTGAAGGCTGTTCAAAACCCGACACCAAGCGCAAGATCATTCAAGGGCGGTTCTCGCTAAAAGAGATCATCAGGAGAGCCGAGATTGGAGAGCGGGTCACAGCGGGTCACAGCAAAGGAAGTGTCCGAGGTATTCCACCAGGACGCTGGAGACAAAAAGAGAAGAAAGGAGACATTCCCCATGTCCGCGAGGAAAGCCCAGAAGTCAAACAAAACCAGAGAGAGGGAGGGCGAAAGCGGGCTAGAGGCACGATACCATGAGAGACAAAGTAACAGGGAAGCAGGAAACAAAAAGAGAAGAAAGGAGACATCCAAGGAGACATCCTCCATGTCCGCGAGGAAGGCCCAGGAGACGAACAAAACCCGAGAGAGGGAGGATGAAGGCGGACCAGAGACAGGATACCATGAAAGACGAAGTGACAAGGAACTCCCTGAGTCACCAACACAAAAGACAATGGACAAGGGTGTACGAAAGACTGGGACAGCCAGGAACAACCGGATTGACATAACGCCGAGAAGTCACTCAACACACTACTCTGGAGACAACTACTCTGGAGACATATCCAGTAGTGACACAGACCACACAGAGGAGACCGAGACCAGTCTACTCAATGGTCATGATGAAAATACCAAACACCGGCGAGGGGACAAGTCACGTTATATTCGGAAACTAACATACTACTCTGGAGAACCATCAAGCAGAGACACCGATTACACAGAGGAGACTGACGACAGTCGACTCAACGACTATGAGGAAAGGACCAAACACAAGCGAGGGGACAAGCCACACCACCCCCAGAAACCGATATACACATACACTCGAATGACTCAAGACGCAGACGCTCAAGCCATCTGTGATCAGGAGAAAACAGAGAAGAGTCGAACATTATCCCAAGACCAAACCAAGAAAGTAAATACGGAGCTAGCCAACAAACCCGTCACAGCAATAACACAAAAGACACCTCAAAAGATGCACCCAGAGGAGTATCTCCTCGACAGCGTCGACTCTAGGAGTGCGTCATCGACCGATTCAGAAAGCATGTCCGGACAATCACTTAAATCAACAGAATCCTGGTACCGACAACGGTCACGGTGTCCACCACTTGAAAACACAGGGGAAGCAAAGACCGTCGCCCCAGTCCGAAACAACACTCCTCAGGCCAACAACCCGCAATGCCTGAACTCTCCACAAGACACCATGCCATGCCAGCCCCAGGAACATCATGACGTGAAGAATATACCGTCACCGCTGAAGGGGTCAGCAAGGCTTACACAAAAGGGACACAAACGAAGCACAGACGCCGGTGACTATACTCACTGGGCGGGAAGGGACCACCCTGTCACCCTACCCAGAGGGGCCAACCCGTGGAGAAAGAGAGGTCACTATCATCAGTCAGAAGAGAAACGTGCACCTGGGTCGTCTGGTATGCCTGTCCATGGACAGGAAGACAGGGAGGCCCCTGACCGAATAAGACAACGAGAAATAGAAGTGCATGCAGGCACTCGGAAGAAAACGAAAACAACGGACACACGTGTAAGAGATCAATTGTCACTCAAACAAGAACCACAAAAGGAAACGGACAGCCGACATCTAGCGGAGCCATCAACAGCCACATCACAAGAAGCGACACTCCTGTCAAGACAGTCGGAGAGACACAATGAAGTACCTCCATCGGACTGCACCCTGCTGACGCCTGAGAAACAGACCGAGTTTGAGTTTGTAATGGAGAGGTGTTTCATGACTCAAACAGGCGGGCCGCAGCCCTGTGCAGCTGATCACGGAACTATAGACACTCTGAGAATCAACTTTATTTGTTAAAAAGGGGGGAGATGTCGTGTCGAGATGCAGTCTAGTGGTTGGGGGGCGGAGCTAGGGAGGAGGAACAGGAATAGGAGGGACAAGGACGGAAGGGGCAGTTGGAGTAGGCATGATAGAATAAAGGTCATGTTGCAACCTGCTCCTGGCTCCTGTGGTAATTAAGGGGAAGGCATGACACATGCCTGTCACCCTTAAATAATATTGTGGCTGTCGCTGTTATTCTCAGACAAACTATTTTCAGAACAAAAATGTGCCTGTCAGTGAAAACGATGCCCGTTGCACCCTTCCACATGCAGGTCATGCTGAGGAATTCATGCTGTGGATTCCACTCCACACCGGCCTTCCTTTTAGTAGTACCGGCCGAAAGCGCTGATGGAGTATGTAATCCTAATACACAGAGATATTCCCAAAAGATGGCCGCCTCACATCGTACAATGTTATTTTCTAACAGTGTTAGAGCTTGCTGCAAAGCCCACAGTAATGTGTCCTCTTCACAGCCGGTTGGCCTCTTCACAGGAAAAGCGCACTGTGTACTGCATGCCGCCAGCTCCTCCCACAAGACACACTTCACAACAAGCCGGCACCCTTCATGGCCGTTTCCCCAATGAACTTTACAGGAAGGTAAAAAACATCTGTAAATACCTTGTTAAACTAAGGCTGAATTAAGTTAACCTGACAGCAATCCACGGTGTGTTTTCTGCGGAACGTTATAATACGGTGCAAATGCTGATCATTGCAATATAATTGCTCACATACAAGGGTTCTTTTCCTGGATCGCATAGTCACTCATTGCCAAATGAATGCTTCGTAAGGGCTTCAAAAGTAAGTTTTATTAGAAGATCCTGCTACAACACACTGCAGATGCCTCCTCTCCACACAAGATGTCATCTCTGACTCCTCTGCATTGCTCATTACATATTTCACATTCTACCCTGGCATAGCTAACACTATCTATCGTCACTACAATAGTCTTTCATTGACTGTTTTGCTTTTTCTGGTGTACTTCACCTTCATAAGTAGTCAACTGGGCGGTCAGTGTTGTTAAGCAGGAAAATCAGGAGGGAATTTCTATCACTAGCATCAGTGTTGGTGTTCTTTGTCCTGTGGAGCTGTAGGATGTTTCAGTACTCTCTTAAAACAATGTTGAGGATTTGCTGATTTGACTTGTAATCTATTTCTGCTTGCTTTAACCCCTTTTTGATGATTGTTGCTATGAAGCATGATACAATTCCATTTGCAAGAGGCCATTCAGGTATGATCCTGCAATGTTAGAAGTTCAGATGTGTTGAAAATTGAGCAATGGTCCGATTGACAGTTTCCAGAATTCCCCAGGATAGGAACATGTCATCCAGCTCAGGCGTGGTCAGTCGTGCTCTGGGTGGCAACATGGCCCTTGCTAGTGGAAATCTGGAGTATTCATCCATGACGAAAAGTATTTACTTGAAGAACTTCAGTGGGCTAAAGAAATCAGCCATGGTGATTTGCCACACTTGTTCAGGGTGTGGTGAAATGTGTGGTGTGTGCAGGTGTGTCTTTCCGCTGTTTAACTGGCATGGTACACAGGTTGTCAGGGTTTTGTCCACCAGAGTTTCTTACTGGTTGAAACATATTCGGTTTCTCAGTGCTCAGTTGATGACTACTATTCTGCAATGTCCCTCATGAGCTATAGTTATCACTTATTGACGTAGTGTGATCGGGATTACTAGCCATTTGTCTCTGAGTATGAGTCCACATTCCATGATAGAAAGTTAATTTTTTACATGTCAGATTATGCTCAATTTATATTTGTTGATTTCTGTTGGTTCTTTTCAAGGTGTTTCATTCAACAAGAATTTTACTTCTTGTAGTGTGGGGTCATTGATGACATGTATTTATTCCTGGGCTGTGGATTTTCTGTTCCTCTGGGTCGGGAGCTGGTGTTGTGAGACATAGCATGCTGGATTGTTGTCTTTTCCTGGTTTATGACCATGTGCATATTCCTGATGGTGTGTCCCGAGATCTCAATGCATGTGGGCACTTTTGCCTTAGAGTTTCCAAAGATTGTTGTGAGTGACTGATGGTCTCTTATTAGTTGGAAAATGCTTCAAATATATGAAGATGTGCTAATGTTTGCAAGCTTATATAATGATGATGAAGCATAAAAGCTGATCATGGTTTACAATTCACATAAACCAGTCTTGACAATGACAACTGAAAAGTGTGTTTAATACACGTCTAAAAAAAAGGTGATACATCAGCACCGTAAAAGTGTGCTTGGATCAGTAGAAACAGTAGGATTACTGAAATAATAAATAAATAAATGTTCAATTAACTGATTACCTTATATCTTAGCAAAGTTGTCATGAAAAATTAATGATGAAACTTAGTATTGCTATTGACTTCATTGTAGAGCGCCATGATGAATTCGGAAATTGTGCAATTCATGTATGCAATGTTCCATATGACTGAAACGTTCAATTTAAGTGCTTAACATTATAAGGATCTTATACCTATAGAAACTATTTTATTTGAATGATTTTTAAGAAATAGTTTTAATGTAGGTACCTTTTGAAATATTTGGTATTAGGTCATAATTAGAGTTGAATATTTCTGTGTAATAATCACTGACACCACTACAAATATGCTCATATATGATATGATTGTTTTTTTTCATTATGCTTGAACTTAATTAGGTGATTATTTTGTTAAATAAGAAATGCTAACTTTAAAATGTATTAAATTGCCTTTACTCTTTAGGCTGCACTATTTCATAGTCTTACGTAAAGGACTTTTGATGAGTTTCCTCATATGTTACTTTATTCATTCTGTTCATGCAACATTTATTTTTTTAAGCAAAAAGAGACCCCTTTTTCGTGGGAGGGAAAACATGGCGGCCGCTAGTTAGAGCGGCGCGCACGTCCCGGCAGAAACTCCCGACCTGATGCCCCAGATTCAATAGAGCTGTTCCTGGTCGGTTGCCATCGGCGGCTACGGGGTGCTGAGATATCGTGGCAGTGCGAGGCGGACGAGGCGGACGGCTGAACATATTCGGCGGACTCAACAGAATCGGCGTTTCTCTTCCCCTTCTTTTCCCCTACGGCTTCCCGGCTGCCGTGGCTGAGGAAGCCGATGTGTCAGGGGCGGGCTCCACCCCCTGCATCTTTCCGTTGGAACGAAGCAGCCGTGGAGCTGCGGAGAAGCCGAAGGGCGGCTGTACACGGCTCTTTTGGTGGCAGAGGGGGGAGCAGCGGCGCTACAGGGAAACGGTGCGGTAAGGGGGCTACGTGGGGGGCTGCTTCTATAGACGCTCGGGGGGGCTGAAAAAAACATAAGCACAAGCACTTCCAGCACTTCCAGCACTTCCAGCGCTACATGTACTAATCTTAAGAATAAGGGTGCAGAGACAGATATAAGTAGAGGCAAGAGCACAGAGGCAGACACGGCAGTAAGCTCTGTACAAACTACTTTAAAGGAAATTGAATCCCGCCCTGTTTCTGCCCCGAAGTTGGAGAGCATTATGAGCAAACTACACGCTCGTTCCAGTGTAGTACTGGCTCATAAGAAAAGTAAGGTACAGGGCAAGAGGGGACCCCGAGAAAAGAACAAGATTTCCAGCGGCAATCTGGGGAAGTGAAGGGGTAGAGGCAGAAAGCAGGGGAGAAATTTGGCGGCAGATCAGAGCACAATTGTAGACTCAGAGTCAGAGTACGAACCGGGGGGGGGGGCCAGAGACGGAGACGGAGTCCGAGCTGGACTCAATATCAACACGGTGCGACAAAACGCTGGGAGGAGAAGGGAGTAATTTTACACCATTGGTTGCTAACTTAGTAGAAGAGGGGTCTACTATTAATACCATTACAAAAGAGCCACCCCTAAAGCCATTCCAGAGAAAAAGCAAACCCAAAAACACAGTTACAAAAGCCACATTGATTACACCCTCTTTAAGGTCCTATTTCAAGATCCTGCCTCAGGTTCTAAACATTAACCAAGAACCTCAGGGTCTAGTTGATCTGCAAAACATAATCACTCCGATCGTAGCTCCTGTTATACCCAATATACCCGTCATACTTGGTAATACTAAGCTAGCAGCAGTAGTAGAAATGGAGCAGGAAAATATGACGGTCAAAACACTAGAGCTGAATGCAACTACAGAGACACCAACAGACCTGGTACCTGCTGGTTCAGCGGGGTTAGATCCTGCAAGCGCAATAAAGGTGGTAGAACTATGCTCTGGGGGAAACAGTGAAGATACTCTCCAGGATATACTTATCACTATGAGAAATGAAATTACATGTGGTTTTGCAGAATCAAAAAAGAGCTTTGCTGAATCAAGGCAAAATCAATCCGAGATTCACGCAATGTGCGAAAATCTAGAGACTAAAGTGGATGGGCTATTTGAGAGGACGGGGAGTCTTGAAGACATCGTAGGGGAGCTTAAGGCAAAACTAGACCATGCAGAAACAAAAATCCAGGCCATGCGGAGAGAAGGAGAAGCAGTAAAAGAGAGAGTTGAGTCCTTAGAAAATTACTCCAGGAGGAACAACCTCAGGATTCTAAAAATTCCAGAAGGGAAAGAAGGGAGCGAAATTAAGAAGTACGTTGTCACCCTGCTTAAGGACGCTCTCAATCTAGAGGAGTCAACAATAGAATTAGAACTGGATATACAGAGGATACATCGTGACCCCTTCCGGCTTAATCCAGGGAGGACTAAGCCCAGAAAGATTCTCGTAAACTTTCTAACATACGCAATAACGGAGAAGATCCTTAACCTGGCCCTAAAGGCTAAGACATTGAAGGCTCCCGACTTCTCTTTCGAAGTAAGATCAGACCTGTCAAAAACCACATTGGAAAGACAATGGGAGCTTGGACAGCGAATGGAGAAGTTCAGGGCCCTGGGAGCCACGGTGCAGATGAGATTCCCCGCTTTCTTAAAAATAATGTTCAATAACAAAATGTATAACATTAAAACTCCTCTCGAAGCGGATGAATTACTAGTTTCAATTAGTGAGTTCTCTTAAACGGCCCCATGACACATGATGTCATCTAAGGGTTAACTCTGGACGCTACACTTCTGTCTGGTTTCTCGCCCTTTTCCTTATTCCACGATAGTATTATATGCTACTTAAGTGGATTAACTAGAGTATAACATAGCCCCAAACTGTAGAGTATTCTGAAGGAAAAAAAAAAATAATAAGGGATAGAGATATGTAAAATGAAAAGGGGGAAAAAATATATATATAAATAAATAAATAAAAGGGGGAATTTAGGGTTAAAGAGTTGAAATAACTATAATCTGGAAAGAGAAGAGAATATAACACACAATACAGAATACAAACAAGCATATATAATATTTCCTAAATATATTTCGTAAAATTTTTGCTTAAATAATTAGGATGCCAGCAAAAGAAGAACAAAATTGGCTCCTCTTATCAGCTCTCCTCTTTCTCAGTTCTCTCCCCGATATATGCCATCTGGCCTCTTTTTTTTGTTGTTGTTTTTAGCACAATAAACACGCCACCCATATAAATTCGATTCTTATCACATAATCAACCAATATAATTCATATGAGATAGATGGGGCCACAGGTGGGAGTATGTCGGTGACGACAAACTGGCAAGCCATCTGGCCAGAGTAAGTAGGGGGGGAGGAGGGGGGAGGAGGGGGGAAGGAGGGTGGGAGAAAGCACTAAAAAGTCCTCTTGAGCAAACTTTCAGCTTTTTAAACTTTGTTGATTCCAGGATTTGCCTTATAAATCGGTCGGATAAATCAATCCATGGTAGACAGAAAATAGTAGAAAATGGCACAAGGCCCACACGGGAAAGAGTGGGGAGTTTGGATGTTAATGATAAATGAGGGATATTAAGTTCCTGTCCTGGAATGTAAATGGCCTGCGCGTACGAGGAAGGAGACATAAAATCATGCAATACCTCAGAGATTCACCTGCGCAGGTTATAACAATCCAAGAGACACATTTAATGAAACAAGAAATCACAGATATATTGAAAAAACTAAAATGGGTGGACAAATTCCTCAGCACTGATCAGAATGCCAATATTCGCAGAATAGCCATCATTTTTAAAAAGGGAGCTAAAGCTCAGATTGCGGATTGGAGGACTAATCCGAGTGGTAGATGGCTGATAGCCAATGTCCAGCTCGATGGGAGGGGATATACTCTGGTGGGGTACTATGGCACCAACCAGGATGATCCTTCTCATCTTAATACATTACAGAACCACCTGATCACGACTCAAAATCCAATAATATGGATGGGTGACTTCAATATGGTCCTGGATCCAAAATTGGATACATCCCCTAGCTCTAGAGCTGTAACACACAATAAAGTGAGAGTTACTCTTTTGTCCTGTATGTCGAACTTGGGGTTGGTGGACCTCTGGAGACAAAGAGCTGGAAATACTTTGGGGGTCTCTTTTTACAATTACAAATATAAACATAAATCACACATAGACTATGCCTTGTCCAGTTTCACTCTCAAAGACCTCATAAAGAACTCCCTCAGCATATGTCCGATCATTCAGCTATCCTTTTTTCTATAACGCTAGATTAGAATTTCACCCACGCTTCATGGTCTTTTGATCGTACCATCCTTCTGGAAGAAGAGGAAAGAGAACATCTTATATCCGAATCCGCTTCTTTTTTGGAGTGGAATTTAGATTCTGCCCCTTTGGTCTGTGTGTGGGAGACATGGAAAGCATATATAAGGGGATGTATCACAAATCGTGCTTCCTTCAGAAAAAAGAAATATAGAGAGGAGGTATCAAAAATAGAGCAAGATCTGGCTCACATACAATCAGAAGATCGACGGCCCCCGGCAAATTCGGAAAGAAGATGTGAGTTAAAAAATAAATTAGACACGATATTACAGGAGAGAGTGAACAAAAGATGGCAGGCTAGTAAGCATTCCCACTTTGAATATGGTGAGGCTGCGGGTAAGCTGCTTGCTTGGAAAATCAAAGCAGACCAAGCCAGAAACTATATCAAAGAAGGGAGGTTAGAGGGTGAAAGTAATAACAGAAAAACAGATTTGGAAATAGGGGAAGCCTTTCGTTTTTTTTTTCAGAAGATATATACAGATGAGATTAAAGTCAACACTGAGGAAAGAACTGAGTGGTTGGAGAAGGTGAGCCTCCCAAAGTTGACTAGGCAACAGAGTGAACACCTAGATAAAGAGATTACAGAGGCAGAAGTGGAAAGAGCCATTAAACAACTGAAACAGGGAAAGGCCGCAGGACCGGATGGCATTCCTGACGAATTGTATCGAGTATTAAATCCAACTATCACCCCGATCTTAACGAATCTGTTTAATAACATCTTAATCAGGGGTGAGACACCACCTAGCTCCTGGGGTGAGGCAAATATTGCCCTAATCTTAAAATCAGGGAAGGATCCAGTAGACTGTGGATCATATCGTCCGATCTCGCTTCTCAATAATGATTATAAGATCTTTTCAGCAATTTTGGCTGCACGTTTGGGAAGCGAGATCGGAACCGTTATCCATCATGACCAAAAGGTTTTATTAGAGGTCGACAACTGGCCGACCTAACTTATGATCTGGTCGGAGCGATAGACATTGCCTCAACCTTTGCCTTGCCTCTTGCAATCATGACACTCGATGCAACAAAGGCATTCGATAGGGTCAATTGGTCCTATTTAACTGCAGTCATGGAAAAATTCCAAATTGGCCCCAAATTTTGTAGAGCGATAATTTTGCTGTATAAAAACCCGAGAGCTAGCCTGTTGATTAACGGCACACGTACAAAACCTTTTGAAATTAGCAGAGGGACAAGAGAGGGGTGTCATCTCTCCCCTCTTCTATTCAACATTTATGTTGAACCATTTCTTCAGACCATAAGAGAGGACATCAATATTCTGCCTTTTTCTTTTTCTGGTTGGGAGAAGAAAGTCGGTTTATATGCTGACGACATTCTTATATATACAACTGACCCTGCGCAGACATTTCCTACGGTTATAAAAAGGGCTGAAGAATTCGGAAAGTTTTCAGGGTATGAAATAAACGCCGGAAAAACTGACATAATGGCTTGGAATATCGCAAACCTTCAGCTCCCAGTGACACCTTCAATCCGCTATCTGGGGATTAGAATTACAAATGATATAAACATCTTGGCCCATACTAATCTAGATCGGATTTTCCGCGAATCCAAGGCATTGATGAAAGCATGGTCCTTTCTCCCGCTTACCATCTATGGGAAAACGAGCCTAGTGAAAATGACCATTCTCCCCAAATACACATTTATTTTCAATACTATTCCACTAACATTTGACGCTAAGCAATTGCTAAAATGTCAACAAAATATTAATTCATTCATCTGGAGTTTTAAATCAACCAGGTTGGCATGGAAGAAGTTAAGAAGGAGGAGAGAGAAGGGGGGACTCGCATTGCCAGACCTGGAATATTATGCCTGGGCTTTCCATCTGTCCCACTCTAGGATGCTATTAAAGACCCCCCAAGACTATTCAAATGGTTGCATGTTCAAAGCAATGTTATTGGGCTCTAATCTTCCACTTGATGGCTTTTTGTTTAAGTTTGGACATCAGAGATTTTTTAAGAAAGTGAGGCTAAAGACTCTATATTTGCTCCTAAAAGAATGGACTCAAATTAAATCTAGGGTTGGGATGTCATATCTTTCCAATTTTGCACCGATCTGGGATTTTCTAGGGCTCTCTCCGCATTACATTGAGACGGTTAAGACTGTGTTATTGGAGGCAGGAATAGAAAGATGGGGAGAGTTGGTGGTAGGAGGATCCTTACTAGAATGAGAGGTATTCTCAGACAGGATAAGTTCACCATTATCCTGGTTTATTTATATACAACTGTCTAGTTGGCTTCGAGATCAGACAAAGAAAAAGGTCAAAATTGGAGGGTACAGCTCCTTAGAGAAAAACTTAGTTGAGAAAGCCTGCGGGGGTAAAGCGATTGCTTTTTCTATTGGAACATCATGGAAGAAGCAGATGGCGATTTTAAACTTCCGGTAAAACTGTGGGGAGGAGATGGAGAAGCCCAGGCAGAAGAACTATGGATGAAATCCTTTAGCCTTTTGTATAAAATAATAAAACCCGCTTGGTTGAGGCGCAACCAATTATTTACATTACATCGCGCGTACTACTCCCCCCAAAGACTCTCTAAGTTCCAACCTGGGAAGTGCTGTAGTAAATGCCTCCTTCCAGCAGCCTCAGATTTACACATGTTCTGGAAGTGCCCGAATATTAGTAGGTTCTGGCAAGAAGTCAAGATAACTCTTGAATCAATTCTTTAAATTTCGATTTCCTTCTCATGGTCCTTAGTTATTTTTGGGTTAAGCGATAATGTCAAGGGACTAGAGAGGGAATTTCTATTCTATGCCATTTTGTTAGCAAGAAGACAAGTATGTAAAAACTGGGTCAACATCAATTCGCCGACTCATGCAGAGTGGTTGACATCACTTTATGCAACATCTAAAGTTGATTTGGCAAGGGCTTGTAGTCCCTGTACTTTGAGATTCTGGAACTACTTACTAGAGTGGAGATAAAGTTGTCAGAGAACCCGGGTTTCTTTTTTTTTCCCCGGGTCCGATGATTAAGCCCAACACTCCATGTTTCAATGGGAGGCTCCCCATGCCACAGAGCTATTGGACTAACAGCCGGCAACAGGCTTGAATGGAGTAAGATCGTGCGGAGGCTTCCTCTCGCTAAGACATCTGGTCTGCCTCTCTGGGGGATATGGAGCTATTTTCTGGTTTCCTACCTGTACAGAGACAAATGTGTCTTGGTGGTCGGAGAGTTCCTGGAACGATGAAGTGGCTAATGAGGACAAAAAAAAAGAAACCCTTTTTCAGTATTTCCTTCTGTGTTAATTGATGGGAACCTAAACGTTGGACAATATCCGTGAAGATCAACAAACTAAATAAACTCTTTGTGGACTAACCCGTGAGGAGGGAATGGACAGTCGTTTCTCGTGACCAGCATGGGAAAGTATGCTGAAGTATCAATTTGTACTTGGAGAACGGAAGAATGATCACATGATGATCAGACCAGTGTATGGTGACTGCTGATGTCATAACGAACAATCAAACAATTTCAAGTATAAAAAGTGACTTTCCTAGGAGAAGGGATGTGCCTTCTTCATTTCCCCTCTCCTTAATTTTCAACTGCCTGCTAGACTATCTTTATATGCCCCTTGCCTTTTGCTCTTGCTGATGAAATTGCCTGCTGGGCGATTTGGAGCTGTCTGGGGAGAAACCAGACTTGAAATTTTCTGATTAATGCTCCATTCCCATGACCAATGCCAATGGACGTTTCCCTTGTGGTCTCTAACTTGATCCCTTTACCCATGCTAAGATACCCTTTGTGAACCATCCTTCAGCCTTTGTTGGTGGTAAGAATACCTAATGACTGAAACCATCCTCCTATGGATGCTTTTATTTAGAAATAGTTTTAATTTGGCTAAATGAATGATTTTACATTTCGAGCTTTTAGACTCATGACTGAGTTTTTTAAAATGTTAATCATATGTATTGATTTTGGATCTTTAATACAATAACCAAATTATTTAAATTTGTCTGAGTCTTTTTGTGTCTTAATGCACTTTTTTTTTACAGAAACTGTGCCTACAATTATCTGATCTTTAAATGCATAATAGAGAAAGTCATACATTATTTTCCGAAATATCATGTTATTTTGCTCTTGTTTTGTGTAGAAGCAGCAGAGCTATTGGGTTGTACTATTCTTGTCAGACTGAACTTCTTTAGGAGATTGGATCTTCCAATTGCAATACTCTGTTTTTATTAAATGGGTCTGAGAGTAATATATTTGAACCTGTTCTCCAATTTGTGAGTTGGCTGCTAATTATTGGTCCTCATTGGATGGCCAACAGCTGGACATTCTGATTTCTCACCCGTCACTGCGACGACGAAAGGTCTATCGAAGGACCATTGCTTCTGAGGGTGAAATATAAAATCTGAGTAAAAAATTACCCATAGCGGCCCGGTAGTAGTATAAATCTGAGTAAAGCTTATGCTTAACAATGGCTAGGCTCTTTTATTCTGGTTGTGAGTATGCCCTTTCTGTGAGGCTTTAGCTGGAACACACTCCTACCTGTCTATGTTTAGTTCCTTCTTGTATTGGGCTAGTATGGCACCTAGTCCCATTGGGCTGGCATCCCCCATGAATTCTGTGTATAGTTTTGAGTCAAAACATAACATGGCAGTGACTTTGCTTGCTTCTCACGTGATGACTAGGACGCATGGTCACATTCCGGTGTTCCCTAGAATGATCATCCTTGCTTTGTGAGTTCTCTTACTGGTCTGATGATAGTGGCATAGTCCTTGCTGTGTAGCACACTAACCCTAGCAGATACCAGGGGAGGGAAAGAGAGGCGCGGGGCGCTTGGTATCAGCTAGCTTACAACCTAACGTTAAAACACAACAGAAGCTGCTTCAAGTGTTGTGGCTAAAACCTAGAAATGCTAAGTGAAATGAGTGATGGCATCTCACAAAAAGTTAAGGACTGTCCTCACACACCACCAGATGCCATGCTGCATCATCGGCAGCTCTCTCTCTCCAAAAACCAGGTTTGATGGAGAGCGGGCCTACACCTGGAGTCAGGGAGGCACTTCTAAAGCTAAGTGGGGGCCCATATAGTGAGTGAGTTTAAAAATCAGTATAATCGCCAGAATGAATTTTATTCTGAGGAGGGGATTATATGATATTAAAATACAAAACCGGTGAGCATGGGGAACTTATTGACCCATCACCGTAGTGGTAAATGTTGTCAACAATATACAGATTTTAAAACTCACTCACTGTATGGGCCCCCACTTAGCTTTAGAAGTGCCTCCCTGTCTCCAGGTGTCGGCCCGCTCTCCATCAAACCTGGTTTTTGGAGAGCGAGAACTGCCGATGATGAAGCATGACACCTGGTGGTGTGTGAGGACAGTCCTCCTCTTTTTGTGAGATGGCATCACTCATTTCACTTAGCATTTTCTAGGTTTTAGTCACGACACTTGGAGCAGCTTCTGTTGTGTTTTCATAGTCCTTGCTGTATCTGGAGCAGTAGATTTTCATCCTTAAGAGGGATCTGATGTTGCTGATGTTGCTGATGTCCTTGAGTACTTTGACATTTCTCTGGGTCAGAGCACATGCCTTTTTCTGAGAAAATGTGCCCAAAGAATATGAGTTGGTTTTTGTGAAATTTGCATTTTCCGTGTTTAAAGTAAGGTTGGCTTGCCGTAGCGCATGGCAGATTTTGTCTATGAGGATGTAATTGTTGTAGTTGAGTGCATTGGTGATTTGTCTGATTAGCAGTCATTTGGCCCAGTTTTAGCCCATGCAGTTGCCTGGAAATATGATGGATTAGTCTTGTGGCCTGAGGATGACTTGGTCATGATGTTGAATGCGTCTAAGTAGTTTTCCAATATTGATCTGAATGCTGGAAAGCACCTGTTGCTACTAGATGAGATCTCCAATTAAATTTCTGTTGAGCAAATTCACATAGGAAATTTGGAGCACATGAATAGTACTTTGATAGTATTAGTTAGTCCATGTAGTACTAACTGTAAACCACTAAGGTTGAGGTACAGATTTCTGCCACCTTCATCCTATTATATTGGCACAATTCACAAACTGCCCATTCATAAATGTTTACTATTGCAGTATTCCAGGAGTAATCCAGACATAAGCTGTGGAGTACTACCCAAGGATAAGTCAGTTGCAATTCACTAAATTCCCACCATGTCTAGCCCAGTAGTACTAAAACTCAAACAGGCACAAATATACTCCAGATACGCCTTGCAGTATGTCACACAAGGCACAAGCCGCCTCACAGGAATCACATACAACAGAGGTGAGGAATAACACTATTAGCACAACGCCCAGCACCTACAACAAACAAAAAGTAAAAGAAAAATTGTTATATCATTTTAGACATTGCTGACACCCATATACACTACATTGTACTACTATACAATGAAGTGAAAGTAAAATGAATTTACGAGGTTGTATACATTTTAAAACTGCTTACACCCATAAACCTCACATTCCACAATTAAAAAAAGAAATAATAAAAAATACATAACATATGAAAAATGTAAAAATCTTCCTTTGAATGTAAACATTAAAGATATCTACACAGTTCCCAGCATACATATATGAATAAATAACAACTAAAATAATTATTTAAAAAATGCTGTATAACTCTAAACATTGCAGATAACTATATACATCAGTTATACAAATTTAAAAATAACAGATGGATATAAATGTAACATTAAAAATATGTACATTTCTAATGAATTTTTAAAACAAGGTTAATCTAACATTACTCTTCACACACACACAGTCACTTCATAATACATTACAAACACACATTTACAGAGACACATAACGACACACACCACAAATGTAGGTGATATCTTACTCCATGTTCATCCAACGTCTCTCAGCTCAAGGGAAAGAGGTTAGAGCCTAATTTGTGGGCTTTATTTATGTGTTTACAGTAGTAATGCTTTTCAGAAGTGTTTTTCTTCTTCAGGTTATGCCTGTTTATGCCTATTTCCCTATTCTTTTCAGGACATAGCTGTACATAGCCTAGGGTAAGAGCTCTGCCTATAACACCCGGCCATATAAATGTGTGACGCTTACTGCTTATATTTGCCTTCGTGAATTGAGCCAAGAAGTAAGCCAGGAGTAACAAAATAAATAAACACTATCACTAAACCTGTTTTTCTTCTTAACTTTTATGTGAACAACAAGGTCCATTACAAAGAATAAATCATCACAATCCATATTTATATATTACCATTCTTTTTTTTCTATCTATTATCATTTTAATACATACTCCATAAATCCAACAGACACTTACAAGCGATAATAATTCTGGAAACCGAATATTATCAAATATATTATCAAGAAAAGGAATGAACTCATTATACCCTTTTGATTGCTGTCTAGTGAATCTAAAAGACAGTTGACACACATTTCAGTGACTCCTTCACTCTTTCAGCCATCTTGTTCAGGGTGTGCTGCGATGGACTAGGATATCATACATGTGGAAGATGAGGCATTTTTTCATTTACCAATTGTTAATAACACATTTTAGTGCTATAGACCAGTTACTGATATTAGGCAAAAACATATTTTGTGTTCACTATACTAAGGTCTACCGCAAAATTAGTGCAGTTGAAAAGCTTTTAACAACCACAAACAAAAAGCGCAAAGGTGAGGAGATCTTTACCATCAAAAGAATTAGTGGCCAGATAGAATCGAGGTGAAGCACCTGTGAGTGTGTACTAATGCTTCAATCACACCCCTGACAAGAACATTGAGTGATTTCATTCAATGACAGTAACTATCTGTGACCATCTGGCGGTCACGGTAGGGTGTTGGTACTGTCTTGACTGAGGCTTAATGTGCACACAGAATGTGCTGTATAAAGCAGCCTAAGCATAAAGTACTATTCCAAGCAGGCCAAGAACTCATAGTTTGGAGCGACTATAACTATCCTAGATATCTGGGTAAAGCTTCCCTCTTGGCTCATGGCGTCTTTGCTAGGCAATCATGATACAATTTTGTTGCAGCTAGGACTTTACTCTGCAGACCTTACATTTCCTTTGCAGAGACCCTCTGGTTTTCCTATGGATTTGTATTGAAGGTGATTTGGAATAATGAGAAGTATTTCAGAAAGCTGTGTAGTTGATGGAAATATCTATGTGAACTCTTCTAAGATTGGGGATCGTTACATTCTACAAACGTTTATCATGTGACGGAATAGGAAAGATTCTTAGCATGGACAATGTTGCTTCTGCCATGTATAAAATTCAAAGTATAAGGTGTTAAAGTTCTTGTATGTATGAACGAAATGATAATCCTAGGGAAGAGAAAGTATTAAGATTGTTGATTATTTTGCAGTTATACAAGAGTCAAGTAGAAACTATAACCGATCTTCTACAGAGTGTATAGTGATGAAGCTTGAGGTAAATATTTGCGTCATAGGGAGAAGCATTAGTGAGCATATATTTGAGGTACTCATTTTTTATATTTCAGGAATTACAAGTTCCACCCCGGAATACAGAGAGTTTGGTGCACAGAGATACTGCTGAAGTATATGCATTCACTATATCATAAAGTGTGGAACTTCATATGGCAAGTTACTTAAAATGTCCCTTTGCCGTTTTGATAGCTCACTATTGCCGTTTTGATAGCTACTACTTCCTGCAGACATCTTTCATCAGCCAAAATGATGGCCCAGAGTAGCAGAACACAATATTAGTGCATCCCGACAACTCACCTGAGTGCAGTCATCAAGATAGTTTGTGACAATGGGCTGAAAAGTCAGCATAGCATGTGTGACGTTCTAAATTTGACAGTAAGGTCTTTGGCTACAGAGTTTCAGCTATGGGAGGGAATCCTGATTTGAAGACATTTTATGGGTACCCTTCCTCAGTCCACCTAAATTTAAAACGGAAATTTGCAGTATTATTGGTACAGTGGTAACCCAATGTGTGGGTTCTAATCAGAATCTGACATCCCTGACTGTTGTCGTATCAGTCCTGATGAAACAGTAATCACCTTCCTGAAGCCACAGTTTGAAACATGTTAACGGACAGTGTCTGCAAAGGGCCACGGTACTGGAGGCAAAAGCCACAGGCATAGAAAACGTCCAGAGGTTTACAGAAGCCTTCACCTGACAGACTAGACAGAAGATATCATACCAGGGTCAAGGAAAAACTTGATGGCAGAATAATCACACAATTGCATTGTGAGGATAAATAGGGCTGAACCCACAAGCCTAGAGCTGAATGCTTGTAAGAAAAGAAAGAGAACAATTCGGGGCAGAGATGCGATGAACCCACAGGAAAATGCTACATTTCAGTCGTGACAGATCAATAGATGGTCAGCCTTCTCCTTGTACAGGAGTAAATAGGAAACAAGCAGCCACAACATGATACATTACTACAAAGCAATATTAGATTGGGCATTCTCCTTTATAATATATTGTGTCAGTCATCTTCAATTGCACTGGATTGTGAAGAGAAAGTTTAGGCTCTCAATCTGGCAATCTGCTTAAATGGTGACTTCAACAATATGTCTCCATTAACAAGGACCTACACATCTTCATAATGTGGCATGCCTTCTTTTCCTGCAACTTCCCGGCTCCTGCGGTACCAGAGGGAAATTGCTCCTTTGCACCATGCTGCTTGAGAGTAGTGAATATTAAATGGAGAAGACATCTCTCAAAAAACATATTTTTTAAACAGACTTTATTAGTATTTTACATACAAAGGGTACAGTCACAATTAGAAACAACGAGTTGAGGCAACAATCCAGTTACCTGTGATACTAAGTAAAAATCGTAGAGTAACATGGCACATGTGTCAAATTAGTTGTACTTATAATTAGAAAGTTGACATGTGTAAACAGACAATATTATCTTCCCCAGCCTCCTAAACAAATTATATGATTGAGTCCCATGAAGAGAAAGGAACAATTGCAGGAAGGGGGGGGGGGACAAGAATTAATAAACAAATGGAAACCAACCTCTCGTAAAGGGACTGTAGTACTAGGGGGAATACAGTCTGGCGGGGAATAGGAAGTGGAACCTCGTGGGTCTCTATCGTGCTCATCACAGTGTGGTACGCATGTGGCAGGGGTCCCCAGCAAGGATGGATAGCAGTTCAGTCCTCGTCTGAGGTGCGACATAGGCAGCTACTGGTCGCTATCAATGAGCACTCTTGTAGTATTTAGTCGCATGACTGTGTATGGTCAGGACTACGGCATCTCCTCTGTCCTTTGAGTTTCATAATGGCACCCTCACATTCTGCCCATTTGGACAGTTTCTGCCTCCATCCCAGTAGGGAGGGACCAAGGAGAGATTTCCAAAACATGGACATTTGACGACAAGCTGGAATTAAAGCCAGGGATGCAGATTTTTAGGTAATGACTCTAGAGAGAGAGTTGAAGTGCCTGTGGCAGCGTTAACAAGGGCCATCACTGATTCCCATATAGGGAAAATGTCGGGCAATCACGCACTATGTGGTAGAAGTCCGTGTAATCTAGTTGACTTCTGGGACATGTTTCCTGGGTCCCCGGTAACATTCTTTTAAGTCATCTACAAAGGTAGTGATATTGGATGAATTTAAAGCGGTCATTGTGGGAAGTATGTCGGGCATAACGAAGAACATCAACCCAGTCCTTATCCAACTGTTCTCAACCTAAGTCTGCAGCCCGGTACAACTATAGGGGGGAGAGATCATGATTAGTTTGGAAGAGTAGGGAGCGATAGAAGCACATGATTGCCGGAACCTGGCCAGTCATGGCACAAATAGGCTGAAGGCAATTATCATCAGAGGGTTCTAGTCCTGCTGCACTCTATGTCTGTCTAATAGCTGACACCATCAAGCCATACATAATCAACTGAAGTGGAGTAATATCAAATTTGATACAAGGTCCTGAAAGTCACGTAGTTGCCCAATTAAGAACCAGTCCCAGTCCCCAGTATTTGTCATGCCTCTTTGTTCCCAGTTGTGTAATTCTGCACTGTCCTCTGCATGAGGGAGGTGTAGCAATACCAACAGGTGAAGGTCTTTAGCATAAGGGAGTTTTATCCTAGTACGTTGCAGTGCCCAGTGCCATGCAAACCGAAAGGGAGGACATCACGTGTCCCTATGTTCCTGCTCAGTGTTGGCATCGCAGTGTGAGGGTTAAGGCTGCCAGGGAGGTCTGTGAGGGGTCAAGTTAATGTCCTCTATTAACAGTACACATTGTGCCACAGAGCTACCCATTTCAATTGCACAGTGAGATAATAGAGCTCCATATATGGCACTGTGAGTCCCCCCTCATCCGCAGGGAGGCATAATTCCTAGGGCTGTGCAACAGCTCTCTGTACCACAGATACGCTCAGTTAGCAGGCCATCTACTTCAGTGAAGGGGGATCTGGAGAGGCAAACTAATAGAGTGGCAAAATAGGAGGATCCAGAGAAGAAATATTGTCTTCGATAAGGTGACCCTTCCCATTACTAAGAGGGGTGTAGTGTAGTTCCTATATTCCCAATAGGCTTTGCGCATTGGAATAATATATCCTATAGATGTGACGTAGGACTTAAGTCGACTAGGTCTCTATCGAATATATTAGACTTAATTGTGAGTGCCAGCTAGCTCAGAAGTCACTAGAAACTTTATCGAATACACAAGAAGGGATTAGTAACTGACAAACGCATAAACATGACAACTTTGTTTCCCCAAGAAAAAACATATCTTCAGAGTCGTGGAAACAATAGATAGATATTTCACTCAGTCAATCGTGCATGCTTCATTTCATCAGAGGTGAAGAGAAATAGAGAGACGGGCGTTTTCAATAAAAGTATTTATTGAATAGTCTTCTTTCTCATGCAGAAGAAATGAACTGATATAATCATAATACTGGCTGTAAATTATAATGTGTACAGCAAGAAGAGTATTATAAAATAATACTGTAAAAGCATGGTATGGTTTTAAGCCATAAAATACATACATAAATAATAAAGACTAAAAGTACTCAACTGGTCCTTCTAAAATACCCCTACCCCAATGTACCTAACCTACGTCTTAGTATGAGGGAAGAAGTAAGTATGTGTTTAATTTCTTTGCCAAGAATCTATCCAAGATTTCTCTTAGGGTCTAATCAGTTCCGTACCTTGGTTTTTAGAATGAAGGAGGTCTGGTATCTCTGTCTCCGGACTCGATTTCCTAACACCCCGCAAGGGGAGCTTGGAAACAGTGGGGCTGGATTCTCAGCGAGAGAAAGGCAGCCTCTCTGTCAGTGCGTCAGCTGGAGGGTCGGCTTCCTTCGGCACTTGCTGTAGCGAGCTACGTCGGGCAAGTAGATAGTCGAACTGCTCCAAACCACTGTGTGTTTGCTAGGGCAAGTGTGGGCATATTTATACCTTGAAGGTGCTTGGTTTGACGTAAAGTCGGACATATTAACATCACCACAGAACCCCAAGGGAATGGTAGTTCTTTGAAAATGCTATGATTTCTAGGAGAAATCAATATTCAATATTCAAGAAAGGGGATGTCCCTGACTGTTGAAGCCAAGTTTTCCAAGAAATCGTTGTGGCTTTTTGGAACTGGTGAAAGTAGCCATGCCTGTATTTGGACTGCTTGGGCTATGTCTAAATATGGGTATGATTTCTATGCCTATATAAGGGTAATGTGAATTATATCTATATAAGGGCATGAATCGGGAAAATTACACTAGGGTCCTAAAACGCTATACAACAGGGTAAGAATGAGCCAGAATTGTATAGAGTGAAGTAGGGAGGCAAGAGTTACGATAATGTTGCCTTCAATTAGCTCCCTTAGTAAACTTGTATCCCGAGGCTCCCTCAATGTTGGTGCCCTCAACTAGAATGTAAAGAAGGAGGTCATCCGTGTATAGGGAGATACAGAGGGGGAGTCCCCTTCTTGCAAACTATGATAGTGATGACTAGTGAAGAGTGTAAGAGTGTGTCGCTCCATTGCCAGGGTAAATAGTAAGGCCAATAGGGGACAGCCTTGGTGAGTACTCCTCTCAATTGCATGCGGTGATGAGATAATGTAGCCAGTCTTCACCCGGCAACTGAGTTAGCATAAAGAAGGAGTGTCAAGCTGAGGAAACTGCTATAGAATCCCATGTGGCACATGGCGGCATACAGATAATCCCAGCTCAGGAAATCAAATGCCTTCTTAATACAGCTAGGACAAGGGCTTTAGGATGTTCCCTCAGTGTAGTGTGCCTGACTTGTATTTTTTTTTTTTTTTTTGTCCTCATATTCGCCCTTGGTGACCATATAGTAACAGAAAGATAGAGGAGATGACAGGAACACTGACCCAGATATACTGGGGGGGGATATTAACGATTCCTACCGGGGTACCCCGCAGTGCAAAGCATCAACCTCTTATTCGTCACGTGTTACCATCTAGGCTAACATGCTGCTAAATAATACCCACTTCGTATCCGAAATCACCCTTGTAGGGTATGTGTAGCCAAAGGGGACCAGTTGAGGAGACCCTTCCAAGCAGCGTAATCATAGGACATGGGGAAAAAAAATAAAAAAATAAAACCCATGCTAATATATTCCATGATTACCAATTCAATAGAAGCCAAAATCTTCTCTTATTTGGGTTCCCAGCTCTGATCATATCTAATTTTGACGTCTGTAGCATAGACGCACGCCAATCTGTTAAAAGTGGAGGTGCCTTATCTTTCCATCATTTACATATTTCTCTTCTAGCCAGCAAACAGCCATAGAAGACCAATTTTTTACCCATGCCACAAAGCTCTGGTAAAATGCCCAAAAAAAAAAAGACTAACATTGGGCAAGGACTGACTTGAGACCCTACCGCCAAGGAGAGGGACACGCAGATCTCATTCCAGTGCCTGACTTGTATTAATTGGCAGATATTATAAGCAGTGCCTTGAGTAGAGATAAATCCTGATTCATCTTCATGAATGAGATGTTGTGTGTGGAGGAGCAGTTGGTTCGCTAGGAATTTACTTGGCATTTTATAGTTTACCTCTAGTAAGGACCGGGGACTGTAGGATGTGACCAGGTCCTGGGCTTATCCTTCATAAGGAGAGAGTCCAACAGAGTCTTGCAAAGCGCCAGAGAGAGGAACCCAGCATCCTTGGTTGCATTAAACAGTTTGATCAGCACAGGGGCAAATGTGTCAATGTATGTAGCGTAAAATTCTTTCAGCAGTCCGACTGTGCCAGGAATCTTACCTTGGGTCAATGTTTTAATGGCGCCTCTGACCTCTTGATCCTCTCCACTCCCAGCAAGGGTGCCAATGGGAGAGAGAGTCTATGTGACTCTGCTGCTAGAATATAGTCGTACATGGACTCGCGATGAACCCTATCTCATCGTGCCTCTGTTGTGCTGTGATACGCCGCCTGTCGCCCCCGCCCAAGACGCCCGAGACGCAACTCTGCAGAAGCCTTGCGGAAGCCTTGCCCCATCGCTCACATGTCACGCGTCAGCGTCAGCACTAGCTGAGCTGAGTGCTGCACCGACGCCGACGCGGGCGCAGTGAGAGGAAGGGAGAGGAAGGGAGGGACGGCGAAATGGCAAAAACGGCAAAAACGGCAAGCCGGTACTAAGTACCGAGTACCGAGTACCGAGTACCGAGCCAAAGGTGCTGGAGGTGCTGGAGGACATATACGGTGAAACGCGGGAGTAACGCGGGCGTGGGGGTACGGAGGCGGCTCATTCACTCACACACACAACAGAGGTAAGTGGAGGAGACAGCGAGGCTGTGTGGAGTGGTTAAAAGCCTCTTTGTGTTTTTTTTTCCAAGAGCCAGTATATTTGGGGCTAGTTGAGCAAAAACTGGGGCAGACAGTCGAACTGAATAAGACTGTGGTCGATTGTGGAAGATCCCTCAAAATTCAAGTTGATCCAGAGAACGTGGACTATGGGCCCTGGTCTGGCAGCCCTAGCCCCAGCCCTCCAGACCTCTAGTCCCAGTCCCAGTCCAAGCCCTAGTCCGAGTCTTTAGAGATTGGGGAATTCTTTGTTTGGGCACATTTTTAACCGGTTGAACAGCTCAAGCTCCTAATTGCTTCCTGCTCTGTTCTTTTCAAGTCTTCTGGCTAACGCTGGAGGCTACATCCACCTGCAATTGATGTTGAACTGCTGAACCTTGCTCGATCACAGGAGAGAGGAGAAAGGAGGAAGAGGAGCTTGTGCGGAGTGGCGCTTGTGTGTTTAAGGATGAGGTCTGGTCGTCAGCGTGGCCCCCCCCCCCACAAACTCTATACAAAGACAGAAGAGATAACAGTTGTTCCACCCAAACTGGACAGGCATAAGGAAAATGGAGATCAGGAGGGAAAATCGTTAATCAGTAGAGATAGTGCCTTTATAGAGGGGAATTTGTGTATTCCAGCTGAGGAAAAGGCTTTATCTGCTTTATCTGCTTCTCTTAGTAAGGACTGTGTTGCTCATATGAAGTCTCCATGTGTGGCGCAGTCATCTATAAAGAGCTACTTCTTTAAGTATCACCAAAAGCAATCTGATAAAGACAAACACAAAAGAGAGACTTCCGAAAAGGAAGAACCTAGTGAGAATTCTAGTGACTGTTCAATGTCCTCTCCTTTGTCGTCCCCACTGTGTAAAAAAGAGAAAAAAAGTGGCTCTGTCAGTGATCTGACCCAACCAAAGTTGACTGAAAAATTGGAGGCTGTAGCGGACAATCAAGAAAGGAGTGTAATAGTAGAAGGTGTTGTAGTGGAGAAAGTGTTGGCACCCTCGTTCCAACCTTTAATTGTAGCAGGGCAGTTACAAGCTCAGGCGCAAATTCACGTCTGTGTCCCTACTGCCGATCAGGGGAAGTCACAGCTGGTCAATAATCTTCAAATTACCAGTCAGGCGCTGTGTTATAAAGGGTTGGATGTAGTGTGCGATTTGTCTCCTTGTAGGTCTCTGAACGAAAATAAAGACGTTATTCTGTTTGACCTTGGAGCTGAAGTTGGGAATCCAGCCCACAAGGACGGGTCTAATGAACCAATATTGGTCTCAGAGGACTCGTTTTCTAGCCCAAATAGTTGTTTTGCTAAAGGTGGTAATATCAGCTTTCTTAACCTGGACCAGTCAAGTATATTAATGGAGAATAGCTTTACTATTAATAAATCAGTGTTCGATCAATGTGCTGGCAGCTCTGAGAAGATTATTAATACTGACAACCAACGTAGCTTAGACCTAAATGGTCAGTCTATTTCAGCAGATATATTGTTATTGTCTAAACCAGAGGTCAACCCTCGGGCTACCCCAGGTGGTTCAAAAAAGAGTGAGGCTAGTCCGGAGCGGGGTTTATGGGATTGTCTTTTACATAGCATGGGCTCAATTACTAATGCGCTTAATTTCCACTCAGACAAATTGGATGTTGAGGTTGATATTTTAAACACACTAGCATCTCATGTGGTGGGCATCGACACAAAACTCCTGCATCTAACTAACCTGATTACGAAGGTGCAAGCAGATAAAGATAGTCCGTTTATAACTTGCACCTGTGCACAATAGATTGATAAGATTTCTGATTTGCCTTTAATAGTAAGTTCAATGGTGCAAGAAGTTAAATTGTTGTCGGGTAGAAAAGCGCAAGGTAACGATGATATTATTGAACCATCTAACAGCATAAGTAGCTCAGTTGATGGCGGTCAGTCACAATCTGTAAATGATGATAGCAAAATAGAAGCTACAGAGGTCTCTCATCCTAAATTAGAATGCAATATAATTAAAGATGGCTTGGTAATAGCACCTGGGAGTAGTGACTATTCAGTGTCAACTCACAAGTTAAGCAGTATGAAAAAGTCATGCCCGAATCAAAGCCATGAAATAAGTGTTACATCAAAATCAGTAATTCTCTCTAAAAGGGCAAGAAAAAGGTTAAGGAAAACTCACAATAAGAAAATGCATAACTTACAATTATCTAGTAAGAATGTGTGTGAAGATCTTAAAATCTTGGAAGAAATCAAATCTGATACGAAATCATATTTCCCGATTTTTGGCCCTAAAAAACATTCCAGATTTAATGTAAGGAAAATCAAATAATAGAGTGTGGCATTAAAAAATTAGGGGATGTTGATACTAAATTCAGTTCTGGTACCATAGTGGAAGCTTTAAAAATAATAAAGGAAAAAGTATCTGATCAACCGATAGGTGTAAGGGCGGAAGCACAAAGTGCGCAATTTAGTCATAATCAGAAATTAGTAGATTTTAATAGTCATTTAGGTAGTATTAATAATGAACAGGGGTTTGAATTAAGCCTGAAGCCAAGTAATGAAGTAGTGGTCGATCAAGGTGTTCAAAATAATATTGTTAACCAGAAATGTGTAAATCACACTTATCAGCAAGGTGATAATAGGACCGATCAGGTGGCCCATTTTGGTACACAAGAGCGATTAATAAAGGAAGTTAAAGAAGACAATTTCCTAACTGAAATGGCTCTGGTGCCTGCTATTGAGAATATGTGTCCACCTGTAATTATGGATAAGGATAATATTGAGCATTCAAATTTATTGTTCGATAGCAGGAAAGTAGCCTTCTGTCCCCAATATATTTCAAGAGGTCCGCATGATATTTTAAATCGTGGTAACATCTTGAAATTATTACATGCAATTACAGATCTTAAAGATGTGACAACAAGGGATCTGGAAGCTGTGGAGTTTAAGAAAGAAGGTGAATAGCTTGACAGGGAGATAACAATTACAGTTCTCTCACAATTGGAGCTCAGAGGGAAACTTCAGACTCAGGTACTCTCCACTCATATCATATTACTCACAATAACCTGGTCCTGATCTAAATAGGCAATGTGTTCCTTATCATCCTCTGTTGACTCGTATGTGTGGTTATACTTAACCTAACACCCACTCTAGGAGTTGCAACGAGGTGTGCCTACCTTTAAAATATCCTCATACATTCTCTGTGTGTCTCCTCGTGTGTGTCTATATTCCCTTCTCTCAATCAAGCTCATGCAGATCCATGCAAGGAAAAAAGAGAGAAAAACAAGTCAGGAAAAAATGTGTGGATGGCGGGAAGGAACCTCACGGGAGCAACCACCAGGGAACTGCTGACAGGTTCTCGTCAGTATGTTCCACTTCTCATCATTGGCTCCTTCCCACCGCAAATAAACAAAATTGCAAAGTAGGAAAATTATGAAAGTAAATCCTAACCAACTCAAAGGTGTGTATCCCTATCACACTCATGTGCATTTCCCCCGTAGGGTGTCATGAAACATCAACCAAAAGAGATACGATGGGTGATCCTAGAGAAAATCAAGGGAGACCCCAGGACCATAGAAACCAGGCTTATGACAAAGGAAGCACGCTGGATCTATCAGGAAGGAGCAGATAAAAGTGGCCTCAATGACCTCATTGAATGGAATAAAATATCCGGGAGATGAACGAGCACTGATAGGAGGGCCCTTTGAGCTACATTGAATACAAGAGGATCTGATACATTGATGTAATTTAATATGTGTGATGAAAGTAATGTGAGCCGAGAATTACCAACACTGACACAACCCAATAATAACTATCCATTTACTCAGTAAAATAGAGGAGGGTACATGCATTACTTCCACACATAGACCAATACAGTATAATGAGGAACAGCCCTCTTATTCTAATTTAATTCTCAAAAAATAGTTTTTTTAAATATAGCACACTGGGCAGAGCTTCACCAATCTCTGCGCTTGGTAATTACCCAAAAAGCGGTCTAAACCCAGTAGATTGTCCATGACTGCATGCTCAGGGTGAAATTTAAACAGGGAAACATCGGTAAATAACCCCATTCCAAGATGGCCACCACGTCCAACTGGGTCATGTGATGCGCCGTGTCACACGCCGGCTTTTAAGAATCCGGAAAGAAGTCAGGCTGCGGGAGCGGGAACGGGAGCCTGAGCATAGACAGAGACCGCAACTACGGACGGTAAGGAGTGAGGACCCGGGGGTAATGACGATAATAACAGTATCCGCAGCTCGGGGGGCATTATACCAGCTATGAGGATATTTTAGTCAGCGTTGTGCTTCATTAATATCAAGGGGCTATTCATAGACTTGAACGCGGGAGATGCCGTATGGGCAAGTGCCGCAGTAACCACACGCGAGAATGTTTGATAGCTGTGTGAAATCACATCGTAAATCCAGATATCAGCTAGGAAGACTGATAATAGCAAGGGTGTGAAAGGATGCATTAATTTTGCACATGATTACAGGTCGACGAGAAGCGACCTGCCCGCACGAAGGGAGACCAGTAAAGCATACGGGTGTACGAAGAACCCCAGGTATGCCGGTAGGCACCTTCGTGAAGGTAATGCAACAACACATGTCCCTGAAACAGTTGGGTTTTTAAGCATATGCGGAGAATGTGAGCAACAAACTAATGCGTGTCACTCTATGTTTTTATGTTTTTGTTTGTGTGGATGTGTCTATGTGTCTACAGATTTGAACGCTGGCAGTGTCCAGTTTTGTGTGGCAAAGAAAATACCCCCAGCCCTGAAGAAGTTGCCGACCAACTTAGACAGGCAACGAAACATGTTGGCTTCATATAATTCAAAACGAAGCACAACGGCAGTGTTTTGGTTTTAATGGGAGTAGATACCCAGCATGGAATAAAGTGATTCAAATGGCCAGGGATATCTAACTCCGTTTTATAAATAGGGGACCACACTGAGTAGCAGTGTTGACACCCTTGGGGGGAAATGCACATGAGTGTGATAGGGATACACACCTTTGAGTTGGTTAGGATTTACTTTCATAATTTTCCTACTTTGTGTAATTTTGTTTATTTGCGGTGGGAAGGAGCCAATGATGAGAAGTGGAACATACTGACGAGAACCTGTCATCAGTTCCCTGGTGGTTGCTCCCGTGAGGTTCCTTCCCGCCATCCACACATTTTTTCCTGACTTGTTTTTCTCTCTTTTTTCCTTGCATGGATCTGCATGAGCTTGATTGAGAGAAGGGAATATAGACACACATGAGGAGACACACAGAGAATGTAAGAGGATATTTTAAAGGTAGGCACACCTCATTGCAACTCCTAGAGTGGGTGTTAGGTTAAGTAAGACCACACATACGAGTCAACAGAGGATGATAAGGACACATTGCCTATTTAGATCAGGACCAGGTTATTGAGATAACAATTACAACCTGGTTAAACATGGAAATTGTTGATAAAATAATGGCCAATGGTATAATATTTGAGAAATGGGGCATTAAAGTTTGGCGACCTCAAGGACCTTGCTATCCGATGTTGCTAAATCCATTTAAGCCACTTGATACAACGCAGCAAAAAAGGATGTTAAAAAAATAGCTACTGTAGCACAAAAAAGAGACGATAAAGAAATATACTCAGCAGCACAGGTCAGAGTTTTAAAAAGTGCGTCAGGTCCATCTACGGAATTAAACTTAGCATACGGCATCAAGATAAGGAGTAGCCAGCCTGGTTTGCTAACATGTGAGGCGTTGATGAAAGTCCCAGAGTTAGTAGATGATTGAAGCTGGCTTCCAGGAATATTAACAAATGCAAATCCTGAAAAGAAGGATTGATGCCGATCAAATCCTTTGAATCTTTGCTCCTGGAACACTAATGGTTTAAAAATATTAATTGAGGACCAATATGTTATAGATTTCCTGAAGGCCTTTAGTATATTAATGTTTCAAGAAACCTGGAACACGTGTAGTGAACCCTTTATTGGTTATTTTGAATACTGTAATGTCGCAACGCGTGAAGCCAACTCAGGTCGCCCATGTGGTGTTCTTTCTATATATGTTTCTTTGAATCTTAAAGTGGATCACTTTGAAATTGACCTTCAGGTAAAATGGCTACAGTGTGTTAAATTAATAGCTGGTCATTCGATTATTCTATTAAATGTGTATTTAAGTTGTAAAAAGAAGGTTAGATCCACACAAATCACTCAGTTATGGGGAATGGTAAAAACGTTATATTTTGATCATTTGAATCAGTATTTATTATTTCAGGTGATTTTAACATGCATTTTGTTGCTTTCAAAAAGCAGACACTTGACTTAAAACGTTTAGATCAATGGACAGAGTGTGAGTTTAAAAAATACAATTTAAAGATTATGCATGACCCGGATAATATCCGACATTTAACAAAGCAGGTAGTTCTTCTGTAATAGATTATACTATAATGTCTGAGAAATTATATAATTTAGTAGAAAGCTGTCAGATAGTCCCAAGGATTGAGAGTGATCACAATCCACAAGTGATTCTCTTTGATCTAGCTATGGACTATCTGCCAGAAACCAGGACTCAGGTAAAAGCTCCAACAGCTTTTAATCTTAAAAGGTTAATATGGAATGAAAAAACTGAGGAAAATATTCTGGAAGTCCTTGCCTGTTTAATACAGGACGTGCAGTCTGCTCACGGTGAAGGGAATTCCATGGTTGATTTATGGTCACATTTGTGTGACGAATTGTATGCCAAATTTGCTAGGGATGAGCCCTCTAAAGGTATAACGCTGAACTCTAGGAAACCAGGATGGTATTCTTCCCACCTACTATATCAAAAAAGAAAGCTTAATAAAGCAATAAGATTACTGGACAGGAATAAAAACAAGCTATAACTTTTTATTATATCACTTAAAATTAGAGAGTTAAAACAGGGATATAAGAGGGAAATTTGGAGAGCAAAGCAAGCTTATTATGAATCAACATGGGCAAAGATACATCATGCTTGTAAATCGAAAGATCTACGGTTATTTTGGAGCATTATTAACAACATCGAAAATGGTAATAATAGAAGCAATAGTGCTAATGTAGATGAAGTAGTTGGGTGAACTTTTTTAATAAACAAATCGATACCCAATGTTCAGATTATGACAAGTGTAATAGCAATAGTCCTACTGACATGCATAAAACAACTGATAGAGGGAGCCGGATTGTATTCATCCTCCTCAATGTAGTGTGGATATTAGCCCTGGTCGCTCGATAAAGTAAAAAAAGGGATAAATAGGATCATATCCGACGGGGCACCAGGTCCAAATGGTATTCCGAATGCAATATTTAAAGCTAAATTAAGTAATTGGCCGGAGTTATTAATGCTTTTGTTTAATGAAGTTCTTAAATCAGGCCTTATCCCGTTATCGTGGCATGGAAGTATTATACAACCAATATATAAATGTGGCCCCCAGGGTAATCCGGCTAATTACCGTTTAATTACACTCACAGACGTAGAGGCAAAAATGTTTGCTTGTTGCCTGTTGGATGAGTTACAGGCTTGTGCCACAAAAGAGGAGCTGATTCCTAACTTTCAAACTGGGTTTAGAAAGGGTGAATCAACCCATACCAATTTGATTTTATTAACACTATTAGGTGAGAGAGCCAGAACTAGGATGCAAAGATTATATGTTTGTTTTATTGATTTAAAAGCCGCTTTTGATTCTGTGCCGCGAAATACACTCTGGTGGAAGTTAAGGAATTGGGGTATACCGGAAAATCTATTAAAAATGATTATACTTTTATACTCCGACACCTAGGTGCAGATCAAAATTGGCGATGGAAAACATATGAACAGTCGTCTGGCTACTAATGTGGGATTGAAACAAGGCTGTGTTTTGGCTCCTTGCCTTTTTAATGTTCTTATGGCCGATTTGCCAGCTCATTTTAAAAATATTAATTCGCATTCGCCTTCGATTCATGGTCAAGAAATTAAATATCTGCAATATGCAGACGATACCATTTTAATGAGCCAAACAGTTATAGGGTTAAAAAGGTTAATTGATTCTTTTAATGG
Organism: Lissotriton helveticus; assembly: GCF_964261635.1. NCBI lineage: Eukaryota > Metazoa > Chordata > Amphibia > Caudata > Salamandridae > Lissotriton > Lissotriton helveticus. Next base: position 302,716,407 of record NC_136067.1, on the reverse strand, counting down.
TTATGTCATACAAAATGGCCTAACAATTAATATAAAAAAGACAAAAATAATGACTATGGGAAAAGGGAAACCTAGGATTAAAGAGTGGAATATCAACGGCCTGGTAATTGAAAATGTGAAATTATATAAATATCTTGGGATTACTTTTGATGACAGACTAATATTTAGACAGTATTTTAATAATCTTGTTGCCAGGGGTTGCTCTCTCGCATTTGCTTTTAGAAAATTAAGAGACAAATTAATATGCCCTAATTATGAACATCTAATGAAGGTGATGAGAGCAAAGTTAATTCCATCTTTGGACTACTGCTCAATCATCTTTAGGGGCAAAGACGTGAAATTGCTCGATGATATAGAAATTAGAACATACAAAACTGTATTTAAGATCCCTAAATATATCAGTCGTGCAAACATAGGACTTAAATTTGGATTGAAGAATCAATTTCTGGCGTGTCAATCAGTATTTTTGAAGTCCTTATTATCATTAGTCTGTTCAGAGGAAGGATCCTTAGCAAAGCTGTGTTGGCTCGAAATTTCAGAAGGTGAATACTCAAAAAATTGTCACCTGTACTTAAATGAATGCTTATGTAACTTTGATTGCCCTAAATTAGAAGAGGAAATGAGGAGTAGAATAGTTTTTAAGAAAGAAATTAATCAAATGGCCGCATTACTAACGACTATAGTGGATAAGGAGTCCTTAAGGAAAAAAATCATTTCTGGTCAATTGCTAATTTTTTTTGGTAGGTTGTCGCCACAACCCTATTTGTCATTTCATCTAAGACCTTTGCTTAAGAATAAATTTATGTACTTGAGGTTGGGAAGATATCCGACAAAGGATGGAATTCCAAAATGGGAGAATCAATGGTCATCGACTATTTGCAGGCTTTGTGGGCTAAGGGAGCAAACAATAATGCATATAGTAACTTAATGCCCAGCTTTGGCAGACGCTCGGAAGTCTACCCTAAAACCGATTTTTAATGAACTAGGAGTTAGAACATGTAGGCAAGCAATTATTACATGTTTGAGTGGGGTCAATATTGAACTTATTTATCTTTCTGTTAAGTTCATCATTATTGCAGAAAAGAAATTCAAAAGAGTTGATGGAGTAATTAAAAGTATTGCGAGATCAAATATAACTGAAAAATTGTTTGAAGCAAGGTGCTATTCCAGCTTAAGAGACTCTTAGTACAATATAACCTAGTGTTGTACATTGCATTTTATTATTGCTTGTAAGTGGAAAACAGCTAGATATCTGTATTTATAATTCCCATTGCTAACACATGTCACTTTAGTTAAATGCTGCTTTAACAGTTTTTGCTGCTAGTATAAGGCATTTTGGAAGTATAATGCATGTTAATAATTTTTTTATGTTATAATATTTTTATGAAATGTCATTTATCATCTCATTACTGGTGGATCATTTTAAGATGTTAATAGTTTTGTATATATCTGTTTGCTTGTTTTTTTTGTTTTTTTTGTTGGTGCTTTATTCCTGTTTTTAATGATTTTAATTAATTGACAAATAAATTCTACTACTACTACTACTCCTATCTCATCGGTCTCAAAGCTGGGTGTAGTACTCCACAAAAACCTTATTAATTTCAGTCTGAGAATATACTGCTCTGTTGTCAGGTGCGCGCATAGGAAGGATCTGGGAGGTTCGCTGGTCAGGGCTGGCTGGCCAAGTAAAGAATCTCCCTGTCTTGTAGCTTTCGCCATGGGCTGTAGTTTCGTTGGCTTTCTGTTGGACCTGCGATGGGCAAGCCCAGCACAAAGGGGGTAGCTTGGCTCAAGTGACGAGGCAAGTGAAGGCTGTAGTGTTAAGCCGGCTCTGACCCAATATTAACTCCCTGCACACCACACAAAAAGAAGGACACCACAAGCTGTTATAGAAAAATACGTTTCGTTTATGTAAAAGTTCTCTGGGTTTGAAGGAAGTTCACTTAGGTAATCACATTCACATTTCTTACATGGGTTTGATTAGCTGTGTACTGGTTTCTCAGGAATAAATAGTTGGACTCTAATAAATAAATATACTGGATAAATATCAGGATTCAATACATTAGAATAAATATCAGCAATGACTGGAATAAATATCAGCAATGACTGGAATAAATATCAGCAATGACTGGAATAAATATCAGCAATGACTGGAATAAATATCAGCAATGACTGGAATAAATATCAGCAATGACTGGACAGTTTCCTAGCAGGTTAGATACTGATCGTTTCACATAAATATCACAGGGTCATTCTGGTATCGCTGCCACCAATTAATCACTTTCAGGGTAAACACATTACGTTTGTCATTCAATGCGGAATGCGTGCTCTTACAGTTTTTGAAGTGTTCACGGGTTCGGGCTCTCCGGACACAAGATACGCGTGATAATCCCTTAGTTGCACTCACAACTCATTGCGCGTATATCTGGAAGATAAAGGCATAAAATGACTACGGCAATTACAATCCGCGGTCAGCCGGTTCAATGCTACTGCTGCCGGAGGAGTCTGTGCGCTTCTGTCAGCGCAGGCGGGGTTTCCGAAGGCGGCTCCAGTTCATGAGTCTTGGGACCGTCGAACGGGCTGCCGGAGGGGCCAAAACACCTGCGCGCACAGTTTAAAATGAGACCGCATCACAGTTCCACAACAACGCGGCAACTTCAGGGGTAGAGACGGCCCACCTCACTTCGGCGGCGGCGGTAAGCGCTCCAGTCAGTATGGCACTTTTCCCAAGGGCGAAGGGGGGTTCCAGGGGCTCCGCGATCCTCCCTCCAAGCTCACTCACGGGGGGGGTTCCCGCCCACACACCAGCTCCCAAGTCACTCGGGCAGGGCAGAGACAGTAATCTCGCCCAAATGAAGGCTAGCCTTTCCCCGCCCCAGCGCAGCACCTCACCTTCTATCCACAAACAGCGCGTCGACGGCGGTGGGTTCGGAGACGTCCGAACGCCCGCCAGGAGGCACTTAAGTTGAAGGTGGCACTTTAAGAGTTGCGGTTGCGATCTCACCACTGAGGTGGCGGGGAGGCTCTAACTATGGCCAAAGTCTCTGAGGGGCAATTGGGCACTCGCTGACCAGGCGCTGAAGGCTAGAGGACACTGCTCACGCTTCTGACTGGAACGGCAGTCAGGGTCCACGCCAGCAACCTCTGCTGCTCTTCTGCCTGAGCTATCAGCTGCCTCAGGGGGTTAACAGGGCAGATGTCAATCTGGGGTCAAGTACTCTTCTTCTGGTGTTCTTTGATCATTCTTCTCCAACAACGCCGCCAGGGACTGGGCCTTTTATAGCCAGTGCCCTAGGATGCCAGCACGAGCCAGAAGGTTCTAGAACCTTCCCTGGCTATGTCAATGACATGGCCCTTTCAAGGTATCTTTTTGGTCATTAGGAGCCACCGTACTGGGCTTCCTAAGGCAGCCATTTTGTGTACTTGTAACTCCTGAGGGGATTCCTGTCAGGTTTGCAGGTTACACAAAGTGCGCCAAAACCTTCAAAGGGTCAGAGGTCAGAGGGGCTCCAATGGGAGTCACTCTCATAGGGGACAATGGTGTCCACCATTTTAGGGTTGACAACCCCAGTTGGTTATGCCACCGGTTCCGTCAGGCGCCTTGTACATAGGTGCCAGGAACTTGGTGAGCAACTGGGCATCAAAGAGCATCTAGCCCCATGGGACAACACACAAAAAGGTCCTGGTAGACAAAGAAAAAGCGACAAATTTTAGGAGGCACGGGGGAACAAAATAAATCATAGTGTGAGGGGACTCTCAGAAGCAGACAGGTCTAACACGCGTCCCCCCCAGCTGAAAGTGGGGAGAGCTACCCAACCCCTTGGGAGTTCTCAACACTAAGGCGGAAATACCTGGAGAGACTGTCTGCATTGGCGTGGTCAGCTCCGGGCCGATGTTCCACCCGAAAGTCCATTCCCTGTAGGGAGATAGACCACCTCGACAGTTTTGGGTTTTCCCCCTTCATCTGCATGAGCCAACGAAGGGGTCGGTGGTCTGTCTGAACCAGGAAGTGCGAACCAAACAGGTATGGTCGCAGCTTCTTCAGTGCCCAGACCACCGCAAAGGCTTCCCGCTCAATGGTACTCCATCTCTGTTCCCGGGGAAGTAGTCTCCGCGACAGGAAGACCACGGGTTGATCCAGACCCTCTTCGTTGAGTTGCGATAGCACCGCCCCAATGCCAATGTCGGATGCGTCTGTCTGGATAATGAATTCCTTTGAGAAATCTGGAGCCTTCAAAATTGAAGCGTTGCACAATGCTTGTTTCAGGGTGTCGAAGGCTCGTTGGCAAGCCTCGGTCCAGATGACTCTCCTGGGTTGCTTCTTGGCCATGAGTTCAGTAAGGGGAGCCACGATAGTGCCATACCCCTTCACGAACCGTCTGTAGTAACCTGTGAGGCCCAGGAAGGCTCGGACCTCACTCTGGGTCTTGGGGGGTTCCCAGGCCACGATTGCCTCAATCTTTGCCTGAAGGGGTTGCACCATTCCCCGGCCCACCAAGTGACCTAAGTACACCACCGACCCCTGCCCAATCTGACACTTGCTGGCCTTGATCGTCAGACCAGCTTGTTCCCGGGCCTGGAGAACGTCTTGCAGGTGCTGCAAGTGATCCTCCCACCTGCTACTGAAGACGGCAATGTCGTCCAGGTAAGCAGCAGAGAAGGATTCCTTCCCAGTGAGGATCGTGTTCACCAGTCGCTGGAATGTTGCTGGAGCGTTCTTGAGCCCAAAGGGCATCACACAGAACTGGTAGTGTCCATCAGGTGTGGAGAAGGCTGACCTTTCCTTTGCTCCATCAGTCATGGGAATCTGCCAGTACCCTGCTGTGAGGTCAATGGTACTCAGATATTGGGCAGCTCCCAACCGGTCAATTAGTTCATCCACCCGAGGGATCGGATGAGCATCGGTCTTCGTGACCGAATTGAGTCCTCGATAGTCCACGCAGAATCGCAATTCTGGCGTGGTGCCAGGTGGTGCAGCTTTGGGAACTAAAACCACCGGGCTAGACCAAGGGCTATTCGAAGGTTCAATGACTCCGAGCTCCAGCATCTTAGCTACTTCGCTTCGGATGCTGGCCTTCACCTTGTCCGACAGCCGGTAAGACTTAGACTTCACAGGTGGGCTGTCACCGGTGTCCACGTCATGAACACACTGATGGGTCTTACCCGGGACAAGGGAGAACAGAGGAGAGAATGACCCCAAGACCTGGCGACATTCCTCCTGCTGCTCCAGAGTTAGGGATGGTGAGAGTTTCACTCCCCCCACGGACCCATCCTTCTCTTGAGACGCAAACAGGTCGGGGAGAGGCTCAGTGTCCTCTTCCTCCGATCCATCAGTCACCATGATTAACATGACTTCGGGCCTCTCATAGTGGGGCTTGAGGCGATTGGCATGCAGCACCCTATGGGGATGCCGTGGGGTCTTGACGTCCACCAGGTAGGTAGACTTGCCCATCTTTTCCAATACCTCATAGGGGCCTGTCCAACGGTCCTGAAGAGCGCTCAGCTCTCCCGGCTCCATCACCCACACCTTCCACATTGCCCGCATGTATGCTGACATGAAGTTGGTCCCCCTATCAGACACAACTTCCTTGGGGAAACCCACTCGGGTAAAGATCCCCATCAGGGCCTTTGCCACCACCGGTGCAGTGATGGTTCTCAGAGGAATTGCCTCTGGATACCTTGTGGCATGATCCACCAGTACCAGGATAAACCTGTGACCGGAGGTTGTTGGTGGATCTAGGGGCCCAGCAATGTCGATGCCCACCCTTTCAAAGGGGGTGCCAACGACGGGAAGTGGTTCCAGGGGAGCTTTCAGCTTCATCCCTGTTTTCCCACTGGCTTGGCATGACACACACGACCGACAGTATGCGTCGGACGCCACCCTCATTCGAGGCCAATAAAAGTGGGGGACAAGCCTGGCAAAGGTCTTGTCCTGACCCAAGTGTCCTGCCAAGGGAATCTCATGAGCCAACTCTAACAGGAAGGCTCGGTAACACTGTGGGACTACCAGGGCCCGTGACAATCCGTGCACTGGCGCTCTGGGTTCACTGTAGAGAAGGCCATCCTCCCAGTAAACATGATAGTTCCCAGACTCGTTACCCGCTGCTTGGGCTTCAGCCTGTTGCCTCAGACCCTCGAGGGAGGGACATTCCCTTTGTCCCTTGCTCAGTTCCTCCCTGGACGGACCTCCCTCCACTCGCCAATCAGCGGGGATAGGTAAGTTCTCCAACGGAACCATGTCCTCCTCCGTGGACTCCGGGTCCACCTCCGCAGGTGGCCTATCCGCCTCACGGGGCACGGACGTCGAGGCAGGCTCCTCCTGTCCTCGACATGCTCCCTCATCAGCAGCTACGGGGCGGGCCATTGTTCCAGACTCCGACCCCTGCGACTTCTCCTCTCGAGCAGTCGCCGACCTGGTACTCACACAGGCCCAATCAGGTGTACCCAGCATCTCAGAATGAGCCCGGTATTCCACCTCCTTCCAAGCATTGTGCTCCATATCATTGCCCAGCAAACAATCGACTGGCACGGCGGGGCTTACGGCGACTCGAAGTGGACCTGCAACCCCTCCCCACTCAAAGGGAACCTCGGCCACAGGATAGTGACCCATTCTGCCGTCAGCCATTGCGGCTGGATGAAGTACGCCTGGCATCACCTGCTCCGAGGACACCAGATGACTCCTTACCATAGTCATACTGGCTCCTGTATCTCTCAGAGCTTCCCCTCTATGGCCATTGATGGTGATCCACTGCCCATACTTGGTAGTATTCGCGGGCACCTGGATCTTTGGAACCATCTCCCAATCACCCAGGGACTCTAAGGTGACTCCCGCCCACTCCCTTCCCTTACTTAAGGACATCTCCTCTCTGAGCGCTACACTAGCGACTCCCGGGGCCTCTCCTCCAGTGGGAGGGGGTGGTCTCTTTGGGCATTTCGGGTCTCCTTTGTAATGTCCAATACCACCGCACTCAAAGCAATGGACAACCCTTGGCTGCTGACTCTGGCCAGGGTTAGGGTTCTTCTGCGGGTTAGCCTTAGAGTTGGAAACGGTGTTTTTCCCCTTAAAGTTATTTTGGGGACCTTTGGAGAACTCTTTCTTATTATCTCCCCCCTCTTTCCTCTGGGGAGCGCCCTGTCCGGACTTCTGAGAATCTCCTCCAGTCCCCTTCGTGGACACTCGGGTACTCGCCCAAATGTCCGCCTCCTCAGCAAGCTTACGGGGGCAAGTAAGTTTGCTGTCTACCAGGTGTTGCCTCAGCTCGGGAAGACATTTCTCGAGTAGATGCTCCTTGAGGATTAAGTCATACAACCCTTGATAGTCTTCCACCTCACTACCTTGGACCCTTCCTTCCAGGGCTTTCTTGGCAAAATCCAGGAAGTCAACCCAATTTTGTGAGCTCAGCTTGTGGCTGCACCTAAACCTTTGCCGGTATTTCTCTGGGGTCAACCCAAACTTCCTGATGAGCACCACCTTCATGGCGGGGTAATTAACCTGTTCCTCCCGGTCTAGGGCCAATAGGGCATCCCTACCTGTCGGGGGCATGTACCGGTATATTCCACCACCCCAATGCTTCTCATGGATCCCATGGGCTCTTAAGGAGACCTCATAGGCTGCCAGCCACTTGGCTATGTCGTCTCCCGCGGTATAACTGGCGACTACGTCCTTGGGTAAATGGGGCCTGGGCTCCCTGGCAAATTCCTTTGACTCGACACCCTTCGGAGTGATGTTAGGGGCCTGGAATTCGAGTTCTCGTAGCTTGAACTCATGTTCCATCCTTTTCCTTTCCATCTCCAGCTTGGACTCATGTTCCAACCTCCTCCCCTCCCTCCTTTCTTCCAACTCCATTTTTGCTATTTCCCACCTTAACAGTCTTTCCTCTCTCCTGTCAGCTAACTCGGTTTCTGACAACCCTCTCGATGACACACTGCTGCCCTCCCGTGAGGTTGCCTTGGGGCTGATTGACATCTCACCCACCCCCGGGGGACATTCCGCAGTCCGATCAATGACAGTACCTCTGTCCGATTCCTCCTCCTCCACCGTTCCCTCCGTGTGTGCTTCCACCCATGCTCGCAGACTAGTACGGAGCTCCTCTCTTTTGGCCCCTCGCCTGACAAACACTCCCCTCTCCTGACAGAAATCCTTGAGCTGGGCCACAGTATAGGTCTCCAGCTCTGACATTTCGAATTCCATCTTGTCAGTGAAAAGTGTGGACCACCACCCCGAAGTAGGTGACCAGGATAAGAACTTTGAGGGTCACTTCCACCCACCTCCAGGAAAGAATTTGGAAAAAGCAAAACGTTGAATTTGAGGGCCGCTAGGAGAAAACTCCGGGTGTGTACCTGTGGTGCACACTGAATTATTATGGGGTTCAAAACAAGCACGGCTCGCAATCCCACCCGCTGAGCACCAATTTTATGTTGGACCTGCGATGGGCAAGCCCAGCACAAAGGGGGTAGCTTGGCTCAAGTGACGAGGCAAGTGAAGGCTGTAGTGTTAAGCCGGCTCTGACCCAATATTAACTCCCTGCACACCACACAAAAAGAAGGACACCACACCACTGTTATAGAAAAATACGTTTCGTTTATGTAAAAGTTCTCTGGGTTTGAAGGAAGTTCACTTAGGTAATCACATTCACATTTCTTACATGGGTTTGATTAGCTGTGTACTGGTTTCTCAGGAATAAATAGTTGGACTCTAATAAATAAATATACTGGATGAATATCAGGATTCAATACATTAGAATAAATATCAGCAATGACTGGAATAAATATCAGCAATGACTGGAATAAATATCAGCAATGACTGGAATAAATATCAGCAATGACTGGAATAAATATCAGCAATGACTGGACAGTTTCCTAGCAGGTTAGATACTGATCGTTTCACATAAATATCACAGGGTCATTCTGGTATCGCTGCCACCAATTAATCACTTTCAGGGTAAACACATTACGTTTGTCATTCAATGCGGAATGCGTGCTCTTACAGTTTTTGAAGTGTTCACGGGTTCGGGCTCTCTGGGCACAAGATACGCGTGATAATCCCTTAGTTGCACTCACAACTCATTGCGCGTATATCTGGAAGATAAAGGCATAAAATGACTACGGCAATTACACTCCGCGTTCAGCCGGTTCAATGCTACTGCTGCCGGAGGAGTCTGTGCGCTTCTGTCAGCGCAGGCGGGGTTTCCGAAGGCGGCTCCAGTTCACGAGTCTTGGGACCGTCGAACGGGCTGCCGGAGGGGCCAAAACACCTGCGCGCACAGTTCAAAATGAGACCGCATCACAGTTCCACAACAACGCGGCAACTTCAGGGGTAGAGACGGCCCACCTCACTTCGGCGGCGCCGGTAAGCGCTCCAGTCAGTATGGCACTTCTCCCAAGGGCGAAGGGGGGTTCCAGGGGCTCCGTGATCCTCCCTCCGAGCTCACTCACGGGGGGGTTCCCGCCCACACACCAGCTCCCAAGTCACTCGGGCAGGGCAGAGACAGTAATCTCGCCCAAATGAAGGCCAGCCTTTCCCCGCCCCAGCGCAGCACCTCACCTTCTATCCACAAACAGCGCGTCGACGGCGGTGGGTTCGGAGACATCCGAACGCCCGCCAGGAGGCACTTAAGTTGAAGGTGGCACTTTAAGAGTTGCGGTTGCGATCTCACCACTGGGGGGGCGGGGAGGCTCTAACTATGGCCAAAGTCTCTGAGGGGCAATTGGGCACTCGCTGACTAGGCGCTGAAGGCTAGAGGACACTGCTCACGCTTCTGACTGGAACGCCAGTCAGGGTCCACGCCAGCAACCTCTGCTGCTCTTCTGCCTGAGCTATCAGCTGCCTCAGGGGGTTAACAGGGCAGGTGTCAATCTGGGGTCAAGTCCTCTTCTTCTGGTGTTCTTTGATCATTCTTCTCCAACATGGCTGCCAGGGACTGGGCCTTTTATAGCCAGTGCCCTAGGATGCCAGCACGAGCCAGAAGGTTCTAGAACCTTCCCTGGCTATGTCAATGACATGGCCTTTTCAAGGTATCTTTTTGGTCATTAGGAGCCACCGTACTGGGCTTCCTAAGGCAGCCATTTTGTGTACTTGTAACTCCTGAGGGGGTTCCTGTCAGGTTTGCAGGTTACACAAAGTGCGCCAAAACCTTCAAAGGGTCAGAGGTCAGAGGGGCTCCAATGGGAGTCACTCTCATAGGGGACAATGGTGTCCACCATTTTAGGGTTGACAACCCCAGTTGGTTATGCCACCGGTTCCGTCAGGCGCCTTGTACATAGGTGCCAGGAACTTGGTGAGCAACTGGGCATCAAAGAGCATCTAGCCCCATGGGACAACACACAAAAAGGTCCTGGTATACAAAGAAAAAGCGGCAAATTTTAGGAGGCACGGGGGAACAAAATAAATCATAGTGTGAGGGGACTCTCAGAAGCAGACAGGTCTAACACTTTCCATGAAGTAATCGTCAATTGCACCACCCAGACCTGCCTGGAAAGCAGAGCCATCTAGGGCTTGGGTATTTAGTCTTCTGGATGGGTTGTAGTTTAGAAGGGCCCCAGGTGTAGGTCAGTAATAATGGGTTGTGCTCAGAGTGTTTTTTTAGCAAGGTATTCAGCTCGGTTAGCCAAACATAAAAAAAGTAACAGTTTTGTAAATTGGGGAGGTGGGGAGAGAAGGTGTGATCTATTGAGTATGGTGTCAGCTGTACAGTTTAAGTCGCTTCCCACCACGAATAAGAACTGCAATACATTAGTGATATGTGATGCTATATAAGACAGGAACGTGGTTTGGTCCATGTTTGGGGCATATATATTAATGGAAACAATATTGATCCCATCAGCTTTGCCCCCCTACGCAACAAAGTAACCCTCTGGGTCTATTATTCTATTATTTCCATCTGGGAGACAAAGGATATTCCGGGTATTGCCCATATCAGTACTCTTCTAGCAAAGGAAGAATAGGAAGTGGTACATATCTTTCCCTTTCAGTGTTTCTGAAACCCAAGGTTTCTGCCTTTGGAAGGAGGGTCTCTTGCCACCTGGTTCCCTCACCTCTTAAGGTACTTTTGAACCATGTAATGCTTAGATGGGGAGTTGAGGCCCCGGATATTCCAAGTGAGTACTTCAAAGGTAGAAGTTCCTCTGGCCATTCAGAAACATAGGTCCAAATTAAGCTGGGAGCAGGAGATTGTCTATCGAGGAGAATACTGACCACCAAGGGGCTGAAGCAGGGCTGCTTTTTGGCCCGACCCTGTTTAATCTTTTTATGCCTGACATTACAACAGAGCTGGTCACATGCAACCATCATGCCCCGAACCTGGGGGATCTTACTCTTTTGAACTTATTGTACGCCGATGATTTAATACTAATCATTCAAACTCCAATCGGCCTGCAACATCTCATAAGCACCATAAGCAATTTCTCAGATAAGAACAAGCTATGCATAAATGTAAAATAATCTAAAGTGATGGTACTAAATCAGAGGAGCAACAAACATCAATATCGATGGTCACTGGGAGGCCATCAGCTAGAAATCGTTGGAGAATTCAAGTACCCTGGAATCATTTTTGACAAGAAGGGCTCGTTCCTCCAACAAAAAGCATCCATCAGAGGCAGAGGGACGACATTGGCTGTTGCACTAAAAAACATCAAGCACAAAGTAACGGGCCAAAGTTTTACCCCTCTATTAGAGGTGCTTTGAGCAAAGCTTTTACCAACTATCACATACGGTAGCAAATGTATGAGAGGGAGAGTCCAGAGTACCTTGGATAAAGTGGTGTCCAAGGCCAAGAGAATAATCTTTAACCTCCCACTGTCACGATTCGCTCCCTGTGTTCTTGTGTCCACCACCAGGGGGCTGAACTGTGGGACTCTCCAGTGTTCTAATATGCTTCCTGACACTCCCCTGCATGCATATCTTGACTTCCAGCCATTTGGACACTATTTGGGAATTGACATTCATTCCCAATCCATGCCGTGTTTTGTGAAAGCCAGCCTGCTTAGACTTAAAGCCAGCCTACTCATGCCTGAAACTCCATTACCCAGAATTCCCTGCTCACTGCTTTGTCTCCACCCCTGCAGGCCAAGGATGGGTGGAGGAATTCAGCTCACCTGTGGCTGGCTGCTGCTAGCCTGCTCACACCAGCTGCATGTAATTACTGTGAGCTCTTTTAAGCCCCAGCTCCCTTCAGGCAAAGGTTGGTCATTGTAGCTGTTTACCGGTGAGACCAATCCTTGGTTCCAGAGTTCCTTGAGCTTTTGCTATTCTTGTTTCCAGTGTTTCCTGAGCTTTAATTATGCCTTGTTCCTGACCTGCTGCTGTTTACCCTGTTCCTGAATTAGCACTGCCTGCAGTGCTACCCTGACCCATTGCCTTAGTATTCCTTGTTCCTGAACTGCAGGAGTTTCCCTTCTCCTGAATTAGCACTGCTTGCAGTGCTACCTTGTTTCCTGAGTTCCTGAGCTATAGCTATATCCTGTACCTGAATTAGCACTGCTTGCAGTGCTACCTTGTTTCCTGAGTTCTTGAGCTATAGTTATTCTTTGTTCCTGGGCTTAGCTATTTCTTGTTCCTGATTTGCACTGCTTGCAGTGCTCTTTTGACTCCTTGTTTTCTGACTTCTTGTTCCTGCCCCAGCACTGCCTTCTATGCTACTTTGTTGTCTTGATTCCTTAACCTGCACTATTCTAGTATACCCTTGTAGCCTCCCCTTCTGTATATCCGTTTCCAGTCCCTGCCTTGCTTCCCATTTCCTTGGTTCCAGTTCTAGTTTGCTGCCTTTCTATTCTGCTGTCTTACTTCTGTTGCCTTGTATGTTTGTTACCTGCTTTCTGCGAAGTGTGCCCTGTCATTTCCTTCCTTTCCTGTTAAGCACTCCTCCTTGCTAGCTCCTTGTCTATTGTGCTTGTGTTTAGTTCTACCCCTTTGCTGTTACTGCCTTGCGCGTTCCTGTTTGATCGCCAGGATCCGTGGGCTCAGCTGACTACCTAGGTGGTGTTTCTTGTTCACTGTGACTTTTGTCTTTGAGTTACATTTACAACATGTTATGTTATGTTATGTTATGTTATATTGGTATTTGTAGCGCGCACAACTACTCATGAGTATCCTGGCGCGGAGCAATACTACATAGACGGCGAGAGATAAGCATTTTAGTAGGCCTGGCTGAATAGGTGGGTTTTGAGATTTAAAAAAAAAAACTTCTTAGGTCCTGTATATGGCGGAGTGTTAGTGGGAGAGAATTCCAGAGAGAAGCTGCTCTCACCGAAAACGATTGGCCTCCCAGTCTGGTTCGTTGGAAATGAGGGATTGTCACCAGACGCTGCGAGGCCGACCTAAGTGGTCGACTGGGAGTATAAAAGGCCACTCTTTCCTTTAGGTAGGCGGGGCCAGTCTCATGCAGGGCTCTATGAGTTAGCACCAGGGCCTTAAACTGGACTCTTTGGGCCACCGGTAGCCAATGGAGAGAAGCCAGTTGAGATCTTATGCTGGAGCGTTTGGGGATGCCCAACAGAAGTCTCGCTGCCGCGTTCTGGATAAGCTGCAACTTATTCACCAAAAGTGAGGGGGAGCCCAGGTAGAGAGCGTTAGCATAATCCAGACATGACAGTATGAGGGCTCGGGCGACCGTCTCCTTAGCTGGTTGGGAGAGCAGAGAAAAAAATCTGCCTAGAGACTTGAGGGTCCCAAAGCAAATGCCCGTGAGTCTTTTTATATGCTCTGAGAACCTCAAGTCGTCATCAAACCAAATGCCGAGATTTTTTGCTGGGCCGCCCTCCGACCGGGGACATGGGAAATCAGTTGGCCATATTGATTCTGTGAATCGGGGAGGGAATTTCCCATATAGTATTATTTCGGATTTTCCCTCGTTGCATTTTAGTTTGGCCTGAGCCAACCATGTAAATATGGCAGCAAGGCATTTTTGTGCCGCATCCGTTTCCACCATTGGGTTGTCCCAGGTAAACAGGAGCTGGGTGTCATCGGCGTAGGCCATAATTTTGGCACCCAGCTCTTCAGCCAGGAAGATCAGCGGGGTCATATAGATGTTAAAGAGGAGCGGGCTCAGTGTTGAGCCCTGTGGGACCCCCGTCTGAACTTCTCTGGCTGAGGAGGAATACGGGGGCATCCAAACTTGCTGAGAGCGGGAGTCTAGAAAAGATTCCAGCCAGGCCCACACTGACCCGGTGATGCCAATAGATGTAAGGCGCGCCAGGAGGAGTTGGTGGAGAACCGTATCAAAGGCGGCAGAGAGGTCCAATAAAATCAGAGCTGCTCTGCCGCCCTTTTCCAGACATTCCCTGATGGCTTCTACCACCTCAACAAGGGCCGTTTCTGTGCTGAAGGAGGCTCTGAAGCCTGACTGTGCCGGGTGGATCACTATAGGTATAAGCTCCGTAGACCCTGCCTTTGCATGCATATCCTACGTGTGGGTATTTGCAGTCAGTATCAGTAACAGCGGGTAAGAAACTTACTGAGCTTCAGTTTTACCATGTGGAGCTCCTGAGTGCTTTACCCCACACCCCCCCTTTATTGTTAATGTTGTATTATATATATGCCTTGCACGTCCGTCCTGGGTGTAGTTAGTCTGAATGTTAAATTGCCTTGTGAGTGCCCTTCCTTTCTGAGTCTTACCCATCTTGTTCACTTGTACAGGCTTCCCCTTTGGATCCCTTTTTCTCTTCTGACTCCTGTTTGACCCTGGGCAGCGCTGTACTCCTCTTCGTGAGTAAGTTTTCTACCCAGTGCCCAGTCCTTGCCCAAGTCCCTGACTGTGTTCCCCACATAGTCCCGTACAGTCCCTGACACCCACAGTATACCTCGCCGGCACAAATAAGGTTAGAGTTTGGCCTTCAAAAGCAAATAGTGTGCAAAGGCGCCTATATTAAATGTTGCCCATTAATAGAAATGGGGTAACCCAATTGGTCTAGGACCTGGGTGATTGACGTTATTATAAAACAATGGTCCAAAGACTATTATTTATGATGTCACAGTTAGTCAACAATTTACAAATTAGTGATATGAGTATAATGATCTACTCTTAATCAAATGAATTGGATATTCGTAAAGACGCAACAGCAAAATTAAACGTTCAGTTGTGGTTTAATTATTTTCCACTCTTAGTAATGCACTGTTAGTGATGCACACAATTCTAAAAATTACGAAAATTACATATGGGTCATATTGGTTGCCCCAAATGGAGCGTGCACAAATAGAAAAAGAGTGATAAAGTTCAGTGATGAGAAAGGAAAGGAATTACAAAGATAGGTGACTTAAAAATACAATAGTTATATTATGCACAAGGATCCATTAATCATCCCTACACTAGAGCCTGGCCTACCAAAAGTCAGACTGTCAATTGTAAATAAATCAAAAACCTCTATTGGTAAATTAAGTTGCACAAAAGAACAATAAATGGGTCCAGGCTGATGTACAATGGGCGGCGACGTTTCGACTCGACTTCTGGTCTCCCGGTGATTTAAACCTGGGCCTTGCGAGTCTTCATCAGGACAGTATCGGGCAACCAAACATCAGTGAATGACCCCTGACGAAAAGGAAAATTCGGTTATGCTTTGTCTTTTAGTTGATCAATAAATGAGGCGTCCTCCTTATCCTATGTTTATCCGATGAAAGGGTCAGATTTGGTTCAAATTGGAGTTTTCTGTATTTGTAGGTTATATCAAACAATGTAATTTAGTATCCATTCAAACGACGTTCCAATTCAAAATGTTTCTTCCAGCCGAGGCTAATATCTTAAATAGCTAATTTTACGAAGCCCCAACAGAGGAGAGCTTTAATATGGAGTATTCCCACATAGATTGTAGACGGTCCCGTCTATTCAAAGGATCACTAAGTGGACTGTAGGTTCAAGCATACCGGCGTGCCCCGTACTCTGTTATGATCTGGTTCTTTGTAATTCCTTTCCTTTCTCATCACTGAACTTTATCACTCTTTTTCTATTTTTGCACGCTCCATTTGGGGCAACCAATATGACCCATATGTAATTTTCGTAATTTTTAGAATTGTGTGCATCACTAACAGTGCATTACTAAGAGTGGAAAATAATTGAACCACAACTGAACGTTTAATTTTGCTGTTGCGTCTTTACGAATATCCAATTCATTTGATTAAGAGTAGATCATTATACTCATATCACTAATTTGTAAATTGTTGACTAACTGTGACATTATAAATAATAGTCTTTGGACCATTGTTTTATAATATATTAAATGTTGGCACAAAATAAAGGTGGAGGAGTCTGGAACACTGAAATCATACTTATGGAATACTTTGCATCTACAGGACCTCTGGGAAACCATTGGGCCCCATAACAGCCTCAAGAAATTAGTAAACAAATTTGTAAAGATATTATCTCTTGAAGAAGATAAGGTCGCACTAAGTGGGAGGGCCCACGGATGGTTTTGTTAACCAGACCTATTCAGGGAGCCTGCCACAAGCTTATCTGGGAACAGGCTTTTCGAGAGCAGTAAAGGAAAGCTTCCTCCGCTTAGGACTGGGAATTTTACTGGCACATTCCACCATGGAAACGAAAAGTAACAACAACACAGTGTAGACTATGTGGCGTAGTCAAAGAGGATGTCCTACATTTACTGTGTATCTGTAAGGGTTTAGACAAGGAATGACGATGACTATTAAAACCACTCCTAAAGGAAAGACAGATTCGAACGTGCAGACAAGCAGTGAAAGCTTGTTCAGAAGGCGAGGACATTCAACTAGCCTGTAGTCTGGTCCGTTTTATGAGTGCAGCAAAAACAAAGCTAAATCCAGTAGCAAACTGACAATGAGACTACGAGACTATGCCCACTTTGAATTTCAGAACCAGCAACACAATCTTTTACTTGGTAAAAGCCTAATTGATTTTAAAATATTTGGTTGAAAGCTTCTGTCCTGAACAGAGAAAATTGTTCAAATACTATAATACCTCTTAGGTATGTTAGGAAGGTTTAAAACAACTGTATAATTGATCTACTTGCTTTTTTTTATCTGTGGGCAGAAACTGTGGCTTTAGCTGCCCAAAATGATCAGGGAATTTTAGATCTATTATCATGATTTAATAGAAGTAAATTCTTCCTTAGTGCTGTCGTAATCTTTTAATGGTTTTAGGCAACTGGTAAAATTAATTTACCGGTAATAAATAGCAATTTATTGAAACGAAAATACGCCCTGTTACAGCTTTGTTTGCACAATAGAAGACGCTGATGCACTTTTCTAGTTCCCTTGTACCGCAAACGTGCACTTTAAACTTGTTCTGGGTCCCAATGAAGTCTAAATGTAATATAAAGATGATTTGCACAATGAACTGCAAGGACAATCATACCTTAATGCATAGGTCTTCAAACTGTGGGGCGCGCCCCCCTGGGGGGGCACATCATCCCTTCAGGGAAGGGTGCGCACTTCACCCCAACACTTCACCTTCACGAGTCATGTGTCTCAGCCCGGGCTGCTGCAGCTCCTGTTGCTGTGGGCCCGGCTGAGAGTGTCTGGAGTCAGAGGCCAGAGGCCCAACAGTTGGGGAGGGGGGTGGTGGTTAATTCTTTCAGCAATAGGAAGAGTAAACATGCAGGGGCTCTAAGATGGGGTGAAAAAAATACAAAGCCTCGTTAAGGAGAAATGGTCTTTTAAAGACCAGTTTCTAAATTGCACAGATTTGGATTGTAGTTTAGTCCTGCAGTAGTAGTCTGTGATGGCAAACGATCATGTTTGTAACACCATAGCAACTTTCACATGATTCAGTGAATTGCATTGTACCTTCCACTGCATCTACTACTTCACGAATGGCATTGTTTGTAAACGTGGTCACAGAAAAGTCATTTTAAATGAACTTGCTTTGACCAAGCCATGGTTGGCTGAGAGTGTCTGGAGTCACAGCCCAGAGGCGCAACAGTTGGGGAAGGGGGTGGGGGGCCTAATTCTTCCAGCAATAGGAAGATAAGACATGCAGGGGCTCTAAGAAGGGGTGAAAAAAAACAAAGTCTCGTTAACATGAAATGGTCTTTTAAAGACCAGCTTCTGAATTGCACATATTTGGATTGTAGCTTAGCCCTGCAGTAGTAGTTTGTGATGGCAAATGATCATGTTTGTTTGAAGTACTCGGGTACGGCTGGCAGCTCCAAAACTGTCTGTGTGTGTGCCCGGGAAGCTGTCTCATCCCGGGTTGACACACATGACAAAGCCCTTTGAGCCCTATGGGTGTTGCACACCTGATGTGAAGGCATTTGTATCCCCCAGGTCTTAGTCAGAAGCCCCTTTATGGGCGGCACCCTAGTCTGGTCAAAATACACCACTGGGCCCAGCAGCTACCTCATCCCTCTGGTCTTCGCAACTGAAACTTGTCAAAAGAGTATGCCTTTGTTCTGGACTTCTCTTATCTCTGATCCACACTTTGGGGATCCTCCTGCACCCACAGGGTGTGTCTGAACTGCGACCCTTTGCAAGTCGAAACTGGTGAGACAGGAGGTCCTGTATGTTTTTTTAAGGCCTTTGACATGGCGGCCACCACCGATTCAGATACTGTCAATTCTCACATGATGATAAAATCCGTGTCCATAACATATCTTACTGTTGTTTCCTGCCTCATGTACCCATGCTCTTCAGTCATTTCTGCGTGGAGGTGAGTGACAAAGGGGGACTACGGATTATCAGTGTTTAGCAATGCAATCAGACCCCTTGGCCCTAGCTGCTGTTGAAACTTGCAGGGAGGGCAGAGATTGAAATGGGACCGCTCACAGGGTGGACTGCCCACTGGAGCTCTCCTCGAGCCATGTGACGTATAAAACCGGAAGCATGGCAACACCTGGCCGTACTCCACATAATCATGGATTTTACAATTGTGTCAGAAAGCATGTTTTGTGGAACTTCTTTTTCTGATATCTTGTTTAGGTATATTTTAGTATATTTCTAATAAAGCATGCACACAATGATTCTATAAATGTGTATTCTTTACTCCATTAAATGTGAACATCTTCATCCCTTTTGGGGTTGTTAATCTATGTGTGGAAATGTAATAATTGCTCATGTGTTCTGTACTAGGATGGACCTTAATTTGGGGTGCTCAGTTATCAAAGCCTCCTCTATGCAAATTTTGGACAACCTATGCTCTGCAGATCTCACTGTATTTTGGAATTATAAGGAGTTTGAGTCTAGGTAGATGTAAACATAGACATTGCTTTGAAAATGAACAGTAAGGGTAATGGAATCTGTGACCACAATGTTATGTACATAGCTTTTAGGGCCCTTAGTGGTTGGAGTTTGACGCGTTTCGACCTTTTTATTGGACCAGAGTATATTTAACATTTTTTTCTCAGGGCAGGGTGTGTACAGTGTGGGACACATGCATAGACTTCCAAGGGGCTCCACTCTGAGTGTTTGTGGGTGCAGAAGTAGATCCTCTGCTTCGGGGGGAAGTCCCTTCCAGTCACCTACATGGGGCTATTTGCTTGACTTCACAAGACGCTTGTAATTCAATTCCTGCATTCCTAGTTGGCAGGAAACAAGGGCAGCCCTTGCATAGTCTGTAGTGCGTCCCTTGCACCACGCAGCAGCACTACAAAGATCACATCTTCCATCCTTAATTTCGGGGCTGAGAAACTCCTGGTATCTGCCAAGTGCAGTGGCCACCTCGCGGATAGTGTCAAAACTTCCTAATAGCGGCATTTTCAGACATGCAATTTAAAAAACAACTTAAAAAAGTGTATTTACGTCTATAGACACTGCATCAATTTTCGATCTGTTCCCAATCAAAAATGACACTTAATAGATGTTTTAAGGCAATCCCATGTTAACCTGTTAATCTATAGGAGGGATAGGCTTTGACGAAGTGAAAACAAATTTACCAGTTTTTCACTATCAGGGCATGTATAATTCAAAAGGATGAATATATGACGTTACAATGCAAACAATTACAATGCATGCTTTTACATCACTGTCTTTACAATGCAAATACCATTACATCGCATGATTTTACAGGATCATTACAACGCATTTTTTTTAACTGCCATTACAACGCATTCCATTACAACTCATACCCTTACAACACATAGCATTACAACGCATAATACTTTTAGTCCTACAGTAGGGTAAGTGTTGGATAGCGTAGGCGTAAAATGTATTATTCCCCCTCCAGTGAGTGCAACAGTAGGAAAAGTGTTGGATAGCATAGGGATAAAAATTACTATTCCCACTCCAGTGAGTGAAACAATAGGGAAAGTGTTGGATAGCGTAGGGGTAAAAATAACTATTCCCACCCCAGTGAGTGCAACAGTGGGGAACGTGTTGGATAGCGTAGGGGTACAATTTACTATTCCGCTCCAGTGAGTGCAACAGTAGGGAAAGTGTTGGATAGCATAGGGTTACAAATAATTATTACCACTCCAGTTAGTGCAACAGTAGGGAAAGTGTTGGCTAGCGTAGGGGTAAAAATTACTATTCCCAACTACCCCAAAAACTATATCCACCCTAAAACTTAAAAATCTCTGTTGCTAGCCTTATAATGCGTTGTGATGGCATGCGTTGTAAAGGCATGTGTTGTAATGGCATGCGTTGTAATGGCAAGTGATGTAAAGGAACTTGCATTGTAAAAGTTGCATTGTCAAGGCATTGCGATGTAATGCCTGTGTTGTAATGGACGTTTCCCTAAAAGGACATGTCCTACCTTTGAAATACACTGCACCGTGCCCATGGGCTACTTAGGGCTTATCTTAGGGGTGACTTAAATGCAATAAAAAGGAAGAATTGGTCCTGGCAAGTAGGTTGCCAGGTCGAAATGGTAGTTCAAAACTTCACACACAGGCTTTGCTATGGCAGGTCTGAACCATGTTTAAAGGACTACTGAGTGGGTGGCACAATCAGTACTGCAGGCCCTCTAGTAGCATTTAACTTACAGGCCCTCTGCACATATAGTGCACTTTACTAGGGAATTATAAGTAAATTGAAAATGCCAATTGTGGGTGAGCCAATGTTAGCATGTTTAGAGTATAGAGCACTCACACTTTAGCACTGGTTCGCAGTGGTGAAAAGCCCAGTTTCCTAAAGTCAAAAAAACAAGGTCAGAAAAAGAGGAAGAAGGCAAAATGTTTGGAGTAACCATTCAAAATGAGCCATTTCCAACACAAAGCATTCAGTTCTCTGGACCATCAATACTAATAGGAGAGTAACAATTATTGCAATCAGTGTGATCCCCAGTGTCACCATAAAAAGTGGGGAAAGCCTTAGAAAATTTCATCAGCCGTGCAAGGTGTAACTTGAGGAAAGACCATGCGAGATTCAGGTCCGCGACCACTTGCAGATCCGGAGTTGGAATGTTCTGTGAGACAGATACCACTACTTTCCCCCTGGTGGTTTGCCACCAACACCATGGCAGAAAGAGCCTGGCTCGTGCCATCGCATGTTTGATGTGGTGTGGCCACGACAGTCTGCACCTCTGGGAACGGGGTCATTTGCGCCTGGTCTTCCTGTGAGGGGTCACTTGGGGAGCTGACCATCGTAGGCGCCATGGCAGTTCCAGGCCTCCTCGAGGGTATCAAAAGTAGTTTGGCCGTCAACCTGGATCCTCAGAGTGGGAGGGAACAGCGGGGCATAGGGGATAGATAGTTCTAATTTGTGGTGAGGATTGAAGCCCTTTGTCGTTGCGCAACTGCCGCATAGTCCAGGAAGATTGAGACTTTCATATTCTTCATCTAAAAGGGGCCCGCAGTATAGGCCAGGCAGAGTAGAAAGTCCCGATCACAAAAATGCAAGAGGCGGGCAACCACTGGCCACGGTGAGGCGCCTGGTGGGGGCATGAACTCTGTCTGCTCATTCAAGTGCATACAATTTCGAAAAGGCCTTGACGGGCAACAATCTCCTGGAGCAAGTCCTCAAGGAAAGTGATCAATGCCTCAACATTCATGGAATTTCACAAATTTCAGTTAATACCAATTTTGCAATTTCACAGACTAAATAAAAATTTGTAAAAGCCATATTAAAGTTTTCCTGAAGTTAGTGTTCCTGACGTCTGTGATCATTACTGTTTGGAAAGACCTTCAAAACTCCATTTGTGCTTGGCAGAAATTAAAATTAAAATGGATCTGCAATCCCCCTTAGAAAGCCTTATCACAATAATTTCATACTGAATGTCCTTCCCAGATAAAGAAAACATTCTATTCAGGTTTCATCACAAATAAGGATTTGCCATTTGAAAGAAATCTTTAACTTTAAATGAAAAATAGATGTATTACTTTTAAAGCATTTTTTTAAAACAGGTCTGAAATATGAAAGACAACCGAGTTATCTTGGCTATACTGAGAATGGTTGTAGAATATCCACTGTGCATTATAAACAGATTTCTGTTTCAGTGAAAACATTGGGCCGAATTACGATGTTGGACAGAAGCGCATCTGACACCTTGTTGAAGGCCTTGCGCCTGACATCGTAGGTTTCCCTCCGATTGCCGTATTACGATGCTTGCGGTCAGAGGGAAAACTATGGGGGGATTCCGATGCCCTTCCCACAGGCTCAAGGAGCATACTGGTGCATCAAAAAGCCTCACAATACCTTAATGAAGGCGTGGCCAGCCTCGGCTCCACTGTCGGGATTATGATGACCCTTTCCAACAGCCTTCCCATGTCGGCCTTTCAGACATGGGAAGGCTGTCGGAAAGTGTCATTGGGGGCCTCTAGCAGGCCCCCTATACCTCCATGGCCTCCGCATGGTGCCTGCCAGACTATGCAGGGATTTCTAAGAACATCCATTTTTAATGGAATCTTAATGGAATCTTGTGTGCAGGTCTTTTCCGGCCACCGCACAAGCTGCCATTGAAAAATGGATGCTTTCGACCGCCCATAGGTTGGTCGCATCCACATTGTGAGGTGGGAGCCGCCGACCTATGGTCGGGCTGTTGCAGACCGCAAGGGTGTTGGGCAGACACAAGTCTGCCCAACATCGTAATGAGCCCCATTGCTACTACAACACATTTATTTATTTATTTATTTTATTTATTTAGCTTATATAGCGCAACAGCTACCCAACAAAGAGTTTCCCGGCGCTATGATTCAGTGGTAGCTGACAGGACAACTGACTTAGATGTTGAATAGTCAGGTTTTTAAGGCTTTTCTGAATTTCATGTAGTTCACCTCAGAACGTAGAGCCTGTGGCATAGCATTCCACAGTGAGGGTCCAAGGAAAGCAAAGGATTTGCCACCCATGCGTGATAGTTTTATTTTAGGGATAACAAAATTGTTGGCTGTTGCAGATCTTAGAGTCCGAGAGGGATGGTAACGGCGGACCAGATTTTGTAGGTACTTAGGGGCTTTTTTGGTGGAAATCTTGTGCATGAAGCATAGGGATTTGAATTTGATCCTGTTCTCTATTCTCAACCAATGTAGCTCACGGATAAATTTGGCAGTGGATGAGAAAATGGGAATTTTACCTAACAATCTTGCAGCTGCGTTCTGCACAGTTTGCAGTCTGCGGAACGTAGCCTTTTTTGCCCCCAGATATAACACATTGCCGTAATCAAGCCTGGATGTTATTAAGGCATTGATGACCGTTTTTTTTGTGTGTTCTGGTAGCATCCAGCATATTTTTTTTAGCCATTTTAGAATAGGAAAACAAGTGGCCAATGTTTTCACAGCTTGCTGGTGCATATTCAACGAGTCATCCACGATGAAACCTAGATTACGGGCCTGTGTAGTTGGAGTCGGGGGAGTACCCATTTCTGATGGCCAATGTTGGGGTCCCCAAAGTTCTTTATTTTTCCCCAGGACAATTAACTCGGTTTTATCACCGTTTAATTTCAGGAAGTTTTTTTGCATCCACCCTGCAATTTTTCCCAATCCTAGCTTTAATGTGAAGGGATTATTACTTTCCGACGAGGAGAGAGAGAAGAGAAGCTGAGAGTCGTCAGCGTAGGAGAACATCAGCAAACCAGTCTCTTCTACTACTTTTGCGAGCGGACTCATATATAGATTAAAAAGTAGCGGGCTTAAAATCGAGCCTTGTGGTACTCCGTGTTTGAAGGTGAGGGTTTCAGAGCAGGCAGATTGAGAAAAGACTTGGAACGTTCTATTCTCTAGCAATGATTTGATCCAATTTAAGGCAGCGCCACAAATGCCTATTGAATGGAGAGTCCGCATTAGTACCGCATGTGACACCGTATCAAATGCGGCACTAAGGTCAAGAAGCACAAGTGCCACCGTTTCTCCTCTGTCTATAATAGTGCGGATATTCTCTGTAACACCTAATAAAGTAGTCTCAGTTGAGAAGCCTGCACTAAAGCCTGATTGATTGGAGGGCAACAAGTCATGCGTGGTTATAAAATTTGTGAGGGAACGGGGAACGTGTTTCTCCAAAATCTTAGCAAAAATGGGGAGGAGAGAAATTGGCCGAAAGTTAGAGGGCAAGTTTGGATCAGCATCAGCTTTTTTTAGCAGTGGATGGATCATTGCATGTTTCCATTCATCTGGCACATGTTCTTCCTGTAGGGATGTATTTAAAAGGTCGGTGATAATGGATATGGCTTTCCTACTAAGTAGTTTTAGGATGGAGCATGGTAGTGGGTCTCTTGGTGAGCCTGATTTGATCGTATTAATTAGGTCTATGACAGTATCAATATTGAGCATGGGCCAATTTTCTAATGAGACGGTATGAGTTTCGCAGACACTGGGGTCTAAGATGTCAATAAGGTTGCTCGGTCTGTCAAGGGTGTCGCAGACACTGGGGTCTAGGATGTCAGTAAGGTTGCTCGGTCTGTCAAGGGAGGAGTTAAGAACATCCATATGAGCTTTGTTTTGTTCATTCTGTTCTTTTTCGATGTTCTGATGTATTTTGTCTACTTTGTTTACAAAGAAGGTAGCTAATTGGTCACATTGTATTTTATTAAGGTCAGGTGGAGTTTGTGAGGTATTTGAGCCCGCCAGCTCTTTCACTATTTTAAAAAGTGTTTTAGATTGATTTAAGGCTGCAGTAATTTTGGTACACACAAATTCGGCTTTAGCTTTGCTACACATCTTTTGATATTGTGTTAGTTGTATTTTATATTCCTCCTTGGCTTCTATGGAGTAAGACTTCCTCCACTGACGTTCAACATATTTACATTTTGATTTTTCTTGCTTTAAAGAATCATTAAACCAAGGGGCAGGGGGACGCTGATTTTGACCCTTTAGCTTCGTTTTGGGCAGACATGAGTCAATGGCTGTCGTAAGCCATGTTTGGACAGATGTCGAAAGATTTTGCACTCTTGATTTAGTGCAAGGTGTAGTATCTTCTAGAAAAGTATTCAGAATGTTTATGTCTAATCTTTTCCATTTCCTAACAACATAAGTTGAAACCAGCGATGTGTCCTTATTTGACAGTTGTACTTGGAATGAAAATTTAATGGGAAAGTGGTCTGACCAAGGAATAGGCAAGGCAGGAAAGATGTCCATATTAGTAATATTGGTAAAAATGGGGTCCAATAAATGACCAGCGATATGCGTGGGACCAGAGTTCTTCAAGTTTAGGTTAAGAGACACAAGATCAGCAATAAGTTCAGTGGCATTTATATACTGAACATTGTCCAGGTGTAGATTCAAATCACCAATAATTGTGAAGTTAGCAGCCTTCATTACTAAGGGGCCAATAAGTTCTGGCATATTGGTCAGCCAGTTTGATGCCGCACCAGGCGGTCGATAGTTATAGTCTGGACTTCATTACTAAGGGGCCAATAAGTTCTGGCATATTGGTCAGCCAGTTTCATGCCGCACCAGGCGGTCGATAGATAAGTGCTCCTGAGAAGGTAAAATTAGGGGCCAGTGTAATTTTATTCATACAATGCTATAGCCACATAGGGAGACATATGGAGTCACCCTATCTGCCATAGGGTTTTGTAGAGTAAGAAGCACCATAATTCAGTAAAGGAAATGATCTCCCTGCGCTTCTTCTCGGAAGCTGAAATACTATACAAGTAGAGGTACCTAAATTCAGAAAATCACAGTAGCACTTCTTTGCTGGGTGGAGCTACGTCTGCTTGTAATTTGTCAACCAATTCGAAACAGTAATGCATTTCTCACCTTCAGGAAACGCTTCAAAACACAATTTTGTCTTTTCCTGAACTAACAGCCATCCTAACCTTATAACTGATTAATACAATCTATTCTACCACCATGCATTTCTTCTCATCCTCCTTTCTATATATAAAGTAGTCTATTTACCCGTAGTGAAGTTGATATCGCAGGTCCCTGTGAAATATGTTTTTAGACGACTGCAGTTGAAGCACTCAAGTACCCAAAGATGTTTGTATATGTTTGTCTGCTTGATTGCGCAAATAGCAAAGGAACACGCGAAATAACACATCTAGGGGTAAATAACAGATGTGCAGAGTGTAATATTCTATTTTCTATTATTGATCAGTATGACGAGGGACCCTTACTTCTGACATGAGCAGACCACCCTGAAGTTGGTCTTGATGGCACTCCCTTTCATCAATAATGGAAATAACTAGATACTTCTTGATGTGCTGTTTATGCCATTACCTTTTCATTTAAACTCATCATTAAAAAAGGTATGTAAACACAAGCAGGATACAAGGGGTTAATTGTGCAGTGGGATGACATAATTTTGAAGCGGCCTCATGAATATGAGCAGAGCTGTTTTTTGTGTTTTAAAGGAATTGTAACGTGATCTGTGAGAGCGTTTTTTCATGCCTTTTTCACTGTACTTTGATGATAGGATTGAATTTGACCATTGTGCGACAGTATTAAATTTGTGAATGTTTAATTATTAGAAAACCTTTTCAAAATAACAGGTAATTGTTGTTTACTGTTGTGGTTAGCTTGGTTGTTGTAAAAGTTATGGACTGAAGTCCAGACTATAACTTGCGAATTTCAGTTGTTTTTCAGTTTTAATTCCTAACCCTGACTACACTTTAACTGTGTATTTTAATTGAATTCCTGAGTCTTTTTTAAACATAAGTTGGGGTGTTATAGCCAAGGCTAACCATAACTTCACTTTAACCTTTGTTTTTTCAGTGAATTTTAGGGGCTTTTTGATCGTATACCACACGCAACAGTACCCTGCGCCAAGGACCATTAAGAAGCCAGCCCTCAAGGAGTATATCCTTTGGAAGGACACATTGGGGTTGGCTACAAGGACTATCCTGTCACCAGACCCTGCACCCAACCCTAGACAGGGGCTTTACTCAGCCCCCACAGTGCAGGGCCTTTGGTCATGGGCAGTGGAGGTAGACACAATGCTTGGTCAGACCAGGTCCACAATTCTCTGCAGGAGGCCACTTTTCTCTAAAGAATAGAATTCAGCCAAGCACAGAATAGACTAGCCGCATGCAGCCAGGCCCTGCATCCAACTCATTGCATGCAGCCAACCCCTGATGCTCAAAGCCTTCAATTGGGCATATAAGAGTGTGGCCTTGGGCCCCATCGCTTGACAGGCAGCCAACCTCATCTGTACAGTCAGGCCCTGCTCCTAATCTACAGTTTGTGGCCAATTCCTTCCACAAACCTTCGACCCTCCTAGGCTCCCGCACACCCAGTAAATCTACAGTACTTGTGAATCCAGCATGGTATTGATAAGTCCTACAATAATTTTTTAAATATTTATTTTATTGCCAGGGAGGGCTCAGATGATTGGCGTAGGGTGCGTTTACCATGCCCCCTTGGACCCATGTCTTTTTCCCAACACCCTGGTTGGCACACTGTATTGGGTAATGACTGCCACAACAGAAACTTTTCTATAACAGCCAGCCAATCAGAGACATGCAAACTCATGAATATGGCTCCAGGTTCTTGAATCCGCATTGCATGATGGGAGAGCTTCCTCGTCCAATGGTGTGCCTTTATTTTTTGGAACTTGGTTCTCAAACCCTTCATGGATTTGCAAATCTAAAGAGGATTCACAAAATAACAGTCCAGATATCTCTAAAATGTAACCTCTTCATGCTCAATACTTTTAAAATACTAATTTCTAGAAGCCTACTGAATAGTAAAACCAAACCTAGCAAAGGCACTACCTTGAGTACATTTCTATTTACATGCTAAGTTTAGTGCAATTGTTCAGGTGCTTTTTGTGTATGGAAGAAGCAAATAATCCTATTGGAGTTAAAATAGAAAATGTCAAATTTGAAGCCCCCCAACCTATTGGCACCAGGCCATGCACCCATTTCCTCTCCACGCACAGCCGAAGGCTTTGAACGGTGGGGGTTGGGCACCTATGGGTGGTCGAGTAGCTAACTCTTACTGCACGTAGTTTTCAACCGTGGGCCGCAGAAATAATTCGCCAGAGAGTTTGGTCTTCGGCAATGACTAAGACACCCATACAGGTATTAATGAATCATCCATATACCCACTCATGAAAACAATCACCAACCCATACAGCCACTTAGACTCCATCTGACAGACTGAAACAGACATTCAGACAACCTAGTCAATGACCCATACATTCACTGAGACACCTAATCACTCCCTTATACAGTCAGTCACGCACCTAATGAATCATCGATACAGGCACTCATATACCCACTGATTCATCAATACACTTTGGTATTTATATTTAACATTCATAAACATTTTAAAAAGACTCACAGTCAATGGATGATGTAATCAGTGATGTCATTTGAGATGCCATCAGTGATGTCACCGACCATGTCATGAGTGATGGAATATATGAGGTCATAAACATCGCATTGTGTGAATTATTAAAATATAAATTTTATTAAAAATATTAGCGATTTTTGGAGATAGATAATAGATCTGATTTATATATATTGATATGGTTACTCACTGATAAAGCCAATAGGCTCACTTTTTATATTTTGGTGTTTTGATTATTTGACAAAGTCAGTAAGTCTGTCTGAGTGGGGTAAGGTTCTGTGAGACCGCCCACACGCTGTGCATGCCAGAATGCTGTGCATGGCTTAGGGTTGGCTGCTATCAGGTCCTGTGGCCAACCCATTGCAGCACACAGGGGGCTGTCTGCCTGCAGTGGATTGGCCCAGGGCCTGGCCCTGAGACCAACCTCTTGCTGCATACGGCCAAAGGAAGGGAGGTGGTTTCCCACTAGTGTTTGGTCACAGGTAAGGGCCACAGGCCAGTCCTTGGGGCAAACTCCCCACACAGCCAAAGGCCACGCATGGCAGGGGGTTGGCTTTACATATTGTGATCAAATATTGCTTTACATTGAAAAGACCCTAGAAATTACTTGAAAAAACAAAGGTTAAAGTGACTTTATAGTTAGGTGAATATTTCAGAGACAACGTAATGTTTTTAGCTAAAAATAACACTGAAATTAACCAGTTGTTGTTATCTCTAGTAACTATAATTCATGCCCTAAAGTAACTATAACTTGTGCCCTCTAATTACCCCACATATTGCATCACTCATGATATGCTCTATAACACAATTGATAACTTCACTAGAATGTTTGAAATAACATCACTGATGAAAAGACTGTTCATTGTGGGAATGCAATTTATAGTTACTCGGCATGAGTTATAGCTACTAGGATAACTATAACTGGTGAATTACAGTGTCTTTTTAAGTTTAATATATCCCTTTGTTACTGAAATGTTCACCTAACTTTAATGTTACCTTAACCTTTGGTTTTTCAAAGCGAACATGTATAAATATGAATAATAATATCTGAGAGTCAGAATACAAGGGTTTCCACCATATACTTTCTCCCAAAGCTCCCAAAGGTACAGAAAAACCTATGAAGACCACCAGGGAGACAATTATTAGCTGCGTAGGAGCTTTGTTAAAAAAACACCTCAAGATTTCTGGACTGTTTCTCTATCCATATGTGACCAGCTTACCATTGTATATAAGGGAAACATCTGGTTTTCTAAAGAAGAGCAACCACATACTGTGGAAGACAAGTTACATCAGGGTTACATTAGGTGTTGTTTCATTATACACGTCAACCAACCATGACCAAAGTTGCCATTATTTTCTGAGAGCTAGGCCTGTTGAATATTTGTAGCACACACAGATGATAATTCAAATGCCCCAGAACCTTTTAATTTGATGACAAATTATATCAGCAAAAAAAGGGAATTACCATGTGTACCTCCTTTCCCCTCCATGCAAATTTATTTAGGGAATCATGGGAGAAGGAGGTCATCTAGATAGAAAGAAATTATGGTTTCAAGGAACATGTTGTAATTTGGACACGATTTATTGAGTACTTGTTCATATTGACGGAAGGAGATGAGACCAGTTTAGAAGAGTATATACAGGCCCTCAGTGATATTATCTAAATCTGATATTTGTAAACCATACAGTAAACAGCATATAGAATTCTTGGATGCGAGCCTGGATGTGAAGAGAGACCAGCTGAATACAATAGTTCATAAAAAAGGCACAGCTGCAAACTCCATTCTTCATGCAAACAACGGACATCCAAAGACACTACAGTTGTACAACCAGATGTTAAGGGCTCGGAGGGTTTGTTCTACAGAGGAATGTTTGAGAATGAAGCCACGGAGATGATGCACAGGTTCATTCTCCGTGGATATCTGATCAATGTTCTGAATGATGCCCTATAGAGAGTAAGGTCAAGAGACAGGGATTCCCTTTTATATCAGGGTGTGAACAATACATTGGAGTTAAATGTGAGGCGTAAATTATGTGACAATAAATGTAGAATGTATATGGAATACAATCTGACACACTTGGAGAGGAGAAATATATTAAAAGAAATTGGCACATATTTGACCCTGATAAGCATTCACAGGAATCTATGAATACACACCCCGACATTACTTATTGGAGAAAAGCAACACTAGGTGACATTTTGACACACACTTTCTATTAACCTGGGGAAAACTCCGATTGGCTAAGAGATCAAGGAAAGGTCTCTGTGAAGTATGATGCCAGCAAAGCATGTACAATTGGCCATAACAAAAAAGAGTATAAAGGGTTTGAGATCCAAAGGATTAAAATGTAAGAGAGAATAACTGTAACACAGAGTTTGTAGTGTGAGTTCTTGAAAGTGGTTGGGGGAAAATGTTTGTTGGTCGTACAATGAAGAAATTCAGAGGGAGAACCTTTCATAACATCAAGAGCCACAAATAACTACCTCTGACCAAACATTTCATGGATGTTTACCAGGGCTCACTAGAAGGTTTTAAATGCATACAATAAAACAATCTATGAGTGGATGACAGAGAACTAGAAGTAAGAAAACAGGAAGGAAAAATAATTTAATGTTGGGAATTGAAAATGGAGGTATTATGTTTTGAAACCAATAGTTATGAATAACTGTTTAGATATGAAAGCTTCCATAATCTTTAACAAACCCTTTTACTGTAAATTGTTTACAGCTTGATTGGATTGTAGTATGAACTATGCTTTAGTTAGCTCACTTCCATGCTGGACTGTCAATAATAACAGTGAAATTTCAAAATGTATATGTGTATTTGCACTTTGATCAAACATACCTTTAATAGGTAGAACCCGCTGGATGGACGCACTTATGAACAATTAATATTTCATAAAGAACTCTATAACACAGACAAGAATGGGAATAATTATTATTAACATAAATTATGTATATTTGCCCATTGGGTAACTCAAATACACGTTTGATATTTCATATTGGACATACATTTGGACAGTCATGACAAATATGAATTAGGCATATATGTAAGGTATATATTGATATGGGTTAATAATGCAATTTTTTGCATATGTGCACTTTGGAACCTGTGCATGTACTTTACAGCTCAAAATGAAGGTGTATAATTAATGGAATGAATTCAGGAATGTAGATCAATAATGTGCAATATTCATTATGGGATGTCACAAAAGCAGGATCTAGTATCTGGCTATATCTAATGTGCCATCAATATGTGTCACCAGTGTTGAACACACTGATAATAGTACAATCTACCAACAGTTGAAGTGAGACGTTGTGAGGGCTACAGGCATTTGGAGAATCTGCATAGCTATCACTAAATAGTAATGGAATGGAAAAACCAAAGGAATGAATATTATGAAGATCACAGATACATGGCTTAATATTAATGTAATAAGGTGGACGTGACCTCAAAATATGGATGAATTAGACTTGATTGGGTAAAACTGATATCAAATATAAGGATAATATTGTCAGTGAAATTAGATTGACTGAGATATGATATGAATGTTGTTAATACCAGGATCAAGATGATTATAATTTGTCAATCTGTTGGTTTAAAACAGCTTCTGCAACCTTGAGGGTGAGTCTGTTGTTCATATCCCCATGGAGGGCGTTAAATCCCATGGTTGATAATATAATTGGTGGTCTAGATGTTTGAAGGCAATAGAGAGGGAAGAAGGACATGAAATGTAAATATAGGGGTAGACACGGAATGCATGATAGGCCCAGTGGAAGGTCTTATGTCGAAATGTATCAGACATTTTTATATAGTGTTGTTGATTTAAAATAAAGTAATTTAAAAACCTTGATTGAATCAGCAGATTGGATAGCATGCCCCTGGTCTGAAACCAGAGAGGGTGAAGGCTTGTTAGAAATTTAAATATATATATATATATATAGATATATATATATATATATATATATATATCTATATATCACACTGTATGGCTCGTTTTTCTCCCCTAACCGGCGCTGCAAACTGTGGCCGCGGTATTCCTGCGGACGAGCCCGCCCGCTAAAATATTCAGAACCAAGGATTCCTCACTCAAGGGATATCGTGGAGTCGCGATAAATTCCAATGGTAATCCACAAGGTTTACTTGAAGTTCGTTTTTATTATCAATCCATTTGTGTCAAAAAGTAAGGCAGAAACCAACGCGTTTCGACAGCCTCCGCCGTCTTGGTCACGGTTAGTTTGGGAAACAGTGTTGCCACAACTTATACACTCAGTTCAGTTTGAAAAAGAACACACAATCACTCCCCTAGGGGCGTCGCCACCAAACACATGATCATTATGTCTGAATATATATATATATATCTATATATATCTATATATATAGATACATATATATATATGTTAAATGTCGTATACTTGTAAAGCGCACAGCTGCCCCAGCAAAGGGGCGTCCCGGCGCTGTATACCGCTGGGGAACCCGTCCTGGCTTTCCCTGTGGGATGGTCCCTACTGGGAATCCCCAAGGTGGAGCCAGGCATCCCCGGCGTTGATGGGGCCGTTGTGGAGATTAGGCAAGCTAATGCCCAGAGTTGCCGAGTGGGACCCCAGGTTAGAGTAGGCACCGAGGCGAGAATTGTCGATTCCGCTGACCCTGGTCCACAACCCTGCCGCGTCGGGAATTGAACCCTGGTCCCAGGCTGACTTCTGCTCCCGGGTCTGCCACCTCTAACCAGTGAGCCACACCACTTCACTATATATATATATTCACTGAAAAAAACCATAGGTTATAGACCATATATAGTTAGGAATTTGCATTTACAAAACCTTGAAAATTCACTGAAAAAACCATAGGTTAGAGACCATATATAGTTAGCTGGACATTTTATTGACATAAAACCAATGAAATTCCATATATGCACTAACTATATATCGCGCACCCGCAATCCACTGCTGATGATGTCACATATTACATCATTCATGACATGGTCAGTGACATCACTGATGACATCACTGATGACATCTCAAATGACATCACTGATGACATCACTGATGACATCTCAAATGACATCACTGATGACATCATCTAGTGTCTGTGTGTTTTTGTAAAGTTTAAATATGTTTTACATATTGAAGAATGAGTGGATGTATGGAAGACTGAGTGTGTGTGTGGCTGGCTGGGAGGTATGTGACTCTGTGCATATCAATGTGTACTTGTATCAGTGATTGTATAAGAGAGTAAGTATGTGTTAGTATATGTGTGAAAAGTATGGTGTTCTGTGTTTAACTGTATAGATGAGGAAATCGAAGTGTGATTGATTCTTCACAGGACTGACTAGGTGTATGAGTGCATATGATAGTGTTGTAATAATGAGTGACTGTATGTATGAGTGATTGTATGGGTGAATGAGTGAATGTGTGTGTAGACGTAGGAATCAGTGAGTGCGTATGTAGTAACTGGTATTGGTGTGTCATGATGTCATCAGCGATGTCATTTGAGATGTCATCAGTGATGTCATTTGAGATGTCATCAGTGATGTCATCAGTGATGTCACTGAAGTATGGTGTTCTGTGTTTAACTGTATAGATGAGGAAATGGAAGTGTGATTGATTCTTTACAGGACTGACTAGGTGTGTGAGTAACTCCATGGATGAGTGGCAGTGTGTGAGTGTCTGCATAGGTGTATGAGTGCATATGATAGTGTTGTAATAATGAGTGACTGTATGTATGAGTGATTGTATGGGTGAATGAGTGAATGTGTGTGTAGACGTAGGAATCAGTGAGTGCGTATGTAGTAACTGGTATTGGTGTGTCATGATGTCATCAGTGATGTCATTTGAGATGTCATTTGAGATGTCATCAGTGATGTCATCAGTGATGTCACTGACCATGTCATGAATGATGTAATATGTGACATCAACAGCAGTGGATTGCGGGTGCGCGATATATAGTTAGTGCAACTAACTATATATGGAATTTCATTGGTTTTATGTCAATAAAATGTCCAGCTAACTATACATGGTCTCTAACCTATGGTTTTTTCAGTGAATTTTCAAGGTTTTGTAAATGCAAATTCCTAACTATATATGGTCGATAACCTATGGTTTTTTCAGTGAATTTCATTGTTTTTTTAAAAGCTAATATCTATAGCTGTAAAATATATTCTTTATTACGTGACGTATCACGTAGCCACGTGAGACGCCTCATGACGCGTCGCATAACCGTGACGTATCGGCTCTGCAGCGCAAACAAAACCCGTAACGTAAGCGTGCCGGAGCACGCTTACAGATATATATATTTTTTTTAACCTTAATTAGACAAAATCCACACGTGCACATATCTTGAGGCCTTGCAAAGGCACATCAAACAAACAGTCCCTACAATTTTGCCAAGTTTGCTGGAAATCTATTCCCTTAATTTTTTTTTTACTGTTTCTCTTGGTTTTCCCCTTGTTACGCTTACCGGGACGCTACCCGGTACGCGAACCGGACGCTCCAAAAACACAAGATGGCGGACTCCCGCTACGCTTCCGGTTAGCTGCCCGGTTCGCGTACCGGGAAGCGCCTCTACCGCGAAAAATCGCGGGGGACTTTAATATCCCCCTCATCAATCCTTGGGGGTCAGGAGGGGTTTACCTTGCCCCCTTTCCTTCATTTCCCCCTAATTTTTTCACCACATCTTGTCTCTCGAACCTACCGAGAGACAAGATGGCGGCCGCTCCGGACTGTTTACAATGTTGACAGCTACGCTGCCGGTTAGCTGCCCGGTGAGCTGCCCGGTTCGCGTACCGGGACGCGCCTCTACGGCGTAAAATCGCAAAATTTTTTTTTTTTTTTGCCCCGCGGGGCACTTTAATATCCCCCTCATCAATCCTAGGGGGTCAGGAGTGGTCTACCTTGCCCCCTTTCCTTCATTTCCCCCTTCGTTTTTCACTACATCTTGTCTCTCGATCGTACCGAGAGACAAGATGGCGGCCGCTCCGGACTGTTTAGAATGTTGACAGACACCGGAGAGCCAATCAGCTTCGCTTCGCGAAGTTCCGTTACGCGTCAGGTACGCGAACCGGGGCGCTAACCGGAGCGCTGTCACAGATATATATATTTTTTTAAACGTTAATTTCTCAAAATCCACTGGAGCAAATATATTGAGACATAGCAAAGGCACGTCGGGCAAACCATATCTACAATTTTGCCAAGTTTCATGTAAATCTATTCAGCCGTTCGAGCTAAAAGTGAGTCCAACCGCCCTATGGAAAAATTAATGGGAAAAACGCGTTTTGGGACCCCCCTTTTTTCTCGGCCCCCCTTGACGAAACCCCCCCACATTTTCAGGGGCTGCTCAGAAACAAAATGTGCCATTTTCCTGAAAATTTCAGCCAATTCCGTCCACAAACGCCAAAGTTATTAGACATAGAATTTTCAGAAATCCGATAGAGAAAAAATCCTAACTATATATACCCACTAGCTATCGCCAGTAGGTAATATACATATATAAACATATATAATCTGCATATCTATATAAATATAAATGCATGCATACATATACATATATGCATACATATGCATGTTATTTACATGAAAGTTTTAAAAACACTAATAAAAGCAAAGCTAAAAAGCCACCTCATTACAAACAGAATGGCTTTAACTTAAACGAGGGCGAGATCTATTGCATTTTCAATGCTTGTTTACTTTGGTTCTATCAAGAAGGCATTCAGATGTGTCACACATTTGCCATAAATTCTGAATGTTAGCACTCTAGTTGCTCATTAGATCACTGTAGTAAAGCTAGTGCTCACCAGGGAAGTCTGCTGCTAATCATGGTTTGCAGCCATTTTCCCGCATTTTTTATCCCGCAGACTTTCAGTCCGCATACCATTATACCGCAAGGTCATTGACCTCGCATACCATTATCCCGCATTTTTTCAAAACGCATGTGCATTTATCGCGCATGCCTTTACAAAGAATTACGTTTTAAAGGCATGTATGGTAAATGCATTTGCGTTGTGAAAACCACGATGACGAGAGAGGTAAGTGGGTTTGTGTTAATTTTTTCGTGGGTTAGTGATTGTGTAGTGTAGTGTAGTGTTGTGTAGTGTAGTGTTGTGTTAGTGTAGTGTAGAGTTGTGGTGGTTGTTTAGTGTAGGGTCATGCTGGGGTTAGTGTTTTAGGGTTTAGGGTTGTGTTGTAGTGTTTGCGTAGTGTAGGGTCATGCTGGGGGTAGTGTTTTAGGGTTTAGGGTAGTGTTGTAGTGTTTGCGTAGTGTAGGGTCATGCTGGGGGTAGTGTTTTAGGGTTTTGGGTAGTGTTGTAGTGTTTGCGTAGTGTAGGGTCATGCTGGGGGTAGTGTTTTAGGGTTTTGGGTAGTGTTGTAGTGTTTGCGTAGTGTAGGGTCATGCTGGGGGTAGTGTTTTAGGGTTTTGGGTAGTGTTGTAGTGTTTGCGTAGTGTAGGGTCATGCTGGGGGTAGTGTTTTAGGGTTTTGGGTAGTGTTGTAGTGTTTGCGTAGTGTAGGGTCATGCTGGGCGTAGTGTTTTAGGGTTTAGGATAGTGTTGTAGTGTTTGCGTAGTGTAGGGTCATGCTGGGGGTAGTGTTTTAGGGTTTTGGGTAGTGTTGTAGTGTTTGCGTAGTGTAGGGTCATGCTGGGGTGTAGTATTTTAGGGTTTAGGGTAGTGTTGTAGTGTTTGCGTAGTGTAGGGTCATGCTGGGGGTAGTGTTTTAGGGTTTTGGGTAGTGTTGTAGTGTTTGCGTAGTGTAGGGTCATGCTGGGGGTAGTGTTTTAGGGTTTTGGGTAGTGTTGTAGTGTTTGCGGAGTGTAGGGTCATGCTGGGGTGTAGTGTTTTAGGGTTTTGGGTAGTGTTGTAGTGTTTGCGTAGTGTAGGGTCATGCTGGGGTGTAGTATTTTAGGGTTTTGGGTAGTGTTGTAGTGTTTGCGTAGTGTAGGGTCATGCTGGGGGTAGTGTTTTAGGGTTTTGGGTAGTGTTGTAGTGTTTGCGTAGTGTAGGGTCATGCTGGGGGTAGTGTTTTAGGGTTTTGGGTAGTGTTGTAGTGTTTGCGTAGTGTAGGGTCATGCTGGGGGGTAGTGTTTTAGGGTTTTGGGTAGTGTTGTAGTGTTTGCGTAGTGTAGGGTCATGCTGGGGGTAGTGTTTTAGGGTTTTGGGTAGTGTTGTAGTGTTTGCGTAGTGTAGGGTCATGCTGGGGGTAGTGTTTTAGGGTTTAGGGTAGTGTTGTAGTGTTTGCGTAGTGTAGGGTCATGCTGGGGTGTAGTGTTTTAGGGTTTTGGGTAGTGTTGTAGTGTTTGCATAGTGTAGGGTCATGCTGGGGGTAGTGTTTTAGGGTTTAGGGTAGTGTTGTAGTGTTTGCGTAGTGTAGGGTCATGCTGGGGTGTAGTGTTTTAGGGTTTTGGGTAGTGTTGTAGTGTTTGCGTAGTGTAGGGTCATGCTGGGGGTAGTGTTTTAGGGTTTAGGGTAGTGTTGTAGTGTTTGCGTAGTGTAGGGTCATGCTGGGGGTAGTGTTTTAGGGTTTAGGGTTGTGTTGTAGTGTTTGCGTAGTGTAGGGTCATGCTGGGGGTAGTGTTTTAGGGTTTAGGGTTGTGTTGTAGTGTTTGTGTAGTGTAGGGTCATGCTGGGGGTAGTGTTTTAGGGTTTAGGGTAGTGTTGTAGTGTTTGCGTAGTGTAGGGTCATGCTGGGGTGTAGTGTTTTAGGGTTTTGGGTAGTGTTGTAGTGTTTGCGTAGTGTGGGGTCATGCTGGGGGTAGTGTTTTAGGGTTTAGGGTTGTGTTGTAGTGTTTGTGTAGTGTAGGGTCATGCTGGGGGTAGTGTTTTAGGGTTTAGGGTAGTGTTGTACTGTTTGTGTAGTGTAGGGTCATGCTGGGGGTAGTGTTTTAGGGTTTAGGGTAGTTTAGTTGTTTAGTGTATGCTAAAGGCATATTCGTTCTAAAAGTTTTCGTTATTTTAATTTGCGGCCTAATAGTACATGCTGGATTTTTTTTGCGGACTGATGGTATGCGGGATTTCGTCATATATTCGCTAATCATACTTTCTATGGCAAAATGAACCCCCTCATTTTGTTCATTTTTAAATTAAATGTTTTAAGAGTTACCACTTTATTCCAATCAAGATGGCTTCAGGTGTGCCATACCTTTGTAATAAGTAGGACTGTTAGCACTCTAGTTGTTCTTTAGAACACTCTGGGACATTCTGTCATTGGGCTATAGTTGGGCTACATCTGGCTGATATTTGGGCTACATTTGTTTTTTTTGTCTCTGGTGGCCATCTTTGGGCTACATTGGGCTACATTGGGCTACATTGGGCTACATTTGGGCTCCAACATATATATAGCCCAATGTAGCCCAATATATATTTTTCAAAGTTAATTTTCGTAAAAACCACTGGAGCCTATATCTTGAGACATAGCAAAGGCACATCGGGCTACCAGTCCCTACAATTTTGCCAAGTTTGGTGTAAATCCATTCAGCCGTTCAGGCTAAAAGTGAGGCCAACCGCCCTATGGAAAATTGCATGGGAAAAACACGTTTTGGTACCCCCCTTTTTTCTCGGCCCCCCCTTGACGAAACCCCCCCAAATTTTCAGGGGCTGCTCAGAAACAAAATGTTCAATTACCCTGAAAATTTCAGCCAATTCTGTCCTCAAACGCCAAAGTTATTCGACATAGAATTTTCAAAAATCCCATAGGAAAAAAATCCTAACTATATATACCTACTGGCTATCGCCAGTAGGTTATATATATATATATATATATATATATATATATATATATATATATATATATTCACACAAAAAACATAGGTTTCACAATCGTTATAGTTAGGTATTAGCATTTAAAAAACCTTTGAAATTCACTGAAAAAAACATAGGTTTCACACCAGTTATAGTTAGCCGAACATTTTACTCATACAAAACCATTGAAATTCCCACGTTATAGTTAGTTGGACTCACTATAACTCGCGCGCCCGCAATCCACTGCTGATGATGTCACATATTACATCATTCATGACATGGTCAGTGACATCACTGATGACATCACTGATGACATCTCAAATGACATCACTGATGAAATCACTGATGACATCTCAAATGACATCACTGATGACATCACTGATGACATCATCCAGTGTCTGTGTGTTTCTGTAAAGTTTAACTATGTTTTACACATTGAAGAATGAGTGGATGTATAAGTGTCTGGATGAAGGATTTAGTAGGTGTGTGACTGACTGTATGAGTGAGTGATTAAATGTGTCTTACTGAATGCATGGGTTAGTGACTAAACTGTATGATGTGTGCATCCTTATGTCTGTTGTTGTGTAAGCTGCTGCATGTGTTGATCAGTAGCCATATGAGTGGCTATATGAGTTATTGATTGGTTGCCCAAATATTTGTACGTGATGCTGTGTATGTGTGTGGGTGGCTAGGAGGTGTGTGACTCTGTGCATACATGTGTGAGCAGTTGATTGACTTAGTGTATGGGTTCAAGAGTGCATGTGAAAACAACTGTATGGGCGGTTGACTGTGTGCATGGGTGTGTGGGTGAGTGAATGGATATCTCAGTGCTACATGTGCAAGTAAGTACATATGTAAAATACAGTGCATGTGAGAGTTGGCATATATAAATGACTATACATGAGAGCCTGTGATTGCATAAGTGACTGTATCTATCAATGTGTACTTGTATCAGTGATTGTAAAAGAGAGTAAGTATGTGTTAGTCTATTTTTGAATAAGTAAGGTTTTGTGTGTATAACTGTACAGATGAGAAAATGGGAGTGTGATTGATTCATTGCATGACTGACTAGGTGTGTGAGTATCTCCATGGATGAGTGCCAGTGTGTGAGTGTCTGTATAGGAGTATGAGTGCATATGATAGTGTTGTATTGATGAGTGTTTGTATGTATGAGGGATTGTATGTGTGAATGAGTGAATGTGTGTGTAGACCTAGGAATCAGTGAGTGCGTATGTAGTTACTGGTATTGGTGTGTCAATGGTTTCAGCAATGGTAGTTTGTATTTAACACTGGGTGTATCAAAGGTTAGATTAGAGTGTGAGGAGGTGCATCGTATTATCACATGGATGATGTCATCAGTGATGTCATCAGTGATGTCAATTAAGATGTCATCAGTGATGTCATCAGTGATGTCATTTGAGATGTCATCAGTGATGTCATCAGTGATGTCACTGACCATGTCATGAATGATGTATATGTGACATCATCAGCAGTGGATTGCGGGCGTGCGAGTTATAGTGAGTCCAACTAACTATAACGTGGGAATTTCAATGGTTTTGTATGAGTAAAATGTTCAGCTAACTATAACTGGCGTGAAACCTATGGTTTTTTCAGTGAATTTCAAAGTTTTTTTTAAATGCTAATACCTAACTATAACGATTGTGAAACCTATGTTTTTTTTAGTGAATTTCAAAGGTTTTTTAAATGCTAATTCCTAACTATAACGATTGTGAAACCTATGGTTTTTTCAGTGAATTTCAAAGTTTTTTTTAAAGCAAATTCTTTGCTATATCGAGTTTGTAACCTACGATTTTTAAAGTGAATAATTAAGTTTTTTTAGCAGCTGTTTTTTCTAACTATTAATTATTATTATTTTTTTTTTCTAAAATTAATTTGTCAATGTATTTTTCATGTGTCTTTTTTATCATTTTGTCTCGGAGCGCTCAGGTTGCGCGCACCGTTAAGCTCACCCGAGAGCGCAGCGAGAGCGCTATTCCCACGTGTGGAAAAAAAAGTA
The DNA here is from genome assembly GCF_964261635.1 of Lissotriton helveticus. Taxonomy (NCBI): domain Eukaryota; kingdom Metazoa; phylum Chordata; class Amphibia; order Caudata; family Salamandridae; genus Lissotriton; species Lissotriton helveticus. The sequence goes on along the minus strand of NC_136067.1, from coordinate 302,675,100 downwards.
TGTATTTAAAGTAAAAAATAATGCAAGACATTCAGTGGCATACTTATAAAAGTAGTATTTTTGATTTTAAATACCCGTATTTTAACTTTAAACGCATTTCCGAAAAGCTAGCAAAACGTCATATAGGCACGCCGCGTAAGCGCCCCCAGAAGCGCCTATGTTCGTGCCGCGTAAGCGCCCCCGGAAGAGCTCCGGTGCGCGCAGCGTAAGCGCGTCAAGTCATGTGACCTTAAAATAACACTTTTCATTGGTTGTTAACAGTTTGTTTTACAACTAATAAAAACCCCACCCATTTCCTTCACTACCTCTTTCACTTTGGAGAGAGCAAGACCTATTCTCTTCAGCTCTTCAATTCTTCAGAAAGAATAGCTGCAAGACCACCCAGCAGCAGTGAGGACTCTGATGAGTTTCTTCAAGAGGAGTCTCCACAGCCCAGAGTGAAGGAGCACTTCATTTGGAAATTTTTTACCATTCCACAAGGACATAAAAAGGTAAATGCTCCAAAGGTGGGGTGCAAAATTTGTCATACTGTTCTTTCATGGGGTGACCCTAGCAGAAAATATAGTTTTGGCAACTCCATTTGGCCGACTGATTTTCCATGTCCTAGCTCCTGCGGAGGCCCGGCCAAAAACTTGGGGGTATGGTTCGGACAGGACCTCAAGTTCGAAGTCCATTTAAAAAAACTTACTGCGACTTGCTTCGCGACCCTCAAGTCACTTAAGAGGTTTTTTCCGCTTCTCCATAGGGAGGCGAAAGAGAGTGTTCTGCGAGCTTTGAGCCTGACAAGGCTTGACTATGCCAATGCATTGTTTATTGGCCTCCCCGCATACCTTATAAAAAGATTGCAGATCATTCAGAATGCGGCGGTGCGACTTCTGTTCCATCTTCCGAGAAGAACCAGTGTACAGGCTTATCTTAGAAAGCTTCACTGGCTCCCAGTGGCCCACCGCATTTTGTTTAAATCGTTGGTCCTTGCTTACCGTGCCCTGCACCAACTTGGGCCACAGTACCTGCACAAAAGGTTTACTCTGTATACCCCTCGCCGTGCTCTCCGTTCGGCCAATCTGCATCTGATGACTATGCCTAAAGTCAGATATGCTAGACTGGGCGGTCAGTCCATCTCTGTTCAAACAGCTCGCTCATGGAATTCCCTGCCGCTTTCTCTGAGAACAGCATCCACACTGGTGGGATTCAAAAAAGGCCTAAAAACCCATCTATTTAATCTCAGTACTTAATTTTCCCTTAGATTGGTTCTGGTTAATCTTACATATCGCGCCAGGATACTTTGCAGTAGCAGAGCGCGTTACAAAATATTTTATAACATAACATAACATAACATGATCATTCGGCATGTTCAAAGTAGGCACCCCCAGAACTATGCCCGGGAGAGTGTCAGGGACCTGGCACATAATCCCCCCAGAGATGGTGCCTCAACTTCCACCGGAGGAGCAACAATATCCGTGAGAGGAAGACCAGTTGAATTAATTCCAAACATTCAACCTTTTTTTACGGACATTGCAATTAAGTGTAATCAGTGTGACGAACTGCTTTGCTACGTAGAGCAGAGTATCATGCTAATTGTACGCAAAAGAGAAGACCATCGCCGCCCTCCCCAGCCCTAATTTTTCCCCTTTTTTTTGCTCCTGTTGAGCAGTTTAGCATTCCCTATTTTTGTTTTTGTTCAGAAAAAAAACCAAAAAAATTAAAAACGTTCAGATAAAGTAAAAAAAAATCAAAACTAAAAAAGAAGAAAAAAACTGTTCTTTTTAGAACTACCTCCAATTCTCCAAAAAGAGCTGTATTCTTTACAAATTCTAAAGGAGTGAGTGAAGTGGAGTGCAGTGAGAGAGGAAATGAAAATGAGTGAGGGAGCAAAGAAAGGGACGAGAGGGGAAGGGAAATGAAGTAGGGGGATTGAAAGAAGGTGAGTGTGGGAGGTGAGTGAGGGGAAGGGGAGTGAACAAGGGGAATAAGGATAAGTGAAGAAAACGGAGTAAGGGAACGGGGTGAGGAAGGGTAAGAGAAGAGCAGTGAGGTTGAGGAAAGAGTGGTTATAGAGAGTGGATAAAGGCAAGTGAGCGTGAGACAAGGGGAGTGAGGGAATGAGGAGACAGAGGAAGTGAAGGAAAGAGTGAGAGAAGAGGACTAAGTGAGGGAGCAAAGAAAGATAAGTGAGGGAGTGTGGCTGAGTTATAGGGAGTAAGCGTAACAGAAGAGGAGTGAGAGACTAAGAGGACGGAGAGAATGGGGGTAACAGAGAGAGAGTGAGGGAAGGGGAGTGAGTAAGTTAGAGGACAAAGGGATTGAGAGAAGGAGTTACTGAAGTGGAGTAAGGAGAGTAACAGAAGGGAAAAGAGTGAAGGAGCGAAGGAAGGGAAGAGACAGGAAGGAAAGTAAAGGAGAAGGTCTGAAAGAAGGTGAGTGTGGGAGTATGGCTGAGTTATAGGGAGTGAGCGTGACAGAAGAGGAGTGAGAGACTAAGGGAACGGAGAGAATGAGGCTAACAGAGAGAGAATGAGGGAAGGGGAGTGTAGAAGTAAGATGACAGAGGGAGTAAGAGAAGGAGTTAGTGAAGTGGAGTAAGGAGAGTAAGGGAAGGGAAAAGAGTGAAGGAGCAAAGGAAGGGAAGATACAGGAAGGGAAGTAAAGGAGAAGGTCTGAAAGAAGGTGAGTGTGGGAGTATGGCTGAGTTATAGGGAGTGAGCGTGACAGAAGATGAGTGAGAGACTAAGGGGACGGAGAGAATGAGGCTAACAGAGAGAGAATGAGGGAAGGGGGGTGTAGAAGTAAGAGGACAGAGGGAGTAAGAGAAGGAGTTAGTGAAGTGGAGTAAGGAGAGTAAGGGAAGGGAAAAGAGTGAAGGAGTGAAGGAAGGGAAGAGAGAGGAAGTAAAGTAAAGGAGAAGGCCTGAAAGAAGGTGAATGTGGGAGTATGGCTGAGTTATAGGGAGTGAGCGTGACAGAAGAGGAGTGAGAGACTAAGGGGACGGAGAGAATGAGGCTAACAGAGAGAGAATGAGGGAAGGGGAGTGTAGAAGTAAGAGGACAGAGGGAGTAAGAGAAGGAGTTAGTGAAGTGGAGTAAGGAGAGTAAGGGAAGGGAGAAGAGTGAAGGAGTGAAGGAAGGGAAGAGAGAGCAAGGAAAGTAAAGGAGAAGGTCTGAAAGAAGGTGAGTGTGGGAGTATGGCTGAGTTATAGGGAGTGAGCATGACAGAAGAGGAGTGAGAGACTAAGGGGACGGAGAGAATGAGGCTAACAGAGAGAGAATGAGGGAAGGGAAGTGTAGAAGTAAGAGGACAGAGGGAGTAAGAGAAGGAGTTAGTGAAGTGGAGTAAGGAGAGTAAGGGAAGGGAAAAGAGTGAAGTAGCGAAGGAAGGGAAGAGAGAGGAAGTAAAGTAAAGGAGAAGGTCTGAAAAAAGGTGAGTGTGGGAGTATGGCTGAGTTATAGGGAGTGAACGTGACAGAAGAGGATTGAGAGAGTATAAGGGGATGGAGAGAATGAGGCTAACAGAGAGAGAATGAGGGAAGGGGAGTGTAGAAGTAAGAGGACAGAGGGAGTAAGAGAAGGAGTTAGTGAAGTGGAGTAAGGAGAGTAAGGGAAGGGAAAAGACTGAAGGAGCGAAGGAAGGGAAGAGAGAGGAAGGAAAGTAAATGAGAAGGTCTGAGAGAAGGTGAGTGTGGGAGTATGGCTGAGTTATAGGGAGTGAACGTGAAAGAAGAGGAGTGAGAGACTAAGGGGACGGAGAGAATGAGGCTAATAGAGAGAGAATGAGGGAAGGGAAGTGTAGAAGTAAGAGGACAAAGAGAGTAAGAGAAGGAGTTAGTGAAGTGGAGTAAGGAGAGTAAGGGAAGGGAAAAGAGTGAAGGAGTGAACAAAGGGAAGAGAGAGGAAGGAAAGTAAAGGAGAAGGTCTGAAAGAAGGTGAGTGTGAGAGAGAAGTGAGGAAAAGGGGAGTAAACGTGGGGATTCAGAATAAGTGAGGGAAGCGCAGTAAGGGAACAGGGGTGTGGGAGCATGAGAGAAGAGTAGTGAGGTTAAGGAAAAGAGTGTTGAGAAAGTACATTTTGTACGTCAAACTTACCTTAAAGTAATGTAAACTTAATTACATATTTTCAGTAAATTTAATATCTGTGAAAGAGAAAAAAAAGTAAGTTATAATATTTATAATATATATTTTACAATACAAGAGATAAAGCAGGAGATTAAAAGTCATAAAAGGTTAGTAAGAGATAAAGTAGGAGTGAAGGACTCAGAAAGGAAAACAAAGGAATGGTGAAGGTCAGAGAGAGTTAAAAAGAAATAGAGGGAGAGCAAATTACTAAAAGGATAATGACATGGATACATTTAGTGACAGAGAGAAGAGCAGGAGAGAGAAATGAAGTGAAGGTGAGTAAGATACTAAAGGAATGTGCATTAGGAAAACTAAACGAAGAAAGGGGAGTAAAGAAAGGGGAGTGAGTGACAGGGAAGCAGCAGTTAATGAAGGTGGATTAATGACAATGAGGGATGGAAGGTGAGTGAGGGTGAATGTAGGGTCGTAAGACAGTGAGGAGACAATGGGAGAGAGGGTAACAGAGAGGGAGTGAGGGAAGACAAGTGAGAATATGAGAGAACAGAGGGAGTGAGAGAAAGAGTGAGTAAAGGGGAGTGAGGTGAGTAAGGGAAGGAGAATGACTGAGGGAGCAAAGGAAGGAAAGAAGGGGAAGAGAAGTGAAGCAAAGGGACTGGGAAAAGGTGAGTGCGTGAGGAGAGAAAGAGGAAGGGGAGTTAAGGATGATGAATGAGGATAACTGAGGGAACCGGAGTAAGGGAACAAAGGTGAGGGAGGGTGAGTGAAGGACAGTGAGGTTGAAGAAAAAGGGAAGATAGAGAGAGGATAAAAGCAAGTGAGCATGAGACAAGGGAAGTGAAGGAGTGAGAACATAGAGGTAGTGAAGGAAAGAGTGGCAGAAAGGGACTGAGCGAGAGAGCAAAGAAAGGTAAGTAAGGGAGTGTGGATGAGTTATAGGGAGTGAGCGTGATGGAAGAGGAGTGAGAGAGTGAGAGGACTGAGAGAGTGAGGCTAAGAGAGAGGGAGTGAGGGAAGGGGAGTGAGGATGTGAGAGGACAGAGGGAGTAAGAGAAGGAGTAAGTGAAATGGATTAAGTTGAGTGAGAGAAGGGTAATTATTGAGGGAGCAAAGAAAAGAAAGAAGGGGAAGGGGAGTGAAGTAGAGTGACTGACAGCTGGAAAGTGGTGGATGGGAGCGAGGGAAAGGGCAGTGAAGCAATAGGGAATGAGGATAAGTGAGGGAAGTGGAATAACAGAAGGGAGGTGAGGGAGAATGAGAGAAGGCCAGTTAGGGTGACTTAAGAGGAGTAATAGAGGGTGGAAAAAGGTGAGTGAGCATAACAGAAGGAGAGAATAATATATATTTGATAATACAAAATACAAAATAATTTGTACAACATGTTATATGGTTTATTTTTGCTGTTCTCAGAATATATTGAATTTCACTTAAAACAGTGACTTCAATAGTACTCATCATATAACAGCGGGCAAAAAAAAAACAATCAAAATGATTGTGTTTAAAAAACCCATACAACGTTTCAATAAATAATGTATAATTTAGAAAAAACATATCTTAACTTACTTTTCCACGAGGCCAAATAGTATATGGAAAGTCCTTTTCTTTGGAAATTACTCAATAGTATTCATAATCTCCCATTTACCCGAGTTTCTGAAAGAAAAGCTCCAACATCTTTTTCATTATGAAACAATAGTTTTATTTACACCTCTGGCTTACTTATGATTAATATTTCCTTTAATACTCACATTACACACTACGTGATACACTTATACTACCTCTATGACAACTACAAGTTTTTTATTATCTTGATCACTCTCACTCGCAAAGTAATTTTAAACAGCAAACTAAGTTTTATTAACTGGTTCAATCTTCATAGGCCAATTACCTTCCCTAAAATTTCGGTTGTAAGAACACTAGGTAAGAATTTTGTAAGTCAAAAGACAAACATTGTTTGAAAGTCAATTCAGTATCATTACAATAACTCCAACCTTTTTGACATTTTAAATAAGCTGTGTAATGTCCTGATGTTGTTGAAGGACCATCATGGTAAATAATTGCTGCATTTGAAAATGTTCTTCCTGAAATTGATAATTGAGAAGCCACAACATTTTTAATTAAAGTTGTCAATTTAGTTCCATCAGGTCTACATCGTTGGAACATTAAAATTACATACTGTCCATATCTTTGTATAAATAATGTTGATAGCATTGCTGATTTACATTGAGTACAGACCATGTTTTGATCTGCTCCTCTAACTAGATTATTAAAAGACGCTGATTTGCATTCTGGTAAAGTCAAATATATAAATCTTTCAGTGTCTATTGTAGTACTACTTGAAAAGGAACAATTGTCGCAGTCATGCTGCCATTTATAAGAAAGGCCAAAAAGATTTTCTACATCTACACCTTCATCTTGCAATATAACAAGCATATACATTAGAAATTCCTGACAATCTTGCTGAATATTCTGTGAAAATTGATTTAGACCAGAACATATGTCTAAAACATTTCGAATTTCAGAAACACTTTGTATTTTTGTTCTATCACGGCTACATTTCTCAAACACAGAATTCAACAAACAACAAAATCTTTGATCTCGATTTTCAGCAATCTGTTCCTGTACAGTTTGGAGAAAAAAAACAACATTAACCACTACATTAGCATAGCAGTTGACACCAGAACTGTTTTCAAACTGAAATCCAATAACATCTTTAACTGAATCCTTTTCCTTTCTGCTTACAATTACTGGTTCATCTACTTTTTTTCTTTTTGCTACAACTTCACTAAAATTTTTCTCATTTCTTCTTTTTCGGCCTACCACACGCTTTTCAAAGAGAGGATATTGAGGTAAATTTGGAGCATACTCTCTTCTTAACCTATTATATTCTTTTACACAATTTAGATCTGCATTAATCTTTGTCTCATCAAAATCAATCAAGTACAATCCAGATAAAGTTCTGACTCGAGATAAAGCAACATATGCCATACCCTCCTTGAACACAGAACTTCAATATTCACTAAAGAACTATCTACACTTAAACCTTGAGATTTATGAATAGTCACCGCATATGCCAAAGAAACAGGAAACTGTTTTCTGCGGACATATAAATCTTTCACAAGCAAAAATCGGGCAGAACAACGACTGATTTGTTGTACTTCTTCAATACCATCAAATTTTTTATAAATTCAATTGTATCTCAATTTCGGTAATTCACAAAATCAACAACATGACCTATTGCTCCATTTACTAAAACTCTTTCCACATGTAAATTACGTCGTAAAATTATACGACAATTTAAAGATGCATACAGAGTCTTTTCCAAACCAGCAGTTTTAGATATTGTCTTCTATAAAGAATCCAATTTTGATTTCAACTTTTCAGACAAATTAATAGTTGCTCCTTCATGTTCTATTTTATCAATAGCTTCCACTTTCACAATATCTTGATTTTCCAACTTTAACATTTTGTTGTTGAAGATTGAACATTCTTGCAGAGTTGGCATCAAGCATATGACAGATTTGTTTTCAGGAATTTTCTTAAAAATATTCTCTGGGAGAATGTTTTCATTTTAAAACAAATTTAAAATTAATCGTGCATGTAAAGCTGCTTTCCCATGCTCACTTACTTTTCCAATTCTTACATCTTGTAGAATCTTTTTATAATCTTCATCCTTTGCCTGTCGCATATTTTGTAGCAGTTCTGCATATTTGAAATTTAACCATATGTTAACATTTCCAATGCTTCCTAGGCACTTCCTTGTATCTTCATGTGTAAGCATTTTAAACACTGGTTGTCCTTTCACTGGAGTTAGCTGCAGTAGATCTCCCAAAACAATGATGTGTTTGCCTCCAAATAGCACATCATACTTGTTTTAAGAATTTCTTGCATTCTTAAATGCACAAAAGCAAGCATTACATTTGATACCATGCTTACCTCATCAATGATAAGAAGTTTCATTTTCTTCAAGACTCGGGAAACTTCACAACAAGCTTCCCCAGATAGCTTGTGGTATTGTAATTTATTATCATGCTCTACTGGCAGCATCAACAAGCGATGTAAAGTAATCCCTTTAATGTTGTGTGCTGCCAACCCAGTTGGGGCGGTAACAACACAAGACAGCGATGACTCTGTTCTTTTCTGCAGATACGTTGCAATTGCTTTAATCAGAAAACTTTTTCCAGTTCCTGCTTCTCCACTCACATACAGTCGGACAGGTATAAATGATGTACATGAGCACTCTTTTTTCTCATGAGATAAACCATGCTCAATCTGTTCTGTGACTTCGTCATATATTTGTCTCTGCTCAATGTTTAGTTCTTTTTCCAAATCTTCTAAGTTAACTACATCCTCCTGAGCTTGTTCCAGGGCTCTTTCAACTTCATCCATGGCAGTGGCAGCTTCATTTTGTATAATTGGTCCTCCTAGTGGATCCTGACTCAATGAAGCAGAACTCTGACTGTCTTGTGAACTGTCTCTAGCAATCTCTGCTGCAATTGTAGCTTCTTGCTGTATTTCCTCGTTCAACATTTGCAGATAATTTGAAAAAACAGGACATTCTATGGTATCCTTGGTTGCATTGAACGAATCTTCATAAGTAAGAAAATCTCCAAGTAGTTCCTCTTCTGTACGCCAAAGCTTAAAGAGTTGCAAAAGAGCTAAGTAATAAAATTCCCTTTTGTCTGGAGATTCGCAACTCCATTTTCGATGATTAATCAAATGGCCTTTTCTTTGTTTCACCAGACAGCCTTCACATCCAATTACAGCATATACACCTTTATTGATATCTTCTGTGATGTTCCTCTTAAAAATATAGGTTTGCAGAACTTCACACAGACAAACGTTCTCAAGATGACTACTTCTATTTGGATAGTATGTATCCAACATGTTTGTCTTCAAAATATCTGTACTGTCTGGTTCTTTCTCCGCCAAATATTCTATTTCTTGTACAGATTTCATAACTCGGTTTCGTGTTGCAGCAAGACCTAGACTCACCCAAATGATGGTTCTAGATTTGGCATATAGACTTGCTGATGATAACCGATCAGAACATTCATATGCTCCAATTTCTCGATGCAACAACATCTTCAGACTGTAACTGTATAATTTCTTGCTAAGACTCTTTTCATGTGAAATTTCCTCCCACATTTCCTTCAGTTCCGTCTTTTCTGATTTTGTGATGTAGGACGTCACATTTCGAGCCACAGCAATAGAGTTGTCAGCAACATATTAAATATCCATGTTAGCATTCCACATGGACAAAATGACTGGGTTGTAGTCATTTATGTATTTGGACTCCTCATTTCTTCTTAGGTTGTATGTATTTTTAGGTGATTTTCTTGTCACAGTATGTCGCAGAGAAGACATAAAATTGTTCACTCTTCCTTTCGATGTTACTGGACGTGGAAATGCAAAACGACATTCCGTGTAGAACTTGTCCTTGGGTTTGTATTTTCGACTACAGTATTTTCCACATCGATGGGTTTGAAAGCGTAAAACTTCATGTCTTAAATTGTTTTCTTCTGTACTTTTCGGAACAGCACATGTAGATTACTGCTCAATGAAACTCATCACTTTCTCATCTGAATCTGTTCCAAATTTTGGTGCATCTTTAATCCATAGCAGCATATGTATTTGAGGAGCACCTCTTGCTTGATACTCCTTTCTCCAAAAGAAATCCAACACCTCTCCAAGTGGAGGATTTTTTTTGTTTGTAATAAAAGACATCATAGCTTCAAACCTATGATTGAAATACCTGCATACATTAAGTGGATCCAAAGAGCACAGTTCTCCAGGTGTCTAGTATTCAATATTTTCTTTTTTTTCCTTTTTTTTATTTTTTTTATTGATTCAGTTCAAAGTCATGTATACAAAAAAAACAAATATTCAACATGCATAGAGATAGAAAATCAAAAAGTGATCTTAACATCAGATATGTAAAATCTAGGCAACAACTTCATATTCTTAAATGACATAAATAATAATAGCTAATGATCCAAATAATCTATCAAAGTATGCCAAATTTTGTACCCTCTTCTCTTTTTTTTAGTTGATTTGACGCGATAAAGGTTAAACTCCAAATTAAAGATATTATAAAATTTTGCTCGCCACATTTCACATGTAGGTGCCTCAGGTTTTAACCACATTGATGATATACAAAGGCGAGCTACAGCCATGGCCATGAATATAATATATCTATTCTCTTGATAACCTAGAAACAATTCATTATCATTCGATAAACCGAAAATAATCATCTCTCTGGAGATTTTTACATCGCATTTTGTAATATGTGCTAGAGAGAGTTCTATGGATGCAAAAAATGGTTTTAATATAAGGCAGTCTGAAAATATATGTATAATATCTGCCAAATCACATTGACACCTATAACATTTCCCGTTATATGCGTTGCTCCATTTTAACATTTTAAGTGGTGTGTGATAAAGATTAAATAAAGTTTTGTAATGTTGGGAATATAAATTGGCAGAAAGAATAATTTTATCAGCCATGACTATTGATTCTTGAAATGGTGCTGCTGATGTGCCTAGTCTCGTACACCATTTTGATGCCTGTTGGTCCATATCATCCTGATGTAGGTTTAACAGATAATTATAAATAGTCCCTATGCGTGTTGTTTTTTTTAATATTTCCATAAATTCGTTGGAACATAATGGTACAATATGAGGGTGTGAATAGAAAAAATTCCTTATTTGCAAGTACTTAAAGAAGTCATGTTTCGAAAGACTGAATTGGTCTCTTAACTCCTGAAATGAGGCAATGTTGCCATTTTTAACCATGTCGCCAATAGCTATTATACCCTTCTCCCGCCAAATGCCCATAGTACGATCCCTGAAGATTGCCGGAAGGAGTTCTATAGAATTGCACGGAGTGTAAAAATTAATACGACCCAATGAGATGAGCTTCCGAATAGAACGCCATCCTTTGAAAGCGGACAATATAAATTTGAATCTCGTTCTTTTGTAATAGCTAGGTTCTGTGAAACGAAGTAACATTTGACGAGATTGTGGACCTAATAAAAGAGAGAAAATATCAGGGCTTTCACATGAGGGTGGAGTTCCGCCAATTGAGAAATATTTAAGATTTTGTATAAGGCATGCCAAATAGTAGAGTGCAAAGTTCGGGACTCCCCAGCCCCCCCTTAAGATTGGTAAAGTCATAAATGTGGATGCTCTCCGTGTTGCTTTCCCACCCCATAGAAATCGATCAGTTATAGATTGCAATTTTTTCAATTCTAATGTGGGTATTTCCAGTGGTATTGCTCGGAAATAATATAGAACTTTCGGAAGAATAGTCATTTTTAAGACATTGCGTCTCCCTACTAACGATAAGTGCAGACATTCTATTTTATCAAGTTGATTTTTTACTGACACTAATATATCAGCCCAGTTTGACGAGACTAATAAGTCGTGAACCAAATCCCATTTTCCCCATAACTGCCCACAAAAATGCCCATGAAACGCGGTCAAATGCTTTTTCAGCATCTAAAAGCACCAATCCGACATCTTTATGTTGTGCAGTAGCATGGTCTAGTGTTGCAATAACCCGGTGTATATGATTAATAGTGCCGCGTTCTGGAAGAAAGCCGTGTTGTTGTTGAGAAACTAAGGTTGGAACAATTTGGCTCAGTCGATTAGCAAAGATTTTAGAATATAGTTTTGCGTCCGCATTTATAAGGGAGATGGGGCGGTACGACCCAGGTAGATGCAGAGGTTTATCTTTTTTATGAAATATAACTATGCTGGCATCTTCCCATGATGGTGGTGGATGGCCCTTTTGAGCTTCTAAAAACGTTGCAAGCATGTCTGTTTTTATTATAGGGAATAGGATTTTGTAAATTTCTATTGGAAGTTTATCAGTTCCAGAGGCCTTCCCAAGGGCTAATTCTTTCAATGAGATCTCGAGTTCTTCAATTGTGATAGGAAGCTCTAATTGTTCCTGCTCTGCTGAGTTTAGGTGGGGCAATTCCAAATTATCTATGTATTGATTAAGTGAATCAGGGGAGGAATCTTCTTGGGTATAAAGATTTGTATAGTATTCATAAAACACTTGTAGTATCCCCTCTGGTGATTCTACACGAATTCCCTGATTATTTTCTATAGAATTTATGCGCTGCATATTCTGTCTCCCGCGCATTCTCTGTGCTAAACATCTGCCTACATTTTCCCCATATTCATATCTCTCTGCGCGAAACACCTTATACTGTAATGCTATGTCCTGACTCCAAATCCCGTTTATCTTCGCTTTATGTTTCGCGACTTCATTTTGTGATGTTTCACTATTACGTTGTAATCTAATATCGCGGATTAAACCAAGCTCTGCATTAGCTAAATCTCGTATTAATTCTATCATTATATTTTTCCTTTTCTTTTGTATACTCCAGCTATAACTAGAAGTTTCACCGCATAGCCCTGCCTTAAAGCAATCCCATACCATTGCATAGGATGTAGAGGCTCTGTTGTGATCAAGAAATTGCAGGGCCCAATCCATAATTTGATTCACATATGTTTCATCTAATAACAATTTCTTATTAAAAGTGAAGGGTCTTTGTGTTCTGTGTGTATTAGATATAGGTAACTCCATAACAATTGGGGCATGATCTGAAGTAATGCGTGGTTTAACAAACATATTGGATCCTTGTGCCATATATCTAGGTATGAAAATATAATCTATTCGGACAAATTTCTTATGTGGTGTAGAAAAAAAAGTATATCCAGGATCTTTCAGATGGGTCACAGGCCATCCATCAATCAACCCATGTTGGGATAAAAGTTGACGTAGTGCCTTAAAAACCTTGGGTTTCCTACCTAAATATCTAGAAAAGTTTGGATCCCATGTATTAAGTTCCCCATGAATATTGAAATCACCCAGTACAAATAATGGAGTACTCCATAGGGCTAGTTCTACATTTAAATATTCTATAACTGCAATGTCATCCACATTGGATCCATATACTGTACAAATCGTTGTCACAACATTGCCAATTACACATTCCACAATTGCCCAACGTCCTACACTATCTACTTTAACCTTCCCCGTCGTGATTACAGAGCGTTGACCTAAGATAGCCACCCCTCTATTCGTAGTTGATTGTTGTGAGGCAGCAAGCACTATGAATCCAAGATCGGTTAGTACTTGTCTTTTCACCCATGGTATATGCGTCTCTTGTATACATATTATATCAGGTTGTATTAACCGAATTTCATGCATCACACGTTTACGCTTTTGCACATTATTGAGACCACATACATTAAAAGAACATATTCGAAAATTAGAGTTTGCCATGAAAAAAAAGAAGTTCCTTGCGAATATTAATTTATACCATTGTACCATTCCAACAACATCAGAAAAACTATTCAATTCAACATAATATTCCAAGACTTTGACTGAATTTTTTCCCCCTTTTTCCCCCCAAACACACCCCCCGTGAACAACCCTCCCGCCCCAGAGCCCTCCCCCAGCACTGCTACCCCCCCCCCAGTGACCCTTCCCCATCATTAAGGCAAAGGGACCTATTGCCCCGGTGATGTATGTGAGAGCGCCACAGATGTTTGGGCATGACCAAAAGTCCAAACATTAGATAGAGTGAGTCTATACCATACTATACACTTGATCTACTAATCTTCGAGTCCTGCTTCTCACTCTAGTGTATTCAGATAGGCCTTTGCTAAAGCTCAGCGGTAAAGAATCTATTTTGACCTTTATACACAATTTTAAGCGTGGAAGGTTGAAGCAGAAAAGCTTGTGCTCCCTTTTTCTGGAATGGTTCGATCATTTGGCGCATTCTCCAACGATTTTCTACCGTAGAGTGGCAGTAGTCAGGGCGTACAAAAAATTCTATACCCTTCCCAGAGCGCTTCTTGTCCGGCCTAGCCAGATCATACAATTTCTGTCTCGCCAAAAAGTTATTCAAGGATATCAAGATGGCCCGAGGATATTGCCTTGTTTGGGTGTTGCGTGCCGTTTGTTTGCGAAAAGGGAAGGGGTGTGCCCTCTCAATCTCCATAGACCAATGTGGAATTTTAGTTCGTGAACTGAACATCATCTGCGCCATCTTGCCCATTCCTCAGACTCACGTATGAACATACACGACAGCCATTTTAGGTACCATGGTCTCCCTGTTCACGATCGATCATCAGCGCACTTCCCTGACCCTGCAAGCATCCCCCATGCACCCTGGCTGCCCCCGCGCTCACATGCATGAGTCATGAACCCTCCTCTTCCGCATGACTCTGTCTCCGGGAATTACACCCCGCGCCTGACCAACACCTCCTTTCCTCCCATGAATACCCCTCTTTTGATAAACCCTTCCTCTATGCTCGACTGTCCACACCGATCCTTTCTTTCATGGAATATCTCACCTTTGATGACCCCTTCCTCTGAGCCCGATTGTCTGCACGGACCGCTGGTCATCCCTTGGCCTGAGGATACAGTTTATTGCCCACTACTGTATGCACTCGCCCCTCTTCAAAGGAGCTACTATTGATCATGACTTCCCCACCCCCTGAGATTCGATCAGGCGCACACATTCCAAAGGAATCGGCGGAACACTCAGCTGCGTGATAGCCCCCTCCTATTGTATGGGGGGTGAGGACCTCTACTGTAGCCACGTGTTGGAATGAGCCGGAACTGGGGGGGTACCGGGGATGTCATTTTTCCATTACTTCACAATGTCTTTATTGTAATAAAGAGCGGTCACATGTCGTAAACCAGTGTATAAAAGGCCAGGTCTCAGAGAGGCTGTTAGAGAGCACCTCGAGACGATACCTTGTTGTCCGATCTGATGTGTTCTGCTCCGTCGGAATAAAACTTGTTTCCTGTCTTCCTGTCTCCAGTGCCTGCCTCTTTATTTGATAACTTCGTATGGTATTAGAGGCGTTTAAACGCCGGGCAAACTTAAGAAACATCAACTAAATCGCCTGACCATTTTCCTGACTTTCCTCAATTGGCGTCCCAAGTGTGGGGCCCATCAGCGACACGTGGATCCAGTGGGAGAGGTCCCGACGACAGAGTGAAACGACTGCAACGATCGGGAGAGCTCCTGTCCGATAGACCCTCGTCTGACAGCCGATCATCCGAACTTCACTGGTTCCAAGCAGACCTCTCCCGAGTGATCTACGGTCCTGACTGGGAACCATCAGGAGTGCCACGGTAGCAGCAGAGAGTAGAGGACGATCGGGCGCTGGAAGCGGAAGACAAGAAACTGTCCATGCGGTCCGGGTAAGGTCGTGACACACGACGAATTGCGAATTGATTGATTGTTTGATTGATTGAAATACTAGTATTTGCATTGTCGCTCTTTGAGATATTCGCTGCCTGCAAACGGGGAGGAATAGGAATATTCTATCTCCCTTTGCGGATAGTGAAGGGTAGGTAACGCGGACTTTTGTCCCCCATTGTAATCTGTCGTACCTATTTTTCTCCCCATTGATTGATTGTCCGAACATAGATTGTTTAGAGTATAGTTCTTTTGAGGTTCTCTGCTTGCAAATAACGTAGAATAGCCATATTCTGTCTAGTCTTTGCAAACAGTGAGAGATAGGTAGTGCGGACCTTTGTCCCCCGTTGTAATCTGTCATGCCTGTCTTCTCCCCACTGATTGGTAGTTGGAACAACCCGGACCGCTTATTAGAGATGAACCATCCAGCTTCATTGGAAGGCACCCCTAATAAGGACATGTTCACTAAACAAGGACTAGTCGCTATAGCTTATAGTAAGTTATGGCATAAATATACAAAAAAGGATCCCGAAAGTCAGTGGCCACTGACAGGTTCCTTTGATGATCATAAAATAAAAGCGCTAGAAGCAGCTGTTAGAATAAATAAGGCAACGCCCACCATGCTCGATAGAAGCAGAGCAACGAAGGAAAAGAGAAGAAGCAAGAATAGGGAAAGAGTTACGAAAGGCAGCCCACCTGGCCGCTAAGGAACTAGACGAAGAAATAAGAAGGAAAGAGGAAGTTAGACAAACGCAAGAATCAGGGTCGACAGGCCAATGCCCTGTTAGGACCCCCTCTACGCTCTACCCAGAGATGCCCTCCAAACAACGGGCAAACGACGAGTTACTGCTAGGTCCTCCGATTATCTACATGCCCCCTCCTTATGCCCCCTGCCAGCCACTGGCACAGCACCTACCAGTTCTGAGTGCGGGCGAGGGTGACTCTAGCGCTAGTGCCCCGGCTCTTACGGCCTTCGCACCAGCCACATTGGTAACAACATCAGATGAACTCGAGACTAGCAAGCAGCTAACGACCAGACCAAATAGGTTGAGCAAAGACGAGCGCGATGGGATTGACAAGATAGCAAAGACACTGGTAGAACGGAAAGAGAGCGAAAAATATACGATGGATATGCACAATTCACATGCCGGTAGCCACAGACGGCATTTCATTTTGCGGTTCAGTTACCACACCCTGAACGCATATGAGGATAGGTATCAAAATAAGGGTCCTGCTAAGCTGACGGCTCTATATAGAAAGGTCGATGTTGGAGATGGGACTGAGCGTGATGTGACGGACCTCTTCACGCAAACGCTTGAAGTCTTCCGCCACCTTACGGAACAGAAACCAGAGGTTAAGATCACAGTCCCTGAAATGGCTGAGTCCCCATTAGAAGTAGCCAACACTATGATGCCTATCGGAGAAGCCGCCCCCTACTGGGTTCCCCCAAGAGGTCAGGGAACAAACGACAATATCAACCACGCAGATGCAAAAGGGAGGGTTGTGTACAATTGGGTTTACCAACCATGGGATCGACAAGATATTTTAACCTTTAGGCAAACCCTGCCTGATTTAAGGAAGAACCCGACAGCATTTTACACCGAATTAGGCACAGCCTTGGGATCAACAATAATGACTCTAGCTGACATTGATTTGTTTTTCGGGTTATGTCTGCCGGCTGACGTGTGGAAGCAAATCCGGAAAGCCGAACACACAGATCTGTTCGGACATACCTGGAATCAACTCAGTGAGCTAGATAGGCGACGAGAGCCCGGAAGGAAACCGATAAAAGACATACTGGAACTCCCGGACAAAATAGTTCAGAAGTTAAAAACCATGATCCCAGAGAAAAAGGTAGATTGGTCAATAGTCACGGCTTGCCGTCAGAAACCCCAGGAAGACGTATCAGAATACTTCTCCCGATTTGAAACGGTGTTCTCCGACTACAGTGGCCAGGACATGACCACCGCAACCGGACAACACCTATTTGTGCAAAACTACGTAAAGGGTCTGTCACTAGAGGTTTCCCAAAAGTTACAAACGAGCGAGAGTAGTTGGGGGGCCTCCAAACCCGCCGCTATCCTCCAAATGGCTCAGTACTACGAACACCAAAAGAATGAGAATGATAGGGCAACCGAGAGAAAGAAGAATGATTTGAAAGAAAGGGTGATGATAGCCCAGATACAAGGGGTGGCAGTCGGGAAAGAACTACACAGGGGGAACTACCAATCAATCGCCCCTAGAAATCCACCCCCAAAGGACCGCACATCCACTCCCTACTCTGGACGTAGGGACATAGAAGATAATCAGTGTGCATTTTGCAGAGGATTCGGGCATTGGAAGTCTCAATGTCCGGCTCTTCTGGAACTAATTAAAAATAAAGAAACGAGGGACATGACGAATGGTCCCAGGACTAGAGGACAGGGACGGGGGTACACAAACGACACCAACAGCGACAGACCAGGAAGATCGAACACATTTGACCGTCCCCGACAGAACCAGTACCAACTATCTGACAGTGAGAACACTCCCGACTTCGCATAGGACTGCCAGGGGCAAGGGAGGGATCCAGTCGAGCTCTGTGTTGACCAGCAAGGTCCTTACGTCACCGCTACGGTCCTGGGTACAAAGTCTCCATTCTTGGTAGACACTGGAGCGACACGTAGTGTATTATCAAAGCGACTGATTCCAAGGGCACCCTTGTCTGGCTCACACATTACATCGATAGGTTTCGATGGAACGCCCTCCACTAATCCCCTGTCCGTACCTATCTCCTTTGACCTAGGAAACAACCCCACTGACACAACATTTCTGCTCTCCTCCAACTCTCCTGACGCCATTATGGGTATTGATTTACTAAAACATTTCCGAGCTACTATTAGGTGTTCCCCAGATGGAGTCCGAGTCATCCGGTACGACAACCCGAGCATGTCCAGAACCCGCCCCGCACGACATATGTACTCTATAACTGATGCTGACCTAACCTTGCTCGACACCCTACCCCTGTACCTATGGGCCAGAAACGACTCGGATGTAGGACGAATGATGATCGACCCTGTGCACATAACTGTTCGACCAGACGCAATACTCCCGAAACTCCCACAGTACCGGATATCGCCCGAAGGCGAGAAGGCATTGGTAGCGATTATTCAGTCCCTGGTAGATGCAGGAGTGGTAGAGGAAGTGGTTAGTAATGTCTGCAACAGCCCTATCCTACCCATTGTTAAGAAGCAAGGTGAGGGAGATGAGAAAGCGTGCCGCTTCATCATCGACCTGCGAGAAGTCAACAAAGTGGTGGTGCCACAGTACCCCGTAGTCTCAGACATCACCACCATTCTGACCCTCATCCCGTCCACTGCCACCACCTTCACCGTTATTGATCTCAAGAATGCATTTTTCTCTATCCCCATCCATCCAGACAGCCGTTATCTCTTCGGCTTCACCTTAAAAAACCGTTCGTACCGATTTTGTAGAGCTCCCCAGGGCTACACTGAAAGTCCCAGCATTTACAGCCAGGCCCTCAAAAGACAGCTGGACGCCATCCAGCTACCAGATGGAGTGGTGTTGATCCAATATGTCGATGATATCCTTTTGGCGGCTGACACCACTCCACTTGCAATCACGGCCACTATCCAACTCTTGCACTTTCTTGCGGAGAATGGCCACAAAGTCTCCAAAAAGAAACTGCAGTTCTGCCAGCCTCAAGTGACATACCTAGGCCATCTCCTGTCAAAAGAAGGGAGGAAACTTACGCCCGACCGAATCCAAACCATCCTAGACACCCCCATCCCAAGAACACAGAAGCAAGTCCGTTCATTGGTGGGCCTTACCTCTTTTTGCCGACAATGGTTACCAAATTTCAGTCTCATTATAAAGCCCCTACTTTCCCTGTTGGCCAAAGATGTTCCCTTCCCACTCCCTTGGACCCCCGAATGCCAAGCATCCTTTAAGGAGTTGCAGGATGCCCTTTGCTCGGCACCCGTCCTAGGAACACCAGATTACTCCAAGCCCTTCTCCCTCTTCACTCACGAAAGGGAGGGATGCGCATTGTCTGTTCTAACTCAGCCCATTGGCTCCAAACAACGCCCTTGTGCCTACTTCTCTGCCACTCTTGACCCAGTCGCCAGAGCTTTACCTGCCTGCCTTCGAGCAGTAGCCGCCGCTGCTGTCTCTATCCGACAGAGTGAGGGAATTTTACTTTCGAACTCTCTCACGGTGTTGGTACCCCATGCAGTTGACACCCTTTTGAACCAGACCAGGACCCAACACCTGACTAGTGCACGACTGACGGGGTACGAATTGACTCTACTTGCACCCTACATCACTCTGAAGAGATGCACAACTTTGAATCCTGCCACACTGTTGCCCTTGCCTGAAAATGACCCCGATGTGCCCCCTATACACGACTGTGTGACCCTCACGGACGAACAGACCAGGAGTAGAATTGACCTCCGAGACATTGCTTTTACAGACCCTGATGGAGAGCTATGGGTAGACGGCTCTTGTATCAAACTCCCAGACGGCACCACTTCAGCTGCCTATGCGGTGACGACAGCCCTAACAGTAGTTGAAACAGCCCGCATCACGCAACGATCCGCACAGGCGGCAGAGCTAATTACCCTCACACGAGCATGTATCATAGCAGCAGGAACCACGACAAACATTTACACGGACAGCCAGTATGCCTTCGGGGTGGTTCATCATTTTGGGCTCTTGTGGAGGGAAAGGGGATTCCTGACGTCCCACGGCACGCCCATCCTTCACGGAGATCTAGTCTCCGCCCTGATTGAAGCAGTCCTCCTCCCCAAACGATTAGCAGTGATCAAATGCCAGGCACACAAGAAGGTGACGGACTTAGTTGGACAGGGAAATGCACTGGCCGACATCACTGCCCGAACCACAGCTGAGAATAGGACGACGACACACATATATGTGACCAGGTCACAAGCAGAAAAATGGACTGACGCTAGGGAAACGATTAGGGACATCCAGTCGGCCAGCACACCTCACGAACTGACCGAGTGGGCACGGGTGGGTCTAAAGGATGATGAAGGCTGCTGGCGGACAAAAGACACAAACAAATGGTTGCTGCCTGACTCATACTTGATCCCCATACTAACTATGGCACACTCCCCTGCACACATAGGTTCTGCCCCCATGATTGAACTCATTTCCAAAGTCTGGCACAACAACAAAATCCCCGACTCAGCCAAACGCCTAGTCCAGCAGTGCCTTATCTGCCTACAACACAACCCCGGGAAAGGAACTGTGGTACCCCGGGGAGGGTTTGGGATCCCCGATCACCCCTTTGAGGTCCTCCAGATGGATTACATCCAGCTGGAGAGATGCCAAGGCTTGAAGTACGTATTAGTCATTGTATGCGCCTTCAGCAAATGGGTGGAAGCCTATCCAACCCGTGATAACACTGCCATGACTACTGCCAAAGTACTACTGAAAGAGTTTTTCCCTCGCTACGGCCTTTGTCGAATTTTATGGAGCGACAATGGCCCCCACTTCATAGCTGAAGTTATCCAACTAATCTTGAAGGGGCTGGGAGTAAAACAGATGTTCCATGCGGTCTTCCACCCCCAATCCGCTGGCCTAGTTGAGCGACACAATGCTACACTGAAACTGAAACTGTCAAAAATAGTGGCCACCACAGGACTTAAGTGGCCAGATGCCCTCCCACTGGCATTGCTATCGATGCGCTCCACTCCCACTAAGCACCACTTGACCCCCTACGAGGTTGTGTTTGGGCGACCAATGAACCTCTGGACTGCCCCCAAACCAACATCCATTCACGACGTCCCCGATGTCCTGCTGTCAGATTATTTATACAAGTTAACTAAAACGTTGTCTGTCATTCATCAACAGGTGCAGCAGGCCATCCCCGATGCTTCCAGGGGTCCCGGTCACGATATCCAACCGGGAGATTATGTTTTAATCCAGAATTTTCAACGGGCAAAGAGTCTGGAACCCCGGTGGACGGGCCCCTGGCAAGTACTGATCACCACTCGGACGGCTCTTCGAGTAGAGGGGAAAAGGCACTGGCTGCACGCCCACCACTGCAAGAAGGTCTCCTCGACCCTGGCCACGACAGAAAACGTCGACACCCAAGAAGAGCTCCTGAACAAAGACCGGCCATCACTGAACTGCTATCCTGATACCAAGGCACTTGAACTTGCAAAATTCCCTGATCCCACTGTGCCATCCCAGGAAGGGTATTTCCTGCGTCGAAAGGAGGGAGCTTCGGCTAAGTAGACCACGGACTAAGTTAAAATCTCAGAACGGTGACCTAAAACAACCAAGGGTTACCCGGAGAGAAGCTAAACAAAGTCTGTGGTTCTGCCCACTACCGAGCACCTTGAAGATGATGGAAGCGCCAGATAAGAAGATGATGGAAGCGCCAGACAAGAAGATGATGGACGCAACCGGAAATACCCACTACAGGAACCCAAAGACTGACAATTTGCACAAATCAAAGACAATCGCCTTCTTCATTCTCTTCCTCCTTTGCCTCCTCCTCATGACTTCCTTCTGGATCTTGGAGGACAGCACACCCGCTCATCAGATATTGCTGACCACTGCACAGCCAACCACCATGAAAGAGCATCACCTGATCTCCCTTTCGCCTCAGCTCCGAGAAAGGCGTAAGGAGTTCTGGAACAATTCCTTCGTGCAACTATTGCACCAACACAACCTTGCTGCAAATGCCACGAACTGCTGGGTCTGCGGGTTGCTCCCGCATGCCACTGGACACTCCATCCCCTTCATCCCTTCTCCTTTCTCAGTACACGGCTCCTGCCTCGCCTGGTTGATCCTCCTGCAGGAAAGCCACAAGGACAACGCCGCTTCTGGTCAAACAGTGTCACACTTCTACTATGGGTTCTGGCTGAACAAAACAGGAAGGACGTCTGCCCCCTTTTGTCCTGTGACCTCAGGTTCCGCCTTTCATATGAACATCCCTGCCAAAGAACGAGTCGAGATGCAAGTGCTCCATAATCCAGCTAGACCCACCTTCTCCCACCTGCGGAAGCGAATGGCTGCCACTCTGACTGTGACCCTGTCCGTCATTAATGTCACAGGTCTCGTGTGCCTCGAAGGCCAGGGAACACAGCTGGTGGGTCACAGTTCCTCCCGTATCACCAGAACATTGGTCTCAGTTGATCCCCCCTCCTTTGTTGCTTCTCCGAATATGTACTTTGTTTGTGGCATCACCTGGCTCCCGAAAGGTTGGAGGGGTACGTGCTACATCGCCTTCATTCTCCCCCCCGCGTATGTGGCCCCAGCCTACCATCACCGGCAAAAGCGCGCCGGAGACATTGGACAAGCCGACTCCACCGGAGCACAGTTCCTGGATGCGGTGAAAGGACTTGTTCCTCTGTGGGGCCCAATGGCAAATAGCCGCGCTATCCGACATCTGACTCAGGCAGTAGAAACAACCATTAACATCACGGCTGGCATCCTCGCTAACAACACGGCTGAGCTTCAGGCAGTCCGCCTAGTGGCTCTTCAGAACCGCCTTGTCCTAGATGTGGTTCTGGCCGACCGTGGAGGAGCATGCCGCATCATCGGCTCCAGCTGTTGCACCTACGTGCCAGATAACTCGCCTTCAGTCTACAAAGCAATCGAACACCTCCACAGACTATCCTCAGAGGTTCACCAGGAGCAAGACGGATGGTCGCTTGGAAGCTGGTTTTGGGACACTTTGAAGGACTGGGGATGGAGGTTGTTTACATTTATACTGATACCAGTCATGGTACTGTGTGGGTGTTGCTTAGGTATTCAATGTTTGCCACCTTTGTGTTCACTCATTCCTAACTGTATGTGCCCTAAGACTTTGGACTTTAGAACTGAGCACATGAGTCCCCTCTATGAGATAGAAATACGTGGTCTTATGGGGATAGATCCGAATTGACAAGCTGGCGAGACATGTTAAAAGGGAGGACTGTGGAATTTTAGTTCGTGAACTGAACATCATCTGCGCCATCTTGCCCATTCCTCAGACTCACGTATGAACATACACGACAGCCATTTTATGTACCATGGTCTCCCTGTTCACGATCGATCATCAGCGCACTTCCCTGAACCTGCAAGCATCCCCCATGCACCCTGGCTGCCCCCGCGCTCACATGCACGAGTCATGAACCCTCCTCTTCCGCATGACTCTGTCTCCGGGAATTACACCCCGCGCCTGACCAACACCTCCTTTCCTCCCATGAATACCCCTCTTTTGATAAACCCTTCCTCTATGCTCGACTGTCCACACCGATCCTTTCTTTCATGGAATATCTCTCCTTTGATGACCCCTTCCTCTGAGCCCGATTGTCTGCACGGACCGCTGGTCATCCCTTGGCCTGAGGATACAGTTTATTGCCCACTACTGTATGCACTCGCCCCTCTTCAAAGGAGCTACTATTGATCATGACTTCCCCACCCCCTGAGATTCGATCAGGCGCACACATTCCAAAGGAATCGGCGGAACACTCAGCTGCGTGATAGCCCCCTCCTATTGTATGGGGGGTGAGGACCTCTACTGTAGCCACGTGTTGGAATGAGCCGGAACTGGGGGGGTACCGGGGATGTCATTTTTCCATTACTTCACAATGTCTTTATTGTAATAAAGAGCGGTCACATGTCGTAAACCAGTGTATAAAAGGCCAGGTCTCAGAGAGGCTGTTAGAGAGCACCTCGAGACGATACCTTGTTGTCCGATCTGATGTGTTCTGCTCCGTCGGAATAAAACTTGTTTCCTGTCTTCCTGACTCCTGCGCCTGCCTCTTTATTTGATAACTTCGTATGGTATTAGAGGCGTTTAAACGCCGGGCAAACTTAAGAAACATCGACTAAATCGCCTGACCATTTTCCTGACTTTCCTCACCAATCCCAATCTTTGACATCGGGAAAGGCTTCCTCAAAGAGTTCAATGACAAACTGTCGTACATCATGCCCCTCACTTCCTTCAGGAACACCCAAAACTCGCAGGTTATTACGACGGAGTCTATTCTCTAAATCAACCAGTTTAGAGTTCACATCTTCTTTCAACCCTTTTGAATCGTCAAAACTGGTTTTTATATGTGTTACTTGATCCTCCAATGAGGATATGCGTCCTTCTGCTTCTGCCATCCTATCCGTAAAATCATTGCATGATTTAGCTAGGCGTCGTACCGTATTCTGTAGTTTTTTGCACGCATTGTGCGTTTTCAAGTGCTCTGCTTTTGCCTCTAGTCGTTGCTCCGATATAGCTTTCAGTATTATATCAATAGGCATTTGATTAGGAGGTCCAGGACTAGAGCTAGTTTGTTGAATAGAGTCTGCTAGATCCAGCTCTATTTCTTGATCTATGATAGTTGGATCTCCTTCTGAGGTTTCCTCGCTCCAAGGCCTAGTTGTTCTCAATTCATCTGTAACACTAACATGTGCTTCCTTACATTTGTTCTCCTTACTCGCAGTTTCAATGTCCTCATCCAGATCCTCTTCCAGGTCAGAACCCACTGAATGTTCAGATAGAGAGTAAAATTCGCTGTCTTTGCTGCCTGTGGGGTCGCCATCGCCGTCGCCTTCTACCCCTTCAAATCGAGGTGGAGCCAATTCTATAGCCCCTCCATCATTACCATTGAGAGTGGCATCATTTTGTAACTCTGATAATACGGGAGGGTCAGGTAATGAGGCGCTTGTGGATGGGATTACCAAAGGGATTGTTGGAGAAACAATCAGCTGTTCCAATGCAGCTACTAGCGTCTCATCTTGGTCTTGGTCGTTAACCGATGATACACCGCCCTTTCCCTGGCTCCCTCCACTAATCTGAGGATCAGTATTAATAATCATTGTTGTTGCTTTTCCCTTGGAGAACATTTGTGGAATTTTTGGGGTGCCCAGTTGGGTGTTATCTGGGTCATTATTGCTGTTATCTTGCCTTGATTTTGCCGCAAGTGCAGCACGAGTCCCAATCGGATTGTCACTACTGGGTCTGGTTTTCCCACCATGTGCGACTTTTGGGGGCATGTTGAAAAATCCCACTTGCCAGCTCTCTGAGCCTAAAGCCTTCTAAGGCTTCCTTAAGTCCCTTAGCCCCTTCCAAGTCCCAACATTTTTTTTTAGTTTTTTTTTTAAAGAAAACTAAATGATTATGCCGGTGTTTAATCTCCACCAACTTAAGTCTGCTTTTATTTCAGTCTCTGAGGATAAAGAGGTTATAGAGGTTATAGATAGTTCTTACTTGGCAATTATTCGACGTTCTTTTCTACTTTTCTTCCCGCTAGGAGGTCTCTATTCCGTAGGTTTTGCTCAGTCTCTGATACACGAAACCCAGCGTGTAATTTCTCCCCAGGTGCTGTAGCGTCCACGCCCGACTCCCAGCAGAGCACTCGAGTAGCCCCGCTGTACCAAAACCGGCGTGTAATTTCTCCCCAGGTGCTGTAGCGTCCACGCCCGACTCCCAGCAGAGCAGTCGGGTAGCCCCGCTGTACCAAATCAGCGTGTAGCTTCCTTCCCCGGTCTGTCCAAGGCGCCGTGCCCGTGTCCGAGACAGGCGTCTCCCAGCAGGGCAGCCGAGCAGCCGAGCAGCCCCGCTGCACCAAAGGTCAGCGTGCAATCCTTCCCGGGTGTGACCAATAAGCTACGCTGCAACCACTACGCCCGTCCAACCCAACAAGCGCTTCAGGTACGGGGGAAATGACTCCGACAATCGTTGTCCGAGAACACAGCAGCTCAGGTTCTCAAGGGGCTCCTCTGCACAGCAATCCACAGCGAGATCCCTGGAGAGTCAGCGAAATAACGGCAATCAGAAGTCAAGAATCAGGGACGCATCGCAGCAGCCTCTGCAGTCACTAGAAACGCCGCCAAAGCTCAGGTAGGATTTGTCAGGCCGCCCAAACGGAGCTCTCACAAACACGCCTGACGTGCAGGCGCCATCTTGCCTCCCCTCACAAACACGCCTGACGTATTCAATATTTTCAATGTTTTTATTTGCCTCTCGTAGAAATTCAAGTAAGTCTTCCCAAGCATACTCAGCACAGCTAAGAGTGAGGAACCATGTAGGAGTTCCTAAGTTTCTTAGCATACATTTCAATTCCCCATGACAACGGTACCAATACTTGTTAGTACCACGCTGACATGCCATGAGATTAATTAGCTGAGATTCCAAAACACTGTCTTGCAGTTTCACTTTATCCATAAAGTCCCTTGCCGAAACATTTTGTAGATGTGCTTCACTTTTCAGTATATGGTTCACTGCATAAGAAAGTCCAGACAAGTCACTCTCAAACAGTAGATGGAACAAATATGGAATGCATTGACGAAACCTTGGATCTTCTGCATATAATCTTGAAGTCCGGTATTCAGATGCAGGAATTTGAACAGGTCGGTCGTCATATCGTCCACCTTCACCTGTTGGAAATAACTGTGGAAAACAACGAGCTTCCAAACTTTCTTCCCATACACTAATGGGACTTCCTTTTGCTTCTTTCATTTGAAACAAGTCAATAGCATTCCCCATTACTTCTTTGGAATGCAATGGATGAACACTATAATGTTCATACATTTCTTCACTTCTAGAGACATCAACTTTTTCAATTTGCCCAGCTGAGAAATCACTGTCCTCTTCTACAGTTGTTTCCTCTTCTCCCACATACACATTTTTGTAGTACTGATTATTTTTTTACCAGATACAACGTTGCCTTTTTGACTTTCCTAACATCCACTAATTCTTGCCAGATTTTCGTACTATTTGTTGGAACACCATTAACTAGAAAAACCAGAGGTTCCTCCTCTACTTGTTCTACACCAATTGTATCAATATTTTTCCTAAAATCTAGAGGCAAATAAACAACTCTTCCCTTTAATCCTCTCTGTAAATCTGAAGGAGGCAATTTCCCTGTCTTAGGCTCCATGCGAACAATAGCCTGAAAAGGATGCACACATTGAATCAGAATAGACTCATAGGTATTTAAATCCATCAATTCAGAAGGACTGTCTACCAACTCCAGATTATTATGAATAGCTTGAGCAGGCATTCTGTTTTCATTTAATTTATTATAAAAATATTTACAAATACGTTGATCAGAACCCAAATCAAAACAATTTTCTACCAACAAATAAGTTGCAAAATCCTTCCACTCATTATTATTTATCTTTTCGCTTTTTACATATAAATCAACTAACCTAGTCTGATGCTTATAATGAGTTCGTCGACAACACACACAAGTAAAATTAGGCCTTTCACTTGAATTGACCTTAAACTTTGTAATTTCATGTTCAAATTTTTCTGTACTTGAAATCTCTACATTCTCTTCTACATTACCTTCTATTACTGTATCAATTTCTGCACTGTCCTCTTTTTCACCAAAGCAACAAAACTCAATTTCTTCACAAATGTTCTTCACATCTAATTCAGTTCCATGCAAAAGAGCACTGTTTAACTGTTTTAGTTTAAGTGCTGGACTTTTTGCATAATACAACCTTCTCACTAATTTCCTCACTTTATTATGATGCACTGCTAACATCCTAAAATGGTGAAAAACACTCTGACATACTTTTCTTGAAAGACAAGCCAGTGAATGCCCTTGCAAACCTGTTTTTTCTCTCACTCTACAAGGATCTAACTCTTGCAAAATTTTCATTTTTTGTTTAAGACTTTTCTTAGTATATGTCCGTAAGAAACTGCGAAACAAATCAATTGAATCCTGTCGCACACTACAAATACTACTACAATTCCAAGTATACACTGGAGCCTTAGGACATCTCCCTAAAACGTCATCAGCTAACACCTCTTCTGTATTTCAAGGCACAATCTTTTCTTTTTCAACAGGACAACCGTCCTTCACCTCATATGCTCGACCACTGGTGTCAACTGCATGCACCAAATCATTATCCTGAAAGTAACTTTCTTTGTTAAAAAATGGCTCACAACTTGAACTATGCTTCCATTCTCCAGAAAAAACATCGCAAACATTAGTCTGATTAATTACTCTTTTCCACTTACATTTTGATTTGAACACATTGATTACCTTATCTAGTGTACGAATTATATTCATTACTAAACTATATAATTTATTTTTCACTTTAACTGCTTCATCCAAAATCATAACTATGCTTTTTTTTCTTGTAAAAAGCGGTCTTTTTTTGATAACTCTTTACATTTTTTAATAAATTGGATACTATTCTGTTATAAAAAATTGGTCTACGAATTTCAATAAATTGATTTCTCCTTCTATTGCTATAGACAATATCATCTCCTTCTACAGGTCTAACATTTTTTGAGGGGCACAATTCCTTCTTTCTAATTACAGGTGGCCTATTCTGCTTTGAAACAACATCTTTTTTTTTTTACATTTCAATAACTTCCTGAGAAAATTCTTAGTTTGCTTACCAGAAGCATTATTATTTTTCACTGAAGATGTTGTTTTGGATGAGTCGTGTTTTTCTGTTTTCTTGGACCTTAAATCCTTTTTGTATTTTTTTGACGTCTTTCCTTTGATGGCATATTCTTTTATCTTTGTATAGATGATTATAATCTGTGGTAAAGAAAAAATAACATATTATAGACCACTACAAACATATTATATAGTAATTACAATAAGTAAACGATATAAACACTAGTTTACAACATAAGCCTGATTTACATTACATGTGCTGTGCTTTGTGGCAAAAACGATTTACTATGAAAAATGTTTTCTGGTAAAATGTCTGGCTTTAAAATTTTGGTCAAGGATCACATTGAGTGTCTGTGTGAAATAAGGAATTACATTTTCACATTTTTCAATAATGTCACCTGAGCCTTCTAACAGTTTGTCTCTCTTAGCTTAAAAGGTACTCTGTGTCTGTGTCTCATGTCACTTTGCACGTGCATAATCTCTCTTTTTATGTGTGTCATTTCTCTCTTTCTGTGTGTGTCACGACATGTGTCTCATGTGCCTAAGATCACACTGTGAGTCAAGCTTGATTTTAAATGGATAGGCCTCTTACTTCACAAATAGGCTCTAAGCTGTGTACTTAAGATCCAGGGTGTGCCGTTGAAATGAAAAAGGAATGTTATGTCTTGGTTATATATATGTGGTCTGTTTTTTGCCAATAGACACAGTGAGATAGTATTAGCACAAACACACATTAGCCTGACTCACTCTAAGAAAACATGTATTTCCATATTTTTAAAGACATCAACTAAGCACATTATTCACCCAGAACCATTTAAAATCAAGCTTGACTCACAGTGTGATCTTAGGCACATGACCAGGATGTTACATGTAATCTACCATGTCTGTCTCTGCATGCAATATGTGTGTTTGTGCTAATACTATCTCACTGTCTCTACTGGCAAAAAACAGACCACATATATATAAGCAAGACATAGCATTCCTTTTTAATTTCAAAGGCACACCCTGGATCTTGATTGCACAGCTTAGAGCCTATTTCTGAACTAAGAGGCCTAACAGACATGCTGCCTAAGATTCCCTACTAGTACATATGCTAACGCCTAACTGACTTTAAGAAATCATGTATTTCCATATTTTTAAAGACATCAACTAAGCATATTATTCACCCAGAACCATTTAAAATCAAGCTTGACTCACAGTGTGATCTTAGGCACATGACCAGGATGTTACATGTACTCTACCATGTCTGTCTCTGTATGCAATATGTCTGTTTGTGCTAATACTATCTCATTGTCTCTACTGGCAAAAAACAGACCACATATATATAAGCAAGACATAACATTCCTTTTTTATTTCAAAGGCACACCCTGGATCTTGATTGCACAGCTTAGAGCCTATTTCTGAAGTAAGAGGCCTAACAGACATGCTGCCTAAGATTCCCTACTAGTACATATGCTAAAGCCTAACTGACTTTAAGAATACACATCAACTAAGCAAATTATTCACCCAGATCCATTTAAAATCATGCTTCACTCACAGTGTGATCTTAGGCACATTTCATTTCAACAAACAAGTTCATTCCCTACTAGTACATATGCTAAAGCCTAACTGACTTAAAAAAACATGTATTTCCATATTTTTAAACACATCAACTAAGCAAATTATTCATCCAGATCCATTTAAAATCATGCTTGACTCACAGTGTGATCTTAGGCACATGACACACAGGCACAGAGTACCCTTTAAGCTAAGAGAGGCAAACTGTCAGCACACACAGGTGACATTATTGAAAAATGTGAAAACATAGTTCCTTATTTCACACAGACACTCAATGTAATCCTTGACCAAAATTTAAAAGCCAGACTTTTTACCAGAAAACATTTTCCATAGTAAATCGTTTTTAACACATAGCACAGCCCATTTAAATGACCACTACAAAACAAAGCAGAAACCTAACTCATTTCCAAAATACATTTCCAATATGCACCATTCAATCTTTTAAACTGCATTACAAAAAACATGACACACAATGCAAGAAAAAAGAAGCAGAATATGCTTCTTAATCTTCCCCATACTGCATACAGCAGTCTATCTTTATTAAAAGAATCATTACTCACCTTTAAAAATGCTTTGGAAGATTTAGAACAGTGTCAGTCACAAACACCAGATTTTCTTAAGCAGAATCTCTGAATAATGCTTCTGTCACTGAAGCCTCAGAATAATGGCACAGATTCCCTCTAATTTCAGACCCATATTCTTGTACATAACAAAATTCTTCCCACACAAATTCAAAACCAAACTGCACATTTTAATTGATTGTACATTTCAACACTTTGAAACTCACATAATATTCACCCATCCCTCCAGTGCTCATTCACCCTGTTACCATGGTAACTCCCACCTAACCCAGCACACAGTTCAAAAGTTCATCATAGTATGTTGCAAAAGAATCTAGCAAGGGTGTTTGACCTCTCAATATACTAGCTAATCATGTGCAATGTTTCTTTAAATGACCTTTTCTCAACCATTAAAATGACTTCTTTAAAAACAAAAGCATGCACCCTAATTTTCAGTGGTGAATTTTAAGAAAGCACCAATCATTTCTTGCTGTTCAAGTGCACTGAATCTCAACCACTTTTTTTCATAATTCCGACTTTCAAACTGCCATTTCATTTCCACAACTCATCTGACTAGAAGCACATCTACCTTCAAGATGCCAAAAGTCTGGTTTGTGGGTCATAACTTTGTCTACTGGAGTGAAAAATTTGCAAGTAACAGAGGTATTTACAACCTTGATTCACCAAATGTGGACATTGTGCGGATTGGACAGAGAGGAGTAAGAAGTCACCAATTGATACCATTGATAAAATCCTTTATGCATCAACCACAGCCTGACCTCATAATTGTGCACTGTGGTGGAAATTACCTGGGCACTTTGACTGGGGTAGGTTTGGAAATGCTTTGAAAGGACATATTTGGGCAATTGATGTCACTTTTTCCAAAAACTGCCTTGGTATTTTCTAATATATGCCAAAGGCAAAAATGGAACTGGTCCAACCAATTTTGTCCACAGATTGAGAAAGCAAGGAAACATGTGAATAAAACTGTTTCTGCTTTCCTCAGAGACTATGGTATGGGTTCCAATTACCACAACAACTTGCGTTACAACATGCAAGGCATCTATAGGAGAGATGGTGTACATTTTACAGATGAGGGGAATAGAGTCTTCCTCTTGAATTTGAGACTCTGCATTGGTACCTACTTGTAGGTACAAAAAACAACCACATAACACAACAGCTCTTTTCAGAGCTACCCTACCTCTAAGCACTCTAAATTATTTTTTTACTCTAATTTTTTACACTGTTTTTCCCCGTGGTGCGCTCAGGGTGCGCGTACCGGTGAGCGTACATGGGAACGCACCCAGCGCTTAACCCGCGAACATTTTGAAAAAAAAAATAGATTTTTTGCCCTTCAGGGTCCTTCTAGGCCCCCCTCAGAAAACCTAGGGGTCAAGGGGTGTCTACCCTTCCCCCTTTTAATCATTTCCCCCATTTTATTTTCACCTCTTGTGTCTCGATTCTACCGAGACACAAGATGGCTGACTCCCCGGACTGTTTGGAATGTTGACAGACATCCGAGAACCAATAAACTTTCCGCTCGCGCACTCCCGTGGCGTGCTGGGTGCGCTCCCCGGTACGCGTACCAGTAAGTGCTCGAAGCACGCTTAGTGATATATATGTGTTTTTGAAGTTGCTTTTCATAAATACCACTGGAACAATTTTAAACAAATACGGGAAAGGCCCTACTACCTACCAGTCCCTACCATTTTTCCAAGTTTGGTGTAATTCCGTTCAGCCATTCAGGCTGTAGCCATGTCTAAATGTCCTATGGAAAATTGCATGGGGAAAACAAATTTGAAAGTGTTAAAATTTAGAACCAATCAAAATGGGACTTTGGTTTTGTATTTGTGTGTGATAAAGTTTGATTGGTTATGTAAATATCTAAAATGAGAGGAAAGCATGGCCATTTTGTGATACTACTGTCTGAGGTACAGTTGTGAGGAATTTTTGGTGCTGAATTTGTGGTGTTTGATTTACACAGTACTAACTCTTCTCCTACTTTCAAAATGGTGAGTTGTTCATTTGTAAGGGGAACTATGTTGTACACTTTAAGATAATTTGAAAAATATTTTCTGTTAGTTATTTACAGTCCTTCTGTAATAGTTATGCATTAAGATAGGCTTCATCACATGCAGTGCTTCATATTTCTAGTTCCTGCCTGATACTATACACTACCCAATTAATTTTAAAGAACTAAATACTTGATGAAGTTAGTTTTATATTATGTATTACTAAAAACGATAAATGAAAGTGATTCTTTTTTTCTGCAATTTACAGCAAGAATGGATCACAATGATGAGACCGTGGAAATTTCCTTTCAATTATCCACTACATTTATTGAAATTGACAGCACTAGTAATGAACTATTTTCACAAGGAGGAGATGACTTTAATGATTTTTTGATCAATCTCTTGAAAACAAATTTATCGAATGTTTGAATACCATAGAGTTACAAGAATCATCATTGCAGACTTTTCATGAGGAGATTCCTGATGATTCGATTGAAGATGAAATTCCTGATGAGGACATGTTACTAGTTCTTTTAAATTATGAAAATTTAGAAGAATATATTTATATTTAGAAATTTAAAATTGTTTGAGACATTAATCATTTTTATTTCTAATATATGAGGTAGTGGCGAAGTGATTGTAGTATAAAATTACACTTATAGTATAGAGTGCAACATTTTTATGTTACATAGTAAGTTTACTCATATTTACTTCCCTTCTCCCACTATATTATCTCCAATGTGTATTTGACATCTCTTCTTCATCTCCAGCCTCCTTTCTCTCACTGTCTGTCTCTGATGCACCCTATCGCTGCCATTTTGTGTAGTTACAGAAGAGAGAGAAATATAATAGTTCAGACAAGAAAAGGGAGCAAAGTAGACTACCCCTCACCCCCTAGGCCTTTTCAGGTGGTCCCAAAAGGATCTGTTCCTACTTTCCTGAGAGACTATGGTATGAGTTCCATATACCACAATAACTTGATGCAAGATATCTACAGAGCACACGGTGTACATTTTTCAGATGTGGGGAACAGAGTCTTTCTCTTAAATTTTAGACTCTGCATCGGTACCTACTTGTAGGTACAAAAACACCCACATAACACAACAGCTCTTTTCAGAGCTACCCTACCTCTAAGCACTCTAAATTATTTTCTTACTCTAAATTTTTACACTGTTTTTTCCCCTTGGTGCGCTCAGGGTGCGCGTAACGGGAAGCGCACATGGGAACGCACCCAGCGCTTACCCCGCGAAGAAAAAAAAATTAGTATTTTTGCCCTTCAGGGTCCTTCTAGGCCCCCCTCAGAAAACCTAGAGGGTCAGGGGGTTTCTACCCTGCCCCCTTTTATTCATTTCCCCTTTTTATTTTCACCTCTTGTGTCTCGGTTCTACCGAGACACAAGATGGCGGACTCTCCGGACTGTTTAGAATGTTGACAGACATCCGACAGCCAATCAGCTTTCCGCTCGCGCACTCCCGTAGCGCGCCGGGTGCGCTCCCCTGTACGGGTACCAGAGAGCGCTCGGAGCGCGCCTATAGATATATATGTGTTTTTGAAGTTAATTTTCGAAAAAACCACTGGAGCAATTTTCACCAAATATAGCAAAGGCACTTCTGCGTACCAGTCCCTACAATTTTGCAAAGTTTGGCGTAATTCCGTTCAGCGGTTCGGGCTGTAGCCGTGTCAGAACGTCCTATGGAAATTAACATGGGGAAAACATGTTTTGGGGCCCCCCTTTTTTCTCGGCCCTCACTTCACAAATCCCCCCGAAACTTACAGGGAAGGAGCGGAGCGGAGCTAGCCAAAATTTTGGAAAATTACACACAAATTTCTCAACCGGCGCCAAAGTTATTCCCAATAGAATGTTGCGGATTTCCTCTGGTAGCTAGGCCCTAACTATAACTACCTACTGGCGACCGCCAGTAGGTAATATATATATATATATATATATATATATATATATATATATATATATATATATATATATATATATATATATATATATATATATATATATATAGTTATAGTTATATACAAGTCCCCATGCTGCCAGACAATAACAATAACAACCTGAGCCCCTGTAAGACTCACAAGAGCTTCTCGCTCCCTCAGGAATCAGAGGAGCATGTTGCTCCTCCAGGAGCAAGTTGGTCAACAGGAAGAAAGCCCACTCAGCCAATCAGATCACTCTATTATTTGAAGTTAACTGCTCATTGTACTCTTGCAAACCCAACCATCCATATGTACTAATAGATTCACACTCAGTCACAAAAAACATGCTTTTCGCATACAGATTTAGCTTTCTGCCAACTTTGGTGTAATGCCATTCAGCCATTTTGACTGTAGGACTGTTCAAAAATCCCCATGGAAATTGCGAGGCGAAATTAAGTTGTGCACCCCCATGTTTTCTCAGCTCCCACTTGATGGATGACCCATCAAGTCCTAAGGTGTCTGCCCTTTTTGTTGGAAAGTTTTTTGAAGATTTATCCCACAGCACCAAAGGTTTATTAGGAAACAAATGAATCCCTTTTCCAGTGGTAACGTGGTCCTAATTCTAACTAGCCAATACTGGTCACCAGTGGATAGTAATAGTTAGGAAATTGTGTTCCCTCGAGACAGCCACAAACACAGGAAGGTGGGGCTCATCTTCATACTGAACACTCATCTGCATTCTGAGGTGGCTCATACTTACATCTGAATAGGCTGTGTCCTGTCCTCATACAAAACACTGATCTACCCCAATGGTAACTTGGCAGACAGGACTGTGCTGAAATGGATCCTTTTGCACTTCAGAGAGTTCTTTTTAAGTCACCCTCTACATCAAAGGCATTTTTCTGTATAAGTACTGGATCTCTGACCCCCACAAATCATACACTTCTGTATCTTGAACTGAACCTATCTCAGAACCCCTGCTGTACTGCTTAAATGACCTAACTGTACTGCTTTAATGGAAGGAATGCTCTTCTGCATGTTGTCCTGCTGCCTGCTGCTCTCTGACACTGCTGGAAGGAGAGTTGAGCAATGCCTTCCCTCCAAGTGATCTCCAAGGGCTTGCTGGCTTGTCTCCTTTTCTTCTAAAGTCTCAGGGACACAAAAGACTTCCTACAATTTTGCTGGTGTTTCTGGGTGTCCGCTCTAAGAATCTGTGTAAGCCACCACTGTATCATGTCCTTGCACAGCAAGCATCAACACCTGTGACCATGAGGCCCTGTCTGCTGTTCGTGATGCCCGGCCCAATCTCTGCAGGAACATCGCTGGGGACGCCCTACCTGCTCCGGCCGACTGCCTTCCCTATGAACGGGGCACCTCCCTCAGCTTGAGAAGGTAAAACTTTAGTGGGACCTGTTTGTAACTGTATCCGATCTGCACTCCATTACGGTCGGCCTGACCTTTGGATTTACCCCAGTCTAGCGTGACCTATATTAACCTTTTAGCGCTAGTGACTTATAGGCACTGTGGTTGGTTTATTCTTTAAAAACTCATAACTCTGGTTCTATTTTTTGGAGTTTTGTCATTTTGGTCTTGTTTTATTTATACAAATAAAATCTATATCTGTAACACTGTATTAAGTATTTTTGTGGTGTATTTGTTGTGTTGCTATGTGGATGTGTTGCACAAATACTTTACACATTGCCTTTGGCATTTCTAACAGTCTGTGAGTGGGTGTATGCATTTTCTTAATTGGGGTCTGAAACCACTACGGATTCTACGGGGGAGGATGCCCTGAGTGCTGTGGTGGATCCACTGATCCTTGCATGCCAAAAATAAAATATTTTGGACAATTTCTTGGCCATTGGTCATAAGTGGTCCCTCACAGACACCCCTCCATCAGTTCCATGTGGTCAGGATACCTCTATCCTGACCCCTTAAATTCTTTTTAGATTCAACCCTCCACCCCCAGAAACCGTGTCCCAATTCATAATATGTCTCCCACATTTTTTCTCTCGGGTTGCAGCCAGCCAACCATGTTGGCACGTGGATTCAGGAATGCTCTGCCATGGATACGCTTCTCAAGATATGTATAAATCTTTTTTCTATAATAACACCAACACTACTTAAAAGATTTACACCAAATTGCAAAAGGCATTCTTTCTGGACCAAGATCTAGCTTTCTGCCAAATTTGGTTAAATTATGTTCAGCGGTTTGGTCTGTCTAAAATCCTCATAGGAAATTGCATGGGGAAAATGCATTTTGGGACCCTCTTTTTTTAAGCCCTGCTAGATGAATCACCCCAAAGCTTTCCATACAGCAGCTAAAGTGAGTTTTGTAAAATGGCCCCAAAATTATAAGAAAAACAAAACGCTTTTCTTATGGAAATTTGGCCCTAACCATAACTACCTAGTGGTGACTGCCACAAGGTAATATATTCAAGGAAATAAACAAAGGTTAAAGTGGAGTTTTATATATATAAAAAAAGGTGGGATGGAGCACACTGTCTGGCATACCATCACACCATGGACAAGCATGATCCTACTCTAACACGAGTAAGCATGACACTTGTCCTTTTTCAATGGTCTCATGTGTGCTCACCTACATCTGCAGGCAACACCAAACACTGTGCCCAGCTTGTCTGTGCTCAAAACACCTTTTACTTCCACAGAGACCGACACGCACCAGAAGCTGCTGTGCACGTCAAGAAAGAGGTGGGTACCCGGGGTAGAGGAAGTAGTGTGTACACGTCCACGGGTACTGCACATCTGGTATACCAACAATGGCATTCACATGCAAATAGCATACCAATGTTCACAAGTGGAAGGCAGCAAGTACAAGTAGTTTGTGGACATCCAGGAGTACAGCGAGCATGTATGAAAGTGGAGTGGGAGTAGGTTCCCATTTACAGGCAGCGCCTGTGGAACAACATGTTTGCATGCTTACCGTACATGGCATGTGTATATATCATATATATATATCTCTGTCATTCTTTCTCTCACCCTACTTAAGAGGGGAAAGTCCCTCTATTCAGATGGGTGGGTGTGTGAATTTGGATTATTCGTACTGTACTACTGAGGTGAGATTCAGATCTTAAAGCTAAGTTCGGTCTTTATCACAGATTCAGTGCAAAGTGAAACTCCAGAGGAGTGGGTACTCTGCATGCATGTATGTGTATATTTTGTATGGTATAGGCAAGTGGTGGGTCAGTTGTGGACTATTATTTGCTCAGGCTTTGTTGTTAATGCCAGCTTCAGAGTCCAGACTCCAGGGTGGGGAGAATATGAAATCACCCTCTCCCGCCACTGCAGCAATCTAGACAAAGGGACAGTGAGAAGTGGACGACACTGGTAGGTGTCCTAGGCTAGTCGAAAGACAGCCCTGGTGTGGCAGGCTCCTTCGGCCTGCAGCCCTAGTCTAGGCCCATAATACAAAGTTACACCAGTTGGCAAGGAACCTGAAGGTCTGCTCCCTAAAGAATAAGTAAGTTACTGCGGCATACCTTGCTGAGTCAGAAGCGGGTGTCAGCAGTTAGATGCAACCTTAGGGTAGCGCTTTAAAACTGAGTTTTTCAGTAACTCTGTGTAATTCTACTGTGTAAAACTCCGCGAGCTCCACCCAGACCTATTTATAACTCTCTGTTGTGCAGAGTATGCTTAGGATGATTGCCAGACTTTCTCAGACAAGCAAACTCAAATATTGCTCATATCAATTTTAACACACTTAGAGAATTATGTTCCATAGATCCAGAAAATGTCTTTCAGTACTTCTGTCACACATTTGAAGCCATACTTCGCTTCATCTGCAACAAAACAAAATTCTCCACTTAGCAAGGTTTTTAACTACTTTTCTAGGAAGTAATAACAAGCAAGGGGAATCCGTACCAACGAATGAAGGAGAAAATACTATGGACCAAGTCAGGAGTGACTTGATTGATTTATATAGTCCTATAGTACAACTTAATGAATAGCAGATTAACATTTTCAGGAGCATTACAGCTTCCGTTGATGGTGGAATTCTGCATGAGAAATCAGGACATACCTGCAACACATTCAAGTGTACACTTCTCCGTATTAGTGGTCAAGCTGGCACTGGGAAAATATTCCTTATATAAGTATTTACTGCTTAAGTTAACAAAAATATACATTGTAATACCACCAAGTGCTCTGGCTGATCACAAAATAAAAAGTATATCTTTCCATTGTCTATTAATGTTGCCATTTGACCATGGCAACTGCAATACAACAAGTTATCTGATGATTCTTTTCGTGAAGTTCACTGAGTTCTTAGGAAAGTCAGGTCTCTTATTTTGACGAAGTATGCCTGGTTTCAAACTTGATTGTAGCCTCCAAACATCTGAAAATGCACGAAATTCTCAGAACAGACTATGAAACAATATTTGAAGGAAATCATGTCACAGGGTTTGGTGACCTGCTTAAGCACACTTCACTGTGAGGGCATTTTTAGGGTTTATGGGTGAGTAAGGGTATTGGGTGGTAAGGGTGATTTTAGGGTTTAGGGGTGGGCGAGGGCATTGGATTGTAAGAGTATTTTTTAGGGTTTAGCTTTGGTTAAGGGTATTGGGTGATAAGGGTATCGTTACGATTTAGGGGTGGGTGAGTTTAGGCGTCTATAAGGAAATATATATATATATATATATATATATATATATATATATATAATGTACACACACACACACATATATATATTCCCTGAAAATAACGAAGGTTACAGGGACGTTATAGTTAGGCTCAGCTTTCACTCTTACAAAACCAGTGATATTCTGCAGATATGGTTATCTAAGCTGAGTATAACTTACACCCTCGCACTGCACTACTTATGACCTCACATATTACATCACTCATGAAATGGTCAGTGACATCACTAATTACATCACTGATGATATCTCAAATGACATCACTGATGATATCATTTTGTGATGTAAGTATTTTGGAAGAGTTTATGATTGTTAAATATTTATATCAAGGTACTACAAAATTTAAATTAGTATACTATGTGTACAACTAATGTGTGTTTTACAACTAATGAGTGACAGTACTTTTAATATATATTATATGAGTTGCTATGTGACTGTATGTATCCTTGTGTGTGGGGGAGTGAGTGGCTGTAGAGTGTATCTATGGGTGTGTAAGTGCTGTGTGGATGAGTAAGATGCTGTGGGAGTGGCTGTATTGGTGAGTGAGTGGGTGTGTCAGTGACTGTATGGGTGTGAGAGTGGCAGTGTGAATGGCTCTATGGGTGGGTAAGTTGGTGTGTAGTGACTGTATGGGTGAGTGAGTGGGTGTCTGAATGGCTGTATGAGTGAGTGACTGGGTGTGTAAGGGGCTGCATGGGTGAGTGAGTGGCCATTTGAGTGGGTGTTTGCTTAAGCAGGAAGGTATGTGAGTGGCTGTATTGGAGGTAAGTGTCTGTGTGAATGCCTGTATGCGTGAGTAAGCACATGTGTGAGTGATTGTATGCATGTGTGGATGGGTATGTAGGTTGTTGTGTGAGGGCATGTATGGGTGAGTGAGTGGCTATGTTGAGAGGCTGATTAGGTGAGTGAGTGGGTATGTGAGTGACTTTGTTATGTTATGTTATGTTATTTATTTACTACTCAAAAAGAGTGTCCCGGCGCTTTATTGGAGAAAGGAAACGCTGCAACATAATAACATAACACCAGATAAAAAGAAAGAAAACAAAGATGCCAGACAAAAACTCACAATAAACAGGCTACTGAGTAAACAGCCAAGTTTTAAGGCCTTTTCTAAAGGCCAACAAGCTAGTGGCTCCCCGCAGAGCAAGCGGCAAAGAATTCCACAGCCGTGGCGCCAGCAATCCGAAAGAGCGGCCTCCGAGGCGCGCTTTCTTTACACGAGGAACAACTGCCAAGTACAGGGATTCCGACCTCAGAGACCTGGTCGGTTGATAAAAGACCAGTCTCTTTTGGAGGTACTTGGCTCCCCCCTTGTGAAGAGCTTTATAGGCCAAAGTTAGAGCCTTAAAGGCAATCCTTAGGTAAATAAGTGGGTGTGTGAGTAGCTCTATGGGTGAGTGTATGGTTATTTGACTGGCTGTATGGGTGAGTGACATTTTTGTATGAGTGGGTGTATGGGTGAGTGACTGTTGCTGTATGAGTGAGTGAGTGGCTGTGTGAGTGGCTGGAGGAGTGAGTGGGTATGTGAGTAATGGTACGGGTGTGTGAATGGGTATGTGAGTGCTTGTGCGGGTGTGTGAGTGGGCATACAAGAGGTTGAGGGCATGTGAGTGGTTCTGTGGATGATGTCATCAGTGATGTCATTTGAGATGCCACTGACCATGTCATGAGTGATGCAATATGTGAGGTCATAAGTACTGCATTACGGGGGCGTAAGTTATAATTAACTCAGGTAACTATAACATTCCTGAATTTTGCTAGGTTTGTATGAGTGAAATCTGAGCCTAATTATAATGTCCCTGTAACCTTTAATTTTTTCAGTTAATTTCTATGTTTTTTAAAATTCTATTTCCTAACTATAACGTCCCTATAACCTTTAGTTTTTTTCAGTGAATTTCCAAGGTTTTTCAAATTATATTTCCTAACTATAATGTCCCTTTAAACCTTGTTTTTTTAACTGAATGTCTATGGTTTTAATTAGAAGCCATGTTTTTAGAGTGGTGGAGAAAGGGGGTGGGGCCTACGACTAGCTTTCAGGAATCCTTACCTGTTAGACTTACTGGAGGTAACAGGGGGGCTGCTTGACTCCCAAGAACCCTCAGTATCCAAGAGGACTTTATCCCCCAAGCAGCAATGCACCAGGAGTGACATTTTCAGATTGGTGGAGAAAGAGGGCGGGTCTCCAACCAGCACTCAGCAATCGCACTCTGTGGGACTTACTTTAGGTAACAGGAGGGCTTGTTGGACCCCAAGGGCCCTCCCCAGTCTCCATTAAAATGCACTTGGCCTGTCTCCAAATTTGACCACTGCACTCGGCTGCTCCTGTGTCACTGGTGAAGCAGACTTTGTGTTTACCTGAACCTTGCCCTCTGCTGATCTTAAACGCTGAAGAATGGAACTGTAAGCTAAGTAATTACCCGTGAACCCGCATTGTTGTTTTCCTCCATAGGATAACATTGAACTGTTTGAAAATTACACTGTCGACTTTTAAAAGACAAAACAATTTTTTTGGGGAAAACGTACTTATCTTTTTGCAAAGATCTTGGTCTTAAAATAAAACTCAAACAAAGCTTATATTTATAAAATTGGTGTGGATCTCCTATTTGGGCCGTGTGTCAGTTTTTGGTCAATGTGTGT
Organism: Lissotriton helveticus; assembly: GCF_964261635.1. Taxonomy (NCBI): domain Eukaryota; kingdom Metazoa; phylum Chordata; class Amphibia; order Caudata; family Salamandridae; genus Lissotriton; species Lissotriton helveticus. Next base: position 302,633,080 of record NC_136067.1, on the reverse strand, counting down.
AAAATACATGTTGCACATTCCTCTGTGTTAGGCCTAAGGCTTCACACCTGCACTACCACTAATAGAGCACTTTGGGTATACATTGAGCTCTGTAACCTTATGTGGAATCTTTGGACTTTGCGCACAGTATAACCACCTAGTGGTATACCATATACAGAGCCAGCTTCCAACATTTTTTCACAGAGATCCTTTTGTTACTGCAGTTGATAAGATATAACCTTAATATAGAATAGTGACTGTTATGAACTGTCATCAAAGAGCTGCGTGCAAACTGCATAAAATAGGTTAGGACGTTTTGTATTTTTCCCCAGTCTTTCATTATCTATTCCTAATGTTACAGAAAAGTGTTTGTCTGGGTAGTTATACTTTCTTTGTTAGTAAAGTCAGCCTTTACTAGTGCTTTTAAACAAATTAAATGTATGTGAGAGAGAGGCCTTTACTAGTGCTTTTAAACAAATTAAATGTATGTGAGAGAGAGGCTATGGAGAGATGAGGGGCATTTTGCCAGGTGGTCGTGAGGGAATCCGAGGAGATGGTCACGGGGCAGGGCATGCCAAAAATGGTTGTCGCACCCTGCCAGCAGATCTAAAGCTGGTCCTGGTTCTGCAACATATGTACAGAACCCCTCAACTTGTATTAGAAATGTGAATGGAGATGGTAGAGAATGGCCACATTTTTTGTATTTTCCTTTTGTTTGACCAGTCAGTTTCACCTGCCAGCCAGATGGAGCTGAGAAATGTTGGAAGGAAAATAAATAAAGAGTGCCATAAAGTGCATGTCAAACTCACTCTTCCTCAGCTGACTCTCTTCACCACAGCTCCCAGTCCTGCTGTGACACAGGACAGTCTGGAGCCAAGTACTGATGCAGGGACTTGTGAGGCACTGGTCTAGGAGCGAAGGGTGTGGCGAGCACATGCACAGGGTAGTGGGACTGCCCATGGCAGAAGCAGGCTGTGATGCAGAATGGTGAGAAGGCATGGAGGCACAGAAACTGCCTAACAGCAAGGGGTAAACATGACAGAGAAGGATGAGCCAAGCATCAGGTGCTGCTTACCTGATTCTTGGGCTCTTACTGGAACCAGCAAATGCCATTCTGCACACTGGCCTTTTTCTTGTGCACAAAGTCAGGGTTGTTTACCAACATCTAGCAATGTGTACCAGCATGACTGTTGGGAAATTGAAGCGTGACACAGAAACCAATGGAAGGTATGTTTATTCACTGCTCACACCTCCAAGTGACCTCCGACAATGCCAGCATTCTAACCCCAGAATTCCGAGGCAAGCGCCTGGACATTCAATTAATAATAGAGCAGAGGGGAGAACTGTGGAGCGAAAGAAAGAGGGTACCAATGGACAGGGGAGGGATAAATAATAAAGGGAATAATAACTGTGTTTAAGATAAATTGTGTTTTACATTTTACCTGTACGGAGGTTAATTACAACTCATGTCCCCCTTTTTTAACATGCAGATCATATACTATCAATTAACACCGCCAGATTTATGATGGTTAATGGTTGGATGACAAAACAAAAAGTCTAATGTATGGTAGAATATGGGATGGAACTATACAGTAACTCAATCTGTAGTGTAATCCATGAATCATGCCAAGTTTCTCCTGACTCTTATGGGTCAGTATCAATTGTAACAGTGGGTCTGGACCCTGATAGTTCCTTACGGGGCACCTAGATTGTCTGTCCATGCTCCACATTTTGCCATTGTTTAACACTACAACATTCTTCCTCACTAGGGTAATATTTTTCGGCTCAGAGAGACAACTGTCCTTAAGTCTACAGGATTTTGGGAGTTGTACTATTACCCTGTCTCCAATCCTCCTCTCCCTTCTGATAGTCCTTTGTTACTTATTGTAGTGCATGCTGCAGTCTTCTTGGTATTGTTTCACTTGTTTCCCAATTTTGTCTCTGCGGACCCATACAAGTTGCCCTCCTCCTCACCAAGTAGGCGTTAGTTTGGTACCTGGCACCCTACCTTTGAGTGATATGAAGGGAGAGACTCACGCATTGGGAGCACTGTAGTAAAACCACAACATGTCTTGCAATGATTTGTCCAATGGAGTTTGTGATGCTGTGACTAGTTTTCTTTGATCTTCCTTTTAGTTCTCTCAACTAACCCATTTGCTCATGGATAGTACAAAGCTGTGGTCATATGGGTTATAGATAAGCTCTTTAGGAAAGCTTTCATCTCCTCAGAGATCAATTGCACTCCATTGTCTGAAATTAAGCTATTAGGAATGCCCTCAGTACAAAATGTGTCCATGAGGAACTCAATCATCACCTTAGAAGTAATGGAATGGACCACCCTGGTTACTATCCAATGGGAATGATAGCAAATTAATACAATCATGTATACCAACTGCCAACTTATCCCACAGTTTGCTTGGTACTGCTACTGTGCGCATCAGGTTTTCCGTACCTTTTTGTCTTGTAACTCTGGGCACATGATTAGCGGTTCTTGCCTGTATTCTCTAAAAGATTGTCCATTCCTTGGAACCAGTAATGTGCTCTGGCCGTGCTTTTAGTCTAGCTCCTACCTGGATGCCCTTCGTGTGCAAGTCCAGCTATCCTATCTGATTAATTCCTGAGTGCTATTAATTTATCTCCTCTTTTGATTAGTTTTCCTTCAATGTTAAGTTTTTGTCTAATCCCCCCCAAAAAAAACCTTGTACATCTTCAGATAATTTGCATTGTTTGTTAGGCCAGTCCTGTACAGTGTTGTCTTTCACTCTTGGTAAGGTTTCATCTTCCTCTGTACCTGTTTCCCATTCTTCCTTACTGATGCCTGCTAACAGAACTTCCAAAATAAGATTATTGTGACCCTCATCATTGGCTTGACAATTTCCTATAGGCATCCTTAAAAGGCAATCTGCTGCTAGATTCTTAACTCCTGCGATGTATTCCATTTTATAGTTGTACCCTTCCAGCCCGAGCACCCATTTGAAAATGCGTGGAAGCGTGTTTTCAGTACCTCTGATAGAAAAAATGTAGGTCAAAGTTTTGTGATCTGTGCACAGGGTTAAAGGTAGACCCCAGAGAAAGTACTTAAAATGTAGGATATCCCAATAGCAGGCCAAAGCATCTCTCTGAATAGTAGAATAGTTTTTCTCTGCCCCTTTGAGTGCATGTGATGCAAATGCTACTACTTGCTCAGAATTGTTTACAACTTGTGTTAGGATGGTTCCTAACCCCTTTGTACTCACATCAGGGGTTAAGATGGTTTTACATCTAACAACAAAAATGCCCAGAGTAGGAGCTGCTACAATTGCTTCCTTAATGCTGTCAAATGTGCTCTGTACTTGTTCATTCCATATAAAATGTACTTTAAGTAGTAATCCACCAGTCCTAAAAAGGATTTGAGTTTGTCTTTATTAGTAGGTGATGGTGCTTCCGTAACCACCTCAATCAAGTCCAACTTAGGTTTTATTCTCTCTTTGGATATAGTGTGGCCAAGATAGTCAACAGATTCTACTCCAATTTGGCACTTTTCGAGTTTGAAAGTTAGGCCTGCCTCCTTGAGTACAGTCAAAACAGACCTTAACATGTTGTTATCCACTTCTTCTGTATCCCCATAGAATAAAACACCATCTTGGAAACCAAGAACATTTTTAAGGCCCCTTAGAATTTGCATTGAAAAACCTCCACTGCAGAAGCTAGGCCAAACCGCATTCTACGATGCCTGTAAGCCCTGAACGGAGTTAAGAAAGACATGTAAGACTGGGTGGAGCTCTACTTGGTGATATGCTTGTGACAAATCAATTACACTAAGATAACATGCATTACCCATGGTGCTCAACATTTCATTCAATGAAACTCTATGATAGGTTGGAGTACTCACAGTTTATATTAATCATGCAAAGGAAACTTTAAACTTTGTAATGTTACAGTGCTTACATTAGTGATACTGCTTAAAATATCTGTTAACTTTAGTGTCTGCCCATATATGTTTTGCCCTTTAAGTGTGGGAGAGTGTGCTGTAAACACTTATGATGTGACTGCTTTAAATATGGTAATGCTCACGCAGTCAGGCGTAGGAGATTTTCCCCAAGCTGTGCCTGTCAGCGTGACAGGCAGAAACACTAAGAGGAGTAACCATGCGGTGCCTGTTAGCACAGCACTTACATGGCTGTGCCCATCAGCATGGCAAGCAGAACAGAATGGGGCAACAAAACTGAAAAGGCTGTCGGTCAGCGCAACAGACTGGAACTACTTGATATGCTGAAACACTTAGCCTGTGCAGTCACCAGACAGAGAACACCGACCCAGCGATCCACAGGGAGGAGCCGGCTCTGTAATAAGCTGTGCCTATCACTGTAAACCTCTGCTTCCACTATGCTGGTGACTGCCTTAGCTGTGCCCGTCAGGGTGACAGGCTCCTTCACAAAGACCGAAATTTCCATGACTGAAGGAGTGCACCATCGCAGAGAAAGGTGTCAAACCACAAGAACAGAGTAGCAATCAAAGGCAGAATAAGGGGACTCCTTGAAGATGTAATGGAACTCCCCCTCAGACAAAATGAACAACTCTGAATCCAGAAACGCCTCAATGTCAATGTCAATGTTAATGTCATACGTTCTTATATAGCGCACATACACCGTGACGTCTCCTAGCGCTTGCAGCAAATAAAGAACGGTAGATCGGACCAGCAGTACACATCTATGGGCAGCTAAGAAAACAACCAGGTTTTTAGCTTCTTACGGAAACATTTGTGATCCGAAGTGGAGGAGATGTGTACAGGAAGTTTTTTCCTTAGCATGGGGGCAGATAAGAAAAGGCGCGGCCTCCATTGCGTGAGGTCCGAATGCGGGGCTGAACAAGATATGGCTTAGAACATGACCTTAAAGTTCTAACAGGTACATACCATGTCAGTTTGTTTTTCAGGTAATGGGGACAAGCCCCGTACATTGACTTATGAACAAGACTTAACATTTTAAAATGACATCTTTGTCGAATAGGAAGCCAGTGGAGAGTCCGGAGATTCGGGGCAGATGGATCTCTCCGAGGGAGGTCAATGACCAGCCTCGCTGCCGTGTTCTGAAGGATCTGGAGCTTGGTCAGCAGGTCCTCATTCAGTGCAACAAGCAAGGCATTACCATAGTCTAAACGGCTAATAATAAGCCCTTGCACCAATGGTTTCCTTGCTTCAATGGGTAGCCATTTAAAGATTTTACGAAGAGAGCGTAGGATCCCATAACAAACCCCTCAAAAAGGGCACAGCACCATTGCCCTGAGCAGAGACAGCTGTTGATAGGAAAGAAGAAAAACAACAACCGTTAAGGTTCAGAGGTGACAATAAACTGCACTTGGAGAATGTAGAGCCGATGAAGAGGGGAAGAGTAATCAGCAGGAAAATGAAGTGACAAATATAAGTACCTCAAACTGGAAGAACCCAGTTTTGTCAGGGCACTTCAGATACAGCATACACAGAAGAGTCACTTACAAACTGTCCCAATTAAGTCTTACTTTCTTAGTAAGCCGTGAATTACTTTAATCGTGGGTGGAGCTTTCACCTGCAGAAACCAGGATCCCATCCTCGTCGCCAATGTTGATAAATTGAAGATCGAGACAGGAACCAGTAGAAGGTGAGTTTATTCACTGCTTACACCTCCAAGTCACCTCACACAATGCCAGCATTCTAACCCCAACATTCAATGGCAAGCGCCCAGACATTCCATCAATAGTAGAGCACAGAGGGAACTGGGGAGGGTAAGGAAGAGGGTACCAAGGAACAGGGGAGGGATAAATAACAAAGGGAATATTAACTGAGAGGAAGATAAATGATGTTTTACATTTTACTTGTATGGGGGTTAATTATGACAATGAAACTTCACCATTAAATCAAAAATGCCCTTGTGATGAGGTTTGTTACAGGATACACATTATGCAGAGTAAGAGACTAGACAGATTTAAAACACCATAGATCACTGTGGAAGATGTTTAATTTACTTCCTTCATTTTACTTTCTCTGGACTCTCACTGTGATGCTGATTGGGAAAGCACAGCTAGAGCAGGGAGCAGTGAAAAGTTTGAAATGTGCCATCAAGTAGTCAGCACAAATGCTACTGCTGGAGATGTGAGATGATCGATCTGTGCCATTAAGTAGTCCATGTGTTCAGTACCCAACTGTTCCCTTTGTTATAACAGCATTACAATTGAGGGCTTGTAATTGTATAACTGCACCAGGCAGAAAATAAAAATTGTGCAGTGAGAGCTACCAGAAGCACTGGCTTTTTGAATAACCCCCACCCTGGGCGAGGCTGGGTACCTACTCTGCAACCATGATACCCTCATAGTAGATAGTGCGCTCTATAAATAAACTTAACATAGCTTAACAGAGTTTGTCATACAATTGTGTAGGCATTACCTTTCTTCTTCGAACACCCCTTAATATGTCTCCCACACACATCTCATAACTTAAGGCCACACTATAAGTTTAATCTTTTCCAATGGGGCCAGTAACAAGAGTTACTAGCTCCATTGCAACTGCGAGCTGGCAAAACCTGCAGCTGAATCTCGGCAGAAATTGAGGAATTGCTGTGAGAATCAGATGCAGTATTATATATTTCCTGGAAATTCCCCATTTCTAAGGTGGCATTCAGGTTTTTCTTCCTTCCCAGTGGTTCTCAATACCCCAAGTTACGGTAACTTCGAGGGGAGGGTGAAATACAGTAGGATAAAACTTGGAACTCTAATGAGGTCTAGTAGGATGTTGATCACTCTTGTGAAACCCAGGCTGGGAGCCATTGGACAGCTGCAGCCCTCTCTGGACAGTCTGGTACTGCTCTGTGATAATCTAGCAAAGCTGCACAGAGCAGCAACACATGGTTACCTCCTCCACCCACATCTGTCTGCTGCCACACCACAGGGTAGCACTAGTGGCGGCTCCTCTGTCAAGGCAGAAGAGCTTCTCCCCACTGCTCCCTGAGCAGTGCAAAAAGGAAACATAAAGTAATGATAACACAATGTTATTATCATTTTATATTTCAGTGCTGAGCCAGGGCTGTGATATCCTGATAGGCGGCAGCAGCCAGAAGGGAGGAGGAATGGTGGGCACCATAAGTGTGCATGATGATTTGTAAGGGATGCTAAAGGTCTAAATGTGGCTTGGAAAATTAGGCCAAAAAAATTGTAGCCTGCTAATTTAAAGTGTAATGCATGAGAAGTGCTGAAAGGTGAGAGAGAAAGTGGTGTCTTAAAAAAGAAAGAAAATACCCATCAGCCCACCCAATGGCGGAGAATCATCATTTGGGATTTGTTGAGAAACTGGTATCTACTAGGTTACTCACTTAGGATGTCATGAGAAATCCTAGTGTGTGATCCACCAGTGATGGAAGCCAAACAGATGTAGTACAGGTGCTGAAAATGGGAGAAAGTTGCAGTGCTCAAAAAAGGTGTGTAAGGATCAAAAAGAATTTGTGAAGATTAAAATTGACTAATGTGGTGCCAAGAAATTACTTAAATAAGGGGGCCACCACACTGGCAAGGTTAAGAAAACAGAGTGTTGATAGTGTCAACAAATACTACTATCTAATGGTGGTCGACATGTTTCAGCCAAGACAATGGCTTTCTTCAGGACCTATTAATGTAAAAACACTACTGCAAACTGTGGGTACAGAGTAGGAGATATCTGTCCGTTAAACAAAGAAACATTTTGTACCATGTAAAACCAAATAGCCTACCGTACTTTTAGCACTGGAGGTTAAGAACATGGTCAATGAAAATTCTCACCTGTGAAAAGACAACACACACATATGCAAATACAGTTTTCTGGGTGTATATTGTATATATCTAAACATGTACTGGCCTTAAGTCCAATCTAGAAGCCACGTTATACCACATTTATTAATGACTCACCCAAATATTTGATGGGGAAAAGCCTCACCTCGCCTGGCACTCGCTCAGGTTGAGAGGCCCCGCTCTAGAGAGATTGGAAAAAATGAAAAAAGAAAAGATATCCATTCCTTACTTAGCATTCAATGAATGGATAAATTCTTTAATTCAACCATCTCTTATGTAACAGTCTCTGGTGCATGATGAACAGGAAAAAGAAAACGACCTCAGCTGGCCCATAGAAATGACGTTCAGTTTAAAAAAAATAATTTGTATAAAAATAGGAGGCCTCTATCAATACAAAAAATGGACTGATGCTAGTCCACTCTTTTGGAAGGTACAATGTGGGTCCAGATATCGAGCCAGGAAGCACACTCTACCCAATATAAAGATCCCTCTTTCAATAATTCAGGAAAGATTCTCGAAAAAGTCCTGCACGGTGATCTAGATCCTAGCAGAATGGCCACCCACCTGTCCGTCGGTGCCTCGGGCTGTAACTGAGCCGAGGGGAAGGTACCGGGACAGGCGGGGCGGCTGTTGAAATAAGGAGATAGCAGACCATAGAGAGAAACTATTTCCTCTACTCTGATTGGTTAATATGAAACCGTAAAGCAGGAAAAGCAGAAAAGATCAATCACCACAATCTCGGCATGGCTCACGAGTAAGGGCGTCTCATACCGGTGAAAAAAGAGATACGGACCACAGAGGGAGCCAGTATCCTCTGTTGTGATTGGTTGAAAAAGGGGACCGGAAATGCAATCACCGCAATCACGGTACAGCTACCGGATAAGAAAAAAAGAATTATTTTCCCAATATGGAGGCGAGCCGGTACTAAAGATTCTAATGCCCGTGATGTTATTTTAAAGGTAAGAAAAACATGAAACTCGCGATTCTACGAGAGGCGGGCTTACTTCACCTTAGTCAATCCCACTACAGGAAATGGAAATAGATGTAAGTCACTCTGGGCCAATGAAACGGCGGGAGACTCCTAATTCCCACTGGTTGGCTACACACAATTAGAGAGGCACCTAGCTAAGATTCATTGCCGCAAGTATCTATAGAAAAGAGTGAACGAGTATAAAAGCAATTAGGCAGACGTCTCATATATCATTAAGATATAGCCCCACAGCCATCCTATTTGAGTGTCAAAAAAGATGGAGACTTGGTGGTGAATCTAAGTACACGCACCCTGAGTTCGATTGAACATCGAGTCCTCAATAAGGGACTTGGTTTTGTTCCCACATATAGTGGTGACACATTCCAACTCCGAAATGAAGTGGAAAAGTTCACCTTCATTTCTTTTGCTCCAACAACATGAGAGATCAGGACCAGAGGGGTGTTGAAACTGACACCAACACTGGCCTTAAGAACAAATCCACTTTTACTCCTCTTCTCCAACAGGTACCCTCTATGGTTGGAACCTTTGAGAAAGCAGTGATTCATGAGATTTGTGCTCTAGATCTTTCCAAACATAACACCTTTCAGAATCTCTCAAAGGCTGAAAGAAAGGCAATAGATACTTTGTCTAAGGACCAGAGCATCACGATAAAACCTGATGATAAGGGTGGTGCAATTGTCATTCTTGACACCACCCTCTATCGAGCTGAATGCCTGAGACAATTAGGAGATACCCACTCCTATACTTCACTTGATACTGATCCGACTACTCGACTGACAGCTGAGATTGTGGAATATTGGTTCGTGAACTGAACATCATCTGCGCCATCTTGCCCATTCCTCAGACTCATGTATAAACATACACGACAGCCATTTTAGGTACCATGGTCTCTCTGTTCACGATCGATCATCAGCGCACTTCCCTGACCCTGCAAGCATCCCCCCATGCACCCTGGCTGCCCCCGCGCTCACATGCACAAGTCATGAAACCTCCTCTTCCGCATGACTCTGTCTCTGGGAATCACACCCCGCGCCTGACCAACACCTCCTTTCCTTCCATGAATACCCCTCCTTTGATGACCCCTTCCTCTGAGCCCGATTGTCTGCACGGACCGCTGGTCATCCCTTGGCCTGAGGATACAGTTTATTGCCCACTACTGTATGCACTCGCCCCTCTTCAAAGGAGCTACTATTGATCATGACCTCCCCATCCCTTGAGATTCGATCAGGCGCACACATTCCAAAGGAATCGGCGAAACACTCAGCTGCGTGATAGCCCCCTCCTATTGTACGGGGGGGTGAGGACCTCTACTGTAGCCACGTGTTGGAATGAGCCGGAACTGGGGGGATACCGGGGATGTCATTTTTCATTACTTCACAATGTCTTTATTGTAATAAAGAATGGTCACATGTCGTAAACCAGTATATAAAAGGGCAGGCCTCAGAGAGGCTAAGGAGAGCACCTCGAGACGATACCTTGTTGTCCGATCTGATGTGTTCTGCTCCGTCGGAATAAAACTTGTTTCCTGTCTTCCTGTCTCCAGCGCCTGCCTCTTTATTTGATAAAATTCGTATGGTATTAGAGGCGTTTAACGCCGGTTAAAAATTACTTGAGAAACATCGACTAAATCGCCTGACCATTTTCCTGACTTTCCTCAATTGGCGTCCCAAGTGTGGGGCCCATCAGCGACACGTGGATCCAGTGGGAGAGGTCCCGACGACAGAGTGAACGACTGCAACGATCGGGAGAGCTCCTGTCCGATAGACCCTCGTCTGACAGCCGATCATCCGAACTTCACTGGTTCCAAGCAGACCTCTCCCGAGTGATCTACGGTCCTGACTGGGAACCATCAGGAGTGCCGCGGTAGCAGCAGAGAGTAGAGGACGATCGGGCGCTGGAAGCGGAAGACAAGAAACTGTCCATGCGGTCCGGGTAAGGTCGTGACACACGACGAATTGCGAATTGATTGATTGTTTGATTGATTGAAATACTAGTATTTGCATTGTCGCTCTTTGAGATATTCGCTGCCTGCAAACGGGGAGGAATAGGAATATTCTATCTCCCTTTGCGGATAGTGAAGGGTAGGTAACGCGGACTTTTGTCCCCCATTGTAATCTGTCGTACCTATTTTTCTCCCCATTGATTGATTGTCCGAACATAGATTGTTTGGAGTACAGTTCTTTTGAGGTTCTCTGCTTGCAAATAACGTAGAATAGCCATATTCTGTCTAGTCTTTGCAAACAGTGAGAGATAGGTAGTGCGGACCTTTGTCCCCCGTTGTAATCTGTCATGCCTGTCTTCTCCCCACTGATTGGTAGTTGGAACAACCCGGACCGCTTATTAGAGATGAACCATCCAGCTCCATTGGAAGGCACCCCTAATAAGGACATGTTCATTAAACAAGGACTAGTCGCTATAGCTTATAGTAAGTTAAGGCATAAATATACAAAGAAGGACCCCGAAAGTCAGTGGCCACTGATAGGTTCCTTTGATGAACATAAAATAAAAGCGCTAGAAACAGCTGTTAGAATAAATAAGGCAACACCCACCATGCTCGATAGTATCGGCATGTGGCGCAAAGAAGCAGAACAACGAAGGAAAAGAGAAGAAGCAAGAATAGGGAAAGAGTTACGAAAGGCAGCCCACCTGGCAGCGAAGGAACTAGATGAAGAAATAAGAAGGAGAGAGGAAGTTAGACAAACGCAAGAATCAGTGTCGACAGGCCAATGCCCTGTTAGGACCCCCTCTACGCTCTACCCGGAGATGCCCTCCAAACAACGGGCAAACGACGAGTTACTGCTAGGTCCTCCGATTATCTACATGCCCCCTCCTTATGCCCCCTGCCAGCCTCTGGCACAGCACCTACCAGTTCTGAGTGCGGGCGAGGGTGACTCTAGCGCTAGTGCCCCGGCTCTTACGGCCTTCGCACCAGCCACATTGGTAACAACATCAGATGAACTTGAGACTAGCAAGCAGCTAACGGCCGGACCAAATAGGTTGAGCAAAGATGAGCGGGATGGGATTGACAAGATAGCAAAGACATTGGTAGAACGGAAAGAGAGCGAAGAATATACGATGGATGTGCACAATTCACATGCCGGTAGCCATAGACGGCATTTCATTTTACGGTTCAGCTACCACACCCTGAACACATATGAGGATAGGTATCAGACTAAGGGTCCTGCTAAGCTGACGACCCTATATAGAAAGATTGACGTTGGAGATGGGACTGAACGCGATGTGACGGACCTTTTCATGCAAACGCTTGAAGTCTTCCGCCACCTCACGGAACAGAAACCAGAGGTTAAGATCACAGTCCCTGAAACGGCTGAGTCCCCATTAGAAGTAACCAACACTATGATGCCTATCAGAGAAGCCGCCCCCTACTGGGTTCCCCCAAGAGGTCAGGGAACAAACGACGATATCAACCACGCAGATGCAAAAGGAAGGGTTGTGTACAATTGGGTTTACCAACCATGGGATCGACAAGATATTTTAACCTTTAGGCAAACCCTGCCTGATTTAAGGAAAAACCCGACAGCATTTAACACCGAATTAGGTACAGCCTTGGGCTCAACGATAATGACTCTAGCAGACATTGATTTGTTTTTCGGGTTATGTCTGCCGGCTGACGTGTGGAAGCAAATCCGGAAAGCCGAACACACAGATCTGTTTGGACATACCTGGAATCAACTCAGTGAGCTAGATAGACGACGAGAGCCCGGAAGGAAACCGATAAAAGACATACTGGAACTTCCGGACAAAATAGTTCAAAAGCTAAAAACCTTGATCCCAGAGAAAAAGGTAGATTGGTCAATAGTCACGGCTTGCCGTCAGAAACCCCAGGAAGACGTATCAGAATACTTCTCCCGATTCGAAACGGTGTTCTCCGACTACAGTGGCCAAGACATGACCACCGCAACCGGACAACACCTATTTGTGCAAAACTACGTAAAGGGTCTGTCACGAGAGGTTTCCGAAAAGTTACAAACGAGCGAGAGTAGTTGGGGGGCCTCCAAACCCGCCGCTATCCTCCAAATGGCTCAGTACTACGAACACCAAAAGAATGAGAATGATAGGGCAACCGAGAGAAAGAAGAAAGATTTGAAAGAAAGGGTGATGATAGCTCAGATACAAGGGGTGGCAGTCGGGAAAGAACTACACAGGGGGAGCTATCAATCAATCGCCCCTAGAAATCCACCCCCAAAGGACCGCACACCCACTCCCTACTCTGGACGTAGGGATATAGAAGATAATCAGTGTGCATTTTGCAGAGGATTCGGGCATTGGAAGTCTCAATGTCCGGCTCTTCTGGAACTAATTAAAAATAAAGAAACGAGGGACATGATGAATGGCCCCAGGACTAGAGGACAGGGACGGGGATACACAAACGACCCCAACAGCGACAGACCAGGAAGATCGAACACATTTGACCGCCCCCGACAGAACCAGTACCAACTATCTGACAGTGAGAACACCCCCGACTTCGCATAGGACTGCCAGGGGCAAGGGAGGGATCCAGTCGAGCTCTGTGTTGACCAGCAAGGTCCTTACGTCACCGCTAAGGTCCTGGGCACAAAGTCTCCATTCTTGGTAGACACTGGAGCGACACGTAGTGTATTATCAAAGCGACTGATTCCAAGGGCACCCTTGTCTGGCTCACACATTACATCAATAGGTTTCGATGGAACGCCCTCCACTAATCCCCTGTCTGTACCTATCTCCTTTGACCTAGGAAACAACCCCACGGACTCAACATTTCTGCTCTCCTCCAACTCCCCTGACGCCATTATGGGTATTGATTTACTAAAACATTTCCGAGCTACTATTAGGTGTTCCCCAGATGGAGTCCGAGTCATCCTGTACGACAACCCGAACATGTCCAGATCCCGTCCCGCACGACATATGTACTCTATAACTGATGCTGACCTAACCTTGCTCGACACCCTACCCCTGTACCTATGGGCCAGAAATGACTCAGATGTAGGACGAATGATGATCGACCCTGTGCACATAACTGTTCGACCAGACGCAATACTCCCGAAACTCCCACAGTACCGGATATCGCCCGAAGGCGAGAAGGCATTGGTAGCGATTATTCAGTCCCTGGTAGATGCAGGAGTGGTAGAGGAAGTGGTTAGTAATGTCTGCAACAGCCCTATCCTACCCATTGTTAAGAAGCAAGGTGAGGGAGATGAGAAAGCGTACCGCTTCATCATCGACCTGCGAGAAGTCAACAAAGTGGTGGTGCCACAATACCCCGTAGTCTCAGACATCACCACCATTCTGACCCTCATCCCGTCCACTGCCACCACCTTCACCGTTATTGATCTCAAGAATGCATTTTTCTCTATCCCCATCCATCCAGACAGCCGTTATCTCTTCGGCTTCACCTTAAAAAACCGTTCGTACCGATTTTGTAGAGCTCCCCAGGGCTACACTGAAAGTCCTAGCATTTACAGCCAGGCCCTCAAAAGACAGCTGGACGCCGTCCAGCTACCAGATGGAGTGGTGTTGATCCAATATGTCGATGATATCCTTTTGGCGGCCGACACCACTCCACTTGCAATCACGGCCACTATCCAACTCTTGCACTTAATTGCGGAGAATGGCCACAAAGTCTCCAAAAAAAAACTGCAATTCTGCCAACCTCAAGTGACATACCTAGGCCATCTCCTGTCCAAAGAAGGGAGGAAACTTACACCCGACCGAATCCAGACCATCCTAGACACCCCCATCCCAAAAACACAGAAGCAAGTCCGTTCATTGGTGGGCCTTACCTCTTTTTGCCGACAATGGTTACCAAATTTCAGTCTCATTATAAAGCCCCTACTTTCCCTGTTGCCCAAAGATGTTCCCTTCCCACTCCCTTGGTACCTCGAATGCCAAGCGTCCTTTAAGGAGTTGCGGGATGCCCTTTGCTCGGCACCCGTCCTAGGAACACCAGATTACTCCAAGCCCTTCTCTCTCTTCACTCACGAAAGGGAGGGATGCGCATTGTCTGTTCTAACTCAGCCCATTGGCTCCAAACAACGCCCTTGTGCCTACTTCTCTGCCACTCTTGACCCAGTCGCCAGAGCTTTACCTGCCTGCCTCCGAGCAGTAGCCGCCGCTGCTGTCTCTATCTGTCAGAGTGAGGGTATTGTACTTTCAAACTCTCTCACGGTGTTGGTACCCCACGCAGTTGACACCCTTTTGAACCAGACCAAGACTCCACACCTGACTAGTGCACGACTGACGGGGTACGAATTGACTCTAATTGCACCCCACATCACTCTGAAGAGATGCACAACTTTGAATCCTGCCACACTGTTGCCCTTGCCTGAAAACGACCCCCATGCGCCCCCTATACACGACTGTGTGACCCTCACGGACGAACAGACCAGGAGTAGAATTGACCTCCGAGACATTGCTTTTACAGACCCTGATGGAGAGCTATGGGTAGACGGCTCTTGTATCAAACTCCCAGATGGCACCACTTCAGCTGCCTATGCGGTGACGACAGCCCTAACAGTAGTTGAAACAGCCCGCATCACGCAACGATCCGCACAGGCGGCAGAGCTAATTGCCCTCACACGCGCATGTATCATAGCAGCAGGAACCACGACAAACATTTACACGGACAGCCAGTATGCCTTCGGGGTGGTTCATCATTTTGGGCTCTTGTGGAGGGAAAGGGGATTCCTGACGTCCCACGGCACGCCCATCCTTCACGGAGATCTAGTCTCCGCCCTGATTGAAGCAGTCCTCCTCCCCAAACGATTAGCAGTGATCAAATGCCAGGCACACAAGAAGGTGACGGACTTAGTTGGACAGGGAAACGCACTGGCCGACATCACTGCCCGAACCACAGCTGAGAATAGGACAACGACACGCATATATGTGACCAGGTCACAAGCAGAAAAATGGACTGACGCTAGGGAAACGATTAGGGACATCCAGTCTGCCAGCGCACCTCACGAACTGACTGAATGGGCACGGGTGGGTCTGAAGGACGATGAAGGCTGCTGGCGGACAAAAGACACGAACAAATGGTTGCTGCCTGACTCATACTTGATCCCCATACTGACTATGGCACACTCCCCTGCACACATAGGTTCTGCCCCCATGATCGAACTCATTTCCAAAGTCTGGCACAACAACAAAATCCCCGACTCAGCCAAACGCCTGGTCCAGCAGTGCCTTATCTGCCTACAACACAACCCCGGGAAAGGAACTGTAGTACCCGGGGAGGGTTTGGGATCCCCGACCACCCCTTTGAGGCCCTCCAGATGGATTACATCCAGTTGGAGAGATGCCAAGGCTTGAAGTACGTATTAGTCATTGTATGCGCCTTCAGCAAATGGGTGGAAGCCTATCCAACCCGTGATAACACTGCCATGACTACTGCCAAAGTACTACTGAAAGAGTTTTTTCCCCGCTACGGCCTTTGTCGAATTTTATGGAGCGACAATGGCCCCCACTTCATAGCTGAAGTTATCCAACTAATCTTGAAGGGGCTGGGAGTAAAACAGCGGTTCCATGCGGTCTTCCACCCCCAATCCGCTGGCCTAGTTGAGCGACACAATGCTACACTGAAACTGAAACTGTCAAAAATAGTGGCCACCACAGGGCTTAAGTGGCCAGATGCCCTCCCACTGGCATTGCTATCGATGCGCTCCACTCCCACTAAGCACCACTTGACCCCCTACGAGGTTGTGTTTGGGCAACCAATGAACCTCTGGACTGCCCCCAAACCGACCTCCATTCACGACGTCCCCGACGTCCTGCTGTCAGATTATTTGTGCAAATTAACTAAAATGTTGTCTGTCATTCATCAACAGGTGCAGCAGGCCATCCCCGATGCTTCCAGGGGTCCCGGTCACGATATCCAACCGGGAGATTATGTTCTAGTCCGGAATTTTCAACGGGCAAAGAGTCTGGAACCCCGGTGGACGGGCCCCTGGCAAGTACTGATCACCACTCGGACGGCTCTTCGAGTGGAGGGAAAAAGGCACTGGCTGCACGCCCACCACTGCAAGAAGGTCTCCTCGACCCTGGCCACGACAGAAAACGTCGACACCCAAGAAGAGCTCCTGAACAAAGACCGACCATCGTTGAACTGCTATCCTGATACCGAGGCACTTGAACTTGCAAAATTCTCAGATCCCACTGTGCCATCCCGGGAAGGGTATTTCCTGCGTCGAAAGGAGGGAGCTTCGGCTAAGTAGACCACGGACTAAGTTAAAATCTCAGAACGGTGACCTAAAACAACCAAGGGTTACCCGGAGAGAAGCTAAACAAAGTCTGTGGTTCTGCCCACTACCGAGCACCTTGAAGATGATGGAAGCACCAGATAAGAAGATGATGGAAGCGCCAGATAAGAAGATGATGAAAGCAACAGGAAATACCCACTACAGGAACCCAAAGACTGACAATTGGCACGAATCAAAGACAATCGCCTTCTTCATTCTCTTCCTCCTTTGCCTCCTCCTCATGACTTCCTTCTGGATCTTGGAGGACAGCACACCCGCTCATCAGATATTGCTGACCACTGCACAGCCAACCACCATGAAAGAGCATCACCTGATCTCCCTTTCGCCTCAGCTCCGAGAAAGGCGTAAGGATTCTGGAACAATTCCTTCGTGCAACTATTGCACCAACACAACCTTGCTGCAAATGCCACGAACTGCTGGATCTGCAGGTTGCTCCCGCATGCCACTGGACACTCCCTCCCCTTCATCCCTTCTCCTTTCTCAGTACATGGCTCCTGCCTCGCTTGGTTGATCCTCTTGCAGGAAAGCCACAAGGTCAACGCCGCTTCTGGTCAAACAGTGTCACATTTCTACTATGGGTTCTGGCTGAACAAAACAGGAAGGACATCTGCCCCCTTTTGTCCTGTGACCTCAGGTTCCGCCTTTCATATGAACATCCCTGCCAAAGAACGAGTCGAGATGCAAGTACTCCACAATCCAGCTAGACCAACCTTCGCCCACCTGCGGAAGCGAACGGCTGCCACTCTGACTGTGGCCCTGTCCGTCATTAATGTCACAGGTCTCGTGTGCCTCGAAGGCCGGGGAACACAGCTGGTGGGTCACAGTTCCTGCCCTTTCACCAGAACATTGGTCTCAGTTGATCCCCCTCCTTTGTTGCTTCTCCGAATATGTACTTTGTTTGTGGCATCAAAGCTTACACTTGGCTCCCGAAAGGTTGGAGGGGTACGTGCTACATCGCCTTCATTCTTCCCCCCACGTATGTGGCCCCAGCCTACCATCACCGGCAAAAGCGTGCCGGAGACATTGGACAAGCCGACTCCACCGGAGCACAGTTCCTGGATGCGGTGAAGGGACTTGTTCCTCTGTGGGGCCCAATGGCAAATAGCCGCGCTATCCGACACCTGACTCAGGCAGTGGAAACAACCATTAACATCACGGCTGGCATCCTCGCTAACAACACGGCTGAGCTTCAGGCAGTCCGCCTGGTGGCTCTTCAAAACCGCCTTGTCCTAGATGTGGTTCTGGCCGACCGTGGAGGAGCATGCCGCATCATCGGCTCCAGCTGTTGCACCTACGTGCCAGATAACTCGCCTTTGGTCTACAAAGCAATCGAACACCTCCACAGACTATCCTCAGAGGTTCACCAGGAGCAAGAAGGATGGTCGCTTGGAAGTTGGTTTTGGGACACTTTGAAGGACTGGGGATTGAGGTTGTTTACATTTATACTGATACCAGTCCTGATACTGTGTGGGTGTTGCTTAGGTATTCAATGTTTGCCACCTTTGTGTTCACTCATTTCTAACTGTATGTGCCCTAAGACTTTGGACTTTAGAACTGAGCACATGAGCAAAAACCGGCAGCGGATGCAACAGACCCGAAGAACTATCGACCAGTGACCAACATCCCTCTACTTGCCAAACTTATTGAGAAATGCGTGCAGGGCCAACTGAGTCAACACATCGCTAAGTTCTCATTACTAGATGACTGCCAATCAGGCTTCAGAACTGGGCATAGTACTGAAACGGCGATCCTGCATATTGTTGATGATGCCTTACAAGCCCTAGACCAAAATCATGCGTGCCTACTGATCCTACTAGACTTATCATCAGCATTTGACACTGTAAATCACGAATTACTGATGACCAGGCTACGAGACAGGATGGGTTTATCTGGAAACGTACTGAAATGGTTTAACTCCTTCCTACAGAACAGGACACAACTATTCCTAGTTAACCAAGTAATCTCCTCCCCGTGCCCTAACGCAATAGGGGTCCCACAAGGCTCAACGTTATCCCCAGATCTATTCAACTTGTATGTTGAACCTCTCACGGAGATTCTTCGAAAATCACAGATCTCCTATCACATGTACGCGGACGACACGCAAATATATATGAAGATCGCCTGTCGGGATGCCATTGACCTAATGAATGAAACATTAAAGCGAGCGTTACAATGGCTTACAGCTAATCATCTAAAACTTAATGCCGACAAAACAGAATTCCTACTAATATCACCTGCAAGGAGTCAACCAGAGATAAAAGATTGGACTAAATTGGTAACTGCTCTGAACTGTACTCCGACCCTAATTAACTCAGCTAAATCACTAGGAATTACGTTAGATGAGAACCTTGACATGAAAGACCACATCAACACAATGGCCAAGAGCGCCCGTTTCCACCTGAACTATCTAAGAAAACTGAAACCCTTTATCTCAGAAGCAGATCTAAAACTGGCTATCCAATCACTAGTGATCTCGAGAATTGAATATGGCTGCACCACGTTAGCTGGCCTACCAAAAACATCCACTGCACCACTAAAAGCCTGTCTCAACGCTGCGGCAAGACTCATCACGGGAACGAGGAAATTCGATCACATATCTCCCCACCTAAAGGCACTAAACTGGCTACCCTACGAAGCGAGAATTAAAATGAAGATGGCCTGTATTACCCACAAAGCGGTCCACTTCAGCACGCCTAGATATCTAGCCAAGAAAATTAAGCTATCGGGAGGCAACAGACCAACGAGAAGCGCTAAGGAGTTGCTACTACGACCGGCCTTCTTCCGGAAGAAAAAGACCTATGACCGAGCATTCTCTGGAGCCGTCCCCAGAGTCTGGAATTCACTCCCCCCTAACATCAGGGTGATTCAAAACACTGTAAAATTCAAACGGGAACTTAAGAACCACTTGATGAGTAAATACCCTACATAGAGATACCTACCGACCATTAGTATGAACACTCAAGACAAAGAAGATCGGACTCATCATGAATAATCTGAAGATCAATTAGACAATGACTGATTCCCGATCAAACAGCGGCTATACACCTTAAGGTCACCTCATATATATGTAATCTCTACACTGTATCTCACATCCATAATGATATAATTCTCTACCCTACCTGGTTTATCTATTTAATCCTTGCCACAAGCTAAACCTATCCAACTCTTATTGCTGATTACTCATGGAATTGCACTGATAATACTATGTAACCCTACCTCACCGAGCCTGACGATATGACTATGACATAAGCCAAGCCTATGCACCTCCTAAGGCTAATGTCACAGGCGTTAGGAATATATTTATTTAATCACCCCTAATAGCATATCGCCTACTACCTCATATATGTTTGTTGTCATAACTGCTACTATAATGTCATTCTGTAATGTATAATCTTTTTATGTTTTTATGTTAAGCGCTCTGATACCCATGGGTCTTGTCCGCGCTATACAAAACTCTATAAATAAATAAATAAATAAATAAAAAATGAGTCCCCTCTATGAGATAGAAATACGTGGTCTTATGGGGATAGATCCGAATTGACAAGCTGGCGAGACATGTTAAAAGGGAGGACTGTGGAATATTGGTTCGTGAACTGAACATCATCTGCGCCATCTTGCCCATTCCTCAGACTCATGTATAAACATACACGACAGCCATTTTAGGTACCATGGTCTCTCTGTTCACGATCGATCATCAGCGCACTTCCCTGACCCTGCAAGCATCCCCCCATGCACCCTGGCTGCCCCCGCGCTCACATGCACAAGTCATGAAACCTCCTCTTCCGCATGACTCTGTCTCTGGGAATCACACCCCGCGCCTGACCAACACCTCCTTTCCTTCCATGAATACCCCTCCTTTGATGACCCCTTCCTCTGAGCCCGATTGTCTGCACGGACCGCTGGTCATCCCTTGGCCTGAGGATACAGTTTATTGCCCACTACTGTATGCACTCGCCCCTCTTCAAAGGAGCTACTATTGATCATGACCTCCCTATCCCTTGAGATTCGATCAGGCGCACACATTCCAAAGGAATCGGCGAAACACTCAGCTGCGTGATAGCCCCCTCCTATTGTACGGGGGGGTGAGGACCTCTACTGTAGCCACGTGTTGGAATGAGCCGGAACTGGGGGGATACCAGGGATGTCATTTTTCATTACTTCACAATGTCTTTATTGTAATAAAGAATGGTCACATGTCGTAAACCAGTACATAAAAGGGCAGGCCTCAGAGAGGCTAAGGAGAGCACCTCGAGACGATACCTTGTTGTCCGATCTGATGTGTTCTGCTCCGTCGGAATAAAACTTGTTTCCTGTCTTCCTGTCTCCAGCGCCTGCCTCTTTATTTGATAAAATTCGTATGGTATTAGAGGCGTTTAACGCCGGGCAAAAATTACTTGAGAAACATCGACTAAATCGCCTGACCATTTTCCTGACTAACCTCAAGATCAAGAATTTAGTGGAAGAGGCAAGTGCGGAGGGCTGGATAACATCGCAAGAAGCCCAATACCTGGTTACTACACATCCAGTCACTCCGTACCTCTATGCCCTACCCAAAATTCACAAAAGGACCAGGCCTCCTCCAGGTCGACCAATCATTTCTGGCATTGGATCCCTTTTGGAACCTCTTTCGTCTTTTGTTGACTTCTTTTTGAGGCCTTTGGTGCGGACTATGCCCACTTATCTTCAGGATACCAAGGACATACTCCGATTGCTACCTGAGGTTCCTTTCAACATCGAGACTGACATTCTTGTCAGTTTCGATGTCGAATCACTTTATACTTGTATCCCACAGGAAGAAACTTTGCTGACAGTGAGGCGCCTATTAGAAGCACAAGTACATGACAGTATAACAACTATCAATTTTATCATGGAACTGGCACGGATAGCAATGACTGAGAACTTCTTCCAATTTGAGGATATACTATATCTCCAAATATCGGGTACCTCAATGGGGAGCATTTTCGCCCAGAGTCTGGCCAATTTATATGTCTACTCTTTCGAAACCCAGCACGTACTCGACCACAATAATCCGTTTTATCATCAAATGATATTGTGGAAGAGATACATTGATGACATCCTGGTGGTGTGGCGAGGGGATGAAATTTCTTTACTCAGGTTTAAAGTCTTTATTTCGATTCATAAAAAGATCATAAAAGACAGACATTTAACAAACATTTGACATACATAGCTTATTTTAAAAAATACATAATCTTTAAATTCATAAAACTAGTATTAAATAACAAAAAAGACAAACCTGGGAGAACTTACTAAGATTAAGCTCAGGAATAAAGGCACAAAAGTTTACAGCTAAATTCCAAACAATTTTCGATAACATAAGCAGACATGAGCAGCCTGTTTTGATAGGGCTCAGTACATCATGGGGGAGCATTATCATGGTCAGTGCTGTAGTTATATTACGGTTTCAACCTCAGTATCCAGGCCCACCCCAGGTATTTAGCCAGGCACACTGAAATGAACTCAGAGGTGTTAGTTGTTAATACATGAATAGCCTCTTCAGATTTTCTTATGGGCATACGCTGAAACAATGGCTTTAACCATTTGGCTCTGGGTGCTAGGTATCTAGGGCAAGCAAACAAGAAGTGTCCTATTGTTTCCTTGTGGCCTGGGCATCATCTGCACTGTTCCACAGTACTCTTTTTCCAACTATTAGTGAAAATATTCAATGGTAATGCACCCACCCGAAACTGATGGTAGAGTTTCCTGTCCAGTGTTTTGGAGATTGAGTCCCAATACAGTTCACGGGACAAGTCCAACTTAAATGACAAGAACCTGCCCGTAAGATTGGTAGAGCTTGAAGCATTGACTCTATTCTGACGGAGCGTGGCCCAGTACAGTTCCTTGAAAGCTAATTTAGATGGAAAGGAGCTGGTAGAAGGGGATGTCCAAAGTTGCTCTAGCCCCATATCCGTCAGGATAGATTTTACCATTTTAAACCATTTAATTTTACCTGAACCCCCGAGTGACCTAACTTCGGCTACCTCATTAGCAAATAGGGTAAGTTCAGGGGTTGTCCACAAACGCCTCCAAAAAGCAACCAATCTAAATTTGGCCATTTCATTAATCGGGGGGCAACCCATATCCAAGCAGAGAGGGATAGAGGGGGTCGACTGTGGCAAACCCACTAGGTTACGCAAGAATTTGCATTGTATTTTGAACAAACCCATAAGATCCATATAACCCCACAAATCTGCACCATATAAAATTGCTGGGTTGATTTTAGCATCATAGATTTTGAGGGCCGGACAAACCCGCTTAGTGATAGATCTTTTTTGTTCACTTAATAGGCAGCCGGTAAGGCGGGCAAGCTTTAGTTGTTGAGCTTCGACTTGTGCTTTCCATCCCAGACGACTGTCTAGGGTAACCCCTAGATACACCATATTCTCCACTTGGTCCAGTTTAACACCACCCATGTTAACTGTGCACTGGACAGGGCGATTCCTTGTTAATACCATAAACTTGGTTTTCCCGACATTCACCTTGAGGTCGCTGATGGCACAAAACTCCCCAAACCGATCCAATGCCCGCTGAAGACCAGAGCGAGTCCGGGAAAGGAGAAGGGTGTCATCAGCGAAGATGAGCATCGGGAAACGCTGACCTGCAAGCATCGGGGCATCTGTTGGGGTATCTTTAAAAAATTTGACCACTTGGTCAATAAACAAAAAAAAAAGGGTAGGTGCCAGAACACACCCCTGGCGGACACCCCTAGTTACTGGGAAGTGTTCCGTCACCTGCCCTTGGCCACCCCATCTCACCCTCGCGAAATTGTCTTCATGCAATTTAACTATTAAAACTAATAACTCCTCAGGCATTCCCAAGCTCCTCAAAACTCCCCACAATTTATCCCTAGGGACAAGATCGAACGCGGACTTCAGATCAAGAAACGCCGCGTAGATTGTACCACCGCCAAGCTGGACCACCTTCCAGTAGATCAGACAAAATCTGAACACCTGGTCAATGGTGCTCGTTCCCGATCTGAAGCCCGCCTGCATTGGGGATAAAATGTCCTCTAGTTCGATCCATCCTTGGACCCTACCTAAAATCATACGTGCAATAAGTTTCTGGGTTGTATCTATGAGGCTAATTGGGCGGTAGTTACCCGGAATTGACCTACTGCCCTTTTTGTAGATGGGTAATATCTCAGCCCCCTTCCAGGATTTTGGTATACTTGCACCAGCGGCTATTGAATTAGCCACTTTAGTAAGGTAGGGTATCCATAAGGCGGGGTCGGTTTTAAACAGGTCGGCTGGTATAAGATCCATGCCCGGCGCTTTCCCTCGCATTGTAAGACCTATAGCCAGTTCGACCTCTTTTTCCGAAAAGGTAATAGTCCTAGTTTGCAAGGGTGGCTTGGATACCATCGCCACAATGCTGGGGGGATTAGAGTTTTCAGCACAAAACTGGGTCGAATAAAACATTACCCATTCCACAGGGGACACATGATTTACAGGGATGCATGCATCAGGATCTTTCCCCCACTTAACTATTTCCCAGAATTTAATGGGATTATTTGAAGTGGTAGCCTCCAATAAATCCGACCAATGCTTGTCCTCCCACACCCGCTTAGCTTCCCACTGCGTTTTCTTATAGTTTGATCTAGCTTCTTTCACTGAGATCATAACTCTGGACTTGACTGCCCCTATAAGTTTGGTATGGGCTTCCCTACATTTAGTATTATACCCTTAAAGACCTTGTGACTAGGAAGCCTGCCGGCAATTCCATCAATACCCATTGTGAAGCGCTGGCGGCTTTCTTCCTGGAGAAGGTCCAGACCATCTATAGGGCCTTCCCCACCACTGCACAAACCAGTACGGGGCCACCCATCCAGCAGGATCAGGTGGTGCTAGATTCTCTCCCCTGTCTCTCTTTGGAGTCTTACACGGCATTGGCCCTTCGAGTCAAGTCTGGGTCGCCGGTTGACCCGCTCAAGCCACCAATGTTCAGAGACCAGACTTTTGCTCGCCCGGTCTGCGACTTAATCAACATGTCGCTATCATCTGGCCAGGTGCCTTTGAAATGGAAGCATGCGGTAGTTATGCCCATTTTGAAAAAAACATCTCTCGACCCCTTAAAATCGGAGAACTACCGCCCGATTTCGCTTCTCCCGTGGCCAGCCAAACTCGCGGAGGTGCATGTTAACACCGCCCTCACTGATCATCTGTCGCGTGCCAACATTCTGGACGACACCCAGAATGGTTTTCGGGCCGGCCACAGTACGGAGACAGCATTGTTATTTATGGTCGAGCACCTGCGGGCAGTTCTGGATGCAGGTCAAACGGCGGCGCTTGTTTTGTTAGACCTAAGCGCCGCCTTTGACACGGTCTCCCATGAAATTCTCCTGCAGCGGCTGGAGGAGATAGGGGTGACTGGCACTGCACACCAGTGGTTTCGTTCGTTTCTCAGGGATCGTTCCTTCTGTGTGGCGTCCCCGCCCTATCAGTCCAAATGTCATCCTCTGTCTCTTGGGGTTCCGCAGGGTTCCTCGCTGAGTCCCACGTTGTTTAACATCTACGTGAGGCCGCTGGCTGAGGTGGTGAAGCTCTGTGGTATGACCATGGTGTCATACGCAGATGATACCCAGCTAGCGGTCACGATCAGCGGGGACTCTGGGGTGGATGCCCCAAGATTCAGAGAAGGACTTAGGGCGGTGGCTGGTTGGATGACGTCCAACTGTCTCCAACTTAACGCCAAAAAAACGGAGGTGATGGTCTTTGGGAAGCGGACGGACCTTTGGGGAGATACCTGGTGGCCCCCTGAGTTGGGTCCCACCCCCACTCCGGTTGCGGAGATCAAAAATCTTGGTGTCTGGCTGGACCCTTCCCTCAACTTTGTTGGTCACACTAAAAGGACGGCGGCGTGCTGCTTTGGCATCTTGCGCAATCTGCGACCTGCCCTTAAATATTTTGATGCCGCAACCCGTCAACTTGTGGTACAAGCAACGGTTTTGGCTCGGCTGGACTATGCCAGCTCCCTTTTCATAGGGTTAAACCAGGCCGAGCTAACCCGACTTCAAAGAGTGCAGAACGCAGCGGCCAGAGCAATCGTAGGTCTTCCTAGGTTTTGCTCGGCCGGTCCAACCTTGCGAGCCTTGCATTGGTTACCCGTTAGGCAGCGGATCCATTTTAAAGTACTGTGCATATCTTTCAAGATTCTGAAGGGCCTACCGCCTCCCTTACTGTGCCAACTTTTGTGCTCTTACATCCCGGGCCGCACTTTGCGTTCGTTGGACCAAGAACTAGCGGCAGCCCCTCGGTTCAAACTCAGTCGGGCGGGGGGTCGCTCTTTTAGGGTGCGGGCAGCCGCGCTCTGGAACGCTCTCCCCTTGAAACTCCGGACCCTTGGCGACTTGCTTTCCTTCCGCAAGGCCGCTAAAACCCTTCTGTTCTCTGAGTTATGTTAAAATCCATACCCCCATTTTTAAATAATATTTTCTGTTTTCTGTTGTGTTGTGTTCGCCACCTTGTCGGTGCGCCGGGACGCTCCTTCGCTGGAGCAGCCGTGCGCAATACAAATAGCCCTAACATAACATAACATAACATAACATTTCTTGGGACAGATCGGTATTTTGGGGTTTACCTTAGGCCGTGGTTTTGAAAGCAGGGATTTGAGGTCAGCGAAACAACGATTATGGAGGTCAACAATATGGTTGGCCATTTCGTGATTGTCCCCCAGATGGTCATATGCCAGCATTTCGCTATATATGTTACTAACTTTTATGTTTACCTCATCCCTTATAGTAACATCCTCCACTATTTTGGACCATTTCAATCTCTTCCTATCATTGGTTAGGAAGGCATCCCCAGTCTGTGCAGTACCAGGGTTCTCAGATCTCACTAAACCTGGTAACTTTAATTTTAAAGACAAGGGGTTATGGTCGCTTTCTGGGCGGGGGAGAACTACCATGTCCATCATAAGAGGCCAGTCTCCTACTTTTAATAGGATATAATCAATACGGCTTTTTCGCAGCCCGTTATCGAATGTAAAGTTTGCTTCCTGGTCTGATTTGGCGCGGCCATTTACAGCCCGAAAGCCCCTATTAAGGCAAAGAGCCGTCCAATTCACTGCTGCCTCCGTTGCCATTACTATTTTACAGGGCATCAGTTCAGGGATACCCCATACTGCATCCTCCGCGTAGCCCCAACTGTCCCCTGAGTCAAGCAAAGGCTCAAAGGTACAGTTTAGGTCTCCAGCCAGGAGGGTTACAAGATCACTATCAAGATCGTTTAAAATGGGATCCAATGCTTCCAATAGGAGAGGGGAGCGACCTCCTGGCAAGCCTCGGGCATATACATTAATCAAAATCATATCCCGACAACCAGTCTTGCTCAACTTAATTATAAGGAGGTCGGGGTTGTGTGATGTTATTTCTGTAGAGTGAAATCCCAGGGATTGTTTCACCCAAATCAATAAACCCCCTGAAGCTCGCCCTTTGGGACTTCTAATAGCGAGTTTAAAAAAGTTAGTATATCCCTGCCTAAATATTGGTTCAGTTGCCCAGGTTTCCTGGAGTAGGATGATATCATATTTATCTATAAACTCCAGCCAGTCATCTGAGTGAATACGACTTTTAACCCCCGCAACATTCCAGGAGACAATGGTAAGTAGTTCTGGGGCGTGGGTCACGGGGTGTACCACCGGGTCCAGGGCTACTAAAACATCCGAATTAATCTCGGCATCACACCCATTAATGGTGCACCCGGTGGGGCTCCGATTTTCCCCTATCTTCCGGGAGGCTTCTACTTCCCTTAAAGGTAGTCTGGTAGTACTTGCTATTATTGGAGCCCCCATTCGCTCTACCTCTGCGATTACAGACTGCGGAGGCTCGTTACACGGCCTGGCTGGCAGAGACCCTATGTTTACTATACCAGATCGAGAATGAAGTCAATCGTTGGCCTCAAGACCAGATAATGGGCCGAATTGATTGAAAAGAAAAGGGAAGATGGTAGGCTGGGGAGTCCTCAAGGTTGGATAACTCCTAATGTTGGATTGGCCATGTTTGGGACCCATCTGGGTACTACTCTGCCTATGCGGGTAAAAGTATGATAGGCTTAGTGTTTGAACATCCCCCTGTCTGGCAAACCTCGCTTTTCTACTAATCATTTCCACTACCCACGGATCCTTAAACGAGATCAGTATACAGTCGCCCTCCAGATCTTTTGTGCCATGGCCCACCCAGTCCACCCTTTTCACAAACAGAATTTCAGTTGGCAGTGAGGGGGGTAACGGTCGATTTTTATTTAACCAAAAAGTCACCTTATTTCGTAGATCATCAAAAGTCTCCCTCTTACCGGGTTGGAGGGGGGCTACACCAGTCAAAACTATTGTATATAGTGCAGCCTCGGTAGGGAGATCAACCCGTGACTTGGTATGTCTATGATGTTTTCCAACCGGGTGTTTTAAGGTGTTACGTTTTTGGTTGGCTAGAGGCCCTGGGAAAAGAGGCCGAGGGGTATTCAGACTGGGTTGGGCCAAGGATGGTGGTCTAGTTAAGTGGGATTTAACAGGGATTAAGCTGTCAGGTTTGACCACAGACTGCTTCTTCTGCAAAGATTGAGATGCGGCCACTGTTGTGTTTTTAGGTACAACCTTAGGATCTCCTCCCCTCATTGGTCCATTAATTACTACCCCGAGGGGTTTATTATTAAGAGATGAGGAAGTATTTATTTGAGCATTGTTTACTGGTTGTATTAGATTAGTCCCCCCTTTGCTCAAGCTAGTTAGTGATACTAGTAGGGCTGAATTAGTATTTACTACTGCCTCCAGGGATTCAATTTTTTGGGTCATTAACCTAGTCCGCTCTAGAACGGGCAATAAGAGGCTTTTCATCAGAGCCTCGATTTTAACCATCAATGATTCATCGCTATTTTGACAGGTTGGGCAAGGGTCAGAGGATCCAAGCGAGGTAAGGGAGGGGCAAAGGATATTAGGAAAAGCACTGGGACAATATTTGTTATCGTCAAGTTCACCCATAGCTAATGATGTGGGATTGCCAAGGCAATTGTCTGTAGTTTCTTTTACTTTTAATTTGGGCATTTTTCGTTCTCTCCCCTCTAAGTTATTCGTGTCGTGCTTTCTCTTCCTTGTTGCCGTATCAGCACCGGCTGTGTTCATTTGAATCACCCTTTTGGAGACTGTTTTAGGGGGCTCGGGAGATGATTGGTGCATTTCTACGGTATAGTCTAATTCAGAACTAACCTGAGATACAGTTTCTCTACTCGCCTCAGAATCATCTAAATTATGTTCAACATGGGCTGGTATATGTGCGGGCAAGTCAACCCCTTCACTATCTATATGTACTAGAGCCTCGATAGTTGCTGAATGAATACAATTGAAAGCTGCATGGGGTTGTGTCACAGGGCTAGGGATCGTAGCCAGCCTACCCAGTGAAGAGCGTCTTTCGCTAAGTAGGTCAATTGAAAGACGTTTCTCTACCATAGCGATTTCTTTTTCCAGTATACCTGTGGCACGAGAAATAAAAGCATCCAATGGCCCCGAAACCACTCCTTTAGGGGTCTGGACTTGGACAATGCGTGTTTTGCCTGAACGTAATGGCATATTTTCTATGAGGAACAATTATGGGAGATAGCAACTAAACACGCTTATTTACACAAATAATCTATGCTGATATCATAGACCTATCAGGGAATAGAAAATTTCTTATATCCAAACAATTAGGAAGTATCAGTTTTTAGTAAAAGACAACAACAGCGGTTAATTATCCCGCCTACCTTGGATGTGGGGAAAAAAACCGATAAGGGAGTATGGGCCGGGGCCGTCCTCTGCCGTCCTCGAACGGCGCGCTCTTAGCCCGGTCTTGTCCCGGGCTGCGTCCCGCGCTGCGGGAGATTTAGCCCTAGATATAGGAAGTGTTAGAGGGCGGGGCGGGCCGGCAGGGAGAGCGGACCGGAAGTTGACCACGGTCTATCAGGGACTCCTGGGAATTGGAGTCCCTGTCACGCTCGCAGCCCTGCAGCCCTCCGCCGACGCCGAAAAAGTCTTTCCCCGGTCTCCCGCAATGGTCCTACTCGCGTTGGTGTGGCGCAGCGGCACCCGCGGAGCGGGTGCTGCAAGGAGTGGGGTGAAGTCAGCAGAGACCACACAAAGTTCAGGCAGGTAGACGCGACCCAATGCGCTTTGGCAGGATTAAAACAGTGTTTCTTTACTCACCTTTCGAGATTGGCTCAACACTCAGAACCAATTTCTCAGATTTACTGTAGAACATAGTGAGGTAGAGCTTCCATTCCTAGATCTTCTCATTATTCCCAAAGATGGCCATCTAGCGAGTAAATTGTACCGGAAGCCAATGGCAAGAAACTCCTTGCTCCGGTTTGACAGCCATCATCCCCGTTCTCTGAGGGAAAATTTGCCCTTTGGACAATTTCTAAGAGTCCGGAGAAATTGCTCAGAGAAGTCGGACTTTAACATCCAGTCGCGCGACCTCTCCACAAAATTGAAGCAACGACAGTACCCAAGCTCTCTGGTGAGAAAGGCGCGGAAGAGGGCCTCGAATAACCACCGTGAGGCCCTACTGGCACCATCGGTTGTAAAACCGCCCCTTGACAAACTTACCTTTGTAACCACCTTTAGCACAATTTCAACACAGGTACAAAAAATAGACCGGATGAACTGGCGTATTTTGAATACTGCTGGGGTAACAATCCCGCCCCCACTTTTTTCATTTAAAAGAAGCCAAAATTTGAAAGATGACCTAGTTCATACTAGACCTCGGTCTATCCCCCAGGAACCTACAACCACCCTGTGGAACCTTCCTCCTGTTCAGGGTCACCATCCATGTGGCACTTTTTCTGTGTGCCCACAGACTGAAAGGACCTTGACAGTTGATATAGGTACACAGCGCCCATGGGTGCTTAAGCGCCACACTAATTGCAATAGTGAGAGGGTTATCTATCTAATAACGTGCCCTTGCTCCCTTCGCTATATGGGGATGACCTCTAGAAAGGTTAAACTCAGAATTCAGGAGCACAAAAGCACAATTAGATGCAACAGACCGGCCGCACGGCTCACCAACCACTTCCTGACCATGAAACACATTGCTGAAGAAATGAAGTGGTTGGTCCTTGAACAACCTTTCATTCCCCAACATGTGAATGACATTTCCCGCTATCTGTTCATCAGGGAACAAAAATGGATTTTTAAATTAATATGTGACGTAAATGGGCTGAATGATGAAATCCCATGGATTCAGATCTATATAAAAATAACATTCTTTAGGTTCCCATTTTTTCATGAATTTTCATGTTAAGTCACGCTTCATCCATCAACTTTAGTCAAACTTTTCAGTACCTATAGCTCTCAAGTTTCCATTGGTTCCTTTATGGCTTATTTGGGTATCATCGATCTCCTCTGTTCTGTCAGTGATAACCCTTTAAGGATGCCTGTATTTCACTTTAACATTCGTAAGTGTCCACGTACTTATTACGAGGTTCCTGGTAATCCGCCGAGACATCTATCGAATGTTTTACCCAAACACGTGTTGTACACATTTGGCTGTTCATTCAGCTCAGTGGAGTCTTTTTGACACTCAAATAGGATGGCTGTGGGGCTATATCTTAATGATATATGAGACGTCTGCCCAATTGCTTTTATACTCGTTCACTCTTTTCTATAGATACTTGCGGCAATGAATCTTAGCTAGGTGCCTACCTAATTGTTTGTAGCCAACCAGTGGGAATTAGGAGTCTCCCGCCGTTTCATTGGCCCAGAGTGACTTACATCTATTTCAGTTTCCGGTAGTGGGATTGACTAAGATGAAGTAAGCCCGCCTCTCGTAGAATCGCGAGTTTCGTGTTTTTCTTACCTTTAAGATAACATCACGGGCATTAGAATCTTTAGTACCGGCTCGGCTCCAGATTGGGAAAATAATTCTTTTTTTTCTTATCCGGTAGCTGTACCGTGATTGAGGTGATTGCATTTCCGGTCCCCTTTTTCAACCAATCACAACAGAGGATACTGGCTCCCTCTGTGGTCCGTTTCTCTTTTTTCACCGTTATGAGACGCCCTTACTCGTGAGCCATGCCGAGATTGCGGTGATTGATCTTTTCCGCTTTTCCTGCTTATTTCTGGTTTCATATTAACCAATCAGAGTAGAGGAAATAGTTTCTCTCTATGGTCCGCTATCTCCTTATTTCAACAGCCACCCCGCCTGTCCCAGTACCTTCCCCTCGGCTCAGTTACAGCCCGAGGCACCGACGGACAGGTGGGTGGCCCTTCCTAGGATCTAGATCACCGTGCAAGACTTTTTCGAGAATCTTTCGTGAATTATTGAAAGAGGGATCTTTATATTGGGTACAGTGTGCTTCCTGGCTCGA
Organism: Lissotriton helveticus; assembly: GCF_964261635.1. Taxonomy (NCBI): domain Eukaryota; kingdom Metazoa; phylum Chordata; class Amphibia; order Caudata; family Salamandridae; genus Lissotriton; species Lissotriton helveticus. The sequence continues at coordinate 302,600,738 of NC_136067.1, read as the reverse complement.
TATCTGGAGCCACATTGTACCTTCCAAAAGAGTGGACTAGCATCAGTCCATTTTTTGAATTGATAGAGACCTCCTATTTTTATACAAATTATTTTAAAAAAACTCAAAGTCTTTTCTATGGGCCAGCTGAGGTCGTTTTCTTTTTCCTGTTCATCATGCACCAGAGACTGTTACATAAGAGATGGTTGACTTAAAGAATTTATCCATTCATTGAATGCTAAGTAAGGAATGGATGTATTTTCTTTTTTCATTTTTTCCAATCTCTCTAGAGCGGGGCCTCTCAACCTGAGCGAGTGCCAGGCGAGGTGAGGCTTTTCCCCATCAAATATTTGGGTGAGTCATTAATAAATGTGGTATAACGTGGCTTCTAGATTGGACTTAAGGCCAGTACATGTTTAGATATATACAATCTACACCCAGAAAACTGTATTTGCATATGTGTGTGTTGTCTTTTCACAGGTGAGAATTTTCTTTGACCATGTTCTTAACCTCCAGTGTTAAAAGTACGGTAGGCTATTTGGTTTTACATGGTACAAAATGTTTCTTTGTTTAACAGACAGATATCTCCTACTCTGTCCCCACAGTTTGCAGTAGTGTTTTTACATTAATAGGTCCTGAAGAAAGCCATTGTCTTGGCTGAAACATGTCGACCACCATTAGATAGTAGTATTTGTTGACACTATCAACACTCTGTTTTCTTAACCTTGCCAGTGTGGTGGCCCCCTTATTAAAGTAATTTCTTGGCACCACATTAGTCAATTTTAATCTTCACAAATTCTTTTTGATCCTTACACACCTTTTTTGAGCACTGCAACTTTCTCCCATTTTCAGCACCTGTACTACATCTGTTTGGCTTCCATCACTGGTGGATCACACACTAGGATTTCTCACGACATCCCAAGTGAGTAACCTAGTAGATACCAGTTTCTCAACAAATCCCAGATGATGAGTCTCCGCCATTGGGTGGGCTGATGGGTATTTTCTTTCTTTTTTAAGACACCACTTTCTTTCTCACCTTCCAGCACTTCTCATGCATTACACTTTAAATTAGCAGGCTACAATTTTTTTAGACTACTTTTCCAAGCCACATTTAGACCTTTAGCATCCCTTGCGTATTTGTTGTCAGTTAGATTAGGGGATAGGATGTTATTAGGTCTTTAAATATTTCTCCCCTATAGACCCTCCTCTACATTGTTGTTTTTTATGCATGATGATTTGGCCAGCTGTCTTAGGATGGCCAAATCGTCATGCACACTTAGCATTTCTCCACCCAGCTGTGTTGTGATCCAGCGCCCTCTAACACAAACCCTCTTCTCTTCATCACTAAATTTGGGGAAAAACCCATACCACTTACTCATCGGTGAGGCCCATAGCACCGCAAGTCACACACACATTCACACTGGTTTTCCCTGTCAGTGACAAGTAGACGGGCTGCAAAACGTGTGGGGTACCTTATCAGCCTATACAGTAACTTTATACATTTATATACATTCAAATTTGATAGCTGTCAGTTCTAAAAACATCAAGGTACTCCGCTATTTGGTCGATGGACAAACTAGTAGATTCAGTTGATGGCGATTAAGTCCACCTCATTCACAATTTAAAACATACAACATTTTTTTGTCATGACTTTTATTCTAGTAACCACAGACTCAAGGATATATTTCATAAGATCTTATCCACATTCATTTAACGAGAAAACTAATTTGCATAAGTTTTATTAGTCAAATGCATTTAAGCATTATTTCAATTATATTTGAACAAAGGAAAAATAGAAAGTACTCATTACCCCTTGGGCATAGGGCGATGATGGAAATGATTCAGCTGAATATTAACCACAGATCACAGGATAGGTTCCCAAGCTAACTGTCTGTCCCTCTAACCTCCTCGACGTATCCCTCCCATGATAGAATTCCTGGAAAGATCTCATTCCTTTTCCCCATTAGAGTTTAAAAGTCCAAAATCTTCAAAGTCTCTTGTATGGTGGAAAAATCATCTTAACAGACAGCATGTCGTACTGAACAAAGGTGTAAAAATAAAAAGCTCTCTCTTCATCATAAGCACAGGCTCTCTTATACCCTTTCACTAACTTTTTACACCCACATTTGAAACATTTAGGGGTTACATTCATTTCTGATTGGTCCTTTGGAGGGTTGGTGATGGTCACCTCATGGTCCTCCTATCTCACACCAGTTTCAAAAATGCACATTCATTCTTGTGTTTCTCATGATTTCATCAAATATTTGCATTTATACATTGTAATAGTTTTGGTTACATTCTCTACTCTCATGTCCATTCTCATCCTTTGGAATACAGTTTTTTCATCCGTTCCCAAGCTTTCAAAATAGTCTCTTTGGCACAACTCATAGTACAGGCCAGGTTGTCCTTGACATCTCTCACTCCGGGCATAGGCCATACACTCGTGACTGATTCTCCATTCCACTCATGCGCTGGCCATCATTAATTTCTTTTGAGCCGTCGCATTTCGTAGACGCAATTTTCAGTCAATGCCTAGCAGACCTGAATTGGAAACTAATACGAAAGCAAACATAACATCTATTAGATATAAAAAATAAGCCCTTCTGTTTACCACCCACCGCTCTAATTTCCCGTGTTAGATGTTACCTAGCAACAGCAACATTTAAGCCTTTACACTTACCAATTGCACTTATTTGCCACAACAATAATTCTACTACAAACATAAATATATGCAATTTACTTTTCTTTTCTACATAATCACAAACTTATATTAATTCAATTCACATTGTATTAATACATTAGGCTCTTGCCAAATAGCCATTAGTTTCCAACGTGTAGTGTCTACATAAAAGGTGCAATTGTTGATTAGTTCACATGCTTCACACAGTTAATATTATTAAGGTTATGAGGTTGTTAACTTCGAAGGTGGTACAAAAATATTTGTATTTCCCCTGCTCCATCAGTTGCACTGCCGGGTGGAGAACAGTCCCAGGCTCCCAGGCACTGTCTTGAGTGGCAAACCAGGCCACTTAGACCAATCACAATGCTGCTGTAGTGCTGGTAATATTATCAGCACAACAGCATTGATGTGATTGGCTTAGTGAGTTTGCAAGTCTGCGTGCTGCCGGGAGTCAGGTACAGAAGAGGGTGGCGGAGACGCGGAGGCCATACACAGACAAACAATCTTTAATTTTTATTTTCAACCCCGCCCCAGCTGCCCCACCTCCCCCATATCTGTTAGTGTGCCTTCTGTTTCCTTTCGTTAATGCATATGCACTAATATATATGGTGTATACTTGTTGCCTGAAATGAAGTTAAAGACTGATAAATCTGCAAACTCTGACCAGCGACTGGAGCCCCAGAATAGCACCACATTTTGGCAAGTATTTGGACTAATATTGATTTGAGGTCGGGGAGCTAGACCTGAAGAAGGGTATGTCCTGGCAAACAAGGCCTAGCGAAATACTGAAACATGTTTGTCTGTCTGCCGTGAGTGCAGAAACAACAGAGCTGTTTTCGTTGGCATAGGATGGTATTTATTTTCCAGACACGCCTGTGGCAAGACAGTTCCCAAGGCATCTCTACATTGTGCGCACGCTGTGAATGTTACCAGTATTTCTGTCGTCTTGAGTGACAGCACCCTCACCTGTTCTCGAAGAGCAAAGAAACATTTGTTACAAAACTTAGGTGTGTGGTTCAAACTTTGCCTGGCCGGTAGTGTTACATTTTTGTTTCATTGTGATGAGGGTTTAATGAGTATGGTGTCGATGTACTGCTGTGTAATGCATTTGCGCTTTCGAAGTGAAAGCCTCCCAGACTCGGAGAACACTTTGAGGGGTGTCATACATTTTTCCAATTGCTCCTTTTCTCTTTCTTAACTCGTCCATACGATTGTATTTCTTTTAACGACCGACCCTGTCTGTAATTGCATAACAAGTGCCCTTATTTACTTTGTATGTTTTGAAACACATTTGCTTATTCTTTCGTTGTTGACAGTCAGTTGCCTGGTTTGCATCAAGTTATGTTTTCCTAGTGCATCAGTTGTAGCTGCAGGCCCTTCTCCGAATGAAAATATTATTAGCACATCTTGCAGTTTTATTTTTCCCTTGAGCCATATTGTATGCTCGGGATTATTCAATGATTGACCTAAAACACATTTTCTTACCGACACCCTGTGTTTAAGTGCTTTTCAATGCTCACTTGTGCCTCTGCAGAAATGATCCGATTCCAGCATTGAATATCGCTTAAGAAAGTCGCAGCCTCTGAAGAGGCGTGGGCTCAGAATTCGGTGAACAGCATCTGTGACATAAAGTTGGCTGTCAGTTGTGTTGCATCGCTCTACTATGCACACATCTTACAAGAAATTGTTCGTTGTTGGGAACCCATCCAATGACATTTCTGGGAAATGAACTGTGGCCTTTTTTTATATTTATTTTAATTTATTTGCTTGGCAGATACATCGCAATCAAACAAAAGCAAAATATCCACTTCAATATATTTACACTTACATATTGTATTCTACAAAAGAATTCTTCTGGTCTCTCACTTGAAATTGAATTGAAAAGGCATTTGTGAAGCCGATGACTACTCCTCCTCAGGTACGCTGCTCCTTTCTCATGCAGACCTGTATGCACTAGGACCAGTGTCAGCCCCATCATCACACACAGGGGTGAACTATGGAACGGAGTCATGGTCGGCAGAATCAGAGGTGTAAGAAAGTCAGAGGTGTAAGAAAAACCCTCAACCTGGCGGTGCTCCTGTGAGGCAGGACTATGACTGTGGTATGAAGCTTTTCTGTGGAGGAAGAGAGGCCAGTCGCTCCTAGGTGTGGTGCATGAAAGATGGTGGTAGCCCTGTGAGACAGTGAGAGAAAGTCAGAAGAATGAGTGGCGGCAGGACAGATGGACAGTGGTTGGAACGAATGTTGGAGTCTTTGAAGGGTGACTATGGTGTAAGAAGCATAGCGATGGGCAACATGAGACCAAAATACTTTGAACTGGCAGAGGAGCCCAGCCCAGAATACAAAATGGTGTCTATGTTGTATTTAGCTTGAGTTAGAAACCAAGGGGCCTCATACAAGCCACTGTTTGTCACAAAGTGCCCTTGAGACCACAATCTAGCTGTAATCATCTCTGCCTAACCAAGTTGGGACTCCCCTGTGCCATTGAAGACTGTTGTACCACAGAAACAGTTGTGGATGAAGGAGTATAAGAAATTGGGGTATTAGTTGAGGGTTGAAAACCCACCTCTAATAATAACGACATTCACTGTCAGGGTGAACCACAAAAGTAACTAAATAAACCTCTGCTTAACCTTCTTATAACCTGGTACAAAGCAGCACGGCTTAACTTTGAGGCAATGGGAAAATTAGTTATGAATTAGTTATGAATAATATGTAATAAAATGAAAATGCAACACAAGTAAAATCCCACACCATTTCAGAAAAAGAGAATTCATTTAAATAAATACCAAAACAACAAAAATCAAATAAGTAAAACTGGTATTATGAATTTATAAAATTGAATGTTCAATATAGCACCAAAAACCATTAAGCTTCAACCTCAGTCATCTGGTCGCGCTTCACTGGAACAAGGGTAAGGTTTAAGGCCGACCACGATGGATCATGGGTCAGATACAGGGACCAGGTTTGTCCCGGTGAAAAGCTTCATCTTCAGATTTAGGGGCACATTTTGAGCCCCTTTGCATCGGTCCTGCACCACAATGAAAAATGAGATCTACGAAGCAACGCAAGGCCACATTGTGTGACCCTGCTTGGCTTCATAAATCTTGAGTAATGTAATGTAGCACAAATGGCTGCGCTGCATTACTCTGCACCAGGTAGGTGTTTCCATGGGTGTTGCGTGGGTGTTCCCACACAACATCCATGGATTATGACTTATTCCCAGATTTACAAGAACAGGAAAACCTGGGAATGTTCTAAAAAGATACGCCTCCCTAGGAGAGGCATAACAAGGAGAAATATCTTTATTTGTCCTTGTTTTTTCCTCTTTCTATGTGTGCTGTGTTTTGCAGCACACATAGAAAGCGAAAAACACCTTTCAGGATTGTTCCTGCCTACAACACGGTCACCCATGCACCATGGTGCAAGGGTGCCTGCTTTGGCGCTAGGCTGCCAAAACAGCACCACCGCAATGGAAAAGGACAGGAATGCGCCATATTGGATAAATATGGTATATTGCTGCCCTTACCCTGTGTCACAGGGCAGTGTAGCAAGGTGACTTGCTGTGTCCCATGCACCACTAAAGTCATACATATTGCCCTTAGTCTTTGAAAGGGAAGTCAAAAATCCTCCTCTGAATCTTTAGCTCAGCATCGATGCACCTTCATGGGATCTTTTTGGCAGGTTGGACCAAATAGCCCATCAGCTCTCAGGGCAAAAAGTTGGCAAAAAGTTTACAAGTCTCAGATAACATCAGGAGGAATTCGCTCTAACACCAGCTAGAGGTCCAAGATTTCGGGGCACCTTTGTGTGAGCATCAGATCAGACCCAGCCATATGCAAATCAGTCTAGACCCTGTGCCTCATGGAACAATACTGCCCGAACTGCCAAGCCAGGTCCTCCCAGGACCAGAAACAAGCATCCTGGGACCGGTTTCTGGGCATCACCCCTCATCAGCCAGGCTAGCTTGAATCCAGTGGCACAGTTAGCCCGGGACTCATGCCAAAGAGCAATAGATCATGTTGCAGCTGAAAATAAAGTAAGAATTGAGTGTGATGTACGTCAAATTCCATCTGAAGAGCTGTGAAGGACTTCATGCCCACTCCATCCAGCACATCTCCCAAGCTGGTGGAAGTCTGAGAGAAAAGACACCTTGGGATGGGCCGGTCCCGCCCCCAGAGGCGTCACAGATGTAACCCTGCCCCCCATCAATATGCTTCACAGACTCCTGCCACGGTGTAAGGATGGCACTTGTAGCCGGCGGAAGGGCAGTGCACACCAAGCCTCCTTGCAACAGTTGAAGCAACGAGGTCTTCTGCATCGCCCACTTCTCCAGCGCTTAAGTCGGGTCATGCTCGGGGTCGAACCACCATTCGTTGACCATGACCAAATGGGCCACGCAGTAATAATTGTATCCAGGGTAGCAATGTCCCCATCGTCCTTTGATTTACAGCAGTACTGAGGGTATATATACGTACTACCCCTCTGTCCCACGGGAAATTGTGCCGCACTGCGCTAACTTTCTTGAAGAAGCATTTAGGTGCAGGGAAAGGGAAATTCTGCAGTGTATAGAGTAGACGGGCAACGTCATTATTTTGAATAGCACCGATCTGCCCAGAAGGGACAACATGAGACCCGTATTTCACATCAGCAGTTGCTCTGACGATTCGAGGCCGAACATTGATAGAGCAGATATTACATCAAACGATTTTACTAATAAAAGAAATGATTATGACTACTTTTACGCAAACGATGACAAAACGTGTGTTATGTTCTACATTATAAAAATGATGCAAGTAATACAATGCAGATACTGCATCATAAAAGCATGCAGATGAAAAGATAGATTTGAGACATATTATATGTTTAATTAATATAAATGTGACTACTGATTATGAAATACTGTTTTTACTCATTTATATGTCTTAGCATAATGTAGGCAAAAACTCTCACATTATGGATTTTAATACTAAAGGTTTTGATTCATGTGAAAACTTACAAAAACTTTATTTCTCATTCTAACGTGTGCACCGAAAATGACAAAAGAAAAGTAGGTGTTACATGAATATACTTAAATGTGCCTTCATGAAATTCCATTAACATGTATTTTTATATGTATTTGTGGCATAACACATATTTAGCATGTATTTTATATATGTATTAGAGGGATAACACATAAACGGCAAAGATTAATATGCATTTTCTTATATGTATAATGATGACACTTACAAAATATTTTATGAGTACCCTATACTTACGTCTATTAATTATGACTGGATTGAAGTTATATGCTAGCTTCCTTATTAATGTGTGATGTACAATTTAGCATTGTCATTGTCTTATATTAGCCAAATTTTATGTAGGCCTCATATTTTACTTCCCATTTCCAGTGAAGTCATGGACTGAATATTCTAAAGCGTATGGTAACTTTCTGAAATATAGCAAACTGTATTGAAATGTTAATATTTCCTTTGACATCTCCCGGAATGAATAGCGTATTTGCAACAAATTTTGTTACACTCTGGCGCAGCTACACGAGAACAGAACTTTTTCAACCATCATGTCATCATCTGCAGCGTTTCATTGTTCAATGTGTCAGATTTCAATTCTGCTGTTGGGACTAGGACTTGTTACAGCTGACCAGTGTCCTGACGCAGATTGAACATTTCAGATGAAGGGTTCTTATCGAGCTGCTGTGACTCTTGTGGTTACAGCGACAGAATGAGACAGACGGCTTTCTTGACGAACTGGAACTGCCAAACTTAGAACTTTGCTGAGTTTTCCTGAGAGTCTTTACAAGTTTCACTTGGCTTCCCATTCCTTCAGGCACAAACGCTGCATGAGTCCAAATCTGCCTTGGCCAAGGAAGATTTTCCTGTTCATCCATCCAGTCACAGAATGCTTTTTTCCGTTCCAGGGAAGAGCTTGCTTGGTAGTTTAGACTGGACTGTTCCCATGAGGCACATGGTCTAGACTGATTTGCATATGGCTGGGTCTGAACTAGGCTGGGGAAGTGAGCTAAAGAACGATGATGGAATCAACACAGATCTGTGACTGGGTGTGAGTGTCTGAAATGTTTTAGCGCTCTGTCCATCATCTCCTTGTGTTTGCTTTGTTCGCCATAAGTTGGCAGGGTATGCTCAGACATTGGTCCCTTTCTCACTTTCTCACTGGATTCGAGCTAGCGTGGCTGATGAGGGGTGTTACCCCGAATCTGGTCCTAGGATTCTTGTTTCCATTCCAGGGAAGACCTGGCTTGGCAGTTTGGGCTGGACTGTTCCCATGAGGCACAGGGCCAAGACTTATTTGCATATGGTTGGGTCTGAACTGGGGTGGCACAGTGAGTAAAGAACGATGATGTATTCAACCCAGATCTGTTACTGGGGGTGAGTGTCTGAAAAGTTTCAGTGCTCAGTCCATCATCTCCTTGTGTTTGTTTTGTTCACCCTAAATTGGCAGGGTATGCCCAGACATGGGTCCCTTGTTCACTTTGCCACTTGAATCAAGCTAGCCTGGCTGATGAGAGGTGTTACCCTGAAACCGGTCCCAGGTTGCATGTTTCCCTTTCACGGAAGACTTGGGCTGGTATTTCAAGCATGACTGTTCCCATGAGGCACAGGATCAATACTGATTTGCACATGGCTGGATCTGAACTGATGTGATGAAGTGAGCTAAAGAACGATGATGGATTCGACCCAGATCTGTGACTGGGGGTGAGTGTCTGAAAAGTGTCAGCCCTCCGTCCATCATTTCCTTTGTTCACCCTAAATTGGCAGGGTATGCCCAGACACGGGTCCCTTCTTCACTTTGCCACTTGAATCAAGATAGCCTGGCTGATGAGAGGTGTTACCCTGAAACCGGTCCCAGGTTGCATGTTTCCCTTCCACGGAAGACTTGGTCTGGTATTTCAAGCATGACTGTTCCCATGAGGCACAGGATCAATACTGATTTGCGCATGGCTGGATCTGATCTGATGTGATGAAGTGAGCTAAAGAACGATGATGGATTCGACCCAGATCTGTGACTGGGGGTGAGTGTCTGAAAAGTGTCAGCCCTCCGTCCATCATTTCCTTGTGTTTGTAGCCATCACATTCTCCCTGAATCTCAGAGGGTTGGTTTATTTCACTAAATCCTTGTCTAATTGATTATTAGGGTTGTAAGCTATTTTATTTGACTACTGCAAAGGTTCTTTACCTATAAAATAAATAACTAAACTTTAAATTCTTAAACTGACTCTGCTGTTCTGACTCATCATTCCATGAGAGTGATTATTGGTTTTGGGTAACTTATCATAATAGTTACTTTGAGAGCTTTATCTAATTGTAGCAAATTTGTGTTGAAGATACAGCTACTTTTTCCTTGTCCTCATTGGGTTACTGTCCATCCTCCAAATATCGAACCCCTTTTAACACAGAGCAAGATACATCAGCGTTCCTTCGAGCAAGGTAGTGATAGGCTAACAGTATATTGTATTTTATTTGCAGGGGCCCAGGAGATGCTTCGACAGTTAATCTGGTAGAGTGTCGGATGCTTTACTGTCTGACAAAGTTAGGATATAAGGAGGATCTATTTGAGGATCCTAAAGATTCACCCAAAGTCCAAGTTCAGGAAAGTTGACCAAGTGCCAATCTTGAAGAAAATGACGAGACGACGAAACAGTGGAGTATTATTAGGGTTTGTGCGTTGCTGCTGCTTAAAGTGTAGATTGCGGAAATTGATTGCGTAATGTTTTCAGTGTTTAAGCTTGAGTAAAAATCTTTCCTCTTACTGAGTTGAAGTTGTTATCAGGTCAAAAGTGGTATAAGATCCTGGGATTTACACCTAAGTGTGGTCTTAGTGTGGCATACGCTGAGTAGGATTGTCTGCTGTGATTTGAAGGTGCTGTTTGTGAGACGTCATCAGTAGCACAACCAGAGAAGGGAACTTTTGTGAGAGTGAGGAACTGTAATCGGTAGAGTTTTTCTCAGTGCACGGAAAATAAGTATAAGGTTTCAAGTGAAGTCGTGCCAGTCACGATTTCTCTTGGAATTTGTGATAAACAATGTTATTCTTTGAGTGAGTAAAAGTCTATTAATTCCTTTTAGTGGAGCAGATAAGAGTTCATTTGAGAGATTTTTTCTTATACTGCTGCTGTTTTGTAACATTCTTTGGTAATATTTGTTTTTGATAATGTTTTGTGAAGAGAAGTACGGACAGAATTGTAACGGAGGAGTAGCTGCTGCTGGGAGTTGAATGACATCATAGAGTGTCCCGCTGTGATTGGTTGGTTAGGGTGAAGCCGCACTGGGATAGGTTGATGATGCCATAGAAAGCTGCGCTGGTATTGGTTGTTGAAATGAAAACAAGGAAGTAATTCCTAGAATTGCTGAAAGAAGTATTTTGTAAAAGACAGTTGAAATATTAATTGTGAAAATGAAAATTGTAAAGAATATAAAGACAATACTACAGGGATATGTGCCCTTGCCCTTTAGAGAAGGGTACCTATACCACCTGAGGATACACCTGATTTGTATATGACTCAAGAGAGAGGTTATCATAGTTGTACATGGTTAGAGAACTGGATGAAGTATAAAGAAAAAGATCGACCGTTAGCTTTCCCACAATATGGAACTTTTAGCGTACAAATTCTTGAAAATTTGAGGAGACAGTTATATCATATTAAAGCACCCCTGAGAACTATGCAGATTAAAGCGCTAGGACAATGGGAAAATGAACAGAAGGAAAAACAGAAATATCAGTGAAGGTACAAAAACACTCTAAATCAGTATGTGGAAGCTAGATGGGTTGCTCAACAGAAAGCATGAAGAACAGACATTGCAGAGGGAATGCAATTGTATCCTGTATTAGTTGCTTAGAAGGGTGAAGGAGAGATGTAAGAAAAAGAAAAAATATCTTGAGGACTCGGCACTGACTGATGAGAGTGAGAATGAAATAGATGATGAATTTTTAAATGAGTTATTACTAAATTGTCCTCCATCATATAATGAAAATCAACTGCAAAGTACGTCAAATTCCTTTCCAGAAGTTGTACCAGATGCACCTATGATGCCCATAAATTCAGATTCACACACTCCTTTCTTAACAGGAGTAGAGACACCCAGAGGAGCAGAGTCTAATAATCCCATGACAATAAATGCTCCTGATGCTCTTTCAGTCCCAGTGATGATAGGTCCAGTAGTTCCACTTTATCAATCAGGTGGTAGAAGACAGCAGGTGCATTAATTGACCATCCCACTGGGGTAGGAGGAACCTATACTGCTTCTAAGAGACCGAGTATGGAGTCATTGAACCTAAATCCTATAATTTCATATTCTGACAATTCCCTTCAAAGAAATGGATTAGGTTCTAGTGTAGAAGCATTTCATCTGAGTGTGTATTAAATAACCAAATGCGACCGATCCCATTACCAGATTTAGCTGAAAGAAATATGGAAATTCATAACAGAGGAACTCAAGCCATGACAGGGAGAACTTTACAAATGGGTACTCGAGATCCTGTATTACTCACTACACCGTGTTTGGAGAGGGCAAGTGGAGGGTCGCAAGGAGATACTTTAGAAAGACAGATTGGCTCCACACCACACAAACTTGATAATTGGATTAGAGCGATAGCACCATCTACAATTGATAAAAGTGCAAATGTTCCAGGAACTACTGTTCAGAGAATTCAAATGAAAAATCACTCTATGTAGCCAAGTTTAAGGTGGAATTGGAAGAAATTATCCTGGATACTATCAGTCCTGCTAGAATTATTAATTATCAAGATGATGAATTTGTATCCGTGTGTAAGGATATTACTCGATGAGCAGCTAGAATTACCCATGATAAATTAATTGAATTGGCACAAACGTATGGGGTGGACATACAGAGACCTTGAAAACATGAAACCTTCAGGGAAAAGATTGCAGATTAAAGAATTGTTAACTATTCTTCAAAAATGGGGAGAGTAGGAAAAATGGGAAGGCAGATGGATTAAAAAAAATGAAAAAAGAAAATGCCCATGCCAATGTATCCAATGTTTGAGAAAGAGGAGGAAAACCATGTATAAATATACTTCCTGTGAGAGAGGTGCCTGGAGGAGGTTATGTTCATGCTCCATGGACATGGCCAGATATTTTGTCTTTTACAAATGAGATCAACAAACTAAGAGAAAAAACTTGTTGAGTGTATAAACAAGTTAAGAGATTTGTGAAGGTTTCAAAGGTTTTGTTGAAGGATTTGGATACTTTATGTGGTATTGTTGTCCTAAAGGGTTTAATGACTGAATACAAAATTGCTATAGATTGGCCTGAGACTGAACCTGCTAGGGTCCACAAACTAGTGCACCGTCACCTGAGGTAACGAAAAAATATAATCAAGCCATTACCTATTTGAAAGGAAAAATGTCTCCAAAAGAAATAGATTAGGTAAAGATTGACAGGGTGATACAGGAGTTAAAGGAGACAGTGCTTGCGTGTTATGAGCGACTAGTGTAGGCATTCAAACAATACAGTGGAATGGAAAATATGACCAGAAAAGATATGGGACATTTTGTATATCTGTTTGTGTACCGATTAAGACCTGAAATATGAGCCATGATACAACAGCATTTGATTTGCTGTCAGAGCAAACCAATAGATGAAATTCTCCGATATGCCAAATATGGTAGAGTGAACTGGACTCTATGCATTAGAGATTGAAAGAGAAGTTGATGTTAGCTCAAATGAAGGCAGCAAAGAGAGGTTACATGGGTGTTGATGGAGATTGTACAAATGTGGCAGAAGGAAATGGTCAAGCAAATCTGGTAATGAAAGGAGTAGTAGGAGGGTGCACCAACTCCAGGCAGAGCTAGAGGTGTTCTTATAGAAATGTTGAAAAAGACTAATCCGTGCCACATTTGCAGCAAGTTCGGGCATTGCAAGCACAAGTGTTGATTTAATCAAAGGAATGGACAGGTATCACAGAGTGGGAATATGCAGTCTCAAGTGAATGATGTGATGCAGAATCAGCAGACTCAAAGACAGAAAAATTAAACATAAATATGCCACAATCCCCGATGCCTCACATGAATGGTCAGGTTAAAAAATATAATGAAAACAGAGGATTCCATGCCAATGCTCAAACTGATTCAAGCTCAAATTTTACCCAGCAATATTTAATTCAAGTTGACAACACCGATTCTGATTAGTCACAATGACGGTGCCTGAGGGGGGAGGAGGAATGTGTGCTTGGCACATCCCTAGAGGTAGACAAAAGTGGTCCCTTTGTGGATGGCAAGGTAAATGGCAATCATGTTTCATTCTTTGTTGACACTGGTGCTACCCGTTCCACTGTAAGAACAGCGGACATTCTCAACCTACCTCTGTTGGGAGAAAGAATCCATGTGGTAGGAGTTTCAAATTGATTGATGTCAAAGTACAAGTTGGAGAAGCAGACAGCAGGCTGTCTGCTTCTCCAACTTGTACTTTGAGCGACCTACATCGGAGGAAGGGAAGAAATCCGCCCAGAAGGTGGACACTGAGGAGGAGCACGAATCAGATCTCCGTTGGGATTACTCTGACACACAACCGCTCTCCTTAACCGGGAGGCATGGAGCAATGGGCACAGTCAAGAGCTCTAAAGAGGGGGCAGCCATACAGAAGGAGTCATCACAAACAGCAGAGCCCACACTAACAATGATTTTGCAATCACTAAATGCATTTCAGAGCGAGGTCAAATCAGAGAACCGGCTTGCCCGTGACGCGGCGAAAAAGCTACAGGGTTCCATGCGTAAAATTGGCAAAACATGCACTGAAATCGCCGAAAGAATGACTATGGTGGAGAGCCGAACGGAGATACTGGAAAATACAGTGGATACTCTGAAAACCCATGTTACATCACAAGGGAATGCAGTAAATGATATCATGAGGAAACTCGAAGAGGCAGAAAACCGCCAACGCCGGAATAATCTGCGCATTTTTGGGATTCCAGAAAACAGTGAAGGGAGTGACATCCGGGCATTTATCATTAACTTGTTTAAGAATGTATTTCAGGAACTAGCGCAGTGGGACTGGGACAAGGAAATCCAACGGGTGCACAGATTCCCACACTCACCTCTCAAACGCCCACGCAGGGATCAGACCTTCCCCAGAGTTATCCTGATATTTTTTGGCAATTTCTAATTGGGACAGGCAGTATATGATCTCGCCAGGCCGAATAAAAAAAGGAACTGGGAGAGCTTCTCATTCTTTGCGAAACCGGTCTTCGCACATGCTACAGTGGAGAGACGATGGAGATTACGACAGTTGATCACTCCCTTCCAGAAAGCAGGGGCTCTTGCATTTCTCCAGAATCCTGCCAAACTGAAAGTAGTATCACAAGGACGTACATTGTTCTTTACCTCAGAAATCCAGGCAGAACAAACCCTGAAAGACATAATTGCAGGGAAAACTGGGGGATCAGGAAACAATCACTGACTCTCTGTCGAAAAGTGATTAGGCGATGGTTTATCGCCTTTTTACACCTATATATATGTGTATGCTAGTGTCAAAAACCTGGGATCTGCTATAATGTGAATTTATTTATCACCAATTTTTTTCTGGGGGGGGGCTTTGTTTTTCTTTGTTAGTTTTTGCATGGGTTCCGGCATCTTTAAGATGTGTGGTGGGGAGTGGAAACCAGGAGAATATGTCAGGGCATTGCCTTTTCATGTAGGCAGGAGGAAAGGAGAGGCCCGGAGAGTGGGTGAGGTTGGTTAGACGCTATCACACAGGCTCAGGATTGAGCCTGGCAGCTTGCAAAGTGGCGGAGGGTGGGGGGGAGAGGGTGGAGAGAGGGAGGGGGCGGGGAAGACCAAGGGGCTCCAAGTACAAGATGGGTAGAAAGGGTGCGTGGTGGAGGGGTCAATACATTAGAAGAATGGCAAAAAAGATGCTCATGTGGCAGAAAATCTATGAGGGCAATAAGTTGTTGGTTACTCAAACAATAACATGGCTAAGTAAAAAATTATCTCGGTAAACATATGTGCTCTTAATGACATAAAGAAATGACAGAAAGTGTCTATGGGGCTGCAAACAATGGATGCTAACATCGTATGCTTGCAAGAGACGCATATCGAGGGGTCACAACAATATCTGTTGAAAACTCTAGGGTATCAACTCATCATCGCCTCAACACAGGGGGTCCGAACCAGAGGGGTGGCTATTCTAGCACAGGAGGGGGGACTCCAATTCATAAGTTCAATGTCCAACAAATTCGGGCGATGGGTCATCACCGAATGTCAGTATAACAATGGGGTAAATAAGATGACACTGTGTACTATCTATGGTAGAGTTAGTGATGACCCAGATGTCCTGCTAAGCATTTCTAATGAATTAGTACACTGGCCTTTTCCCCCGATTATATGTGGGGACCTTAATATTCATATGCCAGGAGATTGGTCGGTGGGTTCTGAGTTTAAATATCAAGGTAGGAAACCAAAGGTTTTTAGAACTCTTAGAGAACTCTGAGTATTACATAGACTGATCGATAGTTGGCAGGTAAAATACCCTGGGGACCCTGGTTTTACATTTTATTCCCATCCACATTCCCGACATGCACAACTTGATTATATCTTTATTTCAGAATCCCTGAATTCCACCTGCATAGTAAGGAAACTCCTGAGGGTACTATCGGACCATAATCCGCTTGAATTAAGCTTAGCGTGCAGTAAAAACAATTCTATATTAAGGACCTGGACATTTGAAAGGGCATTTCTAAGGAATGAGAAATATTGCCAAAATTTAAGAGAATGGATTCCGAGCTTTTAACGGATAATATGGGTAGTGCGCCTATTGAGGTGGTTTGGGATACCTTGAAGGCAGGCATAAGAGGAGAAACTCTTCAGTTCTCAGTTAGGGCCAATAAAGAAGGGAAACTTCACATGGCAACATTAGAACAGAATGTGGCCAGAGCAGAGGAAGAGCTGATTGGAGCCACTCAAGGGGGACGGGCTACGGATAATGAAGTGGCACGGGTAGCTATTGCTAGGAACCTGATATCAGAGATCCTAACAGAAAAAGCCATAGTTAAAGCTACCATCTATAGAGAGAAAACATAAGAGTTAAGTGAACAAGTTGGCCATCAGTTAGCGGTTCGTACCCGTGAAGAGACCTCAGCTAATGTAGTGAAGGAAATTAAGGATTTAGACAGTGATGTGAGATCAGAATCATCTGAAATAAGAGCGTCATTTTAGAAATTTTTATCAAAAACTATATAAAGAACCAATAAGAGGGGATGAGGATCCTGAAACATATCTAGATCCAATTTATAGTAATAGACTTGAGAAAGAAGACCAAGATAGTCTAGATAACCCCCTCCTCTGGGATGAAATATTGCTTTCTATGAATATGTTGGCCACAGGGAAGGCAGCAGGTTTGGATGGGATCCCAACTGAGTTTTATGTGAAGTTCGCAGATCAACTCAAAGTAATTATGTCAGAATTATTTGATTCTATTTTTCGGGGGGGGGGGGAGGAATCCACCTGCCTCTTGGTCAGTTGCTAAGATCGTGGTTTTTCTGAAAAAAACCAAAAATCCCCTGGAAATGGGATCTTACCGTCCCATAACATTAATAAACGGGAATTCTAAAATGTATTCTAAACTTTTGGCTGCTAGACTGGCACCAATGATATATAAAATTGTGTCCGTTCGACAGAACCGGTTTATCCAAGGGAGGTCAACGATAGACCATATCCAAAGAGTGATTTCCCTATTTGACTATTCAAAGACAACAGGAGACCCTATGGTGCTTATTCTGCTAGATGCGGAGAAAGCGTTCGATAGGGTCTCCTGGAAATTTCTGTGGACATGTCCCACTGTGGAATTACTGAGGGATTCATAAGTGCCATACAAAGGCTTTATATTAATCCAGGGGCCAGCTTTATGATTAATGGGATCCGATCTGAAAGGTTTAATATCACCAGGGGGACAAGACAGGGGTGCCCTTGCTCACCCCTCTTGTTCGCAATTTATATTGACTCATTCATCTGTCGGCTTGAGAATCACGTGTTAATCCCATCTATTCATGTACACAATCATGACACAAAAACCCTAGCTTATGCCAATGACATTGCGCTGGTCACTAGCGATCCTAACAGAGCTATCAATGTGATAGAGGAGGAAGCACAACGATTCGGAACTGTTTCTGGGTATAAACCTAATTCTGGTAAAACCCAGATTGTTCTTAATGATAAGATCAGGATGAGTGATAGAAGAGTGACAGACCACGCAGTGTATCTTGGTGTCAACGTTACCGTGAAAATTGAAAATATTGTTAGTATTAATATTGACCCACTGATCTGTCGTACAAAAAAAGAACTGGCTCGATTGAATAAACTGCATTTAACCATAGGTGGTAGGTGCAATGTAGTTAAAATGCTTTTTTTGCTCAGATTTTTGTATTTCTTTCGGGCAATATGTCTGGGGTTCTCTCGCCAGTTATTTAAAACTATCGAAGCAATGTTCTCAAGATTCATTTGGGATTTTAAGAGACCCTGTAGAGCTCTTGATGGATCATGTTACCAAACGAAAAAGGGGGACTAGCAGTGCCCAACCTCAAACTTTATTACTGGGCAACTGTGTTGAAATATTGTGTGCCACTTATTTCTAATGAACTTAATAACCAGGGCATCCCGTCACCACAGGAACTTATCCTGGGGGAGGGAGGCGAGGGGTGCTTATGGCGACATAGCAATGACGGCTACTTTAAGAAGGTTAAATTCAAGACCATATCTAGTATTTACAAAGTGTGGAAAAATGTGCAGAAACTACTGGGGCTGGATCGCTACCTGTGTTACACCCCTCTGAGTCGCAATAATGACCTCCCCGAGATATTCCAGGATGGGTGTATGGCTAGGTGGGTCGAGGTAGGGATGCGACACCTAGGCTGTTTCTATACACTGGACGGGCTCAAGAGTTTTGAGGACTTGCGTATCGAGTATGATACCAGTCATAGGGACTTTTTCAAATTGCTACATATCAGAGACTTTTTATCAAAGAAAGGTGGGGGACGGTTAAAATTCCAAACTAGCCAAATTATAGAAATGCTTTGTAGAAACCCTACTGCTAAAATTGGGGAAATATATCAAGAACTGAATACAATATTTCCAGATGATATGTATAAACAATCAGTAATTTGGCAGAGCAAACTCGGAGTACAGCCATTAATCCCCCCATATGCGTATGAACTATCTCGGACATGGTTCATGTATATTAAATTACACGCCCAGTTTTGCAAAACATTCTTTTGCCTGTATTATACCCCTTATAAAATAGCAAAATGGGGAACTGGGAAGGGAACCACCTGCCCGCGCTGTACATTGTTTGAGGCAGATATTATCCATATGTTCGCATCCTGCACTACACTCTCTAATATAAGAACAGAAATCTCTGATTTT
The DNA here is from genome assembly GCF_964261635.1 of Lissotriton helveticus. NCBI lineage: Eukaryota > Metazoa > Chordata > Amphibia > Caudata > Salamandridae > Lissotriton > Lissotriton helveticus. Next base: position 302,581,687 of record NC_136067.1, on the reverse strand, counting down.
TTATCAGAAGTATTCCAAGTTAGAATTAATATTTCAACAGTAGAGATTATATTGGGGGTATCAAACTTTAATCGACCCAAATATATGCAGGGATTGATTTTCATAGCAATGGCTGTATTCCGACTTTGTGTGGATTCATCATGGCTAGATCAGAATCCACCTGCGTTCTCACAGTGGAGAGCTAGGCTACTCGCAACTTGTAGTCTTGAGCTACCATTTATAAAAATAAAGGGCTTAGTAAAAAGATAAGAGGGATGGCGATATGGGAACCTCTGCTCCGGTGGATTCAAAGTCATACTTAGGGCTGGTCCGTGTAAATATTTGTATATGCTATAGAGAACTGTAGTCTAGCTGTATTGAATCTGCATGCTGCAATGAATTGTATTACTATTCATTTTTTTGATCAGCTATATTTTATGTATATAAGGATTTTTTACCCCTACGATTTGTATGTAATAATTTGGCGTTGGTATATATATATATATATATATATATATTTATTTTTTTTTCTTCTGCCTTTCGGCTTCCGATCTTGGTCTTCTGGGAGGGGGGGGGTGTTGTGTTGTAAATTGGAGAAAACTGTGAATAAAGACGTTTAAACAAAAGAATGTGGTGGTCTCCATAATTGGGTGCACACTGCCTACACTACCAAGTCCCATGCCTCCTTGAAGATGCAGCATCAGTAGTGGATTTACCGGTGGTTACAGTGAGACACCTGACTCAGTCAGCTACTGAGTCTTGACGCACTGATTCTAACAGGGGCCAGAGAGAGTCAGCTCTTGTAGGCACTGACTAGGCGAGTTACTGACCCAGTTGAAGAAAACAGTGCAGCAAAAATGCAAGTAATACATGGAGACTATTGGCCCAAAAGAAAAGACAGATTAAGGCAAAATCAAAGTCTCAAGTCAATCTAGACAGAGTGACACAGATGATGATGGACCATCAGTAAAAAAGTCAAAAAGAGCTAAGGTACCAAATCGAAAATACGCTGCACCTGATTGGACATACTTTGCAGCTTCCAACGACTGGGATAAAGCATATCACACTTTTTACTTCAAAGATACAAGCTAACATAAAACCACCTTGTGAAGTTGTTATATCAAACTGAAGAAATTAATGCAAAGGCGACGAGAAAGGTCTATAAAAATCTAAAGAGACAAAATTACACTCACCTATGCCATAAATGGATTAAGTCTGAAACTGTGAAACATGTAAACTGTGCCAACAAAAGAAACGAAGAAACCACTTAAGGGTCTATATCTTGATCATTGCTGCAAAACACTAAGTTAGGGTCTTGTATAACAATTTAACAATAGTCGTAAGTCAAGTTCTGGAGAAGTTGAGATTTCGAACCCGGAATCGGTAAAGCACAAAGGCATATGTGTGCTTATTTACTGCATATTGTTTTTCTGTTTTTTAAACAAATTTTATTGGTTATTTCTCTTTTGCGTCAGCTTAGTACATGGTCATAAGGTACATTCCTTGATTTCACATTGGTTTTCTCACATTTTGTTTTTTCCTTTGCCATGTGAATAAGCTATTGGTATTCTCAAGCAACAGTACGTTGACAAGAGTAACTAATCCTCTCCCCCCTCCCCTGAGTCACCTGCTACTTGTTCTTCTTGTGACGAGTTGGGTGGAATGTATTATCATTTCTCTAGCCGTGTGTGTGCAGGGTGGGGTAATTCCAGCAAAGCATGTCATTTGATATTGAAGCGGTAGTTGGTATTTATGCACGTGTTAGTTGTTGTTGGTGTGTTTGCGTCAGGGTCTTCTGTCTTATTTGGCCTCTGACTCATCTACTGGGGGCTTTGTTTTTGGATATTCTAGGTCATGTACCAAATGCCTCCCAGGCCCTTGCTATCTCTATGTTTCTCAGTCCTCTTTTAGCTTCTTGCATCATCACTCGGCTCTCGCACCCTGCCCACTTCAGGAATTCCCATGCCAGGTCACTATCCTAGGGCCCCCTCTTGCTTTCCAGTTCTTGGTTATCTCCTGTTTAGCTAAGATGTATGTCAGGTCTTGGAGTCTGCTGGTGACCTTAATTTAGTTGAGTGGGGAAACCAGCCCAGTAGTTTCTTACTGGGGTTCTCACCTGTGCGATCAGGTATCCCTTGACAGTAGTGTAGTTTCCCTCTCTGTGCAGGGTTCAGCTCAGGTCCACAATCACTGTCGTCTCCACCTCTGTCCTCATGCAGGCAGCTGTTGCTGCGTTACTTCGCGCCTTGTGAGGCGTGTCGGGTCTGCTATTGTCCACTGTATTTTGTGGGTGCCCTTTTCTGCTGCAGTTGCCCCCTTTTTCAGTACCTGGTTCAGGCTCAGATGGGGCCTCATCACCCTGATGTTTGCAGGTCTCTGCTGGTTCAGGGCAGCATCTTCTCCGCAAATGTCCCCTCTCAGTCATGGCGGAAACACCAATCAGCTTCGGTCGGGTAGGGGTATCGCTCTGACCCCCGGCGCCGTGCAGATTTATGGCATGCCTGCCACCACTTCTATTTTGGCCCCGCTAAGGACACCAGTCGATGGAATGCTCTGTATTAACCAGCGGCAGAAGGGCCTGCTACTTTCAGCTCAAGTCCCAGGGGCACCCTCTGCCGCCTTTGTCGTCCCCTTTTTACACCTTGTCCTATGCTGTGGGGCATTTCTGGCCTCCTGGCATTCGTGGGGTGACTCAGGGTCAGGTAATCCCCCCGCAGGCACTTTGCTCCGGCCCTTGTTTCCAATAAGGGTGTCAGTCAGCGCCGGATGGGAATGCCTCGGGTCCCTGCCTTGGTCCACAGACAGTGTTGCCGCCATTTCTATTTTCAGAGGAGCCGCAGCTAGTGCCTCCTCTATTCCGCTTCCGGTGAGTAGGGTATCTAGCGCACCACTCCGTGTCTGTCCGCGGTAGCAGGGCTCCCCACTTTGCCTCAAGGGTGCCCCTCTCTGCTGCCACTACCTCCTCTCTTTCCATCATGCCTCCCTCCGCAGGGACAACCAGGTCTTCTCTTACCTCCGGCCTCCACGGGGCAGCTCTGGGTCAGACGGGCCTCCTTGTAGCTGATGCCTGAATCTGGTTTCGTCTCTGGCGTCAGCGTCAGTCAGCACTTAGTTTGTGTGTGACTCGCAGCTCCCTTCAGGTCTAAGTCCTCGATCGCTGCGGCCGCCATCTTGTTTTCAGTGAAGGCGGTGTTGCATTGGCCCTCTATGTTTGCACCAGGCATTTTACAGATTTTTCACCCAGCATCGGCTCCCTCTCTGTTATAGCGCACCTCGGTGTACAGGTTTCAATTTTAATTGGCCTACATGGGTCAGGATGGAGGTAGATTGGGCCCGGCCGCGAGTAGTGCCAAATCGAGCTGCTCACTCCATGGGCTCCAGGCCATGCCCCATTTACTGCATATTGTTATTGTTGTATTTCTTATTATCCTAAATATTCCTCATCATTTTTATGTAAAAAAGCTCCAAACTTACACCAGTTTCTAAGTCATTGGAAGGAAAAAACAATGAGGTTGAATTAAACATGTTAACTGACAAAACTCTACTGGTAGATCAATTGATTAGTGACTATTCTATAAATGACTTTACTAAACTGCTTTATGAGTGTGTAAACACAATGGATGCTTGAAATTGCTATGTGTGAATGCAGTTACCCACCTCCATGTTGGAAGGGGTGACTTACCATCACTTGCCTGTTACCTATGGAATTTCTTATAGTGTAATACCCAGCTTGTTGTATTGCAAAGGACAATTTCAATACTATTATTCTAATTATAATTTAGTGTTGTCTGAGGTGCCTATTAAGATCAATATGAATATCATGCCTGATACACAAACAGCTGAAATGATGGGTGAATTTTTCCAACCCATACATAGTAGAGACACTACTTATGCACACTGACATAATTTAACCTGCCTCTAGCATAATGTAGAAAAGGAGTTGATCAATTCTGTTGTAGATAGACGATGAGAAATAAAGAATAAAGGCTGAAGAACATTCAAAGGTTCCACCTTGGGCACACCAGGAAACTGAACTTAAAAAGTGTGAGGCACAAGCTGCAATTGCTCTAGATTGGTAACATAAATGTAAGTTTTGTATATTGTGACTCAAAACTGAATTTAATAACACATTTGTTGGTTCTAGTGAATGTGACCACAGTTTTCAAATTGTGGGAGGATGGAGTTTGTATCTTGGAGGGTTAGATCCTGTGTTTCCTGGAATATACTATATCTGCAGGAAAAATGCTTATTATAGGTTACCAAAACACTGGTATGGATGCAGTTATATGACAATAGTCTTTCCAAAAATGTATCATGTAGGACAATCACATTAAACCAATCAATTTAAACACACATGCTTAAGAGGTACTATGCTTCTGAAATAATAGGAGACATATTTGGTGCAATAATTCCATCAGTTGGGGTGATTCTAAATTCCCACAAAATTAAAAAAACTTTCCACTGTAGTTGATAGATTAACAACTGATACAGCTGGAGGATTTCTTGCCTTAAATACTGACATGGTTGTTATCAGATCTATGGTGCTCGAAACCTGACTTGCATTAGACGTACATCTTGCAAAAGAAGGTGGGGTTTTGCGGATGCTGAAAGTTCAACAATGGTGCACCTATATCCCTGACAAAAGTAAAGATTTGCAGGGGTATATTACTAACATTACCCACTTGAGAAAAGAGAAGAGAGTGAACTAAAAGCTGATGATGCTTGGGAATCGATTGGGAATCAATCGGTAATCCTCCTTGGGAAAATGGTTCACTGATCTGGGAGGTAGTTTAGTGAGTAAAATAATAACACCCATATTAATAATTGCTATTTGTATACTAATTCTAATCCTTTTCATTAAAATATATGAATGTATAAAAGCAAAGAAAGAAGCAAGAGGAGTGAAAGTCAAAAATTTAACTAGAAGAGAGACAATGTGGATATTTTGACCAACTAAAAGCTCTCGAATAATCTAGGCTAAAACTTTTGAAAAGATCAGCACTATTACTGTGACATCAGAAAAGATAAAGATTATGGTGTGACAGGCTGAATTCGCCATTAAAGGGGGAATTGATAGAGCAGAGATTACATCAAACGATTTTACTGTTAAAAGAAATGATTATGACTACCTTTGCCCAAACGATGAAAAAACGTGTGTTAAGTTCCACGTTATAAAAATAATGCACATAATTCAGATACTGCATCATAAAATCATGCAGATGAAAAGATAGATTTGAGACATATTATATGTTTAATTAATAAAGATGTGACTATTGATTATGAAAAACTATTTTTACTAATTTACATGTATTAGCATAATGTAGGAGAAAAACCTCACACTAAAGACTTTAATACTTAAGGTTTTGATTTATGTGAAAACGTACCAAACTTTTATTTCATGTTATAACATGTGCACCGAAAATGACAAAAGAAAAGTAGGTGTTACATGAATATACTTAAATGTGCCTTCATAAAATTCCATTAACATGTATTTTATGTACGTATTAGTGGGATAACACATAAACGACAACGATTAATATGCAGTTTCTTATATGTATAATGAGGACACTTACAAAGGATTTTATGAGTACCCTATACTTACATGTATTAATTATGATCAGATTGAAATGTTTGTTATTATATTCTGAAGTTATATGCTAGATTTCTTATTAATGTGCAATTCACAATTTAACACGGTCATTGTCGTATATTAGCCACCTTTCATGTAGGCCTCATATTTAACTTCCCATTTCCATTGAAGTAATGGACTGAATATTCTAAGGTGTATGGGATCTTTCTGAAATATAGCAAACTGTATTGAATTGATAACTGTTTCCTTTGACATCTCCTGGACTGAATAGCGTATTTGCAACACATTTTGTTACACTCTGGAAAAGCTGCATGATGACAGAACTTTTTCAACTCTCATGTCATCATCTTCAACGTTTCATTGTTCAATGTGTATTTAACTTACATGACATGAGGAACAGCGTAATCGAATTACTTACTTTTTCTGGATCTGTATCTTCATTCCTGCTACATCACCCTCACCTTACGTTGGACTGACCAATGGAACTGAGTGGTCTGACAATTTGGTGATGACAGTTGGTGTCACTACTGAAACCCTTTCGAGTATAATTGTTCGATTCTGGGAGAAACTGCCTGTCTGTCCACGGCTGCCTTTTATGACATGGGTTATCTGATTTTTGATTCAGATTACAATTCTGTGGTTGGGACTAGGACTCGTTGCTGCTGACCGGTGTCCTGACGCCGATTGACCCATTCGGATGAAGGGTTCTTATAATGCCTCTGTGACTCTTCTGGCTACAGTAACAGACTCAGATGGACTGCTGTCCTGACGAACTGGAACTGGCATACTTGGAACTTTGCTGAACTTTCCAGAGAGTCTTTACAAGGTTCCCCTGGCTTCCCATTCCTATTGATACATTCACTGTATGAGTCCAAATCTGCCTTGGCTGAGGAAGATTTTCTTGTTCATCCATTAAATTCTCCTTGAATCTCAGAGGCTTGGTATATTTAATTAAATCCTTTACTAATTGTTTATTAGGGCTGTAAGCTATTTTATTTGTATACAAATGTTCTTTACCTATTGCTTGATTAACTAAACTTTAAATTCTTAAACTGACTCTGCTGTTCTGACTCATCATTACTTGAGAGTGATTTATTGGTTTTGGGTGACTTGTGATAATAGTCACTTTGAGAGATGTATCTAATTGTAACAAATTTGTGTTGAAGATACAGTTATTCTATTCCTTGTCTTCATTGGTAACTGTCCATCCTCTGAATATCCAACTTCTTTCAGCACAGAGCAAGATCCATTGGAGGCCCAACTGAATGAGCAAGGTAGCAAGAGGTTAAAAGTATATTGTATTCTATTTACAATGGCCTAGTAAATGCTACAAAAACATTCATTTCCCATTCTCTCTGTGGATCCAAATAGCGAAAACCATCCTGAACAACCTGCATATCTCTGTACTGTCTCATCAACCCCAGCTCTGGAGCATGCAAATGAGCACACCACACCCGGAGCTCTGAAATACACGTCTTTATTCTTCAGCATGCAACCGTTAACTGAAGGCACTATGTCATAAACTTTATTAACCACTCCCAGACACACCTAGATACCTCCCAATCGATTACGTAACTCTGTAAGGAGTCCGGCAAGGACCACAAGGGTCCTACTGCATAGGATCATGCAACACTAAATCTCCCCTTTGTTAAATAAAAAGTACAGACAACATATGTACATTAGAGTTCCCCAATGAGTCGCTGACGTGCTCGCACTAATCTTCTGGATCGAGTAGTATGAGGTGAAGGAGTTGCACTGTCATCTGGCATCGTAGATGTAGACTCAGATGCTTGACTTTGGAACTCAGGTGGACTTGTCTAACTCGTGAGGTCTGGAGACGATGAACATCGAGGCAGATGCTTGAAGTGTGACGAGTATCTCCTAATGGAATTGCTGGGATGTAGAGAGATTACCATCTGTCCTTTAAATGTCAGGACTCTCAATGGATCAGCATCAAACAGAGTGTCAGTCATTTCTGTTTTTGTCTGACCAGGACCCGGTCTCCTTCTTCAAAACTGTGTCCCTATTGCTCCTGAGATTATCTGCATAGGTCTTCATCTTGCTTTTGTGGGAAGTGTCTGTGACACGAATCTCATCAGTGTCCATTACTCGACTTGTGGTCCATTGTAGTAGCTTTGTCCCAATGACTCTCCCAAACAGCAAGGTGGCAGGCTTTTACCTGTGGTAAAATGGAGAGTTGAGTGGAAGGCACAAAGAGCTTGACATAAGGTTGACTTGAGATTGATTCCTTCAAGCGCAGCACACTGAACCCCTTTCTCCAGGGCAGCCATAAATTGCTCAACAATGCTGTTAGAAGGTGGTTCTGACACTATGGTCTGCACTGATTTTTCACTGTTTGAGCACCTAATTGTTGAGCATTTACTCTAGGGGAGCCTCATAAGTGGGGACTCACCCACAGTGAACTCATAATGAAAGAGACTGCATGGCGATTTTACTGGTGTCCCCCTGGCTTGACCAGGCCACTGTGCAGCAGCTGGAGTAAGGGACACTGGGCTGGTTACATGCAGACACATGTGTACATGCGTGTGTACATGTGTAGGGGCTACGCAGGGGAGATTCCTAGCGTGCGCAGCCAAGGAGCAGGTGCAAATAGACTGGTGTGGCAGGACTTATGCAGAATGAGGCTCACCTCAGCAGGCTGGATTGATAACCTTTCTTCCATGAGCTAAGGCCTCCTCTCCACGAAGAGAAGATGGGTGGAGTTACAGGCTCATCCATCAGCAACTATCACTAGGTGCCAGGCGCCAGGCTGCACGAGGGAGAGAAGGCAGCATGGGGGGCAGGGGCTTCAGAGACCATGTGGCAGGAGACCCTGGACGATGCCATTTTGAACAAACCCAGAGGCTGGGCAGGAAGGAGGGAGCAGGGGCAGTGAAGTGATGTGTTGCTGTTTGATAGGACAAAAAGAGACTTCCTGCCAGCCCCCTCCTCAACTTTTAAAAAGTGCTTGCACAGGAAGAGAAGCTCTCTCTGGGGTGTGGTCTGCTGAAGCAGAAGGTGCTGGAGCGTGGTGCAATGAGCAATTGGAAGGAGGAACCCCCTGACTGCCCCCAGGATCCTGAACCGTGCCAGGAGAAGAGCCCAGGACCAGTGCGCAGAAGCAGGGGCCTCTGCACAGGGAGAAGAGTGGCCCAGGAGGAGAGCAGGCGAAAGGCTGGTGCAGGGAGCCAGTGAAAACAGCTCCCCGCTGAATCTCCCCTCTCAGAGACCCAGCGGGCAAAGGAGAGTGCTCCCAGGGGCTGGGGAGCGCTACCAGGAGCAAGAATAGGCCAAAAGCAGGAAGATCGGACCCCTGGGGGCTGAGATATGCCCCCCAGAAGGTGAGCGACCTTTGACCTGTGGCCAACCGATGACGAAGCCTGTGAGGCTCCGCTGCCGGTTCAGAGAATACCACTTGGGGTGGGTCATGTCCCAGGGGCTGCCCCCAAGAGAAGTAAAGTTGGGGTGCGCCATCGCGCACCCCGTGAATATGCCCACACGGGGTGCCAGGAGCCCACCCTGGCCCCTGTCGAACCTGAAGCCGGGGACCACTGTTGCCCTCCCCGTGAACAGATGTAGGGGGAGGTGCCTGGGATCCCACCTCTGGACCCATCTGCAGAAGGAGGCGGGGAAGCACCCTAGAGCCCCGTGAAAATGTCCCAAAGGGCCCGGGACCCCATCCCCGGACACCGAAGCAGGAGAGGAGCTGGGGGAGGGGAGCGCCACTGCGTCCCCGTGGAGAGGTATTAAGGGGCCTGGGACCCCATCCCTGGGCCTGAAGCAAAGTCAGGGAGGGCCATCACGCTCGCCGTGAAGCCAAGCGTGGGGTGCCAGGAGCCCACCCTGGACCCCGATGAAGATGCCCTGGGGCCCAGGACCCCAACCCCAGGCCATGATACCAAGTCGGGGAGCCCCATCGCGCTCCCCGTGAATATGGCCCCTATGTGATGGGAGGGTCCCGGGGCCCCAATGAGAGGGAGAAGGTGGGGGAAGTGCACTCCCCCGAGGTCCAGGAGGACCAGAGGGATTTCCTGTGTCTGTCCGGAGGGGCGGGCAGACTCGAAGAGGGGTGCTGGCTCCCGCAGCAACACGGAAGAGTGCGGGCTGGGCGGGGAGCCGGCGGGGGCAGCAGGGGGTGGGCTCCTCAGGCTGCCCTCCAACCATTCAGCAGGCGGGACTCCCGGGTGGGACCGGGACCTGCCAAGAGGAGTGCGAGAGGTGCCAGGGGCCCGGGTGGACCATCTTACTCACCTGGGGGTCTTGGTGGGACCGGAGCCTCCAACGGTAGGAGGAGCAGCGTGAGGCAGCCGAAGTTGGATCGCGGCTCTCTCCGAGGCAGTGGGGGAGCCGCTAATCAAATATGCACGGAAAAGAGCCTGAGGCGCCCCATAATGCATTGCAAGGCATGGGGACATCCAGCGTTTTTGGTGCCTGGTGGCCTCCAGAGGAGGGGGGTCATCCTCATTTGTGACAGACGTGCAGGGGAAGCTGGAGGAGCAACGCAGCCTCCCCAGAACGAAGAAGAAAAGTCCCACCCCTCCAGGGCTCATCTTGCAGATCACCGCCTCTTGGGTTGGAACTTTGGTTCTGCAGCTAGGGGTGTTATTAGAAGTGCATCAGGTGATGGAGGTCTGAGTTGGGGATGTCTGGAGAAGGGCATCCCCTGGAGGTGAAGAGGTATAATTGCACCAGAAACTGCACTTACTAACGTTATTTCTTTTAGAGGGACTGAAGGTCACATGTGTAATGTGTAGTACCTGTGTAAGGTGATGGCATAAGCAAAGTGGGGTTATGTTGCCAGACATTCCTGCTAGGGTGTCGGTATATGGGTAATCCTGTGATTTTATCTGTGATGCCTTTAGGGGCTGTAATTGAAATGCATTCTAATGATCCACAAATGTGATAAGTTCTGCCATTCTAAAGTGATGCTTAAACATGTATTCATGCTGCTGCGCTTAGGTGAAGAACCCCGACTGCTAGCCTTTAAGATGTAGAGGTGTATACTTTATGGTCCGTAGGAAATGCTCAGTCAGGGTTATGTGTCACCAAGGCAGGTTACCTATTTTAATTGCTGGTTGAGTTAATGGGGAGGGTCGCAACTGGGATGGTGCCAGTGTGCAGGGCCCTCGCTCCAGGTTATGTTCAACTAACTGCATTGGGGCAAGATGATGTGCATACATGGGAGTGGTGGTACTAGACCTCACCCCCCTGCGGGAGGGGTGGAGATGTTATGCAAAGTCACAAACTTATTCCAATAGCTTATGTATATTAGTAAATTGGTTCATAGTATTGAGTAGTGTGTGTGTTTAATAAATGTACTCTTACTTTTATAAAGCAAGGTACAGACTGGACAATCAATTATTGAGTGTTATTTCTTTGCACCTGCCAATGGCGATTACTAGCCCACACCACAACCCTTGAGTAAGCCTCAGACTGCTCTGCAACGCTACCCTCTGAGAGTCAGGCACTACAGTTGGGTGTTTGGTTCCCAGTGAAGGACAAATGTAGTCATGTTACTTGTGCACGCCTTACAGATGCTGCCTCATTTTCCAACAAATGCCATTTGCATGTGGCCAGAGAGGTATGCTTTTCTTATGCTTCACATTCAAGCGACTAAGAAAGTCTTTAAACTCACTGCTATTGAAGGGTGGACCAATATGATACCTGAGAATGGAGGGAACACCCCATGCTGTGAAAATATCATCCAGCCTCTAGTTGACTTTGTCATGGGTGGTTGATGATAAATCTTCCGCGAAGGGAAAACATGAACACTCATCGAAAACTACCATGAGATGATAGCCATTATTTAAAGGTACAAAGATATCAATGGCAATGTTCTCCCATGCCTGTTTAGGAAGGTCTAACATATTTAGCGGATCCTAGTTTGTTTTGGGAGATAAGCAGTTACACAGGTGACATGCTTTCAGTTCCTTCTCGACTTGTTTGTCAAGGCAAGCAAACCACACTCGGTCTCTTGGTGGCTACAATGCCACAATGTCCTTTGTGTGCCAGTTCAATGACTTGTTGTCTCAAGCTCTCATGTATGACAATCCTCAAGCCTCTTACCTTCCTGAGTTACAGAGAGTTCTTCCTGCACATTTAAAATTTTTTGATATTCAACGTCATCTGTGAGATGCCGAGTATGTTTTCTCCATGATTGTGTTGCAATTATGTCCTTGCGTGTGAGCATTTCTCTGTCTGTGTTGGTAGCAGCAATGTTCTGCTCAATCGATAGAGCTGAAGGGGTGCTGAACTTGACTATGAAATTGATACATGCTTTAGCTGCTTTAGTCATTGCACTCTGATGCTGTAACAGCACTTGTGAGATGTAATCTGTGGGCTTTTTAATCCTTCCCCGGCTTATGCACATTTGTGTAATTATACACTTGCAATCAGAACCCCCGCTTCTCGAAGCACAGGGGCATCTTGGCTTTCGGATTTCCATAAATGGTGAGCAATGCCTAGTAGTCAGTGACAAGGGTGAAATGCTTTCTGTACAGAAACATATGAAAATGTTCACAAGCCCTCACTAGAGACAGGCTCTCTTTTTCTGGCTGAGAATAGGCATGTTTAGTCTGAGATACACTTCTGCTGGCATAGGCCACAATGTGTCTCTGAGCATTTTAATGTTCATTGTGTTGAGCAAGGATCATAACCAATCCCACCAGGCTTGCGTTTACTACAATCTCAGTATGTAACTTTGGATCAAAGTAAGCCATTTCAGTTGCATTTTCAATTGCGTTCGATTTTTGGGAAGTTTCTGTCACATTCAGAGGACCCCCTAGAAGGGAATATTCTTCTTTGTCAAGTCTCTTAATGGGGTAATCACTGTGGGAAAGTCTCGCATGTACCTGGAGCAATAGCCAGCCATTCCTAAGAAGGATCGCTACATGGTTACATCTTGCAGGGGAGAGGTAGATGACAATGCTTGTACTCTTTCAGGGCCAGGAGTATTTCCCCCTTTAAAGAAAGTGTGCCCAGAGTAGTTCAGTTTGGTTTCGTGAAACTTACAATTTAAAGTGAGAACTGAATCAGCAAGCAGACGGCATAATTGTGTAAGAGCGTTTTCATGCTCCTTTCGTGTGGCCCCCAAACAATACTATATCATCATTGTAGTTAAAAGCATGTGTGACAGGTTGAATTATTCAGCAAATGACACCCTGAAAGATTTCTGCAGCCGATGACACACCAAAGCAAAGTCTTTTGTATATGTACTGACCAACATGAGTTGAAAAAGTAGTAATGTAACTACAGTTCTCTTCCAGCTCGAGTTGATGGTATCTTTTGTTCAAATTAAAAGGGGAGAAGACTTGGCACCATTCAGCTGTGTAATCATATCTGCCAAGTGTGTACACGTATATCTTTCTCTCTTGATTGTTTTGTTGGCCTGGCGCATTTCAACACAAATGCACACCTTACCTCCACTGTCCTTTTTTGGCACTACCATTATGGGCGAATCTCATGGCATCGGACAAGTGTATCGCTTAATGATGTCATGCTTAATAATATTTCTAGTTCTTTCTAAACGGCCTCCTGTAAATGAAAAGCAATCTGAAGGTGTAGCTGAGCAACAGGACGAATGTCCGCATTCATGTGAAGTTGCACCTTCATTGTCTTGAATTTCCCAAGTCCATGAGACAACAACAGGAATTGAATCACTATTTCAGAATGTGCATTGAGGTTGTAGTTGATGGATATCAGTTCCATGTCAGCAGCAGCACTGGAACTGAGTAGACATGCACTCAACAAAGTACCTTGGAGAACATGAGTTGGCCATTTTACAGTACTGAGGTCAGCTCCAGGCCCTAGGGCCACCTGAACAGGAAGTCTCTGGGCTACCCCACCTCCGTGCATACCCTGGACACCAATAGGGGGCCCGCTTAGAGGACTACAGTGCTCCCAGGCATGAAGAAGGAGAGGAAAGGCCATTGCTTTCAATTGTAAATTATTCTTCAAAAATAAGTCTTTACTAACTTGAACACAGCCCAAGAAAACCTCTCAACCAAGATATTGCTCCTTAAAACACAGGGGGGAAATTGAGATGGGGGATGTCATTTTGGCTTGGGTCCCTGATTTTGACAGACCAAGCACACCATTTTATTCCATGGGGACTATGTTCAAGATATTAAAAAGGATGATAGGAGACCTGGGGTTTGTAGGCAAAGACATTTAAACCCAAAAAAACGACAGGGATTTTTCATTTTATTCAGGTCACAATACATATGCTCGAATAAACACACACTCTACTTTGCTGCCTTAATGAAGCAGTCATTTCAGAGGTTGCTATTTCTGATCACCCTTAGAGGTGAACTGGAATGAAGTAGGTGAGAGCTCTGAGAATACTAATGGGTGGTAGAGGTTGGTATGTTTTGTGGCCCAGTTTATAGAGTCTTGATGGCAAATGAGGTGGAGGAATTTTTTAGACATGTCAACTCCCCTAAACTCATTCAGGAATTCTTACAAAGGAAAAATGAGAGAGGTAGCTATTGGCATTTCTACTGGTATGACAAGGTAGACCTGCCTCATTGTAAACACATGTATTACAGGACATAAAACACTAGAGAAACCGGACAAACAGAATCCCTGTCAAGTTAATAAATGCAACTTGGTAATGAAAAGTAGTCAATTGCATGCCAGTTAAACCAATAGGATTGAAATTAGAGCATACCAATTATGAAGAGAGAGATCAAATTGGATCAAGATTAACTGGATAGTAAATTGCTCAATCATAGAGTGATGATATACATAGCTGGGGGGCGTTGGTTAATGAGAAATATGTAAGCACTAAAAGCAAGAGCCGTTTAGAGATTTTATAAACTTCTATAGTAAGGGTCTTCATGAAAAAAACCATGATGCATGAGCATTCGTGGAGGGGCGCTGGATCCCTACCATTCCAGTGGAGACTTTGGCTTAACTCAAAAATCCCATAGACAGTACAGCAGTCAGAGAAGCACTGAAATCCATGCAGCTGAATGGCTTTCCCATCTCCTTTATAAGATTTTAGTAGAAAACCATTGGTAGCCTTGTGTAACTGTTTTGCACATCTATTAGCCCTGCCACAATCAATGTGGAGATGCATATGTTCCTTTTATTGAAACCTGGAAGGAATGCCGAAGAATGTTCCTCATATGGGCTAGTTGCACTGCTAAATGCATATGCTAATATATTTATGAGAATGTTATACAAATTAATGGAATCTTTACTGCCTGGAGTAAGTGATTCTGATCAAGTTGGCTTAATTGAGCACAGGCAAGGCAGCAACAACATTAGACTAATTGCTCTCTTGGTAGAAAAATGGGGGCAAAAGAAACACATGGTTTTACTGCTTTCATTTGGCTTGTGACTTGATAAGCTAAGAGTTGCAGTACGCTGGTCTCACCAAGATGTGACAGGATGAAAAATGAAGAGGGCGGACACTAGAGTTGTGCGAAATTCTCATAATTTGCTTTTGTATCCTTATGCAAAGTGTTGGCAAACTTATGTTAAATTACACGTAATTATGCAAAATGCACATATGTCATTTAGCACTATATTTTGTAATCTTATGCAGATATGTAGAGTGCACTATCACCTGAGAGGGTATCCTGGCATTTAGTAAGTGTTAGTCTAGCCAAACCTAGTGCCTAGTTGGACTACTCAAAAAGACAGGTCTTCAGCTTCTTGCAGAATTCAAGAAGTGAGGAGGAGGCTATTATATATAGCAGCAGGTTGTTTCACGCTTTAGGGCAATGTAAGAGAAGGCTCGACTGCCAAATCTGGTTTTCCATATGTAAGGCATGTGTTCAAGCAGGAGTCCAGATGAGCGGAGGTGTCTGGATGTTTTTTAAAAGCAAACACGATTGCTAAGGTACGCTAGTCCAGTATTATGTAGTCCCTTCAAAGTGTGAATGAGGAGTTTGAACTGTGTTTTTTTGTGTTTGGGAAGCCAGTGAAGCTTCTTCAGGTGTGGTGTGATGTAAGGATCGAGATTGATTCTGGCCACCAATTACTGAATACCCTGCAGCCTTCGGGTGAGCTTTTTGTTGATACCAGCACAGAGTGTGTTCCCATAGTCCATCTTGCTCATACCGATGGTTTGCCAGTTGCTGAATGGGAGCCATATGAAAATATTCGTCAGCATTTTCAGGGTATGGAAGCATGAGGCGGTGATGACGTTGACTTGGGCAGTCACGACGTGCTTGCTGTCAATGATGAATGCGAGGTTCCTCTCATGTGTGGTGCGGTGCAAGTCCTAGCTCTGTTGGCCATCAGGTGGAGTTCCACGATGAAGTGCTCTTCACAAAGATCATGATTTTGGTCTTGTCGATGTTAAGGCACAGACAATTTTTCTTCATCCAATGGATGATTTCAGTCATGCAGACATTGAACTTGATCTGTGTACTGGGAGTGTTGTCCGTGAGGGAGAGAATGAGTTGCGAGTCGTCAGCATAGGAGAGGATGGTGATGTTGTGAGAGTGGATGATGCTGGCAATTGGGATCATGTAAGTGTTGAAGAGGGTTGGGCTATGGGATCATCCTTGCAGAACTCTTCAGATGAGGTTGCGGGAATCTGCGGTGTACGATGTCAGGCTAACTAACTGGGTCCTTCCAGTCAGAAAGGAGCAGATCCATCTGGGTGCATATCCTTGATTTCCAATGTTGTGTAGATGTGGGATGAGGCTGGGACAGGAACCACATCAAATGCTGTGGAGAGCTACAAGAGGATGAGACTCCATGTCTCATCTGTCCAGAGTTATGTGGATGTAATCCATGGTGGCGATGAGGGAAGTTTCTGTGCTGTACTTGAGTATGAAACGAGGCTGAGTGATGTTGAGGAGCTGGTATTCTGAGAAGTGTCTGTTGGTTTGCTCTAAGACCGTGGGCTGGAATGGTAGCAGGGGGTCCAATGGGGCTCCTGAGTGGATGGACTTCATGGCGGAGGTGGTTTCTTCTGGGGTGATGGCAAGCCATAGGGGTAGCACTTGTTCTTTGGATAACATTGGAAGGAATTTAGCAAGGTCTGTCTGCTCTAGTTAAGGGTTGAAGTTGCTGTAAATAGCAGTGATTTTGTTGCTGAAAGATTGAGAGAGATTGCTGCACATGTCCTATGAGGAAGCGGTGGCTGGTGGGGTGAAATCATTGTTGATGGCGAAGATTTCTTTGCTTCTGGTGGCGCTGGCAACGATGCGACTCACCAGACCAGCCCATTTGCTGGACCAAACCATTTGCTGGTAACATCTCAGGGTGTGTTTGAATGTGCTCCTGTTTTCATTGCCCCGACTCATTCTCCATTTACGCTCCAATTGTTTTTAGTGGTGTTTTACCAGTCTGAGTAAATCCAGGCACTAACTGGTCTGAGGTTTAGATCTTGTTGTATTGCTGTGTTTGATGGGGGCTATAGAGTCTGCGCAGGAGGTGATCAAATTATTGAAATTCTTGATGGCTTTGGGGAGGTTGTTGTTGTGTCTGGGTCGTAGAGTGCTGAGAGCAGTGTTTTAGTCTGTCTCAGTCATGCTGTTCCATTTTCAGCAGGCTGATCTGGGGGTAATGTGTGCACGTTGGTCTGGAACTGGGATACTGAACTTGACAATAGCGTGGTCTGTCCAGGAGCCTGGTGTGGGCTCTTTGACTTTAATATTGACAGAGGTTGGGAAAATAGGGTCAGGAATATGTCCAGCGGCATGGATAGGTCCCTTTACTTGTTTGGTAAGGCCCAGGCTTCCAAGATCTTTGATGGGTGTTTTTGAGTTGGGGGTCAGTGTGGTCTTCCAAATGGAAGTTCAGGTCATTGCTAGCGACAAGGTCAAGTGGTGCATAAATGTATGTGATGGTGCCGGTGAAGTAGGTGCGTGGTCTAGGTGGTCTGTAGATGAGAGTGCTACTTTGGGTGAAGTGGGCTGTGATGTACAGCTTGACTGACAATTGTTCCATGTTGGAAGATGACTTGTCCATGGAGGTGGTACAGCTTATGGCGTTCTTGTGGATGATGGTGATTCCGCCTCCAGGCTTGTGAAAACAAAGCCTTGTCTGGGGATCTTGTAGCCGGGTAGATGACTGTGGTGTTGTCAGGTCCTGATGCAGGGTTCAGCCAGGCTTTCATGAGGAAAGGTAGGCCAGAGGTGTTGTGCAGGAGGCCCAAGATTTCTGTGATGAGTTTGGTGATTGAGCGGATGCTGATGCATATGAATGTTGAGTGTTGTGTAAGTGGTTGTAGGACTGTGGGAATGTGAGATAGTGGGGTGTTGGGTGCTGTTGGTGTGGGCGCGGTGAGATATGGGTCTGGTTAAGTGCACAAAAACCTACAGGGAGTGCAAGAGAATGCTCGCTCACTGTTGTGTGGTGCAGCGAGGCAGCAGCATGGAAAATGGCAGCTGAAGGTGAGGGATTGGAGGGAAGCAGTGGGGTAGCATTGGGAAGGGGTAGGACTGTAGGTCCTAATACTGGGTGCAGTCCAGATGTAGATGGGTGCAAACTGACTTGCCTTTGATGCACCTTTGGGCTACCCAGCAGCCTACCCCTTGCGTGTGACTGGGGCTGCACCACCATTAAGTATGTTCTGGCAGGGGTGAGGTGTAATGTCACTTCCTGTGCAGATGGATGATGGAAAATCCAGTGCTGCCATTCCTGTACAGATGGGTTATGTGAGTCCTCTTGCATTGTTTCTTCTTTTAAAGACGGTTTTGGTTGGAAACTGGTGATGTCACATACTGTGCAGCTGGTTGATGAGGAATCCAGGGATGTCACTTCCTTTGTAGATATATGATGGGAAAAATGTGTCCTTGTTGCCTTTTTTGGCCTTTTGCTCTAACAATTGTGGAAAAAGCGAAGCACCACAAACGGAAGTTGCTCATGTTCACTTGTTTGCCTTTGTTTGTGGTAATGGTTTTACTGCAAATGGAACATTTGGCATGAAATTTGTACAACAAATGGTATTTAATTATGCGACATGGCATAATGGGGTTATTTCTCTAACTTAAACAAACATAAAGCAAACATTCCAAAATTCCATGGATTGCATAATTAAAATGTTACCTTGACACAGGAACCTGAGAACGATGACTTAAGTGAGCAAACAGAGGCCCCTCCCCTTTACTCTTTCATGGGACACCTGTCAAGAATGTCCACTCTCTCTTCTCTCAATTGAACTGATGGTGCTGCCCTTGGCATTAACTTTCAGAGTGAGATTAGAAATCAAGAGGTTACCCTTTGCTCAGAAAGAACACATACTCTGCTTATTTGGTGATAATGTTGTTCTCTTCTAACTAACCAAGAACACTTGCTTCCTGAGGTTACCAGGTTGGAGAGGGTCTCAAAATGTTTTATTCACAAGCAAAAACTGATGATTTAAATATAATGGTCCCCAAGGAGATGGCCCCACAACTGCAGTCAACTTCACCTTTTGAGTGGGCACATAAATTGATCCAATATCTAGGTTTGAACTTGATAGGTAACATAGAGGGCTAAACAGTGGCTAACTGGACGAACATTAGAGAACAATCAAATAATTATTGGATGCACTGAAGACTGCTTTTCTCTTGCAGGTTGGGCCGTTTCAACGCTATAAAAATTAAATTGTTACTGAGGGTCCTGTCCCTTTTCTAGTCATTCACCATCCCCATCCTCCGAGCTGAGAGTTTCTACATGCAGGGCCACTTGATTGATTTTGAGCTTGGGGGCAAGGAAATTTGAGTCTCTAAGAATAAACAAAGGGATCTGAGGGACATGTGAGGTTTGGCATGATCACATCTGCTGCAGTAGTATTAATGCACACTAAAGCATTATCCTGAAGTGGACTCCTGCATGTGTGTGGTTAAGGCTAAGTCGGTCTAGTGTTCATGCAGGGCGGAGTTCAGAGGAGCACCAGACAGGAACAGGTTAAGAGGGGTTCGGGGTGGAGGAGGGATTTGTGTTAGTTTTCTAGGGGTTAGGGGGGTTCTTGAGGGTGATGGGTTTTGTAATATCTTACCTACCTTATTACTTTCAATGGCTTGTGATCAGATTGAACAACAAAGGAGTCACCCCACAAGAACTTGTTCAACTTCCTTATTGCCCAAAAGATACACAGAGTCTCTTTTTCAATCACAGAATACGATTTTTCAGACCCTACAAGAGCTCGAGAGAGAAACGTGATGGTTCTCTCATGTCCATTTTTGATCTGTTTGAGGACGGCACCCAAACCCTTAGAACTGGCATCAGTGACAAGAATAGATTTTGCACTCGAGTCAAAACTATGAAGTGAAGGAGCACACTTCAAGGCAGACTTGATATCCATGAACTCACCCTTGCAAGCTTCAGACCATGTGAACCTTGTCCCCTTCTTCAATAACAATCTTAAATTGTGTGTTCTTGAAGCAAATCTGGGAACAAATTTATTATAGTATTCAGCCATGCCCAGAAAGCTGATTAATTTTATTTTTATTTATTTTATTTTAGCGATTTGTAGAGCGCCTGGTGACCCGGAGGCATCCCTGCGCTATAAAATTCTTCTCTGTTTAGTGGCTCCACTAGTTTCAAAATGGTTTCTTCTAAGCTTTCTTTCGGTTTAACACCACATTTCGTAAGCTTATGTCCTAGGTAATCTAACTCCTGCATGTTAAACTTGCATTTGTTTTCTCTGAGTGTTAAACCATGATTCTTGAACCTTAAAAGCACTTCTCTAAGCCTATCATTATGGTCCGCCTGAGAGGAGCCATGAATCAAGACGTCGTCTTGATATATTTTAACTCCAGGGATACCCTCCAAAACATTCTCCACGGCTCTTTGGAAGACGGAGGCAGCGGAATTAAGCCCAAAAGGAAGACGGGTGAACCTCTGAACGTACCAAAGGGCGTAATGAAGGAAGTCAAATTACTCGAAACATCATCAATTTTAATTTGATGATATGCCGCCCTTAAATCTAGGGTAGTAAAAAACTCAGCCCCCTCTAGTTGAGTTAACATCTCCGATATATTAGGGAGAGGGTATTTATTGGCAACAACAGAGCGATTAAGATTGCGGAGGTCCACACACAATCTAATCTCTCCAGAAGCCTTTCGTGTCAAGACAACTGGAGCCAACCAATCGCTAGCTTCTGTTTCAACTATGATTCCTTCCTTAACTAACTTCAATAATTCCTTTTTCATGGGTTCCCTTAAAGCCAAAGGTACACTTCGTACCTTACAAGAGACAGGGATGGCATTGTGTCTCAGAACAATCTTGTGAGTGTAATTAGAGAGGCATCCAAGTCTTTCACAGAAGACAGCTTGAAACTCATCTTTCAAATTTTGGAACAGAGTGACCCCACCCCCATTATCGTCCGGAGCCACCTCACTGAGATTTTTAGTGAAATTAAGCGGAATATCTTTTCCTGTAGACATAGGATCAGTTGAAAATTTGGAAGGGACTGATGAAAGATCCCTCAGAACAATACAAGGATCAGCACCAGGAATCAACTCAACGCCTAAATCAGCTTGGTGGAACCAACTGATAATACAATCGCCCCTGCAGGATATGTATACCTTCCCAGAGGTGATTCTTCCTTTGTATTCAATTTCACCTAAGAAATAACCAAACAGTTTTATAGGTTGTCTCCCATAAGCCAGGGCACGAATGTCAGGTTTAAAAATCTTAATATTGTTGCACAAACATTCATCATAAAAACTTTTGAAAGTGTCTGGATTGATCACACAAGGTTGGGTTAGCATGAAAAATTTTGATAGCGATGTTTGCAAGTTTTGGAATGTGCGTCATGAATTGTCCAACAGCTCTGGTCTTTTGTGGAGAGGCACAAGACTAGTGCCCCCTACATGTCTTAGGGAGAAAATCATTCAACAAGCACACCAGGGACATCTTGGGGTATCAAAACCCAAAGAAAGGATTCGGTTACATTTTTGGTGGCCAGGAATTGATCTTCAGGTGGAGCGCATTGTTCGAGATTGTGCCTCTTGCAATGTTTCTGATAAGACTTTAACAACTAGGACTCAACCTTTAGTGTTACGTGATGAACCTTCTTGTTGTTGGGAGGAGATTGCTCTAGATTTGTTAGGACCTATTCATGAGTCCTCAGGTCAACATTTTATTTTTGTTCTCATTGATTTGTTCAGTAGATGGCCTTAAATTAAAATTGTTAGGAGCATTGAAACTAAGGATGTGATTAGATTCTTGAAAGATTTGTTTGCTAGGGAAGGTCTACCTAGATCTATTTTGACTGACAATGGGGTCCAGTTAGCATCACGTGAGATGGAGGATTTTTTGGAAAAGAATGGTATTAAACACAAGAAATGTTCTCTCTATCATCCCGAAACCAACGGGATAGTAGAGAGGTTTAATCGTGTTTTAAAGGAATCCATCCAGATTTCAACTTCCCAGGGGAAGAACTGGAAAGTGGAAATTTTAAAAAGGGTAAGAATTTATCGTCTCACACCCCATTCCACTACTGGCAAGGTTCCTTTTGAGCTGTTTCGAGGACGGTGCCCTAATACTCATCTATATCAACCATAGATGAGCGATAAATCGTCTGTTACTAATTCAAGTTTAACCCTGAATATTCGTCTATCTGAAGATGAAGAGAATTCGAAGGATTTGAAATTGTTAAAGAGGAAGGCTTATTTTGATCAAAGAAATGCTGTTTCACGTACATGTGTTAGAGTGGGGGACAGGGTAAAAGTTCGTCTGTCAAGGAAAATCTGTGGCTCATCTAAGTACTCTGCTCCTTTTGTTGTAAAGAAATGTTTTGGGAATGCTGTTAAATTGAGTGATGGTCGCATTTGGAATTTGGGTAAAATTGCACCTTTGTACAAAAAATGTTCTGACTAAACCCATTCCTAAGTCACACGATGATATGAAAATAGAAACCCCTGTTTTGCGCAGGAGCTGTCGTGAAAAGAAAATTCCTAAATGTCTAGATGATTTTGTTTTGAAGTAATTTTGTATAAGGGAAAGGTGTGTAATATCTTACCTACCTTATTACTTTTGTTTGTATATATACTTGTTTTATTCTTTTAATTTTACTTTTACTTGTGCTTGTTAAATTCTAGTTCAGAATGTTATAATGGAGTGTTTAGACTCAACAGGTTGTTGAGTCAGTTACTCCTGTGAGCTGTGTGGCTAGGACGTCTTTCATTTTACTTGAATACCTTAATGAATAAATCCTTCTTCAATCAACCATCAGATGGGACCATCTTCATTTCAGGTTTGTATTAGTTTTAGGTGGTGGGAGGGTTTGAGTCCGTTTTTAGGGGGTGGGAGGGGTTTGAGGTACATTTTAGAGGGTGAGTTTGAGTTAGTTTTTAGTGGGTGGGGAGTCGGGTTCATTTTTAGGGTGTGAGAGGAGTTTGAGTTAGTTTTTAGGGGGTGGGTGTTCAAGTTAATTTTTGAGGAGGTGGGGGTTTGGCTTAGTTTTCAGGGGTAGGGGGTTTGGGGTAGTTTTTAGAGAGTTGGGGAATTTGGGGCAGTTTTAAGGGGTAGATTTGGGTTAGTTTTTAGGGGGTGGGTGATAAGGGGTAGTTTTTAGGGGGTTAGAGTTAGTTTTTAGGGGGTGGGAGGGGTTCAGATTCGTTTTAGAGGGTGGGGGTTTGAGGCAGTTTTTAGGGGGTGGCAGAGGTAAAGGTTACTTTTTAGGGGTGGGGGGTTTCGGTAGTTTTAAGGAGGTTGGGGGTATATTTAGGGCTCATGGGGAGATGGAGGGGGTCATAAACTCAGCCATGGATAGCTGTGTACCATGCATGCCTTTACCACAAAAAATCGCGGATAAGAATCGTAGTAGAGACCATGTAAAGCATTGTAAAGGAACTTGTTGTTCCGACATACAACCGATTGAGGACCTTACTCTGAACCAGGTAGAAAGTATAAAACCTGTTGCAAAATGTTTTTTAGCCCTGTTTTAGCTTCTAATATGGGTTTAATGCAAATAGCGCTCACGTCTGATTCTGCCAGTTCTACCTGTGAAAAATTGCATGGGTAAAAAAAGTGTGATGAGATTAATAAAAGCACACATAAAAGGCGGAAAAACATTTGCACCTAAAAAAAAATGTATGTCACTTCACCGGTTGCCACTCAAGTGTTTGATGTAGTTTAAATTGGGTTGCCAAATGTACCAGACATTGTGATTAATGTTTTCCATTAGAAACGTATCAACGTTTGAAAAAAGGCTGGCTGCTATGGGACTCACAACCGATCAAGGAAAGCTATGTGTAGAAATGTTACTGATGATGTAATGTGGAATGTAGAGGAAAGAGACTTCTGGTGGTTGGCAGTTATAGGCTGTGAGCTGGCAGGCTGCTGGATTTTTAAAAATTAATAAGATTATAATTTACATTTGTGTATGTGTAAATTACTACACTATTCCATTCATAGGTTGCCTTGAGCACTCAAGTGTTATGCATGACACATTTCCACGAGCTGGAAATGTGCAGAGGCAGAAATATGACTTTTGTGGGGTATTTTTTTTAATTGTTTTATTCTTGATTTTTTCCCCATTTTTTTTATACATCAAGCAGGACAGGTAATACAAATAATTGACATATTCCACATCAAAAATAAAGAAATAGAATCCAAGGGAGACAAGTCAAAACATAACAAGGGAAATAAACCATTCCTAAATCATACTGAAAGGGAAGAAAAAAAAACCCAGACATGATCAGTCCAGCACCCCTTCGATCCAGTGCTGTAGCGGCGCCCAAAGCTTCCTTCCCATGGCTCTTTTTTTACGGCCTTTTGTTCTATAGATAGCCATTTCCGTATGATACATGGCTAAGAGACGAGCCCTCCAAATAAAAAAGGAAGGGGGTTCTGGACTGATCCATTCCTGTGTGATACAAGCACGCATTATTGCCATGGATATAAAAAGCTAATTCTTTTCCCCCTCTGGTAGTCCTGAGGATACACCGATTAAAACTAATTCATCTGTCAAAATGACTGAAAAGCCTAACAGAAGTGATAAAAAAGTTTGAATTGCAGATACAAAAGAAGTTAATTGAGGACAAGAAAAAAACATATGAGCTGCTCCAGCAGCAAACAGACCTCACCTACTGCATGAAGTACCCCTTGTCGATCCCCATTTAGCAATTTTGGATGGCGTGTAATATAGATCAAATAAAGCCATGTAATGTTGTGAGCGTGATCTCCCAGATATCAGAATAGTATTAGCCAAGGCAATGGATTCCTCCATCAGGATATTATCGATACCTAGCCTCATCTCCCATTTAACTTGATAAGCCTCTATATCATCTAAACATAAAGAAATTAATAGATTATAAAAAAAAACTATTCTCCTTTTACCATGCATACTATCAATAAGAGGAATCCTATGAAGCCCAGAAGGTTCCTGAGAACGTAAAGTATTATAAAAGCTAAATATTTGTAAATACTTATAATACTCAGAATTTGTAAGATTGTATTTAGTCATCAGCTCTGGGAAGGACATAAGGTGATCATTTTGCCATAAGTCGCATACACAATAAATACCAAAATTCCGCCATCTACTCATTCTATCATCTCTAAAGACCGAGGGGAACATACTGGAAGTAAGAGGTGTGTATAGTGACATTTTTTGAAGCCCTAAGTGGCGCCTTATGTGCTTCCATACCACGAACGCTGCTTTCAAGATCTTAAACTTAGTTTTTTTTAAATAACTAGGTTCTACATTTTTTAAAAGACAGCCTCTAGCCTCCACTCCCAGTGCAAATTCGTATATAGATGGTGAATGGCTCACTGGAATTCGGGGCTTTGCACCTATTATCAGAGGGGTGATAAACTGTAAGACTGAAGCAAAATAATAAAACATAACATATGGAATACCCCAGCCACCTTTGTCTTTGGGAGGATCATCTTCTTATATGCTCTACGCTGATGTTTATACCCCCAAATAAATCTGGAAGACATCCGTTCTAACTGCTTAAAACAACTGAGGGGGAATTTAAGAGGAATTGTTCTAAACATGTATAAAAATTTTGGGAGTATCAGCATTTTTAGAACGTTGTTTCGCCCATGCAAGGATAGGTGGAAATGATCAATGCGTTCCAATGTAGAGTTAGCTTTCTTTAGGGCTGCATTTAGATTAAGCATAGGGATTGCAGATACTGGGGTAGTAATTTTAATGCACAAATATGTCGTTACTGAAACAGTGTTCGGGTGTACTAGAGGAGCTGTCCAACATGTAAGTTTTGTGTTTTAGCCAGGTTTAGTTTATAACCCGAAAAGGCACCAAACTGGGTCGCAAGGTGTTCTATCTTTGGAAGTGCCTTTGTAATATCAGTCGTAGTCACCACAATGTCCTCTGCGTAAGCCAGAGCTCTATAGTTGGTATTTGCAACTTGCACAGGGATTATATCTTCCGCTTGATTCAGTTTGTTTAAAAAAATGTCAATATACAGAGCAAACAAAAGTGGTGATGATGGACAGCCCTGACGTTTTCCGCGATAGATGGGAAACAGAGCATATTTTTTCCCGCCAATTTTAATGCAGGAGGTTGGTGAATCATACAATGCTTTTAAAGCAAAGATCATCTGCAGACCAAAGCCTTTCAATGAAAGGAGATCCCAGAGGTACGGCCAGGCCGCCCTGTCAAATGCCTTCTCGCCATCCAACAGGGTGATTCCAAGTGCCGTATTAGTCCCCTGGGCCCAGTCCATTAGAGCGATCACTCGGCGAACGTGGTCCGCAGTATCTCGATTTGGTACAAAGCCATGCTGCCAGTGTGAAACCACCGCCGATATTATACCAGAGAGACGAGAGGCTAACATTTTTGAGAAGACCTTGCTGTCGGCATTGATTAAAGAAATCGGTCTGTACGAATTAGGATTGAGAGGGGGTTTGTCCTTTTTAAGAAATGCCATTATTATTGACTGTCTCCACGAGAGTGGAGCCATTCCTCTCTGGGCTTCCAGAAAAGTGGACAAAATGTCTTGTGTTAAAACCTTACGAAAAACCCCATAAAACTCCAACGGTAGACCATCCGGACCCATAGCTTTACAGACAGCAAGGGATAGTATAGCCGCCTCTATCTTCTCCCATGTGATATCTGCATCCAATAATAACGCTTGTGTAGAAGTTAATTTGGATATGGTGGCAGGAAAAATGAAATCTAGGATGGATCCGTCTGAATATAATAGTGTCTCTTCATCATACAGCTTGCTATAGAACTGAAGAAAAGCCTCCAGAACTTCTTTAGGCTGATGATAAATATGGCCCGCCTCATCCTGAATGCTAATAATAGAATTATATACCTCCTTTTCTCAAATTTCTTTTGGCCAGAATTCGGCCAGAATTTTCCCCCACTTCATAAATTTGTTAGCGAAAAATTGCCACCTGTTCTGCGAGCTTAGCCGCAAAAATCTCATACAGCTTTGATTTATGAATAGCAAGAGTACTTTTAATGTGCTCTGTATCTTGAAAAGAATTAATAGCAATGACAAGTTTAGCTTCCCACTCCAGCACTGTCTTATAATAAATATATAATGTATTTCGGGCCTTTTTTTGCTTATTAATAGAGAAAGACAAGGTCTCACCGCGCACCCCAGCTTTAAAAGAGTCCCAAACATTTTGAATAGAGGCCGACCCTCGATTAAAAACGAAGAACTCCTTAATCCATTTATTCATGTGCTCAATATATAATGGATCCGCTAGGAGTTTCCGTTCAAATGTCCATGATATCGGATCTGGTGTCGAGCCTGAGTCTGTTCTTATCTCTATCAGGCTCGGATTGTGATCCGAAATCATTCGAGGGAATATTTCATAGTTAATATTGCTTAAAAGACCAGAGGTGACAAAAAAGTAGTCCAATCGGACAAACTTTTGATGGGGAGCGGAAAAAAAAGTGAAGCCTGGCATCGAAGAATTCTTAACGAACCCAACATCACATAGCCCAAATTCTTCTACTATTCCTCTTAATACTTTATAAGTCTTCTTTTTGAGCCCCTGATAGGTCGAAAAAGAGTGAATATCAAAAGTTTGTTCAAGGTGAATATTAAAATCTCTGCACAGTATTAAAGGAGAAGGCCAGGCAGCTAATTCAAGACTTAGAAAATGTAGGATGTCAGGTTCATCCAGATTTGAGGCGTAAATTGAACAGATAGTCCAAAGTTTACCCTCTATGTTCATCTCTAATATAATCCATCTAATATATGAATCTTCTTTACTACGGATAAGAGAGCCCAAACCTCTCTTCATAAGAATGGCAACCCCTTTAGTAGTCGTACCTTGTCGCGTGCAGCTCAGTACTTGCATGCCCAAATCGTTTAACCATCGCCTATCATTCCACTGCAAATGTGTTTCTTGGAGACAAAGAAGATCTAATTTCATTGTCTGTACCATCTGTGAGCAAAACCCCCTTTTTTCTGTTGTTCAGGCCACAGATATTCCAGGAGCAGATCCTCAATTTACCCATTGTAAAATTTTAATGACAGAACCAAGCATATAATAAAAGCAACACATTTAAGTATGCGATCCTCTGCAAATCTTGTCCTCAAAAAAAATATACTACGGCACCTTGTGCCTCCATTGCCTCTCTTGGAAAAAAACATCTGTCCTTGCTTGCCCCACCCATGTGTCCCCCCAGCCACGCTCTACTACCTCCCCATTCCCTCCGCCTCCCCCACCCCAAACCCACCAACAAAGGGCAAAGGGACTGGATAGTCCCTAACGTCGATGGACTGAGAAGCATGGTGCCCCCCGCAATTCGCTTCCCATCAAATTAGCCAACGTTCCCGCATATTAAATAATATCAGTAACATCAGTATTTCCCCAAAAAGAAAAGGAAAGGAGACAGTCTAGCACAAACATTGAAGAGACCCTTTAAAGCACATAACAATAAGAATATATAGCATCCATCCATCAAAATACAACCCATTCTCCAAAGTGATATAGTTAAAGGGATGCTAATAGGTCTTTTGCTGCGGTCTCTGAAGTTAGAAAATATTTCCTCTCCTTAAAGATTATTTTCAACTTTGAGGGGTTAAGGAGGAAAGCTTGAGCCCCTTTGGCTTGGAAGGATGGAATAAGTTGGCGAAATTGCCAGCACAGTTGGACAGTGGCATGGCAGAAATCTGGACGAACGAAGAATTCCAGGCCTTTCCCCTTACGCTTCAGATCCGGCCTTGCCAGATCGTAAAGAGCCTCTTGAATCCAAAAATTATTTAAAGAAATGAGTATAGCTCTAGGTTTTACAGTAGATGCCATTCCAGAGTTCTTTTGAAAGGGAAATCTATGAGCTCGTTGTAGCTCTGAGTCCCACTGCCACTGGGATAGTTCTGGAAAAGCCTCCTTAAAGAGCTCAGCAACAAATTGTCTGATATTCCCCCCCTCACTCCCCTGAACTGAAGAAAAGCCTCCAGAACTTCTTTAGGCTGATGATAAATATGGCCCGCCTCATCCTGAATGCTATTAATAGAATTATATACCTCCTTTTCTCTAATTGTTTTGGCCAGAATTCGGCCAGAACTTTCCCCCACTTCATAAAATTGTGAGCGAAAAATTGCCACCTGTTCTGCGAGCTTAGCCGCAAAAATCTCATACAGCTTTGATTTATGAATAGCAAGAGTAGTTTTAATGTGCTCTGTATCTTGAAAAGAATTAATAGCAATGACAAGTTTAGCTTCCCACTCCAGCACTCTTATAATAAATAGATAATGTATTTCGGGCCTTTTTTTGATTATTAATAGAGAAAGACAAGGTCTCACCGCGCACCCCAGCTTTAAAAGAGTCCCAAACATTTTGAAAAGAGGCCGACCCTCGATTAAAAACGAAGAACTCCTTAATCCATTTATTCATGTGCTCAATATGTAATGGGTCCACTAGGAGTTTCTGTTCAAATGTCCATGATATCGGATCTGGTGTCGAGCCTGAGTCTGTTCTTATCTCTATCAGGATCGGATTGTGATCCGAAATTATTCGAGGGAATATTTCATAGTTAATATTGCTTAAAAGACCAGAGGTGACAAAAAAGTAGTCCAATCGGACACATTTTTGATGGGGAGCGGAAAAAAAAGTGAAGCCTGGCGTCGAAGAATTCTTAACGAACCCAACATCACATAGCCCAAATTCTTCTACTATTCCTCTTAATGCTTTATAAGTCTTCTTTTTGAGCCCCTGATAGGTCGAAAAAGAGCGAATATCAAAAGTTTGTTCAAGGTGAATATTAAAATCTCCGCAACAACTTTAAGTATGCGATCTTCTGCAAATCTTGTCCTCAAAAAAAATATACTACGGCACCTTGTGCCTCCATTGCCTCTCTTGAAAAAAAACATCTGTCCTTGCTTGCCCCACCCATATGCCCCCCCCAGCCACCCTCTACTACCTCCCCATTCCCTCCGCCTCCCCCACCCCGAACCCACCCACAAAGGGCAAAGGGACTAGATAGTCCCTAACGTCGATGGCCTGCGAAGCATGGTGCCCCCGCAATTCGCTTCCCATCAAATTAGCCAATCTTCCCGCATATTAAATAATATCAGTAACATCAGTATTTCCCTAAAAAGAAAAGGAAAGGAGACAGTCTAGCACAAACATTGAAGAGACCCTTTAAAGCACATAACAATAAGAATATATAGCATCCATCCATCAAAATACAACCCATTCTACAATGTGATATAGTTAAAGGGATGCTAATAGGTCTTTTGCTGCGGTCTCTGAAGTTAGAAAATATGTCCTCTCCTTAAAGATTATTTTCAACTTTTAGGGGTTAAGGAGGAAAGCTTGAGCCCCTTTGGCTTGGAAGGATGGAATAAGTTGGCGAAATTGCCAGCGCAGTTGGACAGTGGCATGACAGAAATCTGGTCGAACGAAGAATTCCAGGCTTTTCCCCTTACGCTTCAGATCCGGCCTTGCCAGACCGTAAAGAGCCTCTCGAGCCAAAGAATTATTTAAAGACATGAGTATAGCTCTAGGTTTTACGGTAGAGGCCATTCCAGAGTTCTTTTGAAAGGGAAATCTATGACCTCGTTGTAGCTCCGAGTCCCACTGCCACTGGGATAGTTCTAAAAAAGCCTCCTTAAAGAGCTCAGCAACAAATTGTCTGATATTCCCCCCTCACTCCCCTCTGGAAACCCAAGACACGCAGGTTGTTACGCCTTGAACTATTCTCCAAATCGACCAATTTCCAGTTGACTTCTTCCTTCAATGTTTCCAGTGAGGAGATTTAGACTTTTGTTGAGTCATTGCATCTTCAATAGCCGATGTCCTTCCTTCTGCCTCCACGACTCTAGATGACATCTCATTGCATGTCTTAACCACTCGCCTTAAGTTGTTCTGAAGCCTACGAACTGCTCCTTGTGTGCGTAAGTTCTCGGACTTTGTTTCTTCCCGATGTTGAAGCATAACCTGATACAGTGTACCTAGAGTAATCTCGGGAGTCTGAGACGTGTCCCCTAAAGATATTTTAACAGAGGTGGTTAGTACTGGCGAAGCACCAGCGCCTGTTGTGGTATCGCCAGGTCTGCTTAAGTCCAATAGTACTTTACGAACCGTGCTTTCCTCAGCCCCCCATTCTATTCTGGAGGAGGGGGATGTCCCATTATCACCATCCTCCCCAGTGACTGAATGCTGGCCATCCTGTACTGAGCTGGTTATGCTGGTAACACTGAGATCGTCTCTCCAGTCCCCTTCTAGACTCTCTGATTCAAGTGCATTCGATAGGTCTGACATAGAATAGAAATTGCCAGCCGAGTCAATAGATTCTTTATCCCCAGCAGGTACAGGTAATTGTAAAGTGTCAGGGGCACCAGGAAGCTCTGCTGGATTTTCAGACGTATTAACCCCCCCCCCCCCCCCCAGCTGAAGAAATGGAAATAGAATGTGCAGCCAGTTCTAGTAAAGGAGACCCCGAGAGTGGTTTATCAATAGCCATTATAACATTTTCCTGAACCCCCAACTCCAAATTAAGTCCTTCATTCAATGGGAGGTTTACATTAACAGTGATTTGCCCATCATTAGCTATGTTTAAGATCTTTTTCTTGTTAAACATACCAGGATTTTTTTTGGGATCACTCCAGTCCTACAACTCCCAGAATCCACTGTCTCTGGCTGTCTGTTCAGTAGGGACTGGTCGCCTGGATCCAATTCCGATCGATTAGCCCCTGCTCTTAAAGTCTTGGGGGTAGAGATTGCACCAGAACCTTGATTTGCATCCGAAGCATCGTTGCCCTCCATAGCTGCAGTTGCTGCAGTAGTGGCTTTAGTTTTAGGTTTCACCCCTTTGGAGATTGCACCAGTACCGGAGCCAAGACTAGAATTCTTGGGAGGCATCTCAGCGTTCTCGTTGTCGTGGCCACTACCGTTTCCACCGTGCCTCAGGCTCCCCTCAAATGTATACCAGCTGCGTTTCAGAGCCGATAAGCAAAGTTTTAAGACAGCCGCGTTTGAGCGGCTTATACAACCAAGCCGAGAACGCCGGCTCACGTTAGCGGCGGGGAGACGCCAAATCGCGTGGAGGGATCGCTGGAAGCTGCAATGAAGGTCCTGCCGCATCCCCCAGGTAAGATGTAAATCCCAAATCAGCAATGCAGGGGCAGACTCTCACTTGAGAAGGGCAAATCTGTAGTTATCCACGAGATGGGAAGCGATTTACATGCGAGTGCTGCTTAGTTGCTCACACGGACACGGCTCGTGTCCGCCATCTTGCCCCCAGTGTGTATGTGTAAATTACTACACTATGCCATTCATAGGTTGCCTTGAGCACTCAAGTGTTATGCATGACACATTTCCACGAGTTGGAAATGTGCGTAGGCAGAAATATGACTTTTGTGTTTCTGTATGAGAAAAGTTCCCAGTGGAAGTATACTTTCAGGACACTTCTATTAAATATTGGGGCTATTCTCTCACATTTGCACTGTGAAGATGCAGTTACTCCTTTCTTTCTCAAGAGTGCATCTGCATGTGTTTTCAGTATATAAAAACTATGAAAATAACCAGAAACTTACAATTTTGTTTCTGTTTCCAGTGGGTCCAAACCTACTTTTTGGAAGGAGACTCCTACCCAGCAATATCCATGAACCAATTCCTATCCATGAAGTTGTGAATTCAGTACTTTTATAATATTGGCAGTATAGACACCTTCATAAAAGCATATAAAACTGCACCAATCCCAATTGCGACAACTAGGATTTGGATGTTTATTTTATATAGTATATTTTTGTACACCTTTGTTATACCTGATATGTAAAATGCTTTGTGTTGCAATCATCATCATCAGTAATCATATAAAGCATGACTTCTCACCCATGTCTGTCTTAAGGCACTGAGAGAGGGGGGGTGGTCTGTGGTTCATTCGAAGAGCGAGGTCTTGAGATCCTTCCTGAAATGCAGCAGCAATTGTGATTGCCTGAGGTGCAATGCAGGTAGTCTCAGGTCTTCGCAGGGAGGTAAGAGAAGGATCTTCCTCCACCCATAGTCTTGTGGATCTGTGGGATGGTGGCCAGGGCCAGTTGGGTGGAGCGAAGATGTCTGGTGGGGGTGTAGAAGGAGAGGCGGTGGTTGAGGTATGCAGATCCGGCGCTGTGGAGGGCTTTGTAGACATGTGTGAGAAACTTGAAGTCGATTCTTTTATTGACAGATAGCCAGTGAAGGTCTTTCAGGTGGCCGGTGATGTGGTTGAGACTTGAGATGTTCAGGAGGAGTCTGGCGGAGGCATTCTGTACAGTGTTGTGAACGTTGCTCATCCGCTTTCTTTCTCACTAATTATAACATCTCATAACTTTATAGTTTGAAATAATGTATCTCTTTACTACTCCATAAGAACTAAGAAACAATAAAGGCTGGTGGTATTTTTAGGAAACAGCTTTAACTGTTAACACTTCTTCCACTGAACTATAATGAGAAAAGTCTACCAGCTAAGTGGAATTGAGAAATGAAGCATTACAAAACAGAAGGAATAACATAAGCAAGTGGTATATGAAAACATGCTTGGACATTTACACCCATAGATTGATCCCTACACCTATATTGAAAGGAAATATACACATTTTTGGAACTCTCAAAGAATATCTGCAGTACTTCTGGAAAGTTGCAACAATTCCTCCCTTTCCCTGAGGCCTCACATGTGTAAGCAATTTCATATGCATAATTTATTGTGCAGGGCTAAACACTTGCATAAGCAAATGCTAAAGTTTTTCTCCAAATAAACCTCTTTCTGAAAATCAAGTTAATTTCCTTTGTTACCGATTTAAGTGATATTCGTGATCCTTTTTTGATGTGCATAAATTATGTTAACATATGTCTCATAATTATTAGAGCCATTTAAAATTTCGACATGGGTACGGTGTTAAAGAAGTAGTGCAACGAAGTGCACAACTGATTGTTTTCATGTTAATACTTAATTTTTTGGTGGCTTCATGCAGTTGCGGGAGCACTGTATAGTAACCCTTGGGCAAAAGGAGGGCAACAAATGACAATTGAAGTGAGACCATCTATTCCTATTGATTGTGTTTTTGTGGCTGAGTAAGGAGACACAGAAACACTTACCTGGAACACATAAAAAAGTCTTATGGACTGGACAGTTTCGAATTTAATTAAGATTTAATCATAGCTGAAAAGAACTACATGCATTTTTGTACCATCATTAACCAAGCAGTTGCAAATGTGTGATTTGTGCTCTGCCTGACATCAAAAGACAGTTGTTATAGTCGCCAGTGTTCCTAAACTAAAACAACTGTCCTCCATGTATCCCACTCCCCCAGTTTTCTCCATCATTTATATGATGCACCTCCTTACCACACTCAGATTGTTCATCTTGAGTGCACTCATACATTGATAAATGCAGATCAATTTGCAGGACTGTGAGCAACTCGTAGGTTGGACATCATGGGAGAATGGTTGGAGAATGGGTTTCAAATACAATGAGGCAACAATCTTAATTCTCTTCTTTGGATCACCCCAAAACTTTACCTTGCCAAACACCAATACTAAGCCACTCCCTGAAACCTTTCAGTACAGCATCTATGAAGCAATTTAAATATATGGCTCCTGCAAAAAAAAAAAAAACAACAACTAGTCAGCTGTCTGTACAAGAGCATCCAGAATACCACATGCACACATTTCAGAAAGTCCATGCCATACCTGCAAAACTAGCCATGAAATCAAAAAGAGACTAAACATCCCAAGCGCATCTGACCCTCTGCCAGAAGGATCGCTCGCTCAGAAGAGATTGAAAAGAAGGCTAGAATAGAGGAAAGGAGTGGACAAGTCACAGGGAAAGTGGAAGAAGTCATGTAGATAGTGTAATCTTCCCTAAAATGCTTATGTTCCACTGCAAAGTGATAGGGTCCTGTAAGTAGCACATCTAATTGTGCCACACATTGTAAATAGATGTAAATATATATAAAAATCAATCAAACAATTTCTTGTCCCAGTTAATGTCCCCCCCCCCCCCAACCCTCATCACATAGAGTTTTTTGTAATCCGAAGTCATCATGGCTATATACAGCAACTTGTTCAAGATACTAGTCTAATAAAATGCTCAATAGCTGCTGTGTTCCTTGAACGGAGGTCTGAGTTATTTCCGCAAACTATAAATTAGAGAGAAGATAAACATAAATACTGAAAATCTAGATTACCCGTACGTCTCTCCTCTGTTTCCATTAACTTTCACATATCCCGTGTTTGAGTACTTTTCTTTATATTTGTCATCAATACAAACATTATTAAGAAATATAAGGTCATCAGACTCAGTTGAGCATGCCATATAGGTTAACGATTATGTCACTAGCCCCTCATTCTAAGGTACCCAGTAAATATCTGATTGGGCGCAAACAGGTGTTTGCACCTAATTTGACTATCAAAGTACAGGACCACTACCACTTGAACCAGCAATATTCCCCCACATAAAATTCACCAAGTACAATGTGCAACATTTGTTTGAAGTACACAAGTCTTGATTTGAACAGCAAATTGCCGGACCCATAGCAATGAAAAATTTTTGTTTTTCACAGAGAGATTTCAACTGCGGATATTATAGACCAGGTGCAAATATGCAGGACAAGGCACAGAAAAAACAATTCCCACAGGTTATTCCCCCCCCCCCAAATTTGTAATCCCTGTTTTCCCCAGCCAAGATTGGTAACTCCAGGGCAAAAATAACAGGGATTAATCTTGGACACTTGCAAGGGAGTCCTTATTGTCTAAGACACTCTTATTTATTTTTAGATGTAATCTACAAGGTATATTTCTAAAATACAAAAACCTGATCCTTGTATTTAAATAAGCAGTTTATATTTCTGTGGCTAAGGAAATACGTTTCTTCCGCAGTTGATGCCCTGTGAATTTTAACATGTCAACGCTTAATATTGACCTAGGTTTTTTATTTTCTGTTTCAGGCACGCGCATATGTCTCATCAACACCCATAGTAAAATAGATACTAAACCACCTTAACCAAAGTGCTTCCATCTATGACCTCATCTGCAGTGCATGCTGGTATGCAAAAACATCCCCTTCCTGAGCAATAAAAGTAAATACATGCAGCCGGAGTGATTTGTAATAGTAAGTCAGGTCAAGTGCACCAGCTTCCTTTTATCCGAACCAGGTGCTGGATAGAAATATTGTTTCCTCAGTTCCAGGTTGAACTGTGCGTGTTATGGGGTGACATTGCAGGGGTTAAACTTCGTTCCTGTACCAAAGCTGTCAATATTCCGCATGTAGTAATACAAAACATATCCTCCCTGACTTCTTGACCTCAATTAATTCCTAAAAAGAAAGTGGTACTATGGTGTACGTTTGAACCTAAGATAAAACTCCACACAAGTGTGATTTTCCTGGTTACTGCAAGAATGTGTTTTTATTCATGAATGCTTTCTGTCACCCTTAGGTAGAATGCATTAGTTTAATAATTCACAGTACATAACAGCAGCTTTAAAAAAGGTAAAATAAACACATTGATTAACGTGTGAAGTTTAAGACAAAACAGGATTATCTATATATAGCATTTCTCATGTTGAGGCCATCTTTGAGTTAATTGATTTGCTTGACTCTTGCAAAAAAAAAAAACCCCAAAATTCTCAAAATATTTTGTAAAATATTAAAAGTTATAGCAAGCTAAAATATTGTAGGAGGGCTTAGGGGCATTTCCTACAAGAAATATAGGCAAATAAATTGGTTTAGATTGCTTTAGGCAGTGTGAAACAGTGCAAGCAAGCAAAACACTCCTTTGCCGTATGATGATCTTTCCCGCTAGTTACAAATATATTATCGAAACAAATGGTGACAAATATTTATTTTCATAGTTTTTTTTTTTAAGTTTAGCATACGTCAAATGTGACATGATGCTTTTGTTTTTCAAAATAAATTGGTAAAATTCTATTGATTTGAAAAAGCATTTTTGGAATGACTATAGAAGCCTTAACCTATTTTGGAACAGCTGTGCAAAGCAAGGACACCCTTTAAGCACCTACACAGTTTGAAGACCATTATAATATAGCAATGTCTATTCTTTGTTAGGTCTGGATTGACAATGCAGTGGTCTCTAGACCTTATGATCAACAGAGAAAGAGCTTCAAGAATCACTACTGTAAGAGAGAGTTTAGATCCGCCCACATGTTAATTTTTCTTTTGACGGTCCATTCATGTAATCATGGCAGAGACTACTCCGTCTCCGCCATGGTTACACCACTCCGATGGCCCGACTGAGTAAGGGGCATCTGAGGCTGACATCTGTGTCTGCCCACCTATTTTAGGTGGGCGGATAAACAGATCAGTTTTCACCGTCTGTCATGTCCAGGAAAGCCATGGCGCTGAGGGGCAGTGGAAACTGCTCAATGCTCCCCTTGCCATGAGAGAGAAATCCCTTGACGAGGGGAGCATTTTATTTATTTATTTATTTTTTAAATCCCAATTCAGGATTTTCTTTGTGAAAAGTAAAAAAATAAGTTTGGCAGGTGGCTCTGTCATTTTGACGCAGTTGTGCGTCAAACTTAAATAATTTGATGTTTTGAGAAGGTAAATAAGCCACATAGGGAATTTAAGGAGGCCTGGGTGGAACTTGCTGAGTTTCACAAAAAACTGCGAGATTCTGCGGAATTCCGCAAACAGGCAGAAATAGCTACATCACACTGCTCGCACTGTGATTTAGTGCTGGGAGCATGTTCCATGCTTAGAATTCAGCGCAAATGGCATTACATGGCATGCCGGAGTGCGTAACTTCTCGAGTTGATTTTGATGCTGCTCAAGTAGATTTTCTAAAAAAGGGGCCGGGAAAAAAATGCAGCAGTCGGGACAAAAAGACCCGCCCTTCAAGAAACACAAGACTATCCAGGCCAAGCACACACAGCCTGCAAGACCTAATCACACAGCTAAGGCAATCAGATATAGAGCCAGGGCTCAGACTCTACAATCTACAATCCCAGCAGGGTACTTCCCTTCCCTGAGCAGTTGCGACCAACCGTAACCTCCCGTGTTGGGGAAATCTTGCCGGGTTCACTCCTAGCAACTGAAAAATTCG
This sequence comes from Lissotriton helveticus, assembly GCF_964261635.1. NCBI lineage: Eukaryota > Metazoa > Chordata > Amphibia > Caudata > Salamandridae > Lissotriton > Lissotriton helveticus. The sequence continues at coordinate 302,543,743 of NC_136067.1, read as the reverse complement.
GCGCGCACTTCTTCTCTTTCGAGCGTTTCAGCGCTCGTTGCTGGGGTTCCCTCTTTGCTCCCTCGCCACCACTGGGAAGGATAGGGTCACCTGCTGCTGGCCTGTCTCCTCAGGCGGCAGCTATGCACAGCAGCGTTTTCTCTTTTCCAGCGCTGCACGGGACAGGGCACTCTTGTGGGGTCCTGTGGGCTGCATTCATGCCCATCCCACCCTCGTCGCCAGTTGTAGCATCGCGCTACAAATAATCACAGAGACTGATTGTGATTGCACTGAAGGTTTATTCCACACTTCTAGCTTCTTCCCTGTCCCTACTCTAACTGCCCTCATCCTGTCCCTACTCTGCCTCTTCCTGTCCCTGACCACCTAGCTCCTCCCACCCAGCTACTAGACTGCTAACACACAACATCGACGCCAACGCTCCATTACCAGCTTAACGTGTCCAAACTGTGCTTGAGAACAAACTCCACCACACAGCAGTTGGTGAAATTTGGGCGGAACTCTGTTACAAGCATTACACAGAGTGGCCAAAATTCCACCGATTCCTCCGGTGGAGCAGAAAGTATTGCCTACCCTTAAATTTATGTGCACAGCCCCTGAGTTGGAGGGTGGGGGGCAGTGGAACACATGTCTTACTAAGGCATAGCAGTAATAAAGCACATAGAGTTCAGGTAGAACACAAATTATGTCATTCATTGCAGATGGATAATGGAAAATCCTCTAATTTGTGGTGAAAGTGTTAAATCCAGAGGAGACTCGGCCTCATAACTCCTGTCAGCATATTGGTGCTTTCTGTGGTCCTCAAACATTTGTCTTGGAATAATCTTCAACCTGAACACACAATAAATGTTAATCTCAGTATGAGGGGCAATGGAACCGAAGTAGCAACAGAATGGAGAGTGCCCATAGTGGCATCAGGCAATATTCAAAATATGAATAGGCTTCTATATATAGTCAAAGAGTCACCTGCTTTCTGTATGCCGGTTTTTTAAATACTTGCAGCCAATGTTTAAGCGAGCTGTTTGGCTAGTAATTATATTGTCACTTCTAAAGGTGACCACATTACATCCTCAAATGAGTCTATATGTCAGTATGCTGGTCAGTTTGATAGTATTATTTTTAATCATTCATGTCCTATCTCATTAAAGTAGGATTGAGGAAAACAAGCTGTTAGGCTTTTGCAGTAGTCCAACTTGTTCAGAACAAGTTCACCCTGTAATGTTTTGGTTACATGAAAGAGGATGTGGCATAATTTATTGCACATATTAAGTACGTATTATTTGTCAACTGTGGCTGTCAAAGTGATGTAGTAATTTAGGGGCATACATGGAGAGAAATACACATCATGATTTGTAGCCGAAGGGGTGAGAGGGCAAGAGTGAAATAGAATATATTTCAGCAGCTTTGTGGGTTTTGATTGTGAAGGGGAGTAGAAAGTTCAGTATTAAGGGAACAAATATCCATTCAGTGATGAACGTTATGAGGGAGTTGGGGATGTTGGTTTTGAGCTCACGGCTGAATATTGGGAAGCAGAAGAACGTTTGAATGTCAGTGGCATATGGATCATAGGAAAAGTTGAAAGACAAAAAGGTGTCTCCTAGGAAAACACAGAAAGCAGAATATTTAGTAGTGATCTTTTAGGAACAACTTTTGACATAGCAGTATGACTACATCATGATAAACACTAGGAGACAGACAAGGATTGGTGGGAGAGATAGAGAGAACATTGATTGAGAGCTTGTATAGTTAAGCTTAGAGTCTACATAGGAGAGCAGCATGGTTGACCGCATCATATTGGATGAAGTTAGGTAACTACAGCTGATTTCCCAAAGGCCAGAAATTCCACATTTCATCTCACTATGCGAGTAGTAACTCATTAAATTAATTAATAAACTCACATATTAATTCTACTTATCCAAGCATTGATACTATTGGAATAAAGCAGCCCAACATTGTATCAGGGCGAAACTGCAACTGGTACTGATGGGTGTAGGAAAATGTCCCTTTCTGTGTGGTTGTCTCACTTTTTGCTAGATTGTATTGCTGTTTTTTGGAATCTTCACTCAGGGACACTGCTGTGCAGGGCCTAATGTATGTACTCTGACCCCTCAAAACGTGCCAAAATGGGCCATACTCATAAATGGCACCATTAACCTTCATATAAGTCCCTGATATATGGCACTAAGTATACTCAGGGAATGTACGTTAAATGTCGCTAGCAGTCTGCAGCATCAATAGTGCTACCCACTACAGTCACAGTGAAAACATGACTACAGGCTTATCACTGGCCTGCAGAGAACATCTCTGCAAGTCAATCTGATGAAGGTGGATTGCCGCTGGGCTAAAGATTTAGGTTGCTCCCTCTTAGAGATTTTCTACAGCAGCAAATCTGTTTCAGCTGGACTTTGTGGCGAAAGTATAGCCCTCTGGGAGCCCTGCTTAGCTAAAGCTTACAGCCTTACTCCGCTGGAGGAATCAGTGTTCCAAAAAAGTGACTAAGGGCTTGATTATTACTATGGTGGTGTGGCAGTGGGTTGCCACGCTAGCACACGCTGCCACAAAGCCAAAGACGTCCGCACACGCCCGCCATATTACAAGTTGAAATCCTGCAGGCGGTCCTGTGGCAGCGGTGCCATGGCAAGTACCTTTGTAAGGCTCATAACAGAGCCTTAGAAAGGCACCGCTGTGGGACCACCAAAGCGCGTTCCTGCTCTGCATGGACTGTGAAGTCCATGCCCTGCAGTAACAGGGGGGTACAGAAAGACAGGGGAGACACCATGTGCCACACTGCCTTCCCCATCCTGTACAAGGCACCAGGGGGCTCTGTGGGACCCCCTTAGTTTCCTCACTGCCAAACGGTTAATGGTTGTCTCACTGCCATGAAAATTGTGGCAGTGAGGAAACTCGCAATATGCTTGGCGGTGCCGCAGCGGCACTGCCAGCAAATTGCGACCTCAGTCCACTTCAAGAATGCTGAGGGATCAGAGAGCCCTGGCGGTAGCAGCGGTCTCATCGCAGTCAGACCGCCAAAGTCATAATACAGTGGTCGAACCTCCGGTGCCAATACCTCAGCTGGTTTGGCGGTCCATTGCACTGCCAAACACCTAATTACCCCCTAAGTTACAATGTAAAAATCTTTACCAGGTGAAGGCACCAAAATTATCTGGCCAGGGAAGACCTTCCTTGGGTGAGAATTTTTTAATTTCTCCTGCTCAGAGCTTTCTTGTAAAAAGTCAATGGTTTACCAGGACCTTACTCGCTGGATATCCATCCTTGTGGAACCCTTCTCATCCACAGCCTACTGCCTTGCCTCGCTAAGGATTCTGGACTTCTATTTCAGAGACTAAGGGCCATATGTATCAAGCCAAATTGCATTCGCAAACACCGAAATTCGCAGAATTTCGGTGTTTGCAAATGCAATTTGGCCAAATGGTATGTATTAAGCAAATCTGCGTGGAAAATAGGGAATCGCAAAATTTGCGATTCCTTATTTTGCGATTGCATTTAAGGAATCGCACATTTTGCGATTCCTTAAATGTAATGTAAGAAGCAAAATAAAAATGCAAATTGGCCTTAATGAATCGCAAATTAACACCAACTTCAAGTTGGTGGTAATTTGCGAATTCCTTGAAAAATGCACTTTTTTGCGTTTTTTTAAGTGCAATGTGAAGCACATACATGCCCTTAGGGCATGTATGTGCGCCACATGTGCACCCATGCTAATTTCAGGGGTGCAACAGGGTGTCCTTTGGACACCCCTGCACCCTTGAAATTATTCTCAATTTGCAATTCTCAAATTGCGAATCGCAAATTGAGAATAACTTCCTGTTCATTCCTATGGGCCTCCTGGCCCATAGCAATGAATGGGAAAATATTCCTTAATTGCGATTCGCAATTTGCTAATCGCAATTAAGGAATACTAAGAAATTGCAAAAAAATTGTGATTTTGTAAATACATCCCTACTTGCGATTCTCAAATAGCGACTTCTAAAAAATCGCTATCTGGAAATCGCAAATAAGGTTGTTGATACATATGGCCCTTAGTCAGAAGGTAAAAATTCTGACCAGGACAAACCTGGTATCTGGATTTGACTTGCACTCCATTGCAATCAGTCTTAAACTGTGCCTAGGTACTGATCAAGTGCAACCAGATGACTGCAGTTGGTGATTGATGCTTTTTGATGCTATTTTTACATTTAAACTTTTAAAATTCATTACCTTCGGTTCTTCTAAATCGATTTTTGTTCTTTTTATGCCATTTTGTTAATTCATTATTCTCTAGTTTTCTAAATTTTGTCGGGGAATTTATAATGTTTTGTTTTCAAATGTTTAACTGTCTTGGTACTCCTACATGTTTTATACATTTTCTTAAGTTATGTCTGTCTGTTCTGTGACATACTCACAAGCGTTTAAGCTCAGGTTGAAAGTAATTAAACAGATTCTGGACTTACCAAGAACAGTGACTTTATTATTTGTGGTGAACTACCATCCAACTCAACTAATAATCCACTTTCTGGTAATGACGAATAATCCTGTTTATATAACTGCCTTTCTCTATTGTTCTCCTACCGCAAGCTTATGATCATGGCCATTTGTCTTGAATTTTAGTAATATATATAGGAGAGAACTTGTAACCAAAGCTTGAGCCTCAGTGTTTCATCAAATAGGTTTTTATTTCAGTTAAGCTAACAATAGCTAGAGAAATGAGACTGGTTCAAGAAGAGTATCTCTCTATTCAAGATGTTTTCTGCTGGAACAGTGTCATGCGAGTAAAATACGAGGCAAAATTGCACATAACAAAATTTCATGATTTTTGCAAATGTTGTACAATGTAAAATTTGAAAATGTAATGAATTTTTAAAATGTCATTAAAATTTCACAGAGATCTAATCATGAGCTCAGTAGCATGAGCTTCACTGCACACAGACCAGTAAAATGCAAACAAGGAATAAAATGCAGAGGTTACATAAAATTTATTTAATCTGTGCTTGGTTCATATGTCACCGAAAAAAGAGGAAGTGACATGTGGCAAGACCTGCCCATTTAGGAGGCAGCAAAGAAGAGTGACAACGCTGCAAATGAATGATAAAAAATGGGCTGGTTCCAAGTCTACTATGGAATACAAGAGTGTCCGATTCGAGAACACATTTGCTAGCACATGCACACGCAAGCAAGCCCAAACAACGTATTCAGACTTGGAAGGTAAGTCCGAAATAGCTGAAAAGCTTTACTAAAGATTTACAAATCCCATAGTAATCCTGATTTGGGCACAAACTTCTGTTGTACCCAAATCTCCTGTTTGTACCGGAATCAGCTTTCCAAACTGTGCAGTAAATCCACACTATTTCTCAGTACGAGTTTGTATCAGGAAATCCTGGTAGATTTTGTGTGGGTAAAATATTGCACATTCTGGCATTGTTGACCTAAATAGGTTTCTGTTTTATCTCACCCAATAACCAAACACTCATAACGCAAGCCTTAGTGTTTGAAGTCAAATTAATATTACTGAATAAAAGTGAGTAGCAGGCCACATTTCTGTAAGTATGCTTAAGGTCCAAAGGGACAACCTTAACCAATATAGCCAGTGAGAAAGTCCCCATGCAAGCTAGCTGGCTGCTCCAGGAGATCATATGTTTACACTACCAACAGAAGGCTGTTCTACAATTGAATATCTTAATATGGTCCAGCAGTTTCTCATTCAAGCCAACTAAGATTTCTACCACAACATCCAAGGAAATTGTAAAAGCCTAATGATAAGTATCATCCCAGCCACAAGTCGTCATCAACAATTCACCAGTGGGACATTCAGAGGATCCCTGAGGCGTTCCTTGCACAGCACTTGCAGGAATCAAATGCTCCAACCAGTCAACCAGGTATGAAAGCAAGCAAACACCCAGGGTACAAGGAAGCTATTACAGTTTCAGCAGGAGTGTCAATGAACACATAACTTTTTTTTACTGATCTTCTTGCTGTGATAACTTGATCCCAAGATAAAAGCAGAAATTAATAAACAACAAAAATAAGATCAAATGACATGTTCCGGGGGTGGGGCTAAGGGTTGTGAAAAGACCAACACATGGTAATAGAGAGAAGGAGTAATGATGAAAATCACAAGGAAAATGTACGTAACAAGTGGAGTGAGAGTATGAAACAGGAGGAAAAAGAATACAAAGAGGAAAAGAAAAATGAAAAAACAGGAGGGTAAGAAGGTTGTTAGGAATAAAATAAAAATGAAAGGAAGGAAATAAAACAAGGAAGGAGACAAAGAATGAATGCAAGAAAGAAGAACAGAAACATTCCTTGGGAAAACAATTGCTGGGGAACTTTTTGAAAGGATCAGGATCATACTCTTAGATCACTCAATCAGTGGGCAGCCGTATAGCTCACAGTTGGGAGTATTTTATTTTAATGTGTACTCCCTCGCCCAAACATATGAGAAGATGACAGTTTCTTGCTTGTCTTATATAGCTTCAAGGTGAGAGGGGGCTGTAGGTCCCAATCCCTTACTAACCGTATTTAATTGAGTAGAATTTGGGCGAGGTACTTACCGTTGACAATGGGAGACCCCCTCCCCATTTGAGACATAAAGTTTACAAGATTGTCAGGACAAGTAAGTCATAGTCGAAAAAGTCAGGACCTTCCCGTGCAGCACGCTCATCAGTCCGTGCTCTATCTAGTTGCGTATTGCCTTCCTCTAGGTCTTCGTGTCAATCAGCATCAGCCTGACTTTTTCAACTACGCTCTGAGGATGCCTCAGGCTGGACGGCCATGTAAGGGGTGAAACATGTGTCGGCTGTCACCTTTGGCTGTCACCTTTCTCGATGTTGAATAAGAGTCTCACCTAATATAAACTTTTCTAAGCAACCTTACAATTGGAATGTTTTTGCCACGGACCAAGACAAATCCCTTACTTGTCCTGACAAACTTCTAAACTTTTTGTCTTATACAGCTGTATGAAACCAGAGGAAGGTCTTTCACCCATCATCAAACTCTTTCAGACCTCTTTCTCAGCATTTCAACCTCCAGTCTTAGCCTTCCATCGGCCTATCTGCCATCTCTGCTGCTTTGGCTACTGATGCAGCCATCTCCACCTCTTACAGGTTCTGCCATTATTTCTTAAGGGCAATCACAGGCTGTAAGTAGAGTGACGGGTGCACATTACACAGCATCTGCCACTGTTAAGGATTATGTAATGATACCAGGAAAGGTAGGGATGGTATGTGCTTCTCGCAAACATGGAGTAAACTCAAACCTACAATATGTCTACTGGGATGGACATTTATCTCGAACGTAGACTAAAATCATACATTCATCAATATATCAATGCAGGTGAAGCAGAATTTTCCACACGGGAATGACAGAGAATGGGAAATTATGCAAACCGTGAAAGTTTATTAACAAACAAGTAAACTTGCAATCACAATTCGTATCAGCTAAGCAAAAATCCGTAGTCATCTGAATACAGCATGTGTATTCCAGGCAATTCAATTTGGTGAATGCAAGTATACATTATTAAAGACATCATATGCAAAGTTAGTCCCATAAAGGGAACCTCCCTAATGCCAAATTAAGGTTGTGGGTAAGTCGGACAATTTTGAGCAGCTGGTGTCAGCAAATATAGGGGTCCATTATGATGCAAGATAACAAAAAATAATTTTTTATGAGAACATGGTGACTCTGGTGCCTCAAAACAAAAAGAAAGTTAAGCACAGCAAGCAAAAATACATTTACTTTAAAATAGAGGCGGGCACCTACTCATCCCCCCACTCGTGACAATGTTAAAATGCAGGTATCCCAAATATAGCTACATCGAAAATATATAAATCACTTGTTTCACTAAATCTGAATGAAAGATATTGTGTGTACACATATCAGTGATGGTTAAGCATGTTGCAAGTTAACATATTATTAAGCACTAATACATGATGATATCTTTGCATCACCAGTAGCAACATGTGTGTATTCAGCGACCATGTTGTGCAGGAATGGGCTTTGACGTTCCCATTGCCGCGCCTTTTTGAAAGGCACTGCAGTGGGAACATCAACAGACCCCCTGCCAGAATACGAGGAAACTTGTAATCTGGTAGGCAGTCGGTGGTCGAATTTAGCGCCCCACTGACACCCCGCCAAACTCAGAATCAGGTCCTTAGTATCGGACAATGGTACACAATTAGTTTCAGAAGAAATTAGGAGATTTTTAATCAGAATATGAGATAAGGCATGCTGGCATTTAATTATATCATCCTAGAGGCACTGGTTTGGTGGAAAGATTTTATCATATTCTGAAAGACTAATTGCAGCGTGTGATAATCAACAAATGAGATAGGAAGTGTGTGGTTAGGGACATGTTATGAAGTATGCAATCAGCACCTAACATAGCTACTGTGGTCACACCATTTAAGAGAGAGCGTGTTTCTGGGTCCAAGATGAATAAGGACTGGAAGGGTCATGACTATTGAATCTTCCTGCCTACAAAAAGTTGCGGATGTCAGAAAAAGGGTGTAAAACAATTACCGAGGTAAGGGATGTAGCAACAGTAAGGAGTAAGGACACATCTAAGGATAAAGGGGGTCAGAATAAAAAAGCCAGTACATGAAGTGAGGAGTGAATCCAAGTACATTTCTCCTGTGATGTGTGATGTTCCAGACTATAAGCACCAGTAATGGACGTATTTGGAATAAAGATAGGGCGGTGTTTATTCCAAGTGACACAGTTCAGAATGTGTTGATACTGAGGAAGATGAGGAAATTTTGCTCTCCAGAGAAGTTCTTTGCACTACACATTCATTAATTTCCAGGCATTTACCAGATAGAAAGGAGAATTAAGTTGTTAGTTAATATTTATATATTCTGATTTATTTGCGCTTAGTTTATCCAATTAATATTTTGATAATTTTCGACCTGTTACGTATTCTTCTTTATCCCATATTACTTTTTGTTGTTCTTAACAGTTTGTGCAGTTTAATTTCTTTAGTGTTATTTTATACAAGGTAGGGATATGTAGGGTTTTGCTACATCGGGCATTCCACGGAAGCGTGATGCATGCGGGACTCTGCTTCAGGGATTCTGAAGGTGGCAGTTGATGGATTGGTGAAGGTGCTCGCAGTTGCATTATCACCAGCCTAATGAACAAACAACTTACTTAGAATATCGTGGGGCATATTATCAAGAACAGGCGATAAAATTATCGCCGCTTTGCTGGCAGGAAACTGCCGCTAAAGTGGCGATAATGAGCTTGATAATATGCCCTTGTGAATTCCCATAGCAGCCCAGGTTAACCCCTTCGCTGCGGGGGTTAATTTCCCGCTGTGCTGGGGGGGGGGGCGCGAATGGCGCACGCATGCTCATGACGAGCTGAGCTCGTCATGAGGCACGGCGCTCCTGTGCATTACCTGCCGAGGAACGCTCAGCACAGCAGGGGAATTATCCCCGCGTGTGAGCGTTCCACGGCTCATGACGAGCTGAGCTCATCATGAGCACCGTAGCGCCATGGCTCATGACGAGCTCAGCTCGTCACGAGCATGGAAGAGGTTAACACCAGAACCTGGGCTGCTATGGGAATTCACAAGGACATATTATCAAGCCCTTATCGCCGCTTTAGCGGCAGTTTCCAGCCGATAAAGCAGCGATAATTTTATCGCCTGTTCTTGATAATATGGCCCCGGATTATTAGCATCCTTTCAATTACTATATTGATTGTTTAAAAGCCGAATTTCTCCACCTCATGGAAATGTACCTGCCGCTTTATTTGTTCCATGCTTTATATAAACTGGAATATGTATGGTCTTTTTTTTTTCGGGACTGCACAGCACGGTTGGCAGTTTTCTTGCCAGATGTTGACTGCTGTAAATGGTTGCAGCTGTGCATGGGTAGGCAGCCCAGTCGGTGCAACCCAGGAAGCTCTTTGTTACTCCGCATCCTTTGGTTGCAGAGGAGCCCTGACATCAGAAGGCCTCATCTGACATCCGAGAATAACTCAGGACGCCAGCGTCCGTCAGCGTCCGAGCCAGCCGAGATGAAGGTGTGCTGCTCATAAAACAGCCCCGCAAACCAGTTCCAGATTCCAAACCCGAGTGCAGGCAACTTAAAAGACGACGCAGAAACCCATAAATAGTTCAGTTTTATGGTAGTTGACAACGAGTGTCGTTAAAAACATGTCCATGGACTGATAAGAATAGTGAATAAATGTTTTTGTGTGTGTTTTACAATTATTTATATATCCCCCTACGCTTATATTCTGCTTTAACCAATGGCCTGGGATTCATTTCTTGTAAAAGCAAATCAGTGCAGCACTCGCCCAGCAGAGCAATCATCTGTCATCCAAAACTCTTGAGGTTAAAACAGACCGCACAGAAGCTTTCGGATTCATTTTAGCACGGATTTGGGAAAAGATTTAATAAGCTTTACTAGTTGAGCGAATCCAATTACTGTACACAGTTCAGACCGTCATGAACGTGATATCACAGTGATCTAGTACAAATTGCTGCTCCTGCATGACAGAGTAAAGCGCCTCTTCTGACACAGGCAGGAAGCAGAGGGTTTATTTTACTCCCGAGGTGCATAAATGCCGCTGTGACTCCTCAGACAGGGCCAGTGCTGTGGTTGGGGACCACCTTTATGCATGCTGTTGTTGGACCACATGAAACTGCACTCCTACACACACAACTGACACACACACTGACAAAACATGCAAGGGAGTGTGCACACTTGGAAACACACACTGCATAAATGCAATTAAAATATAATACAATATCACACACACATAAGGCGCACACACACATACACACATTACACTGCTGGCCGTGTAAGTGGATCCAAGTGGCACCATCACATTTAGTAAAATGGGTAGCAATGACATTCACAGAAATACACCAGCTCTACAATTCAGTGTTCCAATGGGAAGACATGATGTTTGATGGCCTAGTCGCCATGGGGCACACACCACCTATAATGAATGACAGCAAAGCATGTATGGAAATATCTACTACTGAGACTGATATATGGCACTACTTACAATACCATTATTTTTGATGCCGCTACTGCTCCAATTTTCCATTGTTTCGATCCTCTAATACTCAACATTATAATGATTTTGAATTGTACATTCTCACTTTGACCTCTACAATATTACGGTTTCACTGTTCCTAACATTATCCTTTACATTTTTACTTGTGCTAAATCTTAAACTTGCTTTTTCTTTGTAATTATTTTCTAACTAGGTTGGCCTAGACCTCAAACAACACTTAACTCAAATCCGTGTGAGAACTTTGTTTCTAAATTTTAAATTTTTGTTGTAAATAATTATATTTATGTGTATAACTTGTTAGGACTATGTTATTATTATTAGAAGTAGTAGTATTGGTAGTAATAGTAATAGTAGCAGTAAATTGTATCTATAAGAATGATAATAAATGTTACTCTAATCAAAGATGCATATTGCATCAACTTTACTGGAAGCTGCCTCCCTAAGGCAATCTAGTCTAAATCTGGCCAATGCATTGACTTGGCTGTAAGCAGTCTCCCTACTGCAGGCTGGTTTAGTGCAGTGCACATTTTCTCATAGGACGGGTACTCATCAATAGCTTTTAGTTGTGGGTTTCAAGTGAAAGCAACGAAGTAGCTCTCACAGTGCATTCTGATCAATACAGTCCATCAATGCATGGTTGAAGTTCTTATAATGAAGCAAAGTTTGATAACTTTTCATTACCAATATTTCATTTTTTTTAGCTTACTACTTATTAATTTCTTCCAATATTTCAATTTCTTAGCCCCAGACACATGTTTCACTCTTCTTGAGCCCTTTGATGGAGCACAGAAGGCATTGAGTGCCAAACCTCTTAGGAGCAAACCATTAAAAAACCCAGTGCCCATACGTGTGTCACTTGAAACCCATTATTTTGTGAGTGCCAGTCCTGTTTTGAATTCAGCCTCGTGTAGATTGTTGCTGCATAAAGTGGTTCCTGTGGCTAATCGCTATGCACCAGAGGGAGATGACCCTTTTAATAACATGCTGTTTGATAAACAGTAAGGAGGCACATTTTCTCAAAGACAATCTCGTTTAGATGACTGGCATGCCACTATTAAAAAACTGCCTGGTTAGTAAACTTAAATTCAATAAATATGAGGTATTTATTTTATTCAATGGAAAAGCAATTTGACTAATCCTAAAGATTTTTATAGAAATACAATTTTTTTGGGTGGCACCAAAAACCTTAGGCTAGCAAATAGTACTGACTAGGAGATAGGAGTTAAAAAAATGGAGAGTAGAATTGGTCAGCGAGTAAGTCTGAGTTTTTCAGAGAAGAAAACCTTTTTGAAGGAGTCCGAAGAGAGCTGAGTAAATTCATCTCATTACTGTGGCTAAATGATAGCTGTGGGATTAGAAATACTATGAGTCAAAGCCATTCAGGAAGAGGAAATCTCAAGTCTGATCATTATATACTCTTTGGAATATAATTTGCAGACTTTGTCCACATTGCAATTGAATAGGGAGGTACTGATGATAGCATAAAGATTGAGGCACATGGTGATCTAAAAGGGCCTTATTGATGAGGCCCTTGAGGAAGGAGATGTTAGTATTGGTTGTGCCACTCTTGCACTGTGTCTGGTAGCTTGGAAATTGCTGGATGTGTTTGCATAGAGGTTTCATGCTATGCTTTCTCTGATCCACATTGAACATCTTTCTTCATTTACTTAAGCTGAGTACTTCAATGGAGTGGAAGCCTTAATCTTCTGGTTCCATGCAAAAAATGTGTCAGTTTAATTTTGATATCTGATACAGTTTTGGAGGCATGGTCAATTATGTCCCACTATGTCCCAAGTAGAGATTGGTTAGGCAACATCATGTTATAAAACACTGGAAAGGAGGCATTGCTTGCTACTGAAAGGCGCTTGAATGCACCTGCAGTAATCCCACTGTGTGAGACGTGAACAGGCCACGGCCGGGCCTAGGCGGCTCATAAATGCCCGTCCATGCCCGTCAGAAACCGTCGGAGGCTGGGCCACCCCCTTGGTTTTCTGCTTTCACATTGAGGTACTATCTAGTTATTTATCCCAGCACCCCCATTGGATTGCTATTCTCAGGGCAACTTGGCACTATAATCTCTGTCTAACTTGCTGACTGTCATTTGCTGTGGGATCTTGTGTGTTGTAAATGTTGCTCTAATATGAATTTACCTTTATAAACAAAAGACAAGAGGTGTTTGGCAAAACGGGAACAGTTGATTTAATGAAACACTTTAGCCCGGAGCTCAGTTTCAGAAGGGGGTCTGAGGACTGTCTCAAAGTAAAATTAATCTGAGCGAGATTTTATACAGTTTTTGGCTATAATAAAAATACTTCCATGCTCCTTGTTTGGTTAAAGAATGTGGGCCGTGTCTCTGGAGTCATAAATAAGGCCTTTGATAATAAATCCAGGTGGGCCTCGATTTTTCGTGGACACAATGGGGGCCAGTGGGTAACATGTCCAGAAGTCCGGCATAAGGGGCGTTTAATCACTTCATGTACTGTGTTATCTGTGTCCTGATTGGTTATGTGTTCCTAAATTCGTGTGGCAACTGACTTTATGATGTTTTGGGAATGTGCACACCCCTCCTGCCAGGTATGCTTTATTGGAGCAAATCTCCCTGGACCATTGTGGTGTTGCTGCGCTTATCTGGGTGATGGACCTGAGCTTCCTGTTTTCGCATTTGTCTGCCAGCTACAAGCTACCCAACCTGTGATGTGTAAATCAGTTACCTCAGGCCTATGTTGCAGAGCTTACCTGGCCACGAATTTCTGAGTTGAAGTTGACATCGAGTTATTGATGGGCGCGTTTGTTAATAGTGATGTGATTTTGCTCGTATATGCGAGTGTATCATTATAAAGATTGGCATCAATGTTATCAACATTAACATAAACGTAGATGGCAAAGCAAAAGTTGAGCTTGAATTTGGAAGGGGCCACCACCAGGAAATGTGGCATCCTTGATGGCTGCATTGAAAAGGCAATGGGTGCTCTTGATAAAAAAATCCCCTTTGCAGAAAGACGACCTTCTACAGATGTGTCTCATTCTGATTCAGATAGCCATGCTAGTATCACGAGGCAGGACGTGAGGAGTGAACCCACTGTGCTAAACCTGATTCTCCTCCCCTTACTCACCATTACTGGTAAAACAGAAAAAAGGGTGAGCACCTAAAAAGACTCTTAAGCCCACAATGCCTATTCCTTCGGTCTCCCTACCATCAAATGATCATCTTAATGGCAACGAGACTATTGAGGGCTTGTTTAAACTATTTAGTAAAGAAATTGTTGCTCCTTTTGTATCTAAGATATTAGAGTAGTACGAGCACCTGGGGCGAATTGAGGACAAATTATCCTTTATGGACTCCAGGCGGGTCTGTTGTGGGTTTTGAAGTGGGAGGAGGAGAGGGTTTGCTAACAATGATGGCCCCCACTTCTGCCCAGAATTTGTGACTGGTGTGGCTTTCGGTTGTTGGGAGGGGAGGAACTCCCACCTGTTTGGCGGAAAACACCCCCCAGCTCGACCTTGTTGCTCCGTCCACCAAGAGTTTAAGGGGCACAGCATCATTTGATATAGTAGCGGGAGGCTCCCGCTTAGTTGGAAGTCACCCCACCTCAGCAAAAACAGTGTGAGAGTAACATGGCATTTGCACTTTATTAGGCCATGCGGAGTTGAGACGTAGGATCTTTTAACAACGGGGTTGATTCCACCTTATATGTGACATGTTCGAGTCAATTTGATGCCTCGCCCCTTTAATTGTTTTAGTGTATGGATACTCTTGATGTTTCGCTTCCTATGGTCAGTGTTGCCATTTGCTGTTTTTAAGAATGTATTGTATTTTTACTTGCTGTACTCTTATGGCTATTTTGGTGGTCGGAATAAATATTTTGATGATGAAGATATAGCAGAGTTCAAACATCAATGTCATTAATGTTACATTGCCTAGTGACAGGGGGGTACTCTAGATGTCTATAATTAGCCAGTTTCATTCACAATTCCAGTTTCAGTTATAGCCCTTTCCCTTTCACAGACTCTTTTATTGCAGAGGGTGTAGATTTCACCCTTAAGGGGCTCGCAGTCAGAACTGAAATTGCCCTCTTCATCAGAAACATTACATTTTGATTTCATTGATTGATTTCGTAATGAAAAGCCATTCCACAATGGAACTCTTTTCATTTGCTTGATATTTTTTCCCAATTCCCTGTTTGAGGTTGGTCAATATCCTTGACAAGGAATTGGTGAGTCCTTTGTCTACTAACAGGGATGCTCAATCACATAAATAGATTTCAAATCTCTCACTACATGCACACTAGTGACTACATGGACTAACTTCCTGTCATGCCCATAGATGCTATTTTTATCCATCACTCTAATCCTTTGAGCTACTACCTTGAAGTAAATCATTTGAACCTGTGGTGATTACACAGCTGCAAAAGAGCATGAGAAACCTACCTCTTACCGACCAACCAACTGGGGTTTTAACCTCCCATGAAATGTTATAGTTTTGGTAAAAAATCTAATTATGGCCACAACGAAGGAGGAAACGTTGGTCAATTCTCAGCTACCAAAAAACAAAGGAAAAATTGACACTGAGCATCCTGCAGAAATACCATTGGGCTGGCTCCTACAGAAGATACTTTTTCCACAGTCCTGTCACAAAAAATGTGGCAACCTGTCTGCTCTGTCATTTAGTTCCATGCAAAAGGCCAGTCTGTCAGAGGAAGAAAGGATGAATTAGAACACCATAACCTACTATGTAAACTCAGTTAGAACATCTCAGAATTGAGCACTAAGATTGAAGCTCCAAAGTGGCAACTCTTTATTAAGAAAAACAATATCTGCTTTTATAAGAAGACCTGGGCTCTGCCAGAAATTTTGATGGATGGCCTTCTATAATATTGCATCCAAGCAACTAACCCCAAACATGGCTCTCCCATGGGAAGGATAACTTCAGTTTCTACCGAACTTCATACCACACACCAACAACTGACTGTAATAAATGCACCTATGAAAACCTTGCGAGTCACATTCATCGGGGTTTATTCCATGAACCAATTAATTCGCATATTTGTCAAATACTATGTGGAAACAGGTCAGAATATTGATGCCGCAAAAAAAGTCACAATAAGATAGTTTGCAGGAAATAACAAATCTCACAAATGGGCATACATTTTTTTCATTTTCTGGGTTTTCTCTGGTATCACATGCTCAGTTGGGATTCCTACACAGAAAAAGTGATCACTACATTGATACAAGCAACCTTTGCAGTGCTAAGAGGCAAAGAGAGGATTGGTAACAACCACTTACTACAGTTTGCCAAGAATACAGACTAAAGGCTGTTTCATAGGCTATTCATAGCATCAAACTTCTGGGCTGCCCTGTGACTAGGGAGCTAATTTAAAAGTATAGCAAACTGCTGTTTGTGTGGCTATTACTCCACTTTGTAATTGGAATACTTGGACATGTCAGGATTTCAGTGAACTGAAGACCAGTGACTCTAGTGCTAACCCAACTCCTTTCACTTTCAGTCAAATAAGATCGGCAATGGATTCTAGAATCTGAAATGGCGATACTAGAAGAAAAAAGGGAAGGATGGGAGAGAGAAAAAAGAAATACTCAGTAAGCATCTCAGTCCGCTGACTTTTGGAGCACGTGAAACGTCATGATGTTGATTGTGACTGAGGGAGAACGTTGTGGTGATGAGCCATCTCACAGTGAAGTGGTAGCACGAAACGAGAGTGAAGGTGTGAATGAGCAGGTATGGTAATTAAATAAAGGGGAAGTGAAGTGTGAGAAATTGAGGACCGACGCCAGGTTGAGTAAATAGGTATATGTCGAAGGGATGTGGAGAGGAGGGGGATGTATAGGTAGAAAGAGAGCTGGTGTTGAGTCAATGCTTAGGTATGACACGAAAATATAGGGGATGTGAGTTGTGAGAGATAGAGGGTAGATGCAAGGTTGAGTAAATAGTTGTAATCTGAAGGGATGTGGGGCGGAGTGGGATGGAAGTAGAGTGAGAGTAGTTGAAGAGTGTCTGCGGAGTATGGGGCAGAGGGGAGTTATTGATACTGGAATATGGAAAGGGGCGATGATTGCGGTGAAGGAAGAAAGTGAGCAAGTGGCAAAGTATATGCAGTGGTTGAGCAGAGAGTAGGGTTTGACAGGTGAACGGCGAGTTATCATCTAAACTGCTTTTGAAGGGGCTAACTAGAGGAATCATGAGTGGGTTGTAATATAATATGGTATTTGGAGAAACATAATAATGTATTATGATGAATGATGAAAATAAGTTTTATAATACTGGGCAAGAAGGTAATGGTTAAATGTTTTATTGTTATTTATAGTGACCCCCGACGAAGGGCGCTTGTAGCCCGAAATGCATTGGGTTCTTTTACTAAACACGGCCTTGTGACAAATTTTGCATCTGTCATGTTCTAGTAAGAGGTCCGGAGGGGCACAATTCTAACATATGAATCCTCCGCGTGTGGATGAAAGCAGAGTTGGCTAACACAATGTGAGATTAAAAATGATGGTATACTTGGAAGATAATGAGTAAATTGGAGGAAAACTTAAACAGACCGCCATGTGGCGTTATTGAGCTGTGCGATTGGTTTAGGGCAAGATGACGCCCCACTACGAGCAGTTGTTTACCCAGGTGCCATTTGGGCATGGCATTTTACCAGTGGGCACACATTCTTGGAGTACTTTGGGAAACAAGGAAAATTATTGATTAATAGGTGTGCATCCCATCACCATAATTGTTCATTCATAAAGAAGGTTTATCCTGCCAGCTTGGAATTGCTGCAGTGGCAGGCCTGAGGCATGCTTTTAAATAGCCACTTAAGTCAATAGGACAATCAGTTCTGCAGGCCCATAATTGCATCTAATTTACAGGCCCTGGGTATGTAGTACAATTCTACTAGGGACTTATAAGTAAATTAAATGTGCCAAGTGTGTGTTAGCCAATTTTACCATATTTGAAAGAGTGAGCACAAGCATTTTGCTCTGGTTAGCAATTCTAAAGTTCACAGAGTCCTAGAAGCCAACAAAAAACGGTTAAAAGAATAGGAAGGGTGAAGGCAAAACGCTTGGGGGTGATCCTGCTGAGAGGGCCAGGTTCAACAGGTATAAGGTGAGAATTTGAGGTATTGTAAATATTGTTTTTTATATTCTTATGGCATAAGGTTAGACCAATAAAGTTCTAAATGTGAGTCCTAAATCTCAGGTTCTCACCAGATGACCCGATCATGTGCTTAGACCGACTCTATGGAATAGGTAGACTCTATCCAACTCAGACCCACTGGTAAATAACCAGTTATTCATTCTATTCTCGTCTATTATTCTTGTAGAGCGAATGGCTACATGTTCGCCTCTCAGTGCTAAGAACAGTCATAATAGTTTCCAGGCGCTGCAACAAGCGAAGTCAGTACCTGAAGAGCCAGGCTTTCAAGGCTTTACGAAAGAGAAGTTTGGTAGTCAGCTGGGGCAATTCAGGAGGAAGGGCATTCCAAACTCTTGGAGCTAGATGGAAAAATGAGCGACCTCTCCAACGAGATGTCTTAATCCTGGAGACCTGAAGCAAGTGGGTTGAGGAGATCTGAGTAACCTCCCTAGGATATAAGGAGTGGCTAGTGGCCTCAACAAAATATGACCTTTATTATAAAGTGACCTATGCAGAATACATAGAACCTTGAACTGTATTCGCCTTTCCACTGGGAGCCAATGTAGATATTTTAAAGCTTTTTTGCTGATTGGTGCCTTAGAAGATTCATCAGTAGCTAGGTAGCTGCATGCTGAATGACCTACAACTTCTTGATCACGTATTTAGAGTAACCAAGGTAAAGGGTATTACCATAGTCAATACGTGATAAGATGAGGGCCTGGATGATCAAGCATTTGGCTGAGAAAGGAAGGAAACTGAACATCTTTCTTAACTGTCTGAGGACCCCAAAGCATTGGGCTGTACACTGCTTAGCCTGTTAATCCAGCATGAGGCTCTTAATCATGCGTTTAAGGTTGGGAAGTCCCTCCAGACACTCTGGGATAGGGACGTGGATAAGTTTGCTGATATTGCTAACCAAGAGCATAATCTCTTTCTTGTCTTCATTAAGTTTAAGCTTGCAGGTGGCCATTCATTTGTCTACTTCTTTCATTCATAGAGCAACAGATTGTTTTCTCTCTCTCCACCAGTCATCTTTCCAATACATCATCCCTCTGTCATGGACTAAACAATATAGCATCTTGGATGTACAATAATAAATTAAAACTGAATGGAGGGAAAAGGGAACTTCTCCTATTTGGCAACAATCCTGCCTTATGGGGACCCTCCCACTGGCCTGTTCAAATGGGCACTCCTCCCAACCCTTCGAAAACTGCTCGTAATCTGGGAATAATATTCGATGATCAGTTGTCCATGAGACAACATGCCGTGAAAGTCTCCTCCATTTGTTCAACCATCCTCAAATGGTTGAGGGAAATTACCTGGATGCTTCCTCTTGAAACCCAGAAAACCGTAGTCCAGGCGTTAATCCGTCTGATCCTTCTGCACTTAAAACAGGCCTTCATGAAATTTTCTGCTGGATGTCGGCCAACCAACTTAAATTAAATGGGGAGAAAACAGAGATCCCCCTCCTAGGGAACAGTAAAGATCTCTGGAGCGATTCCCATTGGCCGACCTCACTGGGCAAGCTCCCGACCCCTGCTACTCAGGTCAGAAATCTTGGGGTCATCATTGATGATAGCTTATCTATGGTGCAGCAAGCAAATAAAGTGGCTGGCATATGTTTCACTATTCTCAGATGGCTACGCAAAATTGTCTGGATGTTACCATCGACCACCCAGAAGACCGTAGTCAATGCCTTAGTGACATCTCGGCTTGACTACGGTAACATCCTGTACCTGGGTGCAAACAAAGTAGTAATAAGACGCTTACAATTGGTACAAAATGCTGCGGCCAGACTGCTTTGCAGAATCCCGAGATATGCCAGGATCACGAAACATCTCAGGGACCTGCACTGGCTCAGGGTCGAAAATCGGATCCGCTTTAAAACCCTGAGCTACCTGTTCAAAATCAAAGCCGGGACTGCTCCCAAGTATCTTCAAGATCTTGCCAAGCCTCACCTTCCCAACCGCAATCTTCGCTCAGTTACATCAGCGAACTTTGCGGTACCAAGGTATAAACGGGCTAGAATGGGCGGAAGATCCTTTTCATTTCTGGGTCCAACTCTTTGGAACACACTGCCCATTCAAATACGCAAAGAAGAAAACTATAGGAGTTTCAGAAAAAGCGTGAAAACCTGGTTGTTTGATAAATAATTTGCCTTCGGATCTGTTCTCTCTCTAGTTGTGCCTTGTGTCTTTGCTGATTCGGCGCCGGGAAACCCTTTGTGGGTAGCTGTGCGCCTTATAAATGCTATAAAATAAATAAATAAATAATAACATCTCGCCTAGACTATGGCAATGTTCTCTTTCTGGGTGCGGGCAAAGAGGTAATTCGGAAATTACAAACGGTCCAGAACATGGCAGTCCGTCTCCTTTGTAAACTACCTTATAAAGCTTCCACTTCCCTGCACCGTCGTAGTCTCCACTGGCTAAACATTGACAATCAATGTAAATTCAAGGCTCTTTGTCTTGTACACAAAATTAACACTGGCAAAGCCCCACAGTACTTGAAATCTCTTATTCATCCGTACCTTCCTTCACGCACTCTGCGTTCATCTAGCCAACATAAACTCTTAATTCCCAGGACAAAAAGAGCCAGAATGGGAGGTCGATCTTTTTCTTTTCTGGCCCCATCCCTGTGGAATTCTCTTCCTTTATCCATTCGGATGGAATCCAACTATTTAAAATTCAGAAGGGATGTCAAAACATGGCTTTTTGATCTTTAATTCTGCTACTGTACACTCTCTTCATTGGTTTAGCGCCGGGAAACCTCCGGGTAGCTGTGCGCTCTATAAAATTAAACATAAATAAATAAATAAATAAAATTGATAGAGCTTATCACAGAAAAATACATCATGTCCTCATATATAATCTTCCTACCGAACTTTAACTTACACTTGGGCAAGTACTGGTCTGTTACACAACTGTACATTGCCCGAGCATGAGAACTGATTCATCTTGCACCCCCTTGTGGCTAAAAATGGAGGAAGGAGGCCTGACCCCCAATACCTGTGGACTGGTCAGACCATCACCTCATACCACTGCCCCCCATCTCATTGAAAGTATTAACAAGTGGGCACAATCCTCATATTCCTTTATGCTGGCTGATTGCAGCTATATTTACACTTCTGAATGTGCTACTTTAGCTGCCAACTCTGTTTCTATACTGCTTTGACACACTTGAGACTTTCAGAAATAAACATTTTGACATTTAAATGTAAGGAGTGAGATTTAATGAGTAGCGGAGAGCCAAACTTTGAGCTACTTGTTTTTTCGACAATTGGTGGGTATTTCTAAGCTTTGAACAGTAGAATGAGCTATGTCAGGTGGATGTGACTCCCCATGGGGATCCATAGGATGTGCTGGCTGGCCTGGACTCTGCACTCAAGATAGAAACCATCAGACTTGTCCAACCTAAGAAACCTGAGCTGGCAAGAAAGGCAGAACAGGATCATTTTTTATTATATATTTGGTTCCTGTTGCCTAGCTGCCATTTCTGCAGTTGACAAGTGCAACTAAGACTTTATTAGAAAAGAAATATGTTTTATGGCAGAACGAAGCACACTAAAATTCATCAATGTTTTGTAACTAATAACATCGCTAAAACAATGACTTACTGGAGGCTGCTGCATTCGATTTTACCAAATTCTCCAGAGAGGGGAAGAATTCAAGAGTTCACAGCAGCATTACTCAAATGTTAGTGTTATGTATCACTGCTGGCATGGAGCACAACCAGGCCTACATCAGCATCAGTGACACATGCCAGGGAGAATGCCTCGAGCAAACGTTTCTGCATGTGCTGGGGAGCAAGTAGTTCTCCGTACAACCTGTAGAAAATCGGTTTTGAAAAAAAAGTCGTGGAAATGAAAGAAAAGTACACATTCTGTTTCAAATATTGTCCAGGGTGAAGAAATTGTTTGAAAATATGGCTCACTTCGAAGATACAAATTTGAAATTAATTTCATGCTTTGTTTGTTAGTGATACAGAGATCACAAGATGACATAATTAGAGTTATATAAAGTTGTTATACAAGCATAGCTCCTAAATATTGGCCATCTTTATTTTGTGCTTTTTATACGCCCATGTACTCTCTTCTGCAAATGAAAGCTGGTGACAGTAAAGAACAAGCATTTTGTATGAATGCAAACTTTGTTTAGATATTTTGCATGTTCACTCAGAGGGGCAGATTTACAATAACTGGCGCATCCCTGCATATCAGCAAGGATGCGCCAGTTATTTTGCGTGACAGTTGAAACCCCTTGCGCCACCATGGATGCGCTGCATTTACAATGCGGCGCACCGTGGCGCAAGGATAGAGAGATGCGTGACGCATCTGATGGTGTAAAGGTGACGCAGTGCTGGAGTTGTGTCGCAAGCGCGAGGCAACTCCAGCACAGCTCAGGGGTACCTTTTACTTGCTGTGCTGCGTCACTCCTTACGCCTGCTACAAGTAGGCATAAGGTTTTGACGCAGCAGGGACGTAAAAGTGACTCATCACTTTTACAGTGCTTCCTTGTGACGGAACTCCCACCCTGCATACATTATACCTGACGCAGGAATAATGTAGTGCAGGGCTTTACAACATGACGCATCTCACTAGATGCGTCACGTTGTAAATATGTCGCAAAGTGGCACATTGTTTACGCCGCCGCTGCGTCACAAAAGTGACGCAACAGTGTCGTAAAAGTGTTGCAAGTGGCTTGTAAATCTGCCCCAAAAAAGTCTTGCTTAACTTTTCCTTTGGCATGGCTCAACACAAATTACAATCTCACACAAAACACTTGGGGAAAAAACCTGTTTTTCTTGAATAGGCTTAAGTGGTATGGAATTTTGGGACCCTTTCATATTTTACGTAGTTTTTGCAAGAAATACGTAAAGTTCCCAGCAAAAAAACAAGTTGCACACATGCACATCCCAAGAAATGATGTGACTGACCATAAACATGTGACAAGAAAACCTTTTGAAGGCCCCAGAACCAAACCCAGTGGATCATCGACTGGGAAAAGAGCGATTAAGAAAATGAAATTACAGCAGCAAACCTGCACAGAGCAGAGCAATAGATCAGATGTCAGCGACTGAAAACAAGACTTGAGTCTAATTAGAACCAGGACTGCTTTCCATAGGGTCCTCTCCCATCCCTCCACTTAAGATATCATCAAGCAGTCTGTTTGAGCTGAAAAATGGGATTTAGTTTTGATGTCCTATTTAAAACTAAATCATTATTATTTATTTTTGGGGAGTTTTAAGTAAGATGCATGTCTTACATGAAACAGGCCTATGTGCCATTTTAAGGATGATGGTCTGCAAGACTTTTCCTAAAATTCCTTTTATTCCACATGTTCCTTTTGCAAAGTATTTCGCAAATGAGACAATTGTATTTATTCGTAAAGTAGAGTTCTGGGTTGTTATTAAGCAAAATATCCTAATCATAATAAACAACATCTTGGGCCACATTGCGTAAAGTTTACACAAGTGCAAAAGAAAGAGCACAAGAGGTAACACCATTTATGTTGCTTGCGTCATAGCGAATGGTAAATGTATATAAAGTGACAACACTTTCAAGTTTGGTTCGCACTTTAAAATCTACTAATGAATCGATAAATGAATAACATGATGTAAATACATTTTGTTTGATTCCAGACTAAATACATTTGCGCCTTGGAAACAATGTACGAAGCTGTGTGTCTGCTGTAAAATATACAGACTGAATGCAATCCTTGGAAAACATTTTGTGTGTACGGTAGCATTTTAACTTTGAATATAGGGTCCCTTGAACAATATTTGGAAAAATAAATTAAGAAAACTAATTTCTAGCTATTTTGATGCTTATCTGATAAAACGCACGCACAAATATTTTGTTTTTGTGCTTTTGTCATTTAAAAGATATACAAAAGGCAGTTGTTACATTTCTTATATGTTAACCCAGCAGAACAGTTTAAAATAAGTTTGCTCTATTGCTTCATATTTTACACAAATCTTTGGTTTGTACCGACCCATGGGGCATATTAACAAGGGCCGGCGATAAATATCGCAAAGCGCGCTTAGCGCTTGCATATTTATCGCCGGCTATCTCTGTAATTTATCACCCGATTAGCGCGTTATCAACAGCGCGCATCGCAGAGGCGATACAAATTCCAGAGATTGTGTGGATATCTCCGTTTTCCATGGTGGAAAACGGCGATATCCTAGATGATAGGGCCTGTGGTGTTAGCCACAGAATCCACCCCGTATGTTAAGTATGCCTTAGTCAGGAATTTAACAGACGTTAAATTCCTGCATTAAGGCATACTTAACGCGATTTAAATAATCGCTACCTTTCCTTGTTAATATCGCGAAGCTGCCTTCGCGATATTTTCCCTGGTTGGTTTCAGAAGTCACGCCTACTTTGCATCTCATTAGCGATGCAAAGTTAGGCGTGCTGGAAACGGGCGCTAAGTCAGCAAAACACCCGATAGTGTGTCTTTGCTGATAAGGCGATAAAATTATTGCCGCTTTTCGGCCAAAAACAGCCACATAAGCGGCGACAATTTTATAGTGCCGCCTTGTTAATGTGCCCCCTTGTTTGCAATATCACCTACTACTTAATTAACAAACTTGACGAAAGTGTATTGTCAGCATTTTTCCACTAGTACACAAGTTTCTGCAGTATGCTTCTTCTACCCTTGTGTTTAAAAGTCTCGCTTAAGACAACGAGCTGACAAGCACATTTGGGATGTACCTGTGAGTCTGTGGAGTGATACTATGACCTGTGAAGACGTGGGCAGCATTTCAGCATCTCCAGATGACTTTTCTTTGCTCTCTAATACTTCTGCTCTCTACTTATGAAGGGCTAAACCCAGAAACAGGTGTCTAGAGATTAAAGCACTACTTGCATGAAATATGCTGAAAAACGACAGCAAATTTGAAGTAAGTGTACTGCATTTACCAGAATCCAATGGGGTGAATTGTGCTGGGAGTAGAGGCAGTGTGCTTCCCTCCCCCCTTTGTGTTCGAAAGTTTATGTAATCTGAAAATCATATGTTCTATTCATTTTACACATAATGTCCTTAGGAAAACACCAAAATATGTAATACAGAAATGTTTACTCTCAAGTATCACTTCTACATAATAGTGCCTACTCGACAGGCTCTGGGAGGTGAGCAGGATGTGTGCAGAACATAGGCATGGCCAAATGACCAAGTTGAAAGACAGCATGCATTTGGGTGGATAAAACCAATGGATGAAATGTTGGTGTCTCCAATAGCTAAGAAATTGCTGTAGGAATGCCAAGCCTACTGGTTCCCGTGGGACCACACCCCGATCATGTGCACTTTGCATGGAGGATGTAACACGAAAGCTGTACAAGCATGTGAATTCCTTATTTCTTGGAAATATGTTTGTCCTTTATATTCACTAACCTAGACGTCGATTCCGATCCTGGAAAAAAATCCGTCGTACGTATTCGTAGCCGTCTCCGTACGATTCATAAAAGACCGTCCGAACTGCGAAGTACGATCCGTATCCCGAAAATACGTCCGAATGCAAGCGACCCGTACGAACCATAACTGAAGAGACGTACGAAATGGCGTCGAAATTCAAACCGTATGATTTGTAAACATGCCGTACGACCAAACTAGTACGATCCTGAACGGTGAACTAGTACGCGATTTGTACAGGCAAACGTAGTCGCGCTTGACGCCTGATACGTACAGAAAACATAGCAAAATAAGCAAGCCGCTCCAGCACATACGACCCCACACCCCTCAATAAAGCCTACGCGAACCCCCACACCGGCCCGTAGGAGCGAGCCATACCAACACATACGAACCGCACACCCCTCTATAAAGCCCACGTGAACCCCCACACCCACAACGGCCCGTAGGAGCGAGCCGTACCAATACATACGAACCGCACACCCCTCAATAAAGCCCACGCGAACCCCCACACCCACAACAGCCCGTAGGAGTGAGCCGTACCAACACGTACGAACCGCACACCCCTCAATAAAGCCTACGCGAAAACACCAATAACGTCCTGTATGAGCCGACAGCACCAACAAATCCGAATCGCACCCCCCCCCACTAATAAAGCACACGCGAACACTGAAAGCAGCACTAGGAGGGTGCAAAAGAGTCACACAACCACAAAAAACATGACTCCTGTGTGCACACCATTTGACAAAAATGTCCTGGCCACATCCAAACAGCCAAACAGGGGCCCCAAGGCACACCTACCCCTTATCACACACCCAACAAAAATTCAAAATAAGCCACACCCACAAATGGACCAATAAAAGGGCCCACACATACAACCCATCATCCTTTGCAACATACCTTTTAGCGCAAACACACTGAGAGCACAACAACAACTGCACCCATACACCTTCACACATACACCCTATCTCATTCACACCCACACACACCCTTCATAATTAGACCCACACACCCTCATCCATACACACCATCACCCCCCCAATCACATAAACCCCACACC
The DNA here is from genome assembly GCF_964261635.1 of Lissotriton helveticus. NCBI lineage: Eukaryota > Metazoa > Chordata > Amphibia > Caudata > Salamandridae > Lissotriton > Lissotriton helveticus. Next base: position 302,517,111 of record NC_136067.1, on the reverse strand, counting down.
ATGACCACACCAAAGAATCCAAAGTTCACCAACCCAGAGATGGAGATCCTTACAGATGAAGTCATCAGAGTTGAGCCACAGCTGTTTGGTGCATTGGTCAGACAGACCAGCGTAGCGGAGAAAACACGCATGTGGACGAGGATCATCGATAAGGTTAATGCTGTTGCACCCATCAGGCGCAGCAGGAGGGATTGCTAGGCCAGGTGGTATGATCTGCGGAGGATGGTCAAGAGAAAGATGGCCGAAGACTACGCCAATGCCCACTACACTGGAGGTGGTGGTCCCAGCAGACCTCCAACATACCATCCCTGGGAGGAGAAAGTCATGGCCCTGCTACCACCGGTGGGAGTCCACAGAATTGAAGGAGCCGTGGAGACTGGTGAGTATACAAACAACTCATGTGACATGTGGGGACTCCCAGCAGTGTCTAACAGTATGTGGGTGGGTGGCTATGACTCCCAGTAGTGTCTAACAGTATGGGGGTGGGTGGCTATGACTACCAGCAGTGTCTAATAGTATGGGGGTGGGTGGCCATGACTCCCAGCAGTGGGCAGATATATGAGGGGTGGGTGGCTATGACTCCCAGCAGTGTCTAACAGTATGGGGGTGGGTGGCCATGACTCCCAGCAGTGTCTAACAGTATGTGGGTGGGTGGCTATGACTCCCTGCAGCGTCTAACAGTATGTGGGTGGGTGGCTATGACTCCCAGCAGTGTCTAACAGTATGGGGGTGGGTGGCTATGACTCCCGGCAGTGGGCAGACATATGAGGGGTGGGTGGCTATGACTCCCAGCAGTGTCTAACAGTATGGGGGTGGGTGGCCATGACTCCCAGCAGTGGGCAGACATATGAGAGGTGGGTGGCTATGACTCCCAGCAGTGTCTAACAGTATGGGGGTGGGTGGCCATGACTCCCAGCAGTGGGCAGCCATATGAGGGGTGGGTGGCTATGACTCCCAGCAGTGTCTAACAGTATGGGGGTGTGTGGACATGACTCCCAGTAGTGTCTAACAGTATGTGGGTGGGTGGCTATGACTCCCAGCAGTGTCTAACAGTATGGGGGTGGGTGGCCATGACTCCCAGCAGTGGGCAGACATATGAGGGGTGGGTGGCTATGACTCCCAGCAGTGTCTAACAGTATGGGGGTGGGTGGCCATGACTCCCAGCAGTGTCTAACTGTATGGGGGTGGGTGGCTATGACTCCCAGCAGTGTCTAACAGTATGGGGGTGGGTGGCCATGACTCCCAGCAGTGTCTAACAGTATGTGGGTGTGTGGCTATGACTCCCAGCAGTGTCTAACAGTATGTGGGTGGGTGGCTCTGACTCCCAGCAGTCTCTAACAGTATGGGGGTGGGTGGCCATGAGTCCCAGCAGTGTCTAACAGTATGGGGGTGGGTGCAAGGGGAGTGGCAGAAGGCTGCAAGGGGGAGGGTGAGAGGGTGCAAGGTGTAGGGTAGGAGGCTGCACTCATCCCATGTGGCCCATGTACACACCCATGCACCATGCTCAATGCACAAGGAGTGTGAAAGTACTGACAAGATTGCTGACACTGGGCCCTGGTGTAGGCAGCACAAGGGCCTCCTGTGACCAGTGCAAACACCAACACCAGGACAAGGTCAGATATCCTGCACAGTAACTCACAACCACTGTCATGGCAGCATGCTTCATGGGGGGACAGACACAACACGAGGGACACTCATTTTCAAATCACACTCAAACTACTAGCATGGGCTGTTACACACACCCATGACCGAAACAGAGCCTCTGGGTACAGGCAATGGAGTGCAACAATGTCACAATCGTCATGTAACACAACCAAAAAAATACAGATCAGATGACACATCCAAGGAAATATTGCACAGTGCTGATTCACAAGTCCATTGTGCCCCCACACAATGCAGTTGCCACAGCTGTTCGACACAGTGGATGCACTTAAGTAGCACCACGGACCGGGGTATTGACAAGGTGATGCTTCTTGGAGAAGTGCCACGTTCTAAAGCCCTGTGCCAGAAGTAGGTGCACTGGTCCAGTGGTGTTGGCAGTGGCTGGTCGTCACGGCACAGCAACACCACTCAAAAGTTGATGTCTGAAATCTGAAACATTCCACTCAGTCTCTAACATTAACAAGCAGCATTTAAACCCTGTGCATGCTTGAACCAGGCATAAGGATTGTCGCTGCATTGTGCAGATAGCCCCACACAGAGCCCAGCTGGATCTGTGTTGTGCTGGCGACACAAGCCACAACAATGGCTGTGCCAGTCATCGTAAACAGTACCGAACCTGTCAATGACCCCTGAGCACATGTCAATCTGACCACACAACATACCCATACACAAGTGAACTATGACAACAATCTACATCAGGTGGAACAGTGTGAACGACAATGGATCTCCAATTTGGATGTTGCATGATAGTGCATTAACAGTGTCTCTCTCTCTCACACCCACAGGGCAACGTGTGGAACCCCCCCCATCCAGGGGGGTGATGGATCCCAGTCCCAGGCTCAGCAGGACCCAGACCCCACCGACAGCGACCACTCTCAACACACTGTGGATGACCCTAACCAACCTGGCCCCTCTGGATCCCAAACCCTTGTAGCAGCCGGCTCAGACACATCGGTGCCAACCGCTACACCCACTCCTGCCACATCCCAGCAGACATCTCGGAGCCCTGCCCATAATCCACAACAGAGCCAGTCTGAAAATGAGGGAAAAGGTTCGGCGGCACCCAGGAGGAGGCAGACGACACCACCACTGTCATCACTCATGGGTCCCGTCGATCCGATGTGCCCACAGGCGCAGGTCCGGCTCGTGTGGGCAGGGGTGGTGGGAGTGGGTCAAGGCGGAGGCGAGAATCTGACCAGGAAGCTGCAGGATCCGGTATGTCTGAACTCAGAAAAATCTTGGAGGCATACTGGCGAGACACCAGGGAGTTCAGCCAAGTAGTGATGGCCCTCAACGATATTAAAAGCAAGCAGGCCGAGCAACATGCCAGTCAACAACAACACCAGGGACGGATGGAGGCAAGACTGGATGAGCTCTTGACGGTGCATAGGGAAATAAGCCAATCACTCTGTCAGATTGCTGTCAACATGCAGCCCCCTCCCTGTGTCACCAGGCCAGAAACATCAAGGCAAAGACCAACACCAGCCACAGGGAGGGAGGGGGAGGAGGAGGAATTGTCTGATGGAGCGTCCCAGGCATCGTCAAGGCCTGCACGTGAGGGTCCCACAAGGAAGGTGGGTCGTCCACGCAAAAGACAGTGAGAGGCAGTGGGCCATGCACAACTCCCAGGTCACCTGGTCTGCCATCTTGCCTTTGTGTGCAACAGCATCACCTTATTGACTCTCCCACATGGACTTGCTGGTCGCAGTGTGCCCAATGATGCCAAGCACTGTGGCCTGGACTCTGATGACTCTAACTGTAAGGCATCACATCTCCAGCTGTGAACTTTGCATTCCCCCCTTTTTTTATAGCACCTACTCACGTTTCCCGCACAAGACCCGAAAATAAATCTAAATAACATAAAACGCAGTGGTGGAGAGGTTTTGTACCCAGAGTCAAAAACATATGTGTGGGGACAGATATAAAATGCCAGAGTGTTGAACAAACTGCAGCCATCCACACACTGGGATCTGAGTCTGGTTGTGGACACACATAGGTCACAATATTTCAACAACTACATACATGGATGGCAATACACACCCGTGAAGGTTAGTAAATGCTGAAGGAGGGTTTGGCATGCAATACCGCAATTACAGACAGGTATAGAAGAGTCACTTGGAGGTGTACAGATCATGGGTAATAAGTAGGTGTCCTTGGAGGGAGTTCCAGGATCTGTTTTCTGAGGAATGAGATTTATCTGCCACATGCAGTTGTACAGTGGATGTGATGAATGTTGCCCAGGGCAAGAGTGGCAAAATGGACTGTGGGCAACGGGGTGTTGGATGGTAGACGTACATATTACTTCATTGGCCTGGGTCTGTGGAGTGCCTACTGAGTGTGGCTGACTAGTATGAAGGGGAACCTGCAGTTGACTGTGGGACTATTGTAGGTATCTCAGGTGGACGGTCATGTGGCAGTAGCAGGGCATGTTAAGGATGAGTGGTGTGCATGAACCAAGGATTTGCACAATGACTCCTGGAGTCTGGTTCCTGTACCTGTGCAGAGGTTGTTGCTATATTTGGGCTGGCTGGTGTTGTTGACGGCGACCAGGCTGAGCACCACCTCATCAACAGACATCGCCATAGCCATCCCAGAAGGCCATGAGATCTCATGCAGACAACGCACAAACTGAGTGGTAGTGTGAATCGCCATCATCCACATGAACTCTCCCCGAGACACTACCAACACCAACGACACCCTCCCCACCACCTGGCACATGCACTTACAGATCCACACTGATGTAAAAAACACCCTCAGAGTAACACTCATCGACACACCACCTGGAGCCCAAGCACAATTCATCAACTCAATCACTCACCTCATCTGCACGCACGGCCTCGGCTACACGGATAACATCCTCCTTGGGGACACAGACATCCAGCTTGAGACCAACAACGACGCTAAATCCACGGCCCTAGTAGACAACCTCGGATTTTAAACAATCCTGACCACACCCACCCACACCGCTGGACACACACAGGACCCCATGTTCTCCGCAACTCCACACGTCTCCTCAACAACAACACCGAACACCACTGGACAGACCACAGATGCCTCCACTTCAACTCCAGTAAATCCAGCACCCCCCGCACACAGCACTTGCTGCTGGTGCAAGGCCACCGTGGACTAACTGACCGCCCCCCTCGCCCTGGGACCACCCGCCAACCACACCTACCCCGACACTGCTGCCATCAACCTTAAACAGTGGATCAACAACTGCGCAAACACCCTCACCACACTGTAGACCTCCGCCACCTGTCACAACAACAAGATAGCCACATGGGACACCGAAGACCTCAGGACCTCCAAGTGCACATGTTGGAAGCTGTAGAGGAGCTGGCTCCACAACCAAACACCACAGAGCCACACCGCACACGAGCACCACCTGCAGAGACCACCAACTCATCAGGAACACCAACAGGGCAGCCTACACAGCAACGCACACAACAGCAAACAGCACATCAACATCTGGAATTAACTCTCTCCTCCCACCTACAACACCAACGACATACCACCATCACCAGACCTGTGTGACACACTGGCCACCTTCTTACGCCATAGATTCCTCTACATCCACAACAGCTTCTACTCTGCTACCCGCATACCCATAAACAAGCCCACACTCCCCTAGACCAACACCCACACAAATAACCTGACCGCCTGGTACAATGTCAGCGATTTGAGACCTGTTGATGACAGTTACAATGAAGGTGGTCGGGCTGTTGGTTTGATACCGGATGAGCTGAGCGGGACGCCGAGCGAAGCCCGGGCAAAGGGCGGGCCCTCTACGGCCCTCAGAGGCCAGAGGAGGCTAGGCTGGGCCACCCCCTTAACATCGTGTAAAGCCTGGATTTGCAGGGAATGCGCCTGGAAAAGTCTACACATCTCGAACACATCCCCTAAAAAGGAAGAGGAGAAAAGCGCTATCAGTCTTGCTATTGAAGCAAGATCATCTCGTTTCAAGTGTTCTCTCGCTCCTACTTTTTTATGGGCACAAGATAAAATCTATTCGCTTCAAAATCATGTCCAAAAAGAACAGCCACATGGCACCAGAGACACCAAAGAACACCATGGACAACTATCTCGTCCAGGTGGTAAGTAAGATAAATAGGGATCGTAGACAATCATTGGGCCTATATCAGTCACCTACCCTCCCCTCTATGAGCCCCTCTGCTACTCCACAAACAATTGATATTATACAACAAGACCCTATTATCATTACCGGTGAAACTGATTCCACAGGCAATGCAAGTATGGACATAAGTGGCCCTAATGGGGATGACATAGAGATTCACACGGACACTGATGTGGACACACATACTGACAATGTGATGGAAGAAGCACCGTCTGTAAAGAGGGTGACTAGGGCAGTTAGAGCGTGTCGTAAAATGCAAAAAAATCGTGGGGGCGGAAGGTCAGGGAAGAATAAAGTTACCCCATCACCAAAATCTAAAAACAAATGTTGGGAGTATGAGGAAAATACCAGGGAGTTACTGGATGAAGCTTTATTGTCCAAAATTTCAGAGCTGTTAGAGCTGAAAATTCAGACATTTATCAAGCCTCTGATTAGTAAAATTGACAAACTTACTGCGGTAATAAAAAAATTGGGAGGTACTCAAGACACATTAGTTGATGCGATAGGCATTGTCTCAAAGAGTGTTACAAAGCAGTTGGTTTGCCAAGAGATACACAATATGGGTGGGATAGTATCAGACGTACCTCCAATAGTGACTATCCCGCCTGAGAATCCACAAATTGGACCTACCATTTAAGAACCAGTAAAAGAGGTCCCTATAGATCCATCGCTTCCACCAGCTCCCCATAGCCTTGAGCGTGACCCTTCACAATTTGTACTTGAAGCTGCGCCTTTGATTTTAGTACTAGCAAATGTCCCTACCCTACCACCTGATCACACAGAAACAACTTCATCTCTAACAAGCAAGGCACTACATTGGCTGTCAAATAATACGAGGATGGCACAGGGGGGAGAACAGCAGTTAGCTGATGAAGTTAAAATGGCAAGGAGGGTTACATGGATTGGGAATAATTCCAAAAAATGGAAGGGCGATTGTGTTGTGCTAAATTTCCATAACTCAGCCACGCTTCTGCATATTTTGCCCAACATTCTTCCCCCCCAACGAAGAAGTGGCAGCATAATCCCCCTTACATTGGAATTCTTCTACAATGAATTGAAAAAAGAACCCAAACAAAATGCCCTGAAGTCAGATTGGATGGTAAGAAACAAAAGATGGGGTGGGGGACACATGCAAATTGATTCTAATATTGCCCCCAGCAATAGGGTTGGTGCATGGCTAGGTGACCATCAAAAAACGCCCTGTTTGACTACCCAAGGGCCAAACTGGAACCTGGTGAACAGACGGGGTTTGTATAATCATGTTAATATGTATGCGCCAACACGTAATGACAATTGCGTTGGAGGATGGCTAGGAGACCAGCTGAACTTGCCTTACCCTAATACCCCAGTGCCTAGATGGAATCCAGCCATAAATGGATGATGGTTCGGGGCTCCGTCATACAATTGTGGAGTTAGCACCACCAATAGGTTTGGGGTTTTGGCTGGCCTTAACGACTGCGATTGACTCATGGGGTTGGGGTTTTCCAACGAAGCAAGGGATATCACTCTTAGGCACAACTCCGAAGCTGAGCCCAACCAAAATGCATTGGTTTGCATGGGAGAATCGCTGTCCAATCATCCTACTAGACAAAATGGCGCGATTCAAAGATTGAATACTGATGCCTCCGAGATTATTAGACAAACCCATGTACAGGTAAACCAAGAAATTCTAGAAATAGACAAAATTATTTGTTGGAATATTGCAGGGCTGAGAAAAAATCTATCCGATCCTGTTTGGCATCAATATCTTGACAACGGGGACCTTATCCTGTTCCAGGAAACCTTGGGGATAGAGAATCACTTTAAGGTTGATTATAGATCTTTTTTTATTCCTGCAATAAACACTAATGGAGGTAGACCGTCTGGTGGTTTAACAATATGGGTAAAAATTACAGGGGGGATAAGTTATAAGCAGATAGACACTAACAACTCTGACCTCCTGATGATCGAACTAAGAAAGCCCAAGGGACAGACTATCTATGTCATTAATGTCTATAACAGACCCCATCAAGCATGCAAAGAATCGCCAGTCATAACCCACCTAGGTAACATCATGGCAGGGTTAGATCAGAATGCAACGGTAATTGTAGGTGGCGACTTTAATAGAAGTTTCGAGCCGATTTTGGGGCTCGAAGACATCTACAAAGACGAGGACAGTGCCAATAATATACCCTTGGTTGACACTACATACAAAGTAGCCTGCACTGTGAGTGCCCTACAATTACTGAGTTTAACGTTTGAGCATGGGCTGCGTGCATGTAATGGGCGACTGCCTTCAGACTGCCCTAGCAAGCCAACATTTATTAGAGGTGTTTGTTCTAGTCATTTAGATTACCTCATGATTTCGATACATCTATGGCCTATGGTAGTGGATCTGAAGGTGGATGTTCGCATGGAGAGTGATCACTACCCTTTGACCCTTTCTATGCAGAATCTGTTTACAAACTCTACCAACAAGAGAGCCAGATATAATTTTTTATCAAAAGGCCCTCTAGAAGCAAATAATCGCAGGTCCCTAAAATGGCCATCAGTCTTAGGAAATGTAAATACTGTTAGTCAGATCTATCACGTCTTTGTTAGACACATGTCCCCCTTGATGGAGAACAGGACTGCAAACCATAGTCCTTGTCTGACAGAATCCCATGACCAGTTAATTGGCCAGCTTAGCGAGATCTTGACTAGGGTGGTAAAAAGATCAAATAGCACCCACAAATGTAGAAAAACGAGTAATTCTTGGTATAACCAGGAATGCCGGAGAGCCAAATCGGAGTTAATTACTGCAGTCAGGGAAAACGTATCAGACAATGTTAAAACCAAAAGAGCCCAGTACAAAAGATGTCTACTTTTGGCCAAAAAAGAATGGGACGAGAGGGTATGGTCTGACCTGTTAGATGCTTGTAAGCGCAAAGATCAGACCTCCTTCTGGAGCCTTATTGCCAGTGGTACCAAAGGGGCAATAGACACTAAAGATACATTTCTCGAATAAAGTACTTGGGTTAGGCATTTTTCCCTACTATATGCTTGTGCCGACTCATGTGATAACGAAAACCAGACCAACACGTTTTTAGAGATGGCACTACAAGAACCACCTCTTGTGTTTACTCTGAATGAAACGGTTTTAGCAATTAAAGCAGTTAAGCCAGGAAAGGCCCCCGGTCCGGACAGAATACCAGGGGACCTCTGGAAGCACGAGGATTATATCTGGGCTCCCTACATTAATCTATTATCTAATGAAATTGCTAGTGGAGCCTCTGTCCCTGAAACATGGAAGGGGGCGGAGATTGTAGCGCTATTCAAAAAAGGTGATAGGTCGAACCCTGCGCACTATCGTCCTATCAGCTTGATTGACGTGCTGCAAAAAAATTTTGCCCGCCAAGTTCTTAGTCGACTTGTCTCATGGATCGATGATCACTCCATTCTTACGAGGTACCAGGCTGGTTTTAGATCAAAAATAAGCACAGTGGCCAGGTTTTTAGATTTTTATGTTTAATCTGGAAATTCACTATTATAAGGAGCTCCCATATATATGTGGCTTTCGTCGACTTAAAAGCAGCCTTTGATATGGTTCCTAGGGCAGACCTATGGAAGACACTAAATAACATGGGCGTGCCTGGAAACATTCTACAGCTACTAATTAGACTGCATGAGAATAACTATGCACAAGTCAGATGGGGACCAAACGGGGAGCTAAGTGAGAAAATAAATATATCCAAAGGGGTCAGGCAAGGGTGCGTTTTGGCACCTACCCTATTCTCCCTTTACGTTAACGACATTCCCGACACCCTTTTGGGCTGCGAGCATGACTCTCCCAAATTGTGTGGTGAAGCCGTTCCGGCATTGTTATTTGCAGATGACACGATTTTAATCTCTCAGACACCCAGAGGACTTCAGAATCTTTTAAATAAATTTAATCTGTACTGTCATGACAGGAAATTGGAAATTAACTCCTCAAAAACAAAGGTCATGACAATTAATCCCCACAAGGGTTTTAACAAAGTTTTTAAAATAAATGATGAAATTATTGAAGAAGTCCCTAATTTTAAATACCTTGGTATCATTTTAGATAGTAAAATAACATGGAAAACACAACTTGAAAATGCTAAATTGAGGTTGACCCAAAACCAGTTCCCAATTGTAAAAAAGCATAGGAATAGTCATTTTAAAGCTGTTTCACCGGCCATTGAACTATTCAAAGGCAAAGCACAATCATCTTCCCTTTACGGGGCGGACCTTTGGGGTTATGCATTGAAGGATACTTTTTTAGTTCGTGAGAACTCCTTCATTAGACAGCTCCTAGGTGTACCGGGCTCCACACCATTGACTGCCGTACTGTGGGACCTCAATTTTCGACGCACTGATGACTATGCCTCTCTTCATCCGCTGCTCTATTGGGTCCGTCTGTGGTCCACAGAGGAGCTGGTGGATTATAGAGAAGCATTGCGAGAGATAATGGCCGTAAAAAATACTGCTTATCTGCCATGGTTAGTGTATGTCGAAAAATGGTTCGGGAAATTGGGCCTGAGCAATTTTTGGTCTGACCCAGAATCGCTCACCAACATTTCAAAAAAACTCCTGAAACAAAGGTATTGGGAGTTTATAAGTGATTCAGTGTTAGCCAAATCCAACATAGGAATTCTGACCTTAAAATTCTTTGAAGTAAAAATGACTATGCAATTGGAGCCTTTTATGGATGAAATCTACCCCCCGTTTGCGAAGAGTCTATATCTAAAATTCAGGTATGGCATTTTGCAAACGAGGGTTATGACAGCTAAATGGCATTGTAATAAGGCTGCAAACAGGAATATTGATTCAATCCTATGTGAGTTTTGCGAAATGGGGTTGAAAGAGGATGAATCCCATGTATTATTTACATGTCCTGCATATTCTAGCGCAAGGATAAAATGGTTAAAGCCTGTATGCAAACTGTTGGGCCTTCGCCATATTGGGGTTGGGCTCAGAATATTTAAGGGTAATACCTCACAACCGATAGTGTTTAGCCTGAGCCGTTTCCTCCTATGTGTAGCCCTGATCAGAAAGAGAAAAGGTTTTAAAATCTAACCCTATTTACACCTGTATGGATTATTGTTGGCTAGAATTGTATCCACAAGTTAAGTGCAGAGGCAAAAGGAACTGGTATTGCACTACATGTTAAATTATTGCTCGTTTTTAGTGATCCTGGTGCTTCTTTTATATTGTAAACATTTCATTGTCTTCTTTTCATATTTAGTAAACGATCCCTTTAGATGAGACAAGTCGACTGTAATGAATTGTCTTCCATTCTAAAAACATCTTGGGACATGTAAATACATTTTTTTGCTACAAGAATTACGTGCTGCTAACTGTCTTTAAATCTAACTGTGACCTTGCATTCGCTTGTATCTTTTTACATGTATTGTATCTTACAAGGTTTTTAACCGAATAAAGATTGAAATAACGAAAAATAACGATACCGGATGAGCAGATGTTTGCCAATGCGGAGTGTGTCCTTTGTCTTGTATGTGACTCTGATGGTGCACCTCTTTAAGTTAGACCAATCATTATCCTGGTGTTGGTGTGTGGTCCCTGTGTGTCTTGGACTGTTGGTCTGCGATGGCTATGTAGAAGTGGTGTGCTGAGGTTGAATACTACCACGTTACATTAATAAAGGCAAGTGTGGGGCTGTTGTGTTGAGGAGGTAACACAGTACGATGTGGTGCTGCTGGAAGTTGGATATGTGCTGTACAAGGAACATTACTTGGTTGTACGTAGATGCACTGTTATGTGGGGATGCTTCGTGTTGGCAGTATGAGTTGCACACACAGGCTGAGAATCTGTCATGGGTGCATTTGGGGTTGCGTGATACCAGGTGGATGAATGCCTGTGTGGAGGGTGGCTGGAGCATGCGTCTGTGGTGTCACATGAGTCATGAAATGAGCTGAGTGTCTTGCAGTGTGCATGATGCATGTGCTGACGGAGCTGCCATTGGCATGGAGGTTGGGCAACAGTGGCACAGCCAAGCAGCGGTATGTTTCAAGAATGGATGGATGGAGGAGTATCTTGAAGGCGTGTGTGGTGCAGGATCTGGCCACTTGGTGCTGCGCAGTGGCTGGGGATGCAGCAGCAGGAATGAGTGAATACATGACGGCAGAAGGGGTGAGACAACAAGCCAAACAAGCACACAAAACTAAGGATTCTTTAAAGTCACAAAGTGACATGTGTATGTGAAGGCAGGAGTGTCTGGTTACCCATGGTTCACTGCGAGCAAAACTGGTGAGCAACCAACAAAGATCATGGACACAGGAATCAGCACCCTAAGGCCAAGCGGGGCACAGGACACACAGCGTCAGCAGGTGTAGCCTGCATGGTGTGGGTAGCAAGCTAAACAACACATACACAACCATGTACCTCACGCACAATATGGTACATTTGCCATTACCAACAGCATGCATGTTGTCACTGTGCATCTAACCACATATGAGCAATCATAGTAAACATTGCCATATAGAACACATGCAGACTGGCAAGAGAACTGCGGTGACAGGTATGAGGCACAATGTTTAGTGTGAAACAGACTTCATACACAAAAGGTTGTGTTGGTTGTGAGGCCATGCTGCATTAGCCAATGTACATGCCCAGTGGCTTTGCTCTGAAGACAATAACAGTCATGCAATGAGGTCACCTGTAATGCTGGTGAAAGAATGTCCACACGACTGCCAGGGACTGTCCGTACCTTTGATCATCAGAGTGGAGCGATGCTGAAAGGGTTCCACCTCCAAATCGCCCCTTGGTCTGAGTACAAATGACAGACACAAAAGGGAGATCAGGCGAGGGAAGGCGAGGATGGGAACAGCAGGGAGGGAGATCTGAAACAAATGAATACAAGCATGAGGATTCCATACTTTTGTCACAGATTCACAGAATACATCCGGAGATACACTGTAACAGTCACACCTGTGAAGTGTAAGCACTGCCACTGTACCGTATGTGTGATCACAGTCTTTGCATTGAGACAAGTTCAGATGCTTGAACACGGACACATAAAAGGTAGCACAGTTAGTCACCTACATGAAGTATGTGTAACGCTCACAAGGCAGCTCATATTCAGTTTGATCCATGAGGCCAACAAGTAAGTCCCAGTGTATGATTGAGGCTCCTAATCTCAGAAAATGTAATATATAGCAGTGATACTCACACAAAGAAAACAAACTGCAGGTAGCCCTGTGAATCCGTATGGTCCATGAAGGGAAAGTACACATCACCCGCAAGAGCCGTAAGCAGCTCCTCCTATGAGGAAGGGAATTACCTAAACACAAGGAAGCCCCACATGAGCCACTCATTGGCTCTTGCAACTGTGCCTCACTATGCTAAACATGACAAGCAAGTGTAACCAAACTCAACAGCGAGTAACGAGGAACAAAGCAACCAAAAGACCCTACCGTTACCATGAGCTGCTGCACGGCACTAGATAATACTGTGAATAACCTCAGTCCACTGGTGTCAGGGAGATTTGACACTTGCTACAGCCCCACGTTGTCATGGCATCAGCGCAACATGCCTTGCATCATTGAAATGGAAAGTAAACATTAACTCACAGAGAAGGATAGCAAAGCAGTTTTATCCACCGGCACTGAGGTAACGACATGACAGTGACATGACATACTGGCACAAGGGGAAACGCATCCATGCCAACAGACTCACAGGACGGTTGACTGAACTTGTGGGACATACACTGGGCCATACCTACACAACATGGTTTTAGGTAAATCAAACTGTACTGGCCCACAAGGTTGAGGAGATGGTCCAGACACATCCTGTTGCACACAGTGAGGCAGCAATATCCCACAGACTCCGTGGTTGTGATGTCCCTCACGATGTCATACCGTGCCATCTGCAATTTGTCTGTGTCAAGGTTTACACACATTGATGCAACCACCAGAGTCAAAACTCAACTACAGATGACTGTCAAGAAGGGTGACAGTCCTGTCATGGGAGTTGGGCAACATGAATCTTGATACATTGTTATGTGACAAGTATGTATGGTGCTCCAACATGCGCATGAACATTTACCACACAATTGAAACCATACCAGCACAAAAAAGCCTGTTTGTAATCCTTACCCAAACTGAAAATTCGCCATGTCCGTGCATGTCCCGCTGATTCGGCTGGCGTTGCTAGCATCATGAGGAATAGCAGGAGGCCTAAGATGACCCAGACGGACAACATGCAGGGTGACTTGGGAATGACAGGCACACAAGGGGTCACGTTCTGTATAAATGATTTCAGATATGGTCATGTATGATACAGTAAGAATGTAGTACACATTAACATTCCAAAGTCACACTTTGCACATATGTGTGTGGCATTACATCCGCACCTGTGTGACACTGCACAACAAACAGCAAACTGACATTGCATAGAGTCAGCTGGACACACAGTATGCTACACAGGCCACTCTAAGGTACAAGCTCCCACAATATATTCCTACCACTCACCATTATGAGAAGAAGTTGCGTATGAGCAGACTACGGATATCATCCTCCTCCTCCACATCGCTTGCATCCTGCCCAAGGCCTTCATCCTCAACGGGTGGATGTTCAAGATCGTCAGGATCAAGGATGAGTGGGACTGCCTCCTCCACTGCCATGTTGTGCAGCATGCAGCACACGACAAAGATGTCACACACCTTGAGCGGGGCGTATGGGAGGGCTCCGCCAGTCTTGTCGCGGCACCTGAAACGGCTCTTCAGGAGTCCAAACGTACGCTCAATGACTCTCCTGGTCTGCCCATGTGCATTATTGTACCACTGGTCTGCAGCTGTTCTGGGGTTGCGCAGCGGAGTCATGAGCCACGGCATGTTGGGATAACCTGCGTATCCTACAATTGAACATCATGGCAATGAGTGTGGAATGTGATGCCGTCAGAGAAATGATTGAATTTGAGACATACATGACAAACAGAGTATACCCACCAACAAGACATGCCCGATGGTTGCGCAGCTGCAGCATCATCTCTGGTACCCTGCTACGCCTCATGATGAAAGCATCGTGGCACGATCTTGTAAAACGGGCACACACATGGGAAATTATCATGTTAGCAAGACACACCACCAGGGCATTTATAGAGTGGTAATGTTTCCTGTTGCGGTAAGCCTGCTCCTGAGCATGTGGTGGCACCAGAGAAACATATGTTCCATCAATGGACCCAATTACATGTGGCATGTGTCCCAGGGCATAGAGGGCACCCTTGACATTTGTCAACTGGTCTGGAGTAGGGAATTTGATGAATTCATCAATGTGCCTCAACATAGCAGCCAAGACATCACGGAGGACACGGCTGAGCATGGTTTGCGACATCCCATCCACATCTGCTATTGTAAATTGGAGCGTACCTGTGGCAAAGAAATGTAGGGCTGCCATAACCTTTATCTTGGGTGTCAGTGCAGTTGGATACCTGTGTCGTGGTTGTAGATGTGCTTCCAGCCTGTCCGTCAAGTCCCGTATCAACCTCTGAGGGAATCGGTAACGGCGGATGCAATCACGTTCCCTCATGTCATCCAAGTCTGGCAACGGCCTTGGCAGAGGGGGTGCCCTACACAACAATTTTGGGGGGGCAAAGGTATACAACTGTCAGCCAAGGACAATTACAATGTACATCGCATGAACAACACTGCTTCAACACATCAATTCACGATTGATTATGGCGTGGGCTATACATCAAGGACACATATGGCAGATAGCTGGCAGTCCTCCATGACAACTGATACATCTGTTGTCTGTGAAATGGACATGACATGCACACAACTGATCTGCTGGGCTGAGTGTTCAGAACAATGTCTCACGTCAGTGACACATGTCACATGACCTGCATGAAAAGGTTGACAACCCATCCAGACAGCTGACTGCATGGCACACACCCACTTCACATGTGCCATCTATGGGCATATCTGTGATATTGTGAATGGGGTGTGCATTTGACAATACTACACCACAGCCATTCACAGAATGCAGACCTGTATGTGGGGGAACTTATGATCTGTGATGCCATCACACACATGAGTAGTTTAAATGCCCCAGTGGCATGGTGTGTGTATATGTGAAAGACTTCAAATCACGGCACACACCCATCATAGATGCACCAACAGCAGATTAAGTTTACATGACACAAACAGCCTGGCTAACATTTCACATGGCACACACATTACATTGTCACACAGGGTCATGCTGTGCATCATTTTGACAAGTGAGACAGTGACCCCAGTCCCTGGCATCATGTGACCAATGCCCGTACTGAATATTGTGCCATCCCAGTGTTGTCGTGCATCACAACATGTCAATGATGTAAATAATGTGACAAGTGTAAAGGTAATGTTAACCACATAGTTCACCATCACAATAGACATGTCTATACATCTCATCAAACATCAACTGTGACACATGATCACATGCCCTGTGCAACTCACTGTGTGCTACACCTAGGGCCTGCTGACGTAAGGATGCAATGCCAATATATACCTAGACAACCTCATTGTGACCTTACACCGCGATCCCTGCCATGTCTTTTCATGTTATCTCTATTGTAATAGTGCCATGCGTGAGCTTGAGAACGCACCGTACACACGCATTCACTACAGCTTGTCAAACGGCCAGTACCCCTATAGTGCGTGTGTGTGTACGGGTCGTTTCACTATTGCATTCGAGACATACGTGTGCAGCACGTACCCCTATTGTGCGTGTGCGTGTCGTTTCACTATTGCATTCGAGACATACGCTTGCGGCACGTACCCCTATAGTGCGTGTGCGTGTATGGGTCGTTTCACTATTGCATTTGAGACATACGCGTGCGGCACGTAACCCTATCGTGTGCGTGTACGGGTCGTTTCACTATTGCATTCGAGACATACGCGTGCAGCACGTACCCCTATCGTGTGCGTGTACAGATCATTTCACTATTGCATTCAAGACATACGCGTGCAGCACGTACCCCTATAGTGCGTGTGCGTGTACGGGTCATTTCACTATTGCATTCGAGACATACGCATGCGGCACATACCCCTATAGTGCGTGTGCGTTTACGGGTAGTTTCACTATTGCATTCGAGACATACGCGTGCAGCACGTACCCCTATCGTGTGCGTGTATGGGTCATTTCACTATTGCATTCGAGACATACACGTGCAGCACGTACCCCTATAGTGCGTGTGCGTGTACGGGTCGTTTCACTATTGGATTCGAGACATTCACGTGCGGCACGTACCCCTATAGTACGTGTGTGTGTACAAGTCGTTTCACTATTGCATTCGAGACATACGCGTGCGGCACGTACCCCTATAGTGCGTGTGCGTGTACGGGTCGTTTCACTGTTGAAAAAGTTGCATTCGCGACGCTAAACGCACCGTACTTGTGTGGGGATCACAGAAAATACATAGGGAACATCTAGGGGACAAGTAGAATGCCCAGAATGCAGGCTAGTTGTCAAGGAAACAGACATTTGGGTGTGCTGCAGGTGTCCAGAATAATTCAGTTGGGCAAAACTATACAATGTTGCGATTTTTGTTCTGGAGCTAGAGCTCAATTTTTGAACCATGCAAATGTGTGTCATGGCCTTCTGTTGGAATGGTATTGGATGAAACATAGGATGCAAAGTAATCTGGCCTATCACACTGTACTCCTGAGCCTGCCAGCCCCTCTGCAACACTGATTTAAGGCTGCATGTGGCTGTGAGAGGGCACTTGCCTGCACAACATTGGAGTGGACCACACTGCTGCTGTCACTGCATTCCCTGGAGCAACATGTCAAGGACCATGGAGAGGGCACCTGCATTCAGTGAGGAGGAGGGATCACTGAAAGAATATCGACTACCAAAATATCGACTACCCAAAATATCGAGGAAAAAATATCTACAGCAAAAATATCGAGTTTGTATGTACAAACAGGTAAGTACAAAAATATCGAGTACAAAATATCGTTTACAAAAATATAGTTGTAAAAAATATCGTATTTACTAAAACAGTGTTAAATTAAATTAATATTAATAATTAATTACTAAAATATACTTAAAATTACTTAAATTAACTTATAATAATTAAATAATTAATGAAAGTTAAATAAATATTTTTTTATTTCATATTTATTAAACATATATATATAGTAATAAAATATAATAAAATAATACCCAAAAACTGAAAACTGACCCTGAACCCTAAAAATACCCCTTTACCCAAAAACTGAAAACTGACCCTGAACCCTAAAAATAACCCTTTACCCAAAAACTGAAAACTGACCCTGAACCCTAAAAATAACCCTTTACCCAAAAACTGAAAACTGACCCTGAACCCTAAAACTACCCCTTTACCCAAAAACTGAAAACTGACCCTGAACCCTAAAAATACCCCTTTACCCCAAAACTGAAAACTGACCCTGAACCCTAAAAATACCCCTTTACCCAAAAACCCCAAACTGACCCTGAACCCTAAAAATACCCCTTTACCCAAAAACCCAAAACTGACCATGAACCCTAAAAATACCCCTTTACCCAAAAACCCAAAACTGACCCTGAACCCTAAAAATAAAAACGATATTACTTCACTTACCTTAAAAACGATATTACTTCACTTACCTTAAAAACGATATTTTGGCTGTCGATATTCTGTCCAGTCGATATTTTCTCCAAACGATATTTTGGAGTCGATATTATGTCCAAACGATATTTTGGAGTCGATATTATGTCTGTGTACCGAGGAGGAGAACCAGGCCCTGCTGGATGCCCTCCTACCTAACTACTGCAAGCTGTATGGGACACCAGAGGAGCAGGTGAGTGATGAATGTATGAGTGTCACTACAGCCATCGTGTATTTATGGAACAGAGATGCAATGGGGTTTTGAGTGAGTGCCAGGTGTGTATATTGTGGCATCTCCCATGCAGTGAATGATGTTGTTAAATAGTATGTATTGCTTACCGGCATTGTGCTAACTGTGACATTCAATGCAATGTGGATCACACTTTGTGCTGTGACACACCTTGCATGTTTGTCTGCCATGATTCATTGAGGTGCAACAGTGTACCTTCCAGAGTGACAGATGAATGTACCCACTGTTGTCAAATGTGTTTCGTGACCTGTGTGTATGTTTCACAAATGCATGCTTAGAAGTCATGGACATTTAAGAGTGTGGATGTTATTTGTCACCAGGCTAATTGTGTGTGTGATGTTTGGCAAAAGTGATGCATGGCGTATGCCACAGCTGTACCCATCTGATGTGACAAGTATACAGTGCCGTGTGCATGACTTGGACAGTTAGCATGATGCCTGTGTCACATCTTTGTAAAGTGTGACATGTGCAAAGTGAGGATGGATACACAGTTGACACTGACAAGCAAATGATCTGTGCCAGGGCGTGCATGTGTGGTCTGCTGAGGATTCTTAGGTGTAGTGTGATATGTGACAGCATGTCACGTGCTGCCCACCAGCCTGTATTTGTATAGCTTGTTCAGTGTGTGCCATGCTCAGTGAGTGTTTTGCACCCCTTATGGCATATTTTGCCTTCCTAAGGCATGTAGTGCATTGCTGTGTGCTCACATGCCACTTTCACATGGACAATGATGCAAGTCCTGTCAGCATCCTATGCCCTGTTGTCATCGTCAATGTGGTGCAAGTGTGTGTCTTTGGGAAATGGGGCAGGTGTACTGATGTTGTTCCACTTTGTTTCCCTCACAGGAAACAGTCTATGAGAAGGGGGCGATCTGGCTGGACATATCCAGGGCTGTCAGGTGTGCGGGGGGCCCTCGCCGGAGGATCAGGAACATCCGCAAGAGGTGGCAGGATATCCGAGGCTGGACCTGCCGTATTGCCCGGGTACAGCTGAAGCTGTCACCTTCACGCAGGCATGGCGGCAGCCGGCGCCTCACCCCCCACATGCTCCGGGTCCTGGAAGTGGTTTTTCCGGACCTCCATAGGCAGTTGCAGGAGGGACAGCAGCAAGGAGGGGGTAGGTACTTGTCTGTTTGTTGTCATGTGTGTCACATGCTACCTGCATTGCTCAGTAGCCTGGTAACACTGCCACATTTGGGGTGGTCTGGTCAGCATTGTCATTTCTATGCCCCATATTCAGCTGATACTCTTTTACATCCCTTCCCCTCCTCCACATGTGTCCCCTGCTTTGGGTCTTTCATCTTAGCGCATGTACTCCTAGGGTGCAATGTGTCAGCATGCATATTGCTTACCACATCATCATGTTGGAGGGAGGTCTGTGACGCATGTTGGTACCTTACCTGTTCCCCAACCTGTGCACTGTGTTTTCCATTCATGATTATTTTGGCACTGATCCTGAGTCTCAACATGGAGTTCAACAACGGTCTGCCTCAGTGGCCTTTGTCCCTGGTATACTTTGGATATCTCATGTGTTACCTACATGTGCACACTGTCCATGTATACTATGTTTGGCTTGTGCATACTCACACTGGGCAGTGCGTGTGTGCATATTCACAAGAATATGTAGCTGTTTGATTGTGAATCACATGGATGGGCAGCCACACGAGGTGACCTCATGTTCATTTATTTAGCAGCACAGTTATTGATGCCCTGTTACAGATTGTTCACTACTTGCGCTGTATCACCCACATTGACACAGTGACGGGGGTGTTCTGCAGCGGAGGTGTGATGGGCCTGCCTGTTTAGCCTTGTCAGTGGTGAGCTGTGTATGTAATTTCTGATGTGAACTCATCACTATACACTTACCCTGTGATGCTGGACAATGCTGACATTGTTGGATTTAGAGACTATGTTCATGGCTCACAGAGATGATTGTTCCACATAGAATTGTGGCCCATGTATGTATTGGTGGTGCAATGCTGTTTTGTCTTGGTGTGCACACTACTGTATTCACATTTCCCATGTGGTTGAGAGTGTGCCAACAATGCATTTTTCCTTTTATATTGACAATTGCAAGCACATTAGCTTAGGCCTTTCCAGGATGTAGGAATGTGGGCAACTTCACTTGACAGCGCGTATGTGTTATGTGCTAGCAACTGTATGATCTGGTGATAGAGGCCCCTGTGAGGAGTGTCACAATAGTGTGTGGTGATGGAGGGAGACTCTGTACCAATCATATACTCACACCCAGTACCCAGGTCAGGATTTCATCCATCACCTTTCTGTTGCACACTCTGCCCCCCAAGTTCTAACATGGTTATGTGCAAATCAGTCTGTCCATGTGCCTCATGGGAACAGCCCAGCCAGGAATGTCAAGCCATGGCTTCCCTGGACTGGAAACAAGGTACCTGGGACCACTTTGTGGCATTCCAACCATGTTCGGCCATGCTTGTTTGCATACACATCTGTGTTTCACGCAAGCCTGGCTGTAGATGGCTGTGATGCCACTGAGAGGTGATAGAAAGCTTGTTTCTGGGCCAGGGATGTCATCACATGGCAGTTTGGTCTGGACTGTTCCCATGTGGCACAGGGTCACACAGATTTTGACAGGCACATGTCTGTACTGGGGTGGCAGAGTGGGCAACAGAACAGTGATGGATCAACACCTGACCTGTTGACATACAGTGGCTCATCATAGTGACTCTCATTCAAGTTATGGCCTGGTCTGTTACTTGTATCTTTGTATACAAGGAGCGTTGTGTCAATTACAATTGCACATTACTGGACTTAAATATGTGCTGAGTTATGTGGCAGGTGACTCTTGGTGCATGCCATCATTAGAAATGTCCACAAATGATTTCTTGATCATATGTCTGATGGGTACAGGTGACTGATATATATTTTTACTTTCTCCTTGCCAACAGCATCATCACCCGGGAGTGGAGGAGACACAAGCACGGACCAGGCAGAGGGACCCAGCTACAGTGCCACCAGCTTCGAGGTGTCGGAGGCAAGCAGTGGCACAGAGGGTCAGGGGAGTCAGGCAGCCGGACCTCATGAGCACGACACCTCATATCATGCAGACGGCTCAGATTCGGACTCCCAGGAGGAGGGGGAATATGCAGCAACAGCATCTGCACCCACTATGTCTGTCACCTCCTCCTCCAGACCCATCTTCACCCTCCCGGTGGCTAGTGTCCCTTCGGTCCGTGCTGGCCCCCGTGTCTCCTTTGTCCCCGGCACCACAGCCCCTGCCCCAGTCTCCCCAGCTGCCCTCAGTGCTGAGTCTGTGGACCTACTCCGGCAGCTTCAAGTTGGTCAGATGTCAATGCTGACTCTCCTCCATGGCCACACACATCACATGACACAGTTGTTGTCATTCATGGAGGGCATGTCAGCGGACATGTCTGATCAACGTCGGAGTTTCTCGTCCATAGACTCAACACTGACGGCAGCACTTGCCATCCTACAGCTTCAACCCCCCCTCCTTCTGATCCATCCCCATCCCCCATACCTGTCCACCAGACACACAGATGCACCAGATCACACACCCCAATAGAGACACCCAGCACACTAACACGTCAGACAAAGCTCCAGGCACCCAATCTCAGGGGGATGTGCACAAACCCACAGGGACAGGGGACAGACATCACACACGCATCCACAGACACACTGTCCCCGGGTTCAGGTGGTAGCCTGTCAGAACTGGCTGCAGCGTGCAGCGCAGAATATCTTTCATCCTTTGGCGCTGCACCTGACACTGTGGAGGGATCCTCCCCACCTGCACCCACTACACATACCCTTCTCTCTCCTGTCCCTGCGGTGCCGGACACTGACTCCAATGATGCCCCCATGTGTCCACAGACCTCTGAGTCCACCATGTGCAGGCAAGTCTGGGGGTGACAACCTCCACAGAGTCACCACAGTAAAGGACATTATTTTGGGACTGGTCATTGGCCTTCTGTGAGCATGGACTCATTTATCTTTTCTTTGAGGAAATGGCGCTGAATAAAGCATTTTTTTTTTTTACTGAACTATTTCATTTCATGGAATTGATTTAGGTGATGTGTGCCTACGAGTTGGTGGAACGTTAATGTTTTGTTATTGTGGAAGCTGTATATATTTGTGATGGGAATGGGGTGGACCAGGGTATCTCTCTGTGCTATACCAAAGTTAGAGCAATTTATCTTGTTTGTTGTGTCTGCAATTTGCATACAGACATTATCCGGAAGAGTGTCCCTTCCTCAGTGACACATGGGATCTTCACTACAGACAGTTGCTCAATTGTTGGGGTGACTTGTGTATGGATTTACCCTAGTTTGTTACATTCCCTTCGACAATGGCCATGCCTGCTCAGATGTGAAATCCCAGAATTGGTGAGTGCCATCCATGCTGCTCACTGTGCTTGGATTTGTAGTGTGTAGTAATGCCTTCAGGGAGTCCATCATATTTTTTCACACTGTGGATGACAATGTTATCTGCCTTAGCCTCATGATTTAGATAGTAAAATATGATTTTGTGCACACAATACACATTGTGGTGCCTTGTATCTCGGGGTTTTCTACCCTGTTCCTTCCATGAGAGAGTACATGTTTCACCACCTGGACATCCACATCATGTCCAGGTTGTACATGACACTTTTTTGGTCCATTTGTGCTTCATTTGTTTGGTGGTCCGTTAAATGACTACGCACTATTGAGTAAAGATGGAGGGGGGTATGTGTCCCAGCAAAGTACATGGGTGATTAGGCATGTGTGGTCTGACTTAAGTACCACATGTGGAGTGTCACCCAGTGTGTGACAGGATACCATTCTCTGTGGAGTAGTCCAGTGCTGTGTGTGATGTGTTGAGATGCTACTATCATGAGTGTTACAGGTTAGGGATGTACTCATACAGGCATGTAGTTGTTGTATGATGTTGGAAATGCACACCCCTGTGACTGAGCACTGCTGAGAGTCCTCTGCACCCACCCCTCTTATGTATGGGCACTGCTGGGAGTCCTCTACACCCACCCCTGTCATGTCTGGGCACTGCTGGGAGTCCTCTGCACCCACCCCTGTCATGTCTGGGCATTGCTGGGAGACATATCCACCCACC
The DNA here is from genome assembly GCF_964261635.1 of Lissotriton helveticus. NCBI lineage: Eukaryota > Metazoa > Chordata > Amphibia > Caudata > Salamandridae > Lissotriton > Lissotriton helveticus. The sequence goes on along the minus strand of NC_136067.1, from coordinate 302,493,374 downwards.
CCTCCTATGTCTGGGCACTTCTGGGAGTCCTCTGCACCCACCCCTGTCATGTCTGGGCACTGCTGGGAGTCCTCTGCACCCACCCCTGTCATGTCTGGGCACTGCTGGGAGACATATCCACACACCCCTCCTATGTCTGGGCACTGCTGGGAGACATATCCACACACCTCTCCTATGTCTGGGCACTGCTGGGAGTCTTCTGCAGCCACCCCTGTCATGTCTGGGCACTGCTGGGAGTACTCTGTACCCACCCCTCCAATGTCTGGGCACTGCTGGGAGTCCTCTGCACCCACCCCTGTCATGTCTGGGCACTGCTGGGAGTCCTCTGCACCCACCCCTCCTATGTCTGGGCACTGCTGGGAGTCCTCTGCACCCACCCCTGTCATGTCTGGGCACTGCTGGGAGTCCTCTGCACCCACCCCTGTCATGTCTGGGCACTGCTGGGAGTCCTCTGCACCCACCCCTGTCATGTCTGGGCACTGCTGGGAGTACTCTGCACCCACCCCTCCTATGTCTGGGCACTGCTTGGAGTCCAATGCACCCACCCCTGTCATGTCTGGGCACTGCTAGGAGTCCTCTGCACCTACCCCTCCTATGTCTGGGCACTGCTGGGAGCCCTCTGCACCCACCCCTGTTATGTCTGGGCACTGCTGGGAGACATATCCACCCACCCCTCCTATGTCTGGGCACTGCTGGGAGTCCTCTGCACCCACCCCTCCTATGTCTGGGCACTGCTGGGAGTACTCTGCACCCACCCCTCCTATGTCTGGGCACTGCTGGGAGTCCTCTGTACCCACCCCTGTCATGTCTGGGCACTGCTGGGAGACATATCCACACACCCCTCCTATGTCTGGGCACTGCTGTGAGTCCTCTGCACCCACCCCTGTCATGTCTGGGCACTGCTGGGAGTACTCTTCACCCACCCCTCCTATGTCTGGGCACTGCTGGGAGTCCTCTGCACTCACCCCTGTCATGTCTGGGCACTGCTGGGAGACATATCCACCCACCCCTCCTATGTCTGGGCACTGCTGGGAGTCCTCTGCACCCACCCCTGTCATGTCTGGGCACTGCTGAGAGTCCTCTGCACCCACCCCTCCTATGTCTGGGCACTGCTGGGAGTACTCTGCACCCACCCCTCCTATGTCTGGGCACTGCTGGGAGTCCTCTGCACCCACCCCTGTCATGTCTGGGCACTGCTGGGAGACATATCCACCCACCCCTCCTATGTCTGGGCACTGCTGGGAGTCCTCTGCCCCCACCCCTGTCATGTCTGGGCACTGCTGGGAGTCCCCTGCACCCACCCCTGTCATGTCTGGGCACTGCTGGGAGTCCTCTGCACCCACCCCTCCTATGTGTGGGCACTGCTGGGAGTCCTCTGCACCCACCCCTGTCTTGTCTGGGCACTGCTGGGAGTACTCTGCACCCACCCCTCCTATGTCTGGGCACTGCTGGGAGTCCTCTGTGCCCACCCCTGTCATGTCTGGGCACTGCTGGGAGACATAGCCACACACCCCTCCTATGTCTGGCCACTGCTGGGAGTCCTCTGCACCCACCCCTGTCATGTCTGGGCACTGCTGGGAGACATAGCCACCCACCCGTGTCATGTCTGGGCACTGCTGGGAGACATAGCCACCCACCCCTCCTATGTCTGGGCACTGCTGGGAGTACTCCACACCCACCCCTGTCATGTCTGGGCACTGCTGGGAGACATATACACCCAACACTCAGATGTGATGCAGCGTACGCCGACATTACAGACGTGTGTGCGGCACGTATCACTGTTGCAATGGTGATACGCCCTGGCGTGTGGCGCTCCGTACCCCGACATTACAGACGTGTGTGTGGCACCTATCACTGTTGCAATGGTTATACGCTCTGGCGTGTGGCGCTCCGTACCCCGACATTACAGACGTGTGTGCGGCACGTATCACGGTTGCAATGGTGATACGCCCTGGCGTGTGGCGCTCCGTACCCAGACATTACAGACGTGTGTGAGGCACGTATCACTGTTGCAATGGTGATACGCTCTGGCGTGTGGCGCACCGTACCCCGTCATTACAGACGTGTGTGCGGCACGTATCACTGTTGCAATGGTGATACGCCCTGGCATGTGGCGCACCGTACCCCGTCATTACAGACGTGTGTGCGGCACATATCACTGTTGCAATGGTGATACGCTCTGGCGTGTGTCGCACCGTATCCCGTCATTACAGACATGTGTGCGGCACGTATCACTGTTGCAATGGTGATACGCTCTGGCGTGTGGCGCACCGTACCCCGTCATTACAGACGTGTGTGCGGCACCTATAATTTTTGCTATGGTGATGAGCGCGTGTGGCGCACCGTACAGGTATACTTCCGTGGTGGTGGTAGGTTGTACTCACCGTCTGCGCCGTCGTCAGTTTCTATGTACGAGGTCGTAGGCGTACAGGGCTTGAATGACACGGTCCATGGGGTTCATGTCGTGTATGTCGCGTACTGGCGTGCGGGTCGGGCCAGACTCTGATTTTACGGCTGTTTTCAGCTCTCGTAGCAAAAGGGCCGTACGGAGTGTCGTCAACATGGATCGTACTTCCTGGTCCGGAAACGTCGGCCTATTTACGTCCGACCGTGGCGTACTGCGTCACCCGCATGGAATCCGTGTGTACTTTCGATTTGTATGGTGTTTGATACGAGTCGTAGGGAGTGGCGCTTTGGGTGCAGATCGTACTTGCTGGGTCGTACGGGGATGTTGTGGGTGTACGAATCGTACGGGAAAAACGCTCCGTACAGCAAATCGGAGCGTTTTTTCCCGGATCGGAATCGGCCCCCTAGTCTTCAAAGGGGAAGCATTTTAAATAGTGGTGGCCCACAAAATGTGGTGGGAGAGTGTTGAACTTGGCCCTTTTTGCAGGATCATCCCAGAACTTTTTGCCTTCCTCCTGTTTTTTTTTCTGATCTGTTGTTGGTGGTTTTATGACTCTGGGTACTTCACTACTGCTGCTCAGTGCTGAAGTGCATATGCTCTCCCTGTAAATTGTTGTTATAAATTGGTGTTTCCATGATTGGCATATTTGATTTACTAGTCAGACCCTAGTACAGTGCACTGTGTGTACCATCTTGGATGCTGCTAGTGGGCTGCAGCACTGATTGTGCCACCCACAGAAGCAGCCTGTAAAATATAACTCTGGCCTGCCATTGCACAGCCTGTGTGCAGTCTAGTACTGCCATGTCGACTTGGCCAGGGCACCCGCTTTCCAGGCCCTAACCTTCCCTTTTCTTATATATCAGTCACTCCTAAGGTAGACCCAAGGTACCCCTTATGTGCAGGGTGCAGTGTATGTGAAAGGTAGGACATGCCCTGGGGTGTGTGGCATGACCTGATAGTGAATTACTGCCAATTTATTCGTTTTTCACTATTGCAAGTTTACCTGTTCTCATAGGACTGAATGGGGAGTTTGTTTAGAACATCTTATAAACATAACTACCCCTGGGAACAAGGTATGAAAATAACGTTTGATATGGCTGAACTCAGAATGTTACAATGCATCTTTTGGTCAGGGTGCTTATTACATACGGTATTTGAAAATACTACTTTTAGAAGGTAGGTATTTCCTTGCTTAGGCATCCAGTTTGCCTCTGCTAGGTTTGTGTATTGCATGTCTGGCTTTGGAGTGCCAGGGTCTGGGGAGGAGCAGTGGCTCCAGAGAGCCTAATGAATCAGGGCTGGGCAGAATAGGCATGGTCTGCATTTGGAGTGGTGGGAGAAGTAGCACATGCACCTGAATAGGGGTGTGCCTGCCTTCCACAATGATGGCTCCGCCCCCCATGTATTATGTGTGAAGCCAGGGCTCACACTGTCAATGGGGGTTGTTGTGCACTTGCAAAGTTCCCCACAGAACTGGTTTTGGCTGGGTACAGACACTCTCTGCCTTCAGAGAACAAAGGATTTTTGGGTATAATAAGAGGGGGCCAGACCCCCAGACTTTTAGATCACTTCTGGGAAATCAAGAGGAACCTTTGCCAAGGAGACAAGCCGGAGAAGCTTAGGAGGAATACTGCCCTTGTGCTGTTTACTGTCTGGAGTTGGCCTGCAGTGGCTATTAGCTGTCAAGTAAAGGAGAAAAGGACTTTGCTGTTTGTTGTATCCCCTGCTAGAGGAAGATCTCCAAAGGCTTGAAACTGAGCTTGCCTCATGTTCGGAAGTCTCAGCGACACAAAGACTTCACCACCAGCTCCCCTGAACTTCCTTGCTGGGAGTTCTGACCCGCAAAGAGGTACTTGCTGTTGTTTTGGACCACTAGAGACTGTTTTCCGCTGGGAGCTGGAAGAATCCACGCATCATCCCGGATCGTCGCATCGCATCGAGGTTCCACATTTGTCGCATCATTGGGGGACGCAATAAGAAACTGAGGCCTCACCTCCCCACACAGTAAGAAACTGACGCATCACCGCCTTTCCAGTAAGGAACCAACGCATCACCTCCCCTTTGCAGCAATAAGGAACAGACGCATCACCTCCCCCGGAGCAAGAAACCAACGCATCGCCTTCCCTGAGTGTAAGGAACCGACGCATCACCTTCCCTGTGGCCCGTTTTGTTTGTTTGCGTGACGCATCCTAGGTACTTTGTGTGAAAAGTGTTGTATCTGCAACTTGCTTTGAACTGAACTATTTCTACCATCTGAAAGTCATATTTTCTATTACTGTATTGTGGAGTTTTGTCATTTGGTCTTGTTTTCATTTGGATAAGGATTACTTATTTTTCTAAACTGGTGTGGTGTCCTTTTGTAGTGTTTTCACTGTATTACTGTATGTGTTCACAAATGCTTTAAACACTGCCTCTGAGATAAGCCTGTCTGCTCATGCCAAGCTACCAAGGGGGTGAGCAGGGGTTATTTTAGAAGTGTATCCCCCTTACTCTGACTAGAAGCAAGGGTCCCTATTTGGACAAAGTTACCTACGTCTGCCAACTAGAGAACCCCATTTCTAATAGAGGGTTTCACAGCACACATTTGGGGCCTGATTTATAGAGTAATTGTGTTTCACTTCATGTTTTGATGTAAACTACTCTTAACTATAGAGGCCTGGCTGACAGAGCATTTTCTGCAAGTACTTATGGATTACTCCAGTCTTCTTTTAGTACTTACACAGCAAAGAAAAACATCCTTCTGTGTATGTTATCTGTAATCCGTGACTCAGTCATAAGCAGTGCATAGTATAACATGGCTTTAGCAAATGTGACCTAAATATATGGGCATTAGCCCTTCTCTCTAATCGGTGACACCGGTGGCAGAAGAAGGAAGGAAGTACATAATTTATGATGCTCTGGCCACCTTCCTGATGCACAACATAATGAAGTTAGCTACTGTAGATGGGTCAAACTTTAATTCATTAGCTCCACAGATGGCTGCCAGTTGCGGTGTTAGGAAGAAAAGTGAAAAAGGCCAGGGAGTGCTCCATAATTGAGAAACCTGGGAGAGACCTAGGGACAAATGCCAGTGCCATCTACCTCTTCTTTACACCCAGATTGTATGGGAGCAAAGCCAAGTTTAAATTGTAGTCTTGGCTCTGCAGTACTTAGTTAAGCCATAGCACGACTCAAATTCAATGCAGTTTCACAGTCTCACTGCACTTAAATGTGGTATTTAGTGTAATTGTTACTGGTCATATGGAGGCGCTTCAACGCTAATGTGCAAGGCAGGATAGGGCTCGCCATCTTCATTATGTCTGATGTCTCGTGGGTGGCACCATCTTTGATGTCAGTGATATCAATGGAAGCATATTCCAAGTCCCATCCACCTGTAGCGCACACTAGCCCTGACTACACTGTCAATTCTGACCAAGTGTTTTTGGAAGTGGTTGTGGTGTGCATGGTGTTCAGTCTCCAATTGCTCCAACCCTTAAGGTAATTAACAAGTCATCTGGGAACGTAAGGAGCATCTGGGGTGGGAGGAAAAAGTAATAGAGTCTGGTTAGGTGTTAGAACGCAAAGAACATGGACTCCTTCTTCCTGGTCTTCTACAATGGAAGGTTCTAGGTGCCTGAGGAATAAAAGGAGTTACGATTAACTGCAATTTACCAATTACAATGTCACCCATTTGGACACACAGTAAAACTCAGAGCTGATTGATGGGATTAAGTATGGATTTATTATACATTTAAAACCTAGCTGATATAAATTAGTCGCAGAAACATAGTATAAAAATACAGAATCAATAAAGGATATCTGAAACAACGTATAACATTGATTCTCAATAACACAAAGCAAATGAGAGTTTCGGTAGCTGCTATGCAAAGAATGAGAAATAAAGTCTGATGAATAGATTGAAAATATTGATCCTCTTGCATATACATGAGGTTGTCTAAGGATGTCTACTAAACCCTATTTAAACTAGGAATCAGAGAAACCCTATTAATTCAGGGAAGTAGCGAAAGATGTCAGTATAGCATAACTTCTGTAGAAGTTCTCAAAGGCAAAGTATATTATACAGGATGAAACCATACAACAGAGGTGGCAAAGAAGTGTGTACCTCTTAGTCTAAGAGGGAATCTGAACAAAGCTAAAGTGCAATGACCAATTATACCGACCAAAAGAACCTTTGAGAATTCCAGGTCACATGTCCAATTATTTCCCATCTTAACCAACAAACGTGTCAACTACACTTGAGATTTCTTTCCTTTGGTCTACAAATTAGAACGTCCTTGAATTCCACCCGTCTCCTTATTCTGCCCAGACAGTAGTCCTTCCTTCCTTCATTAAATGTTCTTATCTCTCCCAAGAGATACTCCTTTCGAGCCTCACTATCTGTTTCATACAAAGTGCCCTTTTTTAACCACAAGTTAATGCAACTGCACCTGCAGAGGAAAGAAAAACATTACATCCAAAGCAGACATTCTCGGTAAAATTAAACAGTAAGTAATCCAAAAGCTTAAGCCTTTGGTCAACTTTGGTATGGCAAGCATTTCAGTACACTTTTTAAATGTATGATTACAGATACATATACAGTAACAATACAGATGAGCACTATTTAAATGGATACATTTACAGTTATAAAATAAATGGAGATTATTATGTAAAGAAATACATGAACACATACGGAATGGAATGTCATTCAAACCATGCAGATGTAGATATGTGTGAGAACTGCAATTTGTTACTGTAAATAAAATGTTATTATACACACACATAAATGTTGATATTACACAGTAGATGTACTCTGTGTAACTGTAAGTGCACTACATTGTGTTAAAAAGGTTACATCACATGAGTACATAAGGCCGTGCATATACATACATGTGGCCTAATTAAACATGAAATGGTGGAACCCAAATCATGCTGTTCCAGTCCCCCCTCTGATGCCAAATCAAGCCATCACAGATTACAACCCTTAAAGATCATAAATAGGAATATTACACAAAGAGAAATTATCAATTGGGGTTTCAAGATGGCACCAAAGATTCCACTTCCCAGATTCCAAACCTAACAATCCATTCCAAATGGCTTTCCAAGCTCCTGTTGCTTTTAACTTTATCAAATCTTTTTTAAATCCAGATATATTCCAAATATATTTTTCCAGATCCTGGCATTCGTCTGGGATATAAGTACGGCATTGCTGAACTTTAAGCATCCTGCAGTCTCCGCCCTCCTTGGCAAGTAAAAGGTCTAATGCAAGTCCATTCTGTAAACCCATAAACCTTATCACAATTGTCTCAGTATTTACAAGCAATAAATAATTTATAGTACTAGTAGCCAGTTTATCCACTATTGTAGATAGCTTTCTCATTCTCAGGTCATTCAGAGTCACACCTACAGATGGGATTATAACACCAAAAATATCTCTTACCACTTCTGCTGCACTAACAACATGCTTAGTTCTAGATTTCATTTTCCCAGAAAGGATCATTGAAATGTTCAACATGGTAAATTTTCTAGGAAAACTATACCAAGATAACATGTACCAGGCCGTTTATGGGGACATTTAAAATATTCATACTGTCCACAAATAAAATACACTCAAGGAATCACAGGATCATGTCCCTCCAAGAAAAGATCATTCTTCCCTCTCGCCTCAAAAACATGTTCACAGTCACTCTGTCCTAAAAATAACAGGTCTATATAATTTTTATCAACATATTTACACAGCTTTCTTTATGTTGTCAATTTAAGGTCAAGGCAGCTATATTGCTCCTTACCTGGTGTTCACTTTCTTCACTATTCCACCATAGTGTTTTTAAGATCTTTATCAGTCTCAGATTTGGACTCTAGATCTCTCCTGCTGTCCTCCTCCAAATTCAAGAATTTCTTCTCCACATCTGGCATGGAACAGGTCACATTTTGTCTATGGGCATATATAGTGTCCAGTGACTTAAGAGATGCAAAATACTTGCCTGCCGTCTCAGCACCTTTGAAATAAGGAATCTTATTCAAATGTTTGAGCATAGGGACTTCTGAAAGAACTAAATCATAATTCCAAAAATAACTATCCTGTCTATGAAATAAGTTCTATAGAAGTCTACAGGAAATTCCATATGTTAAAGGGATATGATGGTACATTGTACCCAAGGTAATGTGGAGCAGTATGAGCAACAGTAGGCTTAACTTCTACTGACTTGTATGTAACTGGATATAATCCTATAAGCATGATAACTAATACAAAATCTACAGCTATTAGTGTGCCTGCTATAATATATCTACACCTATTTGCATTCGAATTGCCTTCCATTTCTTTATTTTTTATTTTTATTTATTTATAAACATTTTATTGATGCAGGTGCAGAACAACAAAAAAATCAAATAGGAAAGCCTCAGTTATGGGTTCAGTGCAGAGTGGCAAAATACAGATCAATACCAGTGCATATAGGTCAGTCTTTAGCAATACAGTGCCAGTAGCATAAAACAATAAACCTTTGCCAATAAGGCGACATAGTTAATATAGTCTCTTCCAAAGGTGCATATGGAGAAGAAAAGGCTTGTAGGCTCAGTGAGGTGGGGGGGGGGGGGGGGGGGGGGAGAATGCCAAACAGGGGAATGCCAACAGTCAGCGCCGGCGGCCGCGCGGACCCAAGGCCGGCGGGGAGCGCGGGAGAGACTGCGGCATGACCAGGGGGGGGGGGGAACAGGGCAGCGACTGGAGCCCACTTGACTCCTCATGAGACGGGATGAAAGCGGACCTGGGCGTGATATCATGACCATTAACGCCTACACATCCACGAAGGTGGCGGCAACCACGGGCGCAGAGGCAACAGGAAGGACAGGGGATGCAGGCTCACCCAGGGAAGAGCAGGATTGGAGGTAAGCGACCAAGGGACCCCAGATATCGACCGGGCATGATCTGGCCGGCAATAGATCCCAAAACTTTGACAGCAATGTTTGGCAACGGGACGCATCCTCCAGCCAGGCCGACACAAAGGGAGCAGGCCGGCGGCCCCAACACATGGCCACCCGGCGTCTAGCCAGCACCAGGAGCATCGAAATCAGCCGGCGCGACACGTCTGGACAGGGCTTGACAAACCCGAGGAGACAAATAAGGGGGTCCGGGGAGACGACAGTGCCCGCAATCTCGGAGATCGCGGAGCAGACCTCCAGCCAAAACACCTGCACCCGGGGGCAGAGCCATGCCAAGTGAGCAAAATCCACGGAAGGGGCAGAGCACCGAACGCAGGAATCATCAAGTATGAGCCCTAAATGGTGAAGATGTCGTGGAGTGTGATAGAACCTGTGAAAGAACTTGAAATGAATTAAGCGGAGCCGGTCATTCGGGGAAAGTTTAATAGTTTTATTACAACAGTAGAGCCAATCGGCGTCCGAAATATCCAGACCCAGGTCAGCGTCCACGCCTCGCGCGCTCGCGTCGTGGAGGCCGGGGAGGATAGCAGGGCAGAGCCATACAATGTGGTAACTAGCTTATGCAGAGAAGCAGAAGTGTATAACAAATCCAGAGCGGGAAAAGTGGGCAGAGGCTGCGGAAAGGACGGGTGCAATTTCCAGCAGGTGGCGGGCAGCTGATAATACAGCATCGTGTCCAGCAAGGAGGGCGATTCCGGGAGTGGATAGAACGAATCATCGAGATATAGGTCAGCTACAGTCTCGAGACCTCCCGCCGCTGCATACCGGGACATACAGGAAGACTGGAGAGGGGGAAAGTCTGGGTGGTTAGTAATGGGAACGGTGCCCGCTGATAGAAGAGTAAGTCCAGCCAGTCTGTGCAGATAGGACCATGCCCAATGCAGCGTCTCCACCGTGTTGACCTCCGAGCGAGGACGCACCGCAGGGGCAAACAACACAGTAGCGAGGGGCCAGGAAGCGGCGACAACAGGCTCCACCGCGACATGAGGCTTGTAGGGGGTGGGATGCAGCCAGAAATGCAGGAAGCTGGCCTGAGCGCAGAAGGCGTATAGCCGGAGATCGGGCGCACCAAGACCACCAGCGGCCATCGGCAGGGTCAGAATTTCATAAGCGACCCTGGGCTGTCGCCCCGCCCAGAGAGCGGGAGGGGCCTGTAGCCCACTCAAAGGGATAGTCAGGCACAAACGGAGGAGTGGCATCCGTTAGGGGGAAGTACTGACTTATTCCAATTATTCTGGACCCCCAAAACCCTCTTAATCGAATAACCTCACGTACCAGGGGACTGAAATTTACCTGGGGGTGTCGGACATAGAGTGTGACATCATCCGCATACATGGAAACCAAGAGGGAGCGGGACGAGAAGCCGATGCCCCTGTGGGTGTGGTGCTGTCGGAGGCGGGCGACCAGTGGCTCCATAGCGATGGCAAAAAGCATGGGCGACAGAGGGCAGCCCTGCCGCGTGCCACGCAAAATGGGGATAAGGTCGGTAATTTGGCCATTGATGCGTAACCGAGCGAGTGGGTCTGTGTAAAGCAGTTTGATATTCCTCAAACAGTGAGCACTATAGCCCATATGGGAGAAGACATAAAAGAGAAACAGCCACTCCAGCGTGTCAAACGCCTTGGTGGCATCGAGCAGCTTGGCCACCGCCGAAAGGCTGGGGTTAATTTGATGCAGAACCGAGAAAATAGTACGAAGGTTATGGGAGGTTGCCCTGCCCGGGATGAAGCCAGATTGGTCGGGGAGGGCGATGGTTGGCATTAAAAGAAGGAGAAGGGAGGCGATGAGTTTAGCGAAAATTTTATTGTCTATATTATTGAGGGAAAGGGGGCGGTAGGAATCACATCGGTCTGCAGGTTTGTCCGGTTTGAGGAGCAATGTTAGCGAGGCTTAGCGAAGTGCTGGTGGGAGCTTGCCTGTATCAAAGGATTCATTATACATGGCAGCAAGATGTGGAACCAGGATGGGGGCGAACTGCTTATAGAAGGCGGCCGTGAGGCCATCCAGGCCGGGCGCTTTGTGCCTCAGCACACCTTCTTAATGTTCAACGAACAAAAAAAGCCAACTGGGGCGACAGGTGCTTGTGATCTCCACAGCTAGACTGTGGAACTCTCTCCCCCTCATCATCAAAACCTGCCCCACCCTCCTCAGCTTTAGGAAGCAACTAAAAACCTGGCTGTTTATACACTAATGTGTACTCCACTTGTCTATCTTCAGAATCTTAAGCGTCGAGACACCCCTGGGTAATTGCCCGCTATACAAATTGCCAAAACATAAACGTAAACATAAACACGGCAGACCATTAATCGCCGCCAATAATTCCTCTTTCCAATAAAGGGTTCATCTGGAAATGTGCGGTCGTAGTCCGCCAGCCAGACCAACGCAATGGACTCAAAGTATTTATCAAAGTCCCCCGGGGAGGGGGGGTGCCGGCTGAGTACAGCAGGGAATAAAAGGCAAGGTAACAGGACTTTATCTCTTCGGAAGAGGTGGTGCGATCCGGTCCGCCGTCAGCGAGGGCAGTGATGTAAGAGGAGGCACGCCGCAGGCGAAGCAAGTTGGCGAGGGTGCGTCCCGGGCGGCCCCCCTCCTCGAAGCGGCGAGCACGACGCTCCCTACCCAGAAAGGATAACTCGCGGCCGGCCTCCTCAGAGAATTCAGAGTGCTTCTGACGCAGAAGCGCCAACACGTCTGGGCCAGCGCCGTTCGCGATGGAGGCATCAAGATCCCGGATCTCCTCCTCAAGCCTGGTAAGCGTGGAACGGATGGCCCAGAGGACACCGGCCTGCTTGGATATACACTCACCCCGAATGAATACCTTGAATCCCTCCCATAGCGTGGAGGCCGAATCCACAGAGCCGACATTAAGCTCGAAATAGTTAACTATGGCTGTTTGAATCTCGTCACAGAAGACGGTATCCCTGAGGGCGTTGGAAGGAAGGCGCCAGGTTAAAGCGCGACGCGGAGAGTCCGGCAGGCGCAGAAGTAGACAGAAAGTGTGCGTGCCATGTGAGTGGCAGCCACAGTCGAGGAGAGGACATCCGGCGAAACCAGCCAGAGGTCGATGCGCGACCAGCAGCCCCTAACACCCGAGATACAAGTGCCCTCCCGGGCCTCAGGCCGGAGGTGACGCCAAACATCGACTAGCAAATTGTCCGACGAGATGGAAGACAGAACCCCCTGGGGATCCAGCGGTTAGCACAATGGAGACACCCTGTAGAATCCCACTGGTTAGCAAGGGTCACGGGCTCGGCACCCTGGAGGCGTCTCCCGCTGAGCAATGAGGGAGGGGGGGTGGAGCAGATTACCCCCGGCCCAGCAGGTCCAGCAGCGTCGGCTAGAGCCCCCCTCGGGCAGCCAGAGTCACAGGCGGTGAGTGGTGCAGCCGGAGGCGGAGCGGAGGCAGGTGACGCTACAGGTAGGAGGCCAGAGGAGTAGTGTAGCACCACTGAGGCAAGCAGCAACCGACAGGGGACCGGCGCCGCGGTCAGGGAGGAGGAGTATCCACCAGCTGCAGTAGTGTAGCGAAGGCCCGGTGGTAGGCACGCAGGGACCGCAGGGGGTGGAAAGCAGCAACAGGGCCACCCCCGCCGCAGGGCTGGAAATCTATGCCGGGGCTTCACCGGCTCCCTCAGTAGGCCCAGGCCGGGAGCGGGCGTCGAAGGGGCAAAGTGACGGCAGACAGCAGGGCGCCCCCCGCGCCAGGCAATGGCGATTGTGAGATTGCGCGCGCCCCCAGAGGGGGGCAGCTAGCCGATGATTGCAAGGTGGGCCGCCGCTCCCTCAGTACCGGTCGCGCGCCGTGGCACGCACCAGAGTCCGGAGGGCCGTGATCAGGCCGCGGCGACCACCGACCAGCCAGCACAGCAGCGGCCCCCAACCCCGCCAGCAGTACCCACAAAGGCAGCACCACTCACCCGCTCCGGCAGCTTCGGAAGGTCCGCGAGCACCAGCGACCTACGGGCCATACTGGGGTAGGCCTCCGGCCCAAGTCCGCAGCGCCAGACACGAGGCGTGGAGCTCCGCCGATGGGTCTCGCAGTGGGGTTCAAGACGGAGCAGCATTCGCCGCTGGAGCTCCGGAATCAGGAATACACCCTGCAGTGCCGTTCAGACTGCGATGTCTGTCGGATTGTGACGGATAAGTAAGCTTGGCCGGCAGAGCCCACTCACAGTGCGGCCATCTTGCAGCCGGCCAAGCCACGCCCCCCGAATTGCCTTCCATTTCTTGGTTAGAATCTAAACCATTGGGTGGAGCATAACAGCTACAGAGTCTTTTCTGTCGATTTCCACCTGTGCAAGCAGCAAAAACAAGTTGAAATGATACTCAGTGAAATTATATACAAAGTCATTGTGAATCTTCTTTCTTTCCAACAAAGTCTATTTAAATGTCTCTAATGATAAAGGGTTCAAGTTCATTGACAATCAATTTATAGAATGAATTGTTTCCATTCATCAACTTGTACTGGAAATGAATTCACATCTAAGAAAGGAAATTCAGCTCCATCCAGAATAAGCTGTTTCAAGGCACTCAATTTCACTACATAGGAAGTTCAAATGTAAGATCAGACTAAAGATCAGGTTCCCGAAGTCCGAAGTTTCAGTTTAATTTTCACAATGATTTTAGAATTCTCAGAACTCATTCTCGCTGTCATTTGCAAGGAAGTAAGTCCATTCTAGGGAAGAGTACCTTTGACAAGGCACTCTTGCTCGTTTTGACCCTCTGACTGTATTCCCCTCTCCTTTTGCATCACTCAGATTGGAATCCTCAGTATCCTCCTGGATGACTGGGAGGTCACCTTCTCCCTGTGGGGCAAATCTCACCTTCTCTTGCTGTCTTGGCCATTGTTCTCCTGCAGGCACTAACTGTTCTACAGCACTATTCCCTTCGTCTGGGCCCGAGTCTGGCTCAGTCGCAACCACAGAACTAGCCCCTTTGTTTTCAGCTTTGACAACCAACTCTCCATGACCACCCTCAGGCCGAACAAGTGCTATTTCAGATTCTTTCAGGTCTCCAACAGCTTCACTGACCTGCTCCTGTAGCTTCTCGACCACTTCTGGTGCTTCTGGGAGAGGTGCATGGAACTTGGCGAGTGTGGGCAGCATTCAACCAGTTGGGGAGACCTCCGCACTTCACAGCAGTCGTTGTGACAATGATCACCTAGTATGGCCCAAACCAATGAGGCTCCAGACAACACTTTTGTATGTGTTTTATCACCAGGACCCAGTCACTGAGGTCATTGTGCTGCTCCTGATGAGATGGGGCTGTTGCAGTTTCAATGTGGTAAGACACAGAACACACCACATCAGCCAGTCCTTTGCAGTAATCAAGTATCAGATCATCAGTAACGTTTATAAGTGCATTTGCAGGCACGGCTGGCAACCTAATGACCCTATCCATGATAATCGCATGGGGGACAATCCTTTCCTTGAATCAGGTATGCTGCGGAGACTCATCAACACAAGCCGTAATGCATCAGGCCATTTCAGAGATGTAGAAGCACTCACTTTGGCAAGCCTGAATTTCAAAGTCCCATTGAACTGCTCCACCAGACATGAAGCCTAAGGTCTGTAGCTACAATGCAGTCTCTGTTCAGCTTGTAAAGAAGTGCACATCATCCTCAGGATTTCACTATTAAAGTGCATGTCTCGGTCAGATCCCAAAGAAGTCGGGAAGCCAAATCTGGGTATTAACTCCTTCAACAAAGCTATGTCACTGTGAGACTATAATTCCTTCATGTGGAATATGCCTCAACCAATGGTGAAAAGATACACACAACAACCAACACATACCTCAATCTATTGCACACAGGCATATCAATAAAATCTAACTGCATCCTGTTGAAAGAACCTCCTGGCCCCCCTATGTGACTCAGTGTCACAGCAGTCATTCGTCCCACACTATTCTGTTGACATACAACACATCTGTGGCAAAATTGCTCAGCCATCAATCTAAACCTTGGATTGAACCAAGTCTGCTTGAACAATCAGACCATTGGACCCCTCCCCACATGAGTGGGACCATCGTAATGTCTGGTCATCGGGGGTAAAATGCTGTTAGACAACACTGGTTTCCCATCTCCTGAAAGCCAAATCTCGTTCTCATTTCTCTTGACACAACCAGGTTTGACCCAACTCTGGTGTGCTGCCTCTGACATTTTTTCCTGCAACCTCTTGACTTCCTCCCAAGTATCAGCTATAGTTAACAAAAGGTTCTAGTTGGTCTTATCTGTTCCCTCATTCCTATACTCTCCATTAAAGGTACAAGCATTGTAAGTACATTATCTGGCAACTTCGTCTGCCTATCTGTTGTGAATAGTCATGTAATCATCCCCCTTACAATGCACCATGCACTTAACAATGGTAATTTATGCAGGAATCTGGAATGCTTCAAGGAGATTTCACACTTGCTCTTCTTTCTTAATGGACAAGCTTCAGAAGGTCATGAATCCTCTCGGGGCCATAACTGTCCAAAATCATGAACAACACCAAAGCTGTATTAAATATCAGTGAAAATGGTCACTCTCTGCTGGTCTGAGCCAAAGTATGCTCTAGTAAAAGCAGTTAACTCAGCCGCTTGTGCTGAGAACACTCCCTGGAGCTCAAAGCTTCTCTTACTCCTGAAACTGTACAGATTGCATAAGCAGCTCACAAATCTTCTTCATGTTTCACAAACAACATCCCTCTACAAACAATGCAAAATCAGATGCAGACAGTGGCTCATCTTGAATATCTGGTTTCAGCTTGGTGCACAGTTTAGTAACATCTAGACAGTGATGCTCCACTTCATTTTCATTATTATCAGCCGAGGAAGTGGCAGTAGGGTGGCAAGATTCAAAATAGAACACCTCTTCAGAGTATCATTTTCAGCCACCAGTATGATTTTCTCATACCGGGTCATGCAGCTGTTTGTCAAATGCTGTATCAACAGTATTTCCACAGAGTGAGGCACATACACAATTAAAGGATGACTCATTGAAATGCCTTCACACCTCTCTTTTCTGACACCTAACACAGATTTAAGACATCTGGGCAAAGCAGCTGCTACTGCATCTAAAGTAACTGAACAGTATGCCACAGGTCTACAGGAACTTATATGTGCTTGTGTCAATCAATCAATCAGGGAGTTTAAAGCTCACTACTCACCCATGAGGGTCTCAAGGCGCTGGGGAGGGCAGCAGTTCCATTCAGTCTTAGAGCCAGGTCTTGAGAGTCTTCCTGAAGGTGTTGAGGGAGGGGCGAGTCTGATGTATATAGGGAGCTCGTTCCCGGCTTTGGCTGCAATGTAGGAGTTGGCTCTTCCCCCTGTTTTGGCTCTGCATGGAGTTTCGGCGAGGGCGGTTGGTGGAGCGGAGGGTTCTTTTGGGTATGTGGAAGGTGATTCTTTCGTTGAGGTATTGGGGTCCTGTGTTGTGGAGGCATTTGCAGGTGTTGGTGAGTATGTTGAAGGTGACTCTCTTCTTCATGGGAAGCCAGGGGAGTTTCCGTAGTTGTTGGCTGATGAGCTCATGTTGGGGGATGCCGAGGACGAGTCTGGCTGCAGTGTTGTGTATTGTCTTGGGCTTGCAGAGTAGAGACATGTTGATGCTGGGGTAGAGGGCGTTTCCAAAGTCCAGTCTCCTGGTTATGACTGCGTGGGTGACTATCTTCCTTGACTCGGGGAGGATCCATTTGAAGGTCTTTCAGGGGATGCCGAGGGTGTTGAAGCAGCTGGATGCGACAGGCTTCACCTGCTTGTTCATGGAGAGGGAGGAGTCGAGTGCGATGCCGAGGTTTCTTGCATGGTCCGTGGGGGTTGGAGGGCTGCTGAGTGCAGTGGGCCGCCAGGTGTTGTTCCATGCTGACGGGGTGCTTCCGAGTACGAGGACTTACATCTTCTCTGAGTTGAACTTCAGGCAGCTGTTGCTCATCCAGGATGACATCCTGCATTTCTTCCTGGAATCTGAGTCTGGTGGTGGTGGGGTCCTTGGTGAGGGAGAGGACGAGTTGCGTGTCGTTGGATACTATGCTGAGGCCGTGCTGTCTGACGATGGTGGCGAGGGGGGCCATGTAAATGTTGAAAAGGGTTGGGCTGAGTGATGATCCTTGGGGTACTCCGCAGTTGATTTATATGGGTTCGGAGAGGAAGGGTGGCAGTCTGATGCTTTGGCTTCTGTCGGTGAGGAACTAATGGATCCAGTCGAGGGCAGTACCTTGTATGCCGGCGTCATGTATTCTGGAGGTGAGTGTGCGGTGGGAGACGGTGTCAAAAGCTGCTGACAGGTCGAGTAGTATCAGGGCTGTGGTATAGCCTTAGTCGAGAAGGGTGCGGATGTTGTCTGTGGCGGGGTATACAACCTTTACCACGCATTTTTTACCACGCAATACCAATACAACGCTGGCATTACAACGCAAACCATTACAACGCATTGCGCTGGGGGGCGCTCTAGGATAGGGAATAAGTTTAATTTTCTAACCAACACCTTCCCTAGTGTCCACGGGGACTGGAGTTGGAATAGAAAATTATACTTACCACTATTCAGCACCTCTAAGCGCTATGCTTGTAAAGGTACGCGTGGTAAAAACCGCGTTGGAAAAGTATGCGTGGTAAAAGTATGCGTTGTAACGTCATACATCCCTGTGGCGGCTAATAGGGCAGTCTTGGTGCCGTGGTTCCTGCGAAAATCGGATTGGGAGGGGTCGAGGATGGGGTTGTCTTTGATTAATTTTGTTAGCTGTGCATTGTCGGTCTTTTCAGCAACATTTGCCATGAAGGGGAGGAGAGAGATGGGCCGGTAGTTCTTGAGGGCCGGGGATCTGCTGAGGGGTTTTTAAGCAGGGGTCTTACTTCTGCGCATTTCCAGCCATCAGGGAATGTGTCGGACATGAAGTTGGCTTTGATGGTGTAGTTCAGAAAATAAGGGGGAGAATGGTTCACTTGTCCTGTGAAATCAGGTTCTTGGTAGTGTTGGAACCATATTAAAACCCTCATAAACGTACACAGGCAATGTCAGGACTCGCGGCGCCTGCCTAGCGCTTATGGACTACAACTCCCATGATCCTCTGTAATGGGAGGTTCTTATTGACAGCATGCGCGTTATTCTGTGGATTCCTGATCTTCCGACCGGAGTCACGGGAGCTAGACTCTCTGTTTGCGGTTCTCCCGGAGCATTTCCAACTATTCCAGTGGTTGATCTTTCTTGGCTCAGAGGAGGGTGAGTTATTTGGGCGTGGCTGCACCATCTTCGTACACGGAATGCAGTGTGTCGGCCGACCACGCGTTATCGTGTAGATCTGGATTTCCCTGTTGTTCTCCCCAGTTCGAATCATCTGTTCAGCGCGGCGGCGCTTGTGTATTTAGACAACGGAACGCTGACGGTGACCACGCGTTACCGTTCAAATTCATCTGGGGCATAAAGGGAGAAGGTGCGGAGCATGCTGCCGTATCACTGTGTCTCACATTGGTGCTACGAGCGGAACGCGGTGTGTACGTTTACCATGCGTTGCCGTTCCAGGAAGTAACAATATCTCGGATGCCAGCGGAGCAAGGTGGTTAGGTGACCACTTGCCGCCGTGTGGCCGTGGAGATCCTGGTATTGCTAGTTACAACAGAGAACTGTGGTGGCCACTATGTTCTACCGGGTGTAAAACTATTCATTCTGTGTTGGGATTGCACGTGCATTGTACATACTGAAATATGAAGTAATATTCCAGGAACATGAACTTGAAGTCGGAAGCGTTTTAGCTGCTTTCAGTTTCTCAATGCAAAAACGCTATGGTTCAATGGAACATTAAGAAACAATATCCTTCTTTAAGACTGAGCCTTTTCATTGTTCTTTGGCTGGAGAACTGGCCGGTGTATTATTATAAGTTATCCCTGAACTGCTGAGTGTGTGCTGGTTCTGTGTTGAAGGTATGTTTTAGGGAGACTACAGTAACTCTTCATTTAGCGAGAATTGATGAGAGTAGTTGTTGTTACAGGCTTTGCATAATTGTGTCTTATGTTTATGTCTTTCAGAACCCTTGTCCCAGCAGTTCCTTCCCCTTCCCTTTTTTCCCTCGCTTAATGGTTCGAACTCCCTGTATATTCATATCAGGGTGTTGGTAACATTAGGAGGTGGACCCCTATGAGCAACAACCGGATCCTGTGGAGCGTATTCCTGACAGGCAAATTGCGGTATATCTTGATTCTCCGCCTTGGTGTACCGTTTCAGCATCATCATAGAGTTTTTAGAGAGTACATATGCTGTCCTCCTCCACTTGTCTGTCCCTATGTGCGGCGTCTACCGGGACGCCGTAACATAGAGACAGAACAAGTCACTGATTTGTAAGAACCGAACAAGGTTCTAATACCGCTCTACGGCATCCTGAGGAAGATAGAATATGGCATTCTTAAGTTTCAGATACAACAGATCTGATTAAAAAAACATAAGTGGTAAGTTAACCGCTTTATTGGGAGCCGCAATGAGCACCTAAACATACACGGTCCTGATGAAAGCCTTAAGAAAATACGAGAAGGCTGAAACATGTTGACCTACTAGTGCAGTAGACTAGTAACTGGGTCTACAAACGCACCACCTTTATATTTTAATTTCTCACATCACCGCTTTTCTGAATAAATTCTATGTCACAGTGATGAAGGGAATTTTAACCTCACTGCACTTGAGCACTCGTACGCCCTCTTTTAATCTCTGGACACTACTGGCAGGGGTCCATGTGGGCCCCGAGTGGATGCATTTCATGGTCGAGGTGATCTCTTCGGTAGTGACCGGTGCTTAGGAGTTGATGGTGGGGTGGCTGCTGCTGCTGGAGGATGCAGTGTTTGCAGAGTCAGGTGTTAGGTCTTTGAAGTTGTCATAGAGGTTCTTGATTTTTGAGGTGGAAGTACATTCCAAGTTTGTTGCAGAGTTCCTGGGAGGGGGTGATGTCCGTGGTTTCGCTGGCGAGTTTGGTGAGTTCATGGATGACGCTAAAGAGCTCTTTGGAGTTGCTGGCATTGGCGAGGATTTTATTGTGGATGAAGGTTCTTTTGGTGGATCTATTGTGTTGGTGGTATTTTGTCATGGCGTTTTTGAAGGTGGTGTGGTTTTCGGGGTTCTTGATGTTTCACCAGTTCTTCTCGAGGTGCCTGCAGGTGCATTTGGTTTCTTTGAGGTCGGTGGTGAACCAAGTGGCTTTCCTGTGACGCTGTCTGTCAGAGTTTCATAGCGGGCGAGCTTGTGTACGCAGTGGTGGTCAGTCCATGGGGGTTGCGTGGTGTGGCCGAAGTGAGTTCTGTTTCCCCTGCGAAGATGGGATTGAGGGTGTGTCCTGCCATGTGGGTGGGTGATGAGTTGTTTCAGTCTGTTGTTGGCGAGGTTCTCAATGAGGGTGGTCGGGATCTGGTCACTGGGGTTGTCGAAGTGGAAGTTTAGGTCTCCAATGAGTATGTAGTCCATGGATGCGATGGCGTGGGGTGCGAAGAGGTCAGTGATAGTAGCGGCAAATGGGGCATGGGGACCGGAGGGTCTGTAGGCAAGGGTGCCACTGAGTGTGGAGTTGGGGCTGGTTGGCTGGACCTGGAAGTGCGAGTGTTCGGCAGCAGAGAAGGCGTCGCTTGAGGTAGAGAGGAGGAGGGAGTTTTTGTGCACAATCCTCATCCCCGGTGGTTGGGGGGGTCCTTCCTCTGGATCTTATACCCGTCTGTAATGGGGATGGGGATGTCAGGGCAGATGGTCCAGGTTTCTGTGAAGAAGGCGACATCTGGCGAGAGGGTGTCTAGGAGGTTCCAGTTCTCAGCGGCATGTCTGTGCATGGAGCGCACATTGAGGAGGATACACTTGAGGGCATCGGCGGTGTTGGTGGTAGGGGCGGTGGTGACGGTGAGCGTCTGGCGGCAGTGGCGGCAGGAGAATTGTCCGTGGATGGGTTTCGGGGGTGGACTGCTGGCAGTTGTTGTTTCTTCTAGGGTTGAGTGCGAGGAGGGCAGCTGCGCCGTAGCGGTTCATGGTAGGAGATCCATGGGTTCTGGGGCTGGTCGCGGTCAGGATGTGGACGGGCGCAGACGGGCTTTTCTTTGGTGCGCAAGCAGTGCACCCAGTCGCGCAATGGCTGCCATTAAATAGGGGCGGGGGAAGGGACGAGCAGCCCTGAAGGGGGAGTGGTAGGGGGAGGGGCCACAGAAGGCAGCAGCGGCAGGGAAAAGCGGGCTGACAAGGCACAATATAAAAACAACAATGGCACAATTGTTCAAAAAACGAGGCATGATCAGTAAAGCTGGAACAAATACAAGTACAATTTGGCAGTGAAAGCAGGCAGAAGCAAGTAGGCTCTAGGAGTAGGCTCTAAATGTGCGAAAGTTGGAGCCTGAGGGTCACTTTAGGTGTAAGGAAAATGTCTGCTCTTTTCAAATCCATTGTTTCCTGTAAGTGCTGCCTTCAACAGGTTGAGAGGTACATAAATTGAACAACCTCTCCCTCTATGGTGACCTTGCTTAAGTCTCTCATGTCAAGAAGCACCCAACTCCACCCCACTGTCAGGCTGATGGTGGAAGAGAAAGTCTAATACACAAAGAACAGGAACTGCCTGAAACCAGTCCCAGACATGGCCATGTGAAATACATAACCCTGTCTGCAAACTTGGTATAAGAACGTGGCCACATTCTCATCAACAAGAATCTGGATTCTTGCGGCAGTATAGACTGGCAAACTCTTCTGTACTCCAAGATTAGAGTTGCAGACTGCCAACTCTCCAGGTTTTGGAACAGGAACCTGGAAGTTCTGCAACCTGCCAGGAGAAGAGCTGTCTTTAGCCTCAGGTTGAGGGATGGAGCTGCCTGACTGGTGAGGAGGTGTGCGAGAGGTAGAACTGCCTAGTAAATGAGGATTGTGAGAAGTGAAACCGGAGGAGCACAATGTACCTTGCTTCAATCCATCAAAGGGTCTGCACTGGTATGCTGAGTGATGAGGTAGGGGGGTTGAAAAATTGATCACACCAGCATCACTGGTGCTTTTAATATATAAACAGAACACATGATTCGTGTGATGGACTCAAAGTTGATCTAACCCTACTTGGCCATTGACAGATCTGCCTTATGCCCAAATGGTAAGAATAAGATCAACATTTGCTTCTGGCCTGGAAGACCCTAAGAGGGTTTATTTGAAACTTTTGCCTAGCCAGGGTACTAAGAACAATGCTCCCTTCCACCACTCAGGTTACACTAATTACAAGAAAGATTAGTGGTCTTTCCCCTAATTGCTGCAGGCTGGCAGACCACAAACAATGTCCTCCTCCTAGTAAAGTGATTGTGACAAAGATGAATTTAGGACCCAGGAAGCCCCCACAGCCTGCCAGTAAACTTTGGGGTGAACAACTCGGATGGTAAGTGACTAGGAGCTCCATACTTCTGAACAATGGAGCACCTTAGTCTTGGGATTCACCCAATGGCCCATGGTGTCAAAAGGAATACTTGATGGATCCCTACAGATTTTTGTTCCTATGGTCTGGCAGGTTCAGAAGCTGTGACTGGATCACAGGTCAAAGCTCAGAATGCCTTCTGTGCAGTGTTCCGTAATTGCAGGGTCTGGGCACTGATATACGCTGTTCTAAAGTACCCAAGCTATGGCACTGCAGGTGGAGTGTGAACTCTCTGACGGGTTCCAGTAGGAACTTTGGCAAGACCAGGACATGGCACTTTTTGACATCAGGGTCTGGTGAAAGGAGCCCAGGCTTAGGGGTAGCATCCACCTGCCTGAAGTGTCAAAAAGTATCCATCACCAGTTCCGGACACTCAGTGTGCGGTCCCTAGCTCCTGCAGGGATGAAACCTCTGACAGGCCCCAGTGAAAGTTCAGCAATCATGTGGCTCGGCCCCTCGGCCTTGGGTTCCAGACACCGACCATTGACGCTGCAAAGCAGCCAAAGTACACTTGACTCTAATGATCAGCGTCAGAGCAGCCTTAGCTCTGGCATGGACTGGGGGTCTGGGCTCCAGACACTGATCTTTGGTGCCCCAAGCTTCCAAGAACACACTTGGTAGTTTAGGACGAGAACTCTGACCCATTCACAGACAGAGCTCTGGCAGGCCCAGGATGTGGATCTTTGAGTCTGTTTTTTGTCAGCTTGTGGTATGCCAAAGTACACAGGAAAGTGTTCCATAGGCCAAGGGACAGCTCCCATGCTGCAGCGGGAAGAAAAGATCCAACATGGTCCCATTCAGAGCTGTATCAGGCCTATGGTGCGGTCACTTCGTCATGGGTTTGATTCACTCTCCTATAGTGTCCCAAAGTGTCCAGTATGAGATTTTCAGTCGAAGAGAGGGCTCTCCTGTTCCATTAGGTTGAAAAGCTCCAATCCAGTCCCAAATATGAGCTGCAGGAGGCATAAGCTCCTATCCTCCATTAAGAAAAAACATGGCCCTGGAGGATGGGGTCCCTGGGGCCTGATGAGACTAACGGAGGGAGCTGAGCAGCCCCCCTCAAGTTCCAAACACAAAACAGCCTGAGTGATAGGGTCCCTGCGGCCTATGAAGTCTCGTTGCGGTGGACCACATGGCCCGCTCCCATTTTATATTACAATTGGACCCAGGGGGTGAGTTTCAGGGAGGGGACTGCACACCCTCCTCCCCTGTTATATTGTTTTTGTCCCCAGGAGATGGGATCCTCTGGGCTTCGCGTTCCAAAAGCTGTGCACCGTGGGGGTTGGCAGACTGGTGGGGGTTTTGCAACAGGGCCTGGCGTGGACAAGGCATTGTGACCATCCCCCTGCTGCACATGGCCCTAGGCTGTGCGCATTGTGTGGTTGACTGTCTGTGTGGAGTTGGAAGCAGCACATGGAATGGAATGGAATATGTTTTTATAAAGCGCGATAGCTACCCGCAGGCGTCCCAGCGCTGTAACTGAATACGGTGGGGGTGAGGCAGGTCAGGGATTATTTCCTGAAGAGAAAGGTTTTTAATTTTTTACGGAATGGTAGGATGTTTGGTTCTGAGCGGATGGAAAGTGGAAGGGAGTTCCAGAGCCTTGCTGCATTAGTAGAGAACATTCTCCCTCCGCTTCTTTCTCTTTTATATCTGGGGATGATGGCCTGGAAGGCGAGGGAAGATCTCAGCTGCCTGTTGGGGTTGTAGGGAGTGATCAGGCTGTGATTGAGGACTGCTCCTTTCCTCCAGTAGGCACGGTGGGCGATGCATATGCTTTTAAAATTGACCCTCTCTTTTACCGGTAGCCAGTGAAGTGCTCTTAGTTCAGTTCTCACTGATTGCCGGCGGGGAATGCACAGGAGGGTGCGGGCCGCGCAGTTTTGAATCACCTGCAGTTTTTTCAGGGTGGATTCAGAGGAGCCTAGGTATAGGGCATTGCCGAAGTCAAGCCGGGAGAGGATGAGACCCTGGACAATGATCTGTCTGGCCTTGAGAGGAAGGAGTGGTAAGATCTTCCGAATGAGTCTGATAACACCCATGCAGGATGCTGCTAGTTTTGTTGCCTGGTGGCCGAAGGTGAGGGCGGAGTCCAGCCAAATGCCCAGGCTCTTGATGGAATCTCTGGGCGGGGGGGGCTGGGCCTAGTGAAGGAGGCCACAGAGAGTCGATGGATTTTTGGGGAGAGTTGCCCAGCACCATTAGCTCAGTTTTCTCTCCGTTGAGCTTTAGGTAGGACTGACTCATCCAGGTGTAGACTGCTTCCATACAGTTTCTGAGTTCACTGGGGTGGGAGGAGGGATGAGTAAGAGTGACCACCAGTTGCGTGTCGTCGGCGTAGGACACGACTTGAATGCCGAAAGGGCAGGTTATTTCTGCGAGGGGGAGCATGTAAATATTAAACAGTGTGGGGCTCAGGGACGAGCCCTGAGGCACTCCACAACTGATGGGTTTGCTGGGTGAGGTGGTGTTGCCCTCGCAGACTCGGAAGGACCGTTCCGAAAGAAAGGAATGGAGCCAGGCTGCTGCAGTGGATGTTATTCCGAGCTCTGACATTCTGTGACGTAAGATGTCATGATTCACAGTGTCGAAGGCGGCACTGAGGTCCAACAAAATAATGGCCGCAGTGCCACCCTCATCTACAATCTTTCTGGCACCTTCTGTTACTGCTAATAGTGCCGTTTCGGTTCCGTGCATGGGACGGAACCCAGTCTGTGAGGTGTCCAGGGAATTGTTTTCTTCCAGAAATTTGGTGAGGCATTGATTAACGTATTTTTCCGTGACTTTGGTGATCCATGGCAGCAGGGAGATCGGGCGGTAGTTTCCCGGGTTCGCCTGATCCAGGTTGGGTTTCTTCAGGAGGGCCTTAACTGTAGCTTGTTTCCATTTAGGGGGGACGATCCCTGTTGGGAGAGAATTATTGATCAAATTCAGAATGGTGGGGAGGATGGTCGGCGTGACAGTTTTTAAGAAACGGGCTGGGGCTGGGTCGCTGGGGGATCCGGATTTACTTGAAGTATTATGGGTTCAAGGCTGGCTTGCTCCAAAGATGGGAAGGTTTCAAGGAAGGAGAGGGGGGAAGGTCTGGTGTACTGCTGATCAGGGAGGGGGTGTGGGGAGGGGGGGGAAGGAGGAATAGATTGTGGCTATTTTGTTATAGAAATAGTCAGCCTGTTCGTTGCAGCGGGTTTGAGCGGTCAGAGGGTCTGGAGGTTTATCGGGGAGTTTGAGTAGGTTTTTAGCAATCTGGTAGATCTCCTTGGGCTTGGATGCTGCTTCATTGATCTTATTTTCGAAGTAGATGGCTTGAGCAGTTTTTATACTGGTTTTATAGGTTTTTATGGCCGCACAATATTCAGTTTTACTGCTGTGAGAGTAATCGAGGCGCCACTTCCTTTCCAATTTTTTGCAGGCTCTCTTGAGGGTGCGTAGGTCCTGTGAGAACCAAGGGGCATTTTGTGGTCTCTGTTTGGAAGGAAGGTCCTTAAAAGGGATGATAAGGTCAAGGGAAGTTGTGATCCAGTTATTGAAGTTGTCGTTGCTGAGAATTGGGTCTGAGTTATTCCGTGGAATGGAGGATTCCAGTGTGGAGGTCCACTGATTGGTATTAAGTTGGGACCACTTGCGGCCTCTGCTAGGTGCGGAGGGGGGTGAGGGGCGGGATCCTACTGGTGCCCAAGTGAATGGGATCAGAAAGTGGTCTGACCAGGGAAGAGTGATGGGTGGGCTGACTGCGAGATGCACACAGTTGCTAAAGATAGGGTCCAAAAGGTGACCTTTTTCGTGGGTGGGATGTTGGACCAGCTGGGAAAGATCAAGTGCCAATAGGTTATTGCAGAGTTCGATGGCTGCTTGGTTTAAAGGGTCGTCCAGGTGTACGTTTAGGTCACCTAGTAGGGTATAGTTAGGTGAGAAGCATACACCATTGGCTATCTCTGGGGCAAGCTGATTTATAAAGTTGGTCGGGGTGCCCGGTGGTCGATAAATAAGGGTTCCCGAGAACGTGCAGGTGGGGGAGAAGTCCAGCGAGAAGGAGAGATGTTCGCAGCTTGCAAGGTTCGAGGGGAAGGAGCGGCAGGTATAGTGGTTTTTGTATATAATGGCTATGCCGCCTCCTTTGCCTACAGGTCGATCGACTCGGTGTATAAGGTAATCAATAGGGAGGGCTTGAATGACATCGGGATCAGAGTCAGTGTTGAGCCATGTTTCCGTGAGGAATATGGCATCAGGATCTTTGTCCGAGATCAGCAGGGATAGTTCAGTGGCATGTTTGGGTAGAGATCTGCAGTTAAGCAGAAACATGCGAAGCGAGGGGGTGTGTAAGGGAGGGTGACTGAGGAACAAACAATGCGGACAGTCGAAGAGTTGTGAGTTGGGGTCCCAGGACATGAGACAGCGATCATTGTTGTGGCCACGCAGTTGATGTAGCGTATGGGACGAATAATATCTTGGAGGATTTTGACCAGCGGTTGTGGCCCCTGGTCCCGGTCGGTCGCGGACGGGCGCAGACGGGTTTGCCTTTGGCGCACCTTCGGCGCCCCGCCGGCGCCGCCGCTGCGCCCGTCCGCTGCGCCTCCGCTGCGCCTCCATGGCTGCAAAACAGGCCTTGCGGCTAACCGAAAACCATGAATGACCAAAAGGAATGCATGGTGTGGGGTTGACTGTCTCCAGGTGGCTGCCCGCGGGGAGTTGGAGGCAGAGCCTGACTGGAAACCAGGCCTTGTGGCGAACCCAGGAAGCGTCCGACAAAAAAACGTGTGCACTATGGGGTTGGCTACCTCGGGGTGGGTTGGCCACACATTGCCAGCTCCCTGATGTGCACAACCAAAGGAGTTGTGGAGTTGGCTGCCTGAGGGAGGTTAGCTTTACGTATGGTTAGAAAATATTGCTTTAGTTAAAAAAAAACTCGAAATCCGCTGAAAAAAACAAAAGTTAAACTAGCTTCATATTTAGGTATCACAAAAAGATTTGTTTAAAAAAAAAAAAACCTTAGAAATTCACTTAAAAAACAAGTTAAAGTAACGCTATAGTTTGGTGAATATGTCAGAGACACCATTAACAATTTGAACTGAAAAAATACAGAAATTCACCATTTATAGCTAGCAGAGCTAAATATAACGGATGACATCTCAAATAACATAATTGAAGACATCGATCATGACATCATTCAAGCTTCTCTTTTACACATTACAATATAAACTAGTATGGCTTTAGATGGCATAGGATGCCTGAAAGTCGGTATAAAATAGCTCAGAATAAAAAGAAGCATCATTAAAGGCCATCCCAGATACTCTCTTCCATGTAGCAAGAATGTGGTATGTGCAACATTGACCTTATACTATACACTTCACAGGAAGCCTAGTTCACATTAGCAAATAAGCATAGATATATGGGAAACCCTCACTGCACACGGTGATCAATATGTACACAATTGTTCAGAGAAAGCCAAGTTCCTCCAGACATTCAACACCTGTTACAAAATGAATGCCCTACTAAGGACAGCTTTTATCTGTATCAAACCCCTCATATTAACTGAACCTACATTGAGAAATGAAGTTGTTATAAGTAGAAAAGTAGGTACTGTAAGCAGTGTTTACCCTTTGGAAAGAGTTTACTTTGTACCACACTGTTTGCAAATAATAAAATTATAATAAGAAATACACCACAGAGTATAAAAAAGTATCTATTTAGAACAGTGGACAATCTATGCAGCACTTGTCAAAAAAGAACCTATTCACTTAAAATAATCAATTTTTGAAGGTGTTAAATATCATACTACCTGCAGCCTTCATATTGTGGTGGAAATTTTACAAAGAGTCCATCTTTTGAAGCTAAACAAGCACATGTACATGGGTTAGAACCTGGTGCACACAGTCTTTTATGTTCTGAAGAAATTGTCATGTAACGATGATTCTGTCTAATAACTCTAAGCTGCTTACAATACTTAGAGACCTATTACAATGTCATAACCCTGGTGAAAATGGGACCATGGTGCCTGTCACACAGTGCAGGGATTTACAGGGGAGCACCCTTGGTACCCCCTCGGCCACCAACCGTAGGCTGCGGAGGCAAGCGGGCCCTGCTGTCTGTGTTGGAAAGGCCGGCACGGAAAGTCTGTCGGAAACTGACATTGTAATCCTGACTGCGGAAAACCGTCCATAGGGGATTATGGTGCGGGTCCGACCAGCCAGAAGACTCCGAGAGCTGGACAGAACCATGTCGGAATGACCTACCGGTTCTATCTCCGACCGTGACATCGTAATTTGGGGGTCGGACCGCAAACCAACCGCCTCGGTAGGAAGGCCTCCGACTGCAGTCAGAATGCTTCTGACTAGCGGTCGTAGACTTTCGGGCAGACATCATAATCGGCCCCCAAATATGTAGTACGTAGAATATTTGCCCTGTTGGAAACTTTTTCTGTAGAACCAAACCACATTTGTGGAACATACTGGACACAAGTCGTCAGGTGTGATCTGCAAACAAAGTTACTCTTCAATATAAAGATGTATAATGTGTTCAATACCTCAACACAACTAGGATGCATTAGAAGAGCATTTGTTTTATAAACACTTACACCTGGGGAGTGTGGCCAAAGATAGCAGATCGGTAGGACGCAGTGTCCTGCTCCTCTGCAAGATCGCCATTGATTGGAGCATACACAATGGCACCCGGGACACGGAGAACGGGCTTAAATGCAGCGGCCATGCGAGGGCAACAGATGAGAGCAAGGAGAGTTGAGTGCTAGCCCAGCTGGTAGAGAACGGGCACCATTTCCAGGCTAAGCCTGCCGTACGCCCATGGCAAGTTGGCAACATCCGTAGGCAGCCAGGCCATGAAAGAGACATAACTCTGAGATGAGCGGCACTTTAAAAGCACTCAAAAGCGACTCCATACCTGCTGTGATTACAGCAAGGACAGGGCCCTGCGACGGTAATTTGTGGGCAGGGGCAGCTGAGGCCTGAGCGAGACGAGCTGCTGCATACACCTGCATCCAATTGATAGAGCTGGAGCTGCTTGGGAGCCAGGCCCTTCGACGGACTCCTGGTTTCCAGTGGCAACAGAGTGGGGCAGACTGCTTGGAGGCTGAGGGGACAAACAGCCCGAAGGACATGAAGTTGTAGCGCAACCTGACATACCGGGGCTGAGGGCCTGATATCATGGAGGCAGCCTAGGGGCCAGAGGTGATGCAGACCACATGCTCTATGGCCCCCATCCCCTGAGCAGACACCCAGCACATCGCAGGGCTGGGCAAAACAGGAGTGTGCTGCCATCAGCAAGGGCAGGCTGGAATGAGCAGCAGCACCTTCTCCTCCCCATGAAAGGTATGAATGGTAGGCAGGGTGAGAATACATTAGAGAGTGGTGCCTCCCCTGCAGTACTCCATGGGTACCGATCTATGCTACCCTGAAGCCTGACAGCAACTGCAGCCTAGAATCAAGTTCCTGAGAACACCACCCTGCCAGGTTCTGCTGAAAAATTCCATCACATGCAGCACATAACTTGAGGGTCCCTTGACTGCTACAAGATCTGCATTCCCCCCAGGAGACACTGGCAGGCAGGGGACCTTGCCCTGTAGCGGCAGCACCTCCGCACACACACTGCTTTTGGGACAGGCCCTTAGTCTGTAGATCTAGGTGAGGTGCATGCCGGGGAACCACAGAGGGCAGAAGCAGCACAGTACTTGATGCTGAGGGTTGGCAGGCGAAGGTAGATGACCTTGACTCGCTTGCGAAAAACAATACCTGAAAACCACTACATCCTAAGCCAGTAATAAAAAGTATCGCTTACTTTTGGAGTTGCTCATGCGGTGAACTGGAGCCATAGCCGAGGAGGGTAGATGTAAAGACCGGGCACAGTGGTAGGAGGGAGTGAGGAGGAGGCCCAATTAACGAGATCCTTCATGAAAGCAGTATTTGCATCTCTCTGTGAGGACACTCACGCAGTAAGGAAGGAGTTGGGACAGGATCTCAATGAAGTCAAATGGGATCTGGTAGACGTGGGCCACAGTGTGTCCTACTTTGAGGAACATGAGTCCGGCCGCGACTCATGTGCGAGGAGATTGAGCAACTGTCCCATTGAGAGAATAACAAGTTACCCTGCAGACACGTACGAGGACCTCGAAAATCATTCCTGCAAAAATAACGTCTGCCTTTGTGCTGTACCAGTCACAGCTAAAGGCTGACACATTTTGGTCACCATGAAGTCCCTCTTCCTGTAGATACTGGGTGCACAAGATGAAACAGTGATGCAGTAGGACAGGGTGCATAGGGTCAGCTTCCCCAGGGTGGTAGATGCCCGCCCACAGAACATGCATCCATGATTTCCAATTAAGGGATACCATACTGCACATAGCATGAGGAGCACACTGAGTTCAGTTCAGTGGCCATTCACTAACACTATACAATGATCTGGCAGCAGTGACTGTACAGAGACAACTGGACTTTTGACCCATAACCACCTTCCAACAGAGCAATGGAATCTCTCACGACTGGGGTCACCTGTTCTGCTTAATTTTCTGTTAGAATGACAAACCTCACCAACTCACTTCCCTGGCGGAGGCCTCCCTCCTCATGAATCTCCCGGAGAAAATAAAGAGAGCTTACCATGCAGATCCAAAAGCACAGAGAGCAACTCCTCAATCGGTTGGAAAGAGTCTCGGCCCATCCCGTGGTTGATGGACAGGACCCAACTACCATTCTAGACAGCCTGGCTGGTGAACTGGAGATGCACAACTTGGCCTCAGCCTCTATGGGAGTGAGCCCAACATGATCTCATTGCTGATTACCACTGCCTGGCTCTTGGGCAGGGTGGTGAAGGGGAAGACATCACCATCACCACATGTTGTTGTAGGCAGCCTATACAGACATTCATGCAGGGGCCCCAATGGGACTTAACCAGTTGCTTCCAGTACATTAAGACAATATTTGGTCAATGTTTTAGTTTTGTTGCCAGTTTGAGTTTCATAGTGGTTTTAAGGGAGGGATACTCATTAACTTCTTAACACGTGTATCTGAGATGGATGACTTTTTCCCACACCGATGGCTAGGGATAGCCAGACCTCAGACAAGAAGTCATACCCTGGGACAATCTTACCCTCAGCAACATGTATCAACAATCTAACACCCCCACTTACTGATCCGAAGATAATCTCCTTAAATGTGAAATGGCTTAACACTCCAGTTAAAAGCAAATCAGTCTTGTATTACCTAGAGCAAGCTGGGGGTAATATTTGCCCCCTGTAAGAGACACACTTATTAACAGGGGGCAGGCACAAATTGAAGTCACGCCATTTCCCATGACAATACTTCTCCTTTAATGCTACCAAAATAGGTGGAGTCACCATCCTTTTAGTGCATTCCTTCCAGGGTACTCTGGGATGCAAAATTGCGAAATTGAGGGGTGACTGTTGGCATACCAGGTCCACCTAGGCAAACTGACCCTCTCTTTGGCCTCTATCTATGCCCCTAATGACAATCCAGAGCAATCCCTAAACAGGCCATGGCAGAGATGATGACTTCCTCATACCGGATGGTAGTATTTGGCGGAGTTTTGAATCTCTTGATGAGTAACACCAATAGATCACGCAGTGCTATGGACAGACTAGGGCACTTTCGTGAGATGGGATGAGTTGGCCACAATAAGTAGGCCTACATGATTTATGACAATGCCTACACCCACATTCTAGAGAGTATACCTTCTATTCACATGAACACAAGAGTTATGCCCATCTTGACTACTTTCTAGGCACAAGGGGTATTCAAACACAGGTTGTGGCAGTGGAGATAGAACCACAGAGTTTATCTGACCATACCCCTGCAACACTCGCTTTCTGAGTGCCACCACTAGGATGGACCTCCCACCCATTGCAATTGAGGGAAAATCTGCCACAGCAACCTGAGGTAATCAGCAATATCACTCAAGTGATTAAAGGCTTTCTAGCAGTAAACGACCAGCTGAAACTTGTACTGCAACCCTATCGGAAACGTTGATGGTTGTGGTGCGGGGGATATGCATTGTGATTTCTACTGCCAACAACAAAGCATGGAAAGAGAAAAGACAGGAACTAGAGGGGAAAGTTCAGGAACTCGAGGCCATCTACAAATGAACAGGGGCTCTCCGAATATGCAGACGACTAGAGTCAGCACACATGTGTCTGAGACTTAGGCAAGACGGAATATGTAGCGCCTTTTATCATTCCTTTTATATTTCAGAAGATAAATATAGTATGTTTCTGGCCAACAAATTGCAGAGAGCCAAGGGACAAGATGAGAGAGTTAACCCCTTGGCTGCTGGGGCTATTCCCCTGCTGTTCTGGGGGCGTCAACCTTCAGAAATCACAGGGCCTCAAACTCTTGGTTCTCCTGGCAGTCAGACCCAAATAGCCACCCAATACCTGTTCTGATGGGCAGACACCTCAGTGTCCTTTTTCGCTGTTCAGATTACTGCTACACTAAACTATACTGTGGTCATTAAGTACCAAAACTTACTCCAGCAGATCTGCAATTATCTTGCCCAATGGAAACACTACCGATTTGTGTGGCTTGCATGAGTAACCACACTAAAAATGACATTGCTACCACAGATGCTCTTTTTGTTCATTGATCTACCTTTAATACCCCTTCTAAGTATATTACACACCTTGCAGACAGAAGTCAACTGACTTGTTTTGGAGGGCAAGACCAAGCCTATCAACAGGATGGAAAGGGGGGTTTGGGGATTCCTAACCTCCTGCGCTACTACCAAGTGACACAACTCTGCTTTTTCATGGGATGGAGGTGCACGGATTCAGAGCGGCATTGATGTTTCATGAACAGGGCAATAAACGGGCGATCGTCTTTGGAAAGCCCCCTTCTTGCAAAAACAGCAGAGGGCTTGGGGCTTATACTCCGCCATTACAAGAGCCACTCTCGATGTCTGGGATCAGATGGCAACATGAAGCGTATTGACCTCCTTCCCATCACCACTGCCACCCATATTGGCTAACACAAAGTTTACCCCTGGACTCAGTCCCACTGCATTTGTGGCCTGGCAGGTAGCCGACTGCTGGTCAATGGGACATGTGCTTGTTACGGATAGGTCCCTTTCTTATTATGAACTTAAAGTGGACTATGGGTTAGTAGAAATGGAGCAGTTATGCAACATGCAAGTTAGACACTGGGTCACCCACTCAGATTTACAAAAGGGCACACAGCGCTCACTCACACACTTTGAGAGGTGGCTCCTCTCTAAAGAAATTGATCAAGGCATCATCACTGAATTATATGCTTTAATGCTCCAAACTCTTACCAAGGAAAAATCTCTGTGGCAGAAAAGATGGGAGCAGAAGCTAGGATGGACTCTGACACACAAGGAGTGGAAAGAGATGCACTATAGAGTGAGGCAAACAGTGTGCAATATCGCAAGCATGGAAATGCTATTAAGATTGCAACATATTGGCACTTAACTCCTGTTTGACCTCAGAGGGGCAACAATAGCCGTAGCACAGACTGCCGGAGAGGCTGCTGGGCTCATGAGACATTACTTCATCTTTTCTTAGATTGTTCAAAGCTCAAGCACTACTGATAGGTGTTCTTTTGCTGGCATTGATGAATATCTTTACACACAACGTCATATATTATCCTGGGCCCCCTCAACCAATGGACTTTTCCACTCCAATCACAGAGGGGTGGGCACATTGGTCTGGTACTGGGAGCAGCACTTCAGGCCATTCTTCTGCACCGGGGTAGGGAGAAACTCCATACACACACTGCTTGGCTACACAGGATATGGCACAAATTGGGAAAGAAGCCCCTGACCCTAGCATTAACTTCTCAAATAGACACCTATCGAAACCTCTGGAGACTGTACATTTCGCTGCTCTCCACCTAATTATATAAATGGACATGCCCTTGATACCTCCGCATACTGCGCTTTTTTGATAATGGCAAGAAGACACAACAGGCAACGTGTGAGTGAGCCATAGCTATACCATGTAGGGTAGGCACGCTATAGCGGAGTGAGTACTAACGGGGGTAGGGGCAGGAGTTGGGAATTTTTTTGTGTCGTATTTTTGTCATATGGTACTGCATGGGAGGGGAGTGCTGTGTATGCCCCTCTTTTCCATGCAAGTTATATTATCTGAACACAGGCTGTACACGATTAGGTAGAAAAGTAATATCATAGTTACCCACCCCTATGTAAACTAGAAAATAAATTAGCACACTCATTGGGTGATGTCATCAGTGATGTCACACGTGATGTCATCCAACATGTCATTTGAGATGTCACCAGTGATGTCATAAATTATGTCATACAACAATTAATGAGTGATGCATTACGTAAGGTCATGAGCAGGGAATGATGGTGGACCAGTTATAGTTAGCTCTGCTAAATATAACTGGTGAATTTCTGTGTTTTTTTAATTTAGAAAAGTTAATACTGTCACTGACATATTCACCTAACTATAACGTTACTTTAAACTTTGCTTTTTCTCAGTGAAAAAAATAATATATAAGAAAAAGGGGGGGCCCAAAACATGTTTTGTCCATGTTAATTTCCGTAAGAACTTTAGACATGGCTACAACCCGAACTGCTGAACGGAATTATACCAAATTTGCCAAAAAGGTAGCTCTTGTTTCAGAATGTGACATTTTGTTTTAATGGTGTTAATCCATTCAGTAGTTCCTGAGAAATTCTAAAATATCGATATCTGAGGGACAAGGGGGATTCACAAACTCTTCCGAGCACGAGCTTCATTGTGATTGACTGCCAACACTCCAAACCAAAATGTGTTGGCAGTCATCTTGTTACTCAGTAAAACTGAATCACAAGAAAAAAGTTTAAAAAAAAGATAAGAAACAAGAAAAGGGGGCAGGGTAGAAACACCCTGATGCCCTAGGCCTGCTCAGGGGATCCCATAAGGACCCCCAGGGCCCCAAAAAGAATTAACAAAAATATATTTAGGGGCCGACTACCCCTCCTGTTACCGCCAGTAAGTCCCACACAGTGGAATTGCTAAGAGGTCTTCTGAGGCCATGCCCCCCTTTCTCCACCACGCTGCAAACATGCCTCCTGGCACACTACGGGTTGAGGGATGAAGTCCACTTTACTCCTGAGGGACTTTGGTGGCCAAGAAGCCCTGCTAGTCCGTCCTGTAAGTCCTAAGCAGGTCGAAGGCCCAGCACCCTTTCTCCACCACTCTGCAAAAGTGAAAGCATTTGCAATGTAATAGGTTTCGCATTTGCGAGAGTTAGAGCTATTAGCATTGTAAATGTAAATGCTTTTTAATAATGGTTTTTGGAGTGGAGTGGAAGTATGTTGTGTGTAGTGGAATTATGTGGTATATTGTGTAGTGAAATTATGTGGATAGAAGTATATTATGTAGTATGTGGTATTTAGGGTATCGGAATTATGAAGAGTGGGATTATGTCTTATGGAGATTAATTATGTGATATGCATTGGTAACCTCAGGTTTAGTCTTCCTCGTTTCCATAGAAGCTAAACTATATAATCAATGAGACCAAAAAAGGAAGGATTCACTGAGTAGCACTTCTGGACCTAGTCAGAGGTATGAGCAGGGCCACTGGAATTATGCGACTGTTTGGCTGCACCAACTTTAGCACAATTATACATTTTCCCCATTAGCCACATAATCCATCATCTGCTGCCTAATCTGCAGATTTGAACAAAAAAAGCCTTGTTTCTAGCTCAAACGGCTCAAACATTACCAAAAATGCAGCGACTAGTGTTACAGTGTGGTGGAAGGTCCTTTGTAAACCTATAATGGTCACCTGTTACTTATTGCTAAATGTGGGTATTAAATTCGTACTAATGGTGTGCAAGCCACTCTACCTTCTTTCTGCGCCTCTCTTGCCTCTTTCTGCATTTCAGTTGCTTCTTTCTGTACCTTTCTTTCTTTTTCTGCACTTCTCTTGCCTCTTTCTGCACATCTCTTCTACTTTCTGCACCTCTTTTGCCTCTTTCTGAACCTCTATTGCCTTTTTCTTCACCTCACTTGCTTTTTTCTTTACCCCTCTTCCCTCTTTCTCTCCCCCTCCTGCCTCTTTCTGCTCCTTTGTTCCTTCATTCTGCACTTCTTTTGTTTCTTTCTGCACCTCTCCTGCTTCTTTCTGTACCCCTCTTGCCTCTTTCTCTACCCCTCTTCCCTCTTTCTGCATCTCTGTTGCTTCTTTCTGTACTTACCTTGCGTCTTTCTATACCTTACTCACATCTTTGTGTACCCCTCTTGCCTCTTTCTGCTCCTCTCTTGCCTCTTTCTCCACCCCTCTTGCATCTTTCTCTACCCCTCTTCCCTCTTTCTGCACCTCTGTTGATTCTTTCTGTACCTCTCTTGTCTCTTTCTATACCATTATTCCCTCTTTCTGCACCTCTGTTCCTTCTTTCTGCACCTCTGTTGCTTCTTTCTGCACCCTTGTGCCTCTTCCTCTACCCCTCTTGCCACTTTTTGCACATGTGTCCCTTCTTCCTGTACTTCTTTTGTTTCTTTCTGCACCTCTCACTTCTTTTGCAGCCCCTTTGCCTCCTTCTACACCCCTCTTCCCCCTTTCTGCACCCCTTTTGCCTCTTTCTGAACCTCTGATTCTTCTTTTTTCATTTCCTTTGTTTCTTTCTGCAACTCTCTTGCTTCTTTCTGCAAATGTTTACCTCTTTCTCCACCCTTCTTCCCTCTTTCTGCACCCCTCTTGCCTCTTTCTGCCCTCCTCTTGCTTCTTTCTGTACCTCTCTTGGTTCTTTCTGTACTGCTCGTGCCTCTTTCTGTACCCCTCTTCCCTCTTTCTGCACTCCTCTTACCTCTTGGCACCTCTGTTGCTTATTTTGTTTCGTTCTTCACCCCTGGCCTCTTTCTGCATGTCTATTCCTTCTTTGTATACTTCTTTTGTTTCTTTCTGCACCCCCTTACCTCTGTTCCTTCTATCTGCACTTCATTTGTTTCTTTCTGCACCCCTTTTGCCTCTTTCTGCACCCCTTTTGCCTCTTTCTGCATCCCTATTGCCTATTTCTGCACCTTTGTTCCTTCATTCTGCACTTCTTTTATTTCTTACTGCAGCTCTCTTGCTTCTTTCTGCACCCTCTTGCCTCTTTCTCCACCCCTGTTCCCTCTTTTCTTACCCCTTCACCCATGTTGCCACTTTCTGCACCTCTGTTCCTTCTTTCTGTACTTCTTTTGTTTCTTTCTGCACATCTTTTACTTTTTTCTGCACCCCTTGTGCCTCTTTCAGCACCCCTCTTCCCTCTTTTTGCACTCTTCTTGCCTCTTTGTGCACCTCTGTTGCATCTTTCTACACTACTCTTGCTTATTTCTGCACCTCTTTTGTTTCTTTCTGCACCACTTGTGCTTCTTTCTGTACCCCTCTTCTCTCTTTCTGCGCCCCTCCTGCCTCTTTGTGCACTCCTGTTCCTTCTTTCTTTCTGTACCTCTCTTGCTTTTTTGCACCCCTCTCGCAACTTACTCCACCCCTGTTCCCCCTTTTTGCATCTCTTGCCTCTTTTCCATCTGTCCTCCCTCTTTCTGCACCTTAGTTGCTTCTGCCTCCACTTCTCATGCTTCTTTCTGCACCTCTGTCCTTTATTTCTGCAACCCTTGTGCCTCTTTCTGTATCCCACGTCCCTCTTTCTGTACTTCTCTTGCTTCTTTCTGCACCTTTTCCCTTCTTTCTGCAACCCTTGTGCCTTTTTCTGCACCCCTCTTCCCTCTTTCTGCTCCCCTCTTGCCTCTTCCTACACCTTTGTTCCTTCTTTCAGCACTTTTTTGTTTTTTCTGCAACTCTCTTGCTTCATTCTGCATCCCTCTTCCCTCTTTCACCTTCCCACTTACCCCTTTCTGCATCTCTGTTTCTTCTTTCTAAACTTCTCTTGTTTCTTTCTGCACCTCTCTTGCTTCTTTCTGCACCCGTTTTCCCTCTTTCTGCACTTCTCTTGCCTCTTTCTGCACTTCTGCAGCTCTCATGCTTCTTTCTGCAACCCCTTTTACCTCTTTGTGCGCACTTCTCCTGCCTCTTTCTGCACCTCTTTGCCTTTTCATGCAGTTCCTTGCCTCTTTCGGCAACTCGTTTGCTTCTTTCTGCACTTTTCTTGACTCTTTTTGTAACTCTCTTGCCTCTTTCTGCACATCACTTGGCTCTTTCTGTACCTCTCTTGCCTCTTTCTGCACATCTCTTGGTTCTTTCTGCACTGCTTTTGCTTCTTTCTACACCCCTCTTGCCTATTTCTGTACCTCTTTTGCTTCTTTCTGTACTTCTCTATCCTCTTTCTACGCTCCTCTTGCCGCATTCTGCACCTCCCTTGCCTCTTCTGTACCCCTCTTCTCTCTATCTGTAATTCTCTTGCCCCTGTCTGTACCCCTATTCTCTCTTTCTGCACCTCTTTATCTGTTTCTGCAACTCTTGACTTTTTGTGCAGTTCTCCTGCCTCCTCCTGCATCTCCAGTGCCTCTTTCTTTACCTCTCTTGGCTCTTTCTGTACCCCTCTTCTCTCTTTCTGCAATTCTCTTGCTTATGTCTGTGCCCCTATTCCCTCTTTCTGCACCTCTTTTGTCTCTTTCTGTAACTCTCTTGACTCTTTGTGCAGTTCTCCTGCCTCCTTCTGCATCTCTGTTGCCTCTTTCTGGACCCCTCATGGCTCTTTCTGCACCCCTGTTGCTTCATTCTGCATTTCTCTTGTTTCTTTCTGCACCCCTCTTGCTGCTTTATGCACTCTTTGTGCATCTCTCTTACCTCTTTCTGCACTTCTCTTTCCTCTTTCTACAACCCTCTTGCCTCTTCCTGCACCTCTGTTGGTTCTTTGTGCACGTCTCTTGCTTTTTTCTGCATCTCTCTTGCTTTTTTCTGTACCCCTCTTGGCTCTTTTTGCACATCCGTTGCTTCTTTCTGCACTTCTCTTGCTTTTACCTTTTTGTACACAAATTTACAGCGTATGCTGTTTAAAACACAGATATTCAAGTATTTGTATGTTTATTTTTATGCAACATGTCTCTAGGTAAAAGCAGAGACACACACATGCATACCTTCACAAACTTGGTCAGACTTACAACAGTGATATGCTTAGGATTGCTGTTTTATATTAGGTAGGCCTAACATTCTGAGCAGTCGATGAATATTGAACCTTCAAGAGAAAAGTTAGGTTTAAGACATCTTGGGAGACAGATTAGTAATTAGGCTACTTAGTATGAGTCTGTTGTAGGGTACAGTCAAAGTAGGCCTCTTTCTGCACCTCTGTCGGTTCTTTCTGCACATCTCTTGCTTCTTTCTGCACCATTCTTCCTCTTTCAGGACTAGTGTTGCCTCTTTCTGCATTGCTGTTGCTTCTTTATGTACTTTTCTTCTTCTTTCTGCAACTCTCTTGCCTCTTTCTATTCTTCTCTTGCTTCTTTCTGTACCTTTCTTCCTCTTTCTACACATGTCCCACCTATGTAGGCATAGTTAGAAATTTGCATTAAAAAAACCTTAGGATTTCACTGAAAAAACAGAGGTTTCAAGGAAGTTGTAGGTAGGGATTAGCATTTAAAAAACCTTTGAAATTCACTGAAAAAAACATAGGTTTCAGGGATGTTATAGTTAGAAATTTTAATTTAAAAACCTTTGAAAAAATGCAATGCACTGCTGATGATGTCACAAATGACATCACTTATGACATGGTCAGTGACATCACTCATGACATCTCAAATGACATCACAGATGACATCACTGATGATCATCTGATGCACCTCCTTAGACCCTAATATAACCTTTGATAAACCCCTTTTCAAATACAGACTACCATTCCCGAAACCATAGACACATCAGTACCAGTTTGTACATACCCACTCACTGATTCCTAGGTCTACACACACATACATTCACTCACCCATACAGTCACTCATACATGCAGTCACTCATCAATACAGCCACTATCATATGCACTCGCACACCTATACAGACACTCAGACACTGCCACTCACCCATAGAGTTACTCACATGCCTAGTCAGTCATGCAAAGAATCAATCATACTCCTAGGTCTACACACACATACATTCACTCACCCATACAGTCACTCATACATGCAGTCACTCATCAATACAGCCACTATCATATGCACTCGCACACCTATACAGACACTCAGACACTGCCACTCACCCATAGAGTTACTCACATGCCTAGTCAGTCATGCAAAGAATCAATCATACTCCCATTTACTTACCTATGCAGTTATACACACACCGCCTCACTTATTCAAACAGATACTAAGACATACTTGCTCTCTTATACAGTCACTGACACAAGCACACACTCATCCATACAGCCACTCTCACAATCACTCACTCTCACATATAGTCATTTACATAGTCTAACACTCACATATACTGCCTTTCAGATATGTGGTAACTCACACATGTACTACTGAGACACCCATTCACTCACCAACACACCCATACGCACACTCACCCACCCATAAAGCCCTTCACAGATGCACTCTTGAATCCATACACCCAGTGAAGAGCCGACTCACACATCTATGCACAGAGTCACACCCCCCCACTGACCCACACAGACACTCATGCACCGATACAGGTAATCAGACAACCAATCAATAACACATATAGACACTGAGGTAGCTACTCACCAACCCATGGAACCGCTTACACACCAACTGACAGACTGATACAGACATTTACACAGTTTAGTCACTAACCCATGCATTCAGTTAGACACTTTTAATCACTCACTTATACAGTCAGTCATGCACCTACTAAATCATTCATTCAGACATTCATACACCCACTAATTCTTCAATACACCTTGCTCGATGTAAGATGAGGAATGAATTCCCCTTGAATACTGAGGGTCCCTGGGGGCCAAAACTAGCCAAAAGTTAATTGTTAAAATTGAATGCTTTTGAAAACCCCAGTGGGTGGGCTCCCTCTGTTAGAGGTAACCCTTTTCTGTGGATTTAATACGGTTGGCCTCAGCCTCCTGAAGGAGACCCGCTGTTTGTGAACATCCCGTAGTGTCACCAAGTGGTGTGACAGCGTTTGGGACATGAGCTGTGTAATGGCTGCATGAACAAACCAGCAAAAAATCCCAAATGCAACAATCTTCTAAACAGAGGTGGGCACTGACTCCAAGTATTGCGGTGCCAAACTGTAAGTTTATTTACTAGTATTGAATTCTGTGCATGATGGATTTCAGCCACGTCACATGGGCTTGACCACATGCTTGCGCTATAGCATTTCCCGGATTTAATCCTAAATGTCAAGTGATTCACTTCTACATACAACCCAATAACAACTGAAAGCAGACTATTGGTGGTAAGTTCTTCCAGACCTGCGCTACAAGTGTACTGATATACAAACTGCATACATTGCCTTATTTTTAAACAATAAGTTGTCCAAACAAGAAGCCAAAAGTAGATTCATGCAATGTGGTTATGCTGCAGAGACAATAGATCAAGCGTTGAATCCGCAAATCCCGCCAAAGATTAAAAAAATAAACGAAGCACAGTCTTTTCTTTAAGCCCTCAGAAGGGCCAGGTCCAGGGGGCAATTACAAATATTGATGTGGAGGCCCACGGAACGTAGCCCCAGGTACCGCTACCTTCCCGGTGCTATGCTCATTACATGCGGGGGCCACACAAGCCCTCCTGCAGCCCATGTACCGCCACCTCCCGAGGCTTTTAAAAAAAATTAATAGGGGGGTCCAGGCCCCCCCATGCAGCCCTAGGGACCGCAACCTCCCCGGGGCAACATTCATTAAATGTGGGAGGGGGGCACACGGGCCCCCCACCAGCTCTGGGAAGGCCACCTTCCAGGGGCTTTATTTCTTTTAAAAAATGCACCAGGCTTAAATATTGAACCTCAGGCTGCGCCTCTACAGTACACTTCTGGTTCTGCTGATACAGGAAGAAGAATTGCTGTGCTGAAAGGACCGCTACTCTGCTGGACTGCTGATCTGAAGGACTGCTGTCCGCTGTGCTGACCTGCTGCCTGCTGACCTCCTGCCTGGGTGAGAAGGACTGGACCTACATCTGTTGAACCCAGGGTGACTCCAAGGGCTAGTTATCTGGTCTTCTGACTTTAGGCTCAGAGACAGAAGGCTCCAACAACCTCAACCCCAGGACCTGGACTGTGCCATCTGTGACTTTACCCTACAAATTGGTGCCACCACAGTCATGGACCCTAGGAAGTGGCCCTAAGGTGCTCTGCTAGCCTGGGTGAAACTAGTGGAACCAACACATTTTTGCAGTGCATCCCCAAGTAGAACTACACATCGTTACTGCTGCATGAATCTTCCCCATCACAAAAACCTTGATGACAATTGCGGACTCAGCATCGCAGCCTCACAGCTCCATGGAACTGATGAACCACCCCGACTGCACAACACATCCTTGACACTGGACTTCACATCCCAAGCCCTAGTCAATGGGATCTTGGAAAATAATTGCAGGCTCTCCTCATCTCGAAACCAATGTATCCCTTCGGCGGCATGACATATCTTCGATGTAGACCATCGCAAAATGCACTTTGTTCAACAAGCCTAACTGGGTCCCAGTCCGGCGCAATTAAATTTCCCCTGTATGCGCATTGTGCTTTTTGGTGCTATTTTCACTAGAATTTTTAAAATTGTGTATCTCTGGTTCAACTACTTGGATTGTTGTAGTTTTGGTCTAATTTTATTTATTAATAGGTACTCTATATTTCTAAACTGATGTGGTATTTTTTGCGTGGTGTTTTCATTTTATTACTGTTTGAAGAAGGGTTGAAAAAATACTTTACACATTGCCTCTCTGTTAGGCTTGACTGCTTTGTTCCAAGCTACCATGGATGCAGTTTGAGCTGGCCAACATGGATGAATACACTGTGGCTCAGCTCAAGCAGTTTTACAGAGAGAGAGGACTTCCAGATTGTGGTTTCTACATGACTAGGGCTCACACTCCAGTCAACCAACAACCCCATTTCACACCAATGAGAATTGAGAGAACGGTTTTGGAGCCACAGTAAAGACAATTGTTTACTGGAGTGGAAACATAATATTGTTTGCTATATGGTCCTAGGTGTTCCAAATATTGGAGTCATTTTTCTGCTGGCATTGATTGCGGAAACAGAAGGAAGGTGCAGACTGCTTCCCACTTATGACATGTGTGAATGAATATTTTATTAGTGAAACATTCAATCGTCACACATGCAATTATTTTTCTCATGCTTTCAATGTGTACAGAATGCATAATTGTTTAAACTTTTCAACTCAAGTAGGTTTTCTAAAATGTTTTTTACTAGACTTGATTTCAAAAGTGCAAGACGTACCCACCCCACCCGTACCACAACCACCCTTAACATCACCCTCACTACTCCAAAAATTACCACTATCAGTATTATTGCCACCACTAACATAACAAACACCACTGCTGCTACTACCATAACCATGATTGCCACAATTACACCACCAGAACCTTTACTATCACCACCACAGTTATTACCATCCCAACTTTACCACTATCACCATAACTTACGCTAGCTTCGTTATTAACAGCATTACC
This sequence comes from Lissotriton helveticus, assembly GCF_964261635.1. NCBI lineage: Eukaryota > Metazoa > Chordata > Amphibia > Caudata > Salamandridae > Lissotriton > Lissotriton helveticus. The sequence continues at coordinate 302,449,168 of NC_136067.1, read as the reverse complement.
CCATTGCTAAAGCAGCTATTACCATCACAGCATTTGTACCTGCCTGTGCAGGCATAATATACTACCTGAAAGCCACCCTTACTGCTTGTGACAACATGTGTTTTACTTTTGAACTTCAACTAAGCAGTAGCTGAGTTTTTAATATTCAGGTTTCTTCACTAGTTGAATGCATTTGATACCCAATTATCAATTTGAATAAAATTTTCGGGATGAGTTGTTTTGGAAACTACACTTTGTCTTGTCAAATTTGGCTCAAATTTGGTGAGGGGTGGAAGGATTGAGGAATCTGTAGATTTAGTACTGTCTTTAACTTTTAGGTAGAAATGGAAATCCTACAGTTTACTTCCTCCTCCCTAGAGCATCTATATGAGGCCCCTGGCAACCATCGCGGAAGATGCCGGTCTTTGCCTCTACTCATACGCAGATGACACTCAGATTGTTTTCTCTCTTTCCTCGGCTGAGTCAAGTACTCGTATTTTCTTAAACAAGGGCTCAGCCGAGTGGCGGAGTGGATGCAGACAAATCTCCTAAAATTGAATGGAGACAAGACGGAGGTGGTTATCTTGGGCAAGCATAAGCATCTTTGGGCCCCCATCATTGGCCGTCGGAAATGGGCCCTTCACCCCTTCCTGTTACGCAGGTACGAAATCTTGGCTTTGTTCTGGATGACTCGCTCTCCATGCGGCACCAAGTGGTCAAGGTGGCGGCCACCTGTTTTCCATCTTAGGGTGGCTTCGGAAAATCCTCTGGATGCTCCCGGTCTCGACAAAGCGCACGGTAGTCCAGGCTCTGGTCACCTCTCGCCTGGACTACGGCAATGTGCTTTACCTTGGAGTTACCGTGGAGATTCTGAGGAAACTCCAGCTTGTCCAAAACTCGGCCGCACGCCTCTGATGTAAGGTCCTCTGGAGATCTTCCATCTCCCCCTTTCTTAAAGACTTACACTGGCTCTGCATTGAAAGCCGAGTCAAATTTAAGGCCCTCTGCTTTATGTATCAGATCAAGCAGGGGATAGCTCCGGCCTACCTACAGTCTCTCGTCCAACAATACTCTCCATCCCGCCTTCTTAGATCCTCATCTCAAGGGAACTTTCTGATCCGTGTTTTAAACTGATGAGAATGGGCGGACGCGCCTTCTCTTGTTTGGCTCCCAGGCTGTGGAATTCTCCCCCGGTCACTCTGGAACTCGAGCCATCCCTGATGAAATTTCGCAGAGACCTCAAAACCTGGCTCTTCCCTCAATGATAACTGCTGGATTTACCTTAGCGCTATCTCAAGCGGCGCCGGGAGACCCCATGTGGGTAGCTGTGCGCCTTATAAATGTAATTACAAATACAAATACAAATAGAGCTATTATTGTGGAAGAAATCTACTATAGGAATCTAAACGGTGTATAGGTCCTGATTCACAAACTGCCCTTTAAAGTACCTTTACACTTTTGAGCAATTTTACAACTTTTCTGTGTTCACAAACTTCACTTTTGTAGCAACTTAGACTTACTCAATAATGTGAGTTACTTTTGTGAATCAGACCCATTCAGTTTCCTCCAGAAACTGGAGTACTTTCAGTTCCCTCCACAAGGATTTGCTTTTTATGGAAAAACTAAAGAAAATGATTAAATAAATTCACAACAGTTTTCGGATTCATTGGAGCCGATTCAGAGAACTCACTTACCACAAAATCCTAAACTTACTACCATTTTGGCATTCACAGAAGGCACTTACTCATTTTGGCATTCACAGAAGGTACTTAATAATTTTGGCATTCACAGAAGGCACTTACTCATTTTGGTATTCACATAATGCACTTACTCATACTAACTTTATGTCCCCACTCGGGCCGGAGATTCAACCACTGGGCCGGAATCTCCTGCCCGAGTGCGGACATAAAGTTAGTATGAGTAAGTGCATTCTGTGAATACCAAAATGAGTAAGTGCCTTCTGTGAATGCTAAAATGGTAGTAAGTTTAGGATTTTGTAGTATGTTAGTTCTGTGAATCGGACCCATTGAGCGTGTCTGCGTTCTGTACCTTTTACTAGTGTGGCAAATTTCCTAATTGTAATTTGTATTTATAAAGCTTTTACTACAACCCGACGAGGCCTTAAAGCGCTTCCGGCAACGTAAATTAATATTTTGAGCTGTAAGTTAATACAATATAAACAAACACTCACATACACAGAAATATGCCCATGCACACACACACACATACTCACGCATTTACATGCACACACACACCTTATTTTGAAATACAAGAAGATTAATACACATTTTATAAATAAATCTTAGTTGTGAATAATCTTTTATATATTTACTGACTACTATTGACCCTGAAGGCAACTGCAATGCAAACAAATACAAAAGTACCAGAGCCTTTCCTAATCTCATTTTCAAACAAACCTGGGTAAAAGTAAGGTCTTTTCACATGCTCATAAACAGCTGAAAATGAAGAAGGATATCAGTTACCTTCAAGTTAAGAAGCAATCATGTTTAATTGTATATAGCACTCTATATGACACCGGTGCACTTTGGTACTTTACAAAGAAATCTATTAATTCTAAGAGCATTGGATAATAGGCAGGTACATGCACCAAAAGAACTAGAAGAATTGAGGGAAGCTATGGAAGGTGGAGTTTGAAGAGGTATATTTAGAGCTTTTGACAGAAGCTAAGCAAGTTAGGGGTGGTTCCTATATCCTCTGGTATTTGGCTCCAGAGTGTATATGCTAGACATAAAAAGCTCTGCCTGGAAGTTTTGCTTTTGCGCTGCAGCAGTCTTGAGAATTATTCTTTCTTTCCCTCTCGTTTCTCTTAGGCCTCCAGATGTGTGCAGTATTCTCAGAATATGATCTTACTGCACAGAATTAGCTCTAGTTTCAGTCTGTTGATCATCAGCGTAGAGAGTGAGAACCACTACACTGTCTTCAGACAGTCAGAAAGAAGTGGAACAATTTAGGTACCGTGTCTTCAATGACTTTTCTGGTTCAAAGGATGTTTAAGAGGATATTCAGTAAGGATGCATGATGTACAGTCTCAAAGGCTGCTGTTAGGTCACTATGCACAAGCAGGTAACAATCTCCTTCAGCGAGTATTTTGAGGATGTCATAAAAAATATGAATCATGTTTTCCCCTGAATCCAAACTGAATTTATTTTAATGGAAGTTAATAATAGTAATGTGTAGGGTTGGTTGAAATGTTACTACTTTCTCAATGATTTTGCCAACAAATGGTAAAATTGTCACTAGTCAAATGTTTGAATGATGCTCAGGGTGTAGGCACTGTTCTTTAGGTAATGATATAATTTGTCCTGATTTAAGCACAGTTTCACCACACTTCAAGGTTAGAACACCCATTTTTAGCAGTAATCATTGTAAATGTGAGGCGGGTGTGAACTTAAGATAATTAAAAGTGCCTGGAATGTACTTCCGCATACCTACCACAGCTGCTGATTTTTTGTCAGTCATTGGATTAGGTTTTTGCACTAAATATTAAATATCGGGAGATAGAAATATTACAGATGAAAATATTGTGATACATAAATATCGTGATGCAAGAATATGGTTGAGAAGAATATTGTTTTTTAGCGGCATGTAATGTTGTGCTAACGAATATTAATGTTTTTGATATCGTTTTCAGTAATTTAGCGATTCAAAATATTCATACATTTTTTTTAATGTGCTTTATTTGATATATTTATTTTAGGTGTTACTCTTGTTTATATAAATGCTATAAATGTTTTTCAACTATAGCATGTCATTTTAAGTGAATTAGAATTAATAATTTCTCATTTTTAATAGTAATTTTGGAGAGTTCTTTGTTTTTTGGGGGGTTAGAATGGGAAGGTAATTAGGTAATAATTAATTATGAATGATTTCATACATTTTATTTAATTATATGTTTGATATTTATTATAGAAATTATGTACTACAGAATCTACTTTTGTTATATGCTATCTGCAGGCTGTTAAATTTGTAGGGGTGTAGGATGGGAAATCGATTAGGTAATAAATAAAAATTAATTATTAATTGTTAATTCATTAGTTAATTGATTTTTAATTATGTCATTTATACAATACCTAATTATTATTACACATAACATTTAACTGTGGGCTGCTAGGTTTGTATGGTGTAGGGTGGGAAGTTAATTGAGTAATAATTAATTAACAATTAAATATTTAATTTAATTTTAAGGATTTAAAATATGGAATACTGATTTATTTGACTTATAGTTAAGTTGCAGGATGCTAGGTTTGTAACGGTATAGAGAGAGAATTTAATTAAGTAATGAATAATTCGCTATTAAATATTATTTGAAAATTAATTATTTGATTTAATTTTAACTATTTAAATTGTGGAGTACTTATTTATTGTAATTATATTTTAGTTGCAGGCTGCTGGTTTGTAGGGATCTCAGGAGGGAAGTTGGATAAATAATCATTAATTAACATTTATTTTATTGATTTTGAGTATGTAAATTATGGAACACCTATTTTTCTAGTTATATTTTAGTTGTGGGCTGCTAGGTTTGTAGGGGTATAAGGTGGGAAGGTAATTAATTAATAACTGAATAAAAATGTAATAATTGCAAATTATCAAATAGTAAAATTAAACTGGTTAATTGTTTTTAGTTTTAAATTCATATGTTGTTCAAATTCTGCTTTATAACGTTTATGTTTATAGTTTAATATTTTTTCCACATTGATGGGGTTACTCATATATCTAATGTATATGCTGTGTTTGAAGTGTAGTACTTTCCCTACTCTTGCTTAGACTGCAGTAGGAAAAGTAAACTAATCCCTCAAAAGTTCAATACTTTCCCTCCTGTTGCATTATTTGGAATGGAAAAGTAAATTTCACCCCTCCGGAATTTAACACTTTCCCTACTGTTGCACAGACCGGAGTAGGAATGGTACTTTTACCCCTCTGAAGTCCACACATTCCCTATTGTTGCACTGTATGGACTAGGTATAGTAAAATTACTACTGTTCCGAGTGGTCATAATACATTGAATCTATCCAAAGTCCAACGCTTTCCCTACTGTTGCACAGACTAGAGAGGGAATAGTAAATTTTACCATTCCGAAGTCCAATACATTCCCGACTGTTGCTCTGTATGGACTGGGTATTGTAAAATTAACCCCTCAGAAGACCAACACTTTCCCTATTGTTGCACTGTTTGGTGTGGGAATAGTAATGTAAATCCCACTAAAATCCAATACTTTCCCTGCTATTGCACAGACTGGAGTGGCAATACTATATTTTACCCTCCTGAAGTCCAAAACAAGTGAATGCATCTTCTCTGAAGTCCAACCCTTTTTCCTATTGTTCTTTAGACTGGAGTTCGAATAGTAAATGTTACCAGTTCAAAGTCCTAAGCTTTCCGTACTGTTGTACTGACACGAGTAGGAATAGTAAATGTAACTTCTTTGAAGTCCAACACTCTCCCTAACACTACAAAAACTAAAATGGGGATAATATATTTAATATTCTTAAATTCCGATAGTTTTCCTACTATTAATTAGATAGATAATATAGCATTCATGTTTTTTAAAAAATATTTTATATTTGTTTATATTTTAAAATGTCTTTTAATGGTTATATTTAATTTGTAAATGTGTTTATTGGGGTTTAAACATTCTAATATTTGTATTTGTTGTCTACATTAATTGAAATATATTTTCTTATTGAATAGTTTTTATAGTTTTATTGTGTTTCAGGACACACAATAAGGTAATGGTGAATCAATTCCAAAGTAGAAAAGTCTTAGCAAAACAGAAGGACCCACCCCGTTCCGACCGTAGTCCAAGTTTGTTCATCAGACAATGAAAGACAACGTAGACATTTTTTCAGAGAATGTTACAAGGGATCTGTGTTACCCTTATTGAACTTCTATGAACAGAACCAAACATCACACTTGGAGAGAGACAAAACACTCTTTACCACCATCAATAAAATAAACAACTCAGTGGATGTGGTAGTTAAACCCTTGGATAAGGGGGGAATATAGTTTTGTGTGACAAGGAACTATACACATTAGAAGCAATGGTACACTTTTACAATTGAGACTGCTATAAATGAATATCAATGAAGGAATTCTAAGTCACAAAAGAACAAATTACCAGCAGAATGGAAAGCTGGAAAGAACACAAACTTATAAGTTGCGATTAATTCTGATTTTTGAAACATGACCATTCTATGATCCCAGTGTTATATATGATACCAAAAATACATAAAGACCTTTGCAGACCTCCCGGCAGACCACTCAGCAGACTGATGACTGCTGCTCAGAACCGAATATTAGAGAATGTGTCAAAATATATTGATTATGTTTTTATCTCCATTGTTACCACTTTTTTTATAAAAGATTCTAGAAACTTTTCATTTATAAAAGATTCTACTGATTTTTTTTAAACACATATGTGTCAGGAAATGGGAATCTAATATGCTACTGAAGACACTAGATGTGTCCACCTTGTATACTAGCATCATGCATCAGGGTGGTCTGAGGGCAACGCAGCACTTTCTTTAGAATGAGACCAATAGGCTATGCAATGCAAAATGAAATGCTGTTAAAAATGATGCAATGGTGTCTGACAAAAAATATCTTTTTATTTGATAACAAGCTATCCCAGCAAGAGCAGGGCACGGCCATGGGCACCTGCTTCGCACCCAGCTATGCAAATTTTCATATGGGCTGGTGGGAGGAGCAGGTAATCGGGGGTTAACCATGGAACAGTGGGCAGGGAATGTCACGATATGGCTTCAGTTAATTGATGATGTTTATGAACTGTGGCAGGGTACAGAAGCAGAGGTAGAACATTTTGCTCTGGACCTCAATGATAAAGCTTTTAATTTGAAATTCACAGGGAAAATGAGTAGAACATCTATAGAATTTCTAGATATTGGATTCTGGGTGGGTGAGACAAAAAATAGAAAAAACTATTTTCAGGAAATCCATGGTAGGCATTACAATCCTGCATGCTTGTAGTTCACATCTTGTCCCACTGATAAGGAGTATTCTTTTTGGTGAATTTTACTGTGCAAGGAGATTGTGTAGTACAGTAGAGGAGTGGAGGAAAAACTGAAACTGAAATGGCAGATCTTTCATACAGAGAGGATATCCTCGCTCAATATTAGATAGAAGCAGCATCAAAAAAAGATAGAGCCATAGATAGAGAAGCTGCCATTTTTACCCTCTCAAATACATCCAAGAAGAAATCTCTTACCAAGAATGGGCCCCATAGATTCATCTCTACATTTAACACACAACACGCTAGAGTCTGGGAGATCTTAGGAAAACATTGGGAGTTAGTGAAGCAGGACTCCGTCATAGGAATTATACAGATGAAATGACCATAAATCACCTATAGGAAATAAACCTGGTTAAGAGTTATTTCACTTCTCAAAACACAAATATAATCTGGTTTACTCCTAGAGATGGGTTCAGAAAGTGTTTGAAATGTAAGGCATGTAGAAATGGTGAAAATTTAACAACAGTGATCACGGCCTCCAATACAACCATAAGAATAAGGGGTAATTTGACATGCACATCCAGTTTTGTGGTGTATGTACTGAAGTGCCCCAGTAAACAACTTTATGTTGGAAGCACAACACTACCGGTACACAAACGTGTGCTACAACAGATACGAGCTATAACCAACAATAACTGCAGCCACCATACAGCTAGGCATTTCGAGAAATGTCATGAAAGGGACCCCACCAATCTTAGGTATAGCTGTATCGCCCTGCTCCCCAGAAAAAAAAGAGAGAAGGGAGTAGGGAGAAAGAGCTTAGGAAACTGGAAACATTCTCTATACTAGGATTTGACAGTAAAGAGTCAAATGGCTTCAACATTGAGGAAGAATTATCTACATACCTATATTAGCCCTGCCCCTGAGAGCCCACCTCAATCAAAGAAAACCATGTTAACAAGTTTGTAATGGTTGTTTATTTTTGAGAGGGCAGCACTAGTTATTTTGAACACAAAATCACACAAGAAACCTCACTGACACCTTTTATTACTCTTACTTTTCCTAACTCCACTTATTTTCCTTCCTTTTACCATGTGATTGGTTAACCATATGGATTATTTAGTCCAATATTAGAGCGGACATAGTATAGTCAAGTAGCCTAATCAGTTTGAGACTCAGGGTTAAAGTGTTCTAACAAACAGAATGAATTTGAGAAGCATGTAACTAGACACTTGACAGTGTCCCAGATGGGCAATACTTATATTTTAAACAGGTTACATTAGAGACTTCAGTTAGTAAGACATCCCTCTCTACAGAACCCGATAGAATAAGAGAATAAGGCAGCCACGGCCGGTGGTAGGTGTAACTGCAGGGTGGTGACGTAGGGAGGGGGAGGGGTAGGGTGGGGGGTTGTAATGTATGGATTACGAACATTAACAGGTAAGTAAACATATAAATAAATAAAACGAATTTTGTTGCGCCCACTGCATCGCATTTGGTGATGCAGTGCACACAACGAAATTTATTGTATTTATTTATATGTTTACTTACCTGTTAAAGTCCTTAATCCATACATTACAACCCCCCACCCTGCCCCTCCCCCTCCCTACGTCACCGCCCTGCAGTTACACCTACCACCGGCCGTGGCTGGAATAAGGTGGAGCCTATATGAAATTTGTTAGCAGATGGTATATCTCTTTTAAAAAGATGTAGGAGAGGCCAAAAATGCTTCTTAGAAATAGCACAAATCACTTTAAATAATATTGCTTTTTTCACTTTTTAGGTTTAATGTAAATTTTTCTTAAACTTTTTCAACTGCCACTTGCAATATGATAGCAAACCACATTACTTTGATTCTAGCACTTCAAACGTGTGGCAGTGATATTTGAATGAATTAATCTCATGAATGTAACACTTTTCTTGGAAGAGATCTAGATTATAATCCCTTGTGAACATTCAAGGAGTTGTGTAATATTGTACTTAATTTAAAATTGTAGATATATAATTGTTTCTCTCATTTTTTAACAATGACTGTGAGAAACATCTAAATTATTGCCATATGTGCACGTTTAAAGATGGAGCTGAGCCTAACTGTCATGGTATGCGCTTTTATAATGCTGCTTTCCCTTTTTCTATTTCTGTTCAAAGTGAAAAGTAGATAATGAATTTCACACTTGGCATTTTGACATCATGAACAAGGCTGTGAGAGGCAGCTGAAATGCATGGATGATTGAATCATTTCTGTAAATGTTAAATAAAAGGCTTTTGAATCCATTCCTGTGAGTGACGTTTATGTCCTGACGAGGAACTTTGCTGTGAAATACATATATGTATATATGTATATATATATATATATATATATATATATATATATATATATATATATATATATATTCCAAACTCCATTTCACCAACTGCCGCTCCTCTTGTCCTCGGATGCCTCCTTAACGCACGGTGAGATGCGTATATTATCGAAAACACACAGTTCAGATTCTTTAGAGCCGCTCCTTAATTAAGGACACTCAGGTCGTTCTTTGTAGTCCCATAGCCACATTTATTCAAAAGCGTTCTTCACACACATATCAAGTCAACAAACGCGTTTCGGCGTTGCCGCCTTCGTCAGTGTTGACTGACTGACAGACATTTTTTTTGTTTAAATAAAGCTTCACCATGACATCATGTCACATGATTAAAAACAACAACATAAAAGAAGGTATATCAATTTCATTCATTGTTATGTGGCGGCCATCTTGTAATGTCTACGTACATCAACATTCATGTATTCTGAAAGTATAAATCACAGTATTTTTTGCACATATGCAATTGTTATTGATACAGAGTCTTATATCATACTTGTAAATCGGTATTCTACCCTCAATCAATCCCTGAATGGGCTATTGATTTCATCAGATCCATTTCATAAATCAACATTATAGATGTACCTATGATCGGCCTATGCCTAGTTCGTCACGTATATTTCAATAATACTGCCCTGAATGGGCTCGTGACACCTCTAGACGACCGGAGATTTGGTTTTGCTGCAGGTCAATTTCAAACCAGGTTTCAACTTTTGTGGGAAAAGGAGGGAAGGGAGGAAAGGAAGGCTAGGGGGAAAAATTCCTTTCTTTTACACAACATACGGTGACTGATGGTTCCCTACTGCCATGTTAATTTATTGGGAAGACATCTCATTCATCCAATGTGCACCCACATCTCTTCTTCTTTATTTAATCTTACAGGATTCTTTGTTTGGAGCATTATGATATATTTGGACTCTAGGGTTCTCAATTTCTTGACCCAATCACCTCCTCTTTCTGTTTTTACCAGCTGGTCCAACACAAGAAAGCTTAACAAATTGCTATTGCTTTTGTGCATTTTTTCATAATGACGAGCCACCGGATAACTCTGGTCTTTTGTATTTATGGCTCTCATATGCTCAAGAATTCTGAGTTTAGTTTGCTTGGTGGTGCTGCCCACGTATTTTTTGCCGCACGGGCACAGCAGGCAGTATACAGTAAATTCCGAATTGCAGTTTAGCAATTTCGAAATTGTCATCTTATGTGATTTCCCTGGTACCTCATATTCCTTCACTCTCTGTGAGTTTTTACATGCCTTGCATTTCATGCAAGGATAAAATCCCACAGTAAGCATCTTTTTTCTTCTCTTTGATTCGTGATGGCTATTTACTAGGTGATTTCTAAGAGAATTGCTTTTCCGATAGGTAATTAATGGATACTCGGATAGCAAGCTTCCTATTACACCATCTGATTGTAATATGTTCCAATTCCTCTTCAGGGTTTGAGACATTTGGTGTGATTTGTCATTGAAATTAGTAATTACTCTTACTTTTGCATCTTTGTTTTTGGCTTTATCAATGAGCAAATCATCTCTAGATCTGGCATCACTTCTGTGCTCAGCTTATTTTAGAACACCTTTGCAATAGCCCCTCTCTTCAAACCTCTTTCTGGATTCTGTTCTCGCTCTAATGTATTCCTCTTCTGTGGAGCAGTTCCTCTTAATCCGTAGAAACTCTCCATACGGAATGTTGTTGGCCACATTGCGAGGATGGCAGCTCCCTGCATGCAGGATAGTGTTTCCCGCCGTTGGTTTCCTATAGAGAGCTGTCTGAATTTTGTTATCCTGTATGTACACTCTGAGATCGAGATAGAAAACCTCTTCCTTACTGATATGGCTGGTAAATTTTAGATTTTGTTGATTCTCATTGAGGATCCCAATATATTCCTCAGCTTCAATCTGTGTCCCACGCCATACGATGAAAAGATCATCTATATAGCGGGTCCAGAGTACTATCTTCTCCACCCAGTTCTCATTCGTCTCCGCCCAGGCCACGTGCTCCTCCCACCAGCCCACGAATAAATTCGCGTAGCTGGGGACGAAGCACGTGCCCATCGCGGTCCCCTGGAGTTGCAGATACAGTTGACCTGAAAACAGGAAAATGTTATTTTTTAAACAAAAGTCAGTAAGGTCAATTAACATTTGATTGTGTGTCCTGTATTTTAGAGCCCTTCTGTCCAGGAAGAATCTCATGGCCTTCAGGCCGTCTTCATGTCTTATAGAGGTATAGAGGCTTGCAATGTCCAATGTTATCAATATTAAGTCCTCTTCCCAAATCACCCCTTGTATTGTTCGTAAAAAGTCTTCTGTGTCCTTTAGGTAAGAGCTTAGATCTTTCACCAATGGTGCAATAAAGTTATCTATATAAATCGACGTTTTTTCCAAAACACTGTCCTTAGCTGACACGATGGGACGTCCTGGAGGCCAGATCTTACTCTTATGGACTTTGGGCAGATGATAGAATGTCGCTATTTGTGGATGTTCACACTTCAAATTCGCCCAATCCTTTACATCCATTATACCCTTATCTTTCCATTCACAGATTAGGGTATGGAACTTCGTGATGCTCTCCAGATATTTTTCTCTTTTAATGGGGGTGTAGTGATCAAGTTTTTTCAACTGCGAGAGTGCCTCGTCTTCATATTGTTGTTTTTTCAGAATTACTACATTCCCCCCTTTATCACTCGGCTTGATTACTATGTCCTCATCTTCTCTCAGGCTTTTGATGATATCCCATTCCTCTTTATTGAAATTTCTGTTTGCACCATTGAATTTCTTTTTCTGTAGATTTTTCATTTCTCCAATCACAACCTCTTGGAAGGTATCTATTGCATCATGACTGCTTTTCGGAATATATTTAGATTTTATAGTCATATTACTCTTACAGCCTTGCTGTGTGATTCCACCTACTTCCAAGATTTGTGTCGGTGATAGTGATGGATCCATCTGGGAATCTGATTCCTCCAGTAGTCCTCGTGCTATCGATATAGCCTCCAAGTCTTTTCCTGTTAAGATACCCAAACCTGTCTCTTCTTCTCTTATTGCAGGGGTATTGTCTTTAGGGTGTAGTTCATTGATTTTCATTAGCTTGACCTTCCTTACGAATTTCAAAATATCAATCCGTGTTTGTGTGTAATTGAAGGCTGGTGTGGGGCAAAAGGTCAGTCCCAGCTGTAAAATATTCTGCTCTTTCTCTGATAGTATTCTATCCGACAGATTGATTATAGTTTTTTCTTTGCTGTCGTTGGTCATTCCCATTTCAGTTAGTTCCATCTTCCCCCACGTCTGCTGTGAGTCATAATTGGGGTGGAACGACCCGTTGCGGCTTTTCCTGCCCCTCCTTGTTTTCCTTTTGTGGCTTCTGGGGGGTGGGTTCGTGGAGCCGGTCTTTGTCTCAGACGCCTTATTAGTTCGTACTCCTCAAAAAAATTAGAGGATGTAGATGGCTGTTCTCCTTCGGCGTCGTTTTTTTCCCCGCCTGTTGCTGTCGCACCGGCTTGTCTATTTCGATCTGTCCGTTCGTCTTCCGATACTTCGGATTCTTCTGTGCTATGCTGGGAGACCGCAGATTATTTTGTTCTCTTCGATTGCTGGTTTTTACGCGGGACATCATACTTTTTTGCAAATGTTAGTATGCGTCCATTCGCATAGTCCTTTTCGTCCCTAATGAATTTTGCTTGTTTCCTCGTTTTAATTACGTTTTCGTAATCAATAAGGCGTTGTTTCATGGATTTCCGCAAATCTTCACCTTTTTTCGTATCCTTGTCTTCACTGATTTTGATCTCAATCTCTTCAATTTCCTCTTGTAATTTCGCCCTATCTCTCCAGGCGTGCTTGATGAGTATCTTTAGCATTTGGTGTGTTGTCCCCGTCATAAACTCCGACCATTCTTGAAGGAATTCCTTATTCGGGCTTTCATAAGAAATAACGATAAATATTCTAAGTCCTCTTGGGACCCGCCCGACTTCTAAGTATTTTTGAAGACTTGTTGCCTCCCACCATTTACGAATTTCTTTTTCGTAGGTTTTCTCCAAGGTGGAAAACAGATTACCAAGGGTTCCCGGTATTGTTTTTTTCTTGTGCTTTTTCTTTACTTTTACCGCTTGTTTTTAAAACAAACAGGTTTCCTGCAGCTTCCTCTCTCTCCGTGTCAGTAAACATACTCTATTGTGAGAACGCTGTTATGTTAGATGGGCAGGGACTTCCGTTTCCAGACCTTACGAGGTTAGCCGATAAAAATGATAACGCCGTTCACTCACCGCTTCACGTTTCTCCCGTTCTTTGGATTTCTCCTACGTCCAGGACCGCGTTTTCACAGGGAGTGATTTGGCTCGATTATTCACAATTGTGCGCGAGTCAGTTTTCAACGGCTCGCTCGTGATCGGCGGGGCATGCAGTAACTTAAATTCCAAACTCAATTTCACCAACTGCCACTCCTCTTGTCCTCAGGTGCCTCCTTAACGCACGGTGAGATGCATATATTATCGAAAACACACAGTTCAGATTCTTTAGAATCGCTCCTCAATTAAGGACACTCAGGTCGTTCTTTGTAGTCCCATAGCCACATTTATTCAAAAGCGTTCTTCACACACATATCAAGTCAACAAACGCGTTTCGGCGTTGCCGCCTTCGTCAGTGTTGACTGACTGAGACATTTTTTTTGTTTAAATAAAGCTTCACCATGACATCATGTATTATGATTAAAAACAACATAAAAGAAGGCATATCAATTTCATTCATTGTTATGTGGCGGCCATCTTGTAATGTCTACGTACATCAACATTCATGTATTCTGAAAGTATAGATCACAGTATTTTTTGCACATATGCAATTGTTATTGATACAGAGTATTATATCATACTTGTAAATCGGTATTTCTACCCTCAATCAAGCCCTGAATGGGCTATTGATTTCATCAGATCCATTTCATAAATCAACATTATAGATGTACCTATGTGGCCTATGCCTAGTTCGTCACGTATATTTCAATATATATATATATATATATATATATATATATATATATATATATATATATATATATATGCACAGCAACATAATCAATACAAATATTTATTTTTCTTCAATTAGCATTGCAAGATTCTCTCTCATATGAAACACTCTGTTGGTTAAAGGGTTGATTAGAAGAAAAACTTCATGAGCAGCACGTTCACATTGAAAAATCAAAGCCCAAGCTCAGGTTGGTAGTTTCCATCCTTATTGTACCACTTTATATTGAGGATATGAATATTGTGATACAAGAATGTCATGGACAAAGTATCAAAGACCAAAATATTGAAAAGTAAGTGCATATGGAAAAAGAAGAGATTAACTGTTCCTAACTCCATATCTATGTACCTGAAGATATATAAATATGTGTATATGTATAAGCCACTCTGTAGTTATATTTAGGGTTACTAGAGAGAGAGATTTTTCAGATTTGTGTCCCTTTAACTTTGAACCAGTTTGACGAATGCATGTGGAACTTTGTAGACCTGTTGCCCCCGTTTAATTTTGGAGGACTGAAAGTTGTGTAACATTTGGTCAAGGGGCAAACAGAAAAAAGGGGGTCCCAAAATAGGCTTAAAATCCACTGCATTTTTCATGGACTTTTGGATTCCGCGTAGCACAATAACTATCAGCTGGATTTTTATGCAACTTAGCAATATACATATTAGGGGCTGCAAATGATTCTGTAGGGTACTTCAGGTAAGTTTAGAAAGTAAATGTTCAGTTATAGGTTTTTCAACTTAGTGACATCTTGTAGCACAAAACTACTAAAAGCAGTAAGGAAACCCAAAAATAAAACAAGACTGCATATCTAAAGTTTCAGATTTACCAAATGAACAAATGAAAAACCTTCTTTCTTATGCACCCTTGTGCAACAAAATGAAAAATTGCCTTAGCAGTTAACCACACAAACTACTATTTGGAGGACATGATAATTGGCCACTAAGAAACAAAGAATAATCTCAATGTTGATAACAATAACAAGGATAGCCTTTTGTTTACTTTGGCCTCCACATGGAGCTCAATCCTACTTAAAGTAGCAAGGAAGTCCAAAGAATAAACTAGACTCCATATGTAAAGTTTCAGATTTACTACATAAACAACTGAAAGACCAATTTATGTTCATACAGTAATGGAAATCCATAAACAACTACATAACTAATTCCATACATCTTTACCTATACACGTTTTCTTTACATTCTCTCTTGCTCCCAAAAGAAAACTGTGCCCAATTAGCTGAACAAAAACCATCTTCCTTATGTACTCCTGTTTAACAAATAGGAAAAGTGACCCAGCAGTGAGCTACATACACTACTATGTGGAGGACATTATAATTGGCCGTTAAGAAAAATAAATAGTCTTAATTTTTATAACAATAATTGGCTTTAATTCACTTGCAGCTTCATATGTATCACAATCCTACTAGAAGTGGCAAGGAAGCCCAAAAATGAACTATACTGTATATGTAAAGTTTCAGAATTACTACATGAACAACTAAAAGAGACATTTATGGTCACATGATTATGTAAACAAATAAGCAAATGCATCACAAATATAGCAGATAAAGGAAAGAAATCACATTAGATCTGAATGCCACTCTGTAGTTAAAGTAGATATTCCCAAAGATAAGAATTCCTCGTATAATACCTCCCAGAAACTTTCCACCCATTTGACAAATCACCACAAAACTTTCCAGACGTATATACTTTTCTACATTTTGGGATGATGTACATTTTTGTCGTGAGTCGTTAAGGGGGTGCAAAGATAAAAGGGGGCCCCAAACATGATTTTCCACCAACGCATTTTCCATAGACTATTGTATTTGAAGTAGCGTGAAAACGTCTGAATAGATTTACATGTAATTTGGCAGGATTATACATTATTGTCAAGAAATTATGCTTTTTGGGTACTGCAGTTCAGTAGGGTAAGTATTTGTTAAGTTATATGGCATTTAAACGTAGTCACTTCTGTCACTGCAGTACTTTTGCGGAATTTCACAAAATTTTTTGAAATTACTGCGGTACATTGCTGTAAACGTATTTAAAAATATATAAAAAAATACAAATACATTTCCCAACCTAATACCATTTTTAAAATGTGGTAATAGGTAAGGACCTACTACTTACCTACACCTCGGGCCCTGACACTGAGCACAGCCAAAGTGTAGTAAATAACATATGGCTGCCTTTTCATTTTAAAATAAAACAGCCATTACCCAATTATATTACTGTTCTGCCACCCTCCGGTCCTCCGTTATCAGGTAGCTTATTGTTTGTGGGGAGAGGGTAGGATTCCTTTCCGTTCGCGTGACTAGGAAGCGCCGGCCGCCATTAGGAATGGTCAGCGCTCTAGTCTTTCACACGCCTGGGGGCATAAATTAAACCGGGTTAGCGGCCGCGCACTGAGAAAGCAGACTTCTGTAGGTGCAGTCTGCAGTCGCTTTGTGTTGCTATGATTTAAAGTATTTTTAAAAATTGAAAACTGCATTTGAATGTTTTAGAGAAAATTGCACTAATTGACTTTTGTGCATTGTGGGGAAAGGGAGTATTTACTTTTTCTCAACAGGCATTGTAAAACTGTTCTGCCGCCCTCCGGTCCTCTGCAATCAGGTATCTGATTGTTTGTAGGGAGAGGGTAGGATTCCTTTCCGTTCGTGTGACTAGGAAGCACCGGCCGCCATTAGGAACGGTCAGCGCTGTAGTCTTTCATACACCTGGGGGCATAAATTAAACTGAGTTAGCGGCCGCGCTGCTGGCGCGTCTAAGGCAAGCCAGTCTGCGCCCGTCCACGCCTGACTGCTGCCAGCTGCCAGGAAATGCTGCCAGAACACCAACATATAGACCTTGCGCCAAGGGTATGCTATCCAAGAGAATGCCTGTTACAATGGAAGTGCTTGGATCCCTGTCTAGGGAGGAGATGTGTTCCTTATGAAAGCAAAGACTGGAGATGCCTGACGTGTAGCTGGTCTACAACTTCTATGAAATCTAAGTTTGGCATCCCTTGTACCACCATCAGGGGAGATCCCGCCAGGGTAAGAGAGCGTACTGGACCATTGATGCAGACTGTAGGCGATTCAGTCACATCCTTTAAGGGGTTGTATTTTAATGTTAGATCCATTCCTAAGCATGTGGCGGAGATCTGGGATATGCTAGATGAGACTAAACCTGATATCTGTCTTCTTAGTGAAACCTGGCTGAATAACGACGCAACGCCAGCACTAGCAATAGCCTTTCCTGCAGACTACATAGTAGTGCGGGTAGATAGATTGGGAAAGAGGGGTGGAGGGTTGGCAATTGCCACGCGCCCCCCTTTCCATATTAAGAGCTTAGATTCTGTCTCTAATTCTAACATAGAGCTGGTGATTTTTAAACTGCAGCATGGTCACAGGACTGAATGGACAGGAGCTTTAGTGTACCACTCGCCAGGAGGAAATAAGAAAGACTTCTGTATAGAATTATCTGAAAGGCTGGCCCCTTTTATATTATCAACGGATAGACTTTTACTTGTAGGGGATATCAATCACCACTTAGAGAAGGCCAGAAACGTGGACTGGGCTAGCCTGATAGCATCTATGGAATCCCTGGATCTTTTACCAGAGTAAAGAGTCCGACCCACTCGGCTGGCCATATTCTGGACAACATCTTCTCTAATATTCCCGAATTATTAGTCGAATCTCCATCTGGCTGGACGGACCATGCGAGTCTGAACCTTGCTTGGGCCCATCTTAAAAGTAGGGGAATTTTACAACCTCATAAAGAATTTCACAGAAGCTGGAAAAAAGTTACAGCCTCTGCTTTTAGCAAGGTCTATGCCCCTCCCTTACTTCAGTTAGCCGAGGATTGTAACCAGGCGTTAGATTTCTTCTAGGCCTCCCTTACAGAGGCTCTCGACTCTATCGCACCGCGGAAGCTGGTTAAATTACAGACCAGGGCAGCCCCTGCACCTTGGTACTCCAATACTCTTAAGAGAGAAAAAGCCTTGTGCAGAAAAAAAGAAAGGAAATGGAGGAAGTCTAAGTTCGAATTAGACGAGAGGAGTTATCGAGAGGTTCACAGAATCTATCGTAATAGATGTAATATAGCCAGAAGAACCTACCTAGGGCACGTATTGAAGGAGCTAAGGACTCCTCGCGTGAGCTCTTTGTTATTTTAAAGGAGTTCACCAATCCCAGGGCGAACAAACCCACTTCCACCAGCAAAGCAGGAGCTTTGTAATAACCTAGCGATGCATTTTACTAATAAAATAGATCTAATTTACCATGCCTTTGGCTCTGTAGTGAGAGCTTATGAGGGAGTCTCTTGCCAATTAAATTCCTGCTCCCCGACTTTAGACCATTTCTCTAGTATTACCAGTGAGCAGGTTGGTGCTCTTTTTGCCCAGGCAAAATCTGGATCGGTCTTAGATCCAGCACCACCAGCAGTTATGTTGGAGTTAGCACCGGTCATTGCTGACTCATTTGTAGAGATATGCAATATCTCACTTGAAACGGCAACTTTCCCACGTATATGGAAGAGAGCCAGTTTGAAACCTTTATTGAAAAAGGCATCAGCAGACCCAAGGGACCTACAGAACTATAGGCCAATATCTCTCCTCCCGTGCTGCTCTAAGATTCTGGAAAAAATAATAAATTGACAGTTGGCCAGCTATTTGGAAAAGAACAACATCCTGGATCCGTCTCAGTCTGGCTTTCGGGCCTCGTATAGTACTGAGACGGCCCTGCTAGAGATCACAGACTCGCTAAGGATGACACTAGACAGGGACTCTCCGGCCATGCTAGTGCTGCTCAATCTGTCAGCAACCTTTGACACCATCTCTCATACTATCCTGCTATGTAGGCTTAGAGAGAGTGGTGTCAGAGGATCGGCACTGGACTGGATGCTGAGTTACCTGTCAGATAGAACTCAAGCTGTCTAGATGGACTCATTTGTGTCACCTACCATAGCCGTGGACAAGGGGGTGCCTCAGGGCTCTATCTTGAGCCCAACATTGTTTAACATCTACGTTGCCCCCTTGGCCAGTATCGTCAGAAATTATGGGTTTGAAACCATCTCCTATGCTGACGATACGCAGCTGATAGTACACATTGGGGACAATCCAGCCGAAACGATGGCCAAATTTATTGGCTGCATGACGGCCATCGCCAAATGAATGAGAGACAATGTTCTACAGCTGAACTCCTCTAAGACAGAGATTCTGTTATTTGGGAAGGCAGTAGAATTGTGGATCACCTACTGGTGGCCAACAGAATTAGAGGAACCCCCTGCCCCTAGGGGATGGGCAAAGAACCTGGGGATCAAAATAGACAACAATCTTTCAATGGAAGAGCAGGTCAAAACTTTAGCAGGCACCTGCTAGGGGACCTTGAGGTTGGTCAGAAAGATCTTCCCTTGGATCCCTCGGACGTCAAGAAGAACCCGGATCCAGGCACTTTTGATGAGTCGCCTGGACTATGGCAATGCTTTGCTGGTGGGAGTGAGGGAGGATTTGTTGGCCAAGCTCCAGGTGGTGTAGAATACCGCAGCCTGCCTGGCACTGGATAAACCAGCACAAACTCCCTCCCTTCCCCTGCTGCGACTTTTGCATTGACTGCCCATAAGAAAGCGTGCCATTTTAAAACTGCTTTGCATGGTCTTCAAGTCTCTGCATGGGCTGGGTCCGTCGTATTTGGCTAACAAGATTGAACGTTACCAACCAGGAAGACAACTCAGGTCGAGTAACTGCAACCTGCTATGCGGCAGGAGAATCAAGAAAGTTAAAATGGGAGGACGTGCCTTTTCCTACCTGGCCACGACACACTGGAATAAACTTCCTGAGTCTCTCCGTGACTGCACTAATTTTGTTCAATTTTAAAAGCTACTTAAGACCTGGCTGTTTTGAAAATTGACTACGCACTTCTCCTCCAGCTGTTTCTTTCTCATGCCGAGAGATCCCTTGGGGGATGATTCGTGCGCCTTAAAAATTAGTTTAATAATAATAATAATATACCGGCTTGTCATCATGGTTTACCATGGCCCAAAATGTAACTAAGGCCTAGCTGTATTATTTGATTGTGGTACACTTGCCTCACTTATGGTGTTGCATGGGCAATGCAATAATTAAGTCTGATTTACAAAGGAACGCAAGGCCACCATGCATGGCCCTGCATTAATTGGTAAATCTGCATAATACAAGGCAACACATCTTGCTGTTCTGCGTTACTCTGCACCCCATAACCTACATTGCTGCTAAATTTCATAAACATCCATATGCCATACCTCTGTAGCAACTTCACTATATGCTATTCCAACCTACTTCATTCTCTACCTCTCCAATGTACGAGAATCCACTCTACCCCACGCCACGCTCTTACACTATACACAATGCCACTGTACACCACTCCAGTCTACATCACTTGACTGTACGCCACTCCACTGGATGCTACTCAACTATACACTATTCCACTCTATGCCATTCAACTGTATGCAACTCCACTGCACTCTACAACATTCCACTGTACATTATTCCACTGCATGCCACTCCACTTTACGCTACTCCACAATACACCACTCCAGTATATGGCACTACAGTCTACGCCTCTTCATTTTTTGCAATTTGATTGGACCGCAATCCAATGTACGCCACTCCACTCTATGCTATTACACTCAACCCTGCATCACTGTACACCACTCCAGTCTACACTACTCCATTATAAACCACTTCACTGTACGCTACTCCACTATACACCATTACACTCTACCCCACTCCACTGTACAACTCTCCACTCTACGCCACTCCACTGTATGCTATTACACTGTACACAACTCCACTCTACACCAGGTAACTCTATGCTATTACACTGTCTGTAACTCCACTCTACGCCTCCTCAGTGTACACCACTTAACTGTATTCAACTCAGCTATATGCTAGTCCAGTATATCCTATTCCATTCTATGCCACTCCACTAAATGCTATTCCACTGTATGCTCCTCCACTGTATGTCACTCTAGTGTATGCCACTGCACTCTATCCCACTCCATTCTACGCTATTCCATTGGACACCACTCCACTGTACACCACTCCACTGTATGCTATTATTCTCTACGCCTGGGGTCTCCAACCAGTAGGTGTGAGCTATTGTAGCTCTCCCGCTACCTCTTAGTAGCTCATCTGTGTGCAGCCCAGCTTATTAATTTAGAAAGCTTTTGCTTGGTTGAAATATTATGCATATAAAAAAATTGAAATTATACAACACTAATAATATTAATTGCTTTCAATACGTTTCATTGAACATAAGTAGCTCTCAGTACAGAAAAGGTTGGAGACCCATGCTCTTCACCATTCCAGTGTCTGCCACTCCAGTCTAAACCCCTTCACTGTATGCCACCGCACTGTACGTTACTCCACTATACGCTTATCCAGTTTATGCCACTCCACTCCAATCTACGCAACTCCACTATATGCTAGCTGCTCTACGTGACTCCAGTGTTCCTCACTCCACTCTATGCCACTCCAGTGTACATCAATCCACTCTATGCCACTCCATTCCACACTAGTCCATTGGACGCCACTCCACTCTATGCCACTCCACTATATGCTAGTTCACTCGACCCCACTCCACTGTACACTACTTCAGTCTACACAACTTCACCATACTCCTCTCCCCTCTATTGCTATTCTTCTCTATGCTATTCTACTGTACGCTACCTCACTCTGCGCTATTTCACTGTATGCCACTCCATTCTGCACTATTACACTGTAAGCAAATGCAATACTTGCACCTCTACTGTATGGTATTCCACTCTACCCCACCCTACTGAATACCATTACACTGTATGCTATTACAATCTACATTGTCCCCCCCAGTGATGGGTAGCTAACCCCCTCCCCAATCTGACACAGGGACCGAAAAGACCCAGAGACGCTATGTCTGAGAGCGATGCGGCGGATCTCGCCTCTTTGTATGACAATCCTATTGCTGTCACCCCCAATCCAAAATCCAGGTGATCACCGGACTAGGAAGAATCAAGGCCCCCCCAAACTCACCTAGGCCACCGACCACCCGCACTAACATCCCCCCGGCCCCCCTAACGAAGAAACCCAAAACAGAGACGACCCCCACACACTGCATGCTCATAAACTGCAGATCAGCAACCAAACATGCCACAGAACTAGCAGAATTGATCCTCACTCATCACATTGAAATAGCATTCATCACCGAAACCTGGTGTAATGATTCCTCCCTTCCACTCCTGAACACTCTTGCCCCCCCAGGCTTTACAATCAGCAATGAAGACAGAAAAGACCAAAGAGGAGGAGGTTTAGCAATCATCCACAAAGACAATATTTCAGTGACGGAAACAGACTCCTCTAACTACAACACCTTTGAGTGCCTAACTGTCAACATCAACACTTCCAACAAAAAAACACTAACCTGCCACCTTATCTACCACTGCCCTGGGCAACTCCACCACTTTCACTGAACACTTGTCTGACCAATTTGCCCACTGCTCACTACGGGACTTATTCTGGGCGACCTCAACCTACACTGGAACAAAGATAACAATCTGCTAATCCAACACCTGAGCGAGTTACTATGCAATAACAACCTCACAAAACACTGCACAGAAACAACTCACAGATTGGTCTGACCACCACTTAATCCTTTTCCACCTCACTCAGCCAGCAACTATACAACCCCCCACCCAAGAACAGCCTAAATGGACCAGAAATCTCACTCAGATCAACATGACTGACCTGGAGGAAAAAGTCAACTCTCTCCTCACTACCCCCTCGGATGATCTATCCACGACAGAGCTCACTGACCACTACAACACATCCCTGACATCCATTCTAAAAAAGATAGCCCCTCTGAAACTGAAAAACCCAGGAACATCCCATCCAGATCCTGGTTCAATACGGACATCAACAACAAAAGGAGACAATTTAGAGCCATAGAAAGACTCTGGAGAAACAACCCCTCTGCTAGCCTTCTTGAACAATTCAAAGCAGCTCAGTGAAAATACAAAAAACACATCCGTAATGAAAGAAACAACTTCTTCTTCTCCGCCCTGGACAATGCAAAAAACAGGCCCAACAAACTATGTAAAATCATCAAGCAACAAATCACAAAGCCCCCCGTTCCCTCCACCCAGCCCTCCAAGTAACTGTACGAAAACTTCGCCATCTTCTTCGAAGAAAAAATCTCCAAGATTGAATACTCGCTAGACACCAGCACCGATCCTGCCTGCAAAAGCCTGCCCCCAGCTCCAATAGAAAGCACATGCCTACACCACACAACTATATGGAAGTCCATCAAACCCATCATGGAAGCCGAGATTATCAAGCTAATCTCCACCTCCAAACCTGCTTCTCACCTCTTGGACTCCATACCCACTTAATTTACGAAAAACTCAAACTCTCCATACCCCCTTTCTGATGCAGGGTCATCAACAGCTCCCTGAGATCCGGCATCATACCTGAATGCCTCAAAGTCGGCCAAGTAACGCCACTACTAAAAAAAACAGGCCTTGACTGCATGGACCTGAACAATTTCAGACCTGTCTCCAATATCCCCCTCCTATCAAAAATACTTGAGAAATGCATCCTTTCACAACTGACTCAACACATGGACAACTTCAACCTTCTTGACCCCCACCAATCAGAATTCAGAAAAGGTTACAGCACTGAGACAGCAATCCTCAATATCACAGATGACATCCATAAGTCACTGGACTCCGATCAATGCTGCCTTCTCATTCTCCTTGACCTATCGGTAGCTTTTGACACGGTAGATCACTAACTTCTCATCAAGGCCCTACAAGAAAGGGTTGGTGCCGATGAGAAGGTCCTCCGCTGTTTCACCTCTTTCCTCCAGAACCGCTTGCAAAAGATAAAAATCTAAAACTTTACCTCCGACCTCCACCCCGTCAGCAGAGGTGGATCCCAAGGCTCAGTACTCTCACCACAACTGTTCAACATATGTATGGAACGCCTCACCACCATACTTAAAAAGGTGAATATCCCCTTCCACCTATACGTCGATGACACCCAGATCTATCTAGAACCTCCTTCCCAGACGACATCCTCAGACTTAACAACACTCTAAAAGAAATTCAACGCTGCCTGTCCCAAAATCACCCTAAACTCAATCAGGACAAAACAGAGATTCTCCTCATCTCCAACAAAGAAGAGAACCCACAAATTGCAGAATGGCTTAAAGCTATGGATGCTCTAAGTGGTAATCTCACCCTGGCTATCTCCGAAAAATCTTCAGGAATCACACTAGACCCCAAATTGGACCACCCACATCAAAAACTCTGCAAAGACTGCCTTCCTCAACCTAAAGCTTCTCTTCAAAATTAAACCATTCATCCCTACTAAAGACCTCAAACAAGCCATCCAATCACTGGTGCTATCCAGACTCGACTATGGCAACGCAACCTTAACCGGAGCCACAAAATCCCACCTGGCTCCCCTCAAAACAACCCTCAACGCAGCAGCCAGAATGGTCACTGGACTCAGGAAATACGACCACATTTCACCAGGACTAAGAGAACTAAAATGGCTCCCAGTTGAACAGTGAGCTAATTTCAGAACGGCATGCCTCACGCACAAAGCCCTCCACACTGGAAAACCGGACTATCTGGCCGCCAAACTCAAGAGGGCTGGGCAGACAAGAAACATCAGGAGCTCGAACTCCCTCCTTCTCATCCCTTGAGAACACGCAAACATAAAACAGCTGCGAGGTCATTTGCTGGAAATACACCAGAAATCTGGAACTCCATCCCAGCAGATATCAGAACTATCCCGTCCTTCACAAAATTAAAAAAACACCTAAAAGCCCTCCTCCTTAACTGCTTCCTCCCGAATGGATAGCCACCATCCTCATGCTATCCCTGACGCCGGTGCTCTCTGGCTATACACTGCTCAGATCCTCTTCCGTCTGCTTCAAGACAAATGTGCAATAAAATTAAGCTGCCTCAAGATTTTTGGACTACCTCAATGAAGCATTCAACAAGTCTACCTCAGGACTCAATCACTACCTCAAGAAGCCTCAGCACTCTTGGACTGCTGAACTTTATGTTTAAGACTGCTCCACTATGTTAACTATCATGAAACACTGTTGTAAAGCGCTCCGATACCCTCGGGTCAGGTCAGCGCTATATAAAACTCCAAAAATAAAATACATAAAATACACCACCCCACAATACACCACTCCAGTCTACATCACTTCAATGTATGCCACTCTACTGCACACTATACAATATTACACTCTATGCCACTTCACTTTGTGCCATTCCAGTCTACACTACTCTCCTCTATGCTGTTCCGCTTCATGCCATTCCACTCTACGCTACTCCACTCTACACCACTCCAGTCTTCTCCTCCACTCTATATAACTCCACTCTCCAAGACTCTACTACATTGTATGCAAATCTACTAGACTGTACTCCACTCTCTCCCTGTACACTCCACTGTCCAAATTTGCACTCAACTTTATGCTTTTACACTCTATCGTACTAGACTCTTTTCCACTCTATGGCACGGTACTCCAATTTGTGACACTTTAATCAACTGTATGCTATGTCACTCCACTCTACTGCCACTATAGTCTACGACACACCACTCCACTCTATGACAATTTACTCCAGTCTACACTACCCCACTCCAGTGTACTCCACTCAACTATACTCCACTCTACTCCACTTTATCCCACTCTATGCCACCAAACTATACTCCACTCTATGCCGCTCCACTGTGCGACACTCTACTCCACTGTATGCAACCACACTCTACAACACTGTACTGCACTCTATGCAACTCTATGCCACTCTACTCCATTATGTGCCCATCCACTCTTCTCCACTGTACTACACTGTACACTCGACAACACGCCACTCAACTTCTTTCTCTGATATACCACTCCACTATGAGACATGGCACTCCACTCTATGATACTCTCCTCCACTGTACTTTTCTGCACTGAACTTGACAATACTCCACTCTATGACACTATTTCACCCTGCTCCCGTCTAAAATACTGTACTCTACTCTGACAGTCTATGACACTATATAACCCTTTACAACACTGCTTAATGTGCTACTACACTCTACTCTACTCAATTCCAATCTACAGTATACCAGGCTATGACAATAGACTTTACAACACTTCACTGTACTGTACAACACTCCACATAACAACCTTCCATTTGTGACACTGGACTGTAGGATATGAAACACATTTGGATTGAAAATGTAATAAAGCATTGAAATTCAATGAAAAAAACAAAGGTTACAGCTTAGTTATAGTTAGGAAAATATATTTCCCTACGCAAACCATGTTTAAACTACACAACCTTTAAAAAATCTAAAGTTACAGTTCTAACTTTCTTTTACAATTTATCAACCACCTTTAAATTACTATAAGTAGCGGACCTCCTTACACACTCTTTTCAGCTCGCTACTAACTATAACTCGCCACTCTACCATGCACTTTGTTCTCACAAATAATGATAGTTCAAAGTGCATCACTACACTGTACGAAACTCTCTTCCAATGCACTGCAGAACACTACAATCGACAAGACTAAACTATAAGACACTCTACTCCACTGAACTCCACTCTATGCCACTGCACTGCACACCACTCTGTTACACTCTATGCCACTCTACGACATGCTATTTGATGACACTCTACTACACCAAACTCAATTTCATGACAATCCAGTCGATGATATTTCACTGTACAACACTCAGCTTTACTGTTCGACACACCACTAAACTATATAATACGCCGCTCCACTCTATGATACTCTACTCCATGATATGACACACCATACCACTCCACTGTATAACACTTTACTCCACTATATGCTATGTCACTCCACTCTACCTGACTCCACTCTATAATACCCCAGTCTATGACTCTAGAATCTATGACACTCTCCTTCACTCTTCTGTACTGCGCTCCTCTTTATGGCACTCCAACCAATGGAACTCCACACTGCAAGTTGAAACCTATTTTTTTGTGTTCAAAATATTTTATTAGGAATTTTTGTAGACAAGACAACCAAAAAAGATACATTGTGGGGAAATATATATATAAAACAATAGTATAAACACTAAAATATTATCATAAGAATATCAATATACCAAAAGTCTACTAGTGTCATAAAAACAGTAAAATTATAAAGTTAAAGAAAGAAACAAACATGGCTACTCCTCAAACACTAGTTATACAAAACTGTAAATAGAGGCAAATAATGTTATTGAATATTTTATAAATAAGTATTAATATAATCGTCAATGGTTTCCATAACTGTTGAAATGATGATATATATTTTATTGGTTCCTTGTAAGATAAGTGAGCACCAGATCTAATAAAAGTAATTTAATAGTAATAGAGATAAGGAGATTCAAAAGTTTAGAATGGGATTCCGATAAGACAGATAGTCGGACATAGGATTTACCAATAAGTATGCAGTAAGTAAGAGTCCCAGAAATAGGAAATATTTTAACAACGATATCCCAAACATTCTTCCAAAATTGAGCTATTACATTACAATCAAAAAGCATATGTTACAAAGAACCATCATAAAATTTGAAGTTCCAACAAAGTGGGGAGTCTATAAGTTTAGCCTTAAATAGTTTATAGGTAGTCCATAGACAATTGAACAAAAAAAAAGCGTTCACTTGGGATAATGATACAGGAAACCATCCTGAAATATTAATGGTCCATATTTGTCTCGACTCTATTAACAAAAGAGTCAGGGAAAGTTCTGCATTCCAAAAAGTGGATAAAAAGGTAAGGTTAGTAGCATTTGTACAATGAAGTTGTTTATAACATTTGGAGACAGTGTGGTGGGAAGCAGAAAAAGCTCTAATACAATTGACTAAATCTGGCGGGGGCATATTTGGAAAGGTCTTAAACAGTGTTACAAAGAATTTCATATTTAAGGGTTTCGGTATTGGGTAACATGAATCTAGCTTGTAGTTCAGAAAATGATAACAGAGCATTATCTTCATAAATATCCTGGAGAAAGAAAATGCCTGACAAAATCCATACTTTCCAGAATGCAATTGTATGGATAAATTTAATGTGGGGATTATGCCAAAGTACAATCATAGTAGAGTTTGAAATGTGTGATGAAAAGGAAGCATCAAAATCAGTAATAATACATTTAGTGGATGCAATGATGGGGGAAGATTTTAAGAGTTTATGTGAATTAGACATAGATAAAAGTGATGGAAGAAGAAATGCCGAAACTAAGTTACGTTCAATCATTAACCATTTGGGGGAATAGTTAGGGTCCAAGCATATGAACCAAAGTGAACCTTGTTTTAAAATAAATGCGTTGTGGTATTTGAAAATATTGGATATACCAAATACTCCATTTAGTTTAGACAGTTTAAGTTTAGTATATGCAATACGAGGCAGTTTGTGATTCTATATAAATTTAGAAATAAGCTAATCAATTTTTTTGTTGACTGAGATCATACAGGGATCATAGGCAAGGTATACAAGATAATTGGGGTTAATACCATTTTTATGGTTTCAAGTTTCCCCCGCCATGATAAGTGTAGTGTGGACCATAGGCACATTTGGTAAAGAAAGAGTCACAATTATGAGTAATGAAGTATTTTAAGGGAAGTGAAAAGAGTTTACCTAGATATTTAATTTTTACTTTATGCCATATAGTATCAGTATTGTCCAGTATTGAGGGTGTACAGTGAACATTCAAGGGAAACAATTCTGTTTTATGAATATTCAAGGTATAACCAGAAACAGTAGAATATTTACGTATAACATCTAAAACCACAAGTAAAGATGTGGCTGGATTACTAAGATATAGTAGGACATCATCTGCATAAGCAGACGTTTTAAGGTTAACATCAGCTAACATAATTCCTTCAATATCAACAGAATTTCGAATGTGGGAAAGAAAAGGTTCAGTTGTCAATAAAAAAAGAAGAGGCGACAATGGGCAACATTGTTGGGTTCCTCTATGAAGAAAAAGGGATTTGAAAATTATCCATTAATGAAATGTGGGGCAGAAGGGGAGCCATATAAAGTAAATATAATTTTTATAAAATGATTCCCAAAATTAAAAGAAGAGAGTGTTCAAAAAAGAAATTGCCAGTGAACTTTATCGAACACTTTCTCCACGTCTAAAGGTAGTAGGCCAGCAGGAGAGGTGAGGGTAGAGGCCTTATCAACAACATGAAAAAAGTGTCTTGTGTAATTCATAGAAAAACGTTTTGACATAAATCCAGATTTATCAATATGAATAAGGTTTACAACCCTGGTTAATCAAAGAAATAGGACGATAATTTGAAACTTTGGTACGGTTTTTATCTGGTTTAGGTAAAACTATAATTGATACCTCTGTAAAAGAACCATTGAGTAAACCAGATTGAGTAAATGTAGTGAATAGATGATGTAGGCGAGGAATAAGAGTGCCAGCAAAGGTCTTGTGAAATTCAGCAGTAAAACCATCAGGGCCAGGAGAATTTTGAGGTCTAAGTGATGGAATACACATAAAAGTTCATCAGTCATGATAGGATTATCTAATTTAATTTTATCAAGCTGGGAAAGTTGAGGTAGATTGGCAGAGATTAAAAAGTTATCGATAATTTGAGAATCTAGAAGGCTTGGGCCACAATATAATGAAGAGCAAAATGTAAGAAATTCATCTGTAATGTCTGGGGTAGAAACAGCAACTGTACCATTTTGCTTGTGGATAGCATGAATTTGGTATCTATCTTTCTTGATGTAGATATATATTGCTAAAAGTTTTCCTGACTTAGCAAAATGAGATTTTGAGAAGTCGTTCAAATTTTGCAATATGTTTTTCGAGGTGTAACAATTTGGTGTTAAACTATTTATTCTCATGCACCATTATAGAAATAAAGATTCCTCTTAAATAGGCCTAAAAAGCATCCCATTTTACAATAGTGGAGGTGACATCATCAAGATTATGTAAAAAATATTCATGAATAGCTTTTAAAATTGTATCTTTATGAGCGTCTTGAAGAACAACATCAATATTCATGCGCCAACAGAAATAAGAGACTGAAAAATTACCTGTTTGTAAGTGAAGCGAGATTATTGCATGGTCTGAAATATCAATACTACCAATAGTAGGTTTAGTTATACTTTTCACTAAGTCTCTAGACACCAGCAAAAAATCTTCACATGAATGAGAGTTGTGTGGATTGGAGAAAAATTGGAATTGTTTCTCGGTGGGGAAAGGCAGCCTCCAAATGTCAACCAATTTAGTGTTTTTAAATAACGTTCTGAGAGAATGAAACGCTTTGGGAGGAGAATATTGATCGAGGACAGTCTATCTAAAAGGGGGTCACTAATCAAATTAAAATCGCCCCCTAAGATTAAAGATACTTTCCCTAGTTGAAGAATTTTAGAAGTAATGTGAGACCAAAAATTAGGGCTATCTGCTGTTGGTCTATAAATATTAAATAGGTGTAAAATCATATCCCCACTTTTAACTTTTACTAAAAGAAATCTACCTTCTGAATCAGATGTTTTGCCTAAAAATTGTTGCTAAAGAAATTTTGAGAAAAAAAAACCACTCCATTCTTCTTAACTTGCGCCGAAGGAGATAATCTGGCCAACCCATTTCCTTTGCATGTATGCTAATATGGTGTCGTCAATGTGAGTTTCTTGTAAATAGACTAAAATCTTTAATATTTTAACTGGATGACGTAAACCCTTGACACTTAAAGAAATAACTTTAACTTTAGGAGAACTATTCATAATTTATGAGATAAAGAAAGAAGGAAAGTAGAGAAAGAGTGGAGAAAGAATATATACCCTTACAGCGCATGCAAATACATTGCATGTCATCACAACATGGTCGTTACAACAACTGCGATGTTAGAACGCATACCATTACATCGCACGTCATTACTACGACTTGCTGTAGGGGGCGCACTGGACTTAGGAATAGTATTATTTACTATTCCTACTCCAGTTTGTGCAACAGCAGGGAAGTTGTTGGATTTAAAATCCAACACCAATGTTGTGCGCCCTACAGCAAGCCAAAGTAATGACTTGCGATGTAATGGTATGCATGGTAACAACACGGTCATTGTAACAACTGCATTGTAATTGTACCTTGTTGTGGAGACCGCGTTGTAAACGCTGTTTCCCATGGAGGAATTGCAATATACAACAGGAGTATTATAGGAAACCAAAGAAGTAGCCAATGGACATGGAGGACATAAAAAAACATATATATATATATATATATATATATATATATATATATATATATATATATATATATATATATATATAGGAATAAAGGGGGTCTTTGCACCTACATTTCAAATACACTAAATGTCATGGCCATTAAATCTATTACTGACTCCGATTATTATCAGCATTTGGAATTGAAAGTAGGAAGAACCCAATTTATTAACATGATCAATCTTTATAACAATATGCCAAAGGCAGAGTTAATCAAAGTCTCTGAAGAGATTCTGCAAAGTTTAATAAACTTGGACGATAACGGGTCTGCGGGGAGATGTGTTCTATGGATGGGTGATTTTAATTGTTTTTTATGCCCTAACAGCAACACGGGTGCTTGTGGTTTGGTTAACAATAGAGTCGATCCTTGTACCCATTTTCTCCACACGACCACTGGGTTTTAATAATCTTTTATTTCATTTAGATCTGGGTATTGTAAACGAACTTTGCAACCCACAGATTCCCTTTATGTCAACTTTTAGTGGTAGAGGTTGTAATTCTGTGATAGATTTTGCATTAATTTCTAATAGTCACTCTTGCCATGTTCTTACTTTTGAAACATGTGAAATAGCAATGAGTGACCATTTCCCAAACAGTTTCTTCCTCACTTTTGCAGTAGTTAGTAGGAAAAATACAGATTTAATTGAAAATGTATATAGTCACAGAATAAGTTTGGCGAGGAAGAACGGTTATTCCATAAAATGGATCAAAGTAGAGCCGATCGCCTTCTTTGAAACCTTACTTAAGACTAGATATAAAGAATTTAAAATATGCCTTTAGGATAATGATGACTGTATTGCGGTAACCACGGCCTTTTGCAGCATCTCGGAAGAAATTCGTAACATCTTGACAGGGGGATGGAAGAATAAGTTACCCAAGGAATATGGTTGGTTCGATTCGGAGTGTAGTAAAACCCACTCACACTTAAAGAGGACACTTAAAAGCGAATCCAAAAACACTCTGGAAATTAGAGCCGCCAGATCTATGTATTACACTGCAAACAAAAACGAAAAAAGCAATTAAAGCAGGAGGCTTGGGATGCTTTGCACCAAGCCTGCCTGACAAAAGATAACGTAGGCTTTTGGAAGGCGGTAAATGCCCCCTTCTTCGCAGACAGGAAGACTGATTCGATAGAGGTGGCAATAGACGAGGGTACCTGGGTCAACTACTTTACTAAATTATACAAAAAAGATGACCCACCTGAGAATTTGCATGTCGAAATATCTGAGGCGGAGGTAAACATTGCGGACGGATTATTCCCGATAGACATTGCTTTTTCTCTTCCTGAAATTGAAACTGCTATAGCAGAGAGTGCTGCAGGAAAAGCTTCAGGTCCGGATGGATATATATAAGAACAATGTTAATCTATGGGCGCCCCTACTCACCAACGTTTTAAATAGCTGCAATAAAATTGGTTTCCCTCCTACATGGCAAGAGGCGATCGCGGTCCCAATTTTTAAGAAAGGAGACCGCAATGATCCAAAATGTTACAGACCAATTTTATTGCTTGATTCTCTGATGAAGGTGGCGGGAAGGATCATACTAAATAGGCTGCAGACATGGTCAGAAGACGCAGGTATTCTCTCAACATTTCAATATGGTTTTAAAAAGGAGTAGGCACTGTGGAACAAGGATTAAATTTAGCAATGTTAATAGGTAAATATGTGGTGGCTAAAAAGGATAACTTATATTTAACATTTGTTGATTTAAGCTCGGCTTTCGACTGCTTGGATCATAAAATTTTATCGGATACATTAAAGCAAATAGGCATGGATGCGATCCTGTTGAATTTTATTAAAGAATTATATCAGGGGGCCGGTGGGAAGGTACGGTTTCGGAGTAATGGCGAATGTACTACCAAATTCCCCATAAACAAAGGAGTCCGGCAGGGATGCATACTTGCTCCGTTTTTATTTAATTTATATATTAATAGCGTGGCATCCCACCTTACTGAAGATAGTCAGGACCACCCCCAAATCGGAGATCGCCCAACCCCCATTTTATTATACGCAGACGACGCGGTGATCATGGCTAGGACACAAGTCGGTCTGCAGAGAACGCTTACTACCTTCTCAAACTACATGAGCGCTAGAGGATTAAATATCAACCAAAGTAAGACCTTTAGCATGTGCTATTCGGCTAAGAGAAAACCCCAGTGTAAAATATTTCTATCAAACACTAAGATAGAGACAACAAATATATTTTCCTATTTGGGAATTATCTTTGACAAGAAGGAGACATGGCGTTCAGCAGCCCTATTGCAGAAATTACCATTCTCACGTGCTATTGGAGCAGTGAGAAGTTTTGCAAACAGGTTGGGGGGCCGACCAGTGCAGGTTATGTTGGACATATATAAATTGAAATGCGTGTCCACAGTAACATATGGTGCAGGGATCTGGGGGATTGCGGATACTAGCGAAATACAGCTTTGCGAGAACGCATTCCTCCGGTACCTTCTAGCAGTCCCTAGGTCTACCTCAACATATGTGTGCCATAAAGAATTGGGCATAGTCTATATTTCTGACCTTATTAAGGTTAGCCCTATCCTGTTATGGCACAAGGTATGGACATCCGAGGAGACCGGACTTAATAGGGACATAATTCAGGATTGTTTGAAACTACAGGGGGCCCTTGGCATTGATTGGTTGATATATGTAAAGAGCTTCTTGAGAGATATCGGACATCCTGAATTCTTTGACTCCCCAACCAGTCTTGTAACTACATCAAGAAAAAAGCTGAAAGAACTCTGTCTCCTCGTTTTGGAGAACAAACGCTGGCAGCTAGAGGGTAATAAGTCCTCAGTATTGGAGAATCAACTGATTCTACATGGGCAGGTCATTCAGCAATACCTTATTTCAATCCAAAGCAACTATGCCCGCATGCTACTGACACGTTTTAGGGGGGGAAGCTTTTTTAGATTACTTACTTTCCCTGAGGTCAATTCTTGGTCGAAAAACTTGATTTTGTGCCCTTGTGATTACACATCTGCTCAATCGATGCTACATTGCATCTTGTTTTGCAAATTTTATACTCTCCCAAGGGAAAAATATTTAATATTCCTATTGAAAAAGTGGGGCATGAGACAATGCAGACCGGCACTTTTGAGACAAAAAATGTTAGAAGATGAAATGACCACGCATCTAACGTCAATGTTTTTAAAAAGTATCATTAGACATAGACTATCAATGAATTAATTAAATCCTGTATAATAATACATGATTGTTATACCCTCGAACCCCAATGACTATATATTTTAATGATCTCGATGATCAGGACTATGCACTTTAAGTTAATGCTATTAAATTACACTATCAATGAATAGACTATAAATTTGTAAAACATCGCACTTTGCAACATCTTTGCTCCTTTGCTATGCACTTTGTGTTAATGCTTTTAAATTAGATTATCAATGAATAGATTAAAACTTGTAAAAAGTCGCACTTTGCTATACCTAGCTTCCTGTGAATCCCTATTTTTATGCTTTTTGATGATCATCTATCTCCTGCTTTTAACTGTATATTTACCTGTGCTTTTGTGATTTTCTTTTAACTGAAATCGAATAAAGCTATTCTTGAACTTGAAGATATATATATATATATATATATATATAATAGAAATGAACATACATAAACAATGAAGAGACAGACATATGCATCTCAGAAGAGGGAAAAGAAGAAGGAGGGTTCACCCGTACTAAAGGACTATCATAATAATAACAGGTGTAATATTAACTAGATGTCAATATACCTACGAATTACCACACAAGAAATAAAGCATAAGTACCAATATTATTTCGATAAGGTCTTCCAGCTGATGAATGGATTTTGAAATATCGCCTTTTCAAATATGCATGATAGATGGATCGAAAGTCCACACTTGAAGCCAGAGTCTCTCAGTATTGGTCTCAAAGCTGCAAAATATCGTTGTATTGCAACCGTCTCCTTGGCGAAGTCTTGATGGATGAAAATATTCGAGCTATTCACTAGAAGAGAAGGAATTTCACGAGCTGCCTTCGGGATAAGAACAAGATGATGATGGCATAGAACCTTGAAGATGACTTGCCTGGGTTTAGTTTGACCTGGTTTATGATGAGATGGAATGTGATGTGCTTTATCTATCTCTAGTTTTTCTGAGAACTTTACATTCAACAAATTAAGCAGTAAACTCTCTAAATTTCGCCTGCAATCATTCCCTTCAAGATCTTCAGTCAAATCAAAACTACGTATATTATATTGCCGATTCCTGTTCTCAAACTCAAGTAATCTAGGAATAATGAAGGGGATTTTCGTAACCATTGGCATTATTTTATCCGTTTTGGTGATAACATCATGCAGCTTAATCTCATTATGTGTAACCTTCATGTATTTTCTAATATTTTTAATTTCCATGGCAATATTATCAGTGTTTGTTCTAACAGCCTTTAATTCCTCTAGAATAGTAGCAAGGGAGGGTTCCGATGAATCTACCATCTTTGACTTCATAGGTGGAGGAGAAATTGTTTGTTTATGCTTATTTGCTGTAGATTTCCTTTCCATTCTTAATAAAATGAATAAACCCAGGCAAAAGTAATCAAAAATTGCAATAGAAATAAAGTTAAATATTACAAACCGGTGAAGCAGCTAAAACCAGCTGTGGGATGAAACCAAGGCGGAAGCCGCGCCCTCTCTAAGTGTAGTACTCCGCCTCCCTGACTGGAACCTTGGAGCACGCTGAGGGAAGTCTCGGTAAAAAAGAAACTGTAGCCAGAGGAAGTCCAGAAATCACCCAATTCACCAGAAAAGCGGCAAAAAACACTCTTCTTGTTGCAGGTAAACGATTCTTGTGGCAAGAAATGCAAAAATCCTGTGAAATTGGCTTATTTTACCTCATCTTAAGGTTGAATGAGCCGGAGTTTAATTACGAGCCACCATCTTAGATTGCGCGCTTACGTGTCTCGAAACATTTTTTTATAAAAAAAACACTAATATACAATGTAAAAAGCAAAGGTTAAGGATAATTTCTAGTTAGAAATGCCTTATGTATTCTTTCTATACAAATTCAACTTAACATACAAAACATTCAGAACTGTACCGTTATAATTATGAGTTCAGTTTATAATTTATTCACCACTTTCAAATTGCGGTTGCGCACCTCCGAACAGTCTTGTCCCCGCATTTGCCATACTACATTAACTATAACTCATGCCTTTTCCATGCACTGTTTACACCCTTGCATACCACATCACTTATAAAATGTGAAATCATAGCATTCTTAACAAAACTTATGAATGACAATATTTGTCACAACATAGAACATGGTAGAGTGGCGTGTTATAATTAATGTTGTCTGGTTAACGAGCAGAAAAGAGAGTGTAATGAGGTCCGCTACTTATAATAATTTGAAGGTGGTGGATACATTGTAAATAAATGTTATAACAAGTTTTTGAGGGAAGAGAGAGGATAACGTAACCAATATTTTTTCACCCGTGTTGTTGAATGAAATGAGTTGACCCATGAAGTCAGCGGGCAGCCGCACATGGCTACCGGCTTTACATTTTCATCACAATCTTTAATGAATGGTATGATGGATAAGTCGCCATATTTATTACTTAATTTTACAATGGCAGTCATTGCTGCTGGGATGTTACCTCATATTTACTTCGAGAGGAAATCTCAATAGAATCTGTGTTTAAAACAATTCCTATATATTTGGACTTGGTCATCACATCAAGAAAATGACTATTCAGAGGACATGCAAACTTAGGAGTTCTTATACTACAAGCTGAAACTTGAAGTATATTTGTGTTTATAGAAGTTTTTTTCCATAAACAAGAGATGTGTAGCCGTATGCAATTTAAATCAGATCCAAAATGGCCAGCACATGTTCTTCTGGTCAAAAATGACCAGCCCACATTCCACTGTTCACTGTGCAAGGAAAGCTTGAAGTCTTCATCAATGTCACTGGAAAGCCCACCAAAAACAATAATGTCACAGCTCTTTTTAGGAAACTCGCCAATCTAGAACAGGGTGCCTTCACATGTAACACATGCAGTCTCTGCCCAGTGAGATCGTTTTCAGGAGGGGCAAAAAACTATTTTGCCTTGTTACACAAAGTGTTTGTTTTATTTGTTCGTTCTTAAGCCACAAAGCCCATTAGCACAGCTGCAATCCAAAAATCAGTCTTAACAGGACGGCTTAATTTTTCACTTGGGGCCAGATTTATCAATATTTCATCAAGACAACTTGCTGCACCGCACTGCATGAAAGGGAGAGGGAAGAAGTGCGCAATATTTACTGATATATATAGTGCATTACTGCTCTCTGCCTGCACTGGCACATGATCGGCTTCCGAGCGCCAATTGCATTGCAGGTATGATTGTTTTTGTGGCGGAAGGGACACCGTTCGCCACAAAAGCATTCCTTAAAGGCTTTTTCCTCTTTCTAATTGTGCTGCATTCTGCATTTTGTTGTACCTACCCTGGGAAGGCGTGGCATTTTGATGCTTTCCCAGGTTCATCAGACTTGGTAAATCTTGGAATGCCCCAAAATCATTTGGGGAAAAATGGGAATACACACGCTCCACCGCTGACTGGAATGCTTTCCATGGTGGCCATTGTGTTGCTTGGTAAATTCTACTTAAGTATTGTGTTGCCCTACCATGCATGACACAAGGGCAATGCAATACAATGATACTTCTTTAAAGAAATGTATGACAGTTATGGTTGATTCTCAAAACAGTTGGATAACGCCAACTTAAATGACTGTACATTGCAATACCTTTTTCTTATTCTTCCCAGCTAATATCTTTTTCCATCTCCCAACCATTCACCTCCCTCTTTTAACATGGGGGCCCCACCGCGGATATTTCACATATGCACGTTATTTTGCTGCATAACCTACAGTAATTTAGTGGTGGGATTTGATTGCGTTTAGATGCCCTCCGACCGTTCAGGTAATGGAAGCAAGAGCCATTTTATGAGTGAACCATCCAGCAGGCATCCATTTTAAATCAGCGGGATGGAGTGAACACCTTCTTGATTATATTGCATAACCCACCTCATAATTGTAATGTTAGCCCGTAAAACAGCCTCCTCGGGGCCCATTTGTCATATTACAAAAGCACTTATCCACTATGCTGAACTTAATTGTGTGATGTTACCGGATTCAGCGTGTCACTTTCGCAGACTTGGTAAATGAAGGGGGCAAAGCTGTGCTCTGTGTTAAGTACATTAGTAAGTTTATTAGTAAGTCTAATACTTCCAAATCCTGTGTGCAGCACAAATATACTCCGGACTGACTCCAGTTGTCAAATATATTTGGTCCTAAGTCCCAAAAAATTAATACCGAATAATGTTCAAGTACTTTATATTTTTTTTGTTAGTCAAAATTACAAAAGTGTGTCCGTGACTTGTTAGTTGTGCTTTTGTACATACAAACCTACAAGGTATGAAAGGTTCTTTTTAATCATAAAATAAGTGTATGTGTCTCAAATAGATCAAATCACGCTGCAGAGCACCACCGATCATTTTAGGTTGACTATTGTAAATGATGTCATGTTTTGTTGTTTCTTAATCAGTATTAAAGGATGAACAAACGTTATTTAGGAAACCTTCCTATTGGTCATTGTTTTTGCGCTCAAACAGTAAGTGGGCCAAAAATAGCTTTATATGGGAGATAATAATGCACCCCAGCACGACTATAACAAGAGTAAATAATGCTACACTCTTATATATTGCTCTCCAGCTCAAGAAACATAAATTGAAGACACAAATAGTGCCTCTATATTTGAGACCCCATACAATGAGAAGCAATTCTCCTTCATCCACCTGTGTGTATGATCAGGCAGGTGGTGATGTTGTCAGAAGTGATTTGACCCATTTTAATTTGTAGAGTCCGATGGATGATGATCCGACTGAGTTGGTTGCAAGTTTCTTGATGGGTGTAGGGTCTGGAGGGAAGGGTTTGGAAGGAAGTTGGGATGGATCCCCAGTAGACTCGGAGCACAGTAGCATGAATCTGCAGGTGTTGTATGTCAAGCTTTTTAATTACCAGGTAAATTGTGGCTACGTGACTTGCAAGCGTTCCTAGTTTTACACCAGCATTTATTATGTAGCAATAACCCACTTTAGCTATCAACAGTAATGCAATGATTTCTACTTCATGTCCCCATGCAGAAGAGAGAGCATATGTTAGAGAACTTTGATTTGTTAGGTAAAACCATTGGAAATGTGGACGATAAACAAGATCGAGATTTTCATGTTTCTTCCATAGGGGTTGGTGCCTACTGGTGTGCAAGAATCCATCTGGCAGGTGGGTGGGGCAGAGTAGTCTTTATATTTTCCATGGCTAAGCGTCCAGAACAAGGGTAGGCTCTAGAGGCAAGACAATTACCACCCACAGTATTTCCCTTGACTCACCTTTTGGTAAACTGTTTGAGTACTAACGAGTACTCTTTCAGGAGTATGAGGGGTTTGATGCAACAATACTTGAACTATTACTTTTGGGATATATAGAGCATAATGTTTATAGTTGTTATAGTTAATATAGATGTGCTATATTAAAAAATACAATAGCAGGAAAACACAAACTTTACAAAATAAGCTGCAAATGGCCAATGTTAAAAATTAGGTAAAAGCTTTCCCAATAATATCGATGAGATCAACTATATATAGAAATTGAGTGAGGCACAACCATAAGTGAACATTTTCAGATAGAAATTGTGGCTTGGGAAGGAGAATCAGGAGTTTCTTCTTCCTCTTCTTGTAGCAAGAGGAGAGTGTCCAGCAAGTCAAGAGAATGGGAAAATCTAAGACTCTTATGATGGAATTCGGAAAACAAACAAAAGCTACACTTTCATGTAGCAGTCAGACCACATAGTATGCAATCGGCATACTTGATTTTAATAAAGGACTTATCATGGTTTTTAGAAAACTTTAGGTTTGCCTGCCCTTGTCTTCAGCCTTTGACATACAGTATTGGCAGCCGTTTTGAGCTGCTTGATTGTATGCGTTGAATTGTGGAATCTACACAACAGGCATATGTACTTGAACTTGTACAATAAACAGCTCATTAGCATCACGTGGCCAAGCTAAATCTTTTGCTTCGTAATTTTGAAAGCTTTAGGGGCCGTTCACTGCCCAGCTACATATAAGATCCTCAAATCCGTGTGTATTATCATAGTTTTAAGACTTTCTTGAAACGTGTGTTGGCCGAGACCATCTACAAAAGAACAACAACACTATATCAACACATTCACACTTTATGTGTAATAATTGTGACTCTAATCAAGATTGTGTTTGTTTGTTTCTTATGTGATAACAAAAATCTAGTAAAAAAAGAAAATACCACTCTATGTAAACGCTTCAAGGGTTAAATGTTTCTTTGGGTATTTTATATCATTGCATAATAACATGGACGCATTACATATTAAGTTGTGACAATAGATATATGAATGGTCTTAAATAGATATACTCAACTGTTCTATAAACATCAGTAATGCTGTGCTATTGTTTGTCGCCTTCCTCTTATTGATATTGTTATAGATATTGCTTTTGTCCTTCCTCCCATCATATTGTAAAGTGCTTTGTTATCCCTCTGGATCTTTTTCGTGCTATATAAAACTTTATAAACAAATAAATAAATATTTCTCTAGTTCAAATATACACAGCATGGCAACAGGTGTGTTATAGAGTTCTGGGCACTGTCCTTTGGTGCATGGTTTACTGCTCCAAAGATAGGGATGTGCAACTGATCAATCACCGTTGCCCATTTTATTTTTTTGATAATCAATTTTATTTAGTTTTGAAAAACAGTGAGAACAATACAGCACCATTGAGCAGGTACAATTATAAACAGTATTTGACTGTCATTTCTGCTGCACATGAACAAACATTGTGGCACGTTTCTTACCACATTGTCGTATACGAGCTCATCCCACGAAAGGACAAGAAACTCCCTTATCCCAGCTGTCCCCACTATTTGCCCCAGAACCTTTTGTGTTTGGCCGGACAACCCCTGGCGTTGGATAGTGGTGTCTCCTGCGCTGCACACCAATCTATGCTTTTGCGCCATTTCGCTACACTCGGGGGGTAAGGATTATTCCATGTGGCGGCAATGTCTCTTTTGGCTACCATGAGGGCAGTACCCAAGAGAAGTTTGTCCGCCCTGGATCCATCTAGCCCATTCATAACTCCCAGGAGTAGGTTCCGGGGGTTGTGTGGTACCTCTCAGCCCAGGACGTCCGTAACCTCAGGTTCTATTGTTTCCCAAAACGGGGCGAAATGGGGGCATGTCCACACCATAAGGTAAAAATCTGCCAGCTCTAGTCCACAGCACGTACAAGAAGGATTGGCCCTCAGTCCCACCCTGTGGAGGCGACTAAGGGTGAGGTAGTTATTGTGGAGATAGTAGAGCTGGACCAGGCAAAGCCTGACTGAAGTAGTGACGGTTTTGGGAGCCATCAAGGCATCACACCAGTCCTCGTCTTCAAGGGGGCCCAGCCAGATCTCCCATCGGTGTCTAAGCGAGTCAAGTGTGTTTGGGCCATTGCTGTTTAAGGAACGGTATATCCTTTCACTAAGTCCCCCATCATGATCTGTGCTTCCATTGGACTAAACTCAGGAGTGTTGTGCCAGTCGACAAATGTATGTTGAGCGAGTGGCGTATCTTGTTGCCCA
The DNA here is from genome assembly GCF_964261635.1 of Lissotriton helveticus. Classification (NCBI taxonomy): domain Eukaryota; kingdom Metazoa; phylum Chordata; class Amphibia; order Caudata; family Salamandridae; genus Lissotriton; species Lissotriton helveticus. The sequence goes on along the minus strand of NC_136067.1, from coordinate 302,406,938 downwards.
TTTTTTATAGAAAAATAAACTAATGGTGCCTTTAATCTGAACCCTATCGTCCTTTTACTACACAAAGATGTAATAAAAATCTGTCAGAGTCTCCCTCTAGACAAGGAACTGTCACTGACTACTAGCGTTCTGAAGAATACTTCTTCAGGTCAAACTCTCTGGGCCGATTCACAGAACTAATCTGAGACAAAATTCTAAATTTACTACATTTGGTATTCACAGAAGGCATTTAGTAGTAGTAAAGTTAGGATTTTGTCCTAAATTTGACTTAAGACAGACTTAAGACAAACTTAAGACAAACTTAGGACAGACTTAGGACAGACTTAAGACAGGCTTAAGACAAAAACCCTAACTTTAATACTACTAAATGCCTTCTGTGAATACCAAAAGTAGTAACTTTAGGATTTTGTCTCAGATTACTTCTGTGAATCGGGCCCTCTGTTAGTTGTTCCACCTTTGGTACATAATGCTCTTACTACCTTACTACAAACAGGTACGTCTCTAGACCTTATTGCGGGTGACTTGAGCAAAGCCTCTTCAAAGCAAAAGAGAGTACTACTATGATACATCACAATTCTTTGGCATGTTCTGCAAGTGGGTTGGGAGCTGACATTGAGCTTTTTGGTTTTAAACACATCAGTGGTGGAAAGGCTTTTGTTAGAAAGGAAGCACTTTCTAAGACTCGACGTTAAATTCAGACTTTTACCCAAAGAGAGCGTCCGATGGTTCTACTTAGGCAATTTCGTCTGAGCAAAATGACGTACTCTCTCAAAGATACTATGAGATGCATGACAAATGTTAAATGTTCCACATTTGTAAAGCGCATAATCACCCGTAAGGGTCTCTAGGCGCTGGGGGCCGTCGGGAAGATTAAGCGAGCTATTGCCCAGAGTCACATGATGCTGGGCTAACCTGCCGCCGGAGCCGGGGATCGAACCGTGGTCCCCAGATTCCAGCGTCAGTCGCCCTGGCCGCGGCGCCACACCTCTCCCTAGACAACAATATTTCCAGTTAAGAAATAAATAAATTAAAGCCTAATCCCATGTCCTTTTATAAAAAGAGAAACATGTTAGAAATTCTACCAATTATGAAATGGAAAGTACATAATTGTGGGCTTAATTGATAAATAATTAAGCCCACAAATTTAATCAATAAAAAATTTAGCCAAGTGTTTATATACAGAGCTCAGTTATAATGTTATAATGTACTCATTTAAAGGGTAAAAATGGTTATTCCTTTTATGGGACTTTTGGTAGGACTTATGGCTCAAACAAAACCAACCCACAAGTGAATACGGCTGGATAGAGTCATTGGCTATGGCTATTCAAACATTTCAACTTTGCACCACGATTTGAGTATTGAGCATAAATCAATCCATTAAGCTTTTGCTATGGACATTATCCAACCAGACTCTCGTTGTTGCTGTAACCAGAAGAAGCCCAGTATTAAGAGAGAAATATTGAAGATAAAACTCCAAATGCGAGAAGGTATAATTTAGTGAAGAATGCCAGATCATATGAAGATCCTTGACCATCTCCATGTAGGTGTTTTCCTGATTTAGCTGTACTTAGGCAGGGAAAAGCAAGTTATTGTTTAGTGTGATATCTAACCATGGTTGTACAACCTTTGATAGCCATCACAGATTCTTGCACTTGGGAGGAGTTGGAAGCTGGGAGTTTCTCAGAGTATGTCAGAGAACCTCTCCAATTGCACCAGGTTGCACATTTCTTGAATGTGCTGTGCTATTCTATATGGGCTTGTATATATAAAGAAGAGATTTTATATCCTGCTGTTGCATCCATTTGTCTGCATACATTGTCCTTTAATATATTGACTTAGACAGTGCTGGACATCTAGTCTTGTGGGGTGACCCTTGAGGCAAAGAATACAAGATTTAAGCCATGTGAAATGGAAAACATGTTATACCTCTTCATCCATTTATATTGGAGGAATTTAGAGAGGTTGTGGTTGCAATCCATATTGCTTAACATGGGTTTGACTGAGGTATAGGCAGTCCAATCAGGAGACATATCATTATGCTTTGTGTTTCCAAGCTATGGGTAAATTGAACACCTTATGTACTTCAAAGTAAAAACAGTTTCCCTACACAATTATCCAAACTAGCTACTATTCATGTAGCTGAACACAGATAACCACATCATTTCTAAAAAAGCATCATCCTGCTAAATATCAGCCTAATTCATTAGGTTGCAGAAAAATGATGGCCTAGCTTTGTGGTATAGGGTTCAAATCAGGCCTACATACTCTGCTAAACTCTCGAACACCTTAGTATAGAAGTTGGCACGGACACTGGAAAAGGTAAAAGACAAGTTTATTAAGACCCCATGGGGTGGTGATACATTCCCACAGCACCCTTCGGCAATGTAAGAAGTAGCACACCGAACATCGATGCGCGACCTCTTTTATACAGTTTAATAGCAATAAAAAGATAGGCGGGTACAAGTTACACATTTTAGGTACATATAAGGTCATTAATGGAACACAGCCAACATGTGGGAGGAGTTTCAACAGCACTGGTCAGTTAGTGTGAACATTCCTAAAGAGTGACCAATTGGTGCGTAGTGCGCATGTGCGCTTGACCAGTACTAAAAATAGCCTGTTGCCGAGCAGACTAGTGACCATGGGTATCGAGAAAGGACGAAAGGGCACACTGACCACGAGGCAGCGTTCATAGGAAACGGAAGTCAGAGGGATTCAAAATGGCCCCCGTTCGTTTTGGTCAAGTTAACAGAAAAGACCGTGTAGCTGTGCTAAACGCTAACTCAGGAGCTGCCAAAACACGACAGACGGCCCTTTTAGCGTTTAGCAAAAGCTACCTCATAGTGAACGTAGTCGGAATGTTCATCCTCAATGTCAATAGCCATTATTTTCAATACTTCATCATTGATCATTTTCTCTTGCTTGACAATAGCTCGTTTGGACGGAATACAGGCTGTGATACATACAGAACATAATGTAGGGCCACATTGAATACATAAACAAAGGAAAAATAGTACTCCAATAAAAACACAGAGAATCGTTAATAATTTCCAACCCCAAGTACTAAGCAGGGTCCAGAACCAACCAGAAAAGGTCCATGTTCCATTTTCTGGGTGGATCTCAGCAGCTATCTTATGTAATTTTGTAATCGAATCATATACAGAAGGTGAGTTATCTGGTACGTAAACGCAACAACTACTTCCGATGACGCGGCATGCTCCACCCCTATCAGCTAGTATCACATCTAGAACCATTCGATTCTGGAGCGCCACAATTCTGGTAATTTGTAATTCCTCAGTAATATTCCCTAAAGCAGAGGCAGTTTCATTAGCGACGGCTTCCACCACACGTGTAAGCCGCCTTATCTTCCTACTATTCAGTGCAGCTCCTACGAATGAAAATAACCCCAAATTGAAATCTACATATTGTTGTAATGTGGTATCAGTCTGGTCTATTTCATCAAGATCTATTGTTCGTTTTACTCTGTTCAGTACGAAATCATGGTACAGAACATAATCATTGTGGTACATGGGAGGAGCAATAAATACAGGTGGTAATACAAAAGCTATATAACACGTTCCTAACCATCCCAACGGTAAACGATGGTATCCCTTATTTCCACAAATGAAATATGTGTTATGTGAAGCTACAAATGCAATTCCAGTTGGTGTATCAAAGGTAAGTGTAATATTACATTCACTGCGGCCCACAGGGATTGTACCTTTATTTCTAATACACAAATCTGCTTTTGTATCGATAACGGTTATTATATGCATGCTCGTCACATTTATAAATCTTTGATTCGTATATACACGAGGTGTAGAAACATTGTCCGGACGATATTCTTCCCATTCGAATTTAGTTCCTTCAGCGTGTGGATAGCCATCTTTATCGTTATAGCATATTTTATTCAACCGAAAAAGTAATCCACCTTTCGTTGGCCATCGCAGAGTAAAAAGAAGAGTGTACCAAGCATGACAAGAACCATTATGAGAAAACGGGAGAGGAATGAGTGGTGTTTCTCCCTTCTTCTGGTGTCCGGGCAACATTCCACATACCCAACAATTGGACGTGTTGGTCATATTATGAGTATGATGCAAAATCTTAATAAAGCTGTTGTTCAAATAAGTCTGCCTATGTCTTTCTTCGTGAAAAGGCAGAGTGAAATGAAAATGTTCAGATGGACTTGGAGTGGTGGGCAGCAAATGTTCTCGTACAGGAAACAATAGTTCTATAGTCCAGGCTAATACTGCGATCACCACTACGGTCAAGACAAACAAAACAGCACCAAGAATTCTTCCTTTTTGTGTCGAAGGAGATGCCATAGTTCACAAAACAATACTCTTCACAAGCAACACTAAGCGAGAAAAAATAAAACGATGGTTCTGAACCGAGGCTGCCGTTGATTTGTTCTCCGGGATTCAAGACGGGTGTCGCTACACTGGGCAGAACTGATCCCCCCCCCTTGATATTCCCGGCTTCCGTTTCACAAACCTCAGAGCGGTTACCAACCAGTTTCAAAAACACAAAAGGAATCTTATTTCCTGGGGCGTAGATTGTACTTCACTTTATCTGAAACAACGTGGTCCGGGAAGGCTCCCTCCAATTCATCAGGCGTGACAGCTGGGCTCTTTTCTGTATCCAAAATCTTTCTGTAGTCGGATAGCACCACAGGGCTCACCAGATCCGGAGAGACACGTCGGCAATGCGTTGAATGTATCCACCGCTTCTTGTTGGTGACTCTCACAGCAGTTCGCGTAGCCAGCAGCACTTGCTCAGGGCCATGCCATCTCGGTTCCAAACTGCTGGATCGCTCAAATACTTTGACCATCACGTGGTCTCCAGGGCGGAGATCGTGAGCCTCACCAGTGGAGTTATCAGGGAGCGCCTCTCGAACCTGTTGATGAATAGAAAGCAAATCATTTGTTAATCGTGCCAGATAATCGTTCATCATTATACAAGGCATATCATGTATCAAACGAGGCTTTGGAACCCCCCAAATATTCATAGGCCTTCCGAACACCACTTCGTAGGGTGTGAGGCCAGATCGAGAATGTGGCACTGACCGAATGGACAGCAATGCCAGAGGCAAAGCGTCCGGCCATTTCAGAGATGTCGATGCCACTATCTTTGCTAACTTCAGCTTCAGAGTTGCATTGTATCGTTCTACTAAACCTGCTGATTGCGGATGAAAGACAGCATGGAATCGTTGCTTGATTCCCAATCCCTTCAGGACATATTCCACTACTTTTCCAATGAAATGAGGGCCATTATCACTCCACATAAGTTTACAAACTCCGTAGCGCGGGAAGTATTCCTTGAGTAACACCTTAGCTGTTGTCAATGCTGTATTGTCTTTCGTAGGGTAAGCCTCAATCCATTTGCTGAAGGCACACACCACTACTAGGACATACTTGAGATTATTACAGCGCTCCAGCTGGATGTAATCCATTTGTAGTACTTCGAATGGTGCAGTAGGTGGAACAAACCCACCTTTAGGAGTATGAGTCCCTTGTCCAGGATTGTGCTGCAAACATATCAGACAGGTCTGCACTACTCTCTTAGCCGTGCTAGCAATGTCAGCATTTTCCCAAACTCGTGTAAGCAATTTAGTAATTGCGAGAGCTCCAATGTGTGCCAGCCCGTGTGTCATTTGCACCATTGTTTGTAAATAGGCCATTGGTAGTTTCCATCTCTCCATATCTTTACTACGCCAGCAACCCTCATCATCCAATACTCCTTCAGTGGCCCATTTCACAAGTTCTGCCTCTGATGCTGACTTCTGTATATCTAATATTTCTTCTCTAGCATCATGCCACCGTTCAGCTTGTGACTTCACCACATACATGGGGAAATTATTTTGCAGCATAGCGGTCTCTCTTGCAATACGGTCTGCAAAAGCATTGCCTTGTCCTATTTTGTCCGTCACCTTTTTGTGTGCACTGCACTTGACTATTGCAACTTTCTCTGGGCATAACAGTGCATTAAGGAGATCGCGTACCAATTCTCCATGCATGATGTGTACTCCGTGTGAAGTCAGGAATCCTCGTTCCTTCCAAAGTAGGCCAAAATCATGCACTACTCCAAAAGCGTAACGACTATCCGTGTAAATGTTCACACATAGTCCAGCACTTAACTCACATGCCTTCGTTAAGGCTATCAACTCAGCTGCTTGAGCCGATTTTTGGGGTATCCGTGCTGCTTCTACCACAGTCTTAAGTGTCGTGATCGCATAAGCTGCGGAAGTCGTACCATCTGGTAACCTCACGCACGATCCATCAACCCACAGTTCCCCATCTACATCTGGAAATGGCGTATCCTGTAAGTCGATACGACCCTTTGTCTGTTCCTCAGTCAGAAAAACACAATCATGTTGTTCTTCCTTCTGGGTCTCAGCAACAGGGTCCGGCAATAAAGTAGCAGGATTTAGTGTTGCACATCGTTTTAGTGTGATGTGAGGCGCCAACAACGTTAGCTCATATCCTGTGAGACGGGCACTGGTTAGATGCTGCGTTTTCGTTTGATTCAGTAACGCATCTACCGCATGGGGAACTAGCACCAACAATTTGTGCGACAAAACTATTCCCTCACTTTGTCGTATCGCAACTGCTGTTGCTGCAACTGCTCGAAAACATCCAGGCAATCCTCGAGCCACAGGGTCGAGTACCGCCGAGAAGTATGCACAAGGCCTCTGTTTGTCTCCGTGTGTCTGCACTAAGACTGACAATGCGCACCCATCCTTCTCATGTACATATAATGTGAAAACCTTCGTGTAATCAGGTGTACCTAACACTGGTGCAGAACAAAGAGCTTGTCTCAATTGTCCAAAAGCATTCTGACATTCACCCGTCCATTCAATGGGAATCGGTGTATCTTTAGACAACAATGCTAACAATGGTTTAACAATATGTGAAAAACCCAATATCCATTGCCTACAAAATGACGTCAAACCTATAAAGGCGCGAACATCCTTCTGAGTGCGAGGGACTGGAGTATCTAGAATTGCTTGAATTCGATCTGGTGTCAATGCACGGCCCTCCTTAGACAAAAGATGACCGAGGTAGGTCACCTTTGGTCTACAATATTGCAGCTTTTTCTTCGAAACTTTATGATTATGTTTGGCCAGGAAGGAAAGCAAGGAAAAGGTACTCTTCTCACATTGTTCTGGCGTGTCTGCAGCAAGTAAGATATCATCTACATATTGAATGAGAACCACTCCCTCCTGTAAGTCAAAGGAATCAAGCTGTCTTTTTAATGCCTGACTATAAATGCTAGGACTTTCAGTATAGCCTTGAGGAACTCGACAGAATCTGTATGATTTATTATTTAATGTAAAGCCGAATAAATATCGACTGTCAGGATGTACAGGGATCGAAAAGAAGGCATTCTTCAAATCGATGACTGTAAAAGTAGTTGCCGTCGGTGGAACCAACGTAAGCAATGTGGTGATGTCAGACACCACCGGATACTGAGGCACTACTATCTTGTTTATTTCCCTCAAATCAATAATGAAACGGTAAACCTTAGCATCTGTATCTCTTTTAAGGATTGGTAAAATTGGGCTATTACAAACATTGTAGGGGACTTCCTCAACTACTCCTGCCGAAATTAAATCATCTACAATGTGTATCAAAGCAAGTTCACCTTCTCTAGAAATCTTATATTGTGGGATACGTGGTAGAGATACTCCCTCCTTTACCGTAATACGCACTGGAGGAATTATCATCTGCCCTACATCCGTATCGGAAGTGGCCCACAACGTTTTCGGTAAGGAGGCCAGAACTTCAGATTCATGGAGAAAACACACTCGCTCTAATTCCGGGTAATTCTCATTCAACACAACTCGCACTCCTTCTGGGGCACAGCGAATAGTAGCTCGAAAGTGTTTTAACATATCGAGTCCAATAATATTATCTGGTGTATTTGGAGACAACAAAAAGGGACAAGGGGCAGCAAATTTATCAACATGAAATGTAACTGGTTGAGACAGTGGGCTAGAAGTAGGTGTTCCATCGAACCCTATTGCTGTAATTACCTCGCCAGACAGGGGAGCCCTTGGAACCAAGTATTTGGACAAAGCGCTACGAGTAGCTCCTGTATCGACCAGAAATTGATCAGTGGAACCCAGAACATGTGCTTCTATGTATGGACCCCTTTGATCAACTGGTACCTCAACCGATTCCACACCCCATCCTACGCAATCCTATGCGTAATGCTCATCCCGTAGTTCAGCAGGACCACCCTCATTTATCTGATATTGATTGCGATTATCAAACGTATTATAATCTGACTGACCACGACCCCTTGCTCCATATCCCCCACGATCATTCGTGCCATAACCTCCTCTTGACCCTCCATAATAACTTCTAGACCTTCCACTTCCTCGTCCCCTCAAATTACGCTGCTCTCGAAACACCGGACAGTCTGCAATCCAATGCCCAAACTGTTTACAGTATGCACATTGATTCACAGAAATGTCAGAACGAGGGGGAGGAGCATTACTGTACGATCCTCGCCCCCCTCTATTGTTCCCTCTCGTAACCTGAACCTGAGCTAACATTACCTTCGTTTTCAATTCCTTCGCCTTCTTTTCACTACTTTCTTTCGCCTCCAATTCCTGTCTTTCATAATATTGAGCCATAGTCAATAAAGAAGCAGGGGTTGCTGTGGTCCATGAACTTTCACTCGCTTTTAATCGTTTCGCAATCTCCGGTAGGAGATTAGCTACATACTTATCAACGAATAGATGCCTGCCAGTATCTTCTGTCAATAATTGACCACTGTAATCATGGAACGCTTCCTCGAAGCGAGAGAAAAAATCGGAAACTGATTCATCCGCTTTCTGCTTACAAGAGGCTAATATAGTCCAATCAATCTTTTTAGCGGGGGCAAGAGTTTTTAGTTTTGTCAGTATGGCCCCTGGAAGGTCTAATATTAATTGACACGGCTTACATGCTGGTTCTCTATCTAAATCAGCCTGAACAAGATCTTTCCAAGTGGCCCCGAGAGTCGTGAGGTCATCAAACCTACGAATCGCTCTCCACATATCAGGGGGCAATATCAACCCGAAAAATAGATCAATATCAACTAACGTCATGATACACGAAGAAATTGCACTTTCAACATTTTCATAAAAAGCCGCAGGGTTTTTACGGGGATCAGGTAAAGCATTCTTAAGCGCCATGACATCTGCTCTATTCCAAGGCGTATAAACCCAATTATATACAAAATACCCTTTCGCGTCTTTAGATCTTTTATCATCATCTGTGCCATCCCCTTTATGAGGGACATATAAAGGCGCAGCTTCTCGCATAGGTCTAACATTAATCGCAGCGATCTTATCTGTTTCAAAGATAGGGCATTCTTTGGATATCCCCGTCGCTCCGGACGCAGACGAATTCTTCGACTTTGCCACCTCCCGTAGTCGTGTCGCCTCATTACGTAGTTCAATCAAACGCTTGAAGAAGTCGTCCGCATCTGAAAGAACAAAAAGACCTTTACGAAAATTCTCACGACTCTTGGATATCTCTTTTGGTTCTAACTCGAGAGAATATTTTCTATACCGCTCAACAACTTCATCTCCAAAATGATCTAAAAAATACAGTCGTTCCTTATCAGGCCACTGTTCCATTTGTTTAGTAACATCAGAAACAGTAACAGTATTAATATTTAGCTTTCGTGCAACTGAGCGTAATTCCGCAGCTCGTTCCGCGTGTAACCTGGTACGCTGTGTTCGATCACTATCCTCGTCCGAGTCCTCGTTCGGAGCCGTAGGTACGACGTACGGAGGCGGACAACGATCTAGTAAGGAAAAATCATCTATTTCATTAGTAAGGACCGGATAAAGAGGACGCCTGATAGGGAATTGACCATTAACCTGTAAATTTCGTTCTCGTCTCTCCCTCTCTTTCTTTTCCTGTAATTCCTTCTCCTGCAGCTGTAAAGCTTTGTCATGTGCAGCCTTCTGCTGCACTTTCTCCGCCAAGGCAACCTCACGCTTCGCTCGTTCACGCACCTCTTTCTCCCACATACGCACACAATCAAACATATCTTGCCTAGACCTTCGCTGAAACAAACACTGTTCTACATACTGTACCTTTCGAAGGTCAAACGACCCATATAGTGGCCACTGTAATTCACGATCAGTTTTAGTATACTTATGCCATAATGTACTATACATTATTGGTGGAATACCGAATTTGACATACATTTCACGATTTGGAGTCCCCTCTGGGGGAGCCGGCTGTTTTGCACTTAATCGATAATTGGTACCATTTTCAGAACAGCACATCCTACGGAGTGTGCTAAAAACAGGCATGTTTCAAAAAGTACCACGAAAACGCGATACTACAAAAATGCCACCTAACACGGTGCACTGTTCAAATCAAATAAATCAGAGAAATATCCCTACATGCCTGCCTATGTGAGGTGCACTTCACATATTCAAATTCAAAATCAAAGATTCAAAACGTTAGCTAACAAATTCAAATTCAAATTCAAAGTTTCAAAAAGCCACAGTAAGCGTCAGTAGACTACCTCACCAATCAAAAGCTTACCAATTTTCTTTTCAAACGTCCAAAGTCCAACTGCCAAGTTCTGTGGTCAAATCAGCCAAAACGGCACATCACGACAATCCAAGATCAGAATCTCAGTCGAAGACCGGCGCCACCTGGAAGGTCAGATCGGAAGGACGGGAAAACACACCGTGGGTGCCGAGACTCGGGTCACTCAGTGGCAGCGTACGCGTCCATGGCGAGTTTTCCTGACCTTCGTCACGACCTCTCCTTCGGGCATCCGAGTCGCCGATGAGTCCCTTCGTGGTCGCCAATTGTGGTATAGGGTTCAAATCAGGCCTACATACTCTGCTAAACTCTCGAACACCTTAGTATAGAAGTTGGCACGGACACTGGAAAAGGTAAAAGACAAGTTTATTAAGACCCCATGGGGTGGTGATACATTCCCACAGCACCCTTCGGCAATGTAAGAAGTAGCACACCGAACATCGATGCGCGACCTCTTTTATACAGTTTAATAGCAATAAAAAGATAGGCGGGTACAAGTTACACATTTTAGGTACATATAAGGTCATTAATGGAACACAGCCAACATGTGGGAGGAGTTTCAACAGCACTGGTCAGTTAGTGTGAACATTCCTAAAGAGTGACCAATTGGTGCGTAGTGCGCATGTGCGCTTGACCAGTACTAAAAATAGCCTGTTGCCGAGCAGACTAGTGACCATGGGTATCGAGAAAGGACGAAAGGGCACACTGACCACGAGGCAGCGTTCATAGGAAACGGAAGTCAGAGGGATTCAAAATGGCCCCCGTTCGTTTTGGTCAAGTTAACAGAAAAGACCGTGTAGCTGTGCTAAACGCTAACTCAGGAGCTGCCAAAACACGACAGCTTGACCATCACTCACATCTTGTATTTTATATTTCTGATGTAAGATCACTCGAAATAAGGTGAGTAAAAGTCGTTTAGGAAATATGTGCCTCCAGCGCTGGTCTTTAGTCACCAACTGCCCCAACCGACCACCCACACCAACATTCTATTCAAGCTTCAGCTCAACATTCCAAATGACGCAAGTGGCTGAGAAGGTACAAAGTGTAGGAAGCATGGGGTAAATGTTCAAAAAGTTATTGACAGCTGAACACACGTTATCTTCATTTGCTGTAACAGCCCTGGACACTCCTTTTCATCTGTTTTTCCTGGCTGACAATTACAGCTTCAGAGGTCTCTCAAAAAATCTTTTTCCCACCTAGAGTCACTCTATGCGGGTATACCATTTGTAAAGAGGCTTATAAAGAGGCTGATAACTGTGCTCTTTAAAGCGAAGGTAATATAGCATGAGCATATGTCTTGTGACATACACACCAAACATTAATTCCATAGAATATAAAATATAAATAAACATACTCTTATAAACATACTTAATGGCATGTCAAAATAGTGCATGAACAGGAATGTCGATGCCTCATTAACCAGTGCTTCAAAAATGAATCTTTAGTCGGTAACTTTCTTTAATGGATCAAAATTGTTTATACTACAAAGTGTTTGTTTATTTTGTATTAACGGCCAATTACATGAAAGTTATTAGCAACTAAACAAGTATGGACACCGATTCCTAAACCAGTCATATTTTTCAATCTTGGCGCCAAAGAGAAAGCTAAACTCTCTTATTTATTTGCAATAAAAATGAAAACCCAACCAGAAGTGTGTGAACCATATAACAAGGAGAAATTAAACGAGGTAATTGGTGTGCAACAAGGCATGGAATTATGCATTGTATTTTATTTCTGAGAAAAAAAGAGAGGCGTTGACGGTTGCGTGCTACCTGTGGAGTTCAAAGGGTACGCATTCATTTATTTGGAAATCAGCATTGTGTCTTAACGAATACATGTATAAACCAGGCCTCTTGTTTGTACCTAAGGCAGACTAATTTTTGATGGAGTTTAAATGTTGAAGTTAAAAGGAGAGCAAAATAGATTGAGTCTACCTGACTCAGCTGTGCGCCGCTAAATTAAGAATCTCGCACCTCGGTGCGCAGCATGACTCCTTGCGGTGTTAGCCTGTTTTACAAGAAAAAAAAAATAAGTTGTCTGCGACAGACAGAGGTGTTATATTAGTTATATGTGGTGCTATTAGCAGCGACCGGGAGCCGCCTTCCTCTTAGCAGCAAAAGAGGAAAAAAGGCCGACACGTAATGAAAAACAAAGGTAAAGCGACAGGAAGGAAAGCTGCCACGCTAACAAGGGGCATGAGGGAAAGGGCTGCTGGAGGACAGAGAGAGTGGAAGGATAGATACAGTGATGTAACAAAAGATAAGGGGGTGCCTTGCAAGGTACGCAAAGGGGGGCTTTTCACATGTCCACTGAAATATACTTCGCCTCATTAAGAGGCTTGATAGCATGTAACAGAGAACATACACATTACTTACTGTCTTAGGTATTATTCGGAAAACCCTCGTCCCTCGTGTTACCTAGCATTTTCAGGCCCCTGCAAACAAAGCTATCCCTCAGCAAACAAAACATGCTATTTCAGGCATAAAACAGCAGAACTACCTCTCAGGTAATACAGATCTGCGGTCAAAGACAGCTTAACTAATCTCTCAATGCATTCGACTTATTGCATGAGTGATGAAACATGAAATTAAGGACATGAATGACTCAAGATCACAAAGATCGTCAGTGAAGAGATGTGACTACATGTGTTAAATTGTGCTTTGGAATTGCATGTCCACTCTCTCCCCAAATGTATTGTAGTATAAAAAGACAAAAAACAATGCCAGACAAACTCTGCAGACAGGTGCCAGTGCTCTGTGGCACAATAACATTTTAAAATGTCCAGGTAGTGCTGGAGACTACCCTCACACTAGATTCTTTCAAAAGTGTGGCAGGCCAAAGTGGCTGGCAAATGGCAAACAAACACCACCACTAAGGGCCATGTGTACAAAACCTTTTTTCAGGTCGCAAATAGCCAGATTCTAAGCCACACAACGATTCGATTCCCCTACCCTTCTCCCCACCATGTCTCCCCTGTGCTGGGAGCATGCAGCCAAACTGAGCCTTCTGGGGCGCCCGTGTAAGGATCATTTCAGATTACCTTTACAATTGCAATTATCACCTGACCTTGGTCACAAAAGCCAGGGCATTTATTCAAAATGAAGAAATGTGTCGGGACACTGGGACAGTCCATCTGAACCCTGCCCTGCTTCCAGCACACCAGAACCTACCCTATTCCCCCTCTCTACATAGCATTGCTTTTCACCTCCTCTGAGCTCTCGTAGGCTCCCTCTGGATCTTGCACTGTTATGCCTGCCAATATCTTCAGATCAAAAAGAGGTATCGATTTTTATGGTTCAAAATTAATGTTTAGAATAATGATGATGTCACCAGAAATGTTATCAAAGGACCTTAGCACTCATGGAGCAAGGTTTCGCATATAAAGAGACTTGCTCGAATTCAATCCTCTCAAAATAACCTATAATGTAAACATGTTTTGTCTTATTAATAATCCACTACACGACATTCCTAGTAAGCTTGTCAATATGCTTTTACTAACGATAACTCAAATGCATTAAAACGGCCGCCGTAATGTGGGATCTTTACTGTGCATGCTTCTGTCACACTCACGTGACATGACGTAATCTCTGCTTTGGTGGGAAAACTTTGCTTCTGTGCACTACAATTAATGATGGCTGCTCTATGTTTCACATGCTGATGTTTGCACAGCTGCTTGTAATAAACCCTGTTCGTTCTGCCTAATCACTACAGCAATAGTTAAAATAAAGTAATGGGAATAGAGTAGAGATAAGTGGTATACAGTGCATTCATTTATTCTTTGTTCTAAACCTGTTTCTCTTTGACTTTGCTATTATCTCGTATTTGGGCATGATGCTGCCCTGCTACACTCCATTTTAAAAGAACTGCTACTGCACAGAAGAACCCAAGAGTCCACAAGCCATGGCATTGAATCCATGCCAGTGACAGTCTTGCCTGCAAGGTGCCTGGGAAGATGAACTTTTAACCCTCATAAGAATGACAACTTACAACTCTTTGAATAGATTGTATTTGTTATTGAAACATCCATTGTTGGGTGGAATACAAGTGCATGGGAAAATAAAGTTATGGAGGGTGCTGGTGGAGCACTCTGTCAGAAGATTCGATAACCCAATCGGGGTTGTTGGAAGGAGTTCGATAACCCAATCGGGGTCCGACTGTTAGCTGCAGAGAGGGGTGTGACGCTGGCGTTGCACTTTAGCTGTGGGTGCCGGTCCTGACCTGCGGACGTCCTGTCCTGATCCAATTTGGTCCGTACTTGTCCTGATTCTGGTCTGCACCTGTCCTGTCCTGTTGGTACCTGAACTATCGGGAGTCCTGTCCTTTGTCCCAGCCCGTGGCCAGGGTTGGTTTCCACACCATTCTAGGTAAATATAAATTTGTGTGGGTATGTCATTGTACTGTTTCCCTTTTCCTACCCTTCCTATGTTTCAATGCTTAAAGAAAGTCTCGTAACATTTTCACCTCATCTTGCTTTGATTATTTTCTTCCTAAATGAACGAGCTTTAATTGAATTGGTATGGACTCTGACGTTTAAGAATTTACATAAATAAAGTGTTTCCCGAGTCTGTGGTTATTTTATAAATGCAAATGTTTATTTTCTACCTATTATGCTAACTCCCTTGATCCCTTAGGACACTAGGTACAGGTGACTAGGATTGGTAAGCCAATGGTATAGGTCCTAAAAGGTTAAATTAAATCTGATTAGCGTAGGTTTACCTGTTCAAAGTGTGTATGTTTTTATGGGCCCATGTGAGCATGGTAAAACAAGCAGGTGAGCCCGCGCTCTATCAGCACCTGCGATCTCAGTGCTGAAAATAAATCATGTCATTCAGGAAGAAGCTAGTCTATCTGAAATCTCGGGACATGCAGCAGGGCATAGTGTCTGGCAACAGATTCCTTTCTGGCAGCTGTGTGAAAAAACCAGCAGCACCATATACACATGTGGTCAATGCTTACACACCCACGTATAACCACACTCAACAAAGTCTCTCTCCGGAAGGCTAGACATTTGTCTCTCCTCAAGGCTATGTCTTAAACAACGAGGGGTCACTACATGTCTTCACCCAAAGCACCACTTCCCCAAAAGTACACTATGAACTGAGACTTGTTTTCTTTTACCCATCCTCCCCATGTCTCCCTTTCTTATGGCTCTACTCTCTACTCTCTTTTCTACTTTTATCATTTTTCTCCCCTTAATGTCTCTTCTCACTTTGCCCGCCATCCCCTTCATTGTTTCTGATCATGTCAAGCAGAGTCAGGGATGTTTCTGCTGCCACCTTATTATATCAGCCAAGCTTTGACCTGCATCCCTCAAGCACACAACAGCTTTAGCTAGATTTGTTTTTGAACAATAACTTTCTGCATTTTGGAACTTGTACTTTTGCTGTAAAAATTTGAAGGGAGTGACTACGGCGAAGCAACTACCTCCCACCGGAGGTCCGACCGCCTTTTTTTGAGTTTGGCGGTCAGACTGCCGCAGGCCTACTGCAACCACCATAGAACCACTGTTGCTGCACCGCCAACCATATTACGAGTTTCCTCACTTCCAGACATTTCATGGCAGTGAACCCACGTTAAAGGCTGGTGAGGAGGTATCTAAGGAGCCCTAGAGTGCCCCCTGGTGCCTCTGTTCAATGGGTAGGCATGCAGGGGGGGGGTACATGCTGTGCCCCCATCTGTGCATGCACCCCTTTCCTGCATGGCATGAATTGCAGAATCCATGCCGTGCAGGAACACGCTTAGTCGCTCCCATTGAAGTGCCTTTTTCAAAGGCACTACCATGGGACCGCCAAAGGACCACCCGCCAGACAACAAGAAAACTCAAAGTCTGGCAGGCAGTCAGCAGTGAACTTTGGCGGTGTGGGAGCGGGGCAGCAGCGTGGCGGCCCCGCTCCCACATCGTCAAAGTCGTAATCAGGCCCTAAGTCTGTTTAAATATAGCAACGTGCAACGTACTGTTCACTTTAAAGCCACTGGCTGACTGTGTCCGATTTTAATGACTGGGCTCCACAGGGCACACACATGATGCATTAAACCAAATTAAGGGGCCCTTAGGAAGAAAAAACAGTACTTGGGGCACATTTCAGTACATGAATCAAAACAACTTTAGACATCAGATCTGAGACACAGTGAGATCATTTCTGTCCAGGAAAACCCAGTTTGATCATGTGGGACTAACTGACAAGATTGGTACCCAGGTCTGTAGGCTTCATAGTAGTAACTGTCCTAATACAAACTAAAAAAGAGAGATACATTCATAAGTGAATATTTAGCATGGATGAAATTTCTGTTAGTCCAGTGTAATCTCAAGTAATTTTGTGAATATCATGCTTTGCGTGTTGCACAAAATACACGAAATTACCTTATTCCATAAACATATTGCATAGTTATGGGCATGAGAAAAGAGATTGCAGGAGCACAGGAACAACGCACATGACCAGAATACAAGTGACTGTTTTTTTAGGCATCTGCATTAATTCGTGCTATTTCATTTGAAATGTGCACTCATATCCTAAATGGATACAACACATTTTTGCTGAAATATGGTGCTAAACGTCAGTTTTGCACTTTACTGAATTACTGCAGAATTTTGTCGAATTCCTCAAAAGCAATTTATGAACCTTTAGCACACCCATGGTACATATACCTTTTTTTCAAATAACACACTACCACAGTCAAATGGTGGTGTACATGATAGGTGCTTTATTACCCAACTGAGTGGTACACATTTGATTAATTTTAGTAGAATGAAAAGCCTAGTTGGTCACAATGAGATTCAAATGTGAGGCATTTTGACTGTCCTTAACAAGTGTGCTATAACAGTGTGCTAACCTAATTCCTCTGATGATGAACATTATAGGAGATCAAAGTTAGGGATGGGTAGTAGGCCCCCCCGGCGGAGTTCAAGGAGTTTTGGGCACTCCGCGCTCCAATTGAAGCGTGGGGTTACAAGGACTAGGCCAGTCACAAGCAAAGCGGAATTACTGGTGCGTCGTTCACCCCTACTGTTTAGTTCTCTGCCTGCTCGCAACGCTGTTACTGGCTTCAAGGGCACCATGTCATCACTCAGATGTCACCCTTTAGGAGGGCAGAACAGGTGCATGCACAGAATGATACAGTGGAAATGTATGCTATGCTTCTTCGAAGTGATGTCAGGCAAGGCCCAGGGTGGGTAGTGGTTCTTCTTGGGCTGATTCGCCTACTAATTTAGCCCTTCATAAGCCTGAAGTTAAAATCACCAGCATATATCATAGGGCACAGCAGTCAGCAGCTCATGAGTGTTGGCTGCAGTGACTGTGGGCACCACAGTCAGCGAGCAGCTTTGCCCTGTGGCATTGAGGACAGAAGTGTTTTGAGGACTGGAGCGGGTGTAGAGCTCACATACTGGCTGGATTTGCTTTGTTCTCATTGCTGGAGCTGAGGCTACTCCTGAGGACTACACGCCATCAGCAGCAGAAAAGCTCAAGCTAGCGCCTTTCTTCAAGAGCACGAGAATTTTGGGACCCCCCATGAGCCAGACACAGCAGTGTAGGAACTGTTAGTACTTACTGTGGGACACATGTGGGGCTGAGGGGCAGATACACTCTCTATTCATTGCTATATGGCAACTATGAGTGTGAATATTAGGTTTTACTGAAACCCTCGTAGGTCGAAGCAGTAATGGATTCCGCAGGTTTTAATTTTCTCATTAAGACGCCGCCCTTAGTAACGGAGGGCTGCACCAGTCTGTAATCCACTAATGGACTCATTTTCATGGTGAAGGGGGAAATTAGCGAGAGTAACAAATGTGGCTAATTGGATGGCTGAGCACTCCTCCTGCTCATGGAACTCCACGGAATTTGGTGGTGTTTTCAGGTAACCCTGCGGAATTCCGGCCAGCCCTTTTCAAAGGGCCCACTTCAGGAAAATGTTTATATCAAGCAAGTCTCTGATTGCAATCCTGGTTAGACAATTAGGGTGGTTCATTCACTTGCTGTAACTAACTGAGTAATCTGCTGATCACAGTTTTACATTGTCATAAAAAAAACTAGAGAGTTGACATACATGCAGATAAACAGTGTGAAAGCTGCATGTAACATGCTACAATTTAAGGAAAATAGCATATCAGGTTAATGTTCTTGTTGCCATGATTTATGTGTAATTTGTGGATTACAATCCTTATATTATCATCTTTGGAGAGCTAACTAGAACTTTCATTATCATTTTCTTTCATTGACTCAAAAATCACACTTGTACCCTAAGTTTATAAACATTCCCGTACAGTTAGCACTGGGATACTCCATAAGGAGTGAGCTGTTTTTTTTTGCGATATGGTAAATATCTGTAATATAACATTACAGTAGTTTGTATGCATTTGGACTTCTGGAAGACTATCTGCTGCTCCAGCACTAACAATTGGCTGACCTAGAATTGGGTTCCGAAAGTTTCTTTCTTTCCTAAGGCTAGTGCATTGTAATGTAAGACTCTTTAGGAACTATGTATTGTGGACTCTCACTGGAACAAGAGGATGTAGTACCTTTTTGGTGCATGCTAAGAGGCTACCCTCTACCTACAGTGCAAGAGCAAACCACAATTGACTGACACCTTGCTGAGTTAATCTCAAATACACAAGCTACCCAGTACCCATGGGGACCTTGAAACCCCAATGACAAGAGTTGAACTAATGGCCTCTGTTTCGCAAGAGTGTCAAGGACCAACATATATGTTAGAAATGGGGTCTTTAATTGGCAGAGGTTTGTATCCTGTCCAAGTAGGGACCACCACTCTCATCAGGGTAAGTCAGATATCAATCAATCAATCAATCAATCAATCAATCAATCAGGAATTTAAGTAGCGTGGCTGCTCACCTGTAAGGGTCTCAAGGCGCAGATACGCACCGTAAATTAACCTGTGCTACCTTCTAGTAGATTGGCACAGAGCAGTCAGGCTTAACTTAAGAGGTAGTGTGTAAAGTATTTGTGCAACACTTAAAATTCAGTAATTCAATGAAAACGCCACAAAAGGTCTCCATAGAGGATTAGAAAAATATAGAATATGTATCTGAGTAAAACGAGATAAAAATGACAAAATTCCAATTAGTAGAAGTTGTGATATGAATTTTTAAAGGATAAATGGAAAAATACTGCTTATAAGTCACTAGTGGTCAAAAGGTTACTTGAGGTCACGAAGGACTGGTACAAATCCAAAGTTCAGGCTGACCACGATGGAGGGCAGGCTGGCTATGAGACTCACATAGGTCCCCTGACAAAGATGGATGGATCAAGTGTCATCGCCAAGAGCACGATGAATAGGTTCCGATTCACGCAAATGTGTGCAGCCCTATATTTTGGTATACCCTGAGGGACTTAACATGGGCGCTAGTCCAGTATTAGTCTATTGTCAATAGTTTTTTGTCTGAACTTTGACTTTGGTGACCAGTTGGAGCAATAACTGGTCTCACCAACCAATAGATTTGTTAAGTGTAAACTGTGGACTAGGCACTACAAAATATAAAGCAATCACTCTTTGGGCAAACTAAAAACATAGTTTTTGTATATGTCAGAATCCTATATCACTGGTGGTGTGATTTTGGATTCTTATTCTGTGGTGTTTGGACAAAATATCATACAAAAAAAATTGTGTGGACAATAAATTGTGTCAAGAATATCGAGATCAAAAATACTGTGAAGGTAAGTTTCTATAGGCAAACACAGTATTTTTTTTGATAATCAAATTCATTTGCTTTTGAAAAACCAAACGTACAAAGAACAGCATGTAAATGCATAGTAAATAAAAGTCCATCTTTGGCAGACTACAAAAATTCCAGCCATGATGTAGCATCTCCGAGCATACTAAACCACCTGAGAAGCAATGCAACAAGGTAGGAGAGAAATCAAGCACGTAACTCAAGACAGAAAGTTTAGCCATTTGCCCCATACCCGAAGAAATTTCTCAGGACATCCCCGGGCCTCTAAGAGGGGTACCTCCTGGGCCTGCACCAATCCACCCCCGTTGCCACTTTTGTATAGTAGGGGGTTTGGCCTGAGCCCAGACCGCAGCGATGTCTCACTTGGCTACCACCACCGCAGTGCCCAGAAAGCATTTATCAGCTCTAGAGCCGTCCAGACCGTTGAATACACCCAGAAGAAGGCGTAGAGGATCATGAGGGACCTGCCACCCCAGAGTTTGTGTGAGTTCAGACCCCATGCCCGTCCAGAATGGAGCGAGCCGAGGGCATAACCAGACCACGTGGTAGAAGTTGGCCGTAGCTTGGCCACAACGTGTACAGTCTGGGGAGGGCACAGTCCGGCCCTGCGTAAGTGCGCTGGGGTGAGATAAGCCATGTGTAGGTAGTACAGTTGGACGAGACATAATTTAGAGGGGGTCGTCAAAGATTTGGAAGCCAAAAGGGCGTCGTGCCAGTTCACCTCTTTTAGGGGGCCCACCATCAGCAGGTTCAACACTAAACGCCAGATATATGTACCTTGACAATGTAGAGCTGGAGATAAGAATTGTACATTTATACTTCTTAAACATGGTACTCAATATATATATTTTTTAAATATGTTTATTGACATTTTCTTAATTGCAAGACAAGAAAAATGGTTATCAGTAGAACATAGAAACACGTTCAAGTGGACAGCAGCATCGTATGCAAACCGCGATAAAGGAGAGTTAAATAACATTATTATGCACCAAAAATTATTGTGGCTCCCATATTTCCCTTCCAACTATGTACCCAACCATAGGAAATCATTGTGAATCAGAGAGCGAGAGTGCATAGGGCGTGCGCCAAGGCTTCCATATTTCCCAAAACTTTTTAGGGCAGCCCGTGCTTTACAAGTTCTCTTCTCCCCTAGCATATACATGTCCATGCTCTTTCTCCACTCAACAAGAGATGGACTTGCCATAGACCGCCAAGCCCTAGCTATGTCGCGTTTCGCAACCACTAACCCTAGCTGCAGCAAGGTCAAATTAGGTTTGGGGAGGTCAAAGTCCATGAATATTCCCAGTTAAACAAACAAGGGGCTAAATGGAATCGTCGCCCCCACGACATTCACCATCTCCTCCATCAGAGTTGTCCAGTACCTTTGAATCTTAGAACATTCCCACACTGTGTGATAAAATGTACCCTCTGACCCATGACAACGCAAACAGTTGGACAGTTCCGCCCTTCCTTTGCAGTGTAGTCACATTCTATCATAATATGCCCTGTGCAAATATATATATCGAATCAGACTGAGACGCGATCGGATGGCCACTTCTCAAGGGTGCATCAATGCCATTTCATCCGCAGTTTCTGCCGTGTATCTGGTTTATTGTTGATTATTGTTCTATATGTCCAAGGGACCGCTTTTTCCGCTATTTCCCCCATCAAGAATCGTCACCCTAGGGGGCGTGGCTACGCAAGCGGCGATGGCGGTTGCAGCTTGATAGAGCTCCCGCCGGCCCGCCATTGATCCAACGACTTATCCTGGTCCCCGAGCCCTTGACCCACAGCCAAAACGGGGCTAGGACTACCGGAGGTGCCAGCGACCGTCCAGTGTGTTCAGTGGAGATCCTGCGCTTCCCACCTATTCCCCCCCCCCCCCTCCGGGCCCACGGACCAGAAGGGACAGCTTCGCTGTGGCGCGTGATGCATTGAGTCCACGCTCCGACTAGACGAGCAATACCGGCCACGGCGAGCCATGATCATTGGCGGCTGGTGTGGGGGCAGTGACTGAGGTCCGCATGGCGCTACATCCATCAGTAAGCCGGCCCGAAGTGCCCTGTCTAGGATTCCCAGGGGCCAGCGGCAGCCAAGTGGCCCTACTACCTCTGCCACCATGACCAGGGGGGGTAACAACTCTGCTAAGCAAGTCACCATTGATAAATTCACCGAGCCTAGTGGGGGCCCCGGGCCGTCAGGGGGTGGCCCGCCTGGAGGAGGACCGGATAACGCGGCCCTTATGGCGGCCATAACCCAGTCACGAGACATGCTGGACGCCAAGATAGGGGCCGTTGGCGCAGATGTAACATTATTGCGCCAGGACCTGAGGAACGCAGTGGCGCGGATCACGGAGGCAGAATCCAGGGTGTCAGTAGTGGAGGACGATGTGAGCAACCTTAAAAAGAGGATGGCGGCGATGGAATCGGCGCAGCGGATTACGGCGCTCCGTGTGGAGGATGCAGAAGGGCGGGCGCGCCGTAACAACCTCCGCTTCCTTGGATTTCCAGAGAGCTGTGGGAAGGATGGCATGGAACAGTTCCTTACACAGTGGCTAGAATCATGGATGCCCCCGGGGACGCTGTCTGCATGCTTCATTATTGAAAGGGCGCACCGTGCCCTGACACAGAAACCACCCGAGGGTGAGCGACCTAGGGCGGTGATCGCACGGCTGTTGAACTACCATGACAGGGACGCCATCTTGAGGGAAGCTAGAAATAAAGAAACCCTCTTATGTGAGAATCAGAAGATCTTGATCTTCCCTGACTACACCAAACTCGTCCAACAGCAGCGCCACTCCTTCATGGCAGCCAAGGCGAAGTTGAGGGGCCTTAAGCTACAGTATTCCCTGCTGTATCCGGCGCGCTTGAGAGTGATCTTCCAGTCACGGACGCTATTCTTTGATACGCCGGAAGACTTGTTCAGGTGGACCGATGAAACGGTACAGGTCAGACCGACTCCGCAACCAGGGCTCAATCCGGGCTCCCCTGAGGGCTCGCCTCGGCCACAGCGAGACCGATCGTCTAGACATAGCCGAACCAAACGCTCCAAATCACGCAAGCGAGCGGCCTCGGCCGATGGCACGCAACACACTGCTAGAACCGAGGACTCCGAACAATTAAGCACAGATCATTGAAGTCTCCGGGGCCTCGGCTCCGTGCTCTGCTACTAATGCTGCGAGTCCCAGATGGACGCACCTGGTCGCCTGAGACCTGCTAAATTGATGGCTGTATCGCAGCCTTGTAACAGTACTGCTACTGTCTACTGAGAGTGGATGAGACTGTGGGGGGGGGGGTTTCGGGGACTGCATAATGGTGGCTGCCACTCTCCCGTTGTGAGAGGGACACCGAGGGGAGGGGGTGAGTTCGCTGTTCCTTTTTGGGATGTTGGGATCCATTGGTATGAGTGGGCCTGAGCCCGCTGTTTCGGTCTCGGGACTGCTCATACCGCGACAGATACTTCATAGTTCATTGAGGTATAGGGTGGGGGGAGGCGGGGGACGGGCGGTCAGGGTTGTGGCTGCTGAGTTGGGGTTTGGGGTTGTTGGGGACTGTGGGGCCGGGGGGTGGGTGATGTTCTCTGGGGTAGATAGTACAGTGCATGTGTGTGTTGCTATAATGATTCATGTGGCGCGTGGTGGGTGGCGCTGGAGCGGGGGGCTTATGTGGTGGACTCCGAAAGACTATGGCTGATTCGATTCATCGGACTCCTGAGGACTCTATGCGAGTGGTCACGTGGAATGTCAGGGGGTTGCTAGACAAAATCAAGCGTGGGGCAGTTTTGCGATGGGGTAAGAGGGCAGCGGCAGATGTGTTATTACTCCAAGAAACTCATATGATGGGCACGAAGGCACTGGGCCTGCAGAGGTTTGGCTACCAACAAGTTTTCCATGCCGGGTTTACTCGGGGATCCAGGGGAGTGGCCATATTGATTCACCGTAGGATAACATATATCCATGAGAAACAATGGATAGATCCACAGGGTCGCTACTTGTTTGTGAAAGGCAAGGTGGGCGCGGAACCTATAGTGTTTGGGTGTGTGTACGCCCCCCCTCCCCTGCAATGGGCCCTGGCTGAGAGGCTGTTCTCTGTGTGGGACGATATATCCGAGTCGATGGCAGTAATTGGGGGAGATTGGAACGACGTAATGGATGTGTGCATGGATCGCCGGAGGCGCCTGGAAACGGCTGAATCTCCTTCCCCTTCCCCTCCACCCACTAGACTGCATGCAATGAGTGAGGGGCTGGGCTGGGTGGATGCCTGGCGACATATGCATCCTGCGACCCGTGAATATACCTACTTATCGGCGGTGCATGGATCATTCTCGCGCATAGATTGTGTGTTTTTACCTCGGGAATGCCTGAGTAGGGTGAAGAGCGCGGCCATTTTGCCGAGAGGCCTATCCGACCATTCCCCGGTCTCAGTTAACGTAGACCTCATGCGGACACGGCAGCCATTCCGGTGGAGGATGTCCTCGTGGCATCTGCTACAGCCAGCCTATACTAAACATTTGCGAGAAACCATAGATCATTACTGGCGGGAGAACCTGATAGAGGGGGCGGATGTGGAGGTGGTATGGGAGGCGATGAAGCCTACCGTGCGTGGTGTGGATATCGCGTGGTGCTCGGAGGCCCGTAGGCGGCGCCGGGAACAAACTGCGGTGGCGGCTGAGCGGGTGGAGGCCCTAGAACAGGAACGCCGCGAGGGTGGAGATGAGATCGGGCTCAGGCTGCTTTTACAAGCACAGCAATCGTACGCGTCCCTCTTGCTGGATGAAGCCAGACAGGCGTGGCTGGCCACCAGAAGTAGGGTGTATCAGTGGGGGGACAAGTCGTGCTCCATGCTCCACCGCTTGTGCCAACACAACTTTCAACCCCTTGTGCTGCCGGGCATCATGGACGGTAATGGGGAGGTCCTGACTGACCCTAGCGAGTTGGCAGCAAGCTTCGCCTCATACTTTGAAGCCCAATACGCCTCTTGTGACCGATTGCCTGAGGGTGCCTTAGACCGGTTTTTCGCGGACTTACCGCCCGTACGGGTATCGGACGAGACCAAGGAGCTCCTAGATGCACCCCTCACGGCGGAGGAGCTGGGAGACGCTCTGGGGCAGCTCAATGCGGGTAAGGCTCCTGGCCCTAATGGCTACCCGTGTGAATTTTTCAAGAAATTTCACGTACAGCTAGGGCCACACTATCGCCGAGTTCTTGAGGTGGCGAGGACGCGGGGCACGTTGCCCCCCGATTGGCGCCATGCCGAAATAGTGGTATTTCAGAAGCCTGGTAGGCCCCCGGGCAGCCATGACTCGTACAGACCTATTTCCCTCATCAACATAGAGGCCAAAATATTGGCCAAGGCCCTAGCGAACCGCCTGGCTCCGTATATTACAGACCTAGTTCACTCTGATCAGGCGGGCTTCATGCCCCACCGGGCAACGCGACACAATATTAGACGGGCACAGGCGGCGCTAGACGCTGTTGGAGCCGTGGGGGACCAAGCGGCACTGCTGTTGGCCGATATCAACAAGGCTTTTGATTCGGTCAGCTGGTCGTACCTGTTTACACTACTGTCGTGGCTCAACCTGGGCCCGGTTTTTCGGTCCTATATCGAACTGCTCTATACGGACATCACGGCATCAGTGCGAGTCGCCGGGGCGGTGTCAGAGGAGTTCCGCGTTGGCCGGGGGACTAGGCAGGGGTGCCCTCTTTCCCCCTATCTTTTTGCCTTAGCAATGGAACCCCTAGCGGCCAGAGTTCGCAGAGATGCGTTGATACGGGGCTTTGAGTGGAATACCACACTGTCGGATAAAATTGCATTATACGCGGACGATGTCCTCTTCTTCCTCACCGATTTACAGCACTCCGGCCCGCGTGTCCTGGAGGTCATGCAACTCTTCGGGGAGGTGTCGGGTCTATACCTCAACGTCCGTAAATCTACCCTATGGGTAATACAAGGGGACATGGTGACGGATCCCTGGGCTTCGGAACTGCAGATGGCCACAGTTGGTCTGAAATACCTCGGGGTGTTCCTCTCGAACTCAGTGGACACGGCCTGGGAACGTAACCTCTTGCCCGTCTGGGAGCGGGTCCAGACGGATATTAAAACTTGGTCCAGAATGCCTCTTTCAATTTTTGGCAGGTCGGCTATCTTTAAGATGGTTGCACTGCCGCGCCTACTCTACCAACTACAGAACCATCCGTATCCTATCCCTCCCCAATGGTTTCGGCGGGTCGACTCAGTACTGGGCCGCTTCCTTTGGGCTGGCGGTGCCGCCAGGGTAGCGCTGCGCACATGCTTCCTGTCCACGTACTGTGGGGGGCTAGCCGCCCGGATATACGGTCATACTACCAGGCCGCTCATCTTCTTGTTCTAAATGAATGGTGGTATGGTGACGGTGGAGATCCGGCGTACGCCCTAGAACGTGCGTTAATGGGGGATAACTCGCTCCACACCATCCTATACTCACCCCGGCTACGTCAGCCATTGCCGAGAGTCACTCAACTTGTATTTGGGATATGGCGGCAGGCCCTGCGCCGCATGGGTTGGTGGGGTAGACTGACCGCGGAAACACCGCTGTGGCGCAACGGTTTACTACCGGAACTTTCTAAGTTATCAGGCTTCGATGGCTGGGACTCAATAGGCATTTCGCAGCTCGGCCATGTGATGTCCGGGACGACTCTCAAGTCCTTTCAGGCTCTTAGTGCTGAATTTGGTATGCCCCAATCTCAATTTTATCGCTATCTACAACTTCGACATGCGTTGACGCCCAGTATAACTAATCTTGACTCGCTCCCAGAGTTCAGCCCGATCGAGGCGAAGGTGTTCATGGGCGACCTTGGAGACAAAAAAGTATCGCGCATTTACCAGACCATGGTCGTACATTGCTCTTCCACTCTTCTTCGGCTGAAGGCGCACTGGGAGGCCGATATGGGACCGCTGGATGAGGATGACTGGCGGGAGGCATTAGAATCCCCGAGGGGGGCGGCTATAGCAATGCGGTTTCGCCTCATACAGTTCAAGATTTTGCACAGGGCTTATTATACTCGAGAGCGTCTGTGGAGAGCAGGCCTGATTGAGTCCCCGGAGTGTCTGAGATGTGGGGCGGAGGTGGGTACATTGCTCCACACGGTGTGGTCGTGCTCAAAACTAGTTGGCTTTTGGAGGGGTGTATGGGGCTGTCTGTCGGAGGTGTTGGGCTGGACCCTTCCCCGTACCCACCGCCTGGGCCTACTGCACATCCTGGAGGGGGTTGGTGGTAATACCTATAAGCGTCACCTGCTCCTCCTGGGACTGATGGTAGCCAAAAGAGACATGGCCCGAGCATGGAAGGAGGTGAGGCCCCCCCCCCTGACTGCGTGGAAGGCAGGCTTAGATTTTTGTATGGGTCTGGAGAGGCCAATCTTTGAGGCGCGGGGATGCCCTCGTAAACATTTCAAGATATGGAAGCGGTGGGCGGCCTACAGAGGTTTGACACTGGATCCCCCGGAGGACCCGGAGGAGGACCTATAGCCCAGTCTACTCCTGAGAAGCCCACTCTCACACTCACACTTGATGCGCAAAGAGTTTCCATACATATGGCTCCCACACACATGCATGGGGTTAGGGAGGGTTGAGGGAGGGTTCGGGGAGTTGGGTGGGTAAATTCTGAAACGAGGAAGATGGGGTTGGGGTTTTTGTGTACCATTGGTTCCGCTGGTTCCTTGCTTTAATGCTCAGATTTATTTTGCAAATGTAACTACAATGCCTGGTGGTATCGTCCTGATTGTGGGATGCCACTTTCATCCATATGCTCATCTTTATCAATAAAAATTGTTGTGAAAAAAAAAGAATCGTCACCCTAAAGGTGCGTATTTGGGGATTCAACACTGTCTAAGCCTTGTGCCCGCCATGCGTGGGCCAACTCTAAGTACTTGTAGTGTTGGGTCGGTTCATGTCATATTCTGTCTGGATATGTGTCAAGGTGACTAACTCTTTGCGGTATAGTATGTCCTTAAGTGGAGAAATGCCCAACAGGTCCCCCTTTCAAAAACCTCGTAACTTCATAATTTCCTGTATGCGGTTCCCACCTACAGCGGGGTTTCTCTAGTGAACCGGCTGCCCCATTTCATCTGTCTTTCCGCTTGTTTCCATGCTGCCAGAACGATCCGTGTTACTGTAAGGAGTTGTATAACCCCTTTCCCCCATATATATAGTGTGTGTACGGGTGTTTAATGAACTGTGTGCGTTGCAGAGCATACGTGGGGTGATCCCTCTCTATATGTTCCCATTCATTCCAACTATTAAATGGGCTGCCCAGTAATACGCCCGATGATCCGGCAGAGAAATGCCATCATTATATTGATTACGCTGCAATGTCGCCAGTGCTACTCTCTGCGGCCGTCCATCCCAAAGGACTGTCCGCAGTGCGTCGTCAATTCTATTGAACACCTCAACTGGTATTAACTGATAAGTGTTTTGTAACACGTAAAGGAACTTGGGGAGCACTATCATTTTGTACAGGGCTGCCCTGCCCAGTAGGGTCAGTGGCAGGGTTTTTCATCTCTCCACATCCTCGCGAAAATCCCTGCGCACAAAGATTGTGATCCAGCGCTATATTTGCATTCGCCGTGACGCAAATTCCTAGGTATTTAATGCCATCTCGAGTCAACTGGAGATGGCTTGGGCCTATGGTGTAGCCTTCCTTCTCGTCCACTGGATGTAAATAGGATTTCCCCCAATTAATCTTATAACCCGCATGGGCGCCGTATGTTTCACAACTCTCCATAATACTAGGGAGTGTTCTGTCTGGGTTTGTTACATACATTAATATATCGTCCACATATAAGGATATGCGCTCGTCGGGCCCTGTCGTCTCCTCTCTCCGACAACCTGTAATGTCTGGGTGTGTTTGGATCACACAAGTGAGTGGTTCCAATACCAGGGCAAAGAGCAGAGGTGATAAAGGACAACCCTGGTGCATGCCACTGCCTATGGGGAATTCCCGTAATAGCACCCCGTTGACTCTGACCCTTGTCACGGGTCTGTCATATAGTACGGCAATCCAGTGCCGGAACACCGGTCCGAAGCCAAATTCCTCCAACGCAGACATAAGAAAGGGTCAATGTACAGTGTCAAATGACTTTTCGGCTTCAAGGCACAGGACGAGGTGTGGATCGTCTCTCTTGCTCACCACTTCCAACCAATTGTGCAGCCCTCTCAAGTTAAGCCTCATCGACCTTTTGGGCATAAAACCCGACTTGTCCCAGTGAATGAGACCAGAGATTACCACTGTGAGCCTAAATGCTAATATTCTGGCTAATATGTTGGTCTGGTCCTCAATATTTTTGCATAATATTCTTTCCTCATGATATTTATTTCATTGATATTCTGTCAGACAATCTGTTTTTGTAATGTGTGTAATTTTGTTTTTCAAGTGCTTATGCCCAAACCAAAGGACATGACTCCTATTATGGCGAGGAGGATAGACGCCTAAGTCCAGAGCCACCACCACCCCGAGTAACTAACGGTGATTATAGTGGCGAATCGGCCCAAAACCCAGGGAAAAAAGAATGAGGGAAGGTGTCTGAAGTTTCTAGGCACATAAAGGAAGAACCATTCCGGGTCTGAAGGGTGCAACGAGCGAGAAAGCAAAGAAAAGGTTCGGGCGAGCGCCGAGAGGAGGAGCGCAAGATGGCGGCACACGGAACCGTAGGGAGCAGCACACCGGCAGCCCAGTAGAGGGCCAGCGGTAACCAGGCAGCAGCGGAAGACAGTGAACGAGCTGGTAAGCGCAGCTGAGCTGAGCACTGCGCTAGGGTGCACCCTTAAGCCGAACGAGAAAGCGCTAAAGAAACTGAAAGCCTCACCAGGCGCAGCCATTTACAGACGGGCGAAGCAGCGGAAGGGGCGCACGCTGACCACAGAATTCGCAAGCCTTCGGAAAGCACAAAAAGCGACCCCGAATAAAACCCTCCGACCCAGACAACACCCAGGCCAAGCACACTTTACAAGGCGAGCACCCCCAAAGCAGAACAATAACAAAGCTAGCGGGCAAAACCGAAACCAACACCGGGAGCGGCCATTTTGTGACAGGCGAACCTGCAGCAAACGCGGCGAACGAGGGATCAAGGTACAGCGGAAACAAGAGGCAGACAAAGAGTGGTCACAGGGGAAACCCACAGCACTCCGCATAAAGTTTACCCACCACGCTGCCACGAACAAGACCCTACCGGCCCGGAAACGAAACAAAACCGGAACTATACAGGGGGCGGCCATCTTAGTTCAGATGTCCGGATGCTAAAAACAGACGCGAACACCACAAGTAATTTTACCACAGTCACGGAAGACAACAACGGCAGGCACTGGAGAGCGATACCAGACAGGCCGTGGTCATAAGTCCACCGCAAGCAGCATATCGAGCGCAGCAGCAGAATCTAGACCAAGAAGGTCATTAGCAGGGCAGGAACTGGCAGAGCCACAAGCAAGAGGCAAGTTGCAAGAAAACGCTGTGCCTCCCCACTGAGCAGAACCAAGCACGCAGAAGAGGTACGGTGGGCTGTGCTACTTCACCCAGTGGAACAGCTGGCGGACGAACAGCGGCGCAAGAAAAAAAAAAAAGGTCAACTGCAAACCCGCAGGCCTCGAGCACACATATGCAACTCGCCAAAACAGCGGTAACAACAAGTGGTGAAAGCTAACAAGAAGGGGGCCCAATCCGCCCAGACAAAGGCAGGAAAAGTCCTCAGAGCTGGCGGCGGCGAAAACTAGGACCAGGACAGTCAGGTGGCCAAGCAGATTCCGAGTGGATACAACACCCATGCACAAGGAAACCACAGAAAAAGCGACAAAAGGCAACCCAACCAAACAACAAAAAGACGACAGGTTGCACACCTATCTGGCCAGAAGAGGTTTCGACACCATGGCAGGACGAGATGATAAGAACACCAACGACATCAAAAAGATTAGGAAGGACCTTTCGGAATCGCCAACCAAGCTTAAGAACGATAACAGAAACGAGACAACACTAGATACACTCCTAAAGAAAATCAACGAAGGGAACAAACTAGCCAAAGCCACAAAAAAGACAATTGATAACATGCAACTTGAGCTGGCAGTTATAAGAGCGGACCAATCCAAGACAAACTGCAGAATCGACGCTGTGGAAAAAAGGGTTAGTGACCTAGAAGACTCCACCCACAGAGCACAAAGAGACCTGGGACAAGCTGCCAAAACAACCTACAATCTGCAGAAACTGTTGGCAGAACAGGACGACCGGAGTAGGAAGGGGAACATAAGGCTCTTGGGCGTGCCAGAGGGAGAAGAAGACACCCTAGGTTCGTGCGCAGCCCTACTAGAAGACCTCCTGCCAAAGCTTACAGGTCTGAACTTCGACAGGCCATTTGAAGTAGACAAGGCCTATAGAGTCCCAGCAACAAAAACCCCAGAGAGTAGAGGACCTAGGCCAATCATATGCAAGCCGCTCCGTGCCAACCACACAGAAGCTATCTTCGCCTTTCCCAGGAAAGGGCAAAACGTGAAAGTGAATGGCCAGAAGATTGTCATAACGCAAGACTTCTCTCGACACACGGTGGAAACAAGGAAAGGGTTCCTGGCCCTGAGGGACAAACTACGGAAAGACAGTATCACCTTCAGTTTCGCAGGTCCAGCGAGAATGAAGATAACAGACAGACGTGGCACTCGGATTTTTGACGAGCCCAGCGAACTAAGGAGATATCTAAGAGGCCCAGACCCAGTAGACATGGAAGCACAAAGTCCAGGAGTACCCAAAAGAAGAGCCTCGTCAGACGCAGCAGAAGCAGGAGGAGAGGAATGCTGACTCAACCAAAGAACTGTCCTGCATTGACTAATGAACGATCAAGGCAATCACAACCAAGATCTACCTCAGGCCAACTCTTATAGAAGGCCAAACGAACGCACAGAACGCATCAACCACACTACCTCATGACCAACAGACTACCTCGTTCAATGCAGAAACCACCCAGGAAGACACAAGAAGATGTACCCATATCCTTTATCCGCATTGTTACGTACACTGCGAATGCTAGAACCATCGTGGGACAGCGATGCGCTGCAACGCACGTTGCATAACTGATATAGATGGGCCAAGAAAGCACTGAACTCGGGGGGGAGGGTGGGGGGAGGGAGGGCCCTTGCTGTCGCACGTCTACAGTTCTAAACACGGGGGCGGAGGGAGGGAGGGTTGGGGGGAGGGGGGGGAGTTAATTCCAGTACAGATATATGCACTTCTTTGTTTCCATTGGTTTAGAAGTAGGGGACCCCTATATGGAAACTATACCAGCTATACATAGGGAGTAAACATTCTTTGGAAAAGGTCTATAGCTAGTAATATAATACTCTCAAAGATACTTTATTTAATAACCCATTACATGTAGACTCAACACCTAGAGTGAATTTGATATTTAAATATTTATTGTTTCTGAAAATGGATATTTTTTTTTTGTTGGGGAATTTTTTTCTCTTCACCTTTTTTTTGTAAACTCTATATAGGATTTTTACATTTATAACATTTCCTGTTTTAGGATTTCTACATTCATAACATTTCATATTTTTTCAAAAAGGGATAATACATAAAAAAACATCTATAACACACACAAGAGTGAATATCAAACTAAGATGATGATGAGGGCAAGGCGGTAGGATAGCACACACTACGCGCGTTTCGGCTTGAGAGCCTTCATCAGGTGTCCCGTCTTTTACAATGTATGGCACTCGGTGTGGGGTAATATGGGAGCAAAAATGTGATTTGATCGTGCGTCAGAGCTGGGTTTTCCCTTGTTGTTCCTAATATTCGATTATATTTATATACAGCATTCTTGGGGTAAGATGTAACTAAGAATCCACCTTCCCAAGTGTGGTTGTACACCCAAGAGTAGTTAGGGAGGACCTTTATTGTAGATCGCTAGAAATAGACCTTGATAGTCGGATCTGAATTATTTATAGCAATAGGCTTAACCAGGGAACAGGAGGGGGCTACGTTCGAATATTGAATCTGATATGTAAAGGATATGACTTGACCTCGGGCCAGAAGGATCCTAATTACGGGTGGTAAATCGGTTGATATTATTTCACTCTGCGGGATATGGCCCTCTCGGCTGGGGTGCTCTAAACGCCGGCGTGAACGTCGGAGGTAGTAAAGTTTCCATGCCTTTTCTATCTTTACTTTCCTTTCCGCACCCACTTCTCACCCAGGGGGAATATCACAGGCCAAGCACACAGCCCAAAACCTCTTAGTCGTCAAATCTGGGCACAATCCTGTGGGGAGTCAGATGAGCGGCAGACAACAGAGACAGAAGCACAAATCACATCAAGCGAAACAGCGAAAACAAAAAACAGCCATGATAGCCCCAACACAAGGTCAATTAAACTCGAACCTTAAGGTGGTGTCCCTTAATGTGAAAGGCCTCAACAACCCAATAAAACGTAGAAAGACTCTAGAATACCTGGCGAAACTGAAAGGAGACGTGTATGCCCTCCAAGAGACTAGAATCTCAGAGGAGGATGCACAACGGCTCAAGGCAAAGTGGATAGGCGAGGTCTTCTGCTCACCTGCCATACAGAAGAAAAGAGTGGTCGTCACACTAGTAAGCAAAAGAGTGAACCTGACACTACAGGACAGCTATGCAGACAACGATGGTAGACTCCTTGTGACAAGCTTAAAGAGAGGGGAAGAGACGATTCACGTTGCCAACATATATGGGCCTAACTCAGATGATAAGCAATTCTGGAATAGCGTAGACCATACTAGGCGATCTTCCGCAGGAGGACCTCCTTCTGCAGGCGGGAGACATGAACCAAGTACTAGATCAGGCCACTGACAGACATCCATATAGACCGAGCCACAACTCGCAGAACCTAAACATCCTTAGGAACATATGCACCAAACTCCAACTCAGGGACCCTTGGAGGCTGCAACATCCAGCTGCCAGGGAGTACACCTTCTACTCGCACCCACACAACTAATACAGCAGAATAGATTACATACTAATGTCAGCCTCACACACACACCTGATTGACCAAACAGAAATAGCCCCAATCAACATCTCAGACCACGCACACATCTCCCTTTCAATAAGTGGCAGACACGACGACACGCCGACACGCAGATGGAGACTCAACAGTGATATCCTGCAACACCCAGAGAATATAACGGAAATTGAAGGAACCATTAAGGAATACCTAACCTTCAATGACAACACAGAAGTTAACAAAGGCACCCTCTGGGACGCCCTAAAAGCCACACTAAGAGGCAAACTAATAAACATCAAAGCCAGAATGAACAAGGGAAGAAACAAGAAAATAGCAGAGCTAGAGGAACAGATCAGAGACCTAGAAAAAGGACACTGTGCAAACCTCACTGACAAAAACACACTGACAGACCTAACAAGGAAAAAATACGAGCTGAACAAGATACTGAGCGACAGAGCTGGCACATGGATCAACAAGTACAAATCCATAAACCTTTGCTCCGCCAACAAAGCAGGGAAGGCGTTAGCCTCATACCTGAAAGCAAAACAGAGACAACACTCAATTGCTGCAATAACAGACAAAGTAAACAAATCACAAACGACCAACAAGGGGATCTTGGAAGCCTTCAAACAGTTCTATGAGGAACTGTACAAGGCAGACAAGAACCTAGTAGCAGATGGGGGGGAAGACCTACTAAGCAAAATTAGCCTACCCACGCTAACGGCGGAACAAAGAGAAACACTAGAAGGAGACATCACAGGAACAGGGATAGAGATGGCAATAACAGCACTCAAGGTAAACAAAGCACCGGGGCCTGATGGCTACACGGCAGCTTTCTACAAGAAATTCCAACAGCCGCTCAAATCTACCCTAGTAGAAGTGTTCACTCACTGCATCCGCGAGAGAAGAATGACTGCCTCTATGGCTGAGGCTAATATCATAGTCATCCCCAAAGAAGGCAAAGACCCTCAATGCCCGCAGAGCTACTGGCCAATCTCGCTCATCAATGTAGACTGCAAAATCTACGCCAAAATCCTCACAACCAGACTCAACGGGCTCTTGCCCGACCTTATCCACAATTCACAGGTAGGCTACCTTAAGAACAGGCTATCTCAAGACAACACCAGACTCCTCAGCCACCTTATCAACCAAACGACACAGAGCACTGACCAGACAGTCATGATTGCGCTGGACGCGGAAAAGGCCTTCGATAGGGTTTCCTGGCCCTTCCTTGACCGATGCATGGAGAAATTCGGCTTAGGTACCAAATACAGGAACATGGTTAAGGCACTGTATAAAGAACCCAAGGCCCGAGTAGTCATGAATGGGGGCTCATCGGAGCCATTTATACTAGAAAGAGGGACAAGGCAGGGATGCCCGCTATCTCCCGCCCTGTTCCTGCTGGCACTAGAACCGCAGCTGGTCATGATAAGAAATAACCCAAACATAAGAGGAGTCCAAATAAAAGACAACACAGTGAAACTGGCAGCGTACGCTGACGACGTACTAATCACGACAAAAGAACCAACCACCTCCATCGCGGCACTAATGGATACCATAGAAGAATATGCACGAGCGTCAGGCTATAAACTGAACAGGGACAAATCAGAATGTAATCCCATGAACATCCATACAACGAAAACAGTTTTAGGATCCTCGGGGCTAGCCTGGCAAACCAAACCCCTGAAATACCTGGGCCTCCTTTTCGGCAGAGACTTGAGAGCAACCCTTGACCACAACGAAGAGACCACCCTAAAGAAGGTTAAGGAGAGACTAGACTCGTGGTCCCCTAAATACATCAGCTGGTGGGGCAGAGTGGAAACAATAAAGATGATGATAACACCAATGGTCAACTACACACTAAGCATGCTACCACTGACAATGACGGATGATTTCCATAAGAAGCTCGACAACATGATAAACATGTTTGTATGGAAAGGAAAGAAACCCAGGTTCAGCCTACAGAAACTGCGACTCAATAAAAAGTTGGGAGGGCTGAACATCACGAACTTCAAAAGCATCCAAATGGCATGCCTGGCAAAGCAGGGTATTTTTTGGATCGCCCCAACACAAGACTACGCACCAGTGTGGCTAGAGCTAGAAAAGAACATCCTAGAAGAGTTGAACCCCATAGTGATGCTTACAGCAAACAAACACCCAGCAGCAACCAATCCCATCATCAGGAACACCAAAACAGCCGTGCTAAGGGTGGACAAGCGGATGGAGCACAGTATCAGAAATACCAAAAGGGAGTCAATATGGTTCAACACAAGAATACAATATAAAGGGCGAACATTAAACAACGAGGTCTGGCTCACGAAGGGAATCACAACTCCATCACAACTAGAAAAGAATAACACCCCACTTACTTTTAACACCCTCAAACTAACACATAATCTTCCGGACATAGAACTCTACACGTTCCTCAAAATGAGGACAGCCATAACTAAAGCGAACCTAACTAAGATGACACCTCACATTCTACACTACTTGACCAACCTCAACAAGGTCGGACACCAGACAGCTCACATATACAAGCTCCTAAGCCCCAAAACGTCCAACCTAAACTCCAAAACATTATCCTTCTGGGAAACAATGCATAGCAGACACTTCAGTGAGGTGGAAAAAAACACGACTGTGGGAGTCAGCCACAAAAAACAAAATCACACCGCAGCTAGCCCAAACAAAATACTGGCTCCTACACAAAGCATTCTGGACCCCAGCAAGATTAGCAGAAGTTGGTATACACGAGAGTGATGCATGCTGGAACTGCCACAAAAGCAAAGGGGACCGAGAACATCTCATTTTCACGTGCCCTAAGGTCAAAACATTCTGGGGGAAGGTGAGAGACCTCATTAACACAGTAGTGGGGAGGAGCATACAGCCAGGGTTCGGAGGACTAGCCACAGCATTCATGGCACCAGACCTAGGAAGTAAGGAAGACAGAGACCTAGTGGACCTCCTACTTACTGCGGCGGTAAAAACCATCTTAGCGAATTGGAAAAACTCGGCCAAAGACACTTTTAAAGGATGGGTCAACTTGGTCACCTTCCTCAGAGGAGCCGACAACATCACAGAATATTTTTCGCCCAATCACACAGCTAGGACTGAGATGTGGGCCACACTAGATGCACAATTGGGGTCGCACAAACCTCCGTAGGCGCACTGACCACTAGGCCTCACAAACAACAAACTACAAGAGGACCACAATCAAGCATGCCCCCCCCAGTCCCTCTTATCCTCAGCTCTTCCCCCTTTCCTCTCTTCTCACCCCCTTTCCTCCACCCACCCTCTTCTTGGGGCTCTACACAACCACAGCTGAAACTAGCCTATGCAGCAGTAAGCCTAATGTAACCAAGAATGCGCCAAGAATCAATGTACTGCCCTAGCATCACTACTGTACTGTAATGGAAATTTTCTTAATAAAAACTCTTGAACAAAAAAAAAAAAAAAAGAAAAAGAGTCTCTGTATCATAGAATGCATTGATACGGTATTTGTGCGAAATATCAACCTGTAAATATTGGGAGACAGAATATATAAGAAAAAAAGTATCTTAATACAAAAATATTGTAATGCAGATATAGCGTTGTCATGAATATAGTTTTTTTCAGGTAAGTCATATTGTTGAGAATATCATTGCTGTTAATATCGTTTTCAATAATGTAGTTGTAAAATTTCAAAATATTTTAATGTGTTTTAAGTTCATATATTAATTGTATGTGTTACTATTGTTTTTACAATTGTTATTAATTTTAGTTTGTTATTTTAAGTGACTTAGAATTATTAATTTAATTGCTAACAGTAATTTATAGCTTTGTAACAGGTTGTACGGTTGGTAGGGGAGTAGGGTGGGAAGTTAATTAAGTACACATCCTTGAGATCTAGCCTAGTTAGCCAATCCCCTTTCCTTAATACATCTCTTAATGGACAAATTCCCTCCATCTTGAAGTGGTGATACACCACCCACTCGTTCAATTCCTTCAGATTTATCTCTAGTCTCATACCGATGTCTTTCTTCTAAACCACAAATATAGTGCTGATGAAACCAAGACCACCATCTGTGATTTCCTGAATGGCCTCTGTTGGACCTGTCAGCCTTAGGGTGGTCTTCCCCTACCTTTTTGCCCTTTTGCTTCCCATTTTTACCTTACCTTTTGTTGAACTTAGGACGCTGGGCGCCTCACCACTGCTAAACAGTGCTGAGGTGCAGGTGCTCTCCCCTAAAACCTTGTGAGGCTGGCATATCTGCCACAAGCCACTGCTTACACAGTAAGACTTCATCCTCCATAGGCTAACATTGGGAACCTCCCCTTATGGGATAACTTCTGACAGGGACCTAATAAGTCTGTCATGTTTGGTCTTGTTGGACTCGGGGCGGGGAACCCTTTCCAATGATATATAGGGTTTGGGCATTACTACGCTAGGGATCCCACTTTTATAAATGGGACCTTTTCCTGCCTACACTTAAATTAGGCTCTGCAGACTCCCCCCTCCCCTCTGCATACTGATAGCCTGCCTGGGTTGGGAGGTGGGAGTGTTGATTCACACCTTCTTCCCTGGGATGAGTAGTGATGGGCTGCCCACTGTAGCCTTAACGGCCTGTCTCTCGTCGCTGTGACAGCTAGGTCAGGGAAGGCAGGGAACATATCTGAACTCCCTGGACTCTTCCAGAAGCCCCTGCCCCCAGACCCTTCCAGAGACTTCTACCACTTTCTAGCCCCTAGACTGAAAGATATATAAAGGAGGGTCCTGACCTCACATTCTTGTTACACTGCTGGACCTGGAAGAATCCCTGCTGTAGTGAGGACTGCTGCGCAAAAGGATTGCCACTGGAAAGGAGGCTGACTGCTCCAAGGAACTGCTGCCCCACAACCTGCTGAGCTGCCCTACTATCTGCTGATCCTGCCCTGCATGGGAGACTGCAACATCACCCCCAGAGTGTCTCCACAACATCCCAAAGGAACTACTTTTCTTTGAACCACATTTTAAAGAGTCTTCAACCTTTTAAAGATTGCCTTTTTGGGACTGCACCCTTTTTAAGCCAAAGGAAACTACCTGTCCTTGGACCACAGCGTTTTAAAGACTGCCCTTTGGAACAGCAACAACACTCTCAAGATTTGCCCTGCAACGCTGTGCCTGCCCTCAGCACTGCTTGCCCCATGATCCTCCCGAGGGCTCTGTGATTGCCTCTGCTTCTGGCGCAAGCCGACTGAAACTGGCCCTGAGGTCACCGCCACTGGGACCGGAGCGTGCTGTGTAGCGCTGAGAAGCAAAGCGCTGTGTGGCAGGAGGCTCCATCGTTGCCCTGGACTTGGAGGCACTGTTAAGCACTGTGCTAAAGGAGCGCTGAGTGGCCGTGACCCCCACCCGTGCAGCGCCTGCTGAGCCCGAGGCCCCAGGGGGAAAGGAGCCTCGCACCCGTGCCCGCGCCCGCGCCCGCAACCACCACCCCAGGTAACGCCTCAGTGCAACCAGGCTGCTGAGAGGGGGCGGGGTGCAGGTTGGCCAGGTACCTGGAGTGTGAGCTTTGTGCTTGGCTGGGAACCGTCCTTCACTGACCGGCCTACGGGGGCATAATTACTTGGTAATTGACTCTGGGGCATTTTTTAGCATTCCCAGCAGCGCCTGGGCTGCCGCACTTCCTACGCTGGGAGCATCCTTTCTATGAGAGGGACACTTATTACGCTACAAGGGAACTTTGGCCTAAGAACCTTCCCACAGTGAATTTTGACCATAAGAACCACCTACCTCAAGTGAACTTTTACCATCCAAGAACACTTTGAGAAAGACATTACCAGCAGGAGCCCTTGGCACACATGGGCTTTTGGTGATTTGATCAGGCCTGGGAACTGGATTCATTCTTATTGATTATTGGTCTTGCTTGGAAACTGGAATCCTTTTTATTATTGATCAGGCCTGGGAACTGTATTCATTCTTATGATTATTGATCTTGCTTGGAAACTGGAATCCTTTTTATTATTGATCTTGCCTGGAGCTGGATTTACCTGGCTTTGGTTCTCGCAGAATTTTTAGATAAAGAAATTCTTATTCTTATACAAAACTGGTGTGGTGTTCCTTTTGTGAGTGTTTTTACTGTGTCATCGCCGTTGTGCGTTGCACAAATACTTTGCACAATGCCTCTGAAGTTACGCCTTTGCTGCTCTGTGCCAAGCTACCAGGTCGGAAGCGGTGGTCCTTACTTGGACTAGGGTTCATACCCCTGCCAACTAGAGACCCCGGTTCTAACAGCCTCTTTTTCCAATAAATCCTTTACCTCTTGTGTCATCAACTCTGAATCTGCCTCTGAGAATCTCATCTCCCCAAGTAGGGTCTTGACATAGGTTGTCCTCAGCAGAGGAACTGACCCTTTGCTCTCCCGGCCCCACCAAAACCCTGTCCCGAAAAACCTTTTTCATATCCTTTTGGGACTTTTGTAAGGAGCTTAAGACTCCAACAATTTTGGCCATATCTTTGATAAAAGTATCTCTGAAGACGTGTCCCTGAGAGGAGGGATCCCCTCCTTATTTGCCTGTTTAACAGTTTTGGATCCATCAAAAGGAGAATGATCTTCTTACTCTCCTTACAAAGAAGAGAGGTAGCATTGCCCAAAAGGCAAATGGATCTCTGGGCCCACTGGCATAATTCTTTGGTATCAACTGGAATCTCATTAAGATAGGCACCCTCAGCCATTTAAAAACTTTAGTCAGGGGACAAATCACATCAAAAAGACAATCCTTTGTCTAGGCCCATCCTCAGGTCTTTCCCGCTCTTGTAAATAAATGCCACTACTTTGGTGTCCAAATCTGGTGTCGTAGCGACCTTATCAGGAAGAGGAGGGCTGCGGGCACTCAGATCTCAGCTGTGGTCTCACCTCCTGAGGAATCTCCCTTTTTAACCAGAAAGAAATATAATCAGCCACATGCTGTGACGGCACCCATTCAGTGGACTGAAGGTGTCTTTTTAAAATGGGGTTGAACATTTCATCCCCCAAAGGATCAACTATGCCCTTTTTTACCTTGTGGCCTTAGACGCCTCTTCTGATGTTCCATTCTTCCTGACCTCAATACCCTTGTGGTTGGAGTCAAATTCTGAGGAGTAAGAGAGATCGATTTCTGGCTCTGATGCCTCATCACTATCACTGGTTACAGGAACATCAGGGCATTTTTCCATCTACGGTGCCAGAGCATTACTCTTGTCATCAACACCACTGAGTGCCAGATTTTCCCCTGTTACCTTTCCTTTCTTGCTTCTACTTTTATGGTTGTCACCTGAAGCTCTTTTGCTTTGTGTCTTACCTACCCAACCTGAGCATTCTGGTTGTTCAGCTGTTTTTGAAACCTTATGTTTCTGAGAAAGTGCTACAGATTTCTTATTGATGGTGCCATTTAATGACCCCATACACTTTCCCAGTGCCCTATTTACCAAACCCTCTTTTAGACTTTCCTCTAGCTACAAAACATAGATTCTCCTGGAAGGCGAGATGGCGGCCTGAGGCCACCGCGGAGTTGCAGCAGGACCTCTCTCTCTCCCGATAACGCGGAGTATACGGAGTATGCGGAGCGTGGAAATAGGCATTATATAAGAAACTTACTTCGAGGTGTCGCCAGGAGCCTGACTGGTTTGGTCTCAATCGGGGACCGGAGCTGAGCCGCTGTGCTGTGCCGGGAGCCGCCATTGCACCGTGGCGGTGCGCGAGGGAGCAAGGAGCAAGGAGCTTGGACGAGGCGAGGGGCGCGCGAGGGGCGTGTTGCCGAGCAGACCCAGGCTCTGTGCAGTGTGGCTCTACGGAGGATCACGACGTGGCGCTGAGCGCTGTGGAAAGCAGCTGCAGATGCGGACAGCGCGGATAGAGGGATCCCAGCTGGACGAGTGAGCGCGCCTGTGACTATGGACTGAAACGCCTCGCTGTAACCGGGGGTGAAGTGCTGGGAGCGGGAGCGATTGCAAATGGAAAGACTTTGATCCAACAGAGCATGAAAATACAGACTTTCCTCTAGCTGATCTTCCGACATCTCTGCCACACTAAAAATTGGTTTAGTAGTATAAGAGAGGTAAGATTATAGTCTCAGGTGTTTAAATAGCTAAAAGCTTATATTGGACTGTCCCAAGAAAAAAATCTCCTCAAGAAACAGTGCATATAATTCAGACGGGCTACAACTGCCAAAGATCCTTGAAACCATTAAAATGATGCCCATACCAGCAAACTGGCTTCCTTGCTTATTAGGGATACAAGTATCCAATCTTGCAAAATGGTGTCAGATGCGCATACCCGAAGCACAGTCGGCCCTAAGGAATTTTCCTCTAATGAGAGAAAGTATCTTTGTGCCAGAAGTATGCCTGGCCTCATTTCCCCAATGGTGCAGTCTCTTATGCTTAAAAGTGTTGCACCGAATAGCAATGCCAATGAGCTGCGTGGGGGGAATCAGCACAGTCGCTTGCTTCGAGACATGCTGCACTGAAGGATTTTGAAGGAGGCGTGTATGGCTATTCAGCCATACCAAAGAATTATTGAGGAGGCGTGCGACTGCTCAACAGAGAGCTGATGCGTCTTCTGGTTGCTGCAGTGACTGCTCAAGAGAGTGGAAGATGCCTCAGATGCTTGGTCACTCAATTGCACCACACGCCTGCCAACACAACTGCATTTTATGAAAGGGGGATAATCAACTGCCCCTTGAAGAAATGAAATGCTCACCTAAATCTCTGAGGGTGGAGAAGAGCCCCTCAAATCATGAAAGTAGGAAACAAGGGATGCATTCTCCTGAGTCCGAAATGAGTTAAATTCAATTCAGAAGATAGTAAGAAGTATATCAGAAATCAAATAAAATGCAAGTAGCAGGTCTCATTGGGGGAAAACCAGTTCAGATGTCGATGTGTGCCCATCTAGCAACAAGCACCACTCACAAACGTTCATCCAGATAATTCCCAACAAAGCTCAGGAAATAGTGGAGAGTACTTATCTTGTGAGCAGCAGCAATAAAAGAAGGAAGATGACTGCGTGCTGCTGGACTTTATACTTTATTGGAATGTTTAAAAGTTCTATGTTCTCTCTATTGTAGCTGCTGTGAGCGGGCAATAAAAGCGGTTGTGCATAATGTTAGTCTCCATGTCTTGACATAACATCAGGAACAAAAGTGCATTTTAAAATTTGAATTCAAATCAACTTTAAAATATTAATGAAAGCTGTGACGTGCAAATAAAATAGCGTAAGTAAAAGTTGATGTTTAACATAAAGATTACTTTTTCCTTAAAAATTATTAAAAAAATGCCTAATCTGTTCTTATGTTGTAATTGTGGGTAGTAAAACTGTAAGAGAAGTTAACTTGTGCTACATTGGTTTTCAGAGAAAGTCATTGTTAGCCTAATTGACAAGAAAGTTCAAAATCTCTGGATATTCTTCCAGCTCATTGCATAGGTTTAAAAGTGTCCAAGATATTCGCAAAAGTTCCAACCATACCAATGCATTGCTCGCAATTTTCAAAATTGTGCACTTACACTTGGGATATTATTGTCTGTTTTTCTAAACATCTTTTGTGGGGATTTTCTGCATGTAAAATCTGTAGGTACATGTTTAGTAAATTGTTGACAATTAACCAGAAGCATTCGTTAGAACTTTGTATTTCAGGTGTAGAACATTTAACATTTTTCTATGCAAAGATTTTCTTTCAGTCAAAACTGATATGAAATGGGGAATTTCTCTGCATTTTCAAATGTTTTGCAATGACTTAAACGTTGACATGTTGGGTTTAACCTTAGAAATGTCTGGGAAAGGCATGGTGAATATGTGTGAATGATCACTACATGAGGATGCTGGGTATTCCCCTCGTATGCATAGACCACTCCTCTGACTCTTCAGTGGACACCTCATGATTGACAATTTCGGCTGTGAAAAAATCCACTTCCGGGTAATGTCCCCACTAGTCAATGCTATCTCTGAACACAAAAATATCACTATTATCTTTGCCAAGTTCGCTTGAAATCTCCATGCAGAGTTTCAACATTTTCTGGACTGGAACATTTTTGTGAATTGATTTTTTTCTTTTGTTGAAGTGAAATCGACTTTTTTTTCTTCTTCAGAACTCTTGAACTTTTACTTCATTCACATGTACACCAGAAATGTCCAAAGTAATCCATCAAGATTTCTCTTAAAAGAGATTTAGTGCCCTCCAACTACAGGAGATCCTGCTGA
The DNA here is from genome assembly GCF_964261635.1 of Lissotriton helveticus. NCBI lineage: Eukaryota > Metazoa > Chordata > Amphibia > Caudata > Salamandridae > Lissotriton > Lissotriton helveticus. The sequence continues at coordinate 302,362,522 of NC_136067.1, read as the reverse complement.
GTCTTGACTTTCCTTTGCCTTCTATATCTGGCTGCAGTTTAAATTCAGGAAACAGCACTACAGCAGGAGGTTATTTTGCTATAGAAATTTTATAGAGCATTATATCAACCTTTGAAAGCCTTTCTAAAAGATTCATAGTGGAATACCGATTTTCTTAAAGGCAAATCCTGTTCAGTGGTAAATTATGGGAAATGCTAATGTTATATATCTTCTTCTAGGTCTGATATTTACTGTTACCAAATTTTAAGTGTTTGTTCCACAAGAACATCATTGCATTGAATTCAGGGATTAGTTTGAATTGATAATTACGTGTAAACACTCACAATTGCTACTGTGATTAATGTCCCAATGCTGCCATCTGGGCATAACTGCTGTCGGTCTCGTTGAGACCGTTTGTTATTGAGTCAAAAGTGGCCATCCATTTTAATTCACGGGTATTAAGTACTGTCGCCAGATTACCACCCTTCTACCCAGAGTGATCTTTTCTAGACCAACCATTTTAAATCCTGAACAGTGTGCCCCATTCTCTGACAGTGATCTACTAGGGGGGCTCCTAGTACAGCACAGCTTATTCTGCTTCCATTCTGTAAGATCCTCTGTTTGACCTTCTGTTGCGTCTGCCCATTGTATATTTTTTCACAAGGACACTGGATTATATATATAACGTTGGTCGTGTTGCAGTTAGTGTATGATTTTTTAGGCAGAAAGTACGGTTTTGATTGGCCCGATTGACCATGGTAAATTTTAAACTTGTTCCCCTTTTTGTACTATATAGCTGTTCTGAACACTTTCTAAATTCATTTTTTATCTAGAATTTACTCAGTTCCTTTTTACTTTATAGAATTGTCCTGCCCCAATACATCCTTTCCTGTCCTGATGAAGACCCCGTTTAAGGGCTCAAGTTAACCTCCCATGTAGGGGTCGAAACGTCAATGGCTCTACTAGTTTTGTCATCCGGCACTATCCATGACTGCAAAATATTAATGATTGTGACCACTGAATGGCTTTTGTATTATTACTCTGAATTGTAATGTTGGCTTAAATAAGTTGCAGCCTCTCTCAAGTAATAGTGAATGTTAATATTTTTTTGAGTGTGACATTCAGGTCTTTCTTTGAATCACCTTACCCTTTTCATTTCACACCTTACACTTCCCTCCCTTTTCCTGTGCATGGGGCTTTATTATAATTGTGTTTAATGCTTGAATTAACTGATCAGCACATTGTGATTAAAAGACAGTGTTTGCTTTACCAAATGTGATGAATTCTTTAGTTGAAATTTTTTGAAATATTCAATTGCGTGCATTTATGATACGCCTATCTCTGGGACCCCTATACATGTACTACTGAGGTCACTTGATAGTTTGTTCTAAAACATGTTAATCAATAGCAGCAGATGAATGCCAACTTTGGGGTTTGTAAGAAATGTGGTTATTAGCTGAGGGGGGAATCCCCACTCAAATAATAAACACAATCTTTGTCGTGGTTAACCACAGAAATCACTAACTAAACTTGTGCTTAACCCTCTGGTAGCTTGGCACAAGGCAGTCAGGCTTAATGTATAGACAATGTGTAAAGTACTTATGCAGCACTCAAACAGTAATAAACAGTAATAAACTGAGAACACAGCACAAGAACAATCCCAAAATAATTTAGAACAATAGAGTATATTTGAATAAATATAATGACACAAAAATGACAAAAATCCAATCAGTAGAACTAGATACATGAGTTTTTAAAAGTTTAGGGGAAAATAGTGCCAAAAAGTGCAAAGTGCCACTTGCGGTTATCTCGTCACATTGGAACAAAGTCACAAGTTCAAGCAAATGAAGCACGGTTGGCTACAGGGGAAAGATTAGTCCCGCTGAAGACACCTTCTCAAGTACGGGCAAAGAGAACTGGCAGGTGTCATGGTGTGTCACAGTCAGCGCAAAGTGGAGGTCTCACGTTAGTGGTCATCTAGGACGGTCAGTGTAAGTACAAAGAGCAGGTCCTGCTGGAGCTTTGCATTGTTGGTCATCATGAGTAGTCAATTCTTGCCACAAGGAGGTCACTTCACAGTTCCAAGCAGTCCAACACTTCTTTATCTTCAACATTTCTTCAGAAGGAGTTCACTCTGATGCCAGCAAAGGGTCCAGCACCTTTTGGGGATCAAGATTCACTCTAGCAGAGGCCAGCAGTAGAAATCAGGAAGGTTCAGGCAGGTCCAGTTGGTTCTGGTCAGTTGGACAATTGTAGTAGGCCTCTGGAAGCTTATTGTGTCCCTGTCTAACAGGAGGTCAGCCAGTAGACCCTTGGAGTCACATTTGGAGAGCCTGGGTTCCAGGCATGTAGGTTCAATCTTCCTTCCTCAGACAGCTGAATCTGAATCTGCCACAGGTCCAGGAGTGTTCTACCATTATAAAACTGGAATCAATGTTGGTTTGTGGGTATTCCCTGTCCGGCCCCCAAAACTCGTTCTGGTCAGTTCTTCCCCTTCCCTTGGTCCTGGATCCTAGCTATTTAGGGTGACAAAGGCAAGGGCAGGCCTGGTGTGAGGTTCCTTTGTGTGTGCTACAGGCAGTGTCCTTTGAAGTGCAATCAAGGCAGTGGTGGTGTAACTAGGGGTGCTGGAAGTGCTGTTGCACTCTCATAAAACTTGAAAGGGTTTAGTTGAAGAATGAGCAATAACATGGCCCTTCAAAGGCGTTTGTTCTAGCGGAATTTGAGGGTTTAGCAAAAAACACTGTCAAATATCGTCTATGCCATTAGTTAGGTGACAGCACCCCCTCTTTAAAAATCCTTCCAGCATCATTGAATTAGGACAGGGTATTACCCCTACCTATAGTGTAAGGGAGATCCACTCCCAGCACACCTAGACCTTCTTTGTTCCCATGTCAGGACACTTGCAGAAAGGCACAGTTGGCTGGGCAGAAAAATGACAACTTTCTAAAAATTCGACCATTAACCTTAAAGAGGAGTTTAATTCCAATTCATTTGCATGGCAAGAGAGCCTTAGAACAGGAAATAAACATATTTAGAAGTTTTAGGTTTTCACTGCCTGCAAATGTATAACCTAAACTCACATGTTCTACTTATTAATTACCATGCCTCAAGGGTGGTTAAGGCCTACATTAGGCGTGACTTATAAGTATTAAAAAGAAAATTTAAGGCCTAGAAAAAGGTTTATTTTGCCAGGTCGCAAAGGCAGAATTTTCAACGCAACCACAACTATTGGCTTGAAAAAGGGTGTGGGCAAAATATATTGGGACTCTCTCGCAATAAAATATTTATCTTATCATGTTTTTTTTGTTGTGGTTAGTCTAATCTGTAAGAAGATTGTTTCCACACCTAGATATTGGAATATAATGGTTAATAGTATGCCCACAAAAATCAAGAAACATTGGTAAAACCAAATAGGGGTGCTTATAATTTTATAAAACATGCAAACACAGACTTGCAGAAATGCTGTTTGAATGAGTTTCCCACATTAACACAGGCATGCAGAAATGCTGTTTGCATGATCCTTCGATGTCATAATTTATAACATCATCTATTGGCTTTGCTAATGTTTGCTTTATTACTGAATGCAAATACACACACAAAAAGACTCTTACTCACATGCATAAATCACCCTTTCTCTCATGTGCATACAATGCTGCCAAACACAAAATATACTTACACACACACAAACACACAATAGTGCTTGTTTTAGTGTAGTAATAGCGATTGTAGTGGTGGTGACATTGATAATGGCATTTGGTGTTAATGTTAATGGTAAGTTTAATGCTGATGTTGATAATGGTAATGATGGAGGTGGAAATGGTGATGTGGCATTGGTGCGTTGAGGTAAAAATGGTGGTGGTGGGAAAGCTTGTGTTGTTAATGGTAGTAATCTAATGGTGGTATTAATGGTGGTGACAATAATGGTGGTAATTGTGGTAATTACTAACTGTGGTGCTAAAGTCAATGGTGATAGGGAATTAGTGATATTTGAAGTGGTGTGGGTGGTGAATGTGATGAATGTAATGATTGTGGTGGTGGCAATGATAATGATATTGGTGATACTGGCAGTGGTAGTGATGGTAATGATTTTGGTGGTAGCAGAGAAGAACTACATTGCCGAAATCGAAAAGGCTTCTTTTTGGCACTGCAGCATATGTTGGCAAAACTTGACATGGAAAGTGGGTGGTTCCTCTCTCTGCATTCCAAGAACATCTATGGGGCTGCTGGGTGCTAGGGCTGAAAAGTAATGAGTGTCCTGGCAAACATGTAACAGGACTTGCTGAAAGCAGGTCTGGATGAATATATCTCAGTGAAGCATGAGCAATTTTATTAAGAAGGGTGGGATAAAGCAGGAGCCAGGACCTTGAAGGCAGGATGTGGATTAAAGAGTGAGGTCATCCTGACACAAACACAAAATAATAAGTAGTTGTTTATGTTATGGCCAAGCATGAATTCAAGTCCTGCTAAAAGCGTTAATACAAAGGAAACTGCAGTGTAAAAACTAGCAAGCTTTGGTAAAGCAATTGGTGCCACCAGTGAAACCTATTGCTTTTATTTTTTCCCGGACGGCTCCATGCATGTAGGTACGATGCCATCTTGCAGCAGTTTTAGTTACATTTTAAGAAATATCATTCAAACATGACCACTACGCATGTGCCTTCTTGGCAGACATCTTTCAATAAGTTTTCTGTAGGTAAAGAAAAATCATTCAAAGATTGCCAACATGCTTGCGCACCCATGGTAACCACCATTGAATGATTTGACTTGAAGCTTAAAGAAAGACATTACAAAATAGTTGTCCCACATGTGTAACCTTTCACATCATTTTTAAATTGTTGCTGGCCCATACAGTGACGAGTGGTGCTTAGAGCATGAAGTATAGCAGGGAACCTAATTTTTAGGTTTATAAAGGGGAAACAGGCACATCAGTGCTAATATATTTTAAAGAGATTGGGGGCAATATGAAGGTGGAAATCCAGGGAGAGACACAGAGGGACAGAATATAGTCCCTCATGCACTGCAATGCAAGATGTTGACTTCAGTAATTGAAGAATAGAATTCATTCAGTCAAAACACTGTGAGACGCTAATCCTCCTTGGGTGGAACAAACACAAAAAAATAGGGACGAACGCCATTGAATCAGGACCAGGGAGCTGAGATAAGGAAAAAAAGCCACTGCGTTAACAGCAAGGGATGAACACAAAGCCCACTCCCAGACTCTATTGAATTCAATAGATATGAAGGAGTCTCTAGGCGAACCTAAAAAAGAATTGTTTTCTGCATAACATGCATGTATTTGATCAAGAACTGTATGTACGCTGACTATGGAGCAAATTCACAAAGTGCCTCTTCACTCATGGCGGAGGCCTGTCAGTCGTGGCGAGGGCCCGCAATTGGGGTGGAAGCCCCACACTTGTGGCTGGGCCTCCGTCATGGCGGGGTCCCGCAATCCTGATAGAGGCCCCACAATTGTGTCTGGGCCTTCACAATGAGTAACTCCAGTGGAGAGGTCCCCACACAAACACAGGGCCCCACCTCGAGTGCAGATGTCCTTTGCCTATTGTGCCCTGAGTGTATTTTTCAGGCACATAATATTCCTCAGTGTACTGCAATTTAACTTCTTCATAAGGGGAGAATGTTGCACAAAACAGCCAAGAACATGATGTGAGAGATGTGTGCACCTCTGGGTAGATACTCAATGTGACAAATAAAGATTTCTAGTAGTGGCTGAATGATGTTGGCTCGAATGTACCAGTGGCAGAAAGAAGCTGAATAAATTCCTTCTCTCTATATACTGGACACAGTGGGTTTACCAGAGAGCTTCACTGGCAGGCCAGTGCCCAAAAGATTTATTCTGAATTGCTGCCCAAGATGTAGCTCTGAAGTGTTAAAAACTAAACACCTAGTGGTGAGTAATGTAATATTTCGGCTAAAATACATAATACAAGTACATTGCTGTTACAGTAAAATGTTGAGGACTAAAATACATAATGATGGGCACTTGCTCAGACAGGTGCTAGAGAGTTATTTAGGTGAGCTGGTCTAGGGGCTAATCTGACAGGTCAGTGTATGGGCCATTTGCTGGGAGGGACTTTACTGTTGATTTCCCTGACAGAAAAAACAAACATTGCCTGCAGCAAGCTGAAATCCAAACAGTAAAAACATTTATGCATGTGCCTTTGCAAGTTAAAAACACCTACAATTTTCAAACATGGGACTCTTCTTAGCTATCTAAATCAATAATGTGGGCTACTTATATTCTGGTGCCCTGGCCTTTTTTTCTATGTCACTTTTACCCTGGCAATGATCCAAGATAAAATCATGAGTGAAGGATAGGACATACTTGCAAACCACATATGCACACTCATAGCTACGATATTTTTATAAACATGAGTAAGTTTACATCAGTCCTCATTTAGAAAGCAGTGAAACGGTGGGTTTGCAAAATTAATAATATGGCTCAACACTTGAACAACTTTTAAGCAATGTCATTTCGCTAAAAAAGAAGAAATCGAATTACAATATACCAGCAAAAAACAGAATTCGCAGCCTTAATGATCACTGAAACGAAAAGTATGAATAGACGAAGAGTGACCAAAAACGAAGCTGAAAAACAGGCATTAGGTGAAACTATGCATGAATACAATGCAGATATTCCAAAGTCCCAAACAGTTAGGATCTTAAACACAATGAAGAATGCAGGATCTATTCAGTATTTTGCAGGAACTAAAAGAGACTTCCAGAAAGAAAAGCTTCCATTAAACTCTGTGTTGCTGCCCAAGATTTCATTATGAATAATTTAGTAATACGGAACACAAGTTTAACAAAATAGCAGAAAGCTAAAATAGATATTGAACCTGAACAAATGCAGGATAAGCTCAAAATCTTCTAATTTATAACAGTTGCAAATAAGGACATGAAAAATGTATTTGGAATTTGAAGTATTCTGACTGTAAAGGCAAAATGATTGCTGCAAAAATCATCATGGAAAACTCTAATGATTTTCCCAGATTAATCGCTGTAACAGACTATTGCACCCAGAAACTTTAAATGATCTTGCTTCACAACATTAGTCATGAAATCTTACTTAGTGAACCCAGGCATTAGCAGTTTTAGGCCCGTTTCTAAAAATCATTTTATTGGCAATCTAATACAGAAGGTGGTGACCATAAATTCCGATACACACACAGAGCACAACAATCTAGCTGTTGCCATTTTGTCCTATAAAGCATCAGAGGCTCCCCATACGGATATGATAGAACAACATTTGGTCCATGCTTGTTAGTGCTCCTTGACCTGTTGGCTGCATTCATTATCATTAACTTTAGGAGACAACTTTCCCATCAAATCGAAAATTAAAAAAAAAATTATATCTCGACATTGATACTTCATGTCTTCCCACAAGGTTTAGAAGTGTTATCCCTCCAGCGGCGGCTCTACTACAATGGCAGAGGAGCGTTACCCCACTGCCTGGCTCAGAGTCAGCAAATGAAATTAAAACAATGTTCTAGCATCGTTTTGTTTTTCATTTGCCGGCTCTGAGCCAGCTTGTGAAGGGAGTGGTTGGGCATGGGGAGGAGGAGTGCTATGTGCACTCCCTAAGTGTGCGCATACACTTTGGCCTGCTGGCTCAGGCTGACCAAAACACAAATGCAAAATAAGGTTTCTCCAGCCTGGCTGCATTGAACAGCCGGGCTGGAGAAACCCCCCAGACGCCCTGGTCTGAGCAAAGCATCTTTCCAGCCTGCCAAGGCCTATCCCAGTGCTGCTCTCACAATATGAGAGCAGCACGGGGGTAACACAGGGAGTTTGTGACGCTGCCCCAGTGCTTGCTGGGACCAAGAATGATGAGGTGCAACATGAGAGGCAGTCCGCTGCTCCAGGTAAGTGTTTATTTTTTCATTATTTAATATTAAACCTGTCCTCATGCGCTTCCCCTCCACCCGCCCGCCACCTCTTCATTGTGGCGGCTGCTACTGAATCCCTTCAGGAAGTCACTCTGTCTGTTTTGATCGCTACACAGTCACAAGAGGATGTTCTTGGTAAGAACAAAGGGTCTCATTTATGAGATTTTGACGTAGGACAACGCCGCAAGGAATCTTGCTGCGCTGCCTTACGTCAAAACAAAAGGGCAGGAATGCGCCGTATCTATGAGATGCAGTGCATTCCTGTCCTTTCCCTCTGTGCTGGTGCACAATGGGCTGCCAACGCAGACATCCTTGCACCATGGTGCAAGGGTGCCTGCGTTGCGGGGCTGATTTATTTTGTGCAGGAAGCGACACCTTCCTGCACAAAATCAATCAATTTAGACGATTTCCTCTTTCTATGTGCCTCATTTATAAAAAAAGTGTTGCATTGATGGGGAAAACAGCAATGCAACGTTTTCATTGCACCCTCCTTGCGACACCATGGATGCACCATATTTACACCACGGCGCTCCATGCCGCAAGGATTGACCAGATGCATCAGGAATCCTGATGTATCTGGTGGCGCAGTAATGACGCATTGCTGAAGTGTGTTGGTCAATTGACGCAATTCCATAAATGGTGTCACTACACATAGGTGAGTCCCATGTAAAAGGCCCTGAGTCACTCCTTATGCCTGCTTGTAGCAGGCGTAAGGATTTGACGCAGTCAATTTGTAGAAGTGGCGTAGGGAAATCTCATAGATTTAACTGCCCACTTCTACAAGCCTTTTTTACGTGGGAACGCCCACCCTGCATACATTATACGTGATGTAAGTATAATGTAGCACAGGCATTTACAAAGTGATGCATCTGCCTATGGTGCAGTGTTGAGCAGTCTCACTGAAAAGTGACGCAACGGCAGTGTAGGGTCTTCATAAATGAGGCTCTACGAGTGCTGCAGAATGCAGAACACATAGAAAAAGGTAAAACAAGGAGAAATAAAATCATTTCTTCCCGTTGCGTCTCCGTAACGCGCGCCCCCCCCCCCCCCATGGTGGCATTAGATTCTGACGCACAACCCAGGTGTATGATTTCTCGTAAATCTGGGAATGCTTCCGATTCCATGGGTGTTGTGTGGGATCACCCACAGCAACAACCATGGAAAACCCCTATCACGCAGTGTTCTGCGTGAAAGGGGCACATATTTACAAGGGCATGAAAAGCCACGTACAGTGGCTTTACGTGGCCTTGTAAATATGCCGGGGCACACACCATTGGAACGTCCAAAAAAGTGACTTTCCTGCGCTGCAAGGGTCCTCATAAATGAGCCCAAATAGTATAAGTATTAAGGCCAGGGCCTAATGTATCACAAGATTTTGCCTATTCTGGCCCTATAGGTTAATGGTTTGATAAATAGGAGCCTACTAAATCTCTTGCATGCCTTGAAGCCTTGACAGTAATACCAGTATCTGTAGCTGGGTGGGGGCCATGCAAGAGAAGGTAAAAATAGCATAGCCAATGGAAATGTAGTTTTTAGGTCTCGCCTACGCAGCGCGCATGTGCTGCGTAGGCAAAAAGACCTTTTCCGATTGCTTTTACTTTTCAGCCAAAAACGTGCAGGCGTTCCATTGCCATCAATGGCAACGCGTGCACAGAGGTGATCTACTTGCGGGAGCGCGCACCGCCAAATGGCAGCAATTATCGCTCCCACAAGTGCAGGCCCCCCTCCTACCCCCTGCTGCCGCGCCTCCTCCTGCTGCCGCAACTTTAAAAAAAACATTGATCTCTGCACTTCATTCAAAATGTTATATAAAACTCCCCCAGATTATTTTAAACACAAAAAGTTTCACACTAATCTTTGACACGGAATTGAAAATGAAAAAGCTGGAGTCAAAGCTGTTAACCGGGGGGCGCGGCATTGAAAGGGTTAGAAAGCAATCTTTCAAATGTGGTGGCACAACTGATGTCAAAATGTGTGGAGTGTGCAGTGGGGAGGACTGCATCAAATTCCATGCCCTCAAACAGACCTTTGTTTACACAGTCCACCCACTGTCCACAATCTGCCTAGTTATTTTAATTTAGAGGGGCAAAAGGAGGTAGGGCGGGGGTTTGAGTGTTCTCAATTATATTTTTTAGCTGGGCAAGTGCCTAGTGCAGGATTGAAGGGGCACTGCGAAAGCGCTATATTCATTCATTCACAACAATCCAATCGCAGCTGGGGGTGAGATCTTTGGTCAATGCGGGGGGATGTTTTTGAGCTCGAGTTTCCTAGCCGAGAGTGAGTTCCTTTGTCGACGTGAGATAGCGTTTCACATTTGCATGCAAAGGGCGTCTTTGTTTGCGCTAGGGAGGCTCCCGGACTTGGGTCCCGTTTGTGGAGAGCTTGTTTGTGCACCCCGAGGCTGACCAACAAGCACGGGCATGTACTCCACTGCGCTGCCGGGCTGCACTTCACTTCCACCCACCTCCGTTCATTGTATAGGGAGGTGTGACAACATCTGCAGGGCCCTCTGAGTGACAGCTCACATGCAGCTGACACAATATTCAGACAAGCCTTTCTGTGGTTCACAGAACAAAGCGACAGGCATCACATCACAGGCAGGCAGCCCTGTCAGCCGCCACAGCGCTGAAACTGCATGCTTTGCAGCACATACGTGTTTCAGCTAGTACTATTTGACTTTTATTTGTGCATCAGGTACATTTGGAGGTCTACGCGTTAAAACATGCACAGCGCAAAAAACTCATACCCTAGTCTTGTGTGTAGAATATGTCATGTGTTGGCGGTCAGATACACGTGTGCCATTAGCTCAGCATTGCATTAATACTGCATTAAATAGAAGAAAAGGGGCATCCCTCCGGTTTGTACATCGAAAACGTAGTATCAATTTTTGTCTTCTTGTATAAATCTCTATGTGGTCGTGGGTAGTGGAAAACGAATATGTATATATTGTATAGCATGAGGCCCCAAAACACTTTTACGGGGAAGGGGGGATATTAGTGATTTAGTCTTGCATTACCTAATTTCAGTTTAATTATGAGTGACATTCGACAGCTATAAGTGGCACTTTCTCATGAGTAAAATTAGCAATGAAATGAGGGACATATACAAATAGCAGAAGTTACTCATAGCTGGCAAGTTTTCAGATTGTTTATGTGTGACATTTCAAAGGATTAATTGCATTTAAAAGAGACATTGTAGTTACAAATGTGTGACACCTTGAGCGACAGTTTCTCACAAATGAAACCGAGGAATAAGGTCCATGTAAAGGGATGCATTTCGGATCTACCCACTTCTGAGCCGTGAGAAGCCCTACAAAAGACCTAGAAACGGCTGTAAATTCCCTACAACAGCAGGCTGCTAACTGATTTTGCATTTCTAACGTGATTTTTTCTTTAGTAAATACAGAATTCAATACCTTTGGATTGAGGTCTCGCTATATAAAATCATAAAAGAAAAACATGTTACCCAGAAAACATTTTGCCAGGATTTCTCTGCACTGGGCTGTCTTGAGTGAAGGCTGTCCTCTGTGTCTATATTCACAGCGCTGTTGGGCAGCTACACTTCAGGAGGAGTAAAGGGCTGAGTGCTGACTGGACCCGGAAAAACCTGTGTGTTATATAATATACTTTTATTTGAGCACTCATCTGGCACTATGCCTGGAACTTAAATCTGGTGCCAGGCAGTTGATGACCTGCCTTTAGAGTGTGGGAGTCTTATGACTATCTTGGCCATCCCGTGCTATTCAGAACAGACAGACAGACGGACATACCAGGGGATAGTGCAGCAGCAGAGTGTTCAGCCATGTGATTGCAAGTAAGTGGCAGCACCCTGGGCAAACACATCCTGCGGTGCTGTGCCGATTACAGAGCCCCACTGTAACTACCATGTGTCGCGTGGAGTGGTAGGGTGAGAGATGAAAGCTTGCATCCAGGCTTGAGTGGCTGCCTGAAACAGAAGGCGAGTGCGTTTCTGGCCGAGCCCACGTGCATCCGGCAGCACCTTCTCATGAGTTTAAATAATTGGAAGATGACACACAAATCCACACAACTTCTTTTTTTTCAGCCTGCCCATCACTGTGACTTGTAATATTTGCTGACATGCTGCTGATTTACCCACTTGAATAAATACATTGAAACGACTCTCTTTTGGAGGGTTTGACTCTCCTGTAGTGAATGTGCATGAGTTTTCATTTGTGTGTATATATATATATATATATATATATATACATATGTGACTGACCAAAGAGCCCCTGTGCTCTAAGAGGGAACACACGCGCTGCTACCATCCGGTTTGTGTGCCTCGCTGATGCTCACAGGCTGGAATTTCCTTTGATTAAGCTGAATTCCGACATGTTTCGAGGCGGTGACGCCCCTTAATCATGGATTGCCACAGGAGGGCTCAAAACATTCCCCATTTCCTTGTTCCGACCTTTTATTGTCGAAAAAAACGCCCCCAGTGGGCGTGGCATATTTACAAGGCATCCAGCAGCATGCTGGTCATTATAGTCCCGAAAATGGTGAGGTACATATGATCCCTGAGTGGGCTGAGTCCCCCTGTGTAATTAGCAATTGTAATGTCATTAACCTTCAGTAGGCAGAAAGACCAACTTGCGTGCTGTTTTCACCCATAAGCAACACGTACTTCATGGACTGGAAATTGATTTCCTTTCCGAAGCTCCTGCTCCCCCCAGTTGCTTCTTGATGAAGGGGGGCGGTGGTTCTCCTCTCCACGGCCAAGGGAAGCCGTGTATACTAATGTGACTGACCAAAGAGCCCCTGTGCTCTAAGAGGGAACACACGCGCTGCTACCATCCGGTTTGTGTGCCTCGCTGTCCATACGCGTACAAAGCGAAAGTTTCTAAATTTTAAAAAGATATATTTATGTATTTAATGTAAATATAAAGGGAAGACATTATGTGAGATAATCATGAAACTAGTATTCATTGAGTTTAAATAAGCGTACATTACTTTTAAAAGCAATTACGCAAATCACGGGGTACTTCGTACGTACGCGCACCGTAAGAGCACCCTACGCACACCCCATGTGACTTCAAAAGAACAGATTTGATTGGTTCATAATACTTCCTATTCTAACTATTGAAGGACCCCACCCATTTTAATCAATCTTCTTCGACCTTCATTGAAGGAACACCTTTTTGTGAAGGAGCTGTCTCTTCATAGCTTTATCATGGTTGCCCAGCAAGAAGATACTTCAGAACACTCTTCTGAGGAAGAATTTGTGGCAGAAGATCCACCCACAAAGAGGCAGGAGGCACTCATATGAAAATGTTTTCATTTCCAGAAAGTGAAAAAAAGGTTAATGCAGCGAAAGTAACCTGCAAGTTCTGCTCTGTTGTGCTCTCTCGAGGGAATCCCAACAAGCATTATTCCTTCGGAACTGCGAGCATGGTGAGGAATGTAAAAAATCAACAACATATAATCTATGCCCGTGCTGCATGCACCAGAGTCAGGGAGGAGATTCCCCCAGCTGAAGCAAGCACAACCACAGGATCTTCAAGCCCACACCCTTACATCCGTCCTGATTTTGCCGACTTAATAATTCTTTGCAAGTTTTGTAAAGAAACATTATGCTACGGGGAGCAGTCAATTGATTTAATTTGCAGAAGGAAACAGCAGCACCAATGCTCTCACCGTTAATTTTCTTTTTTGTTTATTTGTTCCTGTTGGAGACTTTTTTGTTTGGAGTTCCTTCTTTTCCTTACAAAAAAAAAACTTTAAAAAAAATACAAATAAAACTACAAAACTACAAAAAACAGAAAAAAAAGTTCTTTTAAGAACTAACTCCACTGGTCAAAAAAAGAGCTACATTAGTATAATAGTGTGTAAAAGTTTTTTTGAATGAATGTGTAGTGCATACATGAATGAAAGAATATATTTGTAATGTATGGTGAATGTGAAAGTGCAGAACTATAAGGAAGTGCTACAGCATAAATCTATAAGGTGTTTACTTATAGTATACTGTAGTAATTCCGAAGCACTTGAATTTAACATATGTACATAACTATGTTACAAGTCTATGCTTCCCTTTGCACTGCTGGTGAAACTGCCTGGATGAATTTGTAATTGTTAGGGGCAGATTTACAACCCCCTTGTGCCTCTTTTATACCGCTGTAGCGTTACTTTTTTGACGCAGCGGTGGTGCAAACGATGCTCCATAGTGTGTGGTATTTACAATATGACACATCTGGGAGGTGCATCACATTGTAAAGCCCTGCGCCAGAAGGAGGCGTTCCTGCGCAGGGGGGGGACGTTCCGACGCAGGAACACCTCCTAAAAGTGGCTGAGTGAAATCTACAAGATTTCACATAGTCACTTTTGGGCCCAAGCTGCGTCAAAACCCTGCACCTGCTTGAAGCAGGCGTAAGGATTGACACAGCATTGTGAGCATAGGGCCCCCAGAGCATTGATGTAGCTGTGTTGCGCTTGCAACGCAAATCAAGCAATGCATCGCCTTTACGGCACAGATGCATCACGCATCTGTGCCGTTTTTGCCCCATGGTGCACCGCATTGTAAATACGGCACATCCATGGTGGCGGTGGAATGGAGCACAATAACTGGCATATCCCTGGGGATGTGTCAGTCATTGTATATCTGCCCCTTAGTGTTTTAATGCAGGGAATGGATTACTACACCATGTTTGGTGGTAGTGTAAGGATACAGACTGGGCAATTGAAGGTATGAAAGACAAGTTTGCAGGTGCATAGAAGAGTGCATGCATAGTGTATAGGGGTTTATAGAACTCCATGCCCTAAGGCCTACTTTGCTGCATCAGTACTTGGGTACTGACTGAATGATTACAGTTCCGCAAGGAGAGTGTCTGGCTGAATTTATAACTGCTTCACTTTTAGCACAGTGCATAGATAAGCACATACTGCTGAATGTCTCACTACAATCCCGAAAGAGCAGTGTCAGAGTGTTTGGTGGAAGTGTAAGGATACAGACTGGGCAATTGAAGGTATAAAAGACACGTTTGCAGGTGCATGGAAGAGTGCATGCATAGTGTATAGGGGTTTGAGACAGTCCATGGCCTCAGGCCTACTTTGCTCCATGAGTACTTGGGTACTGACTGGATGATTTCAGTTCTGCAAGGAGAGTGCCTGGCTGAGTTTATAAATGCTTCATTTTCGGCACAGTGCATAGATAAACACATACTGCTGAATGGCTCACTACAATACTGAAAGAGCAGTGGCAGAGTGTTTGGTGGAAGTGTAAGGATACAGACTGGGCAACTGAAGGTATAAAAGACAAGTTTGCAGGTGCATAGAAGAGTGAATGCATAGTGTATAGGGGTTTGAAACAGTCCATGGCCTAAGGCCTAATTTTCTTCATGAGTACTTGGGTACTGACTGGATGATTACAGTTCTGCAAGGAGAGTGTCTGACTGAATTCATAACAGCTTCAGTATTAGCACAGTGCATAGATAAGGACATACTGCTGAATGGTTCACTACAATACTGAAACAGCAGTGACAGACTGTTTGCTGGAAGTGTAAGGATACAGACTGGGGAATTGAAGGTATAAAAGACAAGTTTGCAGGTGCATAGAAGACTGCAAGCATAGTCTATATGGGTTTGAAGGAGTCCATGGCCTAAGGCCTACTTTGCTGCATGAGTACGTGGGTACTGACTGAATGATTACAGTTCTGCAAGGAGAGTGGCTGGCTGAATTTATAACTGCTTCACTTTTAGCACAGTACATAGATAAGCACATACTGCTGAATGGCTCACTACACTACTGACAGAGCAGTGGCAGAGTGTTTGGTGGTAGTGTAAGGATACAGCCTGGGCAATTGAAGGTATAAAAGACAAGTTTGCAGGTGAATAGAAGAGTGCATGCATAGTGTATAGGGGTTTGAATCAGTCCATGCCCTAAGGCCTACTTTGCTGCATGACTACTTGGGTGCTGACTGAATAATTACAGTTCTGCAAGGAGAGTGTCTGGCTGAATTTATAACTGCCTCACTTTTAGCACAGTGCATAGATAAACACATACTGCTGAAAGACTCACTACAATACTGAAACAACAGTGGCAGAGTATTTGGTGCAAATGTAGGGATACAGACTGGGCAATTGAAGGTATAAAATACAAGTTTGCAGGTTCATAGAAGAGTGCATGCATTGTGTATAGGTGTTTGAAGCAGTCCAGGCCCTAAGGCCTACTTTGCTGCATGACTACTTGGGTACTGACTGAATGATTACAGTTCTGCACGGAGAGTGTCTGGCTGAATTTATAACTGCTTCACTTTTAGCACAGTGCATAGATAAGCACATACTGCTGAATGGCTCACTACAATACTGAAAGAGCAGTGGCAGAGTGTTTGGTGGAAGTGTAAGGATACAGACTGGGCAATTGAAGGTTTAAAATACAAGTTTACAGGTGCATAGAAGAGTGCATGCATAGTGTATAGGAGTTTGATGCAGTTTATGTCCATAGGCCTACTTTGCTGCATGAGTACTTGTGTACTGACTGAATAATTACAGTTCTGCAAGGGGAGAGCCTGGCTGAGCTTATAACTGCCGGTCTACAGAAGAGACAAGTGAACCTCTATAGAGAAATCGAAGGAAACCGCAGTTGCCTGAACACAGTAATAGGCAACACAGGGAATGACACCTCATGGGATAACTGGTCTTTATGTAGTAACCCCGTGGGAGATTCCAACGATAGTGACACGGAGGACGAGAAAGAAGAAGGCGGTCTGAGTGGGGTTGAATAGGACGGGGGGTGGTCGCATAATCTAGGTCTCATAACCTGGAATGTGAATGGGCTAGGCAATGAGCAAAAACGAGAATACATAAAGGAAATAATAAATAAAGTGGACATTGCCTGCCTACAAGAGACCTGGGCTTGCGACGAAACCCCAATCACTGCGGTATACCTACAGCTAACTCGCCCAGCCACGAAGAAGAACTTTGGCCGCCCCTCGGGGGGTCTGATGACATTGGTATCAACAAAAGTGCTGAGGGAAGTAACACCGTTGAAAACGAAATGTAAATGGGTTCAGTCTAGTAGAATAGAACTTTTAATAGTGGAATCGAAACATAAAATGTTGACACTAATGAATGTATATATGCAGTGGGACAATAGAATAGAATATGAAAAGGAGATGAGGTTCTTTAAAGAGGATGTTGACAGTACATTAGAAAACTATGCATCAGATATAATAATAATAATGGGGGACTTCAACCACAAACTAAATCCTAAAAAGGCTGACCTATGGAACAGTGAGCTGTTAGAGGTGTACGTAATAAACCCGGCTAACTTTCCAATGGGGGAGATCTCGAAACAGGACGCAGAACTAGTATACACCCTAGGAGGCAGGGGTCTCCACTGTCTCAACGTTAGAATAAAGACAGACAGCCCAGCAGGGAAGACCTTTAAATTAGGTTTACAGAACTGCCCTATCAACTATATGTTCATGCATGCCTGGAACTTCCCCCAAGTTAGGGGGTTTAGGATAGAACAATAAGAGGTGAGTGACCATAACCTTCTTCACCTAATATTATCTGGGGGAAGAAAACTGCATAGAGAAACAGTGATCCCCTAGGAGGTAGAGTACCCCAAACGGGTGACGACACGATTAACGGAAGAATACCAGGAAAAACTGAAGGCCATGCAAATGAAAATGGAATCTGAGAATCTAGATAAGAAAAATTTAGAATGGTTCATAGGAAAGATAGAAGAAGTAGTCCAGTGCCTAAGAATAGAACTAAAAAGGGACAAACAAAACAGGGTAAAACAGTCAAACCGAGGCAAAGGGTTTTCTGCGGAGTGCCAAACCAAAAAAAAAGGAGAAACGGACAGCCTAAAGAAGGCAAAAAAAGAACTTCACACAAGAGAGACAGGTATATATAAACAAGTTGAAAAAAGAATTCAAAACAATGGTGAAGGACGCAAAAAGGGCATATAAAGAGAAATGCTGGTTAGACCTGTTAGAAGCAATTGAGGAAAAAAACTTAAGACAATTTTGGAAGTTGGTAAAGACAGCATCCGGAACAACAGATGGAGAATTAAATTGCGTGGTGAGTGAGGCTGCATGGGAAGAGTATATAAGGGAACTGTACGGGGTAAGAGCCCCAAGAGAGTATGTAGAGACCAAAATATGGCAAAAAATATCAGAAGACTTAAAATCCAAATTTAACGAAAAACAAGTAGAGCTTACAATAAGAGAACTGAAGCTAACCCGTGCGGCAGGACCAGATAATCTCCCTGCAATAATACTGAAGTCGGAGGTAAAATGGTGGGCAAGATTTCTGGCCCAGATGTTCCAGGTAATACTAAAAGAAGGCGTAATGCCTCCTACTTGGAAGGGTGCCATAATCAGGCCAATACACAAGAAAGGGAGCATGGAGGATCCACAAAACTACCGGCTGATAAACCTCCTCGACATAGGAGAGAAAGTATTTTCAAAAATTGTATTGAACCAATTGAACGCATGGGTAACAGAGCATCAAATAGTTCCCATAGAACAGGGAGGATTTAGAGCAGGCCACTCCACAATAGACCATGGATTTGCTTTATGGGCTATGGCAAAGAAGTCGACGGAACAAAACGGCAAGTTATGCTGCTGTTTCGTCGACTTCCGTGCAGCCTTCGATTCAGTCGATCGCGCCTGCCTATGGGATACCCTAACGAAGATCAATATTCCCAAAGACCTTCTGACCATAATAAAGGAACTACACAGGGAAAACTGGGGGCAAGTCATCAGGGATACCATGGGATCTCTGACCCAAAAAATACCCATTGCCAATGGACTAAGACAGGGCTGTGTGTTGGCCCCCCAGCTTTTCTCCATATTTCTGTCAGACCTCCTGGCCCACCTAGAGGTTGAGGGTAGTGCAAGCCCCAAAATGAATGGAAACAAGGTGCCCTGCTTATTATACGCAGACGATCTGGTAATAGTTGACCAGACCGAGAGAGGCCTCCAAAGAAAGCTTAACGCCTTCAATACATACTGCGCTAGCAAATTTCTAACAATCAATATTGACAAAACAAAAACCTTATGTTTTGGGAAAAAGACAAGCAGGTTCAGTTGGTATATAGGCAAGCTCAAACTGGAGACAGTCAATGAGTACCGATACCTAGGCATATGGTTCGATAAGTCGTTAAATTGGAGAGCCCATCTGGAAACACAAAAAGCAAAAGCACACACTTCCATTTGTGGTCTAAAAATGTTCAATAGGGATTATGGAGAGATGTCACATCGACCAATGCTTAAAGCTTTTGAGGCAATGATCCCTCCCCAAGTCCTGTATGGGGCAGAGATCCTTTATTTGAGCGGTAAGGGAGCCTGGGACTCGGTGGAAGGGAAATGCATAAAAAGTCTCTTATCTCTTCCACAATCCTCTATGATACAAGCCATAAGAACAGAAATAGGCACAAAGGCTTGGGAGATACAAACACAGATGGCTTCAATCAGATTCTGGAAAAGACTAGAGGATCCAGAAGAGCAAAAAGTAGCTCACTGGTGTAGGAAAGAAATACAGAACAGTGAGCTAAAATGGGCAAAGGCCTGTAGGGAAAGATTGATGCAGATCTGTAAAAGGTTAAAGATAGAGTGGACCAGGAAACGTATCACGTTTTTGGTACCAAGTGCGAGTTGAAGCTAAATGGGAAGGAAGTATCCAAAATGATTGATATAGGCTACTTAGCAAAGAAGAAATCAGTAGCACATATGCTAAACTCCTGGTCCAACGAAAACTGGTTCCCCTACTTAGACATCCTACCCAATCGCGGATATAGGCAAGAGATTCTGAGGTTGCGGATTGGGATTAACCCTTGGTTAATAAACAGAGACATTAAAGCAAAAATGCTAGATCAGCAAGGGTGTTGCAGGTGTAAGCTGGGAACCAAAGGAGACCTGCTACATATCTTACTTGATTGTTTGATACTATTAGAACCGTGGAAACAGTGGCTGCGCCCCGTGTTCCTAAAACACGATATAAGATCAAGGGCGCAGGCGGCCAACCTACTAACTGAAGTCCCCACTATTGATATTGCAATTGCCCTTGGGAAATATTTAAAGGTGGCCCTGAGTGCACTAAGAAATCATGAATATTCTGTCGTACTGTATGAAATTTTAAACCAATGAAAATATACCCTGTAGTAAATGAAGGAATGGGTTTTAAATGTAAATGTAAGTTTTAAGGTAAACGTAATTTTATTGGTGCTTTATAATGGTGCGTAAGAATTTTGTACTGGACTAATTTTTTACAAGGTTTTATTGTATTTTATGTGAATATTTTATTCGGTGATACGGTTATTTGCATTTGTTTAAGGACTATGGTCATAATAAACATATATTTTGACTTGACTTGACTTATAACTGCTTCACTTTTAGCACAGTGCATAGATAAACTCATACTGCTGAATGGCTCACTACAATACTGAAACAGCAGCGACAGAGTGTTTGGTGGAAGTGTAAGGATACACACTGGCAATTGAAGGTATAAAAGACAAGTTTGAAGGTGCATAAAAGAGTGCATGCATAGTGTATAGGGGTTTGAAGCAGTCCATGCCCTAAGGCTTACTTTGCTGCATGAGTACTTGGGTACTGACTGAATGATTACAGTTCTGCAAGGAGAGTGTATGGCTGAATTTATAACTGCTTCACTTTTAGCAAAATGCATAGATAAGCACATATTGCTGAATGGCTCACTACAATACTGAAAGAGCAGTGGCAGAGTGTTTGATGGAAGTGTAAGGATACAGACTGGGCAATTGAAGGTATAAAAGACAAGTTTGCAGGTGCATAGAAGAGTGCATGCATAGTGTATAGGGGTTTGAAGCAGTCCATGCCCTATGGCATACTTTGCTGCATGAGTACTTGGGTACTGGCTGAATCAGTACACTTCTTCAAGAAGAGTACCTGGCAGAATTTATAACTGCTTTACTTTTAGCACAGTGAATAGATAAGCACATACTGATGAATGGCTCACTATAATACTGAAAGAGCAGTGGCCGAGTGTTTAATGGAAGTGTAAGGATACAAACTGGGCAATTGAAGGTATAAAAGACAAGTTTGCAGGTGCATAGAAGAGTGCATGCATAGTCTATAGGGGTTTGAAGCAGTCCATGCCCTATGGCCTACTTTGCTGCATGAGTACTTGGGTACTGACTGAATCATTACACTTCTGCAAGAAGGGTACCTGGAAGAATTTATAACTGCTTTACTTTTAGCACAGTGCATAGATAAGCATGTTCTGCTGAATGGCTCACTACAATACTGAAACAGCAGTGGCAGAGTGTTTGGTGGAAGTGTAAGGATACAGACTGGGAAATTGAAGGTTTAAAATACATGTTGGCAGGTGCTTAGAAGAGTGCATGCATAGTGTATTGGGGTTTGAATCAGTCCATGCCCTAAGGCCTACTTTGCTGCATGAGTACTTGGGTACTGACTGAATGATTACAGTTCTGCAAGGAGAGTGCTTGGCTGAATTTATAACTGCTTCACTTTTAGCACAGTGCATAGATAAGCACATACGGCTGAATGGCTCACTACAATACTGAAAAAGCAGTGGCTGAGTGATTGGTGGAAGTGTAAGGATACAGACTGGGCAATTGAAGGTATAAAAGACAAGTTTGCAGGTGCATAGAAGAGTGCATGCAAAGTGTATAGGGGTTTGAAGCAGTCCATGCCCTAAGGTCCACTTTGATGCATGAGTACTTGGGTACTGACTGAATAATTACAGTTCTGCAAGGAGAGAGCCTGGCTGAGGTTATAACTGCTTCGCTTTTACCACAGTGCATAGATAAGCACATACTGCTGAATGGCTCACTACAATACTGAAACAGCAGTGGCAGAGTGTTTGGTGGAAGAGTAAGGATACAGACTGGGCAATTGAAGGTATAAAAGACAAAGTTTGCAGGTGCATAGAAGAGTGCATGCATAGTGTATAGGGGTTTGAAGCAGTACATGCCTTAAGGCCTACTTTCCCGCATGAGTACTTGGGTACTGACTGAATGATTACAGTTCTGTAAGGAGAGTGTCTGGCTGAATGTATAACTGCTTCACTTTTAGCACAGTGCATAGATAAGCACATACTGCTGAATGGCTCACTACAATACTGAAGCAACAGTGGCAGAGTGTTTGGTGGAAGTGTAAGGATACAGACTGGGCAATTGAATGTATAAAAGACAATTTTTCAGGTGCATCGAAGAGTGCATGTTTAGTGTATAGGGGTTTGAAGCAGTATATGCCCTAAGGCCTACTTTGCCGCATGAGTACTTGGGTACTGACTGAATGAATACAGCTCTGCAAGGAGAGTGCTTGGCTGAATGTATAAGTGCTTCCCCTTTAGAATAGTGCATAGATAAGCACATACTGCTGAAAACCTCACTACAATACTGAAACAGCAGTGGCAGAGTGTTTGGTGGAAGTGGAAGGATACAGACTGGGCAAGTGAAGGTATAAAAGACAAGTTTGCAGGTGCATAGAAGAGTGCATGCAGAGTGTATAGTGGTTTGGAGCAGTAAATACCCTGAAACCCTCTTTGCATACTTTGAATCAATAGAATATTGTAAAGAGTGTGTAAGTAAATCTATAGCGTTCAAAGCTTTATTATTAATAAACAATACATGTATTCTTCTGACATCTCATATTTTAACAGAGCTTCTAAAAGAAGTTCATCTGCTATTTCATTGACATCATATTGCTAGTTAGCATTTTCAGAATTTATATCTTACAAAAATTCGTCTTCATTCAATGCTTCTACAAAATCAGCATCAAAGCTTTCATCTTGGAAATCACAGCTCATATCTGTAGTACTGATGTCTTGTACTTCACTCTCCCTGCCTGTTAGAGGTGAATTTAGTACTTCAAAGAAACTGTTGGTCATTTCCAATGCGTCTTTGATATTATTCTGTTCTCTTTCCATAACTAATCTGTTATTTTGTAGGTCCTTGCACAAAAACATAAACACTTAATTTTATCAGTTTTCTTAATACATAATACAAAACTAGCTTTATCAACTGTTTTGGCCTCAAAAAAATATTATATAAATACCATTGTCTAATAACATTCCAACAGTATAGTTTTAGGCCCAGATGTAGGACGGCAAATACCGGTCGGTAACGGCCGATTTCGGATGTAGGGGGCCTTTGATTTACAGAATCAGTAAATTTACCGATTCGGTAAATTTACAGAATCGGTAAAATACCGAATCGGTAAATTTACAGATTCTGTAAATCAATATGTAGGTGGCACTGTAATCAGTGCCACAGGCCCTTACTGAATTCCAGTGTACATGCACATCTGTAATAAATCACGAAGGAACAAGAACGGCTGGCCAAGGTAATGCACAAGTACTTTCAAAGTATGATATTAGTGTTCGTGTCCTGTGCACAATACATCCTGAGTGTGCCGCACCAACACACTCCTGCAACACAGATCACAAAGTTCATATACCAAAGGACGGTGCACCAGAGAAGAATATCCAAGAGATCCAATACGTGTTAAACAATTCCTTTATTCGATTCCAATTAAAACAACTCCTCAGCCAACCCGTTTCGTTCACAAGGAACTTCGTCAGGGCTGAAACAATTCAAAACATATGATCAATACTAAATATACATAATTAAATATAACCAAAAAAATGGACACTTAATAGTCAAAACGCAACGAAGAGGAAAAAAAAAACCCAGATCCAAACACCACTTAGAAGTAAGTGACAAAAACATTTGCTTATCCATTATATCTCATATAAAGTAAATCTGTAATTCATAACTTAAACCTTGGAGAAGGTATGTCATACAATTGATTCATGCTTGAAACACTAAAGGTATTTCATTGGTATAATACATAACCAGAAGCACATATTGTGGAAAAGGTTACCAGTCAGTTGATTATTAAAAACAGTCGAAGTATTTCATTAGCATGATACGTGAACAAAAAACAGTGCTACATAGGGAATATCCAGACGTTTCTACACTTCTAGTTCATTGAATATCTAGGGTATATAGCACTGGTCCAAATGTTTCTTATGTGACCAGTCTAGAGTTCCTGGCTTAATAAAATAGCACAATATATATCATGCATAACACGGGTATTCTATTACTAACAGTTTAAAATTTCAGATACATCATTAAAGGAAAAGTACGCAGAATAAATATACATAGTGTTCCAAAATAGTAGGATCCATTCTATGTCTCCCACATCTATAAAGTCCAATGTCTACTAGTTGTAACAAGTGAAAAGTGTTGACAACAATAACGATAAAAAGATAACAAAGAGAGTAAAGAAATATTAGCTTGAGAAAAGGTAATAAAGCTTGAGAAAAGGTAAAAAGAAAAAGACAAACAAAAGGAAGTGAGAAAATTACAAAAAATTCGAGATATATATAGATAGCACCTTGGTCCTCGATGGCATATATAAATTCAATGACTCGATTCAAATATGAAAGTGTTCACTACATATTATGGATTGGAGCAGAACAGTATATCATCAGATAGTAATACATGCCCAGATCAATATCCTAATGAATATAATCACTCCAAGAGGAGGACAATTATGAACCTTCACATTTTAGATACCCTCCACACTGTGCCAAATTTTGATATCAGCATGTTATTTCTATTTAACTGGTGGTCAAAACGTCAAAATAAGTACTGAGTCATAGCTCTACAGTGCAATTACAGTATCGGGAGGAAAAAAAAATAATTTTCTCTCTCCTTACCTATTTTGTAAAGGGAATTCACTGGCCCTGTATCCGTTAATCGAATCTGATTGGAAGTAAATGAAAAACCGCTTCATAGGCCAATAAGTTGAATGGCCAATATCTAAAATAGGCACGGGCAGTACTCTGTGAATAAACAAAATAATGATACAATCAGTAACATGTTGACTTAATTCTTAGCGAAGGAAGAAGGGTACACTTATGTCCAATATCATGCTCTCACCTGAATATCGGACCAACAACAATTAAGGATCCCGCCGAATGATAACTTTGGGAAAGGTTCAAGTCGCAGTCGCCAGTTCTATATAAACCAACAGAGAAAGAAAAATCGGTATAATATCGGCCGTAGAATCAATTTAGAAAGCCGCAAGTACTCGCAATGTTTAACTGAATCATATCGATTTAAAATATACCCGGTGTTTTACTAAGAAGCCGAGTCTGTGGAACAGATCTAAAGTTCCCGATAAAATATCCACAACCAGCCCGTTCCGCCGATTCATTATAACCGGATTGTAATTGAGGGTAGTGGAAGAAACCCCTTCCCCCTCATTGTTATCTTACCGTATCGCTGGTAGTGTAGTAAGTCGAAAGGTCGTAAACCGAGCCATCATCGCCGATCGGTTTAAATAACCCAGCAAGCTCACCGGGTATCCGCCCCATCCGTTCCCTGCCTCCCGATTCTATGAAGATCACATGTTAAATTAGATCTCCATTGACGCCATCTTTAAGCGGACTAGTAACAGGAAAAGCCCCGTTTGATAATGAACGATCATTCCGAACTTAAGAATGTTATAACAACTTAATATAAGACATATCAGTTAGAATAGTTTTTACCGAGTATAACTTTTTTGTTTTTAGAATTAAAGGACTTTAATCAAGAATATAAAAGGTTATAAAAATATATGAATATGTAACTAGAAATTAATATCATCAGTATACTTATACCTCTCAACGTTTGCTAAGAGTATGTGATCGACAAGTGTCAGAGATATTAGAACATAATAAGAAGAATTTGTTCCTCTTTCCAAAGGATCGAGTTGGCATATGACCAATAATAGCCATAAACCAGTGGCGCCATCGTATAGTGTCTAAAAAACAAAATTCGAAATTAGAAAATCATATTATAATGGTGACAGAAAAAACAGAACACCCCGTGACAGATACATTTAAAAGTTAAAGGAAAACCGAACCACTGTGCTGTACAAAAACCGAAACATAACCCACAAAGGAAGGTCACACAGAGACACTAGGGATTAAGGGATTACTTGTTATTGTTTGAATACATACAAAAATGGGAAAATGAAATATCATATCAAACAGTACCATATGCACTATGATATTTCTTGAAAGGAAAATCTTTACATGCATTTTGCATCATGTCCATGGATCATGTTTAGTGTGGTATACCCCATTGAGCCCAATGAGAAAAAACAAGTTTAATCTATACACATCACAGGAAATGGTGCATTTCATCATCAGTATTGTGTCGTCAAGATGTTCAGTGTGTGGAAAAGTAAATTTTGCCATGTTGTATGTGCCTACGTGTTCCCCATCTTATATTATATGTGCATGATCGATATGCATGTATTCCCCTCTGATCAATTAAAGACGCAATTACCGTTGTGTCCATCTCTAGTACGTCAGTTTCCAGTCCTCGTGAAAACAACGAATATTAGGCCTATGTAAACCTACGTTGCCACATTTCACAGTGTGCACGTTAATTCATTGAATTGTCCCCGTTTCTAGGCCTCAAAAGGGCCCGGACTCAGATTCAGCTCCTGTCTTCTGAACCCTCTCCAAGGCGCGATACAGCCCCCACCTGTATCCCTGACCCTTCGCTTACTTTATGCCTCGCAGTGCCCGGCCCGGCCTGGTTCTGCCTCTCAGTCTGCCAAGAGTATGTTATGTTTCTAGTTATCAGTCCAGCCCTCCTTCTCTGCATTCCTAAGCTACTGAATCGCATCAATAGTTCCCGTCATGGTCTAGCCTTTATGTCTCCATGTAAGAGAAATACTGTATTAATATTCATAGAATATTCCTAGCACCCGCAATACATGTAGAATAATGCACGCACCAGTCTTAGTATCAAGTAGCCTTTGCCCTGATAACTTTTGGATTCTATCAACATGTACTCTAAACACCAGATACTAGATAGGCCCTGGGTACATGTCGCTCTGACACTCCAGACTTTAGTCTCCTCTTCTAGCGCAGAAGTCATAGCCCCCAGTTCTCCCTGGTAACACGTCATTGCCCGTTTGCGCGCACCACTAGGTTAGAGGTCCCAGCCGCTCAGGTAGCCCCCTCCATGTTTCCGCCCCGTTTATGACATATTCTGTTACGTTTGCATCACATGTCTATGTATACGCCCTGTACACGCCTTCTTGTTACATCATTTTGCCCTTATCTTTCGCGACTGCTACGAACCACGCCTACTGCTACGCCTACTGTATTGAATGCTATTGTAAATGAAATGTATATATATCATGTACCGTTAATATGATACAGCGATCCTGCCATTTTCCCCGGCCCCCGGCAGCTGCCATCCTATTCCCATGCAGGCTGTCCTGTTCCTGTCCTTTATGTCTGATTAAAGCCTGTGACTCAAGATACCTCGAATCCTGACTCTTATTTATTGAGCTATCTGTTTATATGAGTATCCTGAAAAATAGAACCGGTAATTAATTATTTATTTACCACATAATGGCGCCCGAATAGGGACTTGCCCTTTCCCCACGCGCCGGAGAAGCCACGCAGGCCCCCTGATCCTCTGCAGCCGTGACGGAGCCATACCGTGCACGTGCAGATATTTCTGCTTCAAGTATCCCTCAGGCCCACGGAGGAGACGGAGGTTGCGGTCCAGCATCCAGACGAGGCGGTGGAGGAACGCGGCGAGTCCCGACCAGAGCCCAAGCCGAGAGTCCAAGGTCCGAGGTATCCAGAGGCCCACCTGTAACTGAAGTCCGAAGTTCGTAGTCCGTCGTCGTAGCAGTCCAGTCCAGTCCGAGGCCTTCCGTTCTTGCTGCCCGGTGAGTACCGTTGCTGGGGTAGTATCTAGACAGGGTCAATTAATTTGTCTCTGGTCCGTGGGTTTGGGTACACAGATCCAACACGAAGTGTCCACCTAGGTGGATGCGGGTCCTGACGTGTCTCTTTATGAGACCGGTAAGTTTCGTACTGTTTTAGCAGTGCATCTAGTCATTCCAGTAAGTTCTGTTCTCGAGAAATTCATGTGTTCTGTTCTCAGTATTCCAGGTAGTATTTTGTCCGAACTGTTATTTTAAATGTTATTTCATGTGTTTTCAATGTCGTGGTATGAGTGATTTGTTTTCTTAGTTATTATTGTGTTTATTGTGTATTGTATTGTGTCTAGATTCCAGTCTAAGTCATGCCTCTGTTCTCTAAATTACGTCAGTTAAAAACCAGAAAAGGATTGCTAGAGGAAGCAGTTCCTGTCCCGCCTAGGGACAGTCCAGGACATTTTATGTATCATAAGCATGGCTTAAGTGCCATATTGTACTTAGACTTATGGGTCGAGTATACTAAAGATCTAGAAGAGAAATATAGATGGCCCGTATCAGGTACATGGGATGCCGAGTGCATCATGCGAGTAGAAGAAGCATTATGGAAAAAGAAATCCAGACAGTCCCAGAAAGATGCCATCGAGTTATGGCGCAAAGAATCTCATAGAAGAACAGAAAAGGAATTCAGAAAAACAGAATTAAGTAGGGAATCCTCAGAAAAAGCCCAAGAAAGGGAATTAATCGAAGTAGGTGAACGAGTTAAAGCCGAACAGTCAGACAGACAGAGAAATGCCCTTATTAAGGGTATGTATCCTCTTCTTGCCGAGGGCTTGCCAAAAGCAACCCCGGAAGCATCCAGTAATTTCCCGCCATCATTAGTTCCGATTAAGCTACGTCACAAACCGACCGCAGCTGATATTTTTCTCTCGTCCTATTTGGACGACACAGTCCCAGAATATGCAAATCCTGTTCCGCCAGCTCCAGCAAATAATGTAATTCCTGTTCCTCCAGTCACCGGGGCACCCGTTACAGCACCTGTTACGGTACCCCCGGTCCAGCCCACAGTACATGTACCCGCTACATCAGTTACTCTCCCAGCGCGTACAATACCTGTCGACGATTCTAGTCAAGGGGCCTCGGGGGGAAGTCCTCCTGGAACCCCGCCTCAACATAGACGTGTGACATTAATCGAGCTACATGCCCGAGCGTTACAGCGTTCGCCCAAGCATCAGTCAGTTGCCGATATCAAGCGAGCCCTTACCGAATGCCGTTATGATCCAGTCCCAGGTGATGATAATATGGTCATATATTCACTGCGTGTAAGACGGGTGACCGAGTACTTGGACACCCTGCCCAATATGAAAGGTTATCTAGACAGAATATATCGTTTCATCCGTACAGGAGCAGACCCAGGAAGTATTGGCGACGCCATGGCTCAACGAAAAGTCGAGACCCAGCTCATGCTTTTAAAGTTTTTAATTAATTGTTTAATAAGAGAACAAGATTATCCGGAAAAAGATCCGGAAGAAATGAAAGTCCTGACCAGGTGGAGTGATCATATAGCCGAGGGAAGACACAAGACCCAGAATTGTATAGAGAGTATGTACAAGAAAATACGTAGGGAAATAATAAAGTTACACGAGAAACGAGAAGCACTACAAGCAACCGAGAAAGAAAATGACTCTTCTACTGAAGAGGTAGACAGCGAGAATCCCTCCAGAATAGCGTATGTAGGTAGAACTAGACTTTCTGACCGACAGTCACGCCTAGAACACAAGAAAGTTTTCCCTCCTCCAGCACCAGAACAAGGTTCTCTCGAACAAGTATTCCAAGCCACCGACCACATTCTGAAATCACGAATCGGTTATAGTGAACTTAGTACCATGCATGAACAAGAACTAGCCCGATCAGCAGTCCGGTGGACTACTGATTCTACCACTTTTCCAGACGAAATAGTGGCACAAATGTTTCTGAAACTGCCCCCAGCCAAGCAACGACTGGTGGGTATGTATATGATCCAGCACCTCATCACACTGTATGAGGGACAACATTCTGATCCAGGTCCGTTACATGATGTTCTGAACGAGTTACTCCAGTATAGATGGAAAGGTCTAGGTACCGATTTAATTAGCGTCATTCTAGAACAGCGCCACAAATATAGAACGTTTCTGAATCCGCATTTTGTTCATGTCTCACCCCCAGAAAGTAAATCATTCTACATGGATAGACAGCATCCGTTACGAGAAGTACACCCAGTTAGGACAACGGGTGGTGATCTAGAACGAGTATTTGTTTACACCCCTATCACCAAGATGGAACTCTTAGAGATGAAAAAGTTAATTCCCTGTCACGACAAAGATCCAGCAGGGTTCCATCGAGAATTAAAAGACATGCTCCGTATGGGAGAATACACGTATCCTGATATCATTAAAATGTTAAAGGTCCTGTTGCCCGCAGGGGTATATGAAAAACTCAAGGAAAAAGAATGGGAGGTGGGAGAGAAAAAGATAGATTGGACAGCTCTAGAAGCTGAAGATAATTCACGAGTACCAGGTACCGGTCTAGGGGGTAAAGTTAAAGAATTGCCCGAGTTATTGATACAGGTTTTGCCAAGGTTACTAGCCACGAAAAAGGAAGATTGGGATGCAATCTCAGCTTGTAAACAGAAACAGGATGAAGACACTAGTGATTTTTATTCTAGATTTGAAAAATGTTTTATTATTAACAGTGGTCTGAAGACAGGTAGCGAATCGTACCCTCATCTTTTTGTTACCAAATTAGTCGAGAATTCAAGTCCACAAGTTAAAAATCGAGTTTTGAAAGTCGAAAGTAGTTGGCAAGCTAATACTCCGTCCCAAATGTTACAGATGCTCCAGTATCACCAGAACAGAATCAGGGAAGAGCAAGAACACGAAAGAAGACGTATGAAAGATACGAAAATGAAAGTATTAGTTGCACAATCTGTTCCACAGGACAGTCAGAAGAGGGGTCCGAATCAAGCCAGTCATCCTGCAGCTCCCGTTAAAGGGACTTGCAATTACTGTAAACAGCCAGGTCATTTTATAAACGAGTGTGCAGTTCTGAAACACAACATAGCTACTGGTAAAACTAAAGAAAGACCACGTCCGCCTAGACAAGAACAAGTTTCACAGACTTCTCAGTCACCACAGAATGCACAACAGACAGTTCCAGTACCGCAGCCTATCGCTGCAACACAGCATGTTACACAGCAGATGTACCAGTATGCCCAGTCAGAGTATCCAGAGTATCAACAGTATTCATGAAATAGCCTAGAGAGGGAGGTAGGCTTGCCTCTCATCGAGATACCTGTAGATCAAGAGGGTCCCTATGTACACAGTCAAGTATTAGGGAAAGACAGAAAGTTTCTGATTGATACA
The DNA here is from genome assembly GCF_964261635.1 of Lissotriton helveticus. Taxonomy (NCBI): domain Eukaryota; kingdom Metazoa; phylum Chordata; class Amphibia; order Caudata; family Salamandridae; genus Lissotriton; species Lissotriton helveticus. Next base: position 302,331,524 of record NC_136067.1, on the reverse strand, counting down.
GGGGCAAGTAGGACTACTATCAGTCATGACGAGGTTCCAGGGGCTCCGCTCTCAGGCTCTAGAAATGTTTCCCTTGGATTTTCAGGAAAGCCTATTGTTAATGAAATTTCGAAACCAGTTACCCTAGAAGTTGGTCCATTGTCCCGAACTACTGATTTGTTACTCACGAAAGCATGTCCCGAAAATTTGTTAGGCATCAAGACGTTAAAAGAATTAGGAGCAGTTATATGCTGTTCCCCAGAAGGAGTCCGATTGTTTTTACGCGACTTTAAAGGTCACTATGTATTACGTGATTTTGATCCAAGATTATTGAATGTACCACAGCATCTATGGGCGCAAGGTCCAACTGATGTAGGATATATGCAAATCACACCCCATCGTGTGACTCTCAAGCAAGGTATAGTTTTGCCACGAATCAGACAGTACAGATTGCCACCTGAGGCTGTAGCAGCCTTATCCAAAATTATTGACGAGCTTATTGCTCAAGGAGTGGTTGCAGAAACTGACTCCAATGTATGTAATTCTCCTATCATTCCAGTCATGAAACGTACTGATCCAAATGCACCTCCAGCATATCGATTAGTGATTGACCTTCGAGAACTTAATAAATGTATCATACCTCAGTACCCAGTAGTCCCAGATATTTCATCCCTATTGACAGCCATTGATTCTGAAGCTACGTTCTTCACTGTTATCGATCTCAAGAACGCATTTTTCAGTGTCCCCATTCATCCAGACAGCCAGTACCTTTTCGGTTTCTGTTTAAATGGAAGAAGCTATAAATTCACACGAGCTCCTCAAGGTTTCACAGAAAGTCCTAGCATTTATAGTCAAGCACTTAAGAGACAACTAGACAATATTCACATGCCAACTGACACTGCCCTGCTCCAGTATGTCGATGATCTACTGATCACAGCCCGTTCTGAACGTGACTGCGAGCGTGCGTCACTTACAGTCCTGTATTTTCTGGCCGAGCAGGGGCACAAGGTATCCCCTTCCAAATTACAATTCTGTGTCCAGCAAGTGGTATACTTAGGACACTTGCTGTCCAAGTGGGGTAGGCAGTTGACACCAGACCGTATCCAGTTAATAGCGAGTCTTCCACAGCCCAAGACACAGAAGGAGGTACGAGCTTTTATTGGCCTCACTTCTTACTGCAGACAATGGATTCCTCAGTATGCATTTCTAGCCAAGCCACTGATACAGTTAACGACACCGGAGGCAGGCGTATCGACTGTCCTCCCTTGGACCCAGGAACATACACTTGTTTTTAATGAATTAAAGAAAGCCTTATGCCAAGCACCTGTTCTAGCAACACCGAACTATAGTAAGCCTTTTACACTTTTTGTCACAGAACGTGATGGTACTGCATTATCTGTTCTCACACAAGATCAAGCAGGACAGTACAAGCCCTGTGCTTATTTTTCGAGCACATTAGATCCAGTAGCCCAGGCTCTGCCTGCGTGCCTCAAGTCAGTTGCAGCCACAGCTCTAGCTATCAGACAAAGTGATTCCATAGTATTAGGACACTCCCTGACAGTACAAGTTCCACACTCCGTGGAAGTTCTTTTAAACCGAACACAGACTCAGCACTTGACAATTGCACGTTTAACAGGTTACGAATTGACACTGTTCCAGCCACACATAGAAATTAGACGCTGCAACATTTTAAATCCTGCTACACTGTTACCGTCAGTTACTTCAAATCCTGCCACACATGATTGTGTGGAAGTAGTTAACACTATGACAAAGCCAAGACAAGACCTGACAGACATTGCATTACCTAACCCCGACCTGACACTTTATGTGGATGGGTCATGTATGAGAACAAGTACAGGAGAACTAGTAGCCGCGTATGCAGTGACTACTGAAACTAAAGTTATAGAAACACATCGTATTGACACCCTGTCTGCTCAAGCAGCAGAGCTAGTTGCTCTGACCCAAGCCTGCATACGTGCCAAAAACTTGAAAGTAAACATATATACAGATTCACGTTATGCATTCGGAGTTGTACACGACTTTGGAGTGCTCTGGCAGGAGAGAGGTTTCATGACTTCTCATGGAACCAAGATTCAGCATGGCCTCCTCATTCAAGCTCTGTTAGATGCAATACATTTACCGACAGCTATCGCTATCATGAAGTGCAAGGCACATACGAAAGTCACTGACATAATTTCCCAAGGTAACGATCTAGCAGATCGAACAGCCAAGCTCACAGCTCAGACTCCAGACATTCCAGTTAACACAATACAGACAGATATTCCAGATCAGACTACTTGTATGACAGTTAAGGACCCTACCCAAGATGTCATAGATATCCAGTTACATGCTACTCCCGAAGAAATCAAGAAATGGTCCGAACAAGGAGGGGTCCAGACAGATCAAGGATGGGTGACGAAGGGAAAGGCCACATGGTTTCTCCCCGACTCTATGGTTCAAGTCATTATCAATACCGCACATAGTCCAGCACATCTAGGAGAAAAAGCTATGTTAGACAGTATCCAGAACCTTTGGTTCAACAAGCACTTACGAGCTGCAGCCAAGCAGAAAGTCCGTACCTGTATGATATGTTGTCAGTTCAATCCAGGTAAAAGTGTCCCGGTGGAACAAGGTGGATTCCAACCTCCTGACCACCCTTTTGAAGTCCTCCAGATGGATTATATTCAGATGGAGCGATGTCGAGGTTTCAAGTATGTCCTCGTAGTTGTATGCGCTTTGTCCAGGTGGACAGAAGCATATCCAGTTCCAGATTACACAGCTGCGACCACTGCCAGGCAGTTGGTTTGTGAATTCTTTCCCCGCTATGGACTCCCTAGGGTCGTGTATTCAGATAACGGCCAGCCATTCTCATCCGAGCTTATGAAACATGTTTCCCTTCTGTTAGGGTACCAGTGGAAGTTCCATTGTGTGCGCCATCCTGAAGCAGCCGGTCTCGTAGAGAGACATAATCAGACCCTGAAAATCCGTATTGCCAAGACATGTAAAGAGAAAGGTGTAGACTGGCTAGTTGCCCTGCCAGTTGCTCTATTCTACATGAGGATGGTTGCACATTCCAGATCAGGTCTGTCCCCGTATGAGGTCGTATTCGGCCGCCCCCCAAACATGTGGGGTACACCTAGACCCCGCAGTATTACAGATGTTTCCAGTAATATGCTGACAGATTACCTAGCTTCCTTGATGTCTGCCCTACACTCTTGTCGTTCACAGGTTGCCGCCGCTTTTCCAGACAACACCGAGGTGAAACTGCATGAAGTCATTCCAGGAAGCCTCGTGTTGGTACGGAATTTTGATAGTTCAAGTCCGCTGGAGCCCCGTTGGAAGGAGCCCCGTCTCGTCTTGTTAACAACAAGGACCGCCGTGAAGTTGGAGGGCAGGAAAGGATGGGTCCATCTGTCCCATATAAAGAAATTCCATGGAGTTCGTGAAAAGACTTTTGCAAAGGACTGCCTCATTCCTACAGACTACCTAAAAACAGACTCTGAACTCAAAATTCCTCCGTTAGAGAAAACTCAGCAACAGGAGTATAAACTGAAACTCCGGTCTAGTAAAATAAGTCAGCCAGTTTAATTGTCTAAGTCCCTCTCGGGTGAAACGGTTAGACAGGTTTCTGACATGTATGAGATAGACCCCCATAGTGAGAGAGTTAGTCAAAACTCTATAAAATGTATCATTGTTTTAAGTTTTTGTTATATGTGAGTCTAATGGTTACCTGCACAAGTTATGCTTTATATTTATGTTTTCCAAGTTCACATGTAAACAAGTTTTCTAATACTACAGTAGAGCACACATTTAGTGATCTGCCTCCTCACGAGCTATCCTATCGTCTTGCTATGCGAAATAACACATTCATCAGAATGTTACACTATTCACACCAGACCAGCAATGCCACTAATTGTTGGGTGTGTGGTCGACTCCCCCCTTTTCAGACACCGAAGGGAGTTCTGCCACTCTTTCCTTATCCGTTTTCACATAATGGTTCGTGTGGAGCATGGTCCACGTTAACGTCATCCTCCCATGACATGTCCCTTCTGAATAGAACATGTTTTCCAGACAAGCAAGGTCTCTCCCATAGAACAGGGTTAGATCTAGAAAATGAAGTATATGATTTAGGTAATTATTCTTCGAATTTCATGGTCCTGAATGTTCAGTCTGATACTACTCCAGATTTGCCTGCTATTTCAGTACTACCAGTCAAAGGCGAATTATGTGTCAGAAAGAATGGTTCCGCACATGTAGGACATAGTGATTGTACTACTACTGTCGAGTATAGTGACAGTAGGAAATCTATTTTCAAAGCCTCACGTCATTCTTATTTTGTTTGTGGTCAGACCGCATATGTTCGTCTGCCCCTAGATTGGGATGGAACATGTTATATTGCCTTCCTACTGCCACCAGTTTTTCTAGCCCCATCCGATTATCACAGAAACACACATCTAGTACACGTCAGACCTAGAAGGGAGATCGAGTCCCCAATTGTCGATCAAACTGAAACTACTCTAGAACAATATCAAGATTTCAATAAAGGTTTCTTTTTCTTTATAGGACCTGTCCAGAATAGTAAGCTAATCCGTAGGTTAACCAGAACCCTTGAAGCAGTAGTGAATGAGACTACTTCTGCTCTAGGTAACCTAACTGAAGAGCAATCTGCTATGAGATTTGTCGTGCTCCAAAATCGTCTCGTTCTTGACGTCATACTGGCCGATAGAGGAGGAGCATGTAGAGTCATCGGATCTAGTTGCTGCATTTTCATTCCTAATAACGCGCCGTCTGTTTATTCAGCTATAACCAGACTTCACAAAATTGCCCATCAGTTACACCAGAATCCAGGCACCTGGACATGGTCCAGTTGGCTCTGGAGTATTATATCTGCCTGGGGATGGAAGGTATTGTCATTCCTAGGTATTGCAGTAATGATCATATTCAGTTGCTGCCTCTGTATACAATGTGGTCCTGCGATTTGCGGCATGTGTGCTACCTCTTGTATTCCTAGTCCTAAATCCCGTTCCAAGACAATTCGAGACGAGCAAATGATGCTATATTAAATGATAGATGGTATCATGAATATTGATGTTTCCTGATGGAAACTTAGGGCACAAGGAGGGAATGTGGAAAAGTAAATTTTGCCATGTTGTATGTGCCTGCGTGTTCCCCATCTTATATTATATGTGCATGATCGATATGCATGTATTCCCCTCTGATCAATTAAAGACGCAATTACCGTTGTGTCCATCTCTAGTACGTCAGTTTCCAGTCCTCGTGAAAACAACGAATATTAGGCCTATGTAAACCTACGTTGCCACATTTCACAGTGTGCACGTTAATTCATTGAATTGTCCCCGTTTCTAGGCCTCAAAAGGGCCCGGACTCAGATTCAGCTCCTGACTTCTGAACCCTCTCCGAGGCGCGATACAGCCCCCACCTGTATCCCTGACCCTTCGCTTACTTTATGCCTCGCAGTGCCCGGCCCGGCCTGGTTCTGCCTCTCAGTCTGCCAAGAGTATGTTATGTTTCTAGTTATCAGTCCAGCCCTCCTTCTCTGCATTCCTAAGCTACTGAATCGCATCAATAGTTCCCGTCATGGTCTAGCCTTTATGTCTCCATGTAAGAGAAATACTGTATTAATATTCATAGAATATTCCTAGCACCCGCAATACATGTAGAATAATGCACGCACCAGTCTTAGTATCAAGTAGCCTTTGCCCTGATAACTTTTGGATTCTATCAACATGTACTCTAAACACCAGATACTAGATAGGCCCTGGGTACATGTCGCTCTGACACTCCAGACTTTAGTCTCCTCTTCTAGCGCAGAAGTCATAGCCCCCAGTTCTCCCTGGTAACACGTCATTGCCCGTTTGCGCGCACCACTAGGTTAGAGGTCCCAGCCGCTCAGGTAGCCCCCTCCATGTTTCCGCCCCGTTTATGACATATTCTGTTACGTTTGCATCACATGTCTATGTATACGCCCTGTACACGCCTTCTTGTTACATCATTTTGCCCTTATCTTTCGCGACTGCTACGAACCACGCCTACTGCTACGCCTACTGTATTGAATGCTATTGCAAATGAAATGTATATATATCATGTACCGTTAATATGATACAGCGATCCTGCCATTTTCCCCGGCCCCCGGCAGCTGCCATCCTATTCCCATGCAGGCTGTCCTGTTCCTGTCCTTTATGTCTGATTAAAGCCTGTGACTCAAGATACCTCGAATCCTGACTCTTATTTATTGAGCTATCTGTTTATATGAGTATCCTGAAAAATAGAACCGGTAATTAATTATTTATTTACCACAAGTGGTGTAATGATTTGTGATAGGATATCTCGTGTCTCTGGTTTTTATTGCGCGTCTATGTTCTTGTATTCTAAGTTTCAAAGTGCTTACTGTGCTGCCCACGTAGATAATGTTACACCTACAACCAAGCACGTAGACAACATGCGTGGTGTTACAATTTATAAATAAATCAATATTGTATTTCTTATCTGAGTTATAGCTGAAATTAGAGATCTTATTTTTGCCCTTGGGGCAGATATTACATGTTCCACATGTAAAAAAGCCGTTCGGCCTATCCAGGAACCATGTAGGATTGGATTTGGAAGTAGTCACGTAGCTTGGGCATAGTGTGTTTCTTAAGGAAGTTCCCCTCCTATATGTTACTGAAGGCCTATTTTCAATGTATTCCTTAAGACCTGTAATTCCTTGTAGGAGGTGCCAGTGTTTTCGAAGAATGTTAAAAATTTAACCACTACGTGTGGTATACTGAGTCACAAATCTAACCTTTTGCTGTTTGCTCTCATAAGTCTCTTTATCCTTTAAGGTATCATTTCTACTGATATTTTTGACTCTATATTCAGCTCTTTCTAGTACACCCTTATTATATCCTCTCTTTGTAAACCTATTGATGGTATCTTGGATGTTTGCATTGAAATTGTCTTCTTCACTGCAAGCTCGTCGAATTCTTACCATCTCTCCGTATGGTATGTTGTTTTTAACTGAAGGAGGGTGTGCACTCTCGGCATGTAAGACTGAATTGCACGATGTTTCCTTCCTGTACAGCGTGCTATTGATTCGACCATCTTTGATATAAAATTGGATGTTGAGGAAGTTAATATGATCTTTATGGTGCACCATAGTGAATTTGATCTTGAAGGTTTTATCATTCAGAAAATTAACATATTGTTCCAGTTGTCTAATAGAACCAGACCAGAGACAAATCACGTCATCGATATACCTCCCCCAGTACACGATGTTGTTGGTCCAGTGGGAGGCACCGCGTCCCCAAGCATTCTCCCTCTCAAACCACCCCATAAAGAGGCATGCGTAAGAGGGGGCAAACTTGGAGCCCATAGCGGTTCCATGTATCTGTTGATACCAACAGTTATCAAACAGAAAGTAGTTATTGGTCAAAATAATTTCAATCATCAAGATGATCATTTCATTATATTCATATAACCCTGCCTCGTCCTTGTCAAAGAACGAACGTATTGCTCTAATTCCATGTTCTTTATCGATAGACGTGTAGAGACTCTATACATCAAGGGTTACAAATGTTAGATCATCAGACCACTCAAAGTCACGGAACTTTGTTAAAATGTCTTTACTGTCCCTAACGAATGATGGTAAGTTAGGAACTAGTCTTTGAAGTTTGCGGTCAACAAACTGTGAGATTTTCTCCGTTGGGGAACCAACTCCTGATATTATAGGTCTCCCCGGGGGGAAATCTCCCCCCTTATGTACTTTTGGGAGTACATATATACAGCGGAAAGATGGACTATCTACCCTCAGGAATCTAAATTCCTCCTCATTGAGGAGTCCCATGTCCTTCCATTCAATGAGTTGGGTATTGATCAAAATGGTACTTTTGGGGATCGGGTTGTTACTGATCTCCCTGTAGAAATTCGAATGTTCAAGTTGTCTCTTAATCTCTCCCATGTAATCAACATGATTCATTATAACAACATTTCCTCCCTTATCAGCCTCTCTGATAACTATGTTTATATCCATATTTAGTTGTTTCAGGGCCAATCTTTCTGCTGTGGTGATATTATGGGAAGTTTTTGTTACATATTTGTTGGGGGTTTCCAGGTTATATAGATCTTCTGTAACTTTATCGAAGAATGTATCGATGTTACGATGATAGGAGTGCGTTGGAATGAACTTGGATTTTGGATGAAAGCCACTGTCAGTGTTACAACGTTGAGAAATTTCAAGTTCATTCAAAACAGTGGGAACATCTACCTCCTCATCTTCCTCATTTAATGTTACTAAGCAATGTATCCCTCGAACTTCCCCGATAGTATGTGATCCCCGCCTTGTTCTATTTGTGGTGTGGTTTGTTGTTCATGTGGTCTATTCGAGAAATAATCTTTTAGTTATAATATTCTAACAAATTTGAAGAGATCTATATGTGTATTGACCAAATCACCATCTTGTGTGGGACAATAATTGAGGCCCTTATTCAGAACATTGATTTCATCATCATTCAAAACTTTATTAGAATGATTGATTATTTTTAAATCCGAACATATTTCCCTACACACAGCATCATTGGGGTTCAAATGAATCACATTTATACATGGTTGATGAGAGGTAGCACATGCTCCATTGAAAAGGCTCACTTCTTGGGTATCTTCGCCACTGTCTGTTTGTTGTTTTGAGTACCTCTTGTATCCACCCTTTGACCTCCTGCCACCTCTCCTTGTTTTTTTAAATCTTTTTTCATTTCCAATCCAATCCAATCCAAAAATTCTTTATTTCGGCCACATAGGCCATAAAAGAAACAGTAAAAATACATACAGATAAAAGAGAATATATACAATAAAAACCGGTTAGACCTGCAGTGTTTAAAAAAGACAAGGTAAAATGGATTAACCAGACATTTTCTTCCTTATTATCCATGCTGCCATTAAGAATTTGGAAACCGCAAACACAATGTGGCCCAGGGTGTTAGTTTTCATCACCCTGTAGGCCTGTAAATAGTTACTGAAGCCCAGATTCCGGCATAGAGGGGCTAGCCAGCGCCTCCTCGGACTCCGATAGGCATGGCAACAAAACATTATGTGCAAATCATCTTCATCCTTAACTTTACAGCATGGGCAGAGCTTGTCGCCCCCTGGCGACCATTTATAGGTGAAAACTTTAGTGGGGAGCGTACCAAACCTCCATTGCAGGAAGAGTTTCCTCGCCAGAAGAGGATAAATAAAATCCATAAAAGTTTCAAAGAGATAAGAATTTTTGGATACTAAAAAACGTCCCGTCAGGGTGCCACTGTCATAAGCATTGTCCATGTCAGCAAGGTTTTTGTTCTTATAGAGCTGTGCCAGGGTTTTGCGCGATATCCTTCTACATCCTTGAGCAGGATCATCCCATAGGTCTGGTAACTTAAGGTCAGAACATTCCGACCTAATAAATGCCAGCCAGGGGATCTTGCCATTAACATTCAACCTCATGACATGTATAAGGTCCTGCCGATAGTGATGCAGCTCCTCGGTGGTCCATACCCGGTGCCAGAACTTCAGTGGTTTCGACCGTAGGTCCTCTGCAATTGACGGAAGGCCCAAGTCAAGTCTTAAGGGGAGGAGTGGTGTGCCTTGCGGGAGAGCAAGTAAGCGCCTAAGGAAGCAATTTTCCACCCCTGCCATGACCTTCCCAGCTTTGTGGCCCCACAGCTCACTACCATACAAGGCAGCTGCCTTCACCTGGGTCCTGTACATTTCCAGAGCCGGACTAACAGGCTTGAAGGTGGACTTGTTGGACACCCTCAAGAGTGCGCCCGATAGCTGGGAGAGTTTCAACCTGGATCTTGCTACCTGGGAGTCCCATGCCAGATTTTCTTGAAGTGAAACCCCCAGATATGTGAAAGTGGAGACCCTTGCAAGGCTGATTTCCCCCAGTTTTGGATTGGGTCTGGTCTTGGTGGGAGGGTTGAAGATCATGAACTTAGTTTTTTCCGTGTTCACCTCCAACCCGTGTTGTTGACAGAAGTGACCAAAACCATCCACAATCCTCTGGATCCCCATAGGTGATTTGGAGAGGAGGAGGGTGTCGTCGGCAAACATTATTGCCGGGACCCTCCTTCCTGCCAGGACCGGGGCGTCATTGTCCCCAACAGCGTCAAGGTGTTGGATGACGCTGTTTATGTACAGACAGAACAGTGTCGGAGCCAAAACACAGCCCTGCCTGACACCTCGGCGGACCGGGAATTTACCCGAGGGCTTCCCATCCCTCCCACCCCTCACTACCGCAAAGTTGTTCTCATGCAGCCTAATGATGACTCTAAGGAGGTGGGGGGGAACTCCTAGCTTCTGCAAAACCTCCCATAACTTCCCCCTTGGGACCAGGTCAAAGGCTGACCTCAGGTCCACGAAGACCATGTACAGTCGACCTCCCTCTAGCGTGACCGTCTTCCAATACAGGAGAAGGAGGCGAAAAATTTGATCCATGGTCGACGTGTTCTTCCTGAAGCCAGCCTGAAGGGGGCTCATGATGTCATTGGCCTCGGCCCAGTCTAGGAGATGGTCCAATATGAGGCGTGCAAAAAGCTTTTGAGGCACATCTATAAGGCTTATAGGCCTATAGTTTGAAGGGAGCAGAGTAGAACCCTTCTTGTGGATGGGGACAATCTCTGCCCCCAGCCACGACCCAGGGATCGCCATACCTTCAAGAATGGCATTGAAGAGAATGAGAAGGTATGGGCCCCAGATGTCCGGGTGGTGCCTAAATAGATCCCCGGGTAACCTATCCAGGCCTGGCGCCTTCCCCACTGCTAAACACTTGAGGGCGTGCTCCACTTCCCCCAAGGATAGATCCATTCCAGGCTCCTGACTACCCATGGGCAGTTGCAGCTCCGCGGCCGGGCCGGAACTAGTATCTTGGTAGAGATCCCCAAAATGGGCCTCCCAGACTACAGGGGCTATATTTGGCTCTATCGCTTTACTAAGTTCCCCTGTCCCATTATTCACTAGGGCCCAGAATTTCCGGGAGTCCCTAACTTTGAGGGCATCATAAAGATCCTGCCAATGGGTCCAGTCCCACTCGGACCTTGCAGCCGCCAGCACTGATTTATAGTACTTCCTGAGGTCACGTACTTTGGCCTTATCTGAGCCCTCTTTTATTGCTGCAATGAGCTCCGATTTTGCCACCCTACAATCTTGGGTGTACCAGGAGGGAACCACGGTCCTTTTCTTCCGGGTTGGGACCTCCGGATGGAATACCTCGGCCAGGTCCCTCACTAAATCCTGGTGAATGTTTCCCAGTTTCTCATAGTAATCTGGGGCTCTTGGTTCATTCAGGAGAGCATCCACCTCCATAAAGCTGGGCAGTGCCAGCTCATATAATTTCTTAATGGACTCTTCCGAGCTCACCAGCTTTCCCCACTTTACCCGGCGCCTGTTTGTAGTCAGGGACAGACCCCCCAGATCATCCCCTTTACCAGCTGGGGAAGGGTCCGTCATGGGCAGAGGGCACAGGATGTTTAGGCAAAGGGCATTGTGGTCGCTGTCTGACCTCTTAATTACCCTAAAGTCAAGCACTTTGGGCCAAAGTGAGATGTCCACCATGATGTAGTCAAGCCTCGACTCATGGCCCCTCCTATTGAAAGTGCAGACTGAGGGGGTGTCGGAAGGGGTACGACCATTACACGCCCTCAGTGCGCAATTCAGGGTAAGGGACATGAGCTGTAGTGCTAGAGGGGACCATGCCTTAGGGTGGGGTGAGGACGAGGGTGGAACCCCCCAATGGTCATCCTCGGCCGTTAGGGCACCATCCAATAAGCCTGCCAGGGGTTCAAAGTGGCAATTGAAGTCTCCTCCAAGCACCACCTTGAGGTCACCCGGAAGTTGGCCCAGGAATGAGGCCAGATCATTTAGGGTAGGTGATTCGTTTGGCGAGGCCACTGGACGCGAGTAAACGTTGACAATGGCCCACGAGGATTTGTCAGGCCAAGTGAGCCGCACACACTGGATGTCCTGCGAAAATGTAAATACTTGCTCCGCCTGGCACCCAGTGTGGCTCGCAATCCAGATTGCCAAGCCCCCAGATGGCCTCCCCCTCCCGGCCCACTTGGCAGGAATTTCATATACTTCAAACCCTCTTCTGGGCTGAGTGGCCCTTGCCCAGGTCTCCTGGAAGAGGAGTATATCACATCCACCTACCAGGCAATCCCATTCAGGAGAGCCTTCCTTATTCGCAATACCAGCCACATTCCAGGAGAGAATCCTCAATCCTGGAGCAAGTGACAGGGTGCCCTGGACTCCAACAGGAGGTTGCGGGGTGACCATGGGTGAACCAGCGTCTGGGGAGCCAATTCCGCAATCAGCAATGGCAGCAGAGCCTGCCCGCTCCACTGCCTCTGCCTGCAGAGTATGGGCCGATCCGATGTCGAGTGGTGGACCCAGTTGGCACAAGGTGTCGTCCGTGTCAGCCCCGCACTCATTAGCGGTGTGCAGCCGGGTTGGTTCCAACATGGGGACCACACCCGAACCCACACAACCCTGCACATCCACCGCCATCCTCCCAGGACCAGGCAAGATTGGCCTAATTTGTGGTCAATCAACCTGGTCCAGACAGGAAAACCTGTTGTGATGTGTGAAGTTTGCCTGGGCAGTTAGTAGGGGGTGCCTTGATCTATAGCGGGAGCCATCTACAGCAAAGCCCACCCTAGTCCACCCCTTCTCACTCCCTCCCACCATGTTGGTACCACTAGGATAGAAATAAGAGAGGGGTACAAGTTCTATATTGGACTTGTCAGGCCTTACAAGCCAGTTGCAGATGTAGTTTGCAACGTGTGGGCTCCTGAAACTTAGGACGATACAATCCCCTGGCCTGTTCTTAGTGGTAGGGCCAATCCACGGGATCCTCCTTACCATCAGGACCTCGCCCTTCAGGTTTGGAGGCAGCGGTCTATTTATGCTAAGCCAGCTTATAACCTTATTGCGGAGGGAGTCTTGAGACTCCCTAACGCCCCCCAGTTAGTTCAGGAACTCCCACCATGATTGCCGTAAAAGGAACAGCTTCTGGGGGCAGGTTGACCACCCTACGTCTATCAGGGGGGGGGCCAAGACCATCGCTCGGGGCATTACTAGAACCCACTGTCGCCCTTATCTGCGACGCGAGTTGCGGCGCAGGGGGTAACTTGGATCTCCTGGGGGCCGGGACAGGCGGCCTAGATGCTGAAGGTAGCAAGGTGCACGTCTGAAGATTAGACGCGCCGTTTGCACTAGGCAATACCCTACTGGAAACCTGAGGCAATGTGGAAGAAAGTAAGCTATTCCCAGGTGGTTCCCCAATAGCTATAGGATCATTTGCAGCTATACCAGGACTATTCCTAGTATGGTTATTTTCCCGGGACTGGAGTAGATTTTCTATTGCCTCTAATCTAACTGAGATGGGGGTTAACAGATTCTTAATAACAGCTGTAAGCGCTGAAATTACTAAGTCTGAACTATTAAATGATACCCCACCAGAGATAAATGGGCCCGCCGTCACTGGTGGTAACGCGGAAGCTGGCGAGGCCACATAATCCGACCCAGACCCGGATAGGATAAGCTCTGGGGAGACCGAAATATCTGTACTTTCTTCAAGGGATGAGTCAGATGCAACAGTTCTTGCCCTTTTTACCCTCTTAATTTCATCCTGCCTTTTCCTTTTTAAAGGCTGAACCACCCCACTACCTACGGGGTCTGGTAACAGGACCGCTTGGCCTGCTTCCAGCGTGTTTGGGCCCATATTGTCGGGGACAGCAGAATGATCCGAAATCCCCAGTGACCGTGGGGAAACCTGATCCCTCTGCGAGACAGGGGTTCTTAGCTGTCGAAGCACCGACTCAATAGTCTGGTCAATGCTGTCCAGTAATGACATGTGAGTAGCGTCCATAGTGATGGGAGTACTGACATCATTTGAGGCGGATTCCCCAAGGTCCATGAACACACTTTCAGGGCCCATCTCAAGGTGGGAATCCATGGATGAGTGACACTTGCTAATTTGGGAGCTCGCCTTGGGGAAGAATTTTTCCAGAGTACTTGCGCCTTGTTGTGCGGACTTACTCCTTAGTGATCTGGATGCCATACTAAGGTAACTAGTGGGGCAATTTAACCAGGACGTTAGAGGGGGGGCCCGGTCCGGTCTCTCCCGGCCTCTAACGGCCTAGAACGGCCCGCTCTTTGCCCGGTCTTCGCCCCGGTGACCGCCCCGCGCGCGTCCCGCTGCGCGTGTGAGGAGGTTCTCCTATATACAACAAGGGGGCGTGACACTGGGAGGGGGCGCGAGGCGCGGCGGGAAGAGGAACCAGCTGGCGCTGCCAGATGGACTGCTGGTCCTCGCAGTCCCGCTCGCCTCCGCCTCTCACCTCCACTGCGGCCGGACGTTGCTTTAGGATGTTCCCCGGCAGGGCGTTGGCTCCCAACCACTCCTGTGGCGAGCAGAGACAAAAAGCAAAGCAAACTCCTCACTCGAGCGGCTCCCGCGAAGCGGGGGCCGCGAGGAGTTAAGAACACTGAGGCAGGGGGCGTGGCACTGGGAGGGGGCGCGAGGCGCGGCGGGAAGAGGAACCAGCTGGCGCTGCCAGATGGACTGCTGGTCCTCGCAGTCCCGCTCGCCTCCGCCTCTCACCTCCACTGCGGCCGGACGTTGCTTTAGGATGTTCCCCGGCAGGGCGTTGGCTCCCAACCACTCCTGTGGCGAGCAGAGACAAAAAGCAAAGCAAACTCCTCACTCGAGCGGCTCCCGCGAAGCGGGGGCCGCGAGGAGTTAAGAACACTGAGGCAGGGGGCGTGGCACTGGGAGGGGGCGCGAGGCGCGGCGGGAAGAGGAACCAGCTGGCGCTACCAGATGGACTGCTGGGCCTCGCAGTCCCGCTCGCCTCCGCCTCTCACCTCCACTGCGGCCGGACGTTGCTTTAGGATGTTCCCCGGCAGGGCGTTGGCTCCCAACCACTCCTGTGGCGAGCAGAGACAAAAAGCAAAGCAAACTCCTCACTCGAGCGGCACCTGTTGCTTATCCTGAGTTTGGCCAGTTCCTTTTGAAAGGAAGTGGCCCCCTCGTCTAAAGGGATATCTGGCAGTGTAATGACAGAGGCTGAGCTACTTGCAGATGATAGTGAAATATTGCTAGTTGAAACAGTTTCTACACTTTCCTCTCTACTCTCTCTAGCTCGTTTTTTACTTGTGTCCTCCATTCCCTGAACATTGTCAAATTTCTTCGCAAAGGTATATACTCTACCGTCCTTATAGTCTTTGTCGTCCCTTTTGATTTGGTTAAGTTTTTTATTTTTAAGATAAGCTTGTTGTCCTTTCATAACAGTTTTGAGGATAGCATAGTTCTTTTCTATAATGTCTTTTTGTGGCATCTCATTAATTTCCTTTTCAAGAGCCATAATCTCTAAAACCAATTTCTCACCATTTTCTGTTGCATGTCTTATCAGTATCTGCATCATTGTTATTGATGCCCCTTCCAGATTGCATTCCCATTCTTTCAAATGTCCGTCACTTAAATCCTCAAAAGTAGGAAATATTAATATTCATAAGCCACGTGGGATTTTCTTGTTCTTCATATATTGCTAAAGGGTGACCCCATCCCATCAGCGGGTTAGTTCATGTTTTCGTAGTCTTTCTAATTTAATAAACATCGCCTTAAGACTTATTGTGGGTATCGATGTTTGGGCTGGCATACATTTTGCATTACTGACCCCAAATAGGTCCTGGGCTAATTCCTCACGTCCGTCCTGAAATCTAGGCATTTTTCTAACAACACAATCTTATTTAAGAGCAAATCAAAATTGTTTCATTTATGATAACCATATAAAAGTACGTGCAGAAACAGTCAATACAAATAAATCACAAAGGAACAAGAACGGCTGACCAAGGTAATGCACAAGTACTTTCAAAGTATGATATTAGTGTTTGTGTCCTGTGCACAATACATCCAGAGTGTGCCGCACCAACACTCTCCTGCAACGCAGATCACAAAGTTCATATACCAAAGGACGGTGCACCAGAGAAGAATATCCAAGAGATCCAATACGTGTTAAACAATTCCTTTATTCGGTTCCAATTAAAACAAACTCCTCAGCCAACGCGTTTCGTTTACAAGGAACTTCGCCAGGGCTAAAACAATTTAAAACATATGATCAATCTATACTAATATAATAAAGAGAGAGCCCAAACCTTTGAGGCGAGTAATCTCAGGAACCATAGCACCAATCACAACACCCAATACAGCGTTGGAAAGGGCAGTTGCAGCAGAAGGACATAGGCTATGCAGACGCCCACCATATACATTTAAAAGGTAAAAGAACCGTGCCAGCAAAGTAGTCCCTTGTGGGCGTGTCTGTGTTGTGCTATGAGCGTGTGCTGGGGGCGTGTGGTACGTTCCGCCCTTCATGCCATGTCTCATATCGTGTGCTAATCCCACCCTGCTTCCTTTAAATACCCCTGCACGCCATATTCATAACCCACCCGTACTCCTTAAAATACCCCAACACCCTTAAACACTAACCCGTCTTAACCCTATAAATATACCCTGTACCCCAAAACCCAAACCTATCCCTAAACCCTAAAAATACCCCTGTACCTCAAACCCAAACCTAGCCCTGAACCCTATAAATACCCCTGTACCTCAAAACCTAAACCTACCCCTGAACCCTAAAAATACCCCTCTACCCCAAAACCCAAACCTAGCCCTGAACCCTAAAAATACCACTGTACCCCAAAACTGCCCCAGAACCCTAAAATACCCCTGTACCCCAAAACCCAAACCTAGCCCTGAACCCTTAAAATACCCCTGTACCCCAAACCCCAAACCTACCCCTGAACCCTAAAAATATCCCTGTACCCCAAAACCAGCCCTGAACCCTAAACATAACCCTGTACCCCAAAACCCAAACCTACCCCTGAGCCCTAAAATACCCCTGTACCCCAAACCCCAAACCTAGCCCTGAACCCTAAAAATACCCCTGTACCCCAAAACCCAAACCTACCCCTGAACCCTAAAAATACCCCAATACCCCAAAACCCAAACCTAGCCCTGAACCCTAAAAATACCCCTGTACCCCAAAACCCATACCTATCCCTAAACCCTAAAACTACCCCTGTACCCCATAACCCAAAACTATATCTGAACCCTTAAAATACCCCAAGACCCCAAAACATATACCTCAGTACCCCAAAATATATTCCCCTATACCCATACTTACCTTATCCAAACATTTTTTAAAAAAACATGCTTTTACCATTCATGCATTTACAACGAATTTCGTTGTAAATGTATGCGTGGTAAAAGCATATAAAATGTAATGCCATGCGTTATAATGGCATTGCGGAGTCATGGTACTTTCATAATGAAAGTATGCGGAGTGATGGTATGCGGAAAGAAAGTTGCGGAATAATGGGTGTTTACCCTCCCCCGGTAAGTACATTGGTGGCACGGCGGCCCACATCTCCAGCAACATACTCATATTTTTTCACTACCCATTTGAAAAATGCACAGGTCTCTCTCATTGATGGTCAGCACCGACATACACTTTTAGACACACCTCCCGCCACAAGTTCTAGAATAGCGAACTTTAGAGCTGGGGAGCTACGTTCGAATCTCGGCATCAGCTCAACATCCTGTGATTCCAGGCAAATCGCTTGGTCTCCCCGTGCCTACCACAAATGAATGTGTTCTTCTGTAATGTTAATTGTGCTCATGCCATGTTGACGAGTTCACGCTATATAATATTGCAAGGAAAAATAAAGTAGGGAAACTCGAGTTCACACACTGCTGCACGTGCACTCTTAAGTGCATCAGCAGTGCACTGTGAATCGGAGCGTTTCACAGGCCTGTCACAGATAAGAAATGCTATCAAAACGAAATACTACAAAACAATATACTACTGGCCGGCAGCAATTCATACCCGGACAACATTGGGACGGGCTGCTAGTACTAAATATACATAATTAAATATGACCAAAAAAAAGGGAAACTTAATAGTCAAAACGCAACGAAGAGGAACAAAAAACCAGATCCAAACACCACTTAGAAATAAGTGACAAAAACATTTGCTTATCCATTATATCTCATATAAAGTAAATCTGTAATTCATAACTTAACCCTTGGAGAAGGTACGTCATACAATTGATTCATGCTTGATACACTAAAGGTATTTCATTGGTATAATACATAGCCAGAAGCACATATTGTGGAAAAGGTTACCAGTCAGTTGATTATTAAAAACAGTCGAAGTATTTCATTAGCATGATACGTGAACAAAAACAAGCGCTACATAGGGAATATCCAGACGTTTCTACACTTCTAGTTCATTGATTATCTAGGGTATATAGCACTGGTCCAAATGTTTCTTATGTGACCAGTCTAGAGTTCCTGGCTTAATAAAATAGCACAATATATATCATGCATAACACGGGTATTCTATTACTAACAGTTTAAAATTTCAGATACATCATTAAAGGAAAAGCACGCAGAATATATATACATAGTGTTCCAAAATAGTAGGATCTATTCTATGTCTCCCACATCTATAAAGTCCAATGTCTACTAGTTGTAACAAGTGAAAAGTGTTGACAACAATAAGGATAAAAAGATAACAAAGAGAGTAAAGAAATATTAGCTTGAGAAAAGGTAAAAAGAAAAAGACGAACAAAAGGAAGTGAGAAAATAACAAAAAATCCGAGATATATATAGATAGCACCTTGGTCCTCGATGGCATATATAAATTCAAAGACTCGATTCGAATATGAAAGTGTTCACTACATATTATGGATTGGAGCAGAAGAGTATATCATCAGATAGTAATACATGCCCAGATCAATATCCTAATTAATATAATCACTCCAAGAGGAGGACAATTATGAACCTTCACATTTTAGATACCCTCCACACTGTGCCGCATTTTGATATCAGCATGTTATTTCTATTTAACTGGTGGTCAAAACGTCAAAATAAGTACTGAGTCATAGCTCTACAGTGCAATTACAGTATCGGGAGGAAAAACATTAATTTTCTCTCTCCTTACCTATTTGTAAAGGGAATTCACTGGACCTGTATCCGTTAATAGAATCTGATTGGAAGTAAATGAAAAACCGCTTCATAGGCCAATAAGTTGAATGCTCCCTCTTACGCATGCCTCTTTATGGGGTGGTTTGAGAGGACGCAGTGCCCCCCCCCTGGATCAACAACATCGTGTACTGGGGGAGGTATATCGATGACGTGATTTGTCTCTGGTCTGGTTCTGGAACAATATGTTAATTTTCTGAATGATAACACCTTCAAGATCAAATTCACTATGGTGCACCATAAAGATCATATTAACTTCCTCGACATCCAATTTTATATCAAGGATGGTCGAATCAATAGCACGCTGTACAGGTAGGAAACATCGTGCAATTCAGTCTTACATGCCGAGAGTGCACACCCTGCTTCAGTTAAAAACAACATACCATATGGAGAGATGGTAAGAATTCGACGAGCTTGCAGTGAAGAAGAAAATTTCAATGCAAACATCCAAGATACCATCAATAGGTTTACAAAGAGAGGATATAATAAGGGTGTACTAGAAAGAGCTGAATATAGAGTCAAAAATATATATCAGTAGAAATGATACTTTAAAGGATAAAGAGACTTATGAGAACAAACAGCAAAAGGTTAGATTTGTGACTCAGTATACCACACGTAGTGGTTCAATTTTCAACATTCTTCGAAAACACTGGCACCTCCTACAAGGAATTACAGGTCTTAAGGAATACATTGAAAATAGGCTTTCAGTAACATATAGGAGGGGAACTTCCTTAAGAAACACACTATGCCCTAGCTACGTGACTACTTCCAAATCCAATCCTACATGGTTCCCGGATAGGCCGAAAGGCTTTTTTACATGTGGAACATGTAATATCTGCCCCATGGGCAAAAATAAGATCTCTAATTTATTTATTTATTTAATTTATTTATCTAAACTTATATTGCGCACAGCTACCCTCAATGGGTTTCCCGGCGCCAGGGACAGACCAGAGAAGGAAAGCAAGCAAAAGCCCAAACAGAACAGACAGTGCAGAAGGATCAATTAAACAAAAGAGTCTTCAATTTTTTCCGAAATGAGAGGAGATCAGTCTCGGCTTTCAAAGCCGGAGGAAGAGCATTCCACATCTTTGGACCAAGATAAGAAAATGAGCGGCCGCCCATTTTGGCCAATTTAATTCTAGGGACCAAGAAATTGCCACTGGTGGAAGATCTTAAAGTACAACCAGGCTCATAGACTTGAACCAGGTTCTGCAGGTATTTAGGAGCAGAACCCTGCCGAATTTTTAAAAGAAGAAATAATGTTTTAAATTGTACGCGGTTCGGGACCTTAAGCCAGTGAAGGTCACACAGAGCCTTAGCTGCGGAAGATCTCCGGGGTACATTGCACAATAAGCGAGCTGACGAATTTTGCACCACTTGGAGTTTGTTTATTGTGGCCTTATCGGCCCCAAGATAAAGCACATTCCCGTAGTCGATGCGGGAGATCACAAGGGCCTGGACGACAGTTCTCCGAGTAGAGCAAGGTAACATCCATAAGATCTTCTGCAACCATCTTAAGGTGGAGAAACAGATTGCAGCAACCTTTGTTACCTGCTGTCTCATTGAGAGCTTATCGTCAATAAGGAAACCGAGGTTGCGGGCTACGGGGGCTGGATTCGGCAGAGTACCCATATCACAGGGCCAGTGTCGAGGGCCCCACAGATCTTTATTCTTGCCCACAATAACAACCTCGGTCTTATCACCTTTGAGCTTGAGCAGATGGTCGTGCATCCAGGCAGCAACGCGTGATAGGCCAGATTTCAAGGCAGAGACCTCATGGCCCTCACTGCTAGAGAGAGAGAACACAATCTGCGTGTCGTCAGCATACGAATAGATTGTTAAGCCGGCGTCCTCCACGATGGTGGCAAGGGGTCTGATATAGATGTTAAACAGCAGAGGGTTGAGAATCGACCCCTGGGGGACGCCGTATGCTGATGAATAGACAGCAGATTCAGCTTCTGTCGAAAACACCTGAAAGGTGCGTCCGCCTAAGAAGGAGGCAATCCAGGCCAGCGCAGATCCAGCAACACCAAGGGAGCGGAGAGAGTCAAGAGGGATGGAATGAGACACGGTATCGAACGCTGCACTCAAATCCAAAAGGATGAGTGCAAAGGTCCCCCAGCTATAACTCAGATAAGAAATACAATATAGATTTATTTATAAATTGTAACACCACGCATGTTGTCTACGTGCTTGGTTGTAGGTGTAACATTATCTACGTGGGCAGCATAGTACGCGCTTTGAAACTTAGAATACAAGAACATAGACGTGCAATAAAAACCAGAGACACGAGATATCCTATCACAAATCATTACACCATTGAACATCCTGACGACCTAGATTTTTGGTTCCATGCTATAGATTATACGCCAGTTCCAAAGAGGGGTGGCAACAGAGAACTCTTATTGAGGCAAAAGGAAGCAAGATGGATTTGTCGTTTGAGGGCTATCAGCCTCGGACACAATACTGATGATGAAATGCACCATTTCCTGTGATGTGTATAGATTAAACTTGTTTTTTCTCATTGGGCTCAATGGGGTATACCACACTAAACATGATCCATGGACATGATGCAAAATGCATGTAAAGATTTTCCTTTCAAGAAATATCATAGTGCATATGGTACTGTTTGATATGATATTTCATTTTTCCCATTTTAGTATGTATTCAAACAATAACAAGTGATCCCTAGTGTCTCTGTGTGACCTTCCTTTGTGGGTTATGTTTCGGTTTTTGTATGGCACAGTGGTTCGGTTTTCCTTTAACTTTTCAATTAATCTGTCACGGGGTGTTCTGTTTTTTCTGTCACCATTATAATATGATTTTCTAATTTCGAATTTTGTTTTTTAGTCACTCTAAGATGGCGCCGCTGGTTTATGGCTATTATTGGTCATATACCAACTCGATCCTTTGGAAAGTGGAACAAATTCTTCTTATTATGTTCTAATATCTCTGACACTCGTCGATCACATACTCTTAGCAAATGTTGAGAGGTATAAGTATACTGATCATATTAATTTCTAGTTACATATTCATATATTTTTTATAACCTTTTATATTCTTGATTAAAGTCCTTTAATTCTAAAAAAGAATTTTTATACTCGGTAAAAACTATTCTAACTGATATGCCTTATATTAAGGTGTTATAACATTCTTAAGTTCGGAATGATCGTTCATTATCAAACGGGGCTTTTCCTGTTACTAGTCCGCTTAAAGATGGCGTCAATGGAGATCTAATTTAACATGTGATCTTCATAGAATCGGGAGGCAGGGAACAGATGGGGCGGATACCAGGTGAGCTTGCCGGGTTATTTAAACCGATCAGGGATGATGGCTCGGTTTACGACCTTTCGACTTACTACACTACCAGCGATACCGTAAGATAACAATGAGGGGGAAGGGTTTTCTTCCACTAACCTCAGTTATAATCCAGTTATAATGAATCGGCGGAACGGGTTGGTTGTGGATATTTTATCGGGAACTTTAGATCTGTTCCACAGACTCGGCTTCTTAGTAAAACACCGGGTATATTTTAAATCGATACGATTCAGTTAAACATTGCGAATACATGCGGCTTTCTAAATTAATTCTCCGGCCGATATTATACCGATTTTTCTTTCTCTGTTGGTTTATATAGAACTGGCGACTTGAACCTTTCCCAAAGTTATCATAGGGCGGAATCCTTAATTGTTGTTGGTCCGATATTCAGGTGAGAGTATGGTATTGGACATAAGTGTACCCTTCTTCCTTCGCTAAGTATTAAGTCAACATGTTACTGATTGTATCATTATTTTGTTTATCCACAGAGCACTGCCCGTACCTATTTTAGATATTGGCCATTCAACTTATTGGCCTATGAAGTGGTTTTTCATTTACTTCCAATCAGATTCTATTAACGGATACAGGTCCAGTGACTTCCCTTTACAAAATAGGTAAGGAGAGAGAAAATTATTTTTTTTTCCTCCCGATACTGTAATTGCACTGTAGAGCTATGACTCAGTACTTATTTTGACGTTTTGACTACCAGTTAAATAGAAATAACATGCTGATATCAAAATGCGGCACAGTGTCTTTTTCTTTTTACCTTTTCTCAAGCTAATATTTCTTTACTCTCTTTGTTATCTTTTTATCTTTATTGTTGTCAACACTTTTCACTTGTTACAACTAGTAGACATTGGACTTTATAGATGTGAGAGACATAGTATGGATCCTACTATTTTGGAACACTATGTATATTTATTCTGCGTGCTTTTCCTTTAATGATGTATCTGAAATTTTAAACTGTTAGTAATAGAATACCTGTGTTATGCATGATATATATTGTGCTATTTTATTAAGCCAGGAACTCTAGACTGGTCACATAAGAAACATTTGGACCAGTGCTATATACCATAGATAATCAATGAACTAGAAGTGTAGAAACGTCTGGATATTCCCTATGTAGTGCTTGTTTTTGTTCACGTATCATGCTAATGAAATACTTCGACTGTTTTAATAATCAACTGACTGGTAACCTTCTCCACAATATGTCCTTCTGGTTATGTATTATACCAATGAAATACCTTTAGTGTTTCAAGCATGAATCAATTGTATTACGTACCTTCTCCAAAGGTTAAGTTATGAATTACAGATTTACTCTATATGAGATATAATGGATAAGCAAATGTTTTTGTCACTTATTTCTAAGTGGTGTTTGGATCTGGGTTGTTTTTTTCCTCTTCGTTGCGTTTTGACTATTAAGTTTCCATTTTTTGGGATATATTTAATTATGTATATTTAGTATTGATCATATGTTTTAAATTGTTTCAGCCCTGACGAAGTTCCTTGTGAATAAAACGCGTTGGCTGAGGAGTTTGTTTTAATTGGAACCGAATAAAGGAATTGTTTAACACGTATTGGATCTCTTGGATATTCTTCTCTGGTGCACCGTCCTTTGGTATATGTACATGCACATCTGTGCATGTACACCTGTGCTAAGGGCATGTCTGTGTGTCACATGGCACACAAGCCAGAAACAGGGGTGCAACAGGGTGTCAAAGTAACACCCTGTCCCCCTTGTAAAATCGGTAATTTTACCGATTCGGTAATTACCGAATCGGTATTTGCTATTGAATCCTATGGGCTTCAAGGCCCATAGGAATCAATTGCAACTACTGATTCGGTAATTACCGAATCGGTAATTACCAAATCTTACCGATTCGGTATTTTTACAGAATTTTTTTAACTACATAGCAATTACCGATTAGTAAATACCGAATCGGTAAAATTCGGTATTTACTATTCTGTAATTTGCTATTACCTACATCTAGGCCTTAGTACTTTATAAGATTATATAAATATAATTACTTATAAAGATATCCTGTTCTTAAGTTTTCGTAAAATTTGAAACCAGTCACTCCTTATGACTATAGAAAAAGACTCAGGCTGTTATAGTAAAATGCAGTACTAAAAAATGTAGAATATGTCTATTCACCTTACCCGTTCCAAACTAGTAAATGTGTTTTAGTAAAATGCAAGGGATACTGTTGGTTGTCCAGAGTAACACTGTGTATCTGTGTGTATTTAGGTACCATTATCACACTAGTTTTTTTGTTTTTTTAAAATTGTTATTATAACATATTACAGAGCATTTCAATGACAGCATGACATTCGATGTTGGTTATCACACTAGTTTTTGAATACTACATGTGTTTTCACACACATCAACCTTTAAAGACCAATCCTGTACTCACCTTTTGACATAATTAGAAAGTAGTGATTCCTTATATAAGTCGAAAATACTCACAGCAACAGGTATAGAACGCCACTTCAACACAAAGTATTGTGTATGATGAGGACATATTCACATAGAGAAAAAAAGCTACACACAGTAACTTATCCTGTCCTCTAAACATAAAAGAGTATTTGAAAACACTCTCTGTGACATATTTCATGTTGAACATTTTGGTCTCTTTTAATCCTGAAACTCCCTCTACTAGCCAAGCATGTCTTTCTAACAATACCATACCGGTGCGTTGCAGAAAGATGTTCTGAAGCCATGTACCATTTTATACATCTCTGTAATAAAACTCTGTGACACTTTTTCAATATATGTTCAAAGATAGTAGGTCCTCAGGAACACTCAGTATATATATTAACTTTCTCATATATCTTTAAAAGATACAAACCATCTTTGCACAGATATGTACTCTGTCCATCTTTTGTTTCTTCAGGTATGTAGAAGCACAGCACATCCCCCATTTTATATAGTTACTTATACTTACCTTAAAAATAATAAATAATAAAAAAAGTATATATTATAAAATTAGCATCTGTGGAAGACAAGAAAAAATACAGTTAAATATATATTTTACAACACAGAATAATTTGTAAAACATTCAATTTGCCTTTTTTTATTCTATTTCACTAGAAACAGTAAGTTCAATTGTACTCATCACATAACAGCGGGCAAAAAAAAGACAATCAATAACATTATCTTAAAAAAACATTCAATATTCTCAATAACAATCTAAAAAATAGAAATAAAACATATATTAATTGTTTTTTTCTTAGAGCAATTTCTTACGTAAATATGAGACGTCTCAAACAATCATAAAATAACAAAACATTATTATTACCTCCTTCCGCGCTGATGACGGAACCGCTCCGTCATCAGCCGCGGTAGCGCTGTGCTGATGACGGAGCGGTTCAGTCATGGCCTGCGCGTCGCTGATTTCGCACCTGCGCGGCGCGTTCTATTGAGCGGGCCGGGCCATGACGGAACCGCTCCGTCATGAGCACAGCTCAACCGAGGCTGGTGACGGAGTGGTTCTGTCACCAGCATGGGCTCGCCGCGCGCCCCCCCTTCGCCCCCTTAGCACTGCGGCGGAATAGCCGCTGCAGCAAAGGTGTTAATTTTCATACACTTCAAATAATGTTATTTACAAATGTATGCTAACAAAATATACAACAAAAAGCCCTTAATTGTTTTAGATACTTTTTCTCATGGGCAAATATTATGTGTCAAATCCTTTGTTTGGAAGTTGTTCATTATTAATCCTTAGCGTTCGCATCCCAACCTTCTGATCCGAAACCACCGACATCATTTGCGGCGTCCCCCAGGGCTCATCCCTCAGCCCCACCCTATTTAACATCTACATGGCCACCCTCACTCAAGTGGCCCGCCTTAACGACTTCAACATCATCTCCTACGCCGATGACACACAGCTCATCCTCTCCCTCATGAAGGAGCCACACACCGCCAAAACCAACCTCCACGAGGAAATGAAGGCAATCGCCGATTGCAGAAGGAGCAGCTGTCTATAACTGAACTTGGACAAGACAGAGGTACTCATTCTCGGACCCACCCCCTCAGCCTGGGACGACTCCTGGTGGCCAAAGACACTGGGAACAGTATCAACACCCACCGACCATGCACACAACCTAGGTTTCATCCTCAACTCCTCCCTCTCCATGTGTAAGCAAGTCAACACCGTCTCCTCCTACTGCTACAACACCCTCCGCATGCTCCGCAAGATTTACAAGTGAATCCTGACCGAAAGAAGAAGAACAGTGACACAGACCCTCATCAGCAGCAGACTAGGCTATGGCAATGCACTCTATTCAGGAATCCCAGCCAAACACCTACAACGACTTCAACGAATCAAAACACCTCCGCCCGACTGATCATCATCAATGTCTCCTGCCGCAGCCACATCACCCACCACCTGAGAGACCTACACTGGCTCCACGTCCAGAAGAGGATCACCTTCAAGCTCCTCACCCATGCTCACAAAGCACTCTACAACACCAGACCAGCCTACCTTAACAGCAGTAATCCTGAAAGGACTAATTTTGTTCCTAAATCTTTGGTTTTAAGAATATTAGGTAATAATTTGGTAATTCTTTAGGCAAACATTCTTTAAAAACCATTTGACTATCCTATCATTACAATGTATCCAACCGTTAGGACATTTTAAATAAACAGTGTAATGTCCAGATGTTGTAGAAGGACCATCATGAAAAATAATTGCTACAGCTACAAAAGTTTTTCCTGATATTGATACTTGAGTAGCTACAAAATTTGTTATTAAAGTTTCCAATTTTCTTCCATCAGCTCTACAACGTTGCACCATTAAAATTACATACTGTCCATATCTTTGTATAAATAATCTTGATGACATTTGTGATTTGCATTGCCTACACTCCATGTTTTGACTTGCTCCTCTAACTAGGTTGTCAAAATATACTGATTCACAGTCTGGTAAAGTCAAATATATACATCTTTCAGTGTCTACGTTAGTGCTACATGTAAACAAACAATTTTCAAAGTCATGTTTCTATTTATAAGAAAGGCCAAAAAGATTTTAAATATCTATACCTTCATCTTCCAATACAACAAGCATATACATTAGAAATTCCTGACAATCTTGATGAATATTCTGCGTAAATTGAGTAGAACCAGAACATATGTCCAAAACATTTCGAATATCAGAAACACTTTGTATTTTACTTGTATCACTACTACATTTCTCATAAACAGAATACAACAACAAACAAAATCTATTTTCCCGATTTTCAACAATTTGCTTTTGCAAACTTTCAAGAAAAAAACAACATTAACAACTACATTAGCATAGAAGATGACACCAGAACTATTTTCAAACTGATAACCAACAATCTCGTCAACAGTGTCCTTTTACTTTTTGCTTGCAATCACAACTTCATCTTGTTTTTTTTCTTTCTCTACAGCTTCACTACAGATATTCTCATATCTTCTTTTTCTACCTACCACACACTTTTCAAATACTGGATATTGACCTAAATTAGGTGCATATTCTCTTCTTAACCTATTATACTCTTTCACACAATTTGCATCCACACTAATCTTTCTTTCATCTAAATCAATCAAGTAAAATCCAGATAAAGTTCTGACTCGAGACAAAGCATCATATGCCATACCCTCTTTAAACACAGTACTTCCAATGTTCACCATAGCACTATCTACACTTAAACCTTGAGATTTATGAATGGTCACCGCATACGCCAAAGAAACAGGAAACTGTTTTCTACGAACATACAAATCTTTTAACAAGCAAAAACCGAGCTGAACAATGACTAAATTGTTGTACTTCTTCAATTTGATCAAATTTGATTTTCAAAAAATCAATACCATCTCTATTTAGGTAATTAACGAAATCAACAACTTTACCCATTGCTCCATTTACTAAACTTTTTTCCACATTCAAATGACGTCGTAAAATTACCCGACAGTTTACACATGCATATAGATTCTTTTCTAAACCAGCAGTTTTACTTATCGATTTCTCTAAAGAATCCAATTTCCTCTTCAACTTTTCTGTCAAAATAATAGGGATTCCTTCATGCTCTATTTTATCAAGAGCTTCCAATTTTATAATTTCTTCATTTTCCAACTTTAAAATGTCTTCATTGAATATAGAACATTCACGCAGTGTTGGCATTAAGCAGATTACAGATTTCTTTTCTGCAATTCTTATATATATTTTCTCAGGAACAATATTTTGAAACAAATTGGAAAGTAATCGTCTCTGTAAAGCTTGTTTGACATGTTCAGTCACTTTTCCAATTCTTATATCTTGAAGAATAGTTCCATAATCAGTATCATTTGCCTGTCGCATATTTGTAATAAGTTCCTTATACTAAAAATATGATCAAATGTTAACAACAATGCTACCCAAAGACTTTCTGGTATCTTCATGCACCAGTGTTTTAAACACTGGTTGTCCTTTTACAGGAGTAAGTTGTAGTAGATCTGCCAAAACTATGACGTGTTTTCCTCCAAATAACATGTCATACTCTGTTTTTAGAATTTGCTGCGTTCTTAAATGCACAAAGGCAAGCATTAGGTTTGATACCATGCTTACCTCATCAATAATGAGAAGTTTTATTTTCTTCAAGACTCTTGAAAATTCACAACAAGCTTCTCCAGATAGCTTGTGGTATTCCGGTTTGTTTTTATGCTCTACTGGTAGCATTAGTAAACGATGTAAAGTAATTCCTTTAATATTGTGTGCTGCCAACCCAGTTGGAGCAGTGACAACACAAGAAAAATGTGACTCAGTTGTTTACTGTAGATAAGTTGTAATTACTTTAATTAAAAAAC
This sequence comes from Lissotriton helveticus, assembly GCF_964261635.1. Classification (NCBI taxonomy): domain Eukaryota; kingdom Metazoa; phylum Chordata; class Amphibia; order Caudata; family Salamandridae; genus Lissotriton; species Lissotriton helveticus. The sequence continues at coordinate 302,302,347 of NC_136067.1, read as the reverse complement.
TTTTTCCTGTTCCAGCTTGTCCACTCACATACATTCGGATAGGTTGAAATGACGGGCATGAGCACTCTTTCTTTTCATGAAGTAATCCATGGTCAATCTGTTCTCTCACTTGGTCATATATTTGTTTTTGCTCAACATTTAGTTTTTCTTCCAAGTTTCCTAAGTTTGTTACATCTTCTTGAGCTTGATACATTGCTGTTTCCACCTGATCCATGACAGTTGCTGCTTCATTTTGAACAATTGGTTCTCCTAGTGTATCCTGACTCAACGGAGCAGAAGTTTGACTATCTTGAGAACTGTCTCTAGCAATCTCAGCTGCAATTGTAGCTTCTTGCTCAATTTCGTCATTCAACATTTTCACATAATTAGCAAAAACAGGACATTCTATAGAATCTTTAGTTGCGTTGAACTAATCTTTGTAGCTCTGAAAATCTCCAAGTAATTCCAATTCTGAACGCCACGGCTTGAAGAGTTGCAAAAGAGCTAAACAGTAAAATTCCCTTTTGTCAGGAGTATCGCAACTCAGTTTACGGTAATGAATCAAATGTCCTTTTCTTTGTTTCACCAAACATCCTTCAGAACCAATCACAGCATATATACCATTATTGATGTTTTCTGTAACATTCCGTTTAAAAGTATAGTTTTGCAGCACTTCATAGAGACAAATGTTCTCAAGATGATGACTTCTATTTGGATAATATGTATCCAACATATTTGTTTTCACAATATCTGTACTTTCTGGCTCTATTTCAGCTAATTATTCAATTTCTTGTACAGATTTAAGTACTCAATTTCGTGTTGCAGCAAGACCTAGACTCACCCAAATGATTCTTCAAGATTTGGAGTATAGACTTGCAGATTATAAGCGATCTGAGCATTCATATGCTCCGATTTCTCAATGAGATAACATCTTCAAACTGTAACTGTATAATTTCTTACTTAGACTCTTCTCGTGGGAAATCTCTTCCCACATTTCCTTCAATTCCGTCTTTCCTGACTTTGTTATGTAGGATGTTACATATCGAGCATCAGCAATGGAATTGTCCGCAACGTATTGAATATCCATGTTAGCATTCCACATGGACAAAATAACTGGATTGTAATCATTTATATATTTTGACTCTTTGTTTCTTCTTAAGTTCTAGGTATTTTTGGGAGACTTTCTTGTGATAGTATGTTGCAAATATGACATAAAATTGTTCACTCTTCTTTTCGAAATTACTGGACGTGGAAATCCATTTGGTGTAGAACTTGTCCTTAGATTTGTACTTTCGACGACAGTATTTCCAACACGATGGTTTTGGAATTGTAATACTTGTTGTCTTAAATTATTTTCTTCTGTGCCTTTCGGTATAGCACATATAGCATATTCCTCAACACAGTATTGTAGCAGGAATTCCGTTCTCCTACAGAACTGTGCATAGAGATTTGGAACCTTAGGGTGGCCCAAAACTCACCTCAGAATCCAAAATCCCCTTACCAGGCTAGCTACAGTGTCTCATTGGTCATAACAAACTCCCAATGTTTAGACAAACCAGAACATGAACTTACGATACCTCAGGTCACGTGGAACACATGAACACTCTTTTGTTATACAATCATTTCAAACCAGAACGTGGAGTAAATGAGGACACGTGCACATTTGAAATATTTATTTACTAATGCCGTTTTCTCAAACGCAGTATCTTAGATAATACAAGAAAACATATTATCAGAAGCAAAGTTATCAGCATAGTTACTAGTCCATAAAAAGCAAATGGTGACAGCATACTAAAATGCTGTAATGAATAAGGGTTAACAACACCTAATTCTCACCCTCCCTAACTAGCATATTATATTAATATCTAAGAAGGTCTCTTTGGGTTTTTAGCAGGGCAGCCCCATACCTCAAGATCCTAGTATGAAGAGATCACATCAGCTTCCACCAGCTCTCTCTGCATGCGAACCGCATCAAGTGTGTATGTGTGCTCCAAGCAAAGCAATATAAAACGTGCCTAAAGCCTGAATTTGGCAGGAGCTGCACTTATGTTATGTCTATGAAGGTGCGGAGATCAGACCTCACAACAATTTGTGTCGAGTTATCCTTGAAGCTTCAGCACTCTCTGTACAGACATAGTTTACTAAGCAAAGCTGATATCAGTGCAATAACATATTATTCTCATGTAAATCACAACGCTCTTGTAGGTTGAAAGCTAAATCAACAAAGCAGCACCCGCAACAATGTTAAAAATGAAAGCAGTGCATTTGCATGCACAAAGCAGCAGGCAACGCGCGGTGCCTGCTGCTTCGTGCACGCAAAGGCAGGGGGGCATGTGTACCCCCCACACCCCTTACACCCCTGGGGGCCCGCAACAGGCCCCCAAAGAAAAGACCGTATGCCTTTCCACGGCAGAAATGCCGCCGTGGAAAGGCATAGGACCACCAACATCCTAATATGCCTGGCAGTGTCTGATAGACACCGCCAGCCATGTTAGAGCGATCGCGGCGGAAAGCTGCGGACGGTCTTCCTGCCCCCCCAGCCATCCTAATCTGGTGGGGGTCTTTGAAGGCTCCGCAGCGGTTTTTCCGCATCTTCTGGGTCGGCGGACACTTCCGCCGGCCCGGAGGATGCGGAAAAACCGCAATCCTAATCGGCCCCTATGATTGAAATATCTGCATACATTAACTGGATCCAAAGAGCATAGTTCTCCAGGTGTCTTAAATTCAATATTTACTATATTTGGATTTGCCTCTCGAAGACATTGAATTAAATCATCCCAAGCATATTCAGCACAGCTTAGAGTACGAAACCATGTAGGTGTTCCTAAGTTCCTTAGCATACATTTAAGTTCTTCATGACGATGGTACCAGTACTCATTAGTACCACGCTGACATGCCATGAGATTAATCAGCTGACATTCCAAAACATTATCTTTCTGGTGTACTTTATCCATGAATTCCTATGCCGAAACATTTTGCAGGTGTGCACCTGTTTTCAATATATGGTTGACTGCATAAGAAAGTCCAGACAAGTCACGATCAAACAAAAGATGAAACCGATATGGAATACATTGTCGAAATCTTGGATCTACTGCATACAATCTTGATGTCCGGTATTCAGATGCAGGAATCTACACAGGTCGTTCATCATGTCGCCCTCCTTTTTCTGTTGGAAACAACTGAGGTAAACAACAAGCTTCCAAGCTTTCTTCCCATACACTCATGGGACTTCCCTTTGCTTCTTTCATTTGAAATAACTCAACAGTATTCCCCATCACTTCTTTGGAATGAAGTGGATGAACACTGTAATGTTCATAAATTTCTTCAGTTCTGGATATGTCCACTTTTTCAATTTGTCCACTTGACGAGTCATCATCCTCTTCTACAGTTATTTCTTCTTCTCCCACATGCACATTTTTATAGTACTGATTATTTTTTACCGGATACAACGATGCCTTTTTCACTTTCCTAACATCCACTAATTCTTGCCAGATTTTCTTACTCTTAGTAGGAACGCCATTAACAAGAATACCTAAAGGTTCATCTTCTACATTTTTTCCACCAATTGTTTCAATATTTTTCTTTAAATCTAGAGGCAAATATACAACTCTTCCCTTTAATCCTCTCTGTAAATCTGAAGGAGGCAATTTACCTGTCTTAGGCTCCATACGAACAATAGCCTGAAATGGATGCACACATTGAATAAGAATAGACTCATAGGTATTTAAATCTATCAGTTCAGAAGGAATATTTACCAACTCAAGATTATTATGCACAGCTCTAGCAGGCATTTTGTTCTTGTCTAATTTGTTATAACAATATTTACAAATATGTTGATCAGAACCCAAATCAAAACAATTCTCTACGAACAAATAAGTTGCAAATTCCTTCCACTCATTATTATTTTCTCTGTCACTTTTTAAATACCGATCAACAGTCATGGTCTGATTTTTATAATGAGTTCACCGACAACAAATACAAGAATAATTTAGCCTTTCACCTGAAATCACCTTAAACTTCGTAATTTCTTGCTCAAAATTTTCTATACTAGAATGTTGTAAATTGTCTTCCACATTTCCTTCTATTAATGTATCAGTTTCTGCACTGTCTTCCTCAGGACCAAAGTAACTAACCTCAATTTCTTCACAAACGTTCATTACATCTGATACAGATCCACGCAAAAGAGCACTGTTCATTTTTTTTAACATTAGTGCTGGACTTTTTGCATATTACAATGTTCTGACTAATTTCCTCATTGAGTATGATGTACTGCTATCATTCTGAAATGGTGAAAAACACTTCGACATACTTTTTTAGAAAGACAAGCCAGAGCTTGTAAACCAGTATTTTCCCTCACTCTGCAAGGGTCTAATCCTTGCAACATCTTAATCTTTTGTTTAACACTTTACTTAGTATACTCACGTAAGAAATTGCATAAAAAATCAATAGATTCCTGCTGTACACTAGAAATACTACTGCAATTCCAAGTGTACACTGGAGTTTTAGGATGTCTCCCTAAAACTTCATCAGCTAACACCTCTTCTGCATGTCTGGGAACAATTTTCTCTTTCTCAATAGGACAACAATTTTTAACCTCATAAGCTCGACCACTGGTGTCAACTGCATGCAACAAATCATTACTCTTAAAATAACTCTCTTCATTAAAAAAGGCTCAGAACTTGAACTATGTTTCCATTCACCCAATAAAACATCGGAAAAATTAGTTATATTAATTATTCTTCTCCACTTACTTTTGGCCTTCAATAAATTGATTGGTTCATCTATTGATCGAATTCTATTGATTACTAAAAGAAACAATTACTTTTTCAATATGTTTCTTCTTTTTATAAAATGCTGATTTTCTTTTACATTTCTTCATATCCTTCATTAAGTTTAAAACAACTCTATTGTAAAACATTATTTTTCTAATTTCCTGAAATTGATTCTTCCTCCTTTTGCTATACAGTGTTTCTTTAGCAAATGAAATCCCATCATTTTTGTTTTTTTTTGTCTTGTTTTTCTTTTTTGTTGCAGGTACAGTGTTTTTATTCTTCACATTCTGCACACCATTCCTAGTGTTTGATAATTTTCTTTAAAAATCCTTTTTTTCTTACCAGGAGTTTTTTTCTTTTTGTCCACACATTGTTGTTTATGTAAATCTGCTGGATGACTTTTCTTGAAAATATAAGCTTTTTTATATTGTTTCCTCTTTTCACTTTTTGAAGGCATGATGAATTTCTTTTAGTGTTGATGAATAGAATCTGATATAAAAAAATATAACATTATAACAATAGATTCATGAAATATACTATTCTATTACTAAATAAATACAATGTATAATGACTAAGTATAAAAAACAACTGTGTACCTGATAACAGAAGTGCATACATACTGCATATAACGTTTAAAAACTACATCCGAAAGAAGAGTACCTTAATGAATTTATAAGTAGTTGGATTTTTGAGCAGTAAATTAATTAGTACATGCTAATGAATGCATCACTAGAACAGTACAAGGGGAACCACATAGTTTTTCCTGCAACACTCATGGATACTAACAATGGAACTGAAGGTATAAAAGACAAGTTTGCACGTGGATAGAAGACTGCATGCATACAACACACGGGATTTGAATCAGTCCTTGTCCTAACGCATACTTTGCTACATGAGTATGGATAGTGAATGGATTAGCACAAACTGCTGAATGGGTCACTATAATAGTGCAACAGCAATGACAAAATGCTTGGTGGAAGTGTGAGGATACAGACTAGAGAATTGAAGGTATAAAAGAGTAGTGTACAGGTACATAGAAGACTACAAACAAGGGGCCGATTAGGATGGCGGACGGACTTGCGTCCGTCCGCCACCCTTGAGGAGGAGGGAACGTCCGCAGGGGCTGCGGCGTTCCCTCCGTGCTGATTAGGATGTGACCGCCAGGGTGGCGGTCACATCCTCTATATTTAACATTGCGGCGGGTGCAGCTTCAAGCTGCACCCGCCGCAATGTTAAAAAAGCATGTGTTACATTTACATGCACAAAGCAGCAGGCACCGCACGGTGCCTGCTGCTTTGTGCACGCAAATGCAGGGGGGTACCATAGGTACCCCCCATGTGCACCCCCCACCCCCCATTCACCCAGGGGGCCCGCAACGGGCCCCCAAAGTGAATATCCGTATGCTTTTCCATGGCGGAAAAGCCGCCGTGGAAAAGCAGTTTTACACAAACATCATAATATGGCGGACGGTGTCTCATAGACACCGCCTGCCATGTTATAGCTTTTCCGCCGCGGTCGGAAGCCGACCGCAGCGGAAAAGCGGCGGACGGAATTCCAGACCCACCAGCCATCCTAATTTGGCGGTGGGTCTTTGGAGTCTCCGCCGCGGTTTTTCCGCATCCTCCGGCCCAGCGGAAGTGTCCGCCGGCCCGGAGGATGCGGAAAAACCGCCATCCTAATCGGCCCCATAGTGTTTAGCGCTTTGAAACACGTCATGCCCTAAGGCCTACTTTGCTGCATGAGTACTTGGATACTGACTGAATAATTACAGTTCTGCAGGGTGCCTGACTGAATTTATAACTGCTTCAGTTATACCACAGCACATAGATAAGTACATACTACTGAATGGCTCACTGCAATACTGAAACAGCAGTGACAGAGTGTTTGGTGGAAGTGTAAGGATACATACTGGGCAATTGAAGGTATAAAGCACAAGTTTGCAGGTGCATAGAAGAGTGCATGCATAGTGTATAGGTGTTTTAAGAAGTCCATGCCCTAAGGCCTACTTTGCTGCATGACTCCTTGGGTACCGACTGATTGATTACAGTTCTCCAAAGTAGAGTGTCAGGCTGAATTTATAACTGCTTCCCTTTTGGCACAGAGCACACATAAGCACACACTGCTGAATGGCTCACTACAATACTGAAACAGCAGTGGCAGAGTGTTTTATTGAAGTGTAAGGATACAGACTGGGCAATTGAAGGTATAAAAGACAAGTTTGCAGGTACATAGAAGAGTGCATGCATAGTGTATAGGGGTTTGAAGAAGTCCATGCCCTAAGACCTACTTTGCTGCATGAGTACTTAGGTACTGACTGAATAATTACAGTTCTGCAAGGAGAGTGCCTGGTTAAATTTATAACTGCTTTACTTTTAGCACAATACATAGATAAACACATACCGCTGAATGGCTCACTACACTACTGAAAAAGCAGCGGTGGAGTGTTTGGTGTAAGTGTAAGGATACAGACTGGGCAATTGAATGTATAAAAGACAAGTTTGCAGGTGCATAGAAGAGTGCATGCATAGTGTGTAGGGGTTTGACGAAGTCCATGCCCTAAGTCCTACTTTGCTGCATGACTACTTGGGTACTGACAGAATGATTACAGTTCTGCAAGGAGAGTGCCTGGTTAAATTTATAACTGCTTTACTTTTAGCACAGTGCATAGATAAACAAATACTGCTGAATGGCTCACGACAATACTGAAACAGCAGCGGCAGAGTGTTTGATGGAAGTGTAAGGAAACAGCCTGGGCAATTGAAGGTATAAAAGACAAGTTTGCAGGTGCATGGAAGAGTGCATGCATAGTGTATAGGGGTTTGAAACAGTCCATGCCCTAAGACCTACTGTGCTGCATTACTACTTGGGTACTGACTGAATATTTAGTTCTGCAAGGAGAGGGCCTGGTTGAATTTATAACTGCTTCATTTTAAGCACGTGCATAGATACACACATACTGCTGAATGGCTCACTACAATACTGAAAAAGCAGTGGCAGAGTGTTTGGTGGAAGTGTAAGGATACAGTCTGGGCAATTGAAGGTATAAAAGACAAGTTTGCAGGTGCATAAAAGAGTGCATGCATAGTGTATAGGGGTTTGAAGAAGTCCATGCCCTAAGGCATACTTTGCTTCATGAGTACTTGGGTACTGACTGAATAATTACAGTTCTGCAAGGAGAGTGCCTGGCTGAATTCTTAACTGCTTCACTTATAGCACAGTGCATACATAAGCACATACTGCTGAATGGCTCACTACACTACTGAAAGAGCAGTGGCAGAGTGTTTGGTGGAAGTGTAAGGATACAGACTGGGCAATTGAAGGTATAAACGACAAGTTTGCAGGTGCATAGAAGAGTTCATGCATAGTGTATAGGGGTTTGAAGCAATCCATGCCCTAAGGGTTACTTTGCTGCATGACTACTTGGGTACTGACTGAATGCTTACAGTTCAGCAAGGAGAGTGCCTGACTGAATTTAAAGGGCTAATAAAACTGCACACAGTCCAGAACTGTACAACCATGAGTCATTTTGCAAATACAACATTAATAACTAGTTTCTAATTCAATCAAAACTTGAAAAAATAATTGATTTTTAAACACTTATGTCTGCAAACACAAAACATTCAAAAATGCTACTCTCAGAATGATTCCTAAATGCACACAGACGCACAGTGTGATTCTAGACAAAAAATATTAGACCTTGCATTTTATCAAAACACATTTACTAGTCCAGAAACAGTAAACTGACTAAACATCTACATATATGACTGCTGCATTTTACTATACAATCCTGAACAGCCGTCTGAAGCTGAACTCGGACAAGACGGAGATACTCATCCTCGGACCCACCTCCTCAGCCTGGGACGACTCCTGGTGGCCGACCACATTGGGAACTGCACCGACACCCACCGACCATGCACGCAACCTAGGATTCGTCCTCGACTCCTCCCTCTCCATGTCTAAACAGGTCAATGCCGTCTCCTCCTACTGCTACAATGCCCTCCACATGCTCCGCAGGATCTACAAGTGGATGGATCCCAACGAAATAAAAAGAATGGTGAGATAGGCCCTCGTCAGCAGCAGACTGTACTACGGCAACGCAAACTACGCAGAAATCCCAGCCAAACACCTACGACAACTACAACGCATCCAAAACGCCTCTGCCTGACTGATCGTCAACGTCCTCCGCTGCAGCCACATCACCCCCCACCTCAGGGACCTACACTGGCTCCACTTCAACAAAAGGATCACCTTCAAGCTCCTCACCCACACACACAAAGCACTCCACAACACCGGACCAGCCTACCTGAACAGCAGACTCAGCTTCTACACCCCGACCCACCAGCTTTGCTCCGCTAGCCTCGCCGATGTCCCCCGCATCCAACGAACAACCTCCAGCGGCAGATCCTTCTCCTACCTCGCCGCCAAGACCTGGAACACACTCCCTACCCACCTATGTCAGACCCAAGACCTACTCTCCTTCAGAAGACTCCTCAAGACCTGGCTCTTCGAGCAGTAGCGGCACCCCCTCACTTCAGCGCCTGGCGACCCTCACGGGTAAGTAGCGCGCTTTACAAATGTTCTGATTGATTGATTGATTGATTGATTAATTCGTTTTGCAAATACATAAGCAATTTACTACATTATTGGTGCCAACATTACATCAAAAAAGTGACACAATACAACCACAAAGAGCCACAAGGGGCTTGTAAATCTGCCCCAGAGTGTATGCAGCAGTATATATATGCTGACTAAGAAATTGTAGATTTGAAACACAAGTATGATTCTAGACAAGCAACACTATAAATGACTCTTAAAGAGCTAATATGACTGCACACATTTCAGAAATATAAATACTGCATTTTACTGTACAACCATGAGTCATTTTGCAAATACAAAGGCAATAACTAGTTTCTAATTCAATCAAAACTTGAAAAAAGGATAGATTTTCAAACATTTATGTGTCTACAAACACAAAACATACAAAAATGCTTCAATCAGAATGATTCCTAAATGCACACAGATGCAGTGTGATTCTAGACAAAAAATATTAGACCTTGCATTTTATCAAAACACATTTACTAGTCTAGAAACGGTAAACTGACTAAACACAATCTATATATATATGACTGCTGCATTTTACTATACAATCCTGATTCATTTTGCAAATACATAAGCAATTTGCTGCATTATGTGTGCCATCATTACATCAAAAAATTGACGCAATGGCAGCACAAAGACGCGCAAGAGGCTTGTAAATCTGCCCCAGAGAGTTTGCAGTAGTGTATGTATACTGACTGGAAAATGATAGATTTGAAACACAAGCTTAATTCTAAACAAGCAACACTATTAACTGCTCTAGAACTGAAAAAGTGACTACACACATTCTACATTTTTTAGCACTGTACTTTACTGCACAAAACTCACTCACCAAACACATTAACTTACCAACTGGTTTTATCACAATGGTTATCCAAATGCAGACAAACTCAGAATGTGATTCTACACACTTAAGAAGAATATACACATTACTCTTACTAAAAACAAAAATCAGCACATACATTCCCTTACAAGTTATCAACTCACCTTTCAAAGGGCCCGATTCACAGAATGAACTTAAGACTCAATCCTAAACTTACTACTATTTTGGTATTCACAGAAGTTAGGATTTTGTCTTAAGTTTGTCTTAACACAGACTTAAGACAGACTTACGTTAGGATTTTGTCTTAAGTCTGTCTTAAGTCTGTCTTAAGACAAAATCCTAAATTATGTGAATACCAAAAGTAAAAAGTGCATTCTGTGAATACCAAAATAGTAGTAAGTTTAGGATTGAGTCTTAAGTTCATTCTGTGAATCAGGCCCAAATTGATTTGTAGACTAAAAGGAATGGCAGCCACACAGCAGATATTCTTATACAGAATCTCTCTACTTCAGTGTTCTTAGCAAAACCAGAAAATCGCACACTTTCCCTCTGAATTTACACATATATACATGTTAATAACAAATCAAATTGCTTCGCACATTAATTCAAAACCAAACACACATTTCTATTAGCTGACCATTTGAACCCTTTCCAACTGGCATAACTTTGAATCCTACCCCAATTTGATTTGTGCTGTTACCATTATAACAGATCATGCAAAACTCAACTGACCACAGAGGTCAAACGTTCAGCACACTGTAAAACACTCCTCCTCAACAAGTTTACACTCTGCATAGGTATTTACTTATAAGTACCAATAAAGAGAAAGGCTCTAGTTAGAACCAACCAACATCTAAACACATAAGCTTGATAGGTAGAAACGTCGCAGCATACGTTGTACGGCCGCGCATGGTACGCGTACTCTAATTTTATCGAAAAAAAAAGATAGCCCCTAACATTCATTTTTATTATCCCCGGGGACCCCATCCCCGGGGCTCATATAAAACGTTGGGGACCGTGGGGGAGCACCAATGCTCATAAACAAAATGGAATCCACTCGGTGGAGTACGGTTGTTACCACAATGGTGGGGAGCAACCAGTGTTGTATAAATATCCCTCACACACCAACAGGCCCCTTGGTGTCATGCTTCATCATCGGGGTCTTCGCAAACCTCTACGGGATGCGGCGTGCTACGACTCACGATTACGTAGGAGCACTATCTGTGAACTATGTGTTGGTGTGTGTGGATAAATAATGTGAGTGGTGAGGTGAAAGTGAAAAATTAAAAAATACCTGGCACGTGAGTACTGAAATTTTTTTTTAATTAGTCTCCGGCTGGTATCGTTAAAAGAGTGCTGGAGTGGTTGTTATCTACTGGTTAGGGTAAAACAACCTTGTTAGTGCGTCGACATGTTTCGGAGTTAAAAGACTCCTTCTTCAGGACGAGGATGTGCACTACTTATCCCCACCTTACTCACATGTATGTAGATATAAAAGTGTGCTCTACAAAAATAAGATTAGGTGAAAATGTACCTATCTGTGTTAAATGTTGTAAGGTCCGTTGCGCCCAATTGGCGGATAAAGACACCTGTAAATAGAAAGGGTTAGGTAAACCATAATGTAATACACATATTAAACTAGTGCTGTGTAAATACACAGAAGGGTAACAAGGAACAAAAAATGAAGGTCCAGGAACCCTATAAAGAAAAAGAAAAAACGAACAACAAAAAGACTGGGACACACATTCATGATCTCTGGTAAGGCCCTTAGAGGAGAAGATATGACACTGATGTATTGCTTACTTATAGTAAAAGGTCAAATGGCCTCATGAGCCCAAACGTTCAGAGGGGGTCCGTTCTACCCGTTATGGCAACCTGTGAGGTATTCAAGGAAATGAATCAAAGCATTGTAAGTCCTCGATCACAATAAAGGTTTTCACACCATCCATTGTTCCCATACATTCAAACACACTCACGGTTACTTCTAGGGATGTCTGGCTTCCTACCCCTCCACGCGGCTCCGACGAGTGATTGTTTGGTCAGAGGTAAGCCTTTTTTATAGTTTTCTTTTATCCCCAATTAACCACTAATTGAAAGCGGAATGAGACCATATCAGGGCCTAACCCTTCGTTTCTATTCCGCATCTGCGCGCATCGGGTAGGGCGTTCCCGTGAAATGCGCATGTGCGGAAGAGCGGTGACAGCCAAATGCGCCTGTGCATCACGGTGGTGTCTCTCTGAATGCGCCGGCACAGTGTCTGCCGTTGGCGCATGCGCGAGAGAAGTTAGTACCTCGCGTGTGTCGGCCAGGATGTTTTTAAATGGTCATAATCTTGGTTATAAGGGCTAACTGCCAAACAGAATAAGGGCTTGAAATGAGGCTTTAAAAATATAGTCATTTTGGGGAAATTATGATCATAAATTTCCTCGTTATTGAAAAGATCCCTTTAAGTAGCAAGAGTAGTTATCACTGCATGGTGATTTATAGGTTGATATCGAGGGTGTTTTGATTGACAGGATTTTTGACACAGGTCACTTACAAAGGGAAAAGTGAAGAGAGGAGTTGCCTCATATTGCTCATGGTGGGGAAAAAAAGGTTACAGAAGTTCTAGAAAAAGGGATATAATGCAATATCTGAGTGGTTTTGACCATAGGGTATCAGGGTTTTTTTTGTTATTAACGTAGTTGGCTCCATGGAATGGAGTCGTTCAAACCAGTTACATCTGAGCCCAGACGGAACACCCATCTCTGTTCCTTCTCGAATAAGCCTCTTTCTGAAGGCAGTTGTTCAATAACCGTCCAATGTATATTGTTTACACAGTGCTGCGCTTCAAGGAAATGGGATGCCATTTTTGTTGTCTGTTTTTTGCATCTCACATTACTCTTGTGTTCATTAATTCTGGTTTTTACAGCCCGTGTGGTCATTCCCACGTACTCTTTTCCACAAGGGCATGTGATGAGATACACCACATTGCGGCTGTTGCAATTCGTGACAGCACGTTGTTCCCACTTTGTGCCGTTTCTGAATTCGAGACTCAAGCTTTTTTCAGTCAGGTGGCAGTTGTTGCAATTACCACACGGGTAATGCCCATGTAGACCTTGCAGCCTTGTTTGCTGTATTGCATTGGTTTGGGGTCTTGTATGGACCAAGATGTCTTTCAGGTTCCTCCCTCTCCTGTGAGCAAAGATGGGTTTCTCCAGATCTAGATTCCCACTTGTCAGGATACGCCAATGTTTATTCACCAGCTTAGATACCTGGTTCGACACAGGGCTGTATGTTGTGACACAGACTGTTCTCTCAGTTTCCTCTTTTGGTGGATTGTTATCCAAAAGAGCTTCCCGGTTGTTATTCCGGGCTCTTTTCATAGCCTGGTTGATGATCTTATTTGGGTATTTCCTTTGTTGCAGTTTTTTACTCAGATCCAGTGCTTGGATTTTGTACTTCCCCACATCGCTGCAGTTACGACGCAGGCGTAGGAACTGCCCATATGGTAAGTTTTCTCTTAGGTGACGTGGATGAAAACTGTCGAACCTAAGGAGGCAGTTCCTAGCTGTCGGTTTAAAGTGTGTCTCGGTTTTCAAATGGCCTGCTTCATGATAGATGTTTAGGTCTAAAAAGACCATTGACTCATTGGACATTTGGTGGGTAAACTTCAGGAAATCATTCTGGCTGTTAATCCATTGCATGAAATCCATGACAGATTGGTTATTTCCTTCCCATATGACCAAGACGTCATCGATATAACGTCTCCAGGAGAGAATCTTACTCCTGAACGGATTGTCTTGGTGAAGGATTTTAGTGGTCTCCAGGTGGTGTACATAGAGACCTGCCAGGCTTGGAGCAAATGTGCTCCCCATGCTGGTCCCATGGCGCTGCAAGTAAAGGGTTCCTTCATATTCGAAGAAGTTCTTAGTGAGGGCCATCGAGATACATTCCATCACTACGCCTCGTGGGGTATGGTAGTTCCACTGTGTGCTGTATAGTACTTCCTCAATGATGTTGAGAGTTTCATCGTGTGGGAGACTGGTGTAAAGGCTCTCCACATCGAGGCTCAGTAAAATTTGGGAGTCAGGATTGAAAGGGTGGTCTTTCAGCAATTGGAGTACGGCTTTTGTATCCTTAAGATACGTATCGGTGGCCTGTACCAGGGGTCTCAAGAAAGCATCTGCAAACTTGGAGAGGGGTTCCAGTATAGACGCGATGCCAGACACGATGGGGCGACCCGGGGGGTTCTCTAGATTCTTGTGAACCTTGGGTATCGTGTAGAAATAAGGTACTCGCGGGTTTTTTTGTGTCAAAAAAAGAGCCTCTTTTTTCGAAAGCCAATCATGGCTGAGAGCTTCTTCCGTCATTGCTCCTACTCGGATGCGTATGGACTCTGTGGGGTCCTCATCAAGAACCTGATAGTTCCTTCTATCTGCGAGGAGTCTCCTGCATTCTAGGTCGTATGCCGTCGTTGTTTGGATCACGACAGCCCCGCCCTTATCCGCGGGTTTTATGACGATCAGTTTGTTTTGAGATAATTCCCTCACAGCTTCGTTCTCTAGTCTGCTCATGTTTTGAAAAACTCTAGAGTCAGTATCCATTTTGCCTAACTCCGACATGACTGCTTTTTCAAAAGCTAAGACCTCCACTGGAAGCTGATTATCCTGTGGTGTGAAGGAAGACTTTGGTTTCAGGCCCGTGTCGGATGTCTCGACTCTGGGTGCTTGGTTGTGGAAGAAAGCCTTTAGCTTAATAGTCCTAACAAAATCCTGGACCTCTTTGTGTAGGAGGAATATATCTGGCTTGTTCGTAGGGACATAGCCTAGGCCTTTGTTCAATACTTGTTTCTGCATATCAGTTAATGGCCAAGGGGATATGTTTATAACTAGGTCCCTCTCTTGCTGGTTGACGCTCGACCCGCTGTCATGCTCCTGGTGTGCATTCTGGGGTCTGACTCGGTCACCGGTTGCCAGGTGACGTTGTTCCCTCTCTTGTTCCTGCCCCTGTTGGATCCTGGGCCCCATGATAAAAAAGGCTGTTGATTTTGTTGCGGCATGGTGGACTGGTCTTCTCCCCATTGTGGGTACATTGGTCCCATTTGTGGTGGGCCGTACTGGTATTGAGGGTACTGAAAAGGGCCTTGAAAAGGGTTGAACATGGGTGGCCCTTGGAAACCTCGCCATCCTCTCTGGCGTGGATACTGGTTTCTTTGTTGGCGGTAACCGCCCCTTTGTTGTCTTTTGTTCCTGAAACCCCCAGAGTTGGTACTAGATGAGCTTCCGTCTGAGTTGACGCTGTCGGCATCACTCACGTTTCCACTAGCCACATAGTCAGCTTTGGTGTATGGGTAGGCCCATTCAGCTGTGAATCGGTCTTTGTCTTTTTTAAATTTATTAAATTTACTTTGTTTCAAAGTGGCCTCAAATTCTGCCATTTGTTTATTGAGTTCTTCCAACCCTTTCTTTAGATCAGCGGGTTGGATATATCCTTTTAGTTGGACCTCTAATCTCTGTATCTCAATCTTCAATTCTTGGGATTTTTTACTTGCCGTCTGTACTATTAGTACTAACCAGTCCCTGGTACAATGCCAGGAAATCAAAGACCAGGCTTTTTTGAAGGCGAAGTCATCTTGAAAGATAAAAGGTTCATTTTTCACCAGCAAACCCTGAGGGGCTAGTTTGTTCCTTAAGTACTCCCTCATTAATAGACCATGTAGGGCAGCTCTGATCTGGACTTTCCGTACGTTCGTCAATTCATCCCAATCCCCTACAGTAGGAGCTGGGTTGTCAGTACTTAGACCCTCGAATGGATTATCCTGCGCCAAAATTCTGTCAATCTCATCCTCAGTAAAGGTTAGCCCATGTTCATCCTCCATGATGGTTTCGGTGGATGGTCAATACAGTGTTGAGTGTGAAGTGTGTCGCCAAAAAAGGTGTTGCTCAGTAAGGGAGGGGCTCCCACAGCTGTGCGCTGTCTACAAATACTATTTAACAAAAGGGGGAGGGAGAGGGAATAGTGGATTCTGTCTCCCCTGGCAATACTCATAAACAAAATGGAATCCACTCGGTGGAGTACGGTTGTTACCACAATGGTGGGGAGCAACCAGTGTTGTATAAATACCCCTCACACACCAACAGGCCCCTTGGTGTCATGCTTCATCATCGGGGTCTTCGCAAACCTCTACGGGATGCGGCGTGCTACGACTCACGATTACGTAGGAGCACTATCTGTGACTATGTGTTGGTGTGTGTGGATAAATAATGTGAGTGGTGAGGTGAAAGTGAAAAATTAAAAAATACCTGGCACGTGAGTACTGAATTTTTTTTTTAATTAGTCTCCGGCTGGTATCGTTAAAAGAGTGCTGGAGTGGTTGTTATCTACTGGTTAGGGTAAAACAACCTTGTTAGTGCGTCGACATGTTTCGGAGTTAAAAGACTCCTTCTTCAGGACGAGGATGTGCACTACTTATCCCCACCTTACTCATATGTATGTAGATATAAAAGTGTGCTCTACAAAAATAAGATTAGGTGAAAATGTACCTATCTGTGTTAAATGTTGTAAGGTCCGTTGCGCCCAATTGGCGGATAAAGACACCTGTAAATAGAAAGGGTTAGGTAAACCATAATGTAATACACATATTAAACTAATGCTGTGTAAATACACAGAAGGGTAACAAGGAACAAAAAATGAAGGTCCAGGAACCCTATAAAGAAAAAGAAAAAACGAACAACAAAAAGACTGGGACACACATTCATGATCTCTGGTAAGGCCCTTAGAGGAGAAGATATGACACTGATGTATTGCTTACTTATAGTAAAAGGTCAAATGGCCTCATGAGCCCAAACGTTCAGAGGGGGTCCGTTCTACCCGTTATGGCAACCTGTGAGGTATTCAAGGAAATGAATCAAAGCATTGTAAGTCCTCGATCACAATAAAGGTTTTCACACCATCCATTGTTCCCATACATTCAAACACACTCACGGTTACTTCTAGGGCTGTCTGGCTTCCTACCCCTCCACGCGGCTCCGACGAGTGATTGTTTGGTCAGAGGTAAGCCTTTTTTATAGTTTTCTTTTATCCCCAATTAACCACTAATTGAAAGCGGAATGAGACCATATCAGGGCCTAACCCTTCGTTTCTATTCCGCATCTGCGCGCATCGGGTAGGGCGTTCCCGTGAAATGCGCATGTGCGGAAGAGCGGTGACAGCCAAATGCGCCTGTGCATCACGGTAGTGTCTCTCTGAATGAGCCGGCACAGTGTCTGCCGTTGGCGCATGCGCGAGAGAAGTTAGTACCTCGCGTGTGTCGGCCAGGATGTTTTTAAATGGTCATAATCTTGGTTATAAGGGCTAACTGCCAAACAGAATAAGGGCTTGAAATGAGGCTTTAAAAATATAGTCATTTTGGGGAAATTATGATCATAAATTTCCTCGTTATTGAAAAGATCCCTTTAAGTAGCAAGAGTAGTTATCCCTGCATGGTGATTTATAGGTTGATATCGAGGGTGTTTTGATTGACAGGATTTTTGACACAGGTCACTTACAAAGGGAAAAGTGAAGAGAGGAGTTGCCTCATATTGCTCATGGTGGGGAAAAAAAGGTTACAGAAGTTCTAGAAAAAGGGATATAATGCAATATCTGAGTGGTTTTGACCATAGGGTATCAGGGTTTTTTTTGTTATTAACGTAGTTGGCTCCATGGAATGGAGTCGTTCAACCCAATTACATCTGAGCCCAGACGGAACACCCATCTCTGTTCCTTCTCGAATAAGCCTCTTTCTGAAGGCAGTTGTTCAATAACCGTTCAATGTATATGGTTTACACAGTGCTGCGCTTCAAGGAAATGGGATGCCATTTTTGTTGTCTGTTTTTTGCATCTCACATTACTCTTGTGTTCATTAATTCTGGTTTTTACAGCCCGTGTGGTCATTCCCACGTACTCTTTTCCACAAGGGCATGTGATGAGATACACCACATTGCGGCTGTTGCAATTCGTGACAGCACGTTGTTCCCACTTTGTGCCGTTTCTGAATTCGAGACTCAAGCTTTTTTCAGTCAGGTGGCAGTTGTTGCAATTACCACACGGGTAATGCACATGTAGACCTTGCAGCCTTGTTTGCTGTATTGCATTGGTTTGGGGTCTTGTATGGACCAAGATGTCTTTCAGGTTCCTCCCTCTCCTGTGAGCAAAGATGGGTTTCTCCAGATCTAGATTCCCACTTGTCAGGATACGCCAATGTTTATTCACCAGCTTAGATACCTGGTTCGACACAGGGCTGTATGTTGTGACACAGACTGTTCTCTCAGTTTCCTCTTTTGGTGGATTGTTATCCAAAAGAGCTTCCCGGTTGTTATTCCGGGCTCTTTTCATAGCCTGGTTGATGATCTTATTTGGGTATTTCCTTTGTTGCAGTTTTTTACTCAGATCCAGTGCTTGGATTTTGTACTTCCCCACATCGCTGCAGTTACGACACAGGCGTAGGAACTGCCCATATGGTAAGTTTTCTCTTAGGTGACGTGGATGAAAACTGTCAAACCTAAGGAGGCAGTTCCTAGCTGTCGGTTTAAAGTGTGTCTCGGTTTTCAAATGGCCTGCTTCATGATAGATGTTTAGGTCTAAAAAGACCATTGACTCATTGGACATTTGGTGGGTAAACTTCAGGAAATCATTCTGGCTGTTAATCCATTGCATGAAATCCATGACAGATTGGTTATTTCCTTCCCATATGACCAAGACGTCATCGATATAACGTCTCCAGGAGAGAATCTTACTCCTGAACGGATTGTCTTGGTGAAGGATTTTAGTGGTCTCCAGGTGGTGTACATAGAGACCTGCCAGGCTTGGAGCAAATGTGCTCCCCATGCTGGTCCCATGGCGCTGCAAGTAAAGGGTTCCTTCATATTCGAAGAAGTTCTTAGTGAGGGCCATCGAGATACATTCCATCACTACGCCTCGTGGGGTATGGTAGTTCCACTGTTTGCTGTATAGTACTTCCTCAATGATGTTGAGAGTTTCATCGTGTGGGAGACTGGTGTAAAGGCTCTCCACATCGAGGCTCAGTAAAATTTGGGAGTCAGGATTGAAAGGGTGGTCTTTTAGCAATTGGAGTACGGCTTTTGTATCCTTAAGATACGTATCGGTGGCCTGTACCAGGGGTCTCAAGAAAGCATCTGCAAACTTGGAGAGGGGTTCCAGTATAGACGCGATGCCAGATACGATGGGGCGACCCGGGGGGTTCTCTAGATTCTTGTGAACCTTGGGTATCGTGTAGAAATAAGGTACTCGCGGGTTTTTTGTGTCAAAAAAAGAGCCTCTTTTTTCGAAAGCCAATCATGGCTGAGAGCTTCTTCCGTCATTGCTCCTACTCGGATGCGTATGGACTCTGTGGGGTCCTCATCAAGAACCTGATAGTTCCTTCTATCTGCGAGGAGTCTCCTGCATTCTAGGTCGTATGCCGTCGTTGTTTGGATCACGACAGCCCCGCCCTTATCCGCGGGTTTTATGACGATCAGTTTGTTTTGAGATAATTCCCTCACAGCTTCGTTCTCTAGTCTGCTCATGTTTTGAAAAACTCTAGAGTCAGTATCCATTTTGCCTAACTCCGACATGACTGCTTTTTCAAAAGCTAAGACCTCCACTGGAAGCTGATTATCCTGTGGTGTGAAGGAAGACTTTGGTTTCAGGCCCGTGTCGGATGTCTCGACTCTGGGTGCTTGGTTGTGAAAGAAAGCCTTTAGCTTAATAGTCCTAACAAAATCCTGGACCTCTTTGTGTAGGAGGAATATATCTGGCTTGTTCGTAGGGACATAGCCTAGGCCTTTGTTCAATACTTGTTTCTGCATATCAGTTAATGGCCAAGGGGATATGTTTATAACTAGGTCCCTCTCTTGCTGGTTGACGCTCGACCCGCTGTCATGCTCCTGGTGTGCATTCTGGGGTCTGACTCGGTCACCGGATGCCAGGTGACGTTGTTCCCTCTCTTGTTCCTGCCCCTGTTGGATCCTGGGCCCCATGATAAAAAAGGCTGTTGATTTTGTTGCGGCATGGTGGACTGGTCTTCTCCCCATTGTGGATACATTGGTCCCATTTGTGGTGGGCCGTACTGGTATTGAGGGTACTGAAAAGGGCCTTGAAAAGGGTTGAACATGGGTGGCCCTTGGTACAGGCCACCGATACGTATCTTAAGGATACAAAAGCCGTACTCCAATTGCTAAAAGACCACCCTTTCAATCCTGACTCCCAAATTTTACTGAGCCTCGATGTGGATAGCCTTTACACCAGTCTCCCACACGATGAAACTCTCAACATCATTGAGGAAGTACTATACAGCAAACAGTGGAACTACCATACCCCACGAGGCGTAGTGATGGAATGTATCTCGATGGCCCTCACTAAGAACTTCTTCGAATATGAAGGAACCCTTTACTTGCAGCGCCATGGGACCAGCATGGGGAGCACATTTGCTCCAAGCCTGGCAGGTCTCTATGTACACCACCTGGAGACCACTAAAATCCTTCACCAAGACAATCCGTTCAGGAGTAAGATTCTCTCCTGGAGACGTTATATCGATGACGTCTTGGTCATATGGGAAGGAAATAACCAATCTGTCATGGATTTCATGCAATGGATTAACAGCCAGAATGATTTCCTGAAGTTTACCCACCAAATGTTCAATGAGTCAATGGTCTTTTTAGACCTAAACATCTATCATGAAGCAGGCCATTTGAAAACCGAGACATACTTTAAACCGACAGCTAGGAACTGCCTCCTTAGGTTCGACAGTTTTCATCCACGTCACCTAAGAGAAAACTTACCATATGGGCAGGTCCTACGCCTGCGTCATAACTGCAGCGATGTGGGGAAGTACAAAATCCAAGCACTGGATCGGAGTAAAAAACTGCAACAAAGGAAATACCCAAATAAGATCATCAACCAGGCTATGAAAAGAGCCCGGAATAACAACCGGGAAGCTCTTTTGGATAACAATCCACCAAAAGAGGAAACTGAGAGAACAGTCTGTGTCACAACATACAGCCCTGTGTCGAACCAGGTATCTAAGCTGGTGAATAAACATTGGCGTATCCTGACAAGTGGGAATCTAGATCTGGAGAAACCCATCTTTGCTCACAGGAGAGGGAGGAACCTGAAAGACATCTTGGTCCATACAAGACCCCAAACCAATGCAATACAGCAAACAAGGCTGCAAGGTCTACATGGGCATTACCCGTGTGGTAATTGCAACAACTGCCACCTGACTGAAAAAAGCTTGAGTCTCGAATTCAGAAACGGCACAAAGTGGGAACAACGTGCTGTCACGAATTGCAACAGCCGCAATGTGGTGTATCTCATCACATGCCCTTGTGGAAAAGAGTACGTGGGAATGACCACACGGGCTGTAAAAACCAGAATTAATGAACACAAGAGTAATGTGAGATGCAAAAAACAGACAACAAAAATGGCATCCCATTTCCTTGAAGCGCAGCACTGTGTAAACGATATACATTGGACGGTTATTGAACAACTGCCTTCAGAAAGAGGCTTATTCGAGAAGGAACAGAGATGGGTGTTCCGTCTGGGCTCAGATGTAACTGGTTTGAACGACTCCATTCCATGGAGCCAACTACGTTAATAACAAAAAAAACCCTGATACCCTATGGTCAAAACCACTCAGATATTGCATTATATCCCTTTTTCTAGAACTTCTGTAACCTTTTTTTCCCCACCATGAGCAATATGAGGCAACTCCTCTCTTCACTTTTCCCTTTGTAAGTTACCTGTGTCAAAAATCCTGTCAATCAAAACACCCTCGATATCAACCTATAAATCACCATGCAGTGATAACTACTCTTGCTACTTAAAGGGATCTTTTCAATAACGAGGAAATTCATGATCATAATTTCCCCAAAATGACTATATTTTTAAAGCCTCATTTCAAGCCCTTATTCTGTTTGGCAGTTAGCCCTTATAACCAAGATTATGACCATTTAAAAACATCCTGGCCGACACACGCGAGGTACTAACTTCTCTCGCGCATGCGCCAACGGCAGACACTGTGCCGGCGCATTCAGAGAGACACCACCGTGATGCACAGGCGCATTTGGCTGTCACCGCTCTTCCGCACATGCGCATTTCACGGGAACGCCCTACCCGATGCGCGCAGATGCGGAATAGAAACGAAGGGTTAGGCCCTGATATGGTCTCATTCCGCTTTCAATTAGTGGTTAATTGGGGATAAAAGAAAACTATAAAAAAGGCTTACCTCTGACCAAACAATCACTCGTCGGAGCCGCGTGGAGGGGTAGGAAGCCAGACAGCCCTAGAAGAAACCTTGAGTGTGTTTGAATGTATGGGAACAATGGATGGTGTGAAAACCTTTATTGTGATCGAGGACTTACAATGCTTTGATTCATTTCCTTGAATACCTCACAGGTTGCCATAACGGGTAGAACGGACCCCCTCTGAACGTTTGGGCTCATGAGGCCATTTGACCTTTTACTATAAGTAAGCAATACATCAGTGTCATATCTTCTCCTCTAAGGGCCTTACCAGAGATCATGAATGTGTGTCCCAGTCTTTTTGTTGTTCGTTTTTTCTTTTTCTTTATAGGGTTCCTGGACCTTCATTTTTTGTTCCTTGTTACCCTTCTGTGTATTTACACAGCACTAGTTTAATATGTGTATTACATTATGGTTTACCTAACCCTTTCTATTTACAGGTGTCTTTATCCGCCAATTGGGCGCAACGGACCTTACAACATTTAACACAGATAGGTACATTTTCACCTAATCTTATTTTTGTAGAGCACACTTTTATATCTACATACATGTGAGTAAGGTGGGGATAAGTAGTGCACATCCTCGTCCTGAAGAAGGAGTCTTTTAACTCCGAAACATGTCGACGCACTAACAAGGTTGTTTTACCCTAACCAGTAGATAACAACCACTCCAGCACTCTTTTAACGATACCAGACGGAGACTAATTAAAAAAAAAATTCAGTACTCACGTGCCAGGTATTTTTTAATTTTTCACTTTCACCTCACCACTCACATTATTTATCCACACACACCAACACATAGTTCACAGATAGTGCTCCTACGTAATCGTGAGTCGTAGCACGCCGCATCCCTTAGAGGTTTGCGAAGACCCCGATGATGAAGCATGACACCAAGGGGCCTGTTGGTGTGTGAGGGGTATTTATACAACACTGGTTGCTCCCCACCATTGTGGTAACAACCGTACTCCACCAAGTGGATTCCATTTTGTTTATGAGTATTGCCAGGGGAGACAGAATCCACTATTCCCTCTCCCTCCCCCTTTTGTTAAATAGTAGTGGGAGCACCAATGCCCCACCCGTCCCAGCTGGCTCCCCACGTCCTTCGGGAGCTGGCATTGCATTTCTGCATTGGGAGCAGCTAACATGCTGCTCCCCATGCAGAAAAGTAATCAGCTTTGATTTTTGGCAGAGAGAGCAGGTTAACCTGCTCTCTCTTCCAAAAAACAAAGCAGTTTGCTACATACCAAACTACAGTGTCCTCGGGGTAGGCAACCCTGGACATTGAAGGAGCCAGCCCTGGGGGTGGTGGTCCCCAGGGCCACTACAAGGCTCCAGAAAGGGGGCCATGCAGCCCCCCTCCAAACATTTAAAAGCCCTGGGGGTGGTGATCCTCGGGGATAGGGGGTCCGTCACGGACCCCCCAATTAAAAAATTTAGAGCCCCGGGGAGGTGGCGGTCTCTGGGGCATGTGGGGGGGCTTCACCCCCACACAATTTTTTTTTTAATTTAAAAAAAGAAGCCCTGGGGAGTAGCAGTCCCTAGGGCTGTGGGGGGCCGTAAGCCCCCGCAATCATAATGTGAAAGCCCCGGGGGGTGGTGGTCCCGGGGCTGGGGGGCGCCTCTGGGCCCCCTAATATTATTTTAAAAAAAGCCCCGGGGTTGGTGGTCCCTGGGGCTGGGGGCCCCTCTGGCCCCCCCACAACAATAAACACTTTGCCCCCAGGACATGCCCCCCCCCCCGGGGCTAATTACCACAAAAGTGACCTCAGGTTTTTTTTCTTCTTCACGGCATACGCATACCGTACGAGTATCACGTGATTTTTTTAAAATATATATTTTTTTAGACCTTGAGGATCCTTGTAGGACACCCAGAGCAGGCCTAGGGGTCAAGAAGTCCTATGGCAAATAACAACGTTTTCCTCTCAATCTACACACTCAATCTACACACATATACAAATAAATAACAACTCACATTTATTCCCACATTAAATCAAGAGGAAACACACATTTCTATAGCTTGAACTTTTGAACACTTTCCAACTGACAAAACTTTCAACCCTACCCCGATTCTGCCTTCTGCCTGTTACCATAGAAACACTTCAGGGAACACTTAACTGAGTACACAGGTGAAAAGTTCATCAAACAATGTTGCAAATCAAAACAGCAAGTGAGCTTGACTTTTCAATATACCAGCTTATCTTAAGTAACGTTCAATCAATCAATCAATCAGAGTACTTGTAAAGCACTCTTACCCGTGAGGGTCTCAAGGCACTGAGGGGAGGGGGTGCCGCTGCTGCTTGTAGAGCCATGTCTTGAGGAGTTTTCTGAAGGCGAGTAGGTCTTGGGTATGCCGTAGGTGGGTAGGGAAGGTGTTCCAGGTGTTGGCGGCGAGGTAGGAGAAGGATCTTCCACCGGAGGTTGTTCGTTGGATGTGGGGAACAGCGGCGAGGGCGAGGCTGGCGGAGCGAAGCTGACGGGTGGGGGTGTAGAAGCTGAGTCTGCTGTTCAGGTAGAGGTCTGGTTCGGAGTTGTGGAGTGCTTTGCGTGCGTGGGTGAGGAGCTTGAAGGTGATCCTCTTGTAGACGGGGAGCCAGTGTAGGTCTCTCAGGTGGGGGGTGATGTGGCTGCGGCAGGGGACGTTGACAATCAGTTGGGCGGAGGCGTTTTGGATGTGTTGTAGTCGTCGTAGGTGTTTGACTGGGATTCCTGCACAGAGTGCATTGCCATAGTCCAGTCTGCTGCTGACGAGGGCCTGTGTCACCGTTCTTCTTGTTTCGGTCGGGATCCACTTGTAGATCCTGCAGGGCATGCGGAGGGTGTTGTAGGAGGAGGAGGAGACAGTGTTGACCTGTTTGGGCATGGAGAGGGAGGAGTCAAGGATGAATCCTAGGTTGCGTGCCTGGTCGGTGGGTGTCGGTGCTGTTCCCAGTGTGGTCGGCCACCAGGAGTCGTCCCAGGTTGAGGGGGTGGGTCCAAGGATGAGTACATCCGTCTTGTCCGAGTTCAGCTTCAGACTGCTGTTCCTCATTCAGTCGGCGACGGCCTTTATTCCCTCATGGAGGTTGGTTTTAGCGGTTTGCGGGTCCTTGGTGAGGGAGAGGATGAGCTGGGTGTCGTCAGCGTAGGAGATGATATTGAGGTCGTGTTGGCGGGCCACTTGTGGGAGGGGGGCCATGTAGACTTTGAACAGCGTCGGGCTGAGGGATGAGCCCTGGGGACACAGCAGATGATGTCGGTGGCCTCGGATCGGAAGGGCGGGATGCGGACGCTCTGGATTCTGCCGAAGAGGAAGGACGTGGTCCAGTCAAGGGTCTTCTCTTGGATTCCGGCTTCTAGAAGGCGTGTCTTTAGAGTGCGATGGCAGACCGTGTTGAAGGCATCAGACAGGTCCAGGAGGATGAGGGCTGATGTTTTGCCGTCGTCTAGTTGGCGCCTGATGTCGTCTGTGGCGGCGATGAGGGCTGTCTCGGTGCTGTGGTTTCGTCTGAACCCGGACTGGGACGGGTCCAAAATGTTGTTGTCTTCCAGGTGGCGGGCCAGTTGCATGTTGACGAATTTCTCGATGACCTTCGCAGGGAACGGGTGCAGGGAGATGGGCCGGAAGTTCTTGAGGGCCTTGGGGTCCGCCTTGGGCTTCTTGAGGAGGGCGTTGATTTCAGCGTGTTTCCAGCTTTCCGGGAATGTCGCTGTTTTGAAGGAGATGTTGATGACCTTCCGTAGTTGGGGTGCGATGGCAGCATCTGCTTTGTTGAATATGTGGCGTGGGCACGGGTCTGACGGAGATCCTGAGTGGATGGAGTTCATGACCTTGCGTGTCTCGTCGCCATTGACATTGCACCAGGAGGTCAGGCGGTTGGCGCTTGTGGTGTTCACAGGGGAGGTGGGGTCTGGCATAGTCGGGCGGTCATGGTGTTGAAGCTGTCATGGATGTCAGCGATCTTGCGGTGGAAGAAGATGGCCAGTGAGTTGCACAGTTCTTGCCAGGGCGGTATGTCATTGGCGTTGGCGCTGGGGTTGGAGAGTTCCTTTACGATGCTGAAAAGCTCTTTGCTGTCGTGTGCGTTGTTATCCAGGCGGTCTTTGAAGGAGGATCTCTTCGCTAATCTGTTGAGGTGGTGATGTCTGCGGGTGGCGTCCTTGTGGGCTGCGTGGTTGTCCGGAGTGCGTTTGTGGAGCCATATCTTCTCCAGTTTCTGGCATCCGCTATTGGAGGTCTGCAGCTCGTCGGTGAACCAGATGGCTCCATTGCTGGCGTGGTTGTTGGAGGGTTTCTTGAGTGGGGCAAGGGTGTTGGCGCAGTCGTCAATCCACTGTCTGAGGTTGCGGGCTGCGGTGTCTGGGTTGGTGGGATCGGTGGGTGTGTTTTGGGTGAGGGTGGTGATCAGCTGGTCTTCGGTGACATTGCTCCAGCAGCGGCGAGGTAGTGTCATGAATCCACTTACCCCTAACACACATATCCTAAGACATGTGCTGATTTCCCCCTTGGAAAAACCCACCCCTGTCCCGTGCTCCACGCACGCTTCTAGTCAGTGTGATTGGGTGCTTACATTTTCATCTGCCTTATCACATGTTGGTCACCTCCTTAAGGTTTTGCTACTCTTGACTTTGCATGTGCTCCTTATTGCTAGTACACTGCTGTATTGCCTTATATGCTTGTTGAACTTTTGGAGCTCAATTGATGTGCTTTGTAAGCTCCGCTTGTGGCTCCGTGAAAGACAACGCCCTCGCGAAGGTCTTTCAGATCTCTCCCCGCATCCCTACACGCTGTCTTTTGGTGCGCGCTAGAACTGGGACTGCATTCAGCGTCCCCGCGCACGTTAACAGAACGTGACTGGGAGCGGCTGGGTGCGGTCAGGTATTTAAACCGCACCCAGCCTTCTGGAAGGCGCTTTGCCTTCAGGTTTTCTTCGGAGAAGGTCGCGTCAGTAGGAGGAACTCACCTGAAGGAGGATTTTATCCTGGCAGGACTCCACGGCGGTGCTTCTTATTTCCTGGAGATTGAAGTCTAAAGAACTAACTCTGAAAGCTAAGTACTTTTGCTACTTTTAAGGCGCCCTTCGCAAGAAAGGTTAATTTTTGGAACAATTACTTTGTGAAAGCCTTCACGAAGAAAGAGACTTCGGACATTCAAGGCCTAACAGTATTTTGAGGACTATTTGCCAGATCATTATGTTTGTAAATTGTTTAGAGAATTACAAGAACTTTATGTTTGTGAAATTGTGAAGAGATTTACAAGGAACTTTTAGATTTTGTTTAAGAAATGTGGGATTTAAGAAAGATATCTAGGAATTGGTGTGTCTTTGTTTAATGCTTCTTTTATAGCACAATTAACAAAAAAAGGAACAGAAACCCCGAGACCAAGAGACAAAGGTTAATACCAAGTAAGTTTTAGGAAAGAGACAGAAAGAAAACAAAGGGCTTCTTAAAATAGTAAATAATCCTTCCTTTCTTTTATGTACATTTTCAGACGAACAAGCTGACATCACATCGGACAACCAACTATCCTAGAGGACATCTGACAACTTAATCACCACAACCCTACATCCCTACAAAGACATACTGGGCGAAGGCCTTCAACTTGCTGATTGCAGGTAGGGGGATCTCTGAACAGCTTAACTAGATTATAGGAGCTCTGATTAGATAGAGTTCGTGGCGAAGGGGGCTAGGGAGGTTAGGAAAGCTCACTCCTAAAACGGAATACTAATATCTTGGTGCTTGTTGCTTCGCAGGTCGACAGCAAGAACCAAAGTCTTCTCTTCAACGCCCAGTACCGGCCCTCCTCCCTAATTTCTAGTTTAAAATCTTGCTGTTAATATTTAATTCAGTAAGTTTTAGTTAGTGATTTGGGAAGTTGGTCCCTTGCGTCCCTGCGAAATCATCCACGTCTTCCAAGAGAACTTCGGTCAAGACAAGGTAAGGGACGACGTGGTTAGCTTTGACAGAAGGCAAAGCCCACGTAGATAATTTCGCCCGGACGCAATGGATCAAGTAAATATGCAGGATTTGGCAGCAGTTTTAGAAGCTATTAGGCAGGATAATGCAGCCTTACGTAGAGATTTATCCTCTCTTCAAGACTCTATTCAGCAAAAACCAACCACTTTTCTGAGTCCCTCATCCAGTACAGATACCAAGACTCAGATCCAAGTGGTAACTCCGTTCCCCACTCCTTTAGCACCACCAGAAAGATTTTATGGGGATTGTAATAAGTTTTCTGTATTTTTACAGCAATGTCACCTACATTTTATAGCCAAGACTACAGCCTTCCCGGACGATTCTTCTAGAGTAGCTTTTATGTTGTCCTATATGGGTGGAGATGCTGCTCTTTGGTCAGTTCCTTTAGTAGAAAGGGACGACCGAATTTTGTATAATTTTAAGGATTTCGAGAGGGCTTTAAAGGAAATGTTTGCTAAACATCTTTTCGTTCAGTCTGCAGACAATGAGCTTCTAAGTTTAAAGCAGGGATCTTCGGATCTGATACATTACATATCCACCTTTAACCGTCTGGTTTTAGAGGCTGACTGGCCATACGACAAAAGAGTTTCTATCTTTTACAGAGGTCTAAGAGAGGAATTAAAGGACATGATTACTCAGATTCTTGAACCCCCTGAAGACATAAGCGAGTTCATTGACTTAGTGGTAAAACTTAATCATCGTATTTCTGAACGAAAGGGAGAAAGAGGGAAAACTGAGCATAAAGTAGTTTTCTTTAAGGAAAGGTCAACCCCGAATCGAGAATCAGGTCCAAGGTCAGATTCCGTCAAACCCATGCAAATTGGTTCGATCCGTGGACCCTTAACTAAGGAGGAGAAAGATAAAAGACGACGTTTAAACCAGTGTTTATATTGCGGAAAGACAGGACACTTCGTAAAAGAATGCCCTACTCGACCTAACAAGTTTAGGCCACCACACAGGAAAAGTCGGAAAACTAGTACACTCGGTAAAGGGAGAGGTCAGTTTATCGGGTGGTCTTTCTAGTTTGGCCTCAACTCTTCCCCCTGCAGGTTTCAGACACTTTTCTATCTTAGTAGAACTCCGAGATTTGCTTCCTATATCTCACACAAGAAAAGTGGAAGCCATTATAGATTCTGGGGCTACAGGTAATTTTATTGATTCCAAATTTTTCTTACAGTTGGGCTTTCAGTCTGTGTTTAAAGATCATCCAGAAACAGTCAGAGCAGTTGATGGCAAGGAATTGACTTCAGGGCTGGTAAACAGACAAACCGAACTTTTAGAGATGGATTGTTCTCCCATACATCGAGAAAGAATACAATTTGACATAATTGATGCCCCTCAATTCAAGATGATTTTAGGGATACCTTGGTTAATAAAACATAACCCAATCATAGATTGGGTAACCAGGTTAATTACCTTTAAGTCAACCTTTTGTACTGAGCAGTGCTTCCTAATCAATAGGTCCAAGGACATAGTTCAAGGTTTTGATTTCGGAATTGAATCACCCAATGTCCTGCTTTTGGAAGGGGTTCCATCGGTTTATAGCGACTTATCTGATGTGTTTGACAAAAGAAAAGCTAATACTCTACCTCCACATAGAGATTTCGACTGTAGAATAGATCTCGTGCCTGGAGCAACCTTACCCTGCAGTCGCATTTATGCTCTTACGGAGGCAGAGAACATTCACCTGAGAGCATACCTTGATGAGTATCTTGCAAATGGGTTCATTAGACACTCTAAATCTCCAGTATCTTCAGCTCTTTTTTTTATTCCAAAGAAGGGAGGGGAATTGCGCACGTGCATAGATTATAGGCAATTAAACAACGTCACCATTAAGAACAGGTACCCCTTACCCTTGATCCCAACACTTTTGGATCAAATTAAGAAAGCTAAGATTTATACAAAACTGGACTTGCGAGGAGCTTACCATTTAGTCAGGGTAAGAAAAGGAGACGAATGGAAAACGGCTTTCCGCACTAAGTTCGGTCTCTTTGAATACCAAGTCATGCCTTTTGGACTGTGTAACGCTCCTGCCGCCTTCCAGTTTTTTATAAACGAAGTGTTGCATGAATTTATTGACATCTGTTGCGTAGTGTATATTGATGACATTCTCATCTACTCAGACACTGAGGAAGAACATGTACAACAGGTCCGCGCCATTCTTCAAAAACTACTCTCCAATTCTCTTTATGTAAAATTGGATAAAAGTCTGTTTCATGCCTCCAAGGTGGACTTTCTGGGTTACATAATTAGTCCCGAAGGTATTGAAATGGATCCTAAAAAGGTGGAAGCGGTAACAACCTGGCCCAGTCCAACTTCTGTGAAGCAGATCCAAAGCTTCCTAGGCTTTGCAAACTTTTACCGTAGATTCATCCAGAACTTTTCTCAAATAATTACACCCATAACCAAGTTACTGAGAAAAGGAGTGAAATTCTTGTGGAACTCTGATGCTGAAGAAGCCTTCCAAATTTTAAAGAAGAGATTTACCATGGCCCCAATCTTGTGTCATCCAGACCCCAATCAACCATTTATTGTAGAAGCAGATGCATCTCAATATGCATTGGGAGGAATTCTTTCACAACGAAGTTCCGATACTGGCCAAATGCACCCTATAGCTTACTTTTCCAGGAAATTGTCTGAAGCTGAACAGAATTATGCCATTGCCGATAAGGAATTATTAGCAATAAAGGCGGTTTTTGAAGAATGGCGCCACTACCTGTTAGGGGCTCGTCATCCTGTAACAATTTATACTGATCACCGTAATCTTCAAGCTCTAAGATCTGTGAAGGCTTTGACAGCTAGACAGTTACGTTGGTCTATGTTCTTCAATGACTATACCTTTGTGATAACTTATCGCCCTGGAAAAGAGAACTTGAAAGCGGACGCTTTGTCTAGGATAGGAGATAAAGACCCAGAAAAACCTGAAATTATCCATCCTGTAATCCCGACTTCTTGTTTTCAGGGAAGTTTAACCACTAGTAACATTATTAATGATATTAAGGAGGCCTTGAAAGATACGGATGTTGAGATGCTGAAAAGAGATCATCCTTACCTCCTGGAGAAAGATGATTTGATGATGGTACATGGTTTGATTTACGTTCCTACTGAAAAGATACAAAAATCCATAATTCAGCTTCATCACGATTCAATGTTATCTGCCCATCCTAGCATCTTAAAGACCATGGAACTAATAAGACGAACCTTTTGGTGGCCTTTGATGTTCAAAGACATTCAGTTGTTTGTAGAAACTTGCAGTGTTTGCATTCAACATAAGACTTCTCATCAAGCTCCTAGTGGGTTGTTAATGCCTCTGCCTATCCCACCTCAACCCTGGCATACTATATCGCTAGACTTCATAGTTGAACTACCTGAAACCAAGAAGGGATTCAATACAATTTTAACTGTAGTGGATCAGTTCACAAGAATGGCCCATTTCGTTCCTTTAAAGAAACTTCCCACTGCCTTAGAGCTGGCTCATCTAATTATGTCACACGTGATCAGATTACACGGAATCCCATCAGTGGTCATTTCGGACAGAGGCTCCCAATTTGTTTCTAAGGTTTGGCAAAGGTTGGGTACATTGTTACAAATGGACGTTCGTTTGTCTTCTAGTTACCATCCCCAAACAGATGGTTTAACTGAGCGAACTAATCAGACAATCGAACAATATCTCCGATGTATGTTACCCAATGTTCCTGATGAATGGTCTGATCTCTTGAGCCCCCTAGAGTTCGCTTATAATAACTCTGAACATTCATCTATCAAAATGTCTCCGTTCTTTTGCAATTTCGGATTCCATCCCAAAAGCATTCCTGAAAATTCTTTAAACTCTGATTCAGTACCTGCAATTTCTGACTATATATCCAAAGTATTTTTTATCCAAGAAGAGGCCAAATTCAACTTGGCTAAGGCGAAAGAATCTCAGAAAGAGACCAAGGACAGACATCGATCTGAACAACCGCAATACCAAGTAGGTGAAAAAGTATGGTTGAGTACAAAAAATTTGAAACTTAGAGGAAATCGGAAATTCAATCCAAAATTCATTGGTCCCTTTCCTATTGAGAAGATTATTAACCCGGTTTGTGTAAGGTTGA
This sequence comes from Lissotriton helveticus, assembly GCF_964261635.1. NCBI lineage: Eukaryota > Metazoa > Chordata > Amphibia > Caudata > Salamandridae > Lissotriton > Lissotriton helveticus. The sequence goes on along the minus strand of NC_136067.1, from coordinate 302,269,872 downwards.
GTCTCCCTCATAAGTACTTGATACACCCGGTTTTCCATGTCTCCCTGGTTAAGCCATTTCATCCCCAGACCCGCATCTCCAAATCCCCATCCCCCATCATGATTGATGATCACCCGGAATTCGAGGTTAAAACTATCTTAGATTCCAAAAGAGTTCGAGGAAAACTGTTTTACCTTATAGATTGGAAAGGTTATGGCCCAGAGGAAAGGTCTTGGGAACCTTTAGACCATCTAAAAAACTCCCCTAGATTGATCCGACTCTTCCATCTAAGACATCCTGAGAAACCAAAGCCCATTTCAACCGTTCTGGGGGGGATCTTGAGGAGGGAGTACTGTCATGAATCGACTTACCCCTAACACACATATCCTAAGACATGTGCTGATTTCCCCCTTGGAAAAACCCACCCCTGTCCCGTGCTCCACGCACGCTTCTAGTCAGTGTGATTGGGTGCTTACATTTTCATCTGCCTTATCACATGTTGGTCACCTCCTTAAGGTTTTGCTACTCTTGACTTTGCATGTGCTCCTTATTGCTAGTACACTGCTGTATTGCCTTATATGCTTGTTGAACTTTTGGAGCTCAATTGATGTGCTTTGTAAGCTCCGCTTGTGGCTCCGTGAAAGACAACGCCCTCGCGAAGGTCTTTCAGATCTCTCCCCGCATCCCTACACGCTGCCTTTTGGTGCGCGCTAGAACTGGGACTGCATTCAGCGTCCCCGCGCACGTTAACAGAACGTGACTGGGAGCGGCTGGGTGCGGTCAGGTATTTAAACCGCACCCAGCCTTCTGGAAGGCGCTTTGCCTTCAGGTTTTCTTCGGAGAAGGTCGCGTCAGTAGGAGGAACTCACCTGAAGGAGGATTTTATCCTGGCAGGACTCCACGGCGGTGCTTCTTATTTCCTGGAGATTGAAGTCTAAAGAACTAACTCTGAAAGCTAAGTACTTTTGCTACTTTTAAGGCGCCCTTCGCAAGAAAGGTTAATTTTTGGAACAATTACTTTGTGAAAGCCTTCACGAAGAAAGAGACTTCGGACATTCAAGGCCTAACAGTATTTTGAGGACTATTTGCCAGATCATTATGTTTGTAAATTGTTTAGAGAATTACAAGAACTTTATGTTTGTGAAATTGTGAAGAGATTTACAAGGAACTTTTAGATTTTGTTTAAGAAATGTGGGATTTAAGAAAGATATCTAGGAATTGGTGTGTCTTTGTTTAATGCTTCTTTTATAGCACAATTAACAAAAAAAGGAACAGAAACCCCGAGACCAAGAGACAAAGGTTAATACCAAGTAAGTTTTAGGAAAGAGACAGAAAGAAAACAAAGGGCTTCTTAAAATAGTAAATAATCCTTCCTTTCTTTTATGTACATTTTCAGACGAACAAGCTGACATCACATCGGACAACCAACTATCCTAGAGGACATCTGACAACTTAATCACCACAACCCTACATCCCTACAAAGACATACTGGGCGAAGGCCTTCAACTTGCTGATTGCAAGTAGGGGGATCTCTGAACAGCTTAACTAGATGATAGGAGCTCTGATTAGATAGAGTTCGTGGCGAAGGGGGCTAGGGAGGTTAGGAAAGCTCACTCCTAAAACGGAATACTAATATCTTGGTGCTTGTTGCTTCGCAGGTCGACAGCAAGAACCAAAGTCTTCTCTTCAACGCCCAGTACCGGCCCTCCTCCCTAATTTCTAGTTTAAAATCTTGCTGTTAATATTTAATTCAGTAAGTTTTAGTTAGTGATTTGGGAAGTTGGTCCCTTGCGTCCCTGCGAAATCATCCACGTCTTCCAAGAGAACTTCGGTCAAGACAAGGTAAGGGACGACGTGGTTAGCTTTGACAGGTAGCTGTTGGGTGCGGTGGTGCTTGGTTGGTTTATTGAAGGTGAAATGGATGCAGCGGTGGTTGGTCCAGTGGAGTTCGGTGGTGTGGTCGAAGGTGACGTGGGTGCTTGTCAGAGAAGACGGGGTCCAGCATGTGGCCAGCAGCGTGGGTGGGTGCAGTGACGAGTTGTCTGAGGCTGAGGTTGTCGAGGTTGTCGATCAGGGTGGCGGAGTTGGCGTTGTTGTTGTTCTCGAGGTGGAAATTCAGGTCCCCGAGGAGGATGTAGTCCGTGGAGGCGAGTGCGTGGGTACTGGCGAGGTCGGCGATGGAGTCGCTGAATTGAGCTCGGGGTCCGGGGGTCTGTAGATGAGTGTTCCTCTCAGTGCAGTGTTGGGGTCGGTGTGGATCAGGAAGTGCAGGTGTTCAGTGGTGTTGAGGGTGTCGTCTGTGTGGGTGGTGACCTTGAGGGTGGACTTGTGGACGATGGCTATTCATCCTCCGATTCCGTTGGTGCAATTCCTGCAGGTGATCTTGTAGCCGTCCGGGATGGCTATGGCGATGTTGGGCGCCGAGGAGTAATTCCACCAGGTCTCAGTCAGGAAGGCCACGTCTGGGGCGGAGGTGTCGAGCAGATCCCTGAGCTTGACGGCTAGTTTGCATGCAGAGCGGGTGTTGAGGAGTATGCAGCGAAGGTGGTTGGGTCCAGTCCTAGGAGGTTTGGTGGTTCTGTCGCAGGTGAAGCTGCAGGTGTGGCAGGAGAAAGGTCCGTGAGTCCGTTTTGGGGCAGCTTGTAAGCAGGTGTGGTTTCGGCCGGCGTTCAGTGCGTAGAGGGTGCTGACATCGTAATGGAGTCTGGTGTTGTGGTGTTCGCGGGGTCCAGGGGTTTTGGTGCTGGGAGAGGTCCAGGTGCGGACGGGCGCAGACGGGCTTGACTTTGGTGCGCCAGCGGCGCGCCAGCAGTGCGGCCGCTGCACGGCATCCATAAGAGTCGAATAGGGAGGGAGGAGCAGCTAGGAGGCGGTATCGGGGTGGCCAATGGGGAGCAGGTGGGCAGGGCCACAGGGACGCAGCGGCGGGATGGAGCGGGAAAAAGTGGGAAAACAGGTGGGCAGCAGGGAGCAGGTACGAGGCAGCTGGCGGACGTGTGGTGGCGTAGGAGAGATGGTGTACATTTTACAGATGAAGGGAACAGAGTCTTCCTCATGAACTTTAGACTCTGCATCAGTACTTACTTATAAGTACTAAAATCTCCCAATAAACACAAGGGCTCTTTTTAGGGCCACCCAACATCTAAACACATAAACTTGATAAATATCTAAAAAATATTTTTATTTTTCTTGCTTAGGTATGTGCACGGCACGCCTTATGAATCAGGCATCATACGTCGTACGGTACGCGTACCGAACGCGTACAAACCAAAAGTTATAACAAATACAGGGAGGGGGGCTGTGTGGCCCCCCTCCTGTGGCTTCTTTTAACCCCGGGACCCCATCCCCTGGGGCTCTGCCTCATTTTTTTAGCCCCCCACAGGTATTTATTTTCAAAAAACAAGCCCCGGGGGTGGCGGTCCCTGGGGCCATGGGGGGGCCGTGAGCCCCCCAGCATACATATTGTTAAAGCCCCAGGGGTGGCGGTCCCCGGGGCAATAAATACATTGCCCCCGGGAATTGGCCCCCCCTGGGGGTAAAATAACAATGAAGTGGCCTTCATGTTTTTTTTGTTCCTTTTCAAGCCATACGCGATTTAAAAAAACAAACAAAAAAATGTTATGCCTTGAGGGTCCTTGTGGGACCCCCTGTGCAGGCCTAGGTGGTCACAGTGTTTCTACCCTGCCCCTTTTGCTTATTTTGCACACTTCTTTTTCAGTTTTCTTGTGCCTCGGTTCTACTGAGACACAAGATGGCTGCCAACACTTCCTGGTTTGGAGTGTTTTCAGACAGTTGACAGACACTTAGCATGCAGCTCATGCTCGTAATGGTACGCGTGTCGTCCTCGGACGGTACGCGTACAGTACTTGGTCCATAGATATATGTATGATTTTACTTTTGATTTTCTTAGGAACCACTGAACGGATTTACACCATTTAACAAAAAGCGTAATCTGCAAACCAAACTCTACCTTTTTGCCAAATTTGGTGTAATTCCGTTCAGCAGTTCGGGCTGTAGTCGTGTCTTAAAAGTCCCTATGGAAAATTGCATTGGGAAAACACGTTTTTGGACCCCCCTTTTTTCTCAGCCCCCACATAACAAATCACCCCGAAACTTTCAGGATAGGAGCAGAGCGCAGCGCCCGATCTTCTTGGAGAATTTCACGAAGATTCGTTGACCGGCGCCAAAGTTATTCCAAATAAAATGTTGCGGATTTCCTATGGAAACTAGGTCCTAACTATAACTACCTTCTGGCGACCGCCAATAGGTAATATATATATACACATATATATTACCTATTGGCGGTCGCCAGTAGGTAGTTATAGTTAGGACCTATTATCCATAGGAAAACTGCAATATTCTATTGGCAATAAGTTTGGCGTCAATTGATGAATCTTCTTGAAATTTTTCCAAACTTTTGGCCAGCTCAGTTCCGCTCCTTCCCTGAAAGTTTGGGGATGATTGGTCAAGCGGGGGCCAAGAAAAAAGGGGGCTCCCAGAACGTGTTTTCCCCATGCAATTTCCCTTAGGACTTTTAGCCATGGCTACAGCCCGAACGGCTGAACGGAATTACAGCAAATTTGGCAGAGAGGTAGTCCTCAGTTCCGGCTTGTGCCTTTTACTTATATGGTGTCAATCTATTCATTAGATCCTGAGAAAATTACGGTTAAAGTCATTTATATATCTATGGGCGCGCTGGATCAGTGGATTCTGCGGGGATTGACATCGTAGCATAAGCGCACTGTCTTGATCACGCGCTCAATGCTAATTGGCTGTCAAGCAGTTGTAAACATTTGAGACCAGGAACTGTTGGCAGCCATTTTGTGCCTCGGTAGAGAGGAGGCTGAGGAAGTCAGTGGAATATGTGTTCAAAATGGAGAAAGGGGGCAGGGTAGAAATTATTTTACCCTGTAGACCTGCTTAGGGGGTCCTAGAAGGACCCCCAGGACCCACATTTTTTTTTTAAAACCGGGATGCGTGTAGGGTGCGTGGACTGTGCCATAAAATAAATAAAATAAAAAGGAGGTTTTTTTAAATATTTTATCTCCGGGGGGTTAAATTCCGGGGGCAAAATTATTAGATTTTATGTGGGGCCCAGAGGGGACCCCCAGCCTTGGGGATCATCAGTGCCCGAGGCTAAAAAGAAAAAAATGGTGGGGGGAGGGGTCAAAGGTCATGAAAGCCATGGGGACCATCACCCGTAGGGGTTTATGTATTGTGGGAGGGGAACTACGTGGCTCCCCTCCTGGAGCACTCGAGGCCCCGTTACCCACCGGGGCTACAAAACAAAGTATGGCTAGGGAGGGGGGGCTGTAAGGTCTCCAAAGCACCGGGCACTAAAACTCCCCGGGGCTTTATGTATTGTGGGAGGGCCGGTTCCTGCAGTGTTCTGGAGTGTCCATCCTGCCCTCCCATAGCAAGGAAATCTGTTCTCTCTTTCAAAATCAAAATCAGATTGCTTTTCCACATGGGGAGTTGTATGTTAGTAGCTCGTGATGTGGAAAAGTAATGCCGAGTCCCAAACGCTTAGCAGTTGTGCATCAAAGGCGCTCGAGTCGCGCACCCTACAGATTATGAGTTGTGTATCCAGCACGTGCACACCAGGGGGCTGCACTGAGCGCTGAGCTGGGTGCGCGACTTGTAATTTTACCGTAAAAAAGTAGCCCATATCAGTAATTTCTAATATCTCCGGGGACCCTATCCTCCGGGTCTTATTAAAAATGTTGGGGACTGTGAGGGGAGCTACAATGCCCCCATGGTCCCGCCGCTTCCCACGTTCTTCGGGAGTCGGCTTTGCTTTTCTGCAAGGGGAGATGCTAACTTGTATGTGGAAATGCAATCTGCTTTTAATTTTGAAAGTGAGAACAGATTTCTCTGCTCTGTCTTTCGAAATGCAAACTAAGTCTGCTATGGGAGGGTGGGAGCCATGAGACTCACGCCCTCTCAACGCAAACAGCAGTGTCCCGGGGGTAGGCACCCCGGGACACTGCATGAGCCGGCAGATGGGCGTTGCGGTCTCCAGGGCTCTCATGGGCTGTAGGCATTGGGTCACTCAGTCTGTCTCTCACAATACACAAATTTCCGGGGTGGTGGTTCCCGGGGCTTGAGGGGGGTCGTTGAGGTCCACACACTTCTAATTTTGTAGGGGGGACCTTAGACGCGAAAGTGGTGCAAGGGGGTTGTAAATCTGGTACACAGTGTTTTGTTTTCGTTTGCTTTCCTTTTTGGTCTTGTAGAGGATCCAGGGTTAATATAACGGTTTTTGTACAGCCAGTACCTTTCAACTCTACCCTCAAACGGCTTTCTGCCTGTTACTATAGTAACAGTTCATGGAACACTTAAATGAGCACAGAGGTTAGAAGTTCACCACACTATGTTGGTAATGGAAAAAAGTTACTGTGCTGGAGTTTTTAAACTTTTCCATAGGAACCGTTAGTCGTAGGTATAGATTCTGGTAAAGATCTGGTAAAGAGTTAGCCTCAGAATTATACTTCAAATTATAAATATAATTTCTATTGGGGACCGCTTACCCCACCCAACCCCCCAAAAATAAAGACGTATATACTTTTTTTAAATCAACTTTTATTAAAACAATAAATAACCGCAAATCACAATACAATAAATAACTAGAAACATAACTTTAACAAAAGAATATAATAAACAAAATGTGATATGGAGTCCAATAGAAGTACGGTAGGTAATCTGCAGAACAAAAAAGAAAATTATTTTTTAAAATTAGATCGATGTGACTAATTGAGGTCAAACATTACAAGTCAAATTAACAGTTGAAGATATTTCCTTCTGTAACGTGTGCAGTGTGCCTGATACATTTCACTTGTCTTATAGACTTGCGTTCAAGCGGTGTCTGTATGGAAGAGCCTACTGCGTCAGATTTACATTACAGATCAACAGATCTTTAAAACGATTCAGAGATGAGACAGAATTAGGTGAGATATCAAGTCATTATGCAGGACAATATTCTTTAGGGCTTATTTACAAGACGCTTGCGCCAGTTTTGTGTTACTTTTCTCATGTTGAAAGTGACGCAAAAGTGGCGCAATGGGCTTGTAAATAAGGTCTTTCATTTCTAATGCATCGGAGGCATTGTATATCTAGGTCGCTCTGCTTACCTTGTGTAAACACTGTGGCCAACTGAGTTCACAACTTGAACTCAGCTTTGGTTGGTCACGGCAGAGTGGACAACAGCGTTCATAACTTTAAAAGAGAAAGAGAAATGATGTGAGAGGGAGAAAGAGAAAGAGATAGAAAACAATATTAAAACTGTGAGAGAGTGAAAGTTATAGATGGAGCAGTTAATAGTGGAGAAAACACTTGTAGCTCACCTTTTGCCTTGGTTGTGTGTCCAAGTATGTGCTGGTTCATAGTGCACCCTCCAGTTTAAATTCTGAAATATAGTATATAGAGTTAGTTATAGTATAGTACATTCAAAAGTGGCGTAAGGGGCTTGTAGATTTGCCTCTCAGACTGTTGTACTCTATCTATTGTCACTGCTCAGAGGTAATTGTACATTCCTACGCAGTAAAGCTGCTGCACACTACCCACTCTCTCCTTTCACAGATGACTTGTCGTTGCTTCAGAAAAAAGCTTTTTTGCTCACCTTGTGCCATTATATTTTGGCCACCACAAGTGTGGAAGGGTATGCTCAGACATGAGTCCCTTGCTCACTGCACCATCAGGATTCAAGCAAGCCGGGCCGAAGACGGCTGTAATGCCAGAAACCGGTCCCCGGAAGCTTGTTTCCTTTCCAGTGAAGAATTGGCTTGGTAGTTTGGTCTGCCCTGTTCCCATGATGCACTGGGCCAGGGACAGACTAATTTGCATATAGCCAGGTTCTGAACTGGGATGGTGCAGTGAGCTAAAAAACGGTGATGGATCAAGCCCTGATCTGTTGACTGGGTAGGAGTGTTCTGATTAACTCAGATACTCTGTCCATCACCACCCCCCTTTTTGAAATATTTTGGCCACCACAAGTGTGGAAGGGTATGCTCAGACATGAGTCCCTTGCTCACTGCACCATCAGGATTCAAGCAAGCCGGGCCGAAGACGGCTGTAATGCCAGAAACCGGTACCCAGAAGCTTGTTTCCTTTCCAGTGAAGAATTGGCTTGGTAGTTTGGTCTGCCCTGTTCCCATGATGCACTGGGCCAGGGACAGACTAATTTGCATATAGCCAGGTTCTGAACTGGGATGGTGCAGTGAGCTAAAAAACGGTGATGGATCAAGCCCTGATCTGTTGACTGGGTAGGAGTGTTCTGATTAACTCAGATACTCTGTCCATCACCACCCCCCTTTTTGAAACACCTTGTGCCATTGGCATGATTCAAAGAGGGTGCACCACGTGTTGTAGCAGCCTTCTCAAACGGTGTTACGATGGCCACGCATCCTCGCAGAATACTCGAACGTTGAGTTTTAGAGGTGTTGGGGGGAAACCAATTTGTGAAACACAACCTGTAAGATAAAAAGGACGTTAACATTGTGTGTAATTTTTTTATCAAAGGAGAGAAGAAGTGAGAGAGTGACTTCAAAGAATATTTTCAGCTCAACTTTCTGTCACCAGTTTGTTTTTCACCACGTGCTGGGACATAATGCACCCTGAGGCTCCACATCAAAAGATAGTAAAATAAAGATGTTATGTTTGGTAATTGTTACTATCTTAATGTGGAGTTGAATAACATCGGCTTTTCACACACGTTCCCTCTCACATTTAAAAAACTATTTGTATAGTTTATATTCCGGACGTTTGAGCGATTATAAAAATGTTCCTGCTATTGAAAAAAAAATGTACATGTGATTTGATACACTATATAGGACTGCGTTTGTCTAAATCGATGCATCACTTTTTCGTATCCAGTCTGCTGCAGTCCATCGACTCCCTCTGATGCGCACCCAGGCCTCACTACTCACCTTTTCGTGGACAGGACACCTTCTGCATCATGTAGTCCTGATCTGCCACTAAGAAGTCTCATATATGGTGCCGAGTGTTGATATCGGTATGGCTAATGACATGATCGTGCTCCCATCATCATCGCAGGTTCCTCACCCGCTCAGTGCTTCTGATACCACTAACTCAGAGGCCACACACGTAGTGGTGGGCCCCCTACTCGGTGGTTCGGGCCTACATGAGGCGTTTGAATCACTAGGATGGGCCATCACAGCGCTTGGGATGGGAGCAACTCTAAAATGGCATAGAGCACGTGCGCCCCACCTTTTTTATTGGTAGGGTCAAGTGTGTTGTGACGCAGGTGCTGGATGGGTGTGGTGTGGGTGTATACCAGCCATGAGGGAGTGTGGGTGTAGCATTCTGACAACTAGATCTGGAACTAAGAAAGCACTCCAATTAAATATGGGCAATGTTTTGTTGTTATGTTTTCCTGGAAGCATAAGTGGAGTGGGCTGACCTGACATATGCCAGTGCTGCGTGAGGCTCTGAACCATGATTCTGGAGCTATGGGCGCGGTCCCGTCGAGAGCTATATGATAAATCAAGTGATTTGGGTGTCCTTTTTGTAGTGCTGACGTCACCCGGGTCTTAAAAAGACATGTGTCATTATATCTGTAAAGTCCCACAACTTGGCCAATATGGAAGGTAAGGGGTATCACTGACTCTATATTCGTTCATAGTTGCATACATAAAAGATGGTGGACATGACGCATTTCTGCGATTATGAATCTTTGTTGTACATTCAGTGGAGTGTTGTAGCTGTAGTCATACAGGGCTGTGAAAAGTTTAATTTGCAGTTTTTGGCACATGAAGGGCAGCTAATATATATATACATATGTGGTTATTCAGGTACACTGTAGAACTTGGTGCTGGAAATCAGTGTTCGAGCCTCGGAGATGCGCCCACATTCTGTTATTATAGAGTAATGATGTAATGTACGCATGCCTGAAAATGTATTAGTTTTGGGTTGATTTTGCACTATATAAATATGCAAAAAAATTAAATTAAAAAAAGGAGGAATAGCCTACACTTACTGTCACAGGTAAGATTGTTGCATACGCTATTTATAGCACAATATAATGTGGTAGGGCGGAGGAGCAGCATTTTACAAACACAATAAATACACAAACAAAGATAGATAGTTGCAGGTGGTACGGGCACGTGTGCTCAACTCCATTTTATTACGTTGTTGTTGGTAAGACGTAGAATAGTAATCATGATATCATATACAGATATTTAATCATGAACGGTTTATGACTTCTGCTGTACAAAGGTAGGAGCATTGTCAAATAATACACAGAAGATTCTATCGTAAAGAGTTCATGAGTTGTAGTGCACTGAGGTAGGGGCGGTTGGTGTGGAGCCTGCGATGATGCGTGGTCCAGGCAGACCGCAGTGGTAAAAATTTATTTTGACTATTGAATTTTGCCTTAACAAGGGCACGTGGCGATTATTTATGGTGTACTGAGTTAGTGGTACATTTGGTGTTTATCTGTACTCACCCTGCGATGGTGAGTGGTCTGAACGGGCTGCCCTGAAATCATTCTCTGTTGTATACTAGAGTATATTAACTTTGAGGGGGAAAAAAACTAGCATCAATGGTTATCAATTGGTGTGAAAACTAGTTGAACTGATTGCTCCTCATAACAAATTACACGATTCCTCTTCACGCAGTGGATTGTAACTTTCATAAATTGGGGACGTATGTCTGGTGGCAATGTTGAAGGTGATACCCCAGAAGTACTTGGTATTGCTGGTGGTGGAGGTACATTTTGGCACAATCTTGTACATTGTTTGTCATCATAGTTCACATGATGCAGCTATTGAAGGTGCTTGCACATACTAGCAGTGCAACAGCACTGTTTTATTCTCTGCTTTAAATAAATCGAGGCTGAATTTAATGTTGTCTGTAGTGTAGATGAAAAGGCAAATTCAAGTTGACAACCCTACTGTGCACAGTGTACATAGAAGCTAGTAGTTAGTACAGTTATATAGCAATGTTGTTTTCACTTATTTTAACAAAATCTGAATACATACAGTATAATTGTCTCTGCATTAAATAAATCAAGGTTGAATTTCCTAATGTCAATAGTGTAGATGCAAAGGTGAATTTAAGTTGTATACCCTGCTGTCTGCAGTGTAGATCTTAGGGTGGAGTGCATCATCAGCAATCATAGTAGAAGTGGAAGATCGAACATGTATGCAGCGTGCATTTTATTATTCATCTAAATGTATAAGTGATATAAATGCGTTTTTCAAGGAAGCATAATAAAGGGATATTGTTGTAGGGTTTGATAGGTGTTATACTTAGTTTGGTTTCTACTGAGTTAGTGGTATCTAAAACAAGAAGGTTCTGTGGAGCCTGGGAAGATGCGTGGTCCGGGCACAGAGTTACTAGTATCTTTGGTGCTTAGCGAGTACATATTCTGCGATGATGCGTGGTCTGGGGGGCTAGAGGGGCACAATAATTGGAGTAATGTCTTTTGTCGATTGGATTCTGCATGAATTCCACTTAAAAGTGATAGTATGCCTCATTGCTGACATAATAATAATAATAATCCACATTTATAAAGCGCACAATCACCCGTAAGGGTCTCTAGGCGCTGGGGGCCGTCGGGAAGATTAAGCAAGCTATTGCCCTGAGTCACATGGTGCTGGGCTAACCTGCCACCGGAGCCGGGGATCGAACCGTGATCCCCAGATTCCAGCGTCAGTCGCCCTGGCCGCGGCGCCACACCTCTCCCACACATAAAACCATTCACTCTTCTTTCCGATGATTTATGGTGTGCTAAGTTAGTTGTATCTTTGGCGCTGAGCTTGTACGTACCCTGTGATAATGCGTAATGCAGCGGGCTGTACTGGGAGCAATGTTTTTTGCCTAGTGAATTCTACTTTAATAAGGCTACGGGGAAATGACTTGTGGTGCAGTGATTTAGTAGTACCGAAAGAACTCAGCGTGTGTGTACCCTGCGATGATTCGTGGTTCGGGGGGTTGCAGTGGTATAATGTCTCTTGTCTACTGGAATGCGTGATGTACAATCGTCATTCTATCTGAAAAAATCTGAACACATACAATACAATTGTCTCTGCATTACATGAATCAAGGTTGAATTCCTTATTGTCCGTAGTATACATGCAAAGGTGGCTTCAAGTTGTGAACCCTGCTGTCTGCAGAGTACATCAAAGGCTGTAGTTGACACAGACATTGAGGAATGCTTTTTTGGTTACATACTTTAACAAAATCTGACGACACAGTACTATTTTTCTGCCTTAAATAAATCGATACTTAATTTTATGTTGTCTGTAGTGCTTGGGCACCACTGGTATAGAGCGCTAAACTCTTTTGATCGCTGTGTACATTTGAAAACAGAACTCACCACAGTCATTGAGGAATGTTTTTTGTGGCATCCTTTAACAAAATAATCTTTCCCTTATATAAATCAAGGATATCATGAATGCTGTCCATAGTGTAGATGGTAATCTGAATTCAAGTTGTGAACCCTGTTGTACGCAGTGTAGATTTAAGGCAGTAGTCGACACAATGATCGAAGAATGCTATTTTGTCACAGAATCTGAAGACACAGTACAATTGTCTCTGCCTTAAATAAAGCAAGACTGGATTCAATGATGTCCGTAGTGTTGATGCAAGCAAAGCTGAATTCAAGTTGTGAAACCTGTTGTACGCAGTGTAGATTGAAGGCAGTAGTCGACACAAAGGTCGATGAATGCTATTTTGTCACAGTTAACAGAATCTGAGGACACAGTACAATTGTCTCTGCCTTAAATAAAGCAAGGCTGGATTCAATGCTGTCCGTAGTGTTGATGCAGAGCTGAATTCAACTGGTATCTAGTTGTCAACTCTACTGACCGCAGAATAGATTCACGGCAGTTCTCAGTACAGATACTGAAGACAAATTTAGATCCAAAGTTGAATTCAAGTTGTGAACCCTGCTGTCCGCAGTGTCGATGGAAACCACTAGTCGATACAGACATAAGTCTGCGGTGCTGTGGCGCTGAGTTTGCAATTGGCCTGTATCAAGGAAGCATGCGGTCATGGCGGCAGCCACGTGGCAGGGTGGGGACCTTCGCTGCGCCGCAGTCTCTTCTCTTTGCAGAAGTGAACCACACCCAAGGCATAGCCTAATTATTTATAGTCATACGTTGACGTTGTTTACGTTGGACTAGCCTACCCCGCTTCTGTTTCAAAGGGGGGGTGAACAAAGCTACATGACCGAAATATTCCCCAGTGTCGGAGATAATATGGTTGTGTCCACTATTCAGTACACTACACGTATCAATGGTATATCTGCACACTGAAAAGTTTTTGATTTCTATAGTGAATTGTGTACAGTATTTCACCGGTAGTCTTAGCGTTGTGTACATTATTGTTGATATTCGAGTTATTTCCCTTATACATACTTGATTGTCACATCTCTGTAGATTAAGCTAGTGTGCTATTGAGGAGATATATTATTTTGGAAAGGGTCGTTGTCCTGTTTTGCGCTGCCTCTGAGGTAGTAGGAAGGAGAGGTCCGTGGGGGTGGTTATAGTGGTAATGGCGCTGATTATTGTGATTTTGTTGGGTGTCCCAAGAGTATAATTACAATCTCTAACACATATTGGTCTTTAAACATGGGTGTGAGTTCGATGTAATTCACGTAGTACATGTTCGACGTTCTTACAGTAGTTAAATGTTGATGTTAATTTGTTAGTGATAAGTGGAACTATTGCCTGATGTTTTACGTAGCATTGCAGATTTGGTATCTGTTTGAAAAATGGGGAAGTGGTCAACATAATAAGTAGAAATTGTCATTTAAAAAACCTTTGAAATTCACTGAAAAAACCATAGGTTTCAAGCAAGTTATAGTTAGGAATTATCATTTAAAAAACCTTTGAAATTCACTGAAAAAAAACATAGGTTTCAGGCAGGTTATAGTTAGGAATTAGCATTTAAAAAACCTTAGAAATTCACTGAAAAAACAATAGGTTTTAGGAATGTTATAGTTAGCTGGACATTTCACTCATACAAAACCATTGAAATTCCTGTTATAGTTAGTTGTACTAACAGTAACTCTTGCGCCTGCAATCCACTGATGATGATGTCACATATTACATCATTCATGACATGGACAGTGACATCACTGATGACATCACTGATGAGATCTCAAATGACATCACTGATAACATCACTGATTACATCATCCACGTGACAATCAGATACACCTCATCATACACTACTATAATCTTTCATCACTCACTGTAAAATATAGAGTACCATATTTGAATCCATTGACACACTAATACAAGTATCTAAACCCCCACTCAGTCATTCTTAGTTCCACACAAACATGTAATCAATTATCTATAGATTCAACTCATACATGCTGTCAATGAGAAGTGTGGCTCAGGGGTTAGAGGCAGCAGACCCGGAAGCTGAGATCGGTCCTGGACCAGGGTTCAATTCCCCGCCTCGGCGGGGTCTTGGGCTAAAAATTCCACGGACTCGATAATTCTCGCCCCGGTGCCTCCTCGACTCACGGGTTCACACTCTGCGACTCTGGGCAATAGCTTGCTTAATCTCCACAACGGCCCCTCGCGGCGGGATGCCTGACTTTCACCTTGTGGATACCCTGCTATCTCACAGGGGAATACCAGGAAGGGTTCCCTAAGCAAGCGCCGGGAAACCCACTGCGGGTAGCTGTGCGCTGTATAAGCTCAACTACATTTACATACATTTACAATGATCAATAGAACACTATGAAATATACTTATACACCTATATTGACATTACACACCAGCACACATCCTATTTAATTATGCAGTCATCCTGCTCACTTATGCAAACAATGGATCATACTTATATTTACTGAGCTACACACTTATACAAACACCACTTCATTTAATCATAAAGATAGTAACTCATACTTAGTGTGTTATACAATTACTATTACAAGTATACAGTTATCCATACAGTCACTCATGCAATCACTGAGTCTTATGTATACTTATTTATATACAACAAATGTCACATACACAGCCTTTTATTATTCTAGTTTGTTGGACATGTACCATTGAGAGATATATTTGCTCATCAGCACATCCATATACATATTCACTCAAACAAACAGGTATTATAACATGTAGTCTTAACATCATATACCTACTGAATCAACTATTGACACATCTTTGGGCAGTCACAAACCCCCCAAACCGAACCACACACAGATTCACTCTCCCATACAAATAATCAGTTAACTAACTAAAAACTAATATAGACTTTCAAGTAGCTGTTAACTAACTGGTGCAGCAGATTACACAACAACTGAGAAAGTAATACAGATATTCACACAGTTTAGTCACTATTCAATATATTTAGTGAGACACTATAAATTAGTCAAGTAAATAGTCAATCGAACTGCTACTAAATCGTCCTTTTAGACACTTATACATCCATTCATTCTTCAATGCCGATTGCTATATGTATAATACATATTTAAATATGGAACCAAACCACATTCACTTGATGATGTCATCAGTGATGTTTTCAGTGATGCCATTTGAGATGTCATCAGTGATGTCACTGATCATGTCATGAATGATGTAATATGTGACATCATCACCAGTGGATTGCGGACGCGAGAGTTACAGTTAGTACAACTAACTATGACAGAGGAAATTCAATCCTTTTGTATGAGTGAAATGTCCAGCTAACTATAACATTCCTAAAACTTTTGGTTTTTTTCAGTGAATTTCTATGGGTTTTTTAAATGCTAATTCATAACTATAACCTGTCTGAAACCTATGTTTTTTTTCAGTGAATTTCAAAGGTTTTTTAAATGATAATTCCTAACTATAACTTGCTTGAAACCTATGTTTTTTTCAGTGAATTTCAAAGGTTTTTTTAAATGACAATATGACAATTTCTACTTATTATGTTGACCACTTCCCCATATTTTCAACCTATGGTATTTTCAGTGAATATATATATAATCCCTCGACTCTTTGATTTGCCAAATAAACATCTTTTGGAAGAACTACGGGCTTGTCTGGATTCTTGTACCTGAATATATATATATATATATATATATATATATATATATATATATATATATATATATATATATATATATATATATATATATATATATATATATATATATATATATACGAATCTTTATTTGTTTTTACAATATAATCATAAAAGAAAATCTGATTACAAACTGGTAAAACCACAACACAAATATATATGATAAAAACCAGCATAATAGCAATGTTTATAGATACTAAAAATTCTCCAACATACTGCCCCCTACAGTGCAAATATTTACATTACATTAGAAAGAGTTCATAATCTTATTCCAATATAAGGCACACCGCACCTTTAAAAAAAAAAGTGGAGACAGCCAGCATTACTACATGATCAGGTAATAACTTTAAGAATAACAAGCGTTTGCAATGCAATAGGTTTTGCATTTGCGAGAGTTTAAGCTATTGGCATTGTAAATGACAATGCCTTTCATATTATGTTTCAAAAACCAACACATAAATAAAAGGCAGTATTATTTTAAAAGCCAATAGCTCAGACTCTCGCAAATGCGAGACCTATTGCATTGCAAATGCTTGTTATATTTGCAAATTCAATGCTGGAACTTGCAGGACTGGAGTTTGGACGAGTGGAGCCTATATGGATACTCTTGACCAAAGGTCTTACCGACTCAATAACACAACTTTGTCTCTACTTCTGATAAATCTTAAACAATGTATAGTATACATTATTCAGAATTTTAAATTCTGCCAAATAAAATATTAATTAATCTTCATGTTAAACTTTAAACAATTTGTAATAAGGAAGATGGCTATGGGTTCTTAGTATTCATGCAAGTTGCAGAATATTTAAAGTTCTTAGTATTGAACTGTTATTCTTGTTGCTGCTGTGTATGAAACACAACAAAAAAGGAATGCATAGGATTGCCCTAAGTGCCTTGCCATAAAATTCAAAGCAGCCATTGCATATTGATAAATGTAGTGGTGTAGTAAAATATAAATAGTCGAACCGTTTGTCAGCAAAGAAAGATGAGAGGAACTATTGTTTCCAGTAGTAGGTGACGTTTTGGAGGCTATTTCATTTTTTAAATATTCCCTTTGCCCTAAAAGCCCACTTTTTGTTGCAGGCGACATTCCAGAAGGTTTGATACATCAGACAAGCTCTCAATGTATATGTTGGAACATGTGTAAAATGCAATCCTAACTGAAAACAGTGTAATGCACATAGTATTGGAAAGGAAAAAGTTCTAGACCACAAACTTTGACAGGAAACAATTCTGGATTGGATACAATGGGTATGTTTTGTTTGCTAGAGGAACTGTGTGCTGTTAATTGGTGACTGATGGGGTGCCCCTTTGAAGATCCAAGCCTTTAGCACGTCCCCTGGTGATGTCATATATTTTAGTGTATTAATGCCATGGCCTTTGTGTTGCATTGGTCTTCTGAAATGGTGTATTTTGTATCCACATAGTCTAATGCACCTGTCATTAATATGTTCTAGGTAAGAAAGCAGGACCCGGAGAGGCAGTCAAAGCAGGTCTATCTAGGCGAAAGTGAAATGCCATATTTCTAATGTACGTTCATGAATCATGTGGTTGCAGGCATAGTTTACTTTCATGGGGTTAAAGTGTCAGCATGGCTTCTGACAGACACAGCTTTGCCACTGTCCAGGTCAGAGATGACAAGGCTTGAAGAACAATTTGAAGGTCAGGACAGAGAGCTAGTGTTTAGTTCTATGTAAATGTGAAAACTATACCTGGGTTCTGAGGTTTCTCATTGACATGTGTTTTGAGGTGGATGTTACTGTCAAATGTGATTCTGAGTAATTTATTGTATGTGGAGAGGTGGTGAGTCAATACGTTTAGAGAGCCAATTCTGGATCTGAACATGCCAGATGTTGTTGGTAAACCAAACTAATTTTTAGCTGTGCTCAGATTAAGATAGCCTTGAAATCTTGGTTTAGTGGTAGAATGGTTGATGTCCTTGATTATAGAGACTTTTATATAGAGTAGTGTTTCTTTGCCATGTTGGTTGATCTTGACTCCATGGTTATCAAGGAGGAATCTGTGAGGCTCCATGTACATTTTGAAGAGGATCGGAGAGAGGGGTAGCTCTGAGGCATTTCATAATTGGCCGACAGATGCTGATATTAGATGTTGCCCACCTAAACATGCTGATGTTGGTTCAATGTATTTGAAAAGTACCATTGAAGTACAATGTCAGATAAACTGATCATACGCTTGATCTCCTATTTACTAACTCTCCTAATGTCTCGACAGCCAACCTTATTCCACTACTGTGGACCGACCACTATCTGATGAAATTTGTCATAAATAGCTACAGACCAGAAATGACAAGAAATAAAAATAAAAAATCTTGTAGAAATATGAAAAAGATCACTTTAGCCGCCTTCTCTGAGAATTTTGTGGCAGACCAAACCGATCCGAAGGATAATGTTAATCTTGCAGCTATACATTTAGAATCCGCCGTCAGTAAAGCACTGGATAAAATCGCCCCTCTGCGAATGGTCCAATGCAGGGAAAAAATCTCTCCCTGGTTTACTGACCAACTTAAAAACCTTAAAACCTCAACAAGAAATGCCTAGAAAATTTGGCGGAAAACAAAAAATCCAAATGATCGTAAAACCTATCAAATACTGCACACTAAATATATGAGGGAAATAAAAACAGCAAAAAGAACACATCTAGCTGAACGAATATCCAAAGCTGAGAACTCGTCTAAGGAGCTTCACCACATTTTAAAGGAATTCACCTCCTTTAAAAGCCCACAATCAACCCCAAAAACTGAAGAATGGACGGAAGAACTTTCTAAATTCTTAGATGATAAAATCACAAACATATGCAAATCTTTTGAACTAGAAAATACATCCCCTCAATATTTACAACAAGACCCATACGTTAAAGAATCTGTATATACAAATGACTCTTACCCGAGATGGGCCACTTTCGATCTGTTGGACAATGAAAAAACGATGTGAATGAGACGGAAAATTAAATCAGGCTCCCCCAGTGACCAACTAACCTCCAAACTATTTGCCATCCTTGCCCCAGCACTAGTAGACCCTCTTTCTGGCCTTTTAAACAAATCCCTGAAAGAAGCAGAATTCCCAAAAATTTGGAAGGCAGCAAGAGTCAAACCCTTGCTAAAAAAAAACGGCGCCGATGCAAATGCTTTTCTAAACTATCGCCCTATCTCCTAGCTGCCATACTCAGGAAAAATGTTGGAAGCATTTGTAAACGAACAACTGGTAAACTACTTGGAGACAAACAACTTACTCGACCCTTCACAGTCAGGTTTCCGTGCTGCCCACAGCACGGAAACAGCACTGATCGAAGTTGTCGACAACATTAGGCTTGCTTTGGACGAACGTAAATCCTCTATTCTTGTCCTTTTGGACTTGTCGGGTGCCTTTGACACCATCTCCCACCAGATCTTGATCAGAAGACTGTTGGAGTGTGGTGTCAGTGGGCAGGTTTTAAAATGGTTCATCAGCTACTTGACTAACCGAACAACCACACTGCAGGTAGACAATACTCTGGCTAGCACTCGGCCCGTTACAAGAGGTGTGCCTCAGGGCTCTATCTTGAGCCCCTCACTTTTTAATATTTATAAGGCTCCCTGGCCAACGTGATCAGAGTATTTGGGTTCGACGTGTTATCCTACGCGGATGATACGCAAATACTGGTCACACTTGGCCCTGACGTAAACGACACTAAAAGGCGTTTTAAAATGTGCATGGTAGAGGTAAAAAATTGGATGGGCCAAAATCATCTCCAGCTGAATGGCACCAAATCTGAAGTCATGCTATTTGGGCGAGCAAATGAACACTGGACTCAAGATTGGTGGCCTTCAGAATTAGGGGAGTGTCCCGCTCCAAAGGAATCAGTCCGCAATCTAGGGTTCCGCATGGACAACAAATTGTCCATGAGAGACCAAGTGAACCATACAGTGGGCACCTGTTTCGGAATTATGCGGAGTCTACGTAAGGTTTTTAAATGGATACCAACCGAAACTCGCAGAATTCTGGTCCAGGGCCTCATTGTAAACAGGCTTGATTATGGCAATTCACTGTTTCTCGCCATAAACGAGTGCCATACCAGGAAACTGCAGGTCGTACAAAACACGGCCGCCCCTCTGATTCTAGGCCTACCCAGACGATCCCCCTCTTTACCATGCCTGAAAACCCTACACTGGCTCCCTGTTAACAAAAGAACTATTTTCAAGACCATGTGCCTGGTTCATAAACACATGTACGGCAGAGGACCAAAATACTGGACCCAGAAATTGACATGGTACATACCTGGTCGACAGCTGAGATCAAGTACTAAATCACAGCTCACGCCGCTCAGAGTTCAAACGGCCAGAAATGGTGGTCGTGCCTTTTCCTTCAGGGCACCATCCCTATGGAACGAACTTCCCTCTAGTTTACGTACAACAACTGAACACACGATCTTCCGTAAAAAACTGAAAACATGGCTCTTCTGCTAGTTCCATCCTCCGGCTCATTCTCCCACTCCAGGATCGTCCGCATGCGCCATGAGACTCCTTTTGGGATGTGATATGTTGCGCAATACAAGTATCCAGACTAGACTAGACATAGAGTCTTCCAGGATTTTGAACAGACTTGTAGATCCATGTTACTAAATGCTACAGAGTGGTTGAGTAGGGCCAGGAGGATTTTGATGCGGAGGTATTTGTCTATGACATGGAAGCTGTGATCTATTTCTGATTTGGTTTTGTGGTTGGTTATTAATTGTCTTCCTAATTAAAAAGTAATGCAGTGAGTCTGTAGGCAGCTGGAAGGAGGTTATGTTTGGCCTGCATCACAAGGATGCCTCAGAGAATGTAATAGTGATATCAGTTTTGAAACAGGATGTTTCCTTTGAAACCAACTTACATCAATAAAATCAATTTTCGGAAACAGAAATTGCATTATTATTTTTTCCAAGAGTCAGTATTTTCTAGTTTGGTTTTGCTTAGATAACAACAACTTACCTGATTTACTTCACTTTTAATAAGTGACTAATTTGAAAAAGAAAAAGTGGCAGGGCCCAAAGTTTTTCTCAGAAGTCTAGCACTGGTGCTGTAAAATGTTGGAATCTCAAAATGCCAGGGTTTCATATTCCTGATTCCACCTCATGCCTCTTTAATCCACCCCCAGACATTCACTGCCATTTTATCTAACTCTTGCAGGTTCCAGCTTCCTCCCTTTGTCACAACATGCTATCAGTGGCAATAAGTTTGCACCTTTCAAATGGCCAAAATCCCTTGCATCCACAGACCCAGAATGGGAGGAAGACCCTTCTCCTACATCACCACCAAGACCTGGAACGAACTCCTCCTCAGCATCAGATGTACTCCCACTCTGCAAGCATTCAGGAAGAGACTCAAGACCTGCCTCTTCGGATGAGCCAGAGCTGCTCGTAATCCCACCCCCAGCGCCTTGAGACCCTTGCGAGTTAGTAATGCGCTTTACAAACCCCTGATTGATTGATTCAAGTGGCCAATGAGTGGGTCGGGAGATGACGAGGCATTATCAGCTGAACGTCAAGAATAAACGACCAATTAGGATGGTTTTGCCCATGGAAGGTCCAACATCAACACAAACATCATTCTTATTCTATGTCTTCACTTAGTTGGGTTCAAATTTGGGTGAGAAAATAATCAATGATTGATATAACAACGTTCAAAATTGTAGTTTTATTAAGAAAGGTTAGAAAATAGCTTTTTGAAAATGCATTATGTGATTATACTATCTAATATTCTCAAATGGGAAATTCACTAATGCGTATTTGAGTGTTTAAAAAAGGTCTCCTGAATCACTACTTTATGAACTCTCAATTGTAATTAACTCAGGTATCCAGATGTGCATGCTCGCTGGGAGAGACTGAAGGGACAGCACATACTGGGGGGCCCTCTCAGCCTCATGCCTGTAACCTCTGGGTCAGCCCTCTGCACAGAAGGATCCTCAGAGCAGCTTGGCTGGCCAGCCTTGTTCAACTGGAAACCCATGAGCAGCAGCACTGAGGTAAGTAAGTCAAAACATAGAAGAATCCACGGCTGCATCTGTGGATTGCAAGTGTGGTTGTGTAATGTCTCCTGTACGGATTGTAAATGCTCTGGCACCAGGCGTGCTATTACAAGGCTGAAGAGTCTTCACACCATGTATGATAAGTAAGAAATCACCAGGCACAATAAATACCGGCAGAACCAGTTTTTCTCGCTATTTTGTGCTCAGAGCCAAACAAAGGTAACTGCAGCTCCATGCTGAATAGTCTGCTGTGTGATATTGTATATAGCTCATTGTATTAATCACTGGAAGACCCACTAGAAAGTAGAGGCACTGTCACATATCAGATGAAAATACGCAGTGGAATGTCAGAGCAGTAACTGTTTTAGTTTGTTAGGAGTTGAACACGTTTCCAGCTAGGAAACTAAATATCTGAACAAAATGTTTGGTAGCTCTCATTGTTCACAGTGTATTACGTGTCTTTATTCCTGTAATATGTTGTGACAGAAGTCTTGTTTCAGTTAAATCACAGTACCTTATATTTAGCAGTTGGGAACTATTCCATTTCAGCAGATGGCTCTTCCATTGAAATCAGTATCTTTAAGCCTGCCTTCACCTTGCAGTGCAATTTATGTTCTTATTTCCCCATCAAAAGACAGTCGATTACATCAATAAATTCTGTTATAATCCGAGTTTCTGTATAAAAGTGCAATTTGTGTTGCGTGGTGGGCAGATGTCAAATCCTTGACAAGGAGAAGGTTTTTTGCAGCACATTCCCAAGATTTTGTCTTAATATTGAATTGGAAGAATGTTCATGGGCGTAATGACAAGAGGTGATGGTGCATATTAAATGGTTTTGATGTATTCCAGTTTGAGTTGTAACAAATTAATAACATCATTATGCATATAAACTGATGCGAGTCTGTATTTGCAAAACATAACTATGATGAGCTGTTGCACACAATAATATCACTTACACTACTGGTGTAAGAACTGTTCATCCACTAATTGATCATCAACAGGATAGAAGCATTTACTCCCCAATGACTGAGAAAATCCAACAACCACCACTAATGAATATTTGTCAGAGCAAGAAAACCAAGACATAGGGGGTGAGTTACAGTTTGGCTGACAGGGTATTTTGTCACAAATGTGGCGGACTTCTCTGTCCACCAATCTGGTGGTCCACCCCTACTGTATAGAGTCTGGAGAGCCAAAAACCTTCCTTTAAAGGAGGCCCCATTGGCTCAGTTGTCGGAAAGCACTACCTGACAGCCGAAGGAGTAGGGGTCGTGAAAGAAATGTCATTACACCGTACGCGCTATGTAGGGTGGACGGTGTGATGTCCTTTTTTTCTGTCCATCCATCTGGTGGTGAGGGACAGAACACAACAAATAATGATCCCCGCACCCAGGAAACAATGTCCTGTGGTGTGAGTTTTTTTTTCAATAAGACACTAATTGGTGTTTGTTTTTGAAATCTAAAAAGTTTTGTTAACAGCCATTAAAACTGACTGTGACAGTTCCTGTCAATCTACAGAGGCGCTCAGTGATCTCTAAATTATCTAAATGGTAAGCTGTCAAGATGAGAACCTAATGTCCTCTGGCCCCAAGGCGGATGGAGTACCTTTTCAAAACTCTATTTCTGGACCATAGTTCAGACAGAAAAGAATATTTTCAGGTAAAACATGCATGTTAAGTTCTGTATACTAAAATCACCTGAAAATTGGACTTTGAAATCTTGAAAGAAGGGCAATTCTTGTTACTGCAAATTTGAACACAATCAAAAACATTTTTGATTCATAAGTGCCTTATTTAGAGTTTGGCAGATGGGTAGTCAATTACAAACGTGACAGGTATTCTGTCCATCTTATTACAAGTGCATTATATCTTAGATCTTTGTGACGGAGTAACTGTGTGTCAAACTGTAAATCAGGGTCCAAATTTCATCAAATGTCTTTACATTCAAGAAACAAAGCCAGTTACCCAACACAGTAAACATTAGATAAACATTGTTACAGCCGATACTGTACCTATTACTCACCCAAATAAATATGTCATTGATGTAGGTTCAAGTCCCAGAGGCAACCCAAAAAATAGTTTTTCTTTTCTACTACCTAACCTGCTTCTCAGTCACCTCTCTGCAAGGATGAACCATACAGGTGAGCCTTGCCCGCCCACTGACCTGCCATCAACAGGCATACGGGACATAGTTCAGGGATCATGGACTGGAGAAGTGGGTTGTAAGTACTGGGATGAAAGGAGGGTAATCATAGTTATCAAGATTACAGGTAACAACATTCACTTATCATCCCTTCCCGATCCATTTAGGATACCACAGAATCAAGTCCGCGACCCGGCCTGTAACAATCACATAAGACCACAAAGCAATGCAAGGCACAGAAGGGAGCATAGCTGGGCACAGACTGGACCACAGCACCATATCCCAGAGACACAGATTACACCCAAAGCCAGCACCACAGTAGCCAAAAGGAAGCCCTTGTCTGAGGCATACTCAGGCCCACCACAGGGCCTGCTAAACCCCAAGAATCAACGTGAAAGGAGAAACATCACACCAGGGGCACAGGATCATAGACTTATAGAGGTGTAGAGAACATCTCAGATAAACACACAACAAAATCTAAGCCTTGCTATACCATAAGGAGGGAACAGAAGGGGTGCCACAACAGTGGTAAACCAGAGTTCATGGCTGGGCTAATAACTATATCAAGAATCAGACAGTAATGGAGCCAAGAGCCATAGACCTACATGGCAGGCAAAGTCAGTTGGACTTTCTTGAGGGTAACGTGGTGTCAGCTGTCGCCTCGATTCGCTCATCAATTCTATTCTGGGTGTTGCTTCCCCTTTCGTTGACAGGTCAGGTGGCGATCTCCAAGATGATCATCATACCCCGTCTCCTCCATTATTTTGTGAACCTTCCCCTTTCCCTACCTCGTTTCTTAGTTTGGGATCTTCGTGCCCTTCTGTGGGATTTCTATTGGCATGGGTCACGCATATGGGTGGCCCTTGCAAAACCTCAGCTGGGGTCAGGGCACCCAAATTCCAACATTATTACTTGACAGCCCAGTTCTAGTACCTCACCTGCTAGTTGGCAGTTTGCTACTTGGAGGATAGGGGGATAATCAGTCCACCCCTTTCAAGAATACTCCTTCTCCACCTTCTCCACTCACAAGTGCGAGCCCAACCACCCCCCCCCCCTACGATTTGCCTCTAATCCAGTGGATCGCACTCATGTGCTTGAAGAGCATTCTTTGCCTCATCAGGCACATTTCACAGTACGCCCCAGCAGTCTGGCTTTTGGATTCGATGCTCTCGGGCCACCTCACTGATGGCCACCTCCAACAGTCGGAGCAAGATGGTGTCTCCTGCATGGGTGACCAATGGGCCCCTACTACCATTTGAGGCCCTGGTGGAACAATAGATGCACCTGAGGGATAGTTCCTCCTTTATGCTTCTCTGAGGGGGGGGGCTAGAGGACACTTGGAGAGCACACGACCCTGAACCAGTCATGCACCAACTCTTGCAAACACTCCACCCTATGGGTGCTGGTCGTAGGTTAATCACCTGGCTTACTAAGGCACACACCCAGACACCTCTCCAACCCTTGCAGGGTTTGGGAGGAGGAGGTTGTCAGTTCATTTCATGACAGTTTGTGGGGTAAGGCATTGGCGTACGTGCAATGGTGTCTCGCAATGCCCATCTCAAACGTATCCAGTTATATATCCTTCACCAAGCATATTTTCCCCAAAACAGATTGGACAGGTCTTTCCCGGAGCTCTGACACTTGCCCTAGATGTAGCGGCAAGAGGACTGATCTGAAACATATTGTATGGGACTGCACACATTTACATATGTACTGGCCCCCTGTTCTCACAACTGTAAGCCCCTTGTGGGCATTCCGAATCTTTCCACCTGGAAGATGGGTGCAGTGGGAATTTTCTCTAGACCGCGCAAACCACAGGGCCGCTGCCCGTTTCCTTGACTTGGCTCTCATATTGGCTAAGAAGACAATCACATGCCTCTGGAAATCCCCCATCCCATCGACCTCTGCTCAGTGGTTAGAACTATTTACCGGATGGGCTAAAGTCGAGGTTACGGCATTGCACAAGGAGGACGCATGAGGTCTTTGCCAATGCCTGTCGGCCACTGGCTCGAAGGCCCTGCTCTCCAAATTGAGTGTCCCAAAATCTGGGTCTTCCTCAGACTTTGCTATCCTGTCCTCCTGAGGATTGTTGCTCGTTCTCGATGTCCCTCCTCTTCCCATAGAGCCTCTTCCCTCCAGGCCGTGGATCTTTCAGACATTGAGGGCGCACCTCTTGAGCTCTTTCACATGCCCCATTCAACCCTCTTCCCCATCACGCCAGCCCCTCTCCCCTGGCCAGTAACGGACCCCTGACCCGTGGACGCCGGATCGTACATCATCTGTGGTGGAGATGTATTTAGAATCCATCTAAACAAAATCTAACACTAGGAGAGGTTCATGGGAAAGTAAGGCTATACCATTGCAAAGTGCAAATAAAGGGCAAATAAAAACATTGATAACTCTTTCTAAACTGTTGGGTTGTTTTTAACATCTCAGTAGGCCCTTGCGTATATATGGAAAGGAACACAGGCTTACTCATTCGATGCCATATCAAAATATCTTGAAATGTGTTGTATCTTAAGTCTCCCTGCTGCTCAGCTGGTTTGTATGTCATATGGAATGCTGGATGATTAGAATGTTACTGTGCTGTGAATATCAGTTGAGTGAGGGCTGAGCAGCAGAACAGCTGCTCCTGATGGGGTTTTCCTTTCTATCTTAACTAATTAACTTAATAAAAGTAACATGATCAATCCTATATGAAGTATCCATCATCCTATTGATTACAACATTTGGCGACATTTGTGGATCATTGTGTAAGAATCAACGCGTGCAACCTAAAGGAAGAAGACTATATAATGGAATTTCATTGGAACTAAGGAGAAAAGAAAAATCAAGAAAAGAAACGATAGCACAGAAATACTATTGAAGAGGAGAAAGAAAAACTAGAGGTAAAACACTTTAAGTTTGAATGTAAAGTGTGTGTGTAACGCTAGCTGGCAAACAAACCCCATCAGTGACCCCGACATCGGTCGCCCTGAAACCAAGATTTGCCAGAGTGAACAGAGAAAATCTAGTTTAAATAACCAACAGCAGTGAGAAGTATCGCTATAGACTGTATGGTTGTCAGTTAAAGCTTCCTAGCAAAGCGGAAAGGATTAGCGCTGTAACGGTTAAAAAAAAAAAAAAAAAACCTTTGCATGGCTGAAGGGATTAACGCTTTGGGTTAGAAACTTGGATTGGCGTGTTGGCAGTACGTAAATATTTCTAAGAAAGAAGAAATCGGCACTTTGATAGTAGCGGCGACTTCAAGTATTTATTTGAAATAAAGTCGAAAGATGGCTCGAGCAGAGAGGCGCGTGCCAACGAAGAACTCACAGTTGAATCCCATGGAATACAGCTATACTTGGAGGCATCTTTGGAATCTTGAGAACGATGTGACAGGAAGTGGAAGCAGCGTGATAACGTCACAAGGAAACGCAGCGGACATCTTGGTAAAGGTGTTACTAGGCAACCCGTCCGAAGAAGAAACGGGACTGCTAGTGAGGTGTCAGTTGCTCTACGAGGAGAAAGGAGGAGCGGGATGAGGAAACGGTAAAACCTACGCTCATGTGTACTATCCAAAAGAATGACTTTTTGTTTCAAAAAAAAAAAAAGAGGGCTTTAATGAAAGAAGGAGAAGAAGAGACAAAAAAAAATAGAACAGAACGATCTGGTTGAGCATTTAGAGGTGTGATCTGGTTGGAACATTTGGATAACTGCATGAAGACCATATTGGACAGTGTTGTCTGTTCTATCAGTTTCATGTGTGAGCAACTTTGAGGATACAGCAAGGAGAAAGACAACTTTTCAGAGCAGTGTTGTTCCTACAATCCGTACCTGAAACAGGAAGATGTCCCAGTGACAGAAAGAAGATCTACACTGCGGACACTTTGATACAACAAGTGTTGCTGAAATTGATAAACAGCAGTGTACACAAATACTTGGAGTACATGAGGATGGGTGCAGACATTATAATTTGATTCTCATTATTGTTGTGTGTGAGTTGAGATCTTATTTAGTTGTGTGTAGTGAAGTTTGATAACAAGTATTGAGGTCACTGTGGTTTTGAATTATTGTTTGAATCTTCAGGAACTGTTTCACAATAAATCTGATGTAAAAAAGTGGGTTGGTAGTGACTATGAGGACTATGCTGTATATGGTCACATGGTTATTTGAGAGCTACGCTGTATATGGTCACACATTACTTATTTTGTTTTAGTGTTGGCAATTGTTTCATCAAGAGTTGTTCCACAACTGGTGTTGTGTGTGAGGGTGTCTAAATATTAGGTGACTCATTAACTCATGTTGGTAGTGACTATGTAGTATATGGTCACATGGTTAATTGAGGGCTATGCTGTATATAGTCACTCATCAGTTATTTTGTTTTAGTGTTGGTGATTGTTTCACTAAGAGTTGTTCCACAACTGGTGTTGTGTGTGAGTGTATCTAGATGTTAAGTGACTCATTAACTCATGTCGTAGTGGCTATGTAGCATGTGGTCACATGGTTAATTGAGGGCTATGCTGTATATAGTCACTCATTGGTTATTTTTGTTTTGGTATTAACGATTGTTTCACCAAGGGTTGTTCCACAACTAGTGTTGTGTGTGAGTGTATCTAGATGTTAGGTGACTCATTAACTCATGTTGTAGTGGCTATGTAGCATATAGCCACATGGTAATTTGAGGGCTATGCTGTATATGGTCACTCATTGGTTATTTTGTTTCGGTGTTGGTGATGGTTTCACCAAGGGTTGTTCCACAACTGGTGTTGTGTGTGAGTATGTCTAGATGTTAGGTGACTCGTTGACTCATGTTTTTGGGGGATTATGTGGTATATAATCACCCCTTGGTTGTGTTGTATGGGTGTTGATGTTTGTACCAACAAGCTTTGTTATTTGCCACATATGTCCAGTTTGGGCTTGTTGTGTGCACGTTGTTTCCCGGTTAATTAGTGCTTGTTGTGTACACGTGTGGTGCTAAGGTGTATGTGTGTTTTTTCTGTAGTATGGATGAGTTATACGAGTACTTGTTCTTAGTATATGATGTGCGCACTGCTTCCTAATATTTATTGAGTTAAGTTTGTTCCTTTGTGTCTTACTAGTTATGCTAGTCTGGCCAACTTGTATAATTAGTGGCATAAGGATATAGGATGAAGATAGTTGTTCTCTTCAGGAAGTAATGCGGTGAAGAATGTGTTGAAAATATTTTATTTGAGTTGTCCACTTGTACTTTAGTGCACTGTTTTAAAATCTTTGACTATGTGTACTGGAATACATTTAATTGACAACTATTTTATTGCTTTATGCAATTGTACCCATAACGAAGGGAGATATGTTGTATCTTAAGTCTCCCTGCTGCTCAGCTGGTTTGTATGTCATATGGAATGTTGGATGATTAGAATGTTACTGTGCTGTGAATATCAGTTGAGTGAGGGCTGAGCAGCAGGACAGCTGCTCCTGATGGGGTTTTCCTTTCTATCTTAACTAATTAACTTAATAAAAGTAACATGATCAATCCTATATGAAGTATCCATCATCCTATTGATTACAACAAAATGTCAATTGTCCATGAAGAGATTCACCATTTAATTACATTGGCTGATGTCATTCTTGCAAATACACCACAGTTATATTAGTAAGATAAGATATCTGCCAAAAACACAGCTCATTTTGTGCGGAATTCTTTACAAGTAAGCAGTGGTGTAGCTAGGCCTTATGCCGCTCGTGGCGGCCTCTGTGTTTGTTTGCTATGGTGGCTGAATGTAAGAGTGGAGGGGTACTGGCGGTTCCTGACTTTGCCGCTCGTGACGCCTGGGGCGGACCGCACCCCCCCCCTCTTGCTACACCACTGCAAGTAAGAGCTATTCTTTGAGTGAACAGGCTTCAAGATGCTTCAAATTGCAGAGTCCCAAGCATTTTCATTTGCTCAGGGCACATTGTATATTCACATGATGGCTTATTTCAGTGAGTTTGCACTGCATAACATAATTCCAACAAATCCAGTTCTATCACAAAACTCCTCGTCATTGGGGTCGAAACGTAGACCGTCGTACTTCTTCTCACATGCTCATAGGACTAAATGTTATAAATTAGAGGATAGATATGAGCAATATATATTCACGAACTCATTGACCGTCATTTGGCTGTAAAGGTCTACTTGTAAATAGTGTGTATTGTTTTATATGTCACAAACACCTTTACCCTGTCCCTCACCTGCCAACTCACTTTCACTACTCCAGTACCTCTCCTTTTTCTCACACTCATTAGCACTATCAGTAAGTACTTGGTAACCAATTAACTAATGCTTTGAATACTAATTGCATCCAATGTTACAAGTATTAGGAAATTAAATATTTCCCTTTCCAAAACGTTTGCTCAAATGTGTGGTGATCTTTCTCCTGCATTTTCTTTTTAATTTTTGTAAGTGCCTCTCTTTAAAGCTTTAGCTACTCCGACCACATTGTATAACGTACTGTTTTTTTTTATTCATCATGGATTATACTAGGTAAAAGTGTCAATATTTTTTTATGTTGAATTTTTTTTTTTTTTTTCATCTTTTAGGTTGTCATATAAGACGAAATTCTCTGTAATGTTCATTATTGGTAGAAGTTGTGGTGTGTGTATTTCAGAGATCGTTTCTGGTGCAGGTGGGCTATTTTTTCACTACTTGTTTTTCTGGATAGATAATTTCTTTAATTTGGCACTGAGTGTATTTGTGCAGTTCAGTGAGTAGAATTTTTAAGTCGTGAATTATTTTGCGGCCTTTCATTTCAGCCATGTTTGGTGGGTGGTCTGCTCATTGCATTTTCAACTTGGAAATTTAACATTGAAGCCATTCCATATTAACTGTTAGAATAATATTTTATGGATTTCCAGTGGCTCTTTTTTTTGGTGGTTCGTTCGATGGCTGTTAGTTTATTCTAGGTATGTGGGCAGAGGTTTCACTTTCTGAGATTCTGTGTTTCAATGGAGATGTTGATATCTGTATTTAATTTAAAATATAATGAATGAATGAATTAAAAAAGACTACTAGAGTGAAACAGTTGCCCAGAGGCATCAAGGCACTGGTACCAGTTGGTCTTAGGAGGGGGAAGAAGAAGCAACTTTTTTATCCCACTGCCTGTCCATTAAAGAGTAAAAAAAGCCAAGTTTTCAGGGTCTTGCGAAATGGAACGCCAGATTGGAGACTGGAAACGGAATAAGGAAGCAAATTCCACAGCTTGCATGTAACCACAGAGAAGTCTCTACCTCCCCATCTTAATTTTCGATGCTTAGGAACATTTAGGAGGTTTCTGCCTGAGAATCGCAGCGGTCTAGGAGAATATATCATTGGAACAAGTCCTTGAGTTTATTATGCAGGGCCTTAAGAATGATCCAAAGAGCCGTGAAAATGATTTGCTTATTCACTGGCAGTCAACGAAGTTTCCGAATCCCCTCAGAAATGTACTGAAATATGGGGACATCAAAAATCAATATGGCTGCAGCATTCTAAACCAGCTACAATTTGGCAACAACATTCTTATTTATATTCCGGTAAAGAGCATTACAGTAATCCACCCTGGATGCAGTACGTGCCATAGCCACTTGCTTACATGCTGTAAGAGGGATAAAAGGAAACACTTTCCTAAGGGATTTAATTATCCCAAAACAGGTCAAAACCATCCTGTTCACCTGCATGTCAAACTATAGATTTTTATCGACCAGTGCTCCTAAAATGTTAGCAGAGTCTGTTGGAGAAGGTAAGGCCCCCAGCCTGTCTGGCCACCACAGATTGGACCACGTGGATGGTTGACTACCAAAGATTAAGACCTTTATTTTTCTCCTATTGAGTCTCAAGTAATTATTTTCCATCCATGTGAACACAGCCTGCATACAGTTTCTAAAGTTGGTGGCAGTGACATACATGTCCCTAGAGGTAGACATGATGATGTGGGTGTCATCAGCATAAGACAGTGCTTGGAGTCCAAAAGATCTTATGTGTTTTGCCAGCGGTCAGACATACAAGTTGAATATTATAGGGCTCAGGGAGGAACCCTAAGGCACCCCACAAGGCACCGTTATAGACTCCGAGCAGAACTGATCCACCATAACCATATGTGACATGTCACTCAGAAAAGATGGCAGAGGTTTAAGTGCCAAGTTTGTAACCCCTAGTTTCCAGAGCAGCTCAACAAGCCGGTCAGGAAGATGGTCTAGAAGGCTGCAGATAGCTCCAAAAGGACCAGCGCTGCAGCCTCCCCAGCATCCAACATGGAACGGATGCTATAGACTACATATACTAGTACCGTCTCAGTCCCATAGTTGCTCCTGAATCCAAACTGAGATGCAACCAGCAACTGATATTGTTCTAGATAGTTCATCATCTGGATAGTAAGATGTTTCTCCAAGGAGATAGTAAGAATACTTAGTAAAGTCTTAATATCTTACTAATAATATACATTACTTCATTCTGGTCATGATTACTTACATTTTGAAGTTGTCTATTTTTGTTCTGGTTACATTGTGGTTTGGGTCTTTTTTGGTTCAAGTGTTGCTCATTTTAAATTTGTTTTCTTATTTTTTGGAGCAATGGAGGTGTGATGAAAAAGAATAGAAATTAAGATTAGTTATATTTTGTGGAAAGGAATATTTTAGAAGTTGTTTTTTATGAGTTGAAGTGTTTAAAATTATTTAATCATTTTACTGACTTTTTTGTAGGAGTTGTATGTACTTATTTGGATGGCATGGCAGGCTTCTGTCTTCTTTGTAGGGTGATGGCACAAAAGTACTAGCTTTGTAATTTCGTTTATAGAGGTTTTCAAATTGTTTCATTCATTCTTAATCTTTATTTCGATCACAAGATCATAAAAGATATACACTTAATACTATACAAATTTTAAAAGGCATATTAAACAACATTGGTGATCGGTTAGAACTGAGTTTAAAATATGAAGTAGTTTTAAAAATGTCTTGAGACTACAAGTTCCTAACACATCATTTTTAAGCAGCGACATCGGGCATACCACATTGCAGTTAAAAATTTTGATAAAGCAAATACTACAGTAGGGGATAAGTCTGTTTTTAAGACTCTGTAGGCAGGTAGAAAAGTTCTGAATCCCAAGTTCTTAAGTAAGGGGACCAGCCAGAATTTCCTGCTTCTTGCATACCCCCTGCAAAAGAA
Source organism: Lissotriton helveticus (assembly GCF_964261635.1). Lineage (NCBI taxonomy): Eukaryota > Metazoa > Chordata > Amphibia > Caudata > Salamandridae > Lissotriton > Lissotriton helveticus. The sequence continues at coordinate 302,236,556 of NC_136067.1, read as the reverse complement.
AGCAACGTGAATGTCATTCTCCTTTGCGTAGCCACAAGCCGGGCAGGTTTCTGAAGAGGAGTGAGAAGACCAGGATGATGTAAAAGATGCTAAAGGGAGGGTTCCATATCTCCATTGGAGAAATAATTTCCTTGTTAGTTGTGGAGATATGGGATCTAGGACGCTTTCAAGGTGGTAGGAGTCTTTTACTTGTGTGAACTTATTGGACAATGACCCCTCCCGTGCACGTGCACTATCCATGGATCTAAGGAGCATGTGATCGTAATAAGCTCTCGCCAGTGTCTTTTTTGAAATTTTTGGGGAAGTGTTTAGTGGGTCTGTCCATAGTTCATAAAGTCCAATTACCTCCAGCGTTCTCCTGATGTAAATCAACCATGGCATTGTTTTGGCATTAGGTAGCTCTAAAAATTCTTGGAACTCAGTTCTATAGCTTATGAGATCTGGACTGCTCCATAGACGCCGCCAAAATGTAAGGGGCTTTAGTCCCAGCTCCTCCGTTATAGGTCGAATGTCCAAGACCAGTCTGAGTGGGAGTAATGGAGTACTCTGTGGTAGAGCAACTATCCTTCTCAGAAATGTATTTTCAGTTATTAGTAGTTTAGGTGAAGGAATGTGCCCCCACAGCTCACCCCCATACGTGACACCACCCCGTGCTTGGGCTTTATAGATGTATATAATGGGGCTGAGTGGGCGAAAGTGAGATTTATTCGCCAGTGTCATGATTCCACCCACCAACTGTGCCAGTTTGATATTCACTTTCATCTGGTGAGACGACCATGTTAGGTGTTCGTTTAAAGTAATCCCCAGGTATTCGATTTTATGGACTCGTTCCAGTTGTACTTCTCCCAACCTAGGCGGAGGTCGATTGTGCGGCCTAGGATTAAGGATCATATATTTAGTCTTTTGGGGATTAATTTCAAGTCCTCGATCTAAACAGAACTCCATAAATCCGTCTAAGACTCGTTGGATGCCCATCGGGGATTTGGACAGCAGCAGGGTGTCGTCTGCAAACATAATTGCGGGCACCCTGCTGCCAGTCAACCTTGGAGCATCGGTGTTCGGAATCCTGGTTAGGTAGTCAATTATCCCGTTCACAAAGAGGCAAAACAGGGTCGGTGCGAGCACACAACCCTGTCTTACCCCTCTGCGAACGGGAAGCCTTTCAGTTAGATTGCCACCTCTACCATATCTAACGCGGGCATAGTTATTATGATGCAATCGCATCAAAATACCCAGAATGTCTCCAGGGACTTTCAGCTCCTCCAACACCTTCCACAGCTTCGGTCTTGGTACCAAATCGAAGGCGGCACGCAGGTCCACGAAGACTGTGTACAGGGTGCCGCCCTCGATTATAGCTGTCCTCCAGTATAGCATGTTCAACCTAAAAATTTGGTCTGTTGTGGATACTCCTTGTCTGAACCCCGCCTGGTAAGGAGTCAGTATGCCCATCTCATCAACCCAATTCTGCAGTCGGTTCAGAACCAATCTCCCGCAGAGTTTCTGTGATATGTCTATAAGGCTAATTGGACGGTAGTTGGCTGGGAGCAGAGGGGACCCCTTTTTATAAATTGGGACCACCTCTGCGCCCAGCCAAGTATCCGGAATTTCCATGCCTCCCAGTATCGCGTTAAATATTAACGTGAGGTATGGGGCCCATATTCCTGGTTCTTGTTTAAATAAATCCCCAGGTACCCCGTCAAGACCGGGAGCCTTTCCAGCGGGAAGGCCAGCTATAGCCGCCCTCACTTCTTTTTCCGTAACACTATCGCCTCTTATACCTGGGCCTGGCATGCTGAAAGAGCTGTTAGGAGACCCTTCCTCTTCTGAGTATAGTGCCTCGAAATGGCTCTGCCATATACTGGGAGCAATATTAGGCTCGGTAGCTGAGGATAACTCCTCTGTACCGTTTGAAACCAAGCGCCAAAATTTGCGCGAGTCACGAGTACTTAATGACCTCGAGAGATTTTCCCAATATTCTTGGTCCCATTCGGTCCTTGCATCTACCAGGAGCTTCTTATAAGATCTTCTCCTTGCCTGTATTTCATCCCTATCCTTACCACTCTTAATAGCAGATAGGAGTTTGGTCTTGGATTCCCGACAAGTAGCATTGTACCAGGTGGACCTGACTGAGGGTTCCGTTTTTTTTCCTGATTTGAAGAAAAGGTCCATCTCTAGGGTACCAATTAGCTCACCATGGACCCGAGCGAGCTTTTCCCTGTTGTCTGGCCCTGGTACTTCTTTCCCAATCTGGAAGGCCTTCTCCAGGTGCGGGATGATCCTAGCGTATAGTTTAGGTAGACCATCTCCCCTGGTAGCTAATTTCTCCCACCTAACTTTCCTCCGGTTATTTTCTAGTAAAAGCCCTGACCCATCCTTATCTATACGTAACATAGTGGGTTCATCCCCTGGTGAGATGTAGATAAGTTCAATGGCATTATGGTCACTGTCCCTTCTCTCGGTGATTTTCAAATCGACTACTTGTGGCCACATAGATAGTTTGACCAATATATAATCTATTCTCGATTCCCTACCATTTTTATTATATGTGCAAATGCTAGGTATATCTGATTTGCAACGGCCATTGCAGGCCCTTAATCCTTGGTTAAGGGTGAGGGCTGTAATCTGCAAGGCCAGGGGAGTCCATGCTCTCGCAGGGGGTGACACAGTCGCCGGGATACGCCAGCGTATGTCTTCCTCCAGTGAGAAGCCATCAAGTAGACCTACTAGCGGTTCATACTGTGCGTTTAGGTCACCTCCCACCAGACAAGGCAGTTCCCCGGGAATGCCATCTAGAAACACAGAAAGTTGCTCTATGGTGTTTGATTCCTTGGACATTGGTACCGGCCTGGAATAAATGTTTACAACCACTAATTTCGCTAAATTTGGCCATTCCATCAAAACGGCCAAAATGTCGTCTGAGTCTGTCTCTAGGGATTTCACCTGGCAGCCTAAATCTGTTGCTATCCATGTTACAAGTCCTCCCGATGGTCTTCCCCTTCCACCCCATTTAGCAGGTTTGGAAAAAGATGCAAAACCCTGGAGCAATATTTCCTCTCGTGCCCAGGTCTCCTGGAAAAGTATAATGTTTTTGGATCTAATGAATGATTCCCAGTCAGGAGAATCAATCTTATTGGCCAATCCTGCTATGTTCCACGACACCAGGGTTAAGGGGCATTGTTTTGAAAGGAGTGGGCCCGTAATGGTGCTGTTATTAGCTTCCTGGCACCCATGAGTAGCTACCTGGTGCGCCGAGGGACGTCTTATTTTATTTTGGATCACATTAGGAACCTCTAATAAGGGCTCCAGTGCTTGGTTTGGTTCCAAAGGATTTCGTGTCCCTATAGGCAGAGTGGCTAATGGAAGTGGGCTATTCCTCATCCCTTCCTGTAATGTCTGCTTGTCCCTCATATTGTCCATGTGTCAATCCACCATATCCAGAGTACTGTATCTATTGTATACCGGGAGATGTACTGGATAGTGCATTCTATGGGGCCCTTGGATACCTCTTACGGGTCCTCCACCACGACCCCTCCTCCTTGTACTAATTTCCCAACCTTCATCTTGCTCAAACTGCGTGAAATGGTCAGTAGATTTTCCTCTAAAGTTGGGGGGGCCACTTCTCTCCCTTCGGCCATTTCCCCAATCATCTAGCAAGTCTTGGTGATATCCCCATCTTTGGTCCTCCACGTTATATGGGTTTGATGGATAAAAGAAGGAGAGGGGGAGAGGTTGAATGATGCTGTCTTGGTCATCAGAGTCCCAGTCACAGATGTAGGCAACAGTGCCCGGTCCCTCTAAATGTGACCAATACACAGTCTCCCTTTACTGATTTTCTGGAATATCCCACCCATGTAACCCGCCTAGCCATTGAAATGTCGCTAATTATTCCTCTCGGGAGTGGTCTATATGTGGATAGCCAACTAATAACTTTAGTTCTGAGTGATGATGTTGATTCTATTGTTGTAGATTTTAATTCTGGAACCCCTGCCAAAACTACCGTGTAAGGGGCAGCCTCAGGAGGGAGGTTGACAAATTTTGATTTGCGATTGTAGTTGGACTTATCTCCCACAAGTGTTTGATAACCCTTGGGTTTGGACTGGGTAGGAGCTGTATCTTTAGGTGTGTTGGTAGTAGTTGGTGTAGCGGTTTGCGATTTGGGCATAGCTGGTAATGCCTTATTGGCGTTTGATTTGGGCGGAGGTAGAGGACTAGGGGCTACTAGATTATTAACATCAGTGGAGGATACAATGTTCTTTGCGACTAGGGTTGCATGATCTTTTTTTGGTTTGGGGTCATGTACTACTATGGGTGTATTAGAGTCAAGTTTCCTTGAATCAGCTAGTTGGACAGTAGATCTTTCAATATTAACTAGCCTGGCCTCTATCTTGATCAATCTTGCTTCAAGAGGGCCCAGTAGTGATCTAAGCAGTACACCAATGTCCTCCAATGTAATATCATCAGTGGAGTTATTAGCTGGAGTGGTAGTTGTGGGCATTACTGGTGCCATTATAATGTGGGTTGTGGGGGTAGTTGTGCCCTCATTTTCTAGATTATGTTCAGTGGGACCTTCCATCATCCCTTTTCCCCTCGGGGGTTTCGATTTTGGGTTTTTTCTCTTATTATCTTCTTTGGTGGGGACTCCCCTCTTTTTTTGTATAGCGCCTTCCCTTTCCCCCCTGTCTCTGTCAGGGTTGGGGTCCTGGGGCTTACCTACCGTAATTTTTGGGTCAAGCGGTAAAGGTAATATTACCGGTGAGGTAGATGACAGATGGATGTTTGGCAGGGCCATTATACTAAAATCATCTATTTTACTGTGGACATCGATAGTTAAGTCCATGTCAGTAATATTAGGGTTAGGTAGGTGGAGTGTTACCTGATTAGTACTTTCCTTGGTTAAGGTTTCACTTCTCCCCTCGGGTGTTTTGGCTTGAGCTAAAGGCCCCATTGAAGAACGTCTAACCCAATCTATTTCTTGGGAAATTCTTCTTTCCAGGACCGCAATTTCTTCAATTATCAGGGAACCGGCTTTAACAAAGTAATTGTCTATTGAGCCCTTCGCGGCTCCTGCCGCAGCTAATGTAGATTTACTTCTAGTTTCTCTGGTGCACATTATTCTGTGTGGGAGAGGAACCGGGGTTGATGAATCAAAAGGGGGGGGGGGGCCCGGGCCGGGCTCTCACGTGCTCGAACGGCCTCAAACGGCCCGCTCTTTGCCCGGTCTTCGCCCCGTGCTTCGTCCCGCGTCGGGGTAGTAGCTGGGCCAGTTAAGTACGAGTAGGCTGGGGGCGTGGCCGCCGGGGGAAGAGGCACCAGCTGTGTAAAGCTGAGGATGCTGGTCCTCGCAGTCCCCCGGTAGGCTCCACGCGCTATCCTCTAACCAGAGGGCTCTACCTGGTCCGTCTGTTACTGGGAGCGTGTGTGCTCTCCGCCGACTGCGGAGCCGCTCACACCAGCAGGAACGAACCCAGGGAGCAGATGAGCGGCACCCGCGAAGCGGGTGTCGCGAAAGGTAGCCGGGCAGACGGGGTCTAAGAGGCAGCAGAAGTCTATGGCAAGCCGCGTGTCCAGGGGAAAATCCAAGTGTTTCCTTTTTTCTGGTTTGCTACCTGTTCTTCTTTTTAATATAATTGCTAATTTTGAAAACATTTTGGGGATTTTTCATTGATTGGTAACAGTAATTAAGGTGTATGTTTTATGGTTTTATTTGTTTAGTGATTTATTTAGTTATATATATAATTATTATAATAATTTGTTAATAAGTGTTATAATATTGTATCTTTTAGATATTTTGCTGTGGTTTGATTGTGGGTATTGTTTTGTAAATATTGTGTTTCTATATTTTGACTATGGCCATATTATAATTTAAATATTTTAATGTTCGGTTTAATGAGTTTTACTTTTTTTGTATTAAACATAGAGCCAATGTAAAGTCAATATTGTGGTTCTTCGGATGTGTGTGTCGTTTTTTGTGTATCATGATGTTTGGGTGCGTGATAACCAATAGTATAATTGTAAGAAGAATATCTATGGCATTTGTATATGCAGCACATTTACACATCCCACATAACAAAAGATTTAGAAACATATAAGTTCAGTACTTCAACTGTGTACATATTATAGTAATTTTTCCATAACTTTTATGTTTTTTTGGGCAGCCGTAAACACTGTCCACGCATCCGCATTTGAGAAATATTTCATTTTTATATCTCACAACTTCCATGGCGCAAAGGCGAAAGACCTATGTCATGGAAACTGCATATCACGACAAAAGCCAGGCTCAAATGACCTCTTACCTGTATTGCATAAGATGACAAGAGGCCATTTTCACAATATATACCCTGATAGAACGAACAACTGGACAAAAAGTGTGCAATCATTTTCAGGCTATTTATCATATACACAGACTTGATGTATCTTTCCATCTACCTGTATAATTTGAGTGTTCCATAAAACCAACTCATAATGAAATAAAACAAATCTCCTGAAAATTCCTTATTGCTTTCAGGTAACATAAAGTACCCTGGTTACACTGTATTTTCTATACAGAAGTAGAAAATTATCATTTGCGAATAACTAAGAACTTTATTAACCCAATTTCACAGTTTTTCAAGCAGCCACCCCCTCATAGCTCAATAAACATTGGTCAGCTATATCATATTCCAAACCCCATGTTTGATGTCATGGAATGAGCCCTTTGTTAACATGGTAGTTAAATAGCCCAAAACAGCACAAACATTTAGTATGAACTTAAAGTTCACCTAAACTGCAGGTGCCCAAAAGTGAATGAGGGCCTGATTTAGAGTTTGGCAAATGGGTTACTCTATCAAAACATCATAGAGACTCTGTCTGCTGTGTTATAGGTACCATTGAATATAAAGAAGTTGTAATAAGGTGTAGGAGAGTAATCCAGTCAAACACTAAATCAGGCCCAAATCAGTGTTGTGAAAAACTAGTCTGGATTTCTTTATAGATTGAATCACCAAAATATTTGGGCCATATTCATGGACACGAAGTTGCCCAGTGTTAAACCGAGAACAGAACACAGCAATGTTCTGAAATAAATGCAGAGAAGGTAGCCTACAGAAATTTGACTAACAACTGTAAGCCTTAGCTAGAGTTCAGCAACACGTTTACTCTGTCAAAATGTGTAGGATACCCCATCCGGCACATTGCATGTTCCAAATGCTTTAATACACACTTAATCCAGCAGATGGGACATGAACCACCTTTGTACGGAGTATCCTTTTTTACCATACTATAAATAAGACCCTTCCTGCTGACAGGTTTAATAAATACACACCCCACACACTATTACAGCATTTAATCCTTCATGCATTCATATCACCTCCAGAATCCCTAACCCATGCTGCATGTGTGCACTTGTCAATCCGCATTTGGGTATCATTAGCCCAAGTACACAACCTGTCCTACTAACATGCATCACACATTAGAACCTTTTCATGCACGCTTTCCTCTCCAGTAAAACACATTGATCAGCAACAAACTACACATCCCTGCAGCATTTTAACATTGCTGTATCTATTACTAAGTCAAAGTGTAAACAGAGATCAGTGCTACATTTCTATCCTTACGGATGCACTGCACTTTTGGAAGCAGCAGATGTCCCATTAGTAAACTGCATTTGAATTCACATTTGTGAAGAATGTTGGTGTTTACGCCACACACCCAACACGCCACACTAACGCACTCGCCCCAAACAAGCTTTATTGGAGCATTTGAACATTCATGAACGGGCATGCTTGCTGAGAATGGCCTATACCCTCTAACCCATATAGCACCAATGCATATAGGTGCAGCAATCAAGGTTTCAGACATGGTAACTACCACAGACGTCAAAAACAAGTAACATTGATCCACAGCATACTAATACAACGTCCTAATAGCATAACCCAAATACAGAAAATGCACTGAGTACTTATATGCTACAGACCAACAATGTTGGAATGTTCATCCATGCACAATTCAATACTATGGCCCTCAATGAGAGTAACTCAGAATGACTGATTTAGGTGGGACACAGGAGTTTCCACCCTATCTGTATTCTTAGACTTACGTGGATTTCAAAGGACACATTTCATAAGGTAAAATCCATGGGTTTTGCATGAGAACACCCACACACCACCCAGGGAACACCTCCCTGAAGCAGTGTAACGCACCACAGCAATTCGTGCTGCGTGGCATTACTCTGGGTTTATCAAGCCACTCATGGCAACGCAGACCTGCGTGGCTTGATATATCACATCTCAAGGGTTGCATCCCTTTTGCACCCTGTTGCATGGTGCAAAAGTGAATCAACCCTTTATAAATATGGCCCTAAGATCCCACCATGGTCATCTCCGCATCCACTCTACAGATATTTGTTTGGAAAGCTCATGCACCATCAGCAACATACATCACAGATGTGTATTATAATGTGTGAGCTGCTGAGGTGGTTTTATATCCCGGAGGGAAAACCTGTGGAGCCATATTGCAAGATACACTGGACACCTGATGTGGTGATATCTGGCTGAGGTATTATCTCACAATTATGAAATGTCTCGTACAGAAAGGGAAATTCCGTGGAAGTTAGGGTTTCCAAGCTTATTTCCAACTCTATTTCCAACATTCTGTGCTTTTTTCCAATGGTATATTATGTCAGATTTTGATGCATTCCCAGATTTATCATAAGTGGTAGATCTGTGAATGCACCAAAACTGCTACGCCTCCCTAAGTGAGGTGTAACAAGGAGAAATATGTTCATTTTTCCCAATTATTTCCTCTTTCTATGTGTGATCCATTCTGCTAGACACATAGAAAGAATAAAATGACTCATGGGATTGTTTTTGTGCAGGAAGGTGCCATTCTGTTACTTGCATGTGTGCTGCTTCATGCAGCACACATGAAAGTGACAACATTGATTTCTTTTTTTAAGGGTACATAAACAAACCATGGCGTTTTGCTTTGTCCATGTGTGCTACACAAGGCAGCGCACATGGAAAATGCAAAAATGAGGAGAAATAATGCATTTCTCCTTGTTTCGCCAACTTAAGACCAGGATTTACCTGGTCTTAATTTTGGCGCTGCCTCCGATGTACGCCACCCTTGTACATTGAGGGCAGCCTCAAAATGAATGGGTGTTTCAGTGGAATGCCCACTGCAACACCCACTGCCCACCCCTTTCACACTAACCATAGGCATTATGTGCAAGGCAGCGTTAAGCCACGGTAAGAGGCTTAACTCTGCCTTGTACATAAGGTGCAGCCACTATTGCCACCAGAACGTTGGTAAAAGTGACGTTGTGGTGGCGATAGGGGCTTGTACATATGCCTCTGTGTTTTAGAAGGCATGGTTAGCCATGAATGCTTGTGTAATACGTGTTTTGTTTGGGTATCCACAAACACCTCTAGACCAATTCTATCCTGGATATGGTCAAAGATGTACTCTTATCAAGAAAATGGATAAATCAGCTTACATATGAGAGGTAATGAGACACCCCCAAACCTCATGGAAATGTAGGTTAAGGGGTTTCTTTACAGGGAAAAATATTTTCCTGCAGAGGAAAAAAGAATGCAGAGGAAAAAAGTAGAACAATAAATTGTGCCATTGCACAAAAGGAGATGGTTTTTCATAATGTGTAATTGTGCAATTGTAAATGCCAATGCCCTCCAGATCGGAATTCAAAAACCTTTTCTGGGAATTAATCGGAAAACCTGTGAATGACTCAACTTTTCAGTGATACCTCTGTTTTGTCACGTACTGCAGAGAGTGAAAATATGCACCCATATAAAGTAGCAAACCTGTGTGTGGCAATTTACAACTTTCTTTGAGCATGCCATGTAACTTTCACTTTAACTTTCTTGAAAAAGTAATTGAGATTTTATTAAAAGGCAGGGATTCGTCGGAGAGAAAGGAAACCGCTTTATTAGTAACAAACACAAACCGAAGAACTAGGTTGATCATCAATGAGTTGCCTAAAACTACCAAGAGCAATTATATTCAAGAAAAACAGATAAACTACTATTAACATAAAATAGATCAGAGTCACCATCCTAATACTTTACAGATAAGAACCAAACCGTACATAACACGACTTTCTTTTATAATGAAAGTCAAACCACATTCAAAGCGGAGCACAACAATATATATTCCTATAAAAAGTAAAAAAAAGTAAATCAATAACAACAATAAAAATAATTACATTTGTTTTAAAACCAGGCATCGACACTGTGCTATCAGGGCAGTAGGAATTTACACATAAATACACATCTCCATGTTTTTGAAAATCTCAAGTTAAAATTATGGTTAAAATATCAATGTGTCTCTTATTGCCTCAACAGTAAGCAGACTCGTCCTCACATGAACAGCAGCCTGGACACCTTTAACCATTCTTTATTTATTTCACTACTGATCGTCTCTATGTATGCAACTGATCTGGAACATTTTTTAACACCGTTGTCAGATTATATTGGAACTCTTCTTTTCTGACATTATCAGTTAATTTAAACCTCACTACGTGACCAATCATCACTTCCACATTCTCCTACACCTCCATAAAACAATGTAATACATCATATAGCCTGTTACTTTCTTTCTGTTTCTTTGTTTACTCTGATTAGCATCTACTTTTCTTTTCATTCCTTGCACCCAATTTAAACCTTGGCCACGGGTTACTAGCGGTAATTACATTTGCAAGTACTCTTATGACCCATCAGAGCCTCAAAGGTGATATTGAGTCTTCAATTGCGGTGTACTGCATAGGCCTATAACATTTAGTTCATGGGAGTGTACCAAGATATCTTGTTCGTTTTTACCATACATACACTGGCCCAGCACCTTATTAGTGAGCCAAGCGTACAGATATACAGACCGGTTCTTCTTTTTCCACTCGTGTGTGCCCAAAAACATCTGAATTTCTCCCAAAACCAAGACCTTTGGCAAACTTTCCTTTGACCACCACATCTGTTACAATATTCCACCACTACAAACCAGATTTCAGAAAAATTTGACTTTATTCCATTTTTAGAAATAGTTGTCAATTCAATTTCAAAATGTTAATTTTGTGAGAGAACATGGAGATGCACAAGAAAATCTAAGCATACTTACTCTCAAAGTATCATGGATAAATAACCTGTATGTACGTTGAATAAATTAGTTCTGATTACTGGCGATTGAACTATGTAACCACTCTGTCGCAATTAATGGAATTTATTATATCTCCCGCTCAGTTGGGATTTGTCCCTCATAGATCTACTTCCCTAAATCTCAGGACTTTGTTTGCTATCCTACATAGAATTAACCCCAAGACCCCGGCTGCAGCGACACTGTTGGACGCCGAGAAGGCGTTTCACTCTCTGGAGTGGCCCTTTTTCGTATCCATCATGACGCGGATGGGAATGTCCAAGGGATTTGTGGCAACCACTGAACTGCTCTACAGTGGCCCCACTGCTGGAATACGCTTAAATGGTTTGTTGCCAACTCTATTTCCTTGTCCTGGGTCACCTGTCAAGGCTGTCCCTTATCGCTCCTATTGTTCATCCTGGCCATGGACCCCTTGGTCCGACACTTTCAAGAAAAGCACTTGCACAGGGGTCTACAATTCTACACGGATCCGCAGCTAATGTCTCTGTATGCGAACAATGTTATCCTCTATGTGAGGGAACCCCAGATTAATCTTGATCCCTTGACCAGAGAGACAATTAGATTCGGTTTATACTCTGGCCACAATGTCAATTGGAACTAATCAGTTGTATTCCCCCTAACCTCTAGTACAGTTCGATGGGACTGTGACTTCCCACTTGAATAGTGCTCTGATTCTACCAGGTACTTGGGCATACACATTTACTTAGATTCCGCTCAGATTATACATCTTAACTATGGCCAAGCTGTAGTTGCCCCAAAACACAAGTTGTGAAATGGCTGTGCCTCCCCTTATCTATTGCGGGTCGGGTTGCTTTGATCAAAATGATAGTTTTACCCAAATTCTTATAATATCCCCATATCCCTTCCAAACAGTTCTTTTTTAGGCTGCGCCCTATACTCATCAGACTGACTTGGGGGGTCAAACAGCCTCAGATACGGTGGCAGGTGATGACCCTACCTTATGACGGGGGGGGGGGGAGTTGGTGTTCCTGACCTTAAACTTCATTACCTGGTGACCCAATGCAGTTACTCTCACTCTTGGTTTCATCCTGATGCCAGAATACTATATCTTCACCCAGAGGCAGATTTTGTTTTACCAGGCGCCTTGTCAACCGTGCTTCCCAAGGGTATACCCAGAGATCCACACGACATTCAGACTGTCTCCACTACCTGCTGGGCTTGGGACAAATTACAACGAGCCATGGGGGTTGCAATAATATACTCTCCTTCCCTTCCGATTCCCAACGCCTGTTGGCTGCCAGTTATGAATGAAAGACTTGTGCACGGACTCTCACCTCGTTCGGTGTCCTTAAATTTGGTGACATGTTCCCAGGTGGACATGCCTTTTCTATAACCGAAGAGGACCGAGTCCGAGATGCTACCTTTAATGGCCATTTTATTATGGGTCGTGTACGTTCCGCTCTCTGTGCCACATTTCCCAGCTTTCCAATTGATCCTGACTCATTTGTCCCTCTTTCTACAATTATAGAGAGCCCGGGGGGAGAACACCTTATCTCCAGACTGTATAAAGCTTTCTCAGCAGTAATCCCAATCAATGATGACAAAATCCATAAGGATTGGGAGGAGGATGTGGGTCACCTCATTTTGGATGAACAGTGGGACACATGCTGCGCAGTGACAAGGGATATATCTTTAAACCTAAGTCACAAATTACTTCATTTTAAATTCTTATGCAGAATGTATATCCCACCTGAGAAAATGAACCAAATTGACCCATCCAGACAGTATAACTGTTTGAAATGTGGGGCCCCACATGCTGACTTCGCTTACCTCTCCTGGACATGCAATAAAATACAGTCTTATTGGGTGGCAGTCCATGAGACCTTGGGCAAGATGCTTGACTTGACTCTGACTTCCATTCCAGAGGTGGCTTTATTGGGGTAAGTGGTTAACTTTCCCAAAAGCATATGGAAATTAGCAGCTCTCAGTTTAATATTAGCCAAAAGAGAAATTGCCATAAAATGGGGTAGTAAAAGGGCCCCTACTCTTCAAGGCTGGTTGAACAGTTTAACATTTGTGACACTAGCAGTTAAGTATATGCCACCACGTTGCCCTGATACTCTCTACCGAAAGACATCTGGGGTTCTCTTAGGAGCTACTCGACTGCTGCACACCTGGCAGCAGGATCACAGCTGGAACAAGATAGAGACCCTACTGGGGTGGGGTAGCGTCTTCCTGGGCGACACATTGTTGTTGATGGTGTTAATTCACTTTGCGCAAATGTACGGATTCTACTAGATGTTTCCTAATTTGTTGCTGTTTATCTACGAGGTAAGGGTGATGGATTGCTGAATTATGATCCTCCAATGTGGGTATAGACAAATCATTGGGAATGGCAGTAACAGTGTACAGTAGTTTGTATCTCTATTGGCTTGGATGTTTAGCTTGCATTTAATAATTGTATTATACGAAACGGTATTAGCAGTGAGCAATATTGTTGATCTTGATGTAAGGTTGCAAAAGGTAAATAAAGTTTATTAAAAAAAACTATTTAAAATAACTATGTAACCACTCTCATTAGAATGTCATCCTCAACTCTGGGGATTAAAACATCTTTCTTTGAGCCATCCCATTCTAACCGAATATATCACCATATCTAATGCTTTCTCCTCTGATACATCCAGATTTCATTCACTTTCCATTACACAATTCCTGCTCCCTAAATCCACAGTTGCCACATGCATTGCATGTCATCCTCTGAACCACCATCAGTGCCCTTTACACTTATTTGTAATCACTATCTTGAAAGACAGTCAGTCCTTTTGTTTAACAACCGAGCGCTATGATGTATTATACAATTGGATTCCAGCAATTTGGTGTTCGGCCTGGCCAATCTTTCAATTTTCTTAAAGTAATTAAGTAAGTTTATTGACTGTTCAATTAATTAAAATCTTTACAGTAAAATAAGAATAAAATTTGGTACCCACCACCGGCCCCTCTGGTCCCATGGCACCTTGAACCCCCTTTCATGCATCTTCACAATTCGTTGTTAGTTCATGCATGCTGGTGAAAAGTATGTGTTTTATGTTTTAATGCATTATGTTAAAAGTCCAAGTATATATGTATTTTTCTTCTTTTTAAAAACCCTTATATGTTAAAACTATTAAGGACTAGCATTAAATGCATTGGAGGGAGCAGTTAGTGGTGGTGCCCCCATGCGCCATTGCGGGGCTTGTTTAATAGCCACTTAGTTGATACAGTGTAGGAAACAATGTTAAAGTGCTAATTTCTATTTCCTCGGCCGATTGTGATGCGTTAGCGGCAAGCCTATGTGCGCCTATAGAATTTATTAGTTTGAGGTCCGGTCTGCTTTTCTTGTACTGCCTGTGGGTGGCTCTTGTCATTTACTTCTCCATCCGATGATGGAAAGATGTGCTTCTGCCTCCTTGGAATGGTGTAAAGAGCCTTGTGCCAATTAGGGGTGATTATCTTAAACTCTTGGTTGACTGGGTCCGACTGCTCTATGTTGAGTTCGGTTTGAAAAGCACCAGCTCCATTTTACTGATTTTTATTTTGGCCTTTCAGGGGGCTAGGAGGTTTGTGGAGGATGTTCTAGTGCTAGTCTAATTGGATGTGTGAACTTCGCCACTCTTGCAAGGTTGCGGTCCTTAATATCTCAAAAACACGAGTCCGAGGCCACTTGGCAAGTCCTCATCCCCTTGTCTTTAGAGATGGGGTGAAGCAGCTGGTGGTAATCTTCGGCCAATTTGGGACAGCAACACAACAGGTGTAACCAGGATTGCTTGTAGTATGAGCATAGCCTGCAAGATACTACTTCCCCCTTACGTGCCCATGCTGGGTTAAAGTCAGTGATTTTTAGAGCAGTGAGGCTCATGAAGAGGGCTAGAGCTAACAGTGCTTATTGTAAGTATTGTTCAGCGCTCCCCTGGGTGTATGACTTGGCCAGTGCCATCGTGATGGGGTTGTGGTGTAATGTAGCCAGGTCCTTTTTGAATGAGATAGACAGTACCTGCCTCTTCACTGCATTTTTTCATGCGTATATCGGGATCTCAGGTAAGAGCAGGCTCTCTGCTATGATCTTCAGATTGTCAATTGCTTGCTCAGCTTGGAGTGTCAGAGAGAGTCCTCTTCTACAAAAATTGGTCCCAATTGATGTTTAAACGTGTGATCCGGGGCTCTTACTTCCCTAATGTAGTACTTAATTAGGTCTCCCAATCTTTCAATCGATTTAACAGAATGCACATTCATTTCTGCCAAAAAAATAAAATAATGATTTGTTGTTTGTTCTCAATTTGATTGTTAATCCCCTAAACATATTTTTAATTTTTAGCTCTGTTGCCACGGTGATCCTGAACATTGGATGATAGAATAGCATTTTTAATACCTTCACCACAATTGGGACACAAAGAACAATATTGCTTTTATAAAGATCCTGGGGGACCCCATCTGAACTCTGTGGTCTTTGCCTTGTGGCTTTGGTTAAAAGCTGTGATGACTTCTTCAATATTTAAAACAATTGAAGTTGTAAGAACCATGTCCTCCTCAAGACCTGGTATTGATTATTTTTAAGTTGCATTGCTTTGTGGTGGTGCAGGGACACCCATACAGCAGTGAGTCCAAGGCAGGTAAGAGCAGCTCAGAAGTGATGCAGTGCCAAGGATCAAGTCTACTTTAAATCTCAAATAATATGAGAGTTTGGCAGTCTTAAATAAGTGAGAAGCTGGCAATTGTCCTTCTGAGAGCCTTCTATCCCGCACTATACTTTTCCATAGATCATGTTTCCTTGCAGGCACATTCATCCACTGAACAATGCACACCTTCTTGTTCTTTCTCACAGATTGGTGAGACTGTTTATCCAGCCAATTTCTTACCAAAATTGCAGGCTTGGCATGTGAACATGCATCGTGTGCGCTCACAATATGTGAGCTTTAGCTATGGGTGGACACTTATGAAACTAGGATACTTTCCCAGATCCTGCTGCTGCCATGGCCTCATTTAAGGTTATGAAATAATCACAGTACCAAGCAACTCTATGCTCCTCAGTCTTTACTGAGGAATTGTGCGAACACCTTCTTATTATAGTTTTAAGCATTTGATAGCATTGTTCATGAGTTACATCAAGATCACAGTTTCAGAAACAAACTACTTTATACTACTTCTATTTACTGTCCCATCATCTACACATTATAGTAAGTGGATGTGGGACACTATTCTACTACAGTTATTGTTATCACTACTTTTCAAAATGATTATACCTGAAGTCTTTCACCAATTTAGTAGGCATTGCCAAACTGCTGTAGTCTCTAAAATTGCCAACACTGACTTATCTGTCTTTAAAACCAGTAGAAACATAGCATCTGCAAATCAAAGTGATTTAACATCCGCAGTTCCATAAACAATATCATTGTAGCATCTGCATTGTCGTGGATAAATGTTTTATGATAGTACTAATAAGTGATGCCACAAGGCAACACAGTTTAATGCCATCTTTCTCTTCAGTGCTCTCTGGAAGTATGCAATTACTACTACTCATGCTCCAGAATAGTACTGCTAAACAACATAAAAAACACAATTTTCAGTCATATTGCACGCAGACTGTCAATGTCTATGTTTATAAGTGAGAAAATTCCATAACATTAAGAGTACTTGCCTTACTCTTTTTGACAGGGATTCTTTCATCTTTTTAAAAGTTTGAGCAAGCGGTTACCTCTTTGCAAAAAGAATTGTCTAATTTGCTTGGAAAAAACCTCTATCTCTGATGCTTTCCCTGTTTACATATTTTACAGTGTTGCAAAATTGGTGCCTGGGTAAAAGATGTCTTCAAAAATTGAAAAGCTTCCTCAGCTTCATTTGACCAGTCAAATTTGACTCTTTTCTTCAGCAGACAAGTGATGGGACTCACTTTGAGTGAGAAATCTGGGATAAACCTTCAATAGAAATTCGAAAATGCTACAAAACTCTGGATCTCCTTCACATTTTTTGGCGGTGTCCAATCCTGCACTACCTTAATCTTAGCGATATCCATGCTAACTCCTTCTGGAGAAAGAACGAAAGGAATTCAACCTTCTCCACATGAAAGGCGCATTTCTCAAGTTTTACATAAAGATGATTTTCTAGAAGCTTGGTTAAAATGGATTTCACGTGAGAAACATGTTTTTCAACATTATTTGAAAAAATCAATATATTGTCAATGTATACCACTGCGATTCTATACAAAGTACTCTGTGAGCACATCATTGACAACATGTTGAAATGCCGCTAGGACATTGCACAACCCGTATGGCATTACTTGGTATTCAAAAAGGACATATTGAGTGCAAAAGGCTGTCTTCCACTCGTCTCCTGGGGCTATGCGAATTAAATGATATGCCCCACGCAAATCCAATTTGGTATAGATCTTTGCATTTTTTACTTGGTCTAACAAGACGGAAATCAAAGGGCAATGGGTAACGATTTTTTTATGGTCACCCGATTGAGAGCTCTATAATCGATGCAAGTTCTAGATCTCCATCCTTCTTAGGAATGAAAAATAAAGGGGATGAGACCGGAGATTGGGAGGGGCGGATGAAACCATTCGCTAGATACTCATCCAGATAGGTCTTGAGGTACTGATTCTCAGTTTCAGTTGGCGCATAAATTCTGCTGCAAGGTAATATGGCCCGGGTTGAATCTCAATCGTGCAATCATAGGGACGGTGGCGGGAAGTTTTTCTGCTTCTTTTTTGTCAAACACTGAAGTCAATTCTTAATATTCGGACGGAATTTCTTTAGTTTCCAAGGAACAAATGATGGCGGGATGATTAGCTAACTTCTTGGCCGGTGATTCTTTGTTCTCATTATTTTGTTCATTGAAACTGTTTTTTTTTTACAATAGGATGAATTCATTAGCACTGTTCTTTGATTCCAATCAATACTGGGGTTGTGTTCTGTTAGCCAGGGTAAGCCCAGTATTAGCTGGAATTGGGGAGCATTGATGAGATTAAAGGTAATCAATTCAGTCTGCCCATTTAAACCAGACAAACAAATCAGTCTCATGAATGATGGGCCCAGAGGAAAGGTTGGTTCCATCCACTGCTCGAACGGCTTCTAAGACTTCCTTCTTCACTAATCTAATTCTGACTCGTTGCGCATATTTAATATCGCAAAAGTTACTGGTCGCACCTGAGTCTATCATCACTGAGACTCCTTGTAACTCCAAGTCTCGGACTTTAACTGTGAAATTTATCACGAGGTGAGGTGCAAATGACTGTAACGTATTAGTGATTTGTTGGGATTCTGGAGCTGACTTGAGATTCGCTTCCACCTGTGCAACTCCTTCTACAGGTGGAGCCAACCTTTTACCAGTTGAGAGGTCTTTGGTTTTTTTGGACACTCTTTCACGAAATGGCCAGCTTGTCCGCAATACAAACACAATTGACTAGATCTGCGTCTTTCTTTCTTTTCTTTCGTTAAAGGACCACAAATAGATCCAATCTGCATCGGCTCATCAGTAGTTTGGGATTCTGAGGAGCGATGAATTTCTGATCTAGCTCGGTCTAATCGAGTCGGGAACAGGCGAGCGTCTCTTCTTTTTTCTTTATGCCACTCACTAATCCGATGATCTAATTGCAAAACCAAGTCAATTAACTCTGATACTTTGGAGGGTTTACTTGTAATCTGATCCAAAACATCTTTTAGATCGTCTTATAACCCTCGGTCGGTGGCTTGAGATGCAGATGGGCGATCAAATATTCTCAAAAATTCAAACTTGAAGTTCTCAAAATTAAACAACAATGGGTCATTCCGAGTTACCAGCGACATTGACCATGCAGCCGCATACCCAGTCAGATAAGACAGCATGAATGCCACCTTTAATTGATCCTCTGAAAAAATCACTGTTCTACCCAAAGAATGCAGTGAACACTAAGTTAGAAATACTTGCGCTTTCTGTGGGTCCCCACTGAATCTTTCAGGGGGGGGCCAAAGGAATGATTGGGGAAATTGCATGTATAACTTGGGTGGTGACTTCTGAGGGGGATTGGTTATCAAAAAAAACGTAAGGACCCTTAAAACCTGACCCAGACGCCACCCCATTTGCAAATTCCTCTAATGTTTGCTTAATTTGAATTGACTCTTGACTAGTTCCTCTAACTTCTGCTCTTAAGGCCTTATCTTCTTCTATGGAATCATTCAATTGTTTCTGCATTCCATCTAAAATGGCGGGCAAAGCCTTCAGGTCTATCCCTTCTGCCATCTTGCTCGAGAGGAGATCTATATCCTCAATAAAGAGGTGGCACTTCAATCTGTCAATAATCTGGATCTGCGATCTCCTCAGAAGCCGATGACTAATCCACAAATCCCCCGAACTGTCGCCAGCAACAGTCTAAAAGGTAGAACTGCTACTAAACCCAGCTCGGGGGAAAGGAGAATTTGAAGACAAACAAGAGAGACTACCTCAGGTAATGGCCCTCCTTCAGTAATTCTGCTATGATACCTGCAATTAAACACAAACAAATATTGCTGTCACTGAACTACTATTGTGACTAAAACAAAACTATCTCTCTATCCCTAGTTACCTGTTTACTCTGAGGGGTTAGCCTCTCTCTTTGTGAGTTGTGTATTTTTAGATTGATTGGAAGAATTTCTGGTAAACACACCCTGCGCACATTAATTTTGCAGTCTTTTCAATGGTGCCGAAAAATTATGTAGTAATAAGGGTTCAGCAGTTCAAATATTGAGAAAAATATGATCATTCCTTTGAAGCTGGTTCCTTACTAAGAAACTGTCTCTCATACATTCCTATAGTAGATGCCTATATCAATAGTGAGTCTTTATAATGTTCTCAAGATTATACGCTGCTTGAAGAAGTACTCACTAGGAAATAACTTTTTCAGGAGTCTTATTCCTTAAATAAAGAACTCCAGAACTATTTGCTTGCAAGCTCAGAAAGGCTGCTGAAAAGTCTCTATAATGCTTCTCTCTGACGTGCGAAATATACGCTGGCAAAGCGCGCGTCAAAACAGTCCAAATAATCTTACTTGACTACTGGAGAAAGCTTCTTTTCACAGAAGCTCCCTCTCTCACCAAACTCGTTTCCCTCGATGCTTGAATGCTCCTCTTGACCAAAGCCATAGACCACTCAAGAGGAATGACTGCAGATTCTGAGGGAAGAAAAATATATCACCAAAAATTATCTCGTCGCTCATACTCCTATGAAGAAGCATCGCGGAATACACTAAAGCTGAACTGTCTCTAGAAAATATCCAAGGAAAATCGGCAAGCGCAGTGAGGAATTTTCAGTCAGAGCACTAAGGAAACGCTGCTGCTCCTGACAAAAAACAGTTGCACGTAGCTTGCGCAGGTGCATTGTCCCCGCTTGGGAATCTAGAGTCTCAACAACTAGACCAAGAACACAAACAGGAAGTGTACTGCATTCTCCTGTTGCAACGGCCAAGCGGAACTCGCATCGTCCGCATAATGGATCGTTCAGCTGCCTTCCACACAGGACCCAGCCATCACCAGTGTGGGTATTTCCTCATGTCTTTTTGTGGTTGTTTTAAAACAGACACAGGAGCTAACAAGGGGGGTCTTGACAGTTATGCTAGTGACATTTTTAAAGCGCATCGATTACCCGGAGGTGTCCTGGCGCTATCTAGATCTCCTACTGGCTGAAGACAAGAGAACAGATTTGTAAGAGCGAATATTTTTGGGCAACAGCCAAGTTTTTAAGCCCTTCCTAAAGGGCAAAAGTTCTGTGGCATTTCTCAGGTGGAACGGCTACTCGTTGGCCCCAGTTGACCTCAGTGTTCTTTCCGGAATATGCCATTGGAACTGTCGTTTTAAATAGTCTGGCCTGTACCTTGGAGTGCTTTAAAAACCATGCACAGAGCCTTAAAACGAACCCGACAACTTACTGGAAGCCAATGCAATTTTTTGATTTACGTAGAAATCGAAGAAAATCTGGAAGTACCCGTAAGTAATCTGGCTGCAGCATTCTGCAACACTTATAGATTGTTCAGGAATCTTTGTTGTACATTTAGGTAAAGACTGTTACGGTAGTATAGTCTTGAGAATACAAGAGCCGTGACCACTGTTTGCCGACTCCGCGAGGGCAAAAACTGCAGTATTTTCCTGAGCATTCTCATCATGCGCCTTGTATTCAATGCCACTGAATTTACTTGGTGACCAAAGGTGAGGCTTTCATCCACTATTATGCCCAGGTTTTTAACCTTTTTTGAGCGGACAGGGAGAGTACCCATCGAATACGGCCACCAGTTTGGTGTCCAGAAATTGGTATTGTTGCCGAACAATATTACCTCGGTTTTACCCATGTTAAGTTTTAGACAGTTCTCCGCCATCCAACTTCCCATTGCCAACATGCAGTCCTGGAAATGTCCTTCAATTCTCACCTCATTCCACTGTGTCAGAGACACCACGATTTGGGTGTCATCCGCATAGGGGGTGAGACCAAATCCGAATGCACTAATAACGGGGGCCAGAGGAGAAACGTAAACATTGAAAAGATGTTGGACTGAGAGAGGACCCCTGTGGGACCCCACAGGGCAGTGCAGAAGGTTTAGACTGGTAATCTCCCAGTGCAACAATTTGTCCTCTGTCAGCAAGAAAAGATCTTAAAAGATCCAGGCTTTCCCACAGATCCCACATGCCTTTAGACGGTCCATCAATATGACATGATGGACCTATTGAAGGCGGTGGACAGGTCTAGTAATATCAGTGCTGCCCTGCCACCCTGATCAATGGCTTTGATCTGCACACTGCGCTATGCCTCAGGGTGGATGATCCTGATAACATTTTTTTGCTGTCCAAAGACTTCTGTGTCTTAATTTAATCAGAGGCAATGAGTATATGTGTATTATATAACAGACCATCTTCCATGCATGGGATATATTTGTTGGAGTTTTCTAAAACTTTGTGAGCGAAGAAGATGGCAATGGGATCCTGGCTTGGAGTTGGTGGTTTCTGGATTCAATTTGAGAGCATGGTGATTGGTAACAAGACTTTCTTCTTCTGTGGTATTTTTTTGGGGGGAGAACCTTCATTGAGAAGATAGTTCAATTCAAAGTCAGGAATAGAGTATTTCAATTGTCATTGTCCTCCTGCACAGGAGCTACATTACCCTAACTAACTTAAGTACTTAATTGAAGGTATTGAGGATTGATTTTGACCGGAAAGCTTTTGGGGACAAGGCAAGGTTATGTAATAGTGATAAAGTGAACATCTCCACCATGCTGTCAGTGTTTGTGTCCCTGCCCTAATAGTCAAAGAGATGTAATTCAGTACTCTAGGCACTGCAAGGTACTTTTTAAAGCAGTTTCTTTATCAGATGTGTGCCTTTTTGTTGCAGAACAGGTATACTATGTAATCATTTGTGTACATCGTAAAACCCTGGAATACTATCTTTATTCATCCCTTTTTTAAGGCCAACATGAAAGATATTATTAAAACACCTGCTTGTGTTCGAGGAGTAAGACATTTTCAAGCAGCTACTTACGCTGGAATATCAAGAGGATGAGCAACTGGAAAAATTTGAAGTCGCTATTGCATAATTAAAAAGGTATTGATGCAGGCCTTCAACAGTGGCTATCATGAGTCCTTTTTTAAAGGGATAATTCATTTTGTTCCATGTGCTAGCAGCAAACTGTGAATTTGGCATCTTCATGGAGCAGGTAATTAATGAGGAATTGGTTAAACACATCTTAATAAAAGAATAAAAGAACTATAAAACACATGCACTCTTCCACCATAGAAGAAGGCACTGGGTAAAGCGACTATCCTGAAAAATACAAAGGAATCATCAAATGAACTGAGCTAAGCGTAGAGGATAATGTTTGCACCATCAGGATACAAGGATATGTTTAGCAGTTCAAAAAGCTGAGAGAGGATATATATTTTAGGTTGGATCAAAGG
Organism: Lissotriton helveticus; assembly: GCF_964261635.1. Taxonomy (NCBI): domain Eukaryota; kingdom Metazoa; phylum Chordata; class Amphibia; order Caudata; family Salamandridae; genus Lissotriton; species Lissotriton helveticus. Next base: position 302,213,529 of record NC_136067.1, on the reverse strand, counting down.
TACTTAAAAATAATTATACATTTTGTCTAGCACTTCCGAATGATTGTTAGAGATGCTGATTTGTGGGCTGTGTTAGACCTGGAATCCTTGGTGCGGTTTCCTCTAACTTTTTTGCCTTCAGACCTCCTGCTTTCACTGGCTTTGATTTTGCTGTTCTTAGTACTCTGCACACTTTACCACTGCTAACTAGTGCTAAAGTGATTGTGATTGTGATTGTGCCCTGTGCTCAAAACATGGTAAGATTGACTTTACCACATTGGCATACTGAATTTACTTGTAACTCCCCAGTAAATTGCACTGTAGGTGCCCGGGCCAGAAAATGAAAAGCTAATAGTGGGCCTGCAACACTGATTCTGTTAGTCACTTAAGTAGCCCTTTAAATAGGTCTCAGGGCTGCCCGTGCAGAGTTTGTGTGTGCAATTTAAACTGCCATGTTGACCTGGCATAATAAACCTTTAGTCTAGGCCCAAACCTTCCTTTGTAATGCATATAAGTCAACCCTGGGTTAGTCCTTGGACTAGTTGGCAGGTGGGCTTTTTGTAGACAGTTATACACAATGGGAACTTAGGTGTGACTAGATGGGCCATCACAAGCGGGATGGGAGGAAGAAGCTGGGCTCAGCCTCATTTGCACCTCAATCGGCTGTGTCCTGATTCCACATAAAGGGCTGCATACCCCCTGTAGTTAGTCTATAGCCAGGGCAAGGACTGCAGGGCATCTGAGCACATCAATGGAATGCTTTTAGAAGCTTCTCCTTATTCCCCAACTGCGCATGTAAGAAGGACCGCGGACATCACCACTTCAGTACACATCTGGAAATTTGATAACTCTGCCAAGAAGAAGGACTGCTGTGCTGTTGAAACGACTGTCACTCTGCTGGACTGCTACTCCGAAGGAGCTGCTGCCCTGCTGTGCTGACCTGCTTCCTGCTTCAAAACTGATCCTGCCACTCCATCTTGAACCCAGGACCCCATATTGACTCAGAGGGCTAGTCTGTTGGTCTTCTGATGTGAGTCTCAGGCACAGAACAGACTCTCCAATACCCCTGAACATCATTGAGTTCCTGAGCCCCAAGAGGTGCTCCTCAGGTCATGGACACCTGATATGGCTCTTGAGCTCTTAAATTCAAGCTTTTGAACTCTTTGTGACCGCCAGCGGGTCTGTCTCACGAGCCGCTGCAAACCCATCTTTTTGCTTGGCAGCATCTTCAGCCCATGGGGGGGTAGCCAAATCGAAGCTCCAGCCCACCTGAACATAAAGACAGGCCTGCTATTCATGCCATGCCGAGTTCCACCTATGCTGCTCACCTTGCTCCTGGCAATGTTTTTCTACACAAACGGGGCATAAAACTTGAGAAGGTAAACATTCCCCTGGACTAATCTGGGGCTGTATCCAACTTGCGCTCCATCACACTTAGCTGGCCACAGTTGGTGTTTTATGCTTTTAGGCACTATATTGCAATGTATTCTTTACAAATGCATAACTCCTGTTCCACTCACTAGATTTTTGGTGTTTTGGTATTGTTTTATTTATTACATTTAGAGCTATTTTTTTAACCTGGTGTGGGATACTTTTTTGTGGTGTTTTCACAGTTAACTTGTTTGTAATGCTGCAAAAATACTTTACACAATTCCTCAATGTTAAGCCTGAATTCTAAGTGACAAGCTACCAGGAAGTTGGGCACAGGTTAATATGGGGTTTCCATGGGCATTACCCTGGCCAGGGTTTGCAAAAACACAGAAAAATATAGCTGGTGTGAATTCAGTAAAAGAGGATGAAGTATTATTAACCAAAAGTATTAACAATGTTACATTGAATGTGACAGTCAAAAAGGACAATATTCCTGACTAAGAAGATCTGATGGAAAAATGTAGTATAGAATGAATGCAAATTTCACTTTGTAGTGATTTGAGATTAAGGATGGGAATCATTTCTAAAGTAGCTATAAGAAACATGGGGCCATATGTAGGTAATTTCTATTTACTGATTCTAAAATACCGAATTTTACCGATTCGGTATTTCAGAATCGGTAAATGAGATGTAGATACAAATTCTGTATATTTTACCGAATCGGTAATATTCGGTATTACAGAATGGGTATTTACCGAATCGGTATTTACCGATTCGGTTTTGACCGAATCGGTAATTCCCATTCATACCTATGGTTCTGGAGGCCCATAGGAATGAATGGGAATTACCGATTCGTTAAATACCAAATTGGAGATTCAAAATACAAGTAATCGAGGATTCAACCAATCATGTGCATCCACCCCACAACCAAGCTACTGAGGAACCAACCAATCCTGTGCATCTACCCCACCCCACAACCAGGAAGTGGCCACACCCATGCAGGTGCAGACAATCAGAACCATCTGGAGAGCTGTGAGCAACTTAGCCACTGGCTGTACTGAGCTGAGCAGAACTGCAGGATGGCTTCCCAGAAATCACAGAGGGAAGGAGGAGAAAGAAAAAGAAAGCTGAAGTTCAGCGCAAGTGAGCTTCAGGTGCTCGTGGAGCAGGTGGTCAAACACCACACCCAGCTTTTTGGGAAACAGTCCCTGCAGGTAGATGAGGCTGTGAAATGGAAGACCTCGCTGGAAATCCAGGTGAAGGTCAATGCCATGGGTGTGAGCCCGCCAGAGAGAGACGATTTAAAAAAACACTGGTATGATCTCATGATCATTACCAAAAAGAAGCTGGCAGCACAGAAGAAAGAGGCCAGTGCCACAGGTGGAGGAAGGAGCAGGGCACCTGCCCTCACTGACCTGGAGCAGCTGATGGAGTCCACCCTGGAGCCCTAGAGTGAGTTTGGGATCGGGATGCTGACAGCTCAGCCAGAGCTGCAACTAAACAAGGTAAGGAGCATGCCCAGCAATCCTCCCACCCCCTTCCCTGTCCCCCTTCCCCAATGGAAGTGTGACTCACACTCCAGTACAGGTTTTGGGATACACCAGCAATGCATCATGGGAGAGGTAGTCATTGAAACACCCATCATGACAGTCAGCATACAAAACAACAAGGCATGCCACAAACATTATTCAGAAGCAGTTGAGGACATTGAGATAGTGTGACAGGTTTGTAATTTAATAGTGAAATACAGGGTTGCAGCACCACTGAGCTAATGTCCATATCTGTCCACAGGAGAGTCATCTCGCAGGACAGCGCAGGAAAAGGATGGAAGGGCACCCCGTAAGGGAACGTTTGAGGATGCCCGCACAAGGGCAGGCCACAGCACTGAACCACCACCCGCACCAACACCACAGGCAGCTTCACCACTAGAGCCGGCCACAACTGCACAGCCAGCATCGCCACTGCTGAATGTATCACCACAGCAGGACTCACAAGCACAGTCAGCCTCACCAGCCTCAAATTCATCAGTAGTGGTAAGGCCCAGGATGCATGCTGTACCCCCTCTCCATGTAATGGAGACGTCCTCTGACGACGAAAGGGAGGGTGACACCACAACTACTACACTGGAGCCAAACAATGCTGGGCTGCAGTCGACGTCCGAGGGTGTGCAGACAGGTGCAAGACGACGTAGGGTCCGGGAGAGCATCACTACTCAGCAGGGTGAGGGGGTCTTTGGCGGGCTGGAGGCCACCATGGTGAAAGTGCAGCGCCTGCAGGGGAAGGCCATACAATCAGTGCAGAGACAGATGCGGCACTTAAATCAGAACATGGGCAACATAGACCGTGGCATCAGCTTCTTGGCGGAAAGCATGAGGGAAATGGCAGAGGGAATGCGGGACAATCCATGATGGCACTCTGCGAGAAACTTGATGAGGACAGGGCCAGAAGGCACAGGGAGATGCAGTACATGCAGCAGCACACCAAGGCGGTGAACCGTCTGGCAACCGCTACTTCCCTGCTATGCAGGCGCTCTGTGGCAATGCAAGAGGGGTTTGTTCACTGCTGCACAGATGTCTCCAGGGGGATGGGGAAGGTGACATCCGCTATAGAACTGCTTCTGACCGCCCAGTCAGCCAATGCTAGTGATCTAGGTGAGGGGGAGAGCAAAGACAACACCAGCAGGAGCTGCAATAGCACACCTGTACCAGAAACCCAGAGGAGCAGCAAGTGCCATACTGCGGGCCCTGGATCAACCAGTGTAGAAAGCCAGCTGCAGGTACCCAGCACTGTAGTGCGTGGGCGCAGACATTAATGCTGCCTACAGCTTCATGAACATTATTTGGGTGAAGTAACCCGTGATTAACAATTTTGGTTGTCGCCAATTTCACTAGCATGGTGTGCCATTTGCTGATTGATGTAGTGCCCACTCATTAAACTACGTCATCCACATGCAACGCCTGGCTGTGTTTCCTTACTTACTTAAAAATAGTTGCGTGTGATCTCTGCCCTTCTTTGTCTCCCATCGGTTGCTGGCGCTGCTCCTGCTGCGTAGTGCTCTGGCTGTTCACGGCCATCATCAATGTCCTCATGATAAGTTATTTCAATTTCTGTACCTCTCTTTGTAGCAAGGTTGTGCAGCAGAGCACAGGTAGCAATGATTTTACAGCAGATGATGGGTGTGTACTGACGTGCACCTCTGCTCTTGTGGAGGCAGCGGAACCTGCTTTTCAGTAGTCCAAAGGTGCGCTCCACAACGTTGCGTGTTGATCTGTGTGCCACATTGTAACGTCTCTCACTCCGGGTTGATGGGTTCAGGTAGGGGGTGAAGACAAAGGACCGCACAGCATAAGTGCTATCGCCTAGGTGGGAAAGAGAGTGCCATTAGTTACATACTTTTAAAACATTTGGCTTCAGTATCTATCAGTGTTTGTCACAGTTTTTAACTAGCAGGTATCCTTCCCCAAATTCTCCTGCAGAAAGGCGTGTGTAGATCCCAGTGTTCTGGAATATGTAGGAGTCGTGGGTGCCCCCAGGAAATTTGGCCACAATGTCGGTAATTATGTTGCCAGCGTCGCAGATCACCTGCACATTTAGTGAGTTGGTGGACTTTTTGTTCCTGTAGATGTATTCTGTGGCTGCAGGAGGGCAGATTGGAATGTGTGTCCCATCAATACAGTCTATGACGTGCGGGAACTGTGTCTTGGTGTTCTGTAGTTCCGCTTCTGTGCTTGGGAAGCTCATGTAGTGGTGCTTTCTCTGCATCATGGCATCCAGGAACTTTCTGAAGAACCGGGACAGGCAACTCTGGGACACCCCGCCTGCCACAGCTATCACCCCCTGGTAACTGCCAGATTCAAGGAGATGTAGGCTACAGAGCACCTGCACATGTGGTGGTATGGCTTGCGCCCTTGGTGTTGGGTGCTCCAGGAGTGGGTGCAGGTGACTTATCAAGTCCAGGATGGTGTGGGGGTGTAGCCTGTACCTCTCATGGATCTCGGCCTCAGTCAGTTGGAAGAGAGTGATCCGCTGTCTGTAGACTTGCTCCTCCCGCCTCCAGATCCTCTCTCCTGCTGCCTGTAGCTGTAGCCGCCTTGCAATGACGTAGAAAGCTGCCATAGTGATCACACTGCTGCATTTTGGGATTGCTTATATACCATGTGGATGATTACCGCCTGCTTCCAGTTGGTGTTAATTACCAACTCTTAAATACCTAATTTCATGAAATTCGGTATTTTAAAATTTAACTACATAGCTTTTCTTGTTTTACCTTTTCATATTTACCAATTCGGTAAATTAGTATTCGGTAATTACCGATTCGGTAAATATGTATTCGGTAAATTACGATTCGGTAAATATGAATTCGGTAATGATGATTCGGTATTTACCGATTCATAGTTACTGAATCCTTACTTTTTGACATCCTACATCTCAATGGACTGAATACCGGTTGGTAACAGCAAAATTACTGAATTTCGGCTGTTACCGACCGGTATTCAGCTACCTACATGTGGCCCGTGGTCCGGTAAAATACTTCAATTTTCCCTTTATTTTGCTAAGTCGTTATGGATGGACCAAAATGGATTTATTGGGACAATTTGAGTGTAATATAGCTTTTAAGAAATAGGGTGTATGGGAAATAACTAGATTTGAAGGATAAGACCTAATGTTTTGGGATGGGAGCAAGAGAGATGTTTGACGATAGTGCTAAGACCCGAATGTAGACAGTATTTTTTCTAGTACTGGTCATTGAAGGAGTATGAAGGAAGGAAAGTGAAGGATAAGTTAAAAGAAACTTAAAAAGGGTTTGAATTTAACATTAAAATTAACTAGGATGTACACCTGTTACAGACAAAGTAAGATCAGCTCTATTAAGTATTCATGAAGAGGCTTTGTGAATAAAGGGTCATTGAGCCATCAGAAAGCTCATTGTGGTTGTTGCCTATAGTTGTGCCTCAAAAATTAATTGAGGCTTTAAACTTTAAATAAGTCTATAAGGATTGGTGGTCATATTTTACCTGGTAGATGAGGAGATTGGGAGACTGAATGGAGCATGTGTGTTTTGTCAACTTGATCTTTGCTCATCCTGCCATGAAGTTATATTAGCAAAGGACCCAGCACATTTAACTGCATATGTGACTTCCGATAAAGAGTTTAATTCTGTTGCATTCCTTTTGCTCTCGCTACTGCGGTGGACATGGTTCAAAATTTAGCAAATGGCGCTTTGAAAGGTATGAATTGAAGTGCTGGTGTTTCCTGATGATGTGTTGGTGATCAGTAGTATTGAAATTGACCATGCCAGGAGGCTAGAGAATGTGAATGAAAAAGAAAGGTATGCCACTCAGAAGAGAGATGTGTCCGGGTGTCAGAAATGCTAAATATCTTGGGTATGTGATTTCAAGAGAAGGCACTCTGCTAAAGCATGATGTGCTTCAAGCTGTTAAGAAGGCACCTGTGTAAAAAACAGGGAATATATTCTGTCTTTCATGGGAATGAAGAATTTCTAAGCCCAATTTGTAGACAATTTTCTCACAAGTTTAGAACCAATTTAAGGTTCTTAAAGAATCATTGTTCTCCTTTATTCAGTCTGTCTGTTTCTGGTCAAGGGTAATTGCCACAATTGATGTCAGTGAGTGGTTTTACATGTTAGTCCCTTGGATACGTAGCCAGGCAACTAGCCCTAGTGAAGGCTTCATCCTCCCATGAAATGTAACTATACAGAGGCTTTTTAGTTCCCAACTCTACATAGACCTTCTATTACATCAACTTTCGCTCTCAGCATTCCAGACACCCACATACAGGAAGTTGGGACACACAGGATGCTAGGCACCAGCTCAGACACACAGGGAACAGGGACAAACGGGACACTACCCACCAGCTCAGGAATACAAGGAACGGGGACTAACAGACCCCTACAAATAGGTTTCAGAGGGGATAAATTGGGCCCCTGAATGTGATCAGGGTGAGGCAGTTGGAATTAATGCATTAGGTATATTTAGACATAGCAGATAATGCAATGAAACTACATGAGAAGTATTGGTGGCCAAGTATGGGTCAGGACTTGGAGCAGAGAGTTAGAATGATTGCTATTTGCAGAGCAAATAATAAAACTTTGAAAAAGAGAGCTCAATGTATGGTGGAATTTGAATTGCCAGAATAGGTCCGAAAACAGTTTTAGACTGATTTTCTTGGACTGAATAATATATTTCTGGGGACAAAGAAATAGGCTTAACAGTGGAACCCCATAGGCCTCTGCACCTAACCCACTATCGCTAAACAATATGAGTGTTGTTGAATTATCCAGAAAAGTGTGCACACTGAAACACACCCACTGTTACAGTGTAATCCCCATACAATACAGGAATATAGCAACTTTTACTCATTAGCACAGGTGCACCACATAACACGTTGGACAACGGATTGTATGAAATGCATGTCCACAAACTCTTCTCCCAAAAGTATCTTCCTTTATTCAATGGAGTCTTTAAAACAAATCAGGATTATTGAGATGCAGCCGACACGTTTCATCCTTATCATAAGGCCTTCTTCAGGGCAAATGGATCTTCACTATAATGTCTCTCTAAATTAGTAATTCATCAATCGAAGAGTCGAAGCTTCCATATTTCAGACTATTATATATATAAAAAATGTGTTCATTGCCTTGGAGTGGAGCAATGCATGAACGGGAATATAGATCTCTCCCAATCTTAATCCCGAATAAGGGTAATAAGTGGTGGTCAATAATAATTGCACATTGTTGTGTCCGACCAAAATAAATAGGGACGGTCCTCACCACACGGAGATCAGCGGTGTCCGTGTGGTGAGGATCATCCCGACTTACTTTGGGATTAAGATTGGGAGAGACATATATTCCCGTTCGTGCATTGCAAAGGAAGATACTTTTGGAAGAATAGTTTGTGGACATGTATTTCATACTTCTGGGGATCCATATATATGCTATAGTTTAGCTGGAAAATAGATCTAAATGGTTTAAAGAGAGACTTGTTAGGCATCCCAATATTAAGGCAGTAATTGATGATACATCTCAGTGATGTTTTTCAAGGAAGAAAAGCCCAAGTGAGTTACTGTCAGATAATGGAGTGCAGATCATGTCTCTTTACAAACAAGAATTTTTGGATTAGTTGAGGGAGTAAACAGGTTTGGGAGTGCCTTTGTGAGACAGGTTGTGAAAAATGGAGTTAATGAATGCCATTAGGACCATTTTAGGGTCTCATAGAAAGAATCACTCTGCACAGTACCACTGGAGTGTTGCCATTCATGGCCTCGCATAGCAAAGAAGCTCAAGGTGTGCTGAGGCCACTATGGTTAAGGAAAGATAAGGATGAACAGTTAAACAGATAAGTGACAGGCACCAAATCCGATGAGGTGTCAAAAAGGTGGTATCGTGCAATTGAAGTTGTCTGTCCCAGTAAAAAAATGAGAAATGAGAAATTATAATGTTGCTTAGACATGAAATACCTTGAAATAAAAGAGTTAAGAGGTGTTTGGCAAAACAGGAACAGTTTTTTAATTAAACAATGTGGCTCGGAGAACAGTTACAGGCATATGGTCTGTCTCAACTTATAATCGATCTGACATGAGTTTTTATACAATTCATTGAATGCCGTAAAATAGTTCACATGATCGTTTTTTGGTAAGGAATGTGAACCTCTGTCTTTTCAGCCATAAATTAATGTACTCGGTGAGGAATCCAGGTGTGCCTCATCCTTGCATGGACACAATGGGGCTAGTGGGAAACGTGTTGAGATGTCTGGCATGGGGAGCGCGTGATCACTGCGTGTACTGTGTGTGCTCTGTCCAGATTGGCTATGTGTTCCTACCTTAATGTGGCATCTGACTTTATTGGGTTTTGGGAATGCGTGTACCCTTCGGGCCATGTGTGGTTTACTGAAGCCATATCCCTAGACCATTGTGGTCTTGTGGTGGATCTCTGTGGGATGAAATTGGAGTTTCCTGTTCACGCATTTGCCTGCCGGCTACATACCACCCCACCTGTGACCTGTCAATTTGTTACCTTGTGCCTGGGTCTCAGCGCCTGACTACATATTTCAGAGTTGGGTTGAAATGAAGTTCATAACGGGTGAATTCATCCAGAAAAATGGAGCTTGAACGTATCGTTATTCATATTGACTTTCTGAATAGTAATATCAAGTGAGAAATTAAATGTGGAATGGAGATGTTGGTTGATAAAGTTTGGGGGATTGTGGTGAGACTGTTGTTGAAAGGTGTTGAATTTTGAAAGGGTCGTTGTGGTGACAATAGGAAAAAGGAATAGCCAGAACATATGATCAAGAGAAATGTGTCACAAGTGTGAGTGAAGGAGTGGATTGTGATATTAGAAAACAGGACTTTCTTGATCAGGGTGGCACGTTTTATCTTACTAAATTACCTTTGAAATGTAATGCTAGTCTGTGATGCATAAGATGTAGTATTTCATGGTAAATACATATGCAATGAACTTGGTTGCAATTTTCGATTATAATAGGTATAACTAATACATTTGGGGCATATGTACAAGCCTCTATCGCCACAGGAACGTCACTTTTTGTGATGTTCCTGTGCCTATGTGCAAGGCAGCGCTAACCCACTTAACGTGGCTTACACTGCCTTGTACATAAGGCACCCTTTGACGCTATGTTTAGCATGAAAGGGGTGTGCAGTGGGTGTTGTGGTGGGCATTCCACCACAACACCCATTGTATTTGACGCGGCCCCCTATTTACAAGAGTGGCATACACGGGAGGCAGCGCCAAAATTAAGACCAGGAAAATCCAGGTCTTAAGTTGGCAAAACAAGGAGAAATGCATTATTTCTCCTCGTTTTTGCTTTTTCCATGTGTGCTGCCTTGTGCAGCACACATGGAGAAAGCAAAATGGCATGCTTTATTTATGTACAGGAAGGTGTCCCTTCCTGTACAAGAACAAACCTTTTTGAAAAATGCCATTTTGTAACTTTCATGTTTGCTGCATGAGGCAGCACACATGAAAGTTACAAAATGGCATTTTAGGATTGTTTATGTGCAGGAAGGGACACCTTCATACACATCATCAATACTCCCCTGCACATAGACACCCTTGCACTCTGGTGCAAGGGTGCCTGCGTTGGCTCTAAGTTGTTAAACATAGCACCATCGCATGGGGAAACACAATGCTGCACCACATTCTTGTAAAAATGGTGCAGCCTTGAGTTTCCGAAGTGGTGGAGCGTGTCGTTAAGCACAGGAGGCTAACAACACGCTCTGCCACTTCATTGTACATATCCCCCTTGGTTTTCTGTACGAAGTTGTTTGCATCTTTGATTTATAACATAACAGGTGTATTTGTAAAGCGCACGATTACCTCAAGGTGTCCTGGTGCTGAATAATAAATGTTTATGAAGGTGTCTTTGCGCTGAATAACAGATGTTTATTGTTACCCAACTCAATGGTACTCATTTAATCGACCTCAAATGGATGAAAGGCTGAGTGGACCTGCCAGGATTTGAACCTGTGATCATGAGGTCGAACACAGGCCCCTGCAGTGGCTGCTTGAGTCCACTGAGCAACCAGACCCGGATTTAGTGGACACACACAGTGGAAAAACAGAAACACTGTGAAGACTCATGTGTATTTGAATGTTACAGGAGAAAGGGGAGTTCTAAGGGCTAAGCTATCAACTTTAAAACAGGGAAACTTGGTTTGGAATCTCCACTGGTGCGCTTGGTTGAAAATCAAAAAATGATTCTTGCAGATTTCTCGGTCTCTCTGGGCCCGATTCAGACAGAAATTAGTACGTTTGTGCTTGCAGATTTACACCTGTGTATGTGTTTGTCTCTGTAGGCTTAATCCAGGGATGGGGAATTCCTATAGCCCGACGCCCAGGACATATAGTTTGGGGTCAAGGGCATCAAGTTTTAATGTGTATTTTGTCCTTGGGACAAGTAGGCCCAACCCCCTGCAGTACAAACCCTTTGGCTGCCAGTTTGCAGTAGCACATTAAGGGCCAGGGAAGGGCACTGCCTGAAGTTAAGTTAATATTTGTGTGCCTATGTTAATGCTGTTCATTAATTGAAAGCCTTTATTATTAGCGTGAGCGCTCTAAGTAAATATAAGTTCTGACTGCACTACGGACAGTGGCTCCAGTATACAAATGTGTACTCTCGGTTTCAAAGTTTAGCAATATGAGGCTATGCAGAATGCTCCCAGAATGCTCTCTGATTAGATGCAAATATTTGCAGAAGCTTGAAAGCAAGATTAATGAATCTTTGCTTTCAATATAAAATGTCCCTAACAAAATGAAAGTAGGAAAAAAAACATTTTGTTAAACTACTGTGAAATTTCAGGTACCATTTCTTTGCAGCATCATTTAGTAAAATGTGCTGATGCATGCTAGTATTTCGCACAAATATTCATATTAGAAAATCAGTGTAACCAGTTTCACTAAGATTATGAGAAACATAAAAATTAACAAGCATTGGCAAAGCCAGTAGGTCTGAAATTAGTGGTCATCTTTTTAGTTTTGCCAATACGTGACTTGCTTTGGCATTGTTTTTGTAAAGCCTTCTTGATGCGAGAGCTGCCGGGCCCTCACCATTGTAACAAACATTGGCAAAAGCACACAAAAAAATTGGTCTAAAAAAAGCACACACTTCCACATTAGTTACTGCCACTGAACAAAACTACTTTGTGTGCCAATATACTCCTTGTGAAAGAGCTTAATGCCGTCACTCACAGTGAAACCAGCCGATAGAGAGAGGGAGAGAGAATTTTAATAAACACAAAAGGTTGTGGTTAATGCCAGAAAGTCTCAAAAGTGCACCCTTGGAATATGTCCTTGCATTAAGTGCAGCTATATGGTTTTCGTGAATTTACAAGAATTTACAGAAGTAGGGCAAGAAATGTACTCCTAGAAAATATTTGTGAACTGCAGTTTATCATGAGCAAATATGCATGTGTAGATTTGCTCATGCGAAAACCTAAGTGTTTGCAAGGTCATTTCCCATCAACCACTTTTTTCCCAACTCTGGAAGAAGGTTTACGTCTGCCATTGTCAGGAGTAAATTTCCAACATTTATCAGTATGGGAAAAGATTAGAGAAGTGTTGTTGAAAACCCTTACAATATGCAAGTTAGTAGGTTTGCACAGACTTAAAGGGCATTCCAACTCAGGAACTATTGCTTACCATTAACTTCAGTCCCAGTATGTAGATCTGCAGAAACGTGGCAACATAAGGGGATTGCTAGTATTCAAAAGCAACTTTGGTATGAGCCCTGGCATAATCAGAGAGGCTATTTAAGAGCTCTTATATAATGAGATTGCTGCCATAATTTGGCGCCGAACCACATGGCACCAAAGGGACAAGTGGATTTTGTTACAAGACCAGTAGATTTATGAAGCAACCTGCCCCATGGACAAGTAAATATTTAAAAAAATTCCACACCCCTGTTAATCCATCCTGGAATTACAAACATTCGCAGAAATACGTATGAGATTTCCAGGTATGTTCCTGGGAAGTACATGTGACATTTTTTGCATTATCTAATTCTCACTGTGCAAAAGTTTCCATTATCAAAAAATAAATCAGAAAAAGGGTTTCGTGTACAAACGCACATTTTTTGTTTCTTAAAGCAGCAACTATTTTTCTCTGTGGGGATGCCCACTTCCCTTCACCCCACCAAATCTGAGGCTGATCTATTACTCTAGTCTCCCTTTAAAGGAATTCAACACCTTGGCCACGGCTGGAATTCTGCGCCGGTGCTGGACATTCCAATCACGGGCGTGGTCATGGCGGCTCCCGGCCGTCATCAGCACACGCCCACCGTGACTCATGACGGCCTGGAGCCGTCCTCAGCACCAAAGAGGTTAAGTCAACTCTGCGAGAGGAAAAAACGACCATTTCCAGGGCGGAAGGTGAATGAGAGACGTTTGTGAATTCCAGCAAACAGCCATGTTTGTGAATATTCACAAACTTCCACGTGTAATGACAGCTTCGAAGACCCACTTTCCTGCCCCTTTAGTGGGATTTATGGGTGTGGAGAACTCCATGCTTGGGTGGGAAGCTGCACGTAAAAATAGGTTTATGCTACAACAAAACTCTTTGTGAATTCCTGGCATGTGTAAAAAAAGCTGAATTTAGTTGCGAACTTAGGTTTGGTAGCAAATTTACCTTTGTGGATAAGGGACCCCTTTGCTAAAATACGTTACATGTATTTGTGAAATGTAATGTAATTGCATAATTCAAAGATATAAGTATTAGGTTAATGTACATAATCATGCATCATCTCCCAATACCCCTCTTATTATCCTGCGCCCCATTGCTCCCCAGATCAGTCTGTGCTATACACCTCCAAAAAATATAATATTTTAAAATCTCCATTCAACCCTTTATAAACGTGCAGGGTGCCAACAAATTTGAAACCATAATGTAAGATTGGTGAAACAAAGTTTGACTCATAATATGGACACTGCTTGCTCCAGTTGCAGATGTAAACGCTAATAATGACATTCTAATTGCAAATGTGTCTCCTGCCGTGGGAGGCACAGTGCCGCCCATTATGTAAGTACAGCAACTGCCAAATATGCTACTTGTCCACTGACAATGCTCTGCCCCCTGCTGCCCTCCACGGAAACCCCATATGGGGGCAATCAGTAACACGTCGAAAAAGCAGAGATGATTGAGACTGAAGCTAGTTCTATGGACATCTGGTGTGGTTTAAAGTCATTACAGGAGACACTGCTGATGCTGACGTGTAATCAGACAAGTCAAAGGATAACATTTGTATGTGAAGGTCTCAAAGAACCATCCACGCTCTGTTGCTAAGCTTCAGCCAAGCTGTCCACAGCTCTGAGCACTTTTCAAAAGTGTATCCATCACTTCTGTAACTCTATACCAGGTCTCCTTCATCAATGTGTACTGTTGCAAGCCTTCATTAATCCCATCCACCACCATACATTGCTTGACTGACAAAAAACGTTTAAATTTATTTTTCCCACAAGTGCGGCAGCTCAGGATCAAGTGTCGTAATAGATGCTCGCACCGGAGAAATTAAGAATAAAAATTAAATTATTCGTTTGGAATTTCCGATCATTTAAAGAAAACACAGCAGTTAAAAAAATAGTACTAACATGGAACGTACAAATTAAAATCCAGTCTACATGCATCACGCAAAAATCCTTTTTCGGAGGGAGAAAGCACTATTTGCGATTTAGTAACCCATTAACAAACCGAATCACAATATGGGTTTGCGATTTAGTATTAGGAAGGGGCGAATCACGGTGGTATGTGTGAATGTTTTGTGACCGAAATGTGGTTGCAAAACATTCACAATATACTGCCAATTTCAAATTGGCGGTAACCCATGTGCAATTGAGAAGGGGTTCCCAAGGGACCCCCTCCCCTTTGTGACTGTTTTTAAGAGCAGACAGTGGTCCCACGGACCACTACCTACTCTTATAAAATGAAAAGGAAACTTTTGATTTTTTGCTTTGAAATGCATCCCGTTTTCCTTTAATGAAAATTGGCTGCATTAAAAAAAATGCATTATTTTAAAGCAATCACAGACATAGTGGTAGGCTTACCCCAGCAGGCCACCATCCCTGTGATTTTAGCGATTCCAAATGGGTCACAAACTGAGACCTAGCTCATTATTATTCATGAAGTGATTTCCTAATTGAAATTCGCAGGAAGTCGCAATTAGGAATTCGCGATTTCAAAGTTTTTTACATGTGGCCCCCAGTTTTTTTAAATATAGTTTTAAAACGAGTGTATATTAAGCTTCCATTCTTGTGCATTCACTGCAAATATGAGTATTTTGAAATGTGTAGTCAACTAAAAAATATAGTGCTTAATCCGCAATAAAATAAAATGCAGTATACTGTCAAGGGCATAAAAGACACTAAAGTTCTGGAAGAGACACAGCCAGCCTTGGGGATAGTCGAGTCAGGGTTCTAGCTTGGCCAAAACACGAGTGAGTCAACAAAATCTGTAAAACAGGCAAAAATGACGTGGAGAAATATGCTTAAGACTTTAAAATGACAAAAAATAGTTTTCACCTTTACTCAGTGCATAAAAAAATACATACAATTATAACACTAAATTTAGTGACATTTATTAAAATTAATATTTTTTTTAACATGTGGCATTGCCCTGATGGCAATGCCACATGTTACCCAAAATGTGTCAGCTTGTCATGCTCTCTATTTATATAGTCTATTATTCTATTAAGTGCCAAACATTATTATTTTGTATTTCCATATATTAGTGAGGTTTTTGTAGAGTGCCGATCCTGTACTGAAATAATTCAATGCACTTTCAAACTGGATGGTAAAGATAAATGGTACATTGTGAATTAAAAGAATTGGTCGTGGGTCACACCATTTGTCAAATGGAGAAGCCAGAATTTGATTTCAGGATTGTTTATTTTACAATTCAGAGACTGTAGGGGTACATATTTCTCTTTTCCACTTAACACCAAAGGTGAATGCTTTGTGTTTGGTCATTCAATTATTGTTATTCAATTAGCGATAGTATATGGATATCAATAAATACACTTATCACTGCTTGAATCAAACGCCCATTATGGTATATACCAGTGCTTAATTTGATCTGTTGTTTCCATGTGGAGCTCACTGGCACTTATGTTACACACTGCCACTTCTTTTTCCTCATACAATTCAATCTAGAAAAAAGAGTGAAAAACATAAAAGAGGAAAGAAGGAGAAGAGACTGACAGAAAAACTGAGACAAAGAGACAAAGCAGGGACACAAAAGAACTTGCAGAAGTGAGACAGAGAGACAGGCAGTGCAGGTGATGGATTAAGGAGGTATGAAGTGAACTCAAGACTACACAGCCTTTGTATTTGGTACCAAGACCATCTGCAGTGCCAGTGGCAGATTCTGAGCAAATGTTTGGTACTGGCATGTATTCTTTACACATTAGGCACAGGTATATACACATATATAAATTGGTCAAGTTGGAAGATTTAAAGGTGTGCTTGAAGAGCTTTAAACTAAGGATCAGATTCTGTGTGGGCTCTGATCACTTGAGCGCTAGACTCGTGGTGGTGTAGCGGTGACGGTCCTGCGCCTACACTATTCTGATGCGGCCCTTTGGATCACCACCACTGCACCAGCTACGCTAGGGAACAGCCGCTCCCAGGTGGTGGTGCAGTGGACAGGGTTATCCAATATGCAAGGTGGGACCACACAGCTGCAAAGCATATTATTAGTTTACCCACTGCTAGCCTTTTCATGGCAGTGAGCCAGCCATGAAAAGGCTTGTGGCGGTGAAATAAAGCTCTGCTGCCATGGTGATGCATTGTGGGGGGCACAACATGTGCCCCCCTGTTTGCATGCACCCCAAATTCCTGCATGGCATGGACTTCACAGTCTTTGCCGTGCTGGAACTGCTTTGCATTCCAATTGCAGTGCCCGTTTTCAGGGCACTGCCATGGGAGTGGCAAAAGAAAAGCCCGCCAGACATGAGTTGAATTTGTAATCTGGCCAGTGAACCATGCACAGCTTTAGCTGTGCTGTGCTACTGCAAAGCTGGCGCATTACTGCCAAAGTCGTAATCAGGACCTTAGTTTTTAGTAATTAGTTAGTTATGGTCATTGAGATGCTGAGCATCTCGTAAAATCGGTCTTTTGCTCAAGTCAGCCAGGCCAGCAGTAAAAGTTAACAGAAAATAGCATCTCCTGCATTTCTTTACTCTGCTAGCTCACCTGGCTTGACAAACAGAATGATTTTATGCTTTTGTATTCTAAAAATGGGTTGTGGCTTTACTGGCACTGAACTATAGAATGCATTCTTAGAGCCATGGTTGCAACACCAGCGACATATAAACCATTTGTAAGTGGGACACCCCTACACTTTACATTATTCAAAAATCTGCAGTGCCATGAAATCTTTGGCACAGTTCTCAAAATAAACATTTCCACTTTATTAATGTCCTGGCTAAATAGAATTTGTCTATATCATTGTATTACAAGTATTTAACATGGGCACACGCCCAGATATCAAATGGTGAATAGTCAACAAGCTTTGCCATTTCTCACTGATTTTTTTGGAACAGGCTTTGGTTTTAATCCTCAACCTATATTCAAACACACCTATACAACCCTCAAAAGTTGCCCTCAGACGTTACCTTGTTTAACGTGTAGTAACACTTGCATCTCAGCATTTACTGCTATTGCAACACTTTGGACCCTCATCTGGACACTCGTTAGCTCTATGCTGTTTATGACTCTGGTATTATTAGTGATGTCATTAATTAAATCATTTGAGATGTCATGAAAGATATCTTTTAACGTGTCATGAGTGATGTAATATTTGAAGTCATAAGCAGTGCATGGCGGCGGCACAAGTTATAGTTAGCTCAGTATACTATAGCTGGTGAAGTTTTAGCACTAATTTTTACCTTATTTGTACACCTAACAATAACGCTACACTAACCTTTGTTTCTTCCAAAGAAAAAAAGGATATATATATAAATATATATTTTTTTATAAGTTTTAACATAATAACAATTAAACTTTGACTGCCAAAGGACGCACAGAAATAACAAAAGACCTCAGTGTTTCCATAATATTAAGGACAATATTGTCTTTAAGCAAGTTTTGTGAGAAAAGTTCATATTATCCTTTTTTAAGTTTTTATATATTGTTGAAAAATTATACAGGCATGGTTCTCTTTTGGCAGCGGGGAAGAATTTATAAAAATAAAAAACATTTACTATTGCTAAAATTTCTTGAGTGTTTCACGTCCAAACTGAGCACGCTTACCACACATTTTTTAGCTATTGTTGTACACTAAAAATGTGTTAGTTAACTTAAGTGTGCACTCAATCAAATTAGTTCTGTGTTCTTGTTTATTTGGGACCCCTTCTCTACAGTTCAGCATTCAGAGTGCAGCGCCTCCTCCCCTGTCTATGACAACATGCTCCTGCAGGGATTCGTTCTATGCCTGTTGTGGATTCATGACTCTGGGACACAACATTGCAGTCATCTCTCCACTCGTGGCTGCTGCCAAAATGCATTGGCGGCAAGGCAGCAGCTGCAGCTGTGACGGCAGTGGGGGAGGGGATTGAATTAAAAAAAATAAAAGTACCTGATCCTACCGCTTACCTCGTGCTTCGGTGCTCTTCAGTTCTCCTGCTGCTCCCAGCAGTCCCTGAGCCAGACTCCCCATCCAATACAGACCCTGCTCTCATCCTATGAAAGCAGCGCAGGTATTGGCCTGAGTGGGCTGATTTGACACTGACGTTCAGACACAGGGAGTCTGTGCCGTTTCTACACCCATCTGCAGAACACAGCTGGGTGGAGAAACTTAAAGGAGCATGTCTGTCAGGCTGGCCTGAAATGTAGCACTTCATTCCTCCTCCCTCCCATAGCACGGCCCAGCCACTCGCTACATACGCATGGCTGAGCCAGTGCCTGAAAAACAAAATGATAGTAAAATATAATTTTATTTTCCAGCTGCTGGCTCTGATCTAGTGGGGTGAGGCTCCTTCGTCATTGCAGAGGAGCCGCCACTGCATCTCTCCAAAATTGATGCTAGCGTGAGAAATAAGCACTTCACAAGCGACCATCGGTTGTGGGCGGGCTGGTCACCCTCCAAATGGATTGTGGTCACAGTAGTTGATCTTCCCATGAGCTGCATTTCCTCAAGTGCTTGTCACTCTCTGTTTCCACGCTGTGCTGTCTGTAGCGGATATTCTAACCTGGATAAGTTCTGAGTTAAAAGCATGTAGATTCGTATGCACAATCACTTAAAAACAGGAAAAAGCTGTGCCTTTTGCGAGCACACATGTACATGATAACAGGTTCTGATATAAAAAAAACCTTGTTGTTTAATAAATGTGTCATGCCACACACAGACTCAGAATTAAGTACCAAGAAATGTCAGCCCATGTAGTGAAGCTATGTACTGATTCTTATTTTGACATATAAGCTGTGCTATTTTGTTACCTATTTTATGTTTCATGCTAACCCACATTTTTAAAGTAGTACATTAGCGCAATCTATGAAATGAATGTCATTTTTCAGTGTCTCTAGTCAGAAGTATGCGTTTTCATACATGTGCAGCCACAGATGAATGCTTCGTAAAATAAGCTTATTTCGGGCACATGCATTTTCTTCAGACAGCTAGTCCTAGATGCATCGATACTTTACCCCATCACTCATGAGAACCGCGCACGCCTCATGCCAGGCAGAAAGCCCTTCCAAAGTAACTTTGGTACCTGTGCAGCCGCAAAGCCCTGGCACTGCCGCAATGAAATCCAAACGGTATCCAGCAACCTAAGCCAGATTTGTGTCAAACTCCTTAACATGTTCCAGTTGCACGCAATACTAATTAAAGGCACTCATTGTTAACTGATATAAATAGTCCCCACTTAGCCCATTATAGGTACGGGCCGTAAAACTAACAATTATGTGCCAGATGACGCATGTTAACACAGAGAAATTCTGTAATGACATTTCTGTGGCACCGGAGCCGCGTCCAGAGCCATGTGTTCCACATTAGGAACCAAAAAAAAAAAGGGGGGTGGGGCGTTGTGCTGATTGCACGGGTGACGTCATCCCTAAGAATAGAAATACCTCACTGCACCTCTGGATGACTTACAGTACACAGTTGGTTTGGGCAATGAAATCATTAATATGAGTTTGATTTCAGCTTCTACATATGTTTGACATTCCATATATAGAGGCCGGGCTGAAGCTTCCTACTCGTGGAGCGAGGGGCCCAGATTTAAGCTATTAAGAATGATTTACCATTTCTCCCTCAAACATCTTTTCCCCTGTTTGCATGCAATGGAAACGTGATGCGGGTTAGAGAGGAAATGAAGGCTGAAATGTATATATTGTTACAGGCGGTGTCTTCTCGACCTCCAGCCAATTAACAAAAGTCATTTCTAGGCAATGTGTAAATATGCACAGTTATTCGTCTGGACGAACGTAAACATCACGTCTCTTCCGGTAACGTAAGACGCAGGTGCCCAACATCAAGGCGTCGCAGGGCAGCACAGTTACAGGTGCCTCCAGCGGGATTATCCTGTTTGGTGTTTGGAAAGCTGCAATCGACTGGATCGGTTTGCAAAAGCAATCTTTATTAGTTTTTCTAAGGGCTCTGAACTACAAGACCACCAACTAGCGATGTTTGAAAGGTTTCGTCGCAATAACAGAACCAGCATAAACAAGAAGCCGCGTCGTGTGAGACATGTAGCAGATTTGACGTTGTTTGGTTGGATTTTTCGCCCCATAGGCGCAAACCATAACAACTCATTTTCGACAATTCATGATTTCTGTGTTAACATTTTCAGTGCCAGTGATGATGAATAGAGGGGTAGATTACCAGAGCTGCTGGAGGCATGGCGTTTTAAACAGGGAGTGACCGGGCAAATCTAAGCGACGTTTGAAATCTGCCCAAGATCACAAGCATTGGTTTAGAATTTAAACTAATCTGAATACGAACTTCCAGCTTTAGAATTCCCCATTGTACATAATTACTGAGGACCACATTTCTTTTTCCATGGATGCTTCAAATAAGCTGAGATGGGAGCACTTAACGTGAATAAAATCAAACAGCCTTTTTTTCCAAGACGAACCACCCAAGCGAAACTTTTTTGGGGACAACCAGACCATTAAATCGATGCAGTATGGTTTGACTGATTTGGTCCCTGATAATGGCCAGTCATCCTGCCTCCTTTCATGACTTCTAGGTCAAACATGCCGTTTTATATGCCCCTTGACATGTGTTAGCACCTCTGTCTACATATTTACTCCCCATATTCTGCCCATGTCACATCCTTCAACCAAAGTCCCAACAATTAATTTAATAAACGAATCAGTGGCGGCTCCGCTAAGTCGGAGTAACGTTGCCCCATTGCTTTCAAGGGTGGAAATGAAGGAAAAATAAAATTTTAATATCTTGCTGTTATTATAATTTTATTTGTACCTGCTGCGGCTTCTTTGTGGGGTGGGGCTGCTCTGCTCTCAAAGCAGGTGGGAGGAGTGGTGAGCACCCTATGAGAGTGCATTGACTGATTGGCCGGCCCTCTCTGGCCAGCCAAACAGTCATGCGTAATTTGCATGTTCTCCACCCAGGCTGCATTACAGCCAAGGTGGAGAACATGCCCAGGCTCCCATTCTCCCATTCTCTGGCTGAGCCCCAAACCACTGTGCTCAGACCTATCACAACACTGCCTTGCAGCATTGGCTTAGGGGAGCATGGAAACCTGGTTGCTTCCTCTTCCGGAGTAGAGGGATGACAAGGAGAGACGTGGTGAGGAGGTACTTTTTTTTTCCCTTTATCCCCACTACCCTCGTCTTCCACCTCGCCACCCCGATCTGTGCCAGTCACCACTGCAACTAATGCTGCTTATAAGACATTGGGGCAGATCATGACACCTTCAGGCTAATGCCAATGCCTTCTCTATCCCTTCAAATGACTAAGGATGGCATCAACATCCCACCAGTAGGCCAAATAACTAAGGTAGCAAGTCAGCCTTTGTTACCGATCAAGTACTTTTAAGGCTGAGGCCATTGACCCATACCCACCAGTCTCCAAAGGCTTGTAACTAGCTACCTTGTCTTCTCTTACGGGTCTTCCACCACATCCTGTCGAGAGTATTCTCAGAAACTTTCCATCACCAGTAAAAACAATTGAACTTTGCTTCATATTTGTGGCCTCCTCTTCCCTTCTTATGTGAGTAGCTACCAATGCAAGTAAATACAAATAAATGTGCTACGAAAAACCAGATATGCTATACCACTATCTCAATTGCCATTTCAATACACCTGGGTACAACATATATAATCACGGCATGCCACATTAATCTTTGGAAACCAGAAGATCATAGCTGTAGTACAAACAGTCTTTGGACAAAATATTGAGTTTTAAATATTATGATTTCAGAATATTATTGCGAGGATATTGTGATTTTGAACTATCTTTGACAGGAACATTGAGGTTGTTTATAATATAATTGTTAAAAATATGGTGTTTAAAATATTGTTGTAAGTAATATAATTTTTACAATATTTTTATAATGATGTTAGTGTTTTATATTATATAATGTCCTTTCTGTTCAAATGTTTAATATTTGGTATTAATTCAATACTTATTTTGTTTGTATAGAAGAGTTTAAAATAATTAATAATTTCAGCATAATTTCTTAAATATTTTTTTAAAATTTAAATTATTTTATTTTTGTAGCAGGATGTTAGGTATATAGAGAGAGGAATAGAGAGATTATTTAAAATATTTACTTAAAAAATAATTGATTTACATTTTTAAAAATCTTTAAATGTAAATTTATTTAATTTAACTTTAAATTTTAGACATGTAAAATGAATTTAATTGTGTTGTTGGTATTTTCAATTGTATTGGTATGTTTACAAATGTATGCAGATATGATTAATTCTGACAATTCATTAAAATTATGTATTATATTTGGAATGTAAAATATTACATTTAATTATGTATTATTTAGAATCATTTTGTGAAATGCTTTTGATAATTGGAAATATAGATTTTTTAAAAGCATTCATATTTTAAATGAAACATGAGTTGGCATTGTTATATATATTTAAATATTTTAAACTATGTAAAATAGTGTTACAATTGTAAAATATTATTTAGAAAAAATAAAGGATATTTTTCTTTTTTTAAACTAATTGTAAAAAAGTAATTTTAAATTATGCATAATTTTAAATGTAGAAATGTTCAAGTTTTCAAAATGTAAAATGCTGTTAATATTTTAAAAATGAAGAGTTCTTATTATTTCTTATGTACAATACTGATTTTAATATACCTTTTAGTGGTAGTAGTGCATGTTTACTTTGGAATGGGAATAGTAAATCTGACTCCTTTAATATCCAACACCTTCCCCAAAATGATTTAGATCAGCGGTTCTTAAAGTTTTAACTTTTGAGGTCCCCCACTGAATTACTATTGGAAGTCGGGAACCCCTAAGCCATTCACATGACTTGAACTCTATCTGAGGAAGGAGCAACAAGCAAAATAGGGTCTGTAGCGAATCACAGGTCACTTGCTAATAAAACATAGAAAATTCTATGCCAAAAAGCAGTATCAATTTTGCGATGAATAATATCATAGTGCTTCATACCATGCTACAGCGGTTTCTATGTGCAGTTCCTGACAGGCCTTACATTCTCCAAATTGAAGCAACTGAGCTATCTTGGCTGCAGTGTCACGTTTTTTCAAATCATGTTATGCTAGATACGTTCATAACAAACTTTGATTTGTTTATGTACATTAGTACAATGAAATAAAGACACATCGTTGATATACCTTCGTGGATTGAGCACCGCCTCTACTGTCTGTAGATTGCCTGCAGGAGACAGGGAGTCCCATCTGAGCCATAATAAAAGCAGTGCACGTAAAGTAACTCTATTTAGTTAAACATATTTTTGATTTTGAGTAAGTGACTTGAAAAATTGTTGCTGCATTGGTGAGGGACTTCCTTCCCATGAACGAACTTGGGCGACTGGAGGTGTGCTCGCAGGCCTTGACTCTGTCTCTGTGGCAGAGCGCCTAGTCACAGTTAAGCCTGCGGGGGCTTTATAATGAGCATGCAAAGATGTCGCCGAGTTTAAGCCCACAGCCATGACTGTCTTTGGCAGCACCCTTAATATGCAACATTAGCACCATTACCATATAGACTGATTACTCTGCTATACAGAGGAGAGGATATTTTTGGACAAACTACATCACTGAATAAATGTGAGAGGATAATTAATAGTAAGTAAGCATGGTAAACATACAATAACCACCTCTCTCGTTTATGCAGCCATGTAGCGTTTGTAAAAAATATCTAATTTGTATGAAATGTAATTTTAGTTTAAACAAAGCAGCTCCTGCTTACTCCTAGAAACTTCAATACAGCACGAGCAGCCTTGAAACGCACGCCTTCGGTAAAATCTTCACATATGCTCATCAGAGGAAGGACTGGACTGCCCGTAGGGGGCACTGGGCATTTTCCTGGTCGGCCGGAAGGGTGGGTGCCGGGTTTTGGCCCATGGGGGCCGTTGTTGTTACTGAGGGATGGTTTTGTAGTAGTGCTGCAATATCAGTCCCCTGTAACAAAAACTATAGGGGTGCGAAGGAGGGCCAGAGGTTCTACAGTAGCACCCCCCTGATGTCCTTGGGTTGGGTGGCTGTCGAGCTGAGTTCTCAGGGCTGGTTTCCGTTCCCAGTCCGGCTGTGATCAGGGGACAAGTCACAACTCAAGACAGCTCCTTGGCCCACTTCAGTTGGTGGCAGTGCTGCTATCTGGAGATGGTTGAAAGGGGAATGCATGCTCACCACCAAACTGAAATTCTAAACATGTCCAATCACCGTGCTGCTCCAAAATACAGCCAAACAGCGATTGGAATGTTTTAATTCTCCCACTCTAGTGCTACTTGTCACCTATTTTAAGTAAGGCCACAAAGAATGCCTATCTTTAATGAGCCCAGTTCTAATCCAATCCTAATGCTGCTCTCCTAAGCTCTATTACAATAGAATGAGAGTAGCACCACCAATGGCATAGCACATTAACCAGGGCCTTCATTGAAGACCGGGGAACTGTGTCTGTTTTCCTGAAGAACCGGGTTATTTAATACCCAGCGGCGCCAGGGGCACGCCCAAAGTCTTCGGGTTCCACCTGTCTTAGAATACAGAGACACGGGACTCTTCTTGGTGGCGTCAAAGATCAAATTTATTGGCTGCAGCCAGTAACAGAAGTCCTAGAAATCATCACGGTATGAGTTCTCAGGAGACTGCTCAATTTTACACAGCAAGTCATCCCTTTATATGCCAAACATTAGGCTTCAGGCAAACATTCCTTGTTTACAGTTTAACCAATCACATGTTTCCACAACTAAAGTATCGCATGACGACAAACCCACTTTTCAGTTGCCCAGCCCATGATCAATCATCGGTCAAACCCAACATTCTTCTTTAGACAGGTCAAACGAACCCATAATAAAAAAGGCCACAACCCAATCGTAAATAGACCATAAAGAAAGGAGCAGAAACAGGTGAGAGTAGGATAAGGCATATTTGTGTGCAATAAAAGTTTTACGATGTCCTGTGCTCTGATCCTTAATCTTGATCAGCTAACGGGCAGGAACTGGTTTAACAAGGTCAGCTTCGGAGGAGGAGCTTCGCGCGCAACCGGGATGGTCGCGTGAGCACAGGCTCCCGGACCTTCGCCACCTCCGCCGCCTGTCCTGCATCTTATCCTGGCTACGATGACGGGTCGTTAATGGCACAACCCTGCTGACCTAATAGTCGTTTTCAGATTCCGGTTTGGACTTTGGGAGCCGAAGTTACGGGCTCCTGAACTTTTCTGGCCTGCTCCTCGGTGCTGCCCCGGACTCGATTTCTATGCCAGCCGGGCAGTAACCGAACAACAACGGCTTGCCCAAGTCTCCTCTGCTCTGCCATTTACTTTCGGTTTCGTTTTTGGCTTTGAGACCTCTTCGACTCTGGTCTGCCCCTGCCTGCCCTGGTCACATTCTGCTTTGCTACTCTACCTCGAGTGCCGCGCTGGCCTACTGTGGATCATCGTGTGACGTGAAGTGCCCACTTTATCTTACGGACCCGTCTTGGGCGCATCGTGTGTAGCCATTTTCACCAGGTCCAAGGCTCCCCTCCGGGGCACTGTATCCAAGATGGCCACCAAGCCAGAGGGTGAGAAGCGTAAGACTAAGCCGGCTCTCTGTGGGAGTTCCATACAGTCAAACGTTATGGACAGGTACACTCTCTCCAAGGGATCTCCAGGGGGACCGAATAAACCCCCGAGCAACGTCCGAGATGATTCCTCGACGGGTGAGGACTTGAGGCTAACAGACGTCATGGGCGCCATTGCTGGCATGAAGGCCTCGCTGGGTCAAAAGTATGAAGCCCTGGCCCACAAACTGGACACCGTTGCTATTGATGTCACTCTGATCAGAAATATTTACAACAAGGGGTGGTGATGGACAGAGTCTCTGAATTAAGCAGAATACTCTCACCCAGTCAAGAGATCAGGGCTAGATCCAACACCGTTTTTTAGCTCATTGCACCATCCCAGTTTCAGAACCTGGCTGTATGCAAATTAGTCTGTCCCTGGCCCAGTGCATCATGGGAACAGGGCAGACCAGACTACAAAAGCCAATTCTTACACTGGGAAGGAAACAAGCTTCCGGGGACCGGTTTCTGGCATTACAGCCGTCTTCGGCCCGGCTTGCTTGAATCCTGATGGTGCAATGAGCAAGGGACTCACATCTGAGTATACCCTTCCACGCTTAGGGTGGACAAAAATATTTACAACAAGGGGTGGTGATGGACAGAGTCTCTGAATTAAGCAGAATACTCTCACCCAGTCAAGAGATCAGGGCTAGATCCATCCCAGTTTCAGAACCTGGCTGTATGCAAATTAGTCTGTCCCTGGCCCAGTGCATCATGGGAACAGGGCAGACCAGACTACAAAAGCCAATTCTTACACTGGGAAGGAAACAAGCTTCCGGGGACCGGTTTCTGGCATTACAGCCGTCTTCGGCCCGGCTTGCTTGAATCCTGATGGTGCAATGAGCAAGGGACTCACATCTGAGTATACCCTTCCACGCTTAGGGTGGACAAAAATATTTACAACAAGGGGTGGTGATGGACAGAGTCTCTGAATTAAGCAGAATACTCTCACCCAGTCAAGAGATCAGGGCTAGATCCAACACCGTTTTTTAGCTCATTGCACCATCCCAGTTTCAGAACCTGGCTGTATGCAAATTAGTCTGTCCCTGGCCCAGTGCATCATGGTAACAGGGCAGACCAGACTACAAAAGCCAATTCTTACACTGGGAAGGAAACAAGCTTCCGGGGACCGGTTTCTGGCATTACAGCCGTCTTCGGCCCGGCTTGCTTGAATCCTGATGGTGCAATGAGCAAGGGACTCACATCTGAGTATACCCTTCCACGCTTAGGGTGGACAAAAAAATATTTACAACAAGGGGTGGTGATGGACAGAGTCTCTGAATTAAGCAGAATACTCTCACCCAGTCAAGAGATCAGGGCTAGATCCAACACCGTTTTTTAGCTCATTGCACCATCCCAGTTTCAGAACCTGGCTGTATGCAAATTAGTCTGTCCCTGGCCCAGTGCATCATGGGAACAGGGCAGACCAGACTACAAAAGCCAATTCTTACACTGGGAAGGAAACAAGCTTCCGGGGACCGGTTTCTGGCATTACAGCCGTCTTCGGCCCGGCTTGCTTGAATCCTGATGGTGCAATGAGCAAGGGACTCACATCTGAGTATACCCTTCCACGCTTAGGGTGGACAAAAATATTTACAACAAGGGGTGGTGATGGACAGAGTCTCTGAATTAAGCAGAATACTCTCACCCAGTCAAGAGATCAGGGCTAGATCCAACACCGTTTTTTAGCTCATTGCACCATCCCAGTTTCAGAACCTGGCTGTATGCAAATTAGTCTGTCCCTGGCCCAGTGCATCATGGGAACAGGGCAGACCAGACTACAAAAGCCAATTCTTACACTGGGAAGGAAACAAGCTTCCGGGGACCGGTTTCTGGCATTACAGCCGTCTTCGGCCCGGCTTGCTTGAATCCTGATGGTGCAATGAGCAAGGGACTCACATCTGAGTATACCCTTCCACGCTTAGGGTGGACAAAAATATTTACAACAAGGGGTGGTGATGGACAGAGTCTCTGAATTAAGCAGAATACTCTCACCCAGTCAAGAGATCAGGGCTAGATCCAACACCGTTTTTTAGCTCATTGCACCATCCCAGTTTCAGAACCTGGCTGTATGCAAATTAGTCTGTCCCTGGCCCAGTGCATCATGGGAACAGGGCAGACCAGACTACAAAAGCCAATTCTTACACTGGGAAGGAAACAAGCTTCCGGGGACCGGTTTCTGGCATTACAGCCGTCTTCGGCCCGGCTTGCTTGAATCCTGATGGTGCAATGAGCAAGGGACTCACATCTGAGTATACCCTTCCACGCTTAGGGTGGACAAAAATATTTACAACAAGGGGTGGTGATGGACAGAGTCTCTGAATTAAGCAGAATACTCTCACCCAGTCAAGAGATCAGGGCTAGATCCAACACCGTTTTTTAGCTCATTGCACCATCCCAGTTTCAGAACCTGGCTGTATGCAAATTAGTCTGTCCCTGGCCCAGTGCATCATGGGAACAGGGCAGACCAGACTACAAAAGCCAATTCTTACACTGGGAAGGAAACAAGCTTCCGGGGACCGGTTTCTGGCATTACAGCCGTCTTCGGCCCCGCTTGCTTGAATCCTGATGGTGCAATGAGCAAGGGACTCACATCTGAGTATACCCTTCCACGCTTAGGGTAGACAAAAATATTTACAACAAGGGGTGGTGATGGACAGAGTCTCTGAATTAAGCAGAATACTCTCACCCAGTCAAGAGATCAGGGCTAGATCCAACACCGTTTTTTAGCTCATTGCACCATCCCAGTTTCAGAACCTGGCTGTATGCAAATTAGTCTGTCCCTGGCCCAGTGCATCATGGGAACAGGGCAGACCAGACTACAAAAGCCAATTCTTACACTGGGAAGGAAACAAGCTTCCGGGGACCGGTTTCTGGCATTACAGCCGTCTTCGGCCCGGCTTGCTTGAATCCTGATGGTGCAATGAGCAAGGGACTCACATCTGAGTATACCCTTCCACGCTTAGGGTGGACAAAAATATTTACAACAAGGGGTGGTGATGGACAGAGTCTCTGAATTAAGCAGAATACTCTCACCCAGTCAAGAGATCAGGGCTAGATCCAACACCGTTTTTTAGCTCATTGCACCATCCCAGTTTCAGAACCTGGCTGTATGCAAATTAGTCTGTCCCTGGCCCAGTGCATCATGGGAACAGGGCAGACCAGACTACAAAAGCCAATTCTTACACTGGGAAGGAAACAAGCTTCCGGGGACCGGTTTCTGGCATTACAGCCGTCTTCGGCCCCGCTTGCTTGAATCCTGATGGTGCAATGAGCAAGGGACTCACATCTGAGTATACCCTTCCACGCTTAGGGTGGACAAAAATATTTACAACAAGGGGTGGTGATGGACAGAGTCTCTGAATTAAGCAGAATACTCTCACCCAGTCAAGAGATCAGGGCTAGATCCAACACCGTTTTTTAGCTCATTGCACCATCCCAGTTTCAGAACCTGGCTGTATGCAAATTAGTCTGTCCCTGGCCCAGTGCATCATGGGAACAGGGCAGACCAGACTACAAAAGCCAATTCTTACACTGGGAAGGAAACAAGCTTCCGGGGACCGGTTTCTGGCATTACAGCCGTCTTCGGCCCGGCTTGCTTGAATCCTGATGGTGCAATGAGCAAGGGACTCACATCTGAGTATACCCTTCCACGCTTAGGGTGGACAAAAATATTTACAACAAGGGGTGGTGATGGACAGAGTCTCTGAATTAAGCAGAATACTCTCACCCAGTCAAGAGATCAGGGCTAGATCCAACACCGTTTTTTAGCTCATTGCACCATCCCAGTTTCAGAACCTGGCTGTATGCAAATTAGTCTGTCCCTGGCCCAGTGCATCATGGGAACAGGGCAGACCAGACTACAAAAGCCAATTCTTACACTGGGAAGGAAACAAGCTTCCGGGGACCGGTTTCTGGCATTACAGCCGTCTTCGGCCCGGCTTGCTTGAATCCTGATGGTGCAATGAGCAAGGGACTCACATCTGAGTATACCTTTCCACGCTTAGGGTGGACAAAAATATTTACAACAAGGGGTGGTGATGGACAGAGTCTCTGAATTAAGCAGAATACTCTCACCCAGTCAAGAGATCAGGGCTAGATCCAACACCGTTTTTTAACTCATTGCACCATCCCAGTTTCAGAACCTGGCTGTATGCAAATTAGTCTGTCCCTGGCCCAGTGCATCATGGGAACAGGGCAGACCAGACTACAAAAGCCAATTCTTACACTGGGAAGGAAACAAGCTTCCGGGGACCGGTTTCTGGCATTACAGCCGTCTTCGGCCCGGCTTGCTTGAATCCTGATGGTGCAATGAGCAAGGGACTCACATCTGAGTATACCCTTCCACGCTTAGGGTGGACAAAAATATTTACAACAAGGGGTGGTGATGGACAGAGTCTCTGAATTAAGCAGAATACTCTCACCCAGTCAAGAGATCAGGGCTAGATCCAACACCGTTTTTTAGCTCATTGCACCATCCCAGTTTCAGAACCTGGCTGTATGCAAATTAGTCTGTCCCTGGCCCAGTGCATCATGGGAACAGGGCAGACCAGACTACAAAAGCCAATTCTTACACTGGGAAGGAAACAAGCTTCCGGGGACCGGTTTCTGGCATTACAGCCGTCTTCGGCCCGGCTTGCTTGAATCCTGATGGTGCAATGAGCAAGGGACTCACATCTGAGTATACCCTTCCACGCTTAGGGTGGACAAAAATATTTACAACAAGGGGTGGTGATGGACAGAGTCTCTGAATTAAGCAGAATACTCTCACCCAGTCAAGAGATCAGGGCTAGATCCAACACCGTTTTTTAGCTCATTGCACCATCCCAGTTTCAGAACCTGGCTGTATGCAAATTAGTCTGTCCCTGGCCCAGTGCATCATGGGAACAGGGCAGACCAGACTACAAAAGCCAATTCTTACACTGGGAAGGAAACAAGCTTCCGGGGACCGGTTTCTGGCATTACAGCCGTCTTCGGCCCGGCTTGCTTGAATCCTGATGGTGCAATGAGCAAGGGACTCACATCTGAGTATACCCTTCCACGCTTAGGGTGGACAAAAATATTTACAACAAGGGGTGGTGATGGACAGAGTCTCTGAATTAAGCAGAATACTCTCACCCAGTCAAGAGATCAGGGCTAGATCCAACACCGTTTTTTAGCTCATTGCACCATCCCAGTTTCAGAACCTGGCTGTATGCAAATTAGTCTGTCCCTGGCCCAGTGCATCATGGGAACAGGGCAGACCAGACTACAAAAGCCAATTCTTACACTGGGAAGGAAACAAGCTTCCGGGGACCGGTTTCTGGCATTACAGCCGTCTTCGGCCCGGCTTGCTTGAATCCTGATGGTGCAATGAGCAAGGGACTCACATCTGAGTATACCCTTCCACGCTTAGGGTGGACAAAAATATTTACAACAAGGGGTGGTGATGGACAGAGTCTCTGAATTAAGCAGAATACTCTCACCCAGTCAAGAGATCAGGGCTAGATCCAACACCGTTTTTTAGCTCATTGCACCATCCCAGTTTCAGAACCTGGCTGTATGCAAATTAGTCTGTCCCTGGCCCAGTGCATCATGGGAACAGGGCAGACCAGACTACAAAAGCCAATTCTTACACTGGGAAGGAAACAAGCTTCCGGGGACCGGTTTCTGGCATTACAGCCGTCTTCGGCCCGGCTTGCTTGAATCCTGATGGTGCAATGAGCAAGGGACTCACATCTGAGTATACCCTTCCACGCTTAGGGTGGACAAAAATATTTACAACAAGGGGTGGTGATGGACAGAGTCTCTGAATTAAGCAGAATACTCTCACCCAGTCAAGAGATCAGGGCTAGATCCAACACCGTTTTTTAGCTCATTGCACCATCCCAGTTTCAGAACCTGGCTGTATGCAAATTAGTCTGTCACTGGCCCAGTGCATCATGGGAACAGGGCAGACCAGACTACAAAAGCCAATTCTTACACTGGGAAGGAAACAAGCTTCCAGGGACCGGTTTCTGGCATTACAGCCGTCTTCGGCCCGGCTTGCTTGAATCCTGATGGTGCAATGAGCAAGGGACTCACATCTGAGTATACCCTTCCACGCTTAGGGTGGACAAAAATATTTACAACAAGGGGTGGTGATGGACAGAGTCTCTGAATTAAGCAGAATACTCTCACCCAGTCAAGAGATCAGGGCTAGATCCAACACCGTTTTTTAGCTCATTGCACCATCCCAGTTTCAGAACCTGGCTGTATGCAAATTAGTCTGTCCCTGGCCCAGTGCATCATGGGAACAGGGCAGACCAGACTACAAAAGCCAATTCTTACACTGGGAAGGAAACAAGCTTCCGGGGACCGGTTTCTGGCATTAGAAGGGTATACTCAGACATGAGTCCCTTGCTCATTGCACCATCAGGATTCAAGCAAGCCGGGCCGAAGACGGCTGTAATGCCAGAAACCGGTCCCCGGAAGCTTGTTTCCTTCCCAGTGTAAGAATTGGCTTTTGTAGTTTGGTTTGCCCTGTTCCCATCATGCACTGGGACAGGAACAGACTAATTTGCATACAGCCAGGTTCTGAAACTGGGATGGTGCAGTGAGCTAAAAAACGTGTTGGATCTAGCCCTGATCTCTTGACAGGGTGAGAGTATTCTGCTTAATTCAGAGACTCTGTCCCTCACCACCCCTTGTTGTAAATATTTTTGTCCACCCTAAGCGTGGAAGGGTATACTCAGACATGAGTCCCTTGCTCATTGCACCATCAGGATTCAAGCAAGCCGGGCCGAAGACGGCTGTAATGCCAGAAACCGGTCCCCGGAAGCTTGTTTCCTTCCCAGTGTAAGAATTGGCTTTTGTAGTTTGGTTTGCCCTGTTCCCATCATGCACTGGGACAGGAACAGACTAATTTGCATACAGCCAGGTTCTGAAACTGGGATGGTGCAGTGAGCTAAAAAACGTGTTGGATCTAGCCCTGATCTCTTGACAGGGTGAGAGTATTCTGCTTAATTCAGAGACTCTGTCCCTCACCACCCCTTGTTGTAAATATGTCACTCTGATCTGGGCAGATCTAGCCAAGACCAATGAAAAGGTCAAATCTCTTGATTTGAAGACCTCCAGTCTCACCACCGACGTCTCTGATCTACAGGCGGAGGTCAGCAACCTACGATCCTCACACGACTTTTTCTCTCGTCGCCTGGAGGATTTTGAAAGCCGTGCACGACGGAACAATATTCGTGTGGTTGGTGTCCCTGAAAAATCAGATGCCTCATCGGTCGTCCTGCTTGTGGAGGACCTTGTTGTGAACCACCTTGCTCCCAAGGGCCTCAGTAAGTTCTTCGCTGTGGAACGGGCTCATAGGATACCGGGAGGGAAGCCCAAGCAGGGGGCCACCCCGCGACCCATTATTGCTAGAATTTTCAACTTTCGGGACAGAGACGCGATCCTGCAAGCGTCGCGCCAGAGTGGTCCCACTGCCTTTGAAAACACTACGGTGAGTTTTTACCCGGACTTCACCCAGCAGGTACAGAAACAGCGACTGGGGTTCCAAGTGGTGAAAAAGAGACTGAGAGACAGGGACATGAAGTATGCTATGCTCTTCCCAGCCCGGCTACGTGTGGTATACGAGGATTGGACATTCTTCTTTGATCATCCTGAGGCTGCAGGAGACTGGCTGACACACTGCCCATGCGGCGAGAACGCTCTGAACATTCCGGAGGGGCTGAGGGCGGCCCGGTGGAGCAGGAATAGGGGGCGAGCTCGGCTCCCGGATCTACGCATTGACTTTCAGCAGTGGTTTGATGCAATGCAAATTCGAGTGCTACTGTATTGTCTTTCGGGGGTGTGGGCGGTGGGTGGGTGAGTCTTTCCTCCTCTAGGGTTCTTTTCGTAGATTAGTTATATGTTGGGGCGACAGGCACACTGCAAGCTGGGGTGGCTTTCGAGTCTCACGCAGGGGTGCAGGGTGGGGGGTATGGTGTTGGGTGTTTGTTGGTGGGGAGGTGGGGTGAAGTTACTGTTCCTTTGTTTCTTTCGAGGCAGCGTGTTGATGATCTCCTGGAGTACTGTGTTGCATCTGTCGTGGGGTGGGGGCGGGGTTGGTTTCTGGGATGGGGGTAGGGGATTGAGGTTATTGTGTTGGAACGTCAATGGGTTGGGAGATAGGATAAAACGGGGAGTGGTACTACAACTGCTATGACGTTTATCCCCTGATGTGATTGGTATTGCTAATTACACTTATATAGCGCATAACTACCCGGAGGCCTCGCAGCGCTTTGACTGAAAACAATTGGCAAACTCATGGAAACTTAGCATCACTTTGCAAACAAGTAAGTTTTTAAGGCCTTTCTAAAGGTCAGAAGGTTGTTAGTTTCTCGAAGGGACAAGGGGAGGGAGTTCCACAACCTGGCCGCAGTATAAGAAAAAGATCGGCCACCCCAGCGAGCTTTGTTTATTTTTGTGGTGGTTACAAGTTGCAAAGAGCTGGAGCGTAAAGCTCTGGACGGTAAATAAGGAGTGGCTATAGAGTGTAGAATAGCTGGGCCAGTACGGTGAAAGGCTTTGTGCATAATGCACATGGCCTTGAACTGTATTCTTGCAGCAACTGGAAGCCAGTGAAGCTCTTTGAGAGCCTTCTTTGCTGATTGCCAACGAGGAATGTTGTACAGTAGGCAAGCAGCACAGTTCTGTGTGACCTGAAGCCTATGCGTCACTGCTGTTGAAGCTCCCATGTACAGGGCATTCCCATAATCCAGGCGGGAAAGGACGAGGGCTTGGACCATGGTCCTCCTAGCCTGGAAAGGGAGAAGGGGGAGCACCCTACGAAGCATTTTCAATAGCCCAATACACGTGGAGGCAGTTTTGGATGCTTGAGCTGAAAAATCAAGCGCCTTGTCCAGCCAAACTCCCAAGCTCTTAATCTGGGGTTTAGGCGGGGGAGGCGGGCCCAGGGATGGAGGCCAGATGGAAGTTAGCACAGATGGAGGGGAATTGCCCAGCAACATAATGTCAGTTTTCTCTCCATTTAGTTTTAAGTGGGAGGAATGCATCCATCTGGCAACAGCCTCTAGACAGGGGCCTACGGTGGAGGATGATCCCGTGGGGTGGTCCAGAGAGACCACCAGTTGGGTGTCATCTGCGTAGGTCACAATACGCACCCCAAAGGGGAGAACAATCCTTTCCAGCGGTTCCATATAGGCGTTAAAAAGGGTCGGGCTCAGAGAGGAGCCCTGAGGCACTCCACAGCTAAGAGGGTGTTTGGGGGAAACAGATTCGCCTTCGAACACCTGGAAGAATCTATTATCCAGGAAGGAGGTAAGCCATTCCAGAGCCGCGCCCGACACGCCCAAACCACTCAGTCGATGTAATAGAGTGGAGTGGTTGACCGTGTCGAACGCGGCGCTGAGATCGAGTAGAATGATGGCAGCTTTACCTCCCTGATCCAGCACGGCTCTAGCCTCCTCAGTTACTGCTAGAAGGGCAGTTTCTGTTCCGTGCAAAGGACGGAATCCTGTCTGGGAGGTACGGAGGATGCCGTTCGATTCGAGGTAATCCACTAGGACGCCATTAACATGCCTCTCAAGTAACTTGCTCATCCATGGAAGCAATGAGATGGGTCGAAAGTTGACTAAGTTATTCTGGTCAAGCGATGGCTTTTTCAACAGTGCTTTGACCGTTGCACACTTCCAGGAGGGCGGGACAGTATTTGAGGTAATGGAGGCGTTAAGAACGTCCAGGATGACTAGACGAATAACGTCCATAGCCTTGTTGAGGATCTGAGGGGGTGCG
The DNA here is from genome assembly GCF_964261635.1 of Lissotriton helveticus. Classification (NCBI taxonomy): domain Eukaryota; kingdom Metazoa; phylum Chordata; class Amphibia; order Caudata; family Salamandridae; genus Lissotriton; species Lissotriton helveticus. The sequence goes on along the minus strand of NC_136067.1, from coordinate 302,177,687 downwards.
GGATCAGTAGGGGATCCTGAGGTAGTCTTGGGGATCAACCTGTTTAGTGAGGTAGGGTCTAAGAGTGGAAAATTCTCAAGTTTATAAGGTGTAGGGAGGTCAGGACCGGGTGAAGAGATGGGATCAATGTTATCATCTCCAGAGGTAAATGACGAGTAGATAGACTGAATTTTCTGGTAGAAGAAGGTTGCAAGATTGTTACACCGAGTTTGCACGCCTTCAGATGAGGGAGGCTCAAGAGGGGGGGAGATTAAGGACTTGGCGATTTTAAAGATTTCCCTAGGCGCATTAGCAGCCTTATTGATTTTTTCCTCATAGAAGCGAGATTGTGTGATATTGATTTCCTTTTTATAGAGTCTCATGGCGGCTCTGTATTCGGCCCTCTTTTGTTGGGAATGGTCCTGCCTCCAGGCTCGCTCTAGTTGGCGACAGGTTTGCTTCATAGTTCTGAGAGAGGATGTATACCAGGGAGCGACCTTAGCTCTAATAATGGGTTTTAGGGAAGTAAGGGGGAGGACTTGATCCAGGGTACTGGAAATCCATTTATTGAAATTAATCGTGGCTACCGTAGGGTTGGTGGATAGCTGGGGAGGGTTGTTAGTAAGAGCAAGTTCCCAATCAGGAACTGGAAGAGAGGGCCACTTCCTTCCCATACATTTTTTGGGGGTGTGAAAGGTGGGAGACGAATTTATGGACCAGGTGAAAGGTATAAGAAAGTGGTCAGTCCATGGGAGTGGGATAGGGGTTTCAACTTTTAGGTTCTCTATATTGCTATAGATATGGTCCAAGAGGTGACCTCTGTTATGTGTGGCAAGGAAACCCTTTTGGCAGAGATCCAAAGCGAGGAAGTTGGCCCTAAGATTAGTGGCTGAGGTGTCGCATGGATCGTCAAGATGAAGATTGAGATCGCCCAGCAGTGTGAAATTTGCTGAAGAGAGCAGGGCACTAGCAACAGTATCCGTCAGATCAGAGATGAAGTTGTTAGATGCACCAGGAGGGCGATAGAGCAGCATACCAGAGAATGAAATGGTAGGCATGAGTTCTAAGGAGAACAGAAAGCTCTCATGCGATCGAGCGGAAGAAGAGGTAATGCGGCACTTATAAAGATCTTTATAAATGATAGCCAGTCCGCCTCCTCTACCTGTCTGGCGGTCCAGGCGTTTTAGGGTATAACCTTGGGGAATGGCCCTTACCATGGCTGGATCGTTTTCCAGCTGCAACCATGTTTCTGTCAGAAATAGGGCGTCGGTATTGAGCTCCTCAATTAACATGGAAATTTCTGTGTGGTGCTTAGGTAGCGACCGACAGTTAAGGAGAAACATTCTCCATTTGTGTATAGGTTGTATTTTAGATATATGTGGGAGAGGTAAGCTCCCGATGTTGCTACAGGAGACGCACTTAATAGGCAATACGTGCCATGCTATGAACAGGCGTGGTTATCGTCTCCTAGCGCACTCCGGATTTACCTCCAGCTCAAGGGGGGTTGGTATTCTGGTTCGGAGGTCCCTCCCTCTTGAGGTTGACAATATTATCCTCGATGATAGGGGGCAGTACGCCGCCATTGTTGGGCGGTGGGAGGGGAGGGTCATTACCCTGCTCTCTGTCTATGTTCCGCCTGGCCTGCAGACTACTACCTTTGCCGATTTGGGGAAAGTGATCCTGGGGGCCCCAGAGGGACAGTTGGTGGTGGGTGGGGACTTTAATTCTGTGGTGTCCGGGATGTGAGATCGCTACCCTCCCAGGGAAATTGCGAAGTCTCAATCATGGTTGGGTTGCCTCCTGGACACTCTGGGACTGGTCGATTGTTGGAGATTGCTCCACCCGGGGCAGTTGCAGTACACGTTCCATTCCGGTGCCCACGGTAGCCTCTCAAGACTAGATTACGTGCTGGTGCCCTCCCCTCAGGCCTCCTCTATCAGGGAGATTAAACATCTGGCCAGGGGTGTTTCGGACCACTCCCCGCTATGGTTGGTCATAGACACAAAGCTGGGAACGTAGGGTCGGGTGGCTCCGATTAACCCCTGGTATCTCCGGGACCCTAAGGTGCGGGCGGAACTGATTAAAGCACTGGATCACTACTTTGCGGAGAATGTGGGCTCTGTATCCTCTTCTGTATCACTGTGGGAAGCATACAAGACTGTTATTCGGGGCCAGGCCCTTTCCTTAGTCAGCAATGTCAAGAAATGTAAACAGGAGGCGGTCGTTCGGCTTGAAAATGAAATAACTGCTTTGGAAGGGGAGCTGGAATTGGGGGTTACCCACGATAGGTTGCATCTCCTTGGTCTTAAGCAGCTCGATTATAGAGCACTGGTTACTGACGCTGCAAAAGTGATGAGCAGAGAGCAGCAAGGACGTCTGTATGATGTGGGTGACAAGGCGAGGAAACTACTTGCGTGGTTGGATAAGAAGGTGTGCGCTAGTTGTGTGGTTCCGGTGATTGAGAGTGCGAATGGAGCGAGAATAACTGGACCCTGCTGAGATAGTGGAGTGTTTTGCGGAGTATTTACTGGATGTCTACTCCCCGGTGTCAGATAGACCTGAGCAGGATTCTCGGCTACTTTTGCGGGATATCGCGTTGCCCTGTTGGTCGGACCCTGAAAGAGAGCTTCTCGATGCCACACCTACCGTCGAGGAGGTGGCGATTGCTATCCGCTCGGTTCGGTCGGGAAAGGCCACGGGCCCGAATGGGCTCCCCATTGAGCTCTACAAGCTTCGCCCGGATACGATAGCCCCTCATCTTAGGTCGATGTTTTTGGAATCGTTGGAAGCGGGTTCCCTCCCCCCTGATCAAAGACTGGCGTCTATTGTTGTAATACATAAGGAGGGGAAGCCGCGTGACCGCTTCACCTCTTATAGACCCAGATCTCTCTTAAACGCCGAGCATAAGATTCTGGCCAAACTGCTTGCTAACCGCTTAATAACCGGCATCGGTGACTTGGTTCACCCTGATCAATCCGGCTTTATACCACACCGCAATACGGCATTGAACCTCTGGCGCCTCCATGGCGCCCTTGCGAGGGCGGCGACGTTACGTGAGCCGGCCATTTTGGCTTCTTTGGACGCCACAATGGCGTTTGATACGCTGGAATGGCCATATCTTTGGGTGGCCCTCGCAAAGTTCGGTTTCGGCCCTGTATTTATCAGCTGGGTGAAGCTACTCTACACTGACCCTTTAGCTCAAGTGGTTGTAAATGGTCGAGTGTCCGCTCCGTTTGCCCTTGGCAGGGGGACGCGCCAGGGCTGCCCCCTGTCCCCGCTTCTTTTTGCTCTCGCCTTGGAACCCCTAGCGGCCTGGCTGCGGTGGGAGCCGTCTCTGAAGGGCATTCGATGAACTTCGGACTTTGAAAACCATGTGTCCTTGTACGCGGATGATATCCTGGTGTATCTCACGTCACCTCGGAAGTCGTTGGTAGTTCTACTCGACGTCTTGAACTCCTTCCGTAGAAACTCCGGTCTTGTCATTAACTGGTCTAAGTCTTGTATCTAAGTTCTCTCGGGCAACGCTCCCCTTTAGCCTCGTGGCTGTCCTATACAGGTAGTGCGGGAGGGATTCAAGTATTTGGGAATCTTTATCTCCTTGTACCCCGTACTCCGTTAGGAACGTAATTTGTTGCCCCCGCTTCAGCACGTCAGGTCTGACGTTGCTGCATGGCGTAGGCTCCCTCTATCTCCTCTAGGACGGGCGGCGTTGTTCAAGATGATGTCGCTGCCCCGGTTCTAATATGCGTTGCAGAATACTTTCAACACTGTGCCTGCAAGCTATTTTCGGGAGGTTGAAAGTCTACAGGGGCAATTGTTATGGGGGGGATGTCCCCGTATTGCCCTCGCGAAGATGACACTCCCGTGGTACGATGGCGGAATCGCGCTTCCTGACATTCGTCGTTATTACTGGGCCTCCCAGATGGGGGCGATTAACCATTGCATTTATGGTCCCACACCGAATCCTGCGTTTGAGATGGATAAGTGGTTGTTACCCGGCGGGGACTACAACAGAGCCCTGTACGCTTTGGGATATACTATTCCTTACGGAATCATGGACTAAAGATACCTCAAATCCTGATATCTACTTAGCCACCCCCCCAGACTATCGCTTTTTGGGCGTTAATCGGGAGGGAAAGACAGGAGGTGGATTGGCCATCTTGTTCAAAACCCACCTTAATATTACTATTAAGAAAATTACCAATATTGGGCTGATTGAAGCCATTTATTTCTCGGTTGCTGATTCTGCGGCAGTTTACCTTACTGGCATCCTGGTTTATAACCCCCCTAAAGCCTCCCCTTCTGCCCTATCACAGTTGGTGCACATCATCACGGACCTATCCCTTAAGCACCCACACTTCATAGTTTTGGGTGATTTTAACCTTCACGTTGATGACCCCACCTGTACCCAAGCCACACGTTTTCTCGACTCTCTTCAGAGCCTGAATTTGACGCAACTCATCCATGGTCCGACGCACGTAGCGGGCCATACATTGGACCTTATTTTCTCTAACCTCCCAGGGACCATTACGCATCCTTCCCTCCCCCTCACATGGTCCTATCACTTTCTGCTTGCGGTCGACATTCCTATCCCTCAGGCACCTAGCCCGGTGGAACTGGGATCAGACTATAGAAGAAAATGGCATAAGGTTACCTGCACTACCTTAGAGCCAATATTCAGTTGCCCCTTGGAGTCTTACCTAGGAAATATTGATGCCTGTGTTACTAAGTTTAACACGATCTTATCGGCTGCGATCGATGAAATTGCCCCATTTACTTCTACGTCATCTGCAAGATCCCGCCCATCTGCTCCATGGTTCTCAGATGTTCTACGTAAAGAAAAAAGCCACTGTAAAAAACTCGAACGCAAGTGGAGACTAACTTATGACTCTGAGGCAAAAACCATCTACAGAATGGCCCTTAGGAATTTCACTAAATCAAAAAAATTGGCTATGAAAGAGTTTTTTGCCTCACAAATTAAAGATGCAGACAATTCGGTAAAAACACTGTTTAAAATTGTCAAGGATTTTGTAAAACCCCCTGCTATGACTCCTAACAATCTAGCCAATCAGTCTCTCTGTAATGGACTATCAGACTTCTTTCAAGAAAAAATCGACAAAATCGCATCCTCCTTCCCTCCAGCTGGAGCTCTTGATCTTTCCCTTCCCCCGGTCTCAACTAACCAGGACACTGCTCCTACATTAGTGGCTTTTAAGGATCTCACTCCTAATCTTGCACGTAAACTACTATTACAGTGCAAATCGGGTTCCCCTTTGGACCCGGTTTCCTCAAAAATCATGAGTGAATTGTCTACCCTACTGTTAGAGCCACTCACTTCCATTTGGAACGCCTCTTTACAACTAGGCCAATTTCCCTTAGCCTGGAAGGAAGCTTTGCTTGTGCCCATCTTAAAGAAATCTGATGCTGACCCCACGCAATTCAGTAACTATCGACCTATTTCCCTCCTTCCGAAACCCGCGAAGGTTTTGGAAAAGGCGGTCCAATTACAGCTCGCAGAGTACCTAGAGACCAATTCCCTTCTGCATGATTCCCAGTCCGGCTTCCGTACTGGATTCAGTACTGAGACCGCACTGCTAGAAGTTTCGGAGACTGTGCGAGAGTGTGTGGACAAGGGCGAGGAGGCCATGTTGGTCCTCCTCGACCTATCCGCCGCTTTCGATACGGTGTCCCATAAAATTCTTCTTGACCGTATGGAGCAGATTGGATTGAGCGGCGTTGCCCTATCGTGGATGGGTTCCTTCCTCCAAGGACGATCACAGAGGGTTCTTCTCAGACCTTTCAAATCAGAATGTGAACCTCTGGTACGCGGAGTCCCACAGGGCTCAGCGTTAAGTCCTTTGTTCTTTAACGTTTACCTGGCCCCGTTGGCCAAGGTAGTAGAGGCATGCGGAGTCAGAGTGATCTCTTATGCTGATGATACTCAGCTGATATTTTCCTTTAGCGATCACTCTGACTCCAGCCTCTCCAGTTTCCGCCATTGTCTTGGCGAAATCTGTTCTTGGATGTCCATGAACCACTTGCGACTTAACACCGATAAGACGGAGGTTCTGTTTTTTAATCAAAAAATGACCATCCCACCGTCATTATGGTGGCCAACGATTCTTAATCCCCCCCCTACCCCGGTGCATTCTGCTCGCAATCTGGGGTTTATATTTGATGATACGCTATCCTGCAGCTCTCAAATCAATAAGGTTACTTCGGCCTGCTTTGGTAAATTAAAAATGATGAGGAAGATCTTTCCATTTTTGCAAATTGAGGCACGCAGAACTGTCACTCAGGCCTTAATTACCTCCCACCTGGACTATGCCAACAGTTTATATGCGGGGGCCCCTCTATACCAAATTGAACGTCTCCAGGTGGTTCAGAACGCGGCAGCAAGATTGATTGGCAATATCCCTTACAGACACCCTATCTCAGCGTTTCGTAAAGAGCTTCATTGGCTTCCTATAGCCAACCGTATTAAGTTCAAAACGCTTATCCTCGCCTTTCGAGCTTTGAATGGAACTGGTCCAGATTATTTAAGAAAGAGACTGAGATTGTCCCACTCGGTTAGGGATCTTCGTTCCAACAATCTGCGTCTCATGGTTGTGCCAAGATTCCGTCGCACAAGAACGGGTGGCAGAGCTTTTGCTGTTCTTGCAGCCAAACATTGGAACAGTTTACCTATCGATCTTAGATTTGCCCCATCCGAAGCGCTGTTCCGCAGACGCCTGAAGACGTGGCTATTTTCATCTATCTAGATTATTTCTTTTCCCCCTGCTGTCAGTTTTTAGCGCCGGGACACCCCCGTTGGGGGTAGCCGTGCGCTTTATAAAATCCGTAAATAATAATAAATAATACGCGAGATCCGTTGGGAGGGCGATCACAGGCCCCACCACGATAGCGGTACAGGTGTGGTATCGCGGCACAGCCGCCCTGGGTTGGAAGGATAAATTGACCCAAGCGACCCCACTTTATGCGTCTGAGCGACTGGGGTCCCTATGGAAAACGAAAGGATTCGATAAGTGGGACGTAATCGGTATCAGCAGGGTGAATGATGTGTGGACCAAAGGTAGGGTCAAGACGTTTGAGGAGCTGAGGGTAGAGTATGATCTGCATGTTACAGAATTTTTTCGTTACGCGCAGGTACGACATGCGGTATTATCTGTTTTTCCATCGGGTGTGGATATTCCAGAGGCGTCCCCGCTTGAAGACCGAATACTGGACGGGTATGTCCCGGACAGCACGATTTCGCTAATATATAAAAAATTGATACATAACAGGGATGACCTTCTTGGTTGCCTCCGAGAGGTCTGGACCAGTGATGGCTTGGAGCTAGACGATGAGGATTGGCAGGCGGCAGTGTCTTCCCCTAAGGAGGTGGCAATCCCGGCGCGCCTTCGGTTTGTTCAACTCAACATTCTTCACAGGGTCTATGTGTCTGGTCCGCGTCTGGTGCACATGGGATTTTCCCTGGATGGGCTGTGTAGGCGTGGATGTGGCCTCGTGGGTACCTTTCTCCATATAATCTGGGAATGTCCTGCGGTGGTGCGCTATTGGAATCGTGTGCATGAGGTTATGAATGAGGTCACGGGTGTGATGTCGATGCCTGAGGCTAGACGGTGCTTGTTGAACGTATGGGAGCCGAATGATTACGATGTGGCACAGCTTCGGTGGGTAACCCTGGGTAATATGATTGCCAAGAGAGACATAGCCCAATTATGGGGCGCCCAGAGGCCGCCCACGGTTCTGGCATGGAAACAAAACATGGATTGGTGCATGTTCAGAGAGAAGACAGTATACGTTGCCCGTGGCAGACCTCGTAAATGGGGAAAGATCAGGAACCAATGGAACTCATACCGTGGTGAGATATGTGCTCCCCCCCTCGCGGATCTAGAGACTGAACTGCATCCCTCCCAACCTGATGTATCCTCCGTAACCATTTAAGTATTTCTCCTGTTCCGGAGCCGCTCTCCCCTGCCTCTCCCGTGATTCTGCTGATTGTATTGCATTTGTATGTCCTCATCCCTCGCACTGATGTGATACCTTTATGAATGTGCTGTCTTGTTTTGTTTCTTATGTTTATATGTTTTCTATTTTAATAAAAAGAATAAAAAAAATAAAAAAACGACCCGGACTACTGGAGCAACGCACGTGAACCTGTTTTCAAGTATGCAGTTAGAAATTCCACAATTCCCGAGTCGTGGAGAGGCTCTATCATAAGCCCAATTTATAAACAAGGAACAAGGGCTGCGCCAAAAAAGTATCGACTAATAACTCTGATCGACATCGAGGCTAAATATTTTGCAGGACTCCTCCTAAACGATATAACCACTTGGGCTGAAGAGAATCAAATAATACCACTAACACAAACTGGATTTCGGAAAGGACAAGGATCAATAACCAACATAATGGCCCTGACCCTCCTCATGGACGCAGCCAAACAGGGAAAATATCTGCTCTTCCTCTGTTTCATAGACTTTGTTGCAGCATTCGATCACGTAGATCGAACTAGACTCTGGAAAAAACTAGATGGCTGGGGGATTCCGTCAAACCTTCTACTTCAATTAAGGAATTTACACACCAAAACATGGGTCAGGATAAAGCTCGGTGACGGTCGACAAATATAAAAAAAAAACATCCCCACTTCAAAAGGACTTAAACAAGGGTGCATTCTAGCCCCTATGCTATTCAATCTCTTCCTAGCGGACTTACCAGAGAAGCTGAATAACTGTGCAGCTCATGCACCAAAACTAGGGAACGCTACTCTGTCAAACCCGCTATACGCGGATGACCTAGTTCTGATAAGCAGGACCTCAATTGGTCTCCAGCATCTATTGAATGTCACCCATACATTTTCACAAGAAAACGCATTGAAAATAAACTACAATAAAACAAAAATAATGGCAGTTAATAACCGTAAGAAGAAAGATCTGAGTTGGTTCATTGATGGTCACCGCTTGGAACAAGGAGTCAGCTATAAATACCTAGGGGTAATATTGGACCAAAACAGTTCGTCAAAACCACAATTAGAAGCCCTGCGGAGAAAGGGGGCAACAACCTACCTAGCCATAAAGCCCCTACAGAAGCTTTTACCGGACCTGACATTCGACCCTTTACTAAGAGTCTTGCAAGCAAAACTCCAGCCAGCGATTACTTACGGGAGTGAAGCGTTGAAGGGAAAAGATGCAACAACTCTTGATAATATAATATCTAAATCACATTGTGCAATCTTCCAACTCCCCAGAATGGTCTCCCCGGCCCAAATACGATTGGAATTTGGGCTTCAAAAACAGTCACTTGAACGCATGGGAGCATACGCGAAATGCTGGCATAAAATAAAGGCGACGAAAAGGGAACCCTGAACGACCAACTTTGGATGGAACTTTCCCACCCAGGAAAATCACCAGCAAGCGTTTACCTCGAGGAATCTATCACACACCTAGATTTAAGAGAGCTGTGGGACGTCCAGGTAAACCATCTAACATTCAAAAAAACAGTGACAAATGTAACTTGTTTACTATCCGCAATAGAGTACAAGAAAACATTAGCCAAACGATCACACGGCTGGATAGTTCCACATACATATAATAAGTTAAAACCTCAGTTTTACCTGAATATGGGATTAAAAATTAACATCAAGGAAAAATTCATAAGACTCCGACTGGGGGTCGCCCCCTTTAACCAATTTCTGCCGCCTTGGGAGAGAAAGGGAGAAGCCCAGCAGTGTCGTTTATGCGGCAGCGGTGTTGAGGACGCAATTCATGTTATATGCATCTGCAACACGTTAAAAGATATAAGGGTTACTCTGCTAAAGCCGGCATTTAAACAGTACGGAGCCAGATCATGCAGACAAGCGTTAATGTTGGGCTTCAACCCCGATCTGGTTCAGCTAAATTGCCGGCTAATGAAATTCCTCGATATAACCGCAAATAGAATGAAGCACTGGACTGAGCCGCAAAAAGACTAATCATTACAAGAACTGACTGGAACTTAACTAGAATAGCAACAGTCAAAATAATATTAGCAGTAAACACGGCTAACGTACAGAATGTTTTAATAATTTGTGCTATTTTAATATGTTGTAAAAAACTTTTTATTATATAACAATTTTATTATTAACCGTGAGAAATGTAATCTTTTGTATGCAATGGTTTTAGTTAATCAAGCATAATAAATAAACTTCAAACACCCCCAAAAAAAAAAAAAAAACAAGGTCAGCTTCAGGCAACAGGGTCAGTTCACTCAGGTCAAACAGGAGTCAGCACGAACTGGAGTTAAGGTGTACATGTACTTAAAGGTCTTGTTCAGCCACAGTCATCGGCCTATGTGAGGGCAACCACAAAATGGCTGCCATACACAAAATGGAACCCAAGGGTTCAGAACGAAATCCCTAAATACGTAGTGAATCCATCAGTCTAACATGACGAAAACATTCATACTTGCCGCACTAACCAGTTACGGTTCGCTAATATCAAATTCATAACGAAACCATGACCTTTATGGAACGGGTTTAGAATTCACGGAACCTCAGATCCTCCTTTTGCCCTTACATAGGCAATAACCTAAACTCACGTCAATCTGAATCCAGGTCTATATTCATCAGATCATCAAGATGTTGCTGGAGCATAATCCCATTATTTAGTACCTCTTTTGGGACTGGTCTCCTTGCACACATAGTAGCACAGAGGCCACATATAGCAGGAGCGCACTGCACACAAAGACAGAACAGGAAAAGAATCGCTAAAGCCATCCCAATGATCATCAGAATCTCCCATCCCCAGGTCGATAACAGTTCCCAAAACCATCCAATCAACGACCAATCTCCTTTATCCACATTTATAGACTCAGAGATCTTATGTAACTTAGAAATGGCCTGGTATACTGTAGGAGCATTGTCTGGTATGAAAATGCAGCAACTCGATTGGATCACTTTACATACCCCACCTCGATCTGCAAGTATGACGTCTAAAACCATTCCATTCTGTAACGTCATAAGGCGATCCGCTTGAAGCTCAGCGGTCAGATTACTAAGGGCACCGGCAGTTTCATTTATGGTGGATTCAACCACTCTCGTTAATTGCCGTAAGTTTCTACTGTTTGCCATAGGTCCCCAAAACGGTAGGAAACCCTTGAAAAAGTCTCCCACTTCTTGTCCAGTGGTATCTTCCTTACTGAAGACACCCCTAACGACTCTCGTTCTGTGGTAATCTACGGCAGCAGTGTACGTAGGAGGCAACAAATATGCAACATAACATGTTCCTGAAAAATCAGGGGGCAACCATGTATATGTGACCTTTTTTGTCTCTGCTTCTCACCCAGACTAATACTATAACCGGTTGCATTCCAACCAACATATGCTAGTAACTCATCCTTGGGAATAGTCTCATACGTTTCGATATCTCTACTCATATCTGTAATTCCCTTCACCAAGGCTTTATTACTTGAGTTATCTCTCATGGAACGCAGGGGATAGATTTCGATGGCATAAATAAACATCGTCTGATATGCCCATACGGACCCATTGTAACTGAATGGCAGAACCAGATAAGGAATACCTCTATCCATAGTATGTGGCATAAGACCACACACCCAACAATTAGTGGTGTTTACTACTAACTGGTATTGATGGAGAAGTTGCACAAAGGAATTATTCACAAATTCCGACCTTCTAATCTGTTCGTGTTCAGGTAAAGTATGAAAAGAATGCAAAGAAGTAGTAGCAGGTAAAGTCGTAGGTTGGAAAATGGGTGCAGAAATCAGTTGAGGAGAAAATACAAACCAACCCACCAAAGCTAACGTCATGCTAAAAAACATCAAAAGTTTGTGTTTAGAAAACATTTGCTATGCATATTTTTACACAGTTTCTTCTTAAAGTAAATATTCTCAACGGCTCTCTCAATCTCAAAAAACTCCATCCTCTAACCGATGCCATTCACGGCGGTTGGTTTTCTTCTGCTAAGGAATGCTTCTGTCAGCCCAGGGAACTCCCTTAGACCAACCAGAACCGTTGACCTTGCGTCTTCGGCTTGCATTCTCTAGTCTTTGCACCGTGACCCTACAGCTGAACCCGGATGGTGGTTCACAAAAATATACCAAAAAAGTTTCTTGGCTGAGAGAGTTCAATTCCTGAGAGAGTTCAGTTCCAAAAATCAAAAAAAGGAATTCATTAATTTTATTAGTCCATTGTTTCTAGGACGTAGATTATAACGCTCTTTTCCAGGCCTCGTTTGTGGCTGAAACAACAGTTCAGGTTCAGTAGTGTCTAATCTTTGAGACACAGGCACAGCTTCTTGAAGGACATCGTCATCTTCTTTCTCGGAGCCTCTCCACACCAACTCAGCGTCACTAAACGGTGCAAACTTCGGCACCCTTTCAGTCTCTGAATCTGCAATACCTTCACGGACCCACTGGACGTACGGCAGAGGCAACGGCGCCCTCTTACAATGTACGCCGTGGATCCAGTTTTTCTTCCCGAAAACCTCTACTGAAGTCCTCGTAGATAGCAGGACTTGGTACCGTCCATTCCAGCGGGGCTGATCATTCTTAGTCCACTGAAATTTTTCACCAGGACCCAGTCACCGGGATTGAGGATGTGACCTCGGTCCGCAGGAGCTGGCGGCAATTTATCATGAACCTGTTGATGTAAGACACGCAATTTAGTTGTCAAGTCATACAAGTAGTCCACTAGCATAGGGTATTCAATGTCACTGAACTTCGTTGGCCTCGGCACTCCCCACACATTTGCGGGACGGCCAAAAACTATCTCATAGGGACTAAGGCCTATTCGGGAATGTACTGTAGTTCTAGTTGACAAAAGTGCCAACGGTAAAGCATCAGGCCATTGAAGACCAGTGCTCGCTTGAATCTTAGCCAGCTTTAACTTTAACGTGCCATTATAGCACTCAACTAAACCAGCTGATTGGGGATGATTCGCAGCGTGGAATTTCTGACAAATTCCCAACCCTTCACACACTCTTTTCATCACCTTCCCCACAAATTCACTTCCATTATCACTCCATACCATCCTTGGCAATCCAAACCTAGGGAAATATTCGTTGACCAAGACTTTAGCAGTGGACGAGGCAGTATTATCTTTTAGGGGGTATGCTTCTACCCATCTAGAAAAGGCGCAAACAACTACAAGGACATACTTTAAATTATTGCACCTTTCCATGTGGATGAAATCCAATTGCAAAACCTCGAACTGATACGTCGGAGGAGCAAAGTGACCAGCTGGAGTTGGGGTTCCCTTGCCAGGATTATACATTAAACACACCATGCAATTCTTGACCACATTCTCCGCACACTTGGGAATTCCAGCATTCTGCCATACTGGAGCCAACAACTTACAAATCCCTTTCACACTGATGTGAGACAAACCATGTGCCATACTAACCACTGCAAGCACATATGCTTTTGGCAACATCCATCTTTGGTGTTCTGACAATTCAACCCAACAACCAGTCGAATCCAATCTACCCGTAGTTTCTCTCCAAACATTCTTCTCACTTTCAGTAGCTTCAGCCTGTATCGATTTCACACTCTCAATCGTATCTTCGCACATTCCAACATCACCAATCCATCTCGCAGGGCCTGCCACATACATTCGACTCATCAGATTTCTTGCTGTGTCTTTCGCAACTTCATCCGCAAATGCATTACCACGGCCAACATCATCCGTAACCTTCCGATGAGCACTACACTTCACAATCGCAACTTGCTTCGGCAAAGTAAGTGACTCAAGAAGCACATTCACCAACTGTCCATGCTGAATCTTAGTCCCATGGGATGTGAGGAATCCCCTTTCTTTCCACAAACGTCCAAAACTATGAGCAACACCAAACGCGTACTGGCTATCGGTATACACATTCACTCTCTTTCCTTCAGACAAAACACACGCTCTCGTTAATGCAATCAATTCCGCTGCTTGTGCTGAATTATAGCTCACTCGTGCAGTTTCAACAACTGTACCTAATGTCGTGACGGCATATGATGCAGTCGTATCACCATTCGGAAGCTTGTAGCATGAACCATCAACCCATAACGTACCATCAGGATCCGGAAGAGGAAAATCTTTTAAATCGATCCTACCCTTCGTCTCCTCTTCCGTCCTCAGAAAACAATTGTGCTGTTCCTGACCATCTGTATCCACAGACGTCGGCAACAATGTTGCTGGATTTAATACATTGCATCGCATAATATGCACATGACTAGCCAAAAGTGTCAACTCATAACCCGACAACCTTGCACTAGTAAGGTGTTGAGTTATTGTCCGATTTAATAAAGTATCCACTGCATGTGGAACCATCACAATCAACGTATTATCCATCACCAGTCCAGCAGACTGTCGGATAGAAACAGCCGCTGCCGCTGTAGCTCTCAAGCAACTCGGCAACGCTCTAGCTACAGGATCTAAAGTTGACGAGAAATACGCGCATGGACGCTGCTTGTCCCCAAAATATTGTGTCAACACTGACAACGCACATCCCTCTCTCTCGTGCACATACAACGTGAAAGGCTTGTTATAGTCTGGAGTACCCAACACAGGACCCTAACACAATGCATCACGTAATTCTGAAAAACTTTTCTGACATTCATCAGACCAAGGAAGAGGATACGGAGTATCTTTCACAGTCAATGCTAACAGAGGCTTCGCCAACAATGAAAAATTAGGGATCCATTGTCTACAATACGATGTAATACCCAAGAAAGCATGCACTCTCTCTGTGTGCTTGGTACAGTCATTTGCGCAATCGCTTGAATTCGTTCTGGGGTCAACCTTCTTCCCTCCTTTGACAAGAGATGACCTAAGTAGGTCACTTCTTGGCGACAATACTGCAACTTAGAAGGTGACACTTTATGATGCAAGTCCGACAAATGTCGCAACAAAGAAAGAGTAGCTTCTTTACAAGTTTTCTCTTCATCAGCGGCCACTAACAGATCATCCACATACTGAATAAGAGCAGCACCAGCAGGCAACACAAGAGTATCAAGTTGAGTTTTCAAAGCCTGGCTATAAATAGAAGGACTTTCGCAATAGCCTTGGGGAGCTCTCTTAAACCGGAAGCTTTGGCCTCCTAAAGAGAAGCCAAAAATATCTCTACTTTCCTCGGCAATTGGAATGCTGAAGAAAGCATTCTTTAGATCTATAACCAAAAACCAGACAGGAAGTCAACAAAGCAGTAATATTCGGAACAACTGGAAACTGTGGCACGACAATCTTGTTAACCTCTCTAAGATCGATCACAAACCTATAAACAGGTGGCTGAGTAGAGTCCGTGCGCTTCGGACAGGCAAAACGGGACTGTTACACACATTGCCTCTAGTTTCTTCAATCACATCTTTCTCAATCAAATCATAGATGATCGCTAAAAGCGCTCTTTCACCACTGCTAGAAATCCTATATTGGGGGATGCGCGGCAATTTAACATTCGCTTTAAGCGTTACAACGTAAGGTGGAATCTCCAAAAGACCCACATCATTAGGACCAGTAGCCCAAAGAGTATCAGGGAGAGAATGCAATTCCGGTGGAAGCCGATCTTTAGACAAATACATCGGAGAGATCACTCTCTTACCCAATGTAAGCTGTACTCCCGAAGGAGATCAACGTAATGTTGCATGCAACCTTTTCAACAAATTCAAACCCAACAAATTCTCACCACAACCTGTCATTAAAATGAGAGGTGCTTCCAATTCACAAGGCCCTATAGAAAGAGACAAGGGACTAGAAACTGGGTTACGAACTGGGGCACCAGAAAATCCTACTGAAACATTAGTTAAGCCAGACAAAGGTGCGCCAGAGAGTTTAGAGTGCATGATAGAACTCTTCGCTGCACCAGTATCCAAAAGAAAAGGCTCTACCACACCCGATGTAGCTACTGCAACATAAGGCCCACTCTGATCTACTGGAACCGACACTACTCCCTCTCTTTGTCCATGGCTGTCCTAGCAATCATTATAGTCAGCATTCTCACTCTCAACATAATAGTCATCAGCATAGTACTGAGTCGACTGACCAGATGCAATTTTCTGGTGATCAAAGCAATTCATAGAATTTTGTGGAGGAAAGGAACGTTCGTTCTGAGGAAACGCACCACGTCCTCTACCCCTAGATACTTGCTGAAAACCACCACGGCCTCTCGGGGCCGTCATACCACTCGCGCGCTGTCGCAACACAGGGCACTCATTTTTTATAATGGCCTTCCTAAGGGGAGAACACCACAGATCCAAAACAAAGCCCATAAAGCCAGTAACAACAGTGTATGATGCGAAGGTCCTGGGTGCCACTCTATATGGTGCGGAGCTATGGGCCTGGGATAACCTTGTGGCTCTCCAGATTTCCGAGAATAAGTTCATGCGAGGGATAACAGGACTCCCACAGAGCACCCCTCTAATCCCATTGTTTATGGAGCTGGGTAGACGTACCATTGTAGACAGAGCCCGATTGCGCCCAGTCCTCTACTGGAGACGCCTTTGGACGACTCCAGAAATAAGACAATATGCTGAGGGTTTTCTATGGATTATCAGGGAAGATATCTTCCACAAGATAAAATGGTTAAAACATCTAAAGACCATGCTAGTAAATCTAGGATTTTCAAATCTTTGGAATAATCCTGAGGGGGAAATCTTCCCTAGTAAAGAAGCCCTCAAAGAACAATACTGGGACTGGGTGGGTGGAAAGATGCTGAAAGATACTAGGGCTGATTCTATGTCTGGCCGCTATCTGGAGACAAAAATTCTTCCAGTCCTAGAAAATTACTGGGATAATATTACGGTACCATTGGACAGGAAACTTGTCTTCCAGCTTAGATCAGGTTCAATCCCCCTAAATAAACTGACATCTGGTTGGCACAGACCCACTAATAACTTATGCCCAGCATGTGAAAATGCCGAGGAGAGTATAGGTCATTTCCTCTTCGTATGCAAAGCTTATGTAAATCCAAGGAGAAAATGGCTCTCGCCGGTATGCAAAAACCTGGGGACACGTGACAGTGCAGTGGCTCTAAGAATCCTATGTACAACAAACCAGGATTCAATAGTCATAGGGGTAGCCAAATACCTGGGTTGGGCTTGGGCAATTAGACGACGGTCCTTGGGGGGTAGTAGGTAATCAGGCATTCTTTTTAATAACGTTTTATGTAATATCACTGTTATAAATGGTTTTTATAATGTAAATGTAGTATAAG
Organism: Lissotriton helveticus; assembly: GCF_964261635.1. NCBI lineage: Eukaryota > Metazoa > Chordata > Amphibia > Caudata > Salamandridae > Lissotriton > Lissotriton helveticus. The sequence continues at coordinate 302,160,519 of NC_136067.1, read as the reverse complement.
CTGTACGTCATGTTTAATGAATTTTTTATTCTGTAATTATGTATTATTGTGTAATTATCTTGGTTTTATGTGCTTTTATGAGAATTGTCTCGAATAAAGCTTATACACACACATAATGGCCTTCCTCCCTACAATACGCACACTGATTCAAACCCAAGGGGGGTCTTGGAGGAAAATACCCAGCGTTCTGTTGCGGTCTCTGAAACTGTGGATGTTGCTGAAACTGTGGGCGTTGCTGTGACTCTTGCTGATTCGAGCGAGGCGGATACGCCTGCTGTAAAAGAACCTTTGTCTTTAAGTCTTTTGTCTTTTTTGCTGCTTTTTCTTTCTCGTCCTTATCCCTATTCTCATAGTACTGTGCAGTCGCCAATATCTGGGCCGACGATGAAAAAGCCCAAGAACTTTCAGAATCTTTCAACTTATTAGAAAGTTCAGGGAGCAAATTAAAGACAAATTTATCTACGAACAATCTTTGCCAACCTTCCGTACTCATATCCTGACCACTATGATCTATAAATGTCTCTTCAAATCTAGTGAAGAAATCAGACACACTCTCATCTTTCTTCTGCTTGCATGCTGCTAACTTGTCCCAATTTACTAGTAACGCTGGCATCATTGTTTTCATTAAATTAATAATTCTACCTGGCAATTCCGTAACCAAAGGTTCAGGTTTAGCACCTCCCTGTTGTCTACCATCCGCAGCAATAATATTTGCCCAAGTATCTCCTAATTGTACCGCATGATTCTCATGACGAATCTTTGCCCACAAAGGTTGTGGAACTACATTACCCATCAAAATGTCGATGTCGGCTAAATTCATAATACATGCATCTTCTGTCTGGGACAACTCTTTGTAATAACCAGCAGGATTCTTACGAGGATCAGGTAAGGTCTGCTTAAGAGCCAAGACCTCTGCTCTCTTCCAAGGGACATGTACCCATAATCGCTGAAAATGAGGCAGAATAGCTGGATTAGCGTTTGGGTCCCCTTCCTTCCAAACTGGGGGAACTTCTCTCATGGGATACTTTCTCGCTTTTCTCCTAACAGAAGAATCAGGTTCAAACAGTCGCTGAGAAGGGAAATCGCTCCTTAACGCAAGTACCATCGCAACTGCATTCTCAATTCCGGGACCCACTATCGTCCCTTTTGCAAACTCAGACTGGACATTTAGCAATTCTACAGGGACTGACCCAAATCATTATCTTCCCATTCCTCACGAAGGAAAGAACACATAACTTCAAAAACATACCTTTGCTTGGGTGCTTCCCACTGCTGGAAAACATCCATAACTGACTCTTAGTTATACCTCGAAACATTCGAAACCCATCTGCGAGCCAAGAGATCTAACACTGCCCGTTCTTAGGGACCAGGTAGCTGACTACGCATTTGTTTACGTGCAGAAACAGGGGTCATACTCAATGACCCAAAGAAAGGAGACAAAAGACCAATAGCAGTATCAGTCATTCATTGTCGAGCAGAAGGAGAAGCTGTCATAAGGACAGGAGACAAAGTATTTTGAGGTGATAGAAGCGTAGGGTTAGTAGCAAGAGAAGTTGAAGGTACAGGAGAATAAGGCAAAGTAGTTCCAGACAAAACCAATAGCAAAGTCGGCGGCCCCAGAGGAGGCTGCGCCGTAGGAGGAAGAACCAGCTGAGGAGGTGCCGGTGGCGGAACAGCAACAGGAGGTTGTGCAACTGGAGGTTGCGGAGGTGCCGTAGCACTCTGTGCATAAGGGGGTGGTAATCTCAACAAATGTGACATCAAAGGATCCTTCTCAGGGTCCTTCGTTGCATTCTCAAGAAGAGATGGCAAAGCTGGATAACATTTATCAATAGCCATATTATGTTGCCTATCTGACACCTCAATTGCTTTATCTTCTTCGTTTTCTTTAAACTGTCTAGCAGCTTGCATTATTGATACATCCTTTTCTCTTTTATCTCTTTTAGCTTGTTTAATTTCTCGTTGTCTGGCTTCTTTACGCCAAAGGCGAAAGGAGTCAAACATTGCCGGCGGGGCTTTCTTCCTAAATAATTTAGTTTCTAAATTGTCTAAAATCTCTGTATTAAAGCTACCATGTTGAGGCCATTGTAAGACACCATCTTTTCTAGTGTAGTGGACCCATACTTCATTGAACGTAATGGGGCCCACGCCGTGTTTAGAATAGAGCTCATAAGTCAGAGTTCCAACCGGAGGTATCGGACACGAATCCTCCAATCAGGAATCCCTGTTGCAACCACAACCAAACCAAGTACCAAATTTGCTACGATTAGGCATCTTCGCTCACTAATCAAGCTTCAAACTTCAAGGGATTATCTTTACCGATACACTCGTAAATATACAAGACCCTTGGCTTTGGAAATTGCAATTCTCAAATCAAAACTAAGGACCAAACAAACTAAAAACCAAAGAACCAAAAACTAAGGACTGGGAGTGACCCACTTATACTTAACTGAGGTATCAGTCACGCCACCAGAAGACCCGTCTATCGTCTCGCCGTACAAAGCATCACAAATGGGTCCAAGACAGGGCGACAGTCAGGGCAGCAGTCCTTTGTAGCCGTCAGGAAAGTGGGAAGCCTCGCAGAAAAGACCTTCAGTCCACATTCGACATGCCGGGGTCGATGAAGTGATGGCCGTCCTCCAGAATTTCCTCACGAAGCTCCTCACGATCTTCAGGCTTGGACCGGTACCGCTGTAGTCGCCCCACGTTGGGCGCCAACTGAAGAACTGGGTTATTTAATACCCAGCTGCGCCAGGGGCACGCCCAAAGTCTTCGGGTTCCACCTGTCTTAGAATACAGAGACACAGGACTCTTCTTCGTGGCGTCAAAGATCAAATTTATTGGCTGCAGCCAGTAACAGAAGTCCTAGAAATCATCACGGTATGAGTTCTCAGGAGACTGCTCAATTTACACAGCAAGTCATCACTTTTTATGCCAAACATTAGGCTTCAGACAAACATTCCTTGTTTACAGTTTAACCAATCACATGTTTCCACAACTAAAGTATCGCATGACGACAAACCCACTTTTCAGTTGCCCAGCCCATGATCAATCATCGGTCAAACCCAACATTCTTTCTTTAGACAGGTCAAACGAACCCATAATAAAAAAGGCCACAACCCAATTGTAAATAGACCATAAAGAAAGGAGCAGAAACAGGTGAGAGTAAGATAAGGCATATTTGTGTGCAATAAAACTTTTACGATGTCCTGTGCTCTGATCCTTAATCTTGATCAGCTAAAGGGCAGGAACTGGTTTAACAAGGTCAGCTTCAGGCAACAGGGTCAGTTCACTCAGGTCAAACAGGAGTCAGCACAAACTGGAGTTAAGGTGTACATGTACTTAAAGGACTTGTTCAGCCATAGTCATCGGCCTATGTGAGGGCAACTACAAAATGGCTGCCATACACAAAATGGAACCCATGGGTTCAGAACGAAATCCCTAAATACGTAGTGAATCCATCAGTCTAACATGACGAAAACACTCATACTTGCCGCACTAACCAGTTACGGTTCACTAATATCAAATTCATAACGAAACCATGACCTTTATGGAACGGGTTCAGAATTCACGGAACCTCATTCTGAGTACAAAGAGTCAGCGCAGACGTGTCAGACTGGATCACACTGAAAAGTATTCCTAGAAACAAAGACGATCTCACCTCCTATTCCTAAGCCTGTTCCTCACATAGCACAGTGCCTGAGCTTAGGGGGTGATAAAAAAGCAAAGTGCTTCTGATTGTCATGGATCCTCTGAGCAAGTGCTGTGGACCCGTGGGGGTCCATGGACCACAGGTTAAGAAACTCTGATTTAGATAATTGGGTAAATAGTAAATATTCCCCCTTCAAAGTCCAACACAGTCCCAAAAGTGATTTAGAATTGAGTGGGAATTGTAAATCTGATCCATTCAATGCCCAAAACATTCCTCAACATGTTTTAGGTTGGAGTAGGAATAGTAAATTGGAAACCTTCAACGTCCAAAACCTTGATTACCTTTGGAACGAGTTTGCTTTGATGAGTATAAGTGTATTTTCATAGTATATGTTGCATAGGCTATATTTTTGTGAAAAACATAATTTTAACTAAGGTGGAAGTCATCTCTGCCACTAATTCTGTGCTCCCCTCACACCCATTCTCTCATCACAAGTTCCGTAATTTGAAGTCAATCTGAAAAGCATTCGAATATTTTCATTTTTGTTGCTGTTCTGCTTATGGTGAACGTTCTCTTGTTTAGATGAAACTGGCATCATATTATTATTTCTTCTTTTCCTTCTCTGGGTCCTAGTCAATCAAATAGTGTGACATTTTAAATGTAATTTGTATGTTCAAACATTTCCGAATGATATTATCAAAGAGGGTACTGAATAATTACTCATGTAATGTGATAGTGCTTTGATGTTAAGGTAATGTGACATTTATTGTCCCTGTGCTCTGATCTATAGAAGAAATGATACATTTGCTCACACCACGACGATTCTCCAAAAGCTCTTATTTTCTGTGCAAGAATTGTGCATAAAAACCCTTGATTTTTGGAGTGAGCAATCGCTTTCCCTAATGCTACTACGGATGCTGTCTGATTCTTTTCTGATTTTGCTGCACATTGAGACAACGTATTTTCTGATTTTTGTATATACTTGTGTAACTCTGCATTCGAATGCCTTCATGGCATTTATTCTGTATCACTACAACTCAGTTATTGAGTGGGCCCAAATCTTTCCTAAAATGGAATCATTTATCAAAATTGTATTTTGATTATTTTGATGCTTAAGAGGTGCCTTACCGTGGATACACATTGAAATTGAGGTTGACACTGGCGGAAAGGCACATTTGGCGTAGTCAAAAATGGCAAATTTCTAAAAGTGTAATTATCAAAACAGTAATATAAAAGCTGACTATACACCGTAGCAACCTGCCCCGCTCCACCGTAGCAACCTGCCCAATGTGTGCTCATCCGAAGGAGGACGATGTTCATGCTGTCTTCTTCTGCAAGGGCTATGAGAGGAGTAGGAAATACTGGTTAGTCCCGCTACTCAGGAACTTGGGTTTCAGATCTTTTCAACCTGCCTATAGAGTTTTAAAGACAGACCTCTCTCCCATTGTAGTTTTTGCCCTATCGAAATTTTTTACCTCTATGTGGATCATTCGTAGTCGATCGATGAAAAGACTTGTATAAAAGTCCCTTCGAAAGTTATATACTGTCTTATCTCTCCCCTTGTTTTAAATGTCTTAAATATCGGATCACATCGTGTTTAATTAGTTTTTAAGTTTGTACAAATGCTATGTATCTTTTATGATCTGTGATCAAAATAAAGATCTTTGAAATGAAATGAAAAAATATATTGGAATTTAAGTTACTATTAAGATATGTCCTTGAATCATTGTTCTTCCTACCCCCAAACAGAAATCAAGCACTATAAGTTGTTTCAATGTAACCTGTATTTCCCTATCTGAGAGCCAGACTTCCTGTAGTGAAAAACGACTTTGGAAGTATTTTACTGCTAGGATGCGTAACTTAAAATATACATGGTCTTCTTTTTGCATTCTGACCCACAGGTATTTAGGGCCAACCTCACGGCTGTCTTATAGGTTTTTAAAAAGGGAGGTTTAGGCCTGAAAAGAAAGTATTTTTTCAGGTCAAGATGGCAGTTTAAAACTACCCACTCAGGCTGTAATCACAGTGGTAGGTCTGAGGCATGTTTTACAGTGCTACTTTAGTGGGTGACAAAATTAGTGCTGCAGTCCACAAGTGCAAAAAGAACAATTGATGGACAGAATGCAGAACAAAGTCATACAGTCATCCCAGATAGAGATCTGGGCCTAAATCCATTGTTTTTTTTGCTCACCATGCCATTCCAATTATAATTTGGACCCAGCCATATGCAAATCAATCAATCAATGCAAAAATAATTTGGCCGCCATATTGGGTTGGGACCACGAAAGATCATTACTATCTTTAGGCGCCATCTTGCGTGAGGGGCCAGTGGCTTGCCCTCACAGGACCCTTGGATTGGAGGGGGAGCCTACATAAGTGCGCTGCCTTTGCAATCAGGTAGACTTATTTGCCTGCTACGCGATGCGCGATGTATGCTGTTGCTATCTGCTATTGTTTTTAACATTTTAAATTACCTGCTATATTAGTTTGTACTCTAGTACCTTTTGGCATTCATTTGATTGCGCTCGCGCTGGTCAGCGTTAGAACGCCATTGCTCTCTTCTTGTGTGGGGGACTTTTAGTCAGGACTTACCCGCATACTAATTGGCTGGCACCCACATTTGCTGGGAAAGAGGGACAGCAGGGGACTCTTCAGGATCTCGCCGCTTTTGGCCGCCATATTGGGTTGGGACCACGAAAGATCATTACTATCTTTAGGCGCCATCTTGCTTGAGGGGCCAGTGGCTTGCCCTCACAGGACCCTTGGATTGGAGGGGGAGCCTACATAAGTGCGCTGCCTTTGCAATCAGGTAGACTTATTTGCCTGCTACGCGATGCGTGATGTATGCTGTTGCTATCTGCTATTGTTTTTAACATTTTAAATTACCTGCTTTATTAGTTTGTACTCTAGTACCTTTTGGCATTCATTTGATTGCGCTCGCGCTGGTCAGCGTTAGAACGCCATTGCTCTCTTCTTGTGTGGGGGACTTTTAGTCAGGACTTACCCGCATACTAATTGGCTGGCACCCACATTTGCTGGGAAAGAGGGACAGCAGGGGACTCTTCAGGATCTCGCCGCTTTTGGCCGCCATATTGGGTTGTGACCATGAAAGATCATTACTATCTTTAGGCGCCATCTTGCGTGAGGGGCCAGTGGCTAGCCCTCACAGGAATCTCGCGACACCTTAATGAATAAGATGGGCACCTCCTTTGCGCGCAGCGTTGGCGCGCAGCGTTGGCGCGCAGCGGGCGCGACGTAGGCGCGCCGGAGGTTCGCCAGAGGTAAGCCCGTTTGCGCCCGTTCGCGCAACGGACGCGCCTAGGACCGCTCACTCTGTTTTGTCGCCCAGCCCACGTATAGTATTCTCTAGGAATGATCTCCTGCAGCTCAGACCTCAGCAGGCTGCTCCTGTGATTAAACCAGAGCAACTGCTATGTGGTCTACTGAACGTCCGCTCTCTATGTAAGCACCACATGGAGATTGCTATCCTCATTGAGTCCTGTGGGCTTGACGTGCTCTTCCTCACGGAAACATGGACTCATGCGGACTGTGAGGTAGAATTGGGTCTGGCATGCCCTCGGGGCTATAAAATCAGGCACACCCCTCGTGTGAATAACAGAGGTGGTGGTATAGGTTTTATTTTTAGGGAATCGTTGGCTCTATCTCAGCTGCATATTAAGGAGGTGCAGGGTTTTGAGCTTATGGGTTTTTCCCTTAAAGGAGAGGAGAAAACGCTGTACTCAGGGGTGCTTTGCTATAGACCACCGGGCAAGGCCCCCGCTACTCTTCCGACTTTCATTGATCTTATCTATGATCTTTCCAACTCTCATAATAGACTGATTGTTTTGGGAGTTTTTAATTTGTGGCTAAATGGGCCTTTGGACTCTGCCTACCACGACCTCTGTCAGGCCTGTAAGAACATCCAGTTGCAGCAGTTGGTCCGCTCTGCGACCCATCAGAAAGGCCATGCTCTGGACCTGGTGTTTGCTGACGTCCAACATGTAGTGGTGAATGACATCTTGCCCCAATGCTGGACGGATCATGCGCTGGTTCTATTTCATCTTTGCATCCCGGTAGCCACGGGTGAGATTGGTAAGAGCAATACTAAAATAGGTAGACCTTGGTCCCGACTTTTTAGATCCTCGGCCGCGCCCATCCTCCTTCCTGGGGGTTTTGCACTGGGAAACAACGTCAACGAAAGCTATGCTAGTTTATGTCGGCAGATGTCTGATTCCCTGGATAAGGCGATTCCACTGCGCCGATTGGAGAACAGACAAAACCGTGCTATGCCCTGGTACACCCCTGACCTTTTGCAGCTACGGTTGAGATGCAGGCGGGCAGAGAGGGTGTGGAGGAGGCATTATCTAGAAGCGGATAAAACTGTTTTCAAATCGACACTACAGGAATATAAAGCACAGATTAAGGGTGCTAAGGCACTTTATCTGGAGGATACGCTAAATCAGTCAACTAATAAATCTCAATCTTTATTTAAGATTGTGAATGATCTTTCCCATCCGGTTGGTGCCTCAAATACTATCCCAGTCTCACAGATTCTAATGTGATTCCTTGGCAGTTTTCTTTGAGGATAAGATCTCCACGATTTTAAATGGACTTGCGGAGGAGCCTTTATCTCTATCGTCTCCCTTGGACTGTTTATCCAGTCATTCCACCTTGGAAAATACGGCAGAATCTTCCAGTCGACCCCAGCCGAGTGTCTCGACTCTCGACCTGGGAACTTCGGAAGAACCCTCCAGCCGACCTCGGTTAAGTCATCTGCTTCTTGGCCTGGAAGATCCGGAGGTGACCTCCAGTCGACCCCAGATGAGCAACCCTTCTCTTGGCCCGGGAGCTCCGGTTGAGTCTTCCAGTCGACCCTCCTCGAGAAATACTTTTCTCGTTGTGGGAGCTCCGGAAGAGTCTTCCAGTCGACCCCGGGAGAGTCTTCGGTATCTCAGTCAGGGAGCTCCGGAGGAACCTACTAGCTGTAGCCATCTTCGTCGGGGATCTTCGGCTGACTCTCTTAATCATCCTCATTTAAGTCGTTTTCCCTTGCCCTCTTTTGAGGAGTTTTGTAAATTGGCACAGACGGTATCTTCAGGTTCGCCGCTAGATCCCCTTCCACATAAGATCTGGAAAGCCCTCCAGGATGAACTTTTCCACCCGCTGTATTCCATCTGCCAGCAGTCGCTGGATACTGCAACCGTCCCGGAGAGCTGGAAGTTAGCGGTAGTCTCTCCCCTCCTGAAAAAACCCTCACTCAATCCCACCTGACTGTCTAACTATAGACCGATCTCCCTGCTCCCTTTTCCGGCCAAAATCCTGGAGAAGCTGGTCACCCGCTCCTTATCCAGTTTTCTCGAGGATAACGAATGGTTGGATGTGGCCCAGTTTGGGTTCCGGCCAGCGCATGGGACAGAATCAGCGCTGGTAGCCGTGTTAGACAATCTTCGTCCGCGGGTCGACACAGCTCGGGCAGCCTTTCTAGTGCTGCTCGACATGTCGGCCGCGTTCGACACGGTGTGCCACTCCACCCTTATCAGGAGACTGGAGGAGAGCGGTGTTACGGGGCTGGCCAGGGATTGGTTAGTTTCCTATCTTGATAACAGACAGCAGGTAGTGGCTCTGCCGCCTTTTAAGTCGGATGTGAGGAAAGTTGGGCAGGGGGTACCACAGGGCTCGGCCATCAGCCCCATACTTTTCAACCTGTATCTCCGCCCTCTGATCCAACTGATAAAATCTTTCGGCATTTCGGTGTTTAACTACGCCGACGACACTCAGTTGGTTTTTTCATTGGAGGGCAAAGATGCCGTCTCTTTAGAGACTTTCCATCGCTGCCTGACTGCCACTTCGAACTGGCTGCGTTCCAACTCCCTCCAGTTCAACGGATCTAAGACGGAGGTTCTCTACTGTTCCAATGACCGTGTACCACGCGCTCTACCGGATGAGTTCTGGCCTCCTTCTTTCTCTGGGACGGTGATGGCCGCAGAGTCTGCCCGCAATCTGGGGGTCATGTTTGGCCCCAACCTTCAACTGGATCTTTTTGTAAATAAGTCCGTGGCCACTTGCATGATGCTGCTTCGGATGCTGCGGAAGGTCCTACCACTTCTTCCAGCGCAGGCTAGGCCAGAGGTAGTGTGGGGTCTGATCCTAAGCAGATTGGACTATTGCAACGCACTACTTCTGGGGCGCCTAAAATGCTGGTGGGCAGGCTGCAGCGGGTCCAGAACATGGCAGCCAAGCTGGCACTAATCTCGACTACGTGCTGCCTCTTCTACTCTGGTATTACAAGATCTACATTGGCTGCCGGTTCACCAGCGGATCCTTTTCAAAGCATCCTGTCTTGTCTTTAGAGCCTTACATAGACAGGGCCCAGTGCTGTTACAGAACCTTTTCTCCTGGTATACCACATCTCGGAGCCTGCGCTCCTCGTCGGCGTACTTGGTGCCAGTTCCTAGAGTGCAGAGAGTAAGGATGGGTGGACGGTCGTTTAGTTTTGCGGCCGCCAAACTCTGGAACTCTCTCCCGCTCTCGTTAAGAAGCCAGGGTGAATTCCTAGCCTTTAAAAAAGGGCTGAAAACCCATCTATTTCCCAGAATAGCCTAACTTTGCATCTGTTTTTCTTAAGCGCAGCCTATTTCCGTTTTGATAGTTGTGGCTGATCTAGTCAAAGCACCAGGATGCCCTTTGGGTGAAAGATTAGCGCTATATAAGTATGCCAAATAAATAAATAAATAAATAAATAAATAAATCAGTCTTGACCTTGAGCCCAATTGGAACAGTCCAACCCGAACTGCCAGGCCAGGTCCTCCCTGGATTGGAAACAAGCATCCTAGGACCGGTTTCGGGGTTTCACCCCTCATCAGCCAGGATAGCTTAACTCTAGTGGCATGGAGAGCACGAGACCCACGTCTGGGCATACCCATCCCACTCAAGGTAACAAATGTAAAAAGAAAAATTGATGTATTCCATCCATCAATTGTGTGTCTTTTGCTTCCTCGCCATAAGTGTGCCGGGTATGCCCAGACGTGGGTCCCGTGCTCACTGTGCCACTGGACCCCGGTCCTAGGATGCTTGGGTCCAGTCCAGGGAGGACCAGGCTTGGCAGTTCCGGCTGGGCTGTTCCTATGAGGCACAGGGTCAAGACTGATTAGCATATGGCCATGTCTAAACTGGGGTGGCATGGTGGGCAAACAAATGATGGATGTAACCCAGATCTCTTGAGTGCTGGTGAACGTTTTGATTTGTTCTGCATTCCATCCATCAATTGTGTGTCTTTTGTGAAAAAAAATAATATATATATATATATATATATATATATATATATATATATATATATATATATATATATATATATAGTAGAGCAAATTGCGCAAGCGCTTCGGGAGGGCTCACCGCTTCATCCGACCCTCCGGTCTGTATTTGGCTCCTCTGCAATGTTCACAGGTTCCCTTGAATTAAAATTGGGTCCGACGCGTTTCGGGGCCACAAACGCCCCTTCCTCATGGACTGTGCGCAGTACAACATCAAGTTCTCTTCACGCTGGTCAAACGCGTTTTAGTTTGAACAGCTGGCGTCATCCTCCCTGAGTGGGTGGAGTCTGGCAACACCGGGACTCTTGGTCAGCGTAGTCCTGTGAAGTGAAATAAAATAGTAACCTTAAGTAGGCTGGCGTGTCTGCACTTTTATTACTGTCATTTAAGATCCTTAAGTAGGATGGGAGGGAAGCTGCGGGCATCACGTTTTATTCAAATGGATGTTGCGCTGACAGGCGAGTGTGCTTGGTCTCACCTCAGTCTCTTAGGACAGGATACATGTTCCGCCATCAGGTGTTGAACTGCGCACAGTCCATGAGGAAGGGGCGTTTGTGGCCCCGAAACGCGTCGGACCCAATTTTAATTCAAGGGAACCTGTGAACATTGCAGAGGAGCCTAATACAGACCGGAGGGTCGGATGAAGCGATGAGCCCTCCCGAAGCGCTTGCGCAATTTGCTCTACTATATTCAGGCGGCCAGCCTTGGTCGCGGAAGGAGCTCCACTCTGATGGCGGAACATGTATCCTGTCCTAAGAGACTGAGGCGAGATCAAGCACACTCGCCTGTCAGCGCAACATCCATTTGAATAAAACGTGATGCCCGCAGCTTCCCTCCCATCCTACTTAAGGATTTTAATGACAGTAATGAAAGTGCAGACACGCCAGCCTACTTAAGGTTACTATTTTGTTTCACTTCACAGGACTACGTTGACCAAGAGTCCCGGTGTTGCCAGACTCCACCCACTCAGGGAGGACGACACCAGCTGTTCAAACTAAAACACGTTTGACCAGCGTGAAGAGAACTTGATGTTGAACTGCGCACAGTCCATGAGGAAGGGGTGTTTGTGGCCCCGAAACGCGTCGGACCCAATTTTAATTCAAGGGAACCTGTGAACATTGCAGAGGAGCCTAATACAGACCGGAGGGTCGGATGAAGCGGTGAGCCCTCCCGAAGCGCTTGCGCAATTTGCTCTACTATATTCAGGCGGCCAGCCTTGGTCGCGGAAGGAGCTCCACTCTGATGGCGGAACATGTATCCTGTCCTAAGAGACTGAGGCGAGATCAAGCACACTCACCTGTCAGGGCAACATCCATTTGAATAAAACGTGATGCCCGCAGCTTCCCTCCCATCCTACTTAAGGATTTTAATGACAGTAATGAAAGTGCAGACACGCCAGCCTACTTAAGGTTACTATTTTGTTTCACTTCACAGGACTACGTTGACCAAGAGTCCCGGTGTTGCCAGACTCCACCCACTCAGGGAGGACGACGCCAGCTGTTCAAACTAAAACACGTTTGACCAGCGTGAAGAGAACTTGGTGTTGAACTGCGCACAGTCCATGAGGAAGGGGCGTTTGTGGCCCCGAAACGCGTCGGACCCAATTTTAATTCAAGGGAACCTGTGAACATTGCAGAGGAGCCTAATACAGACCGGAGGGTCGGATGAAGCGGTAGGCCCTCCCGAAGCGCTTGCGCAATTTGCTCTACTATATTCAGGCGGCCAGCCTTGGTCGCGGAAGGAGCTCCACTCTGATGGCGGAACATGTATCCTGTCCTAAGAGACTGAGGCGAGATCAAGCACACTCGCCTGTCAGCGCAACATCCATTTGAATAAAACGTGATGCCCGCAGCTTCCCTCCCATCCTACTTAAGGATTTTAATGACAGTAATGAAAGTGCAGACACGCCAGCCTACTTAAGGTTACTATTTTGTTTCACTTCACAGGACTACGTTGACCAAGAGTCCCGGTGTTGCCAGACTCCACCCACTCAGGGAGGACGACGCCAGCTGTTCAAACTAAAACACGTTTGACCAGCGTGAATAGAACTTGGTGTTGAACTGCGCACAGTCCATGAGGAAGGGGCTTTGTGGCCCCGAAACGCGTCGGACCCAATTTTAATTCAAGGGAACCTGTGAACATTGCAGAGGAGCCTAATACAGACCGGAGGGTCGGATGAAGCGGTGAGCCCTCCCGAAGCGCTTGCGCAATTTGCTCTACTATATTCAGGCGGCCAGCCTTGGTCGCGGAAGGAGCTCCACTCTAATGGCGGAACATGTATCCTGTCCTAAGAGACTGAGGCGAGATCAAGCACACTCGCCTGTCAGCGCAACATCCATTTGAATAAAACGTGATGCCCGCAGCTTCCCTCCCATCCTACTTAAGGATTTTAATGACAGTAATGAAAGTGCAGACACGCCAGCCTACTTAAGGTTACTATTTTTTTCACTTCACAGGACTACGTTGACCAAGAGTCCCGGTGTTGCCAGACTCCACCCACTCAGGGAGGACGACGCCAGCTGTTCAAACTAAAACACGTTTGACCAGCGTGAAGAGAACTTGGTGTTGAACTGCGCACAGTCCATGAGGAAGGGGCGTTTGTGGCCCCGAAACGCGTCGGACCCAATTTTAATTCAAGGGAACCTGTGAACATTGCAGAGGAGCCTAATACAGACCGGAGGGTCGGATGAAGCGGTGAGCCCTCCCGAAGCGCTTGCGCAATTTGCTCTACTATATTCAGGCGGCCAGCCTTGGTCGCGGAAGGAGATCCACTCTGATGGCGGAACATGTATCCTGTCCTAAGAGACTGAGGCGAGATCAAGCACACTCGCCTGTCAGCGCAACATCCATTTGAATAAAACGTGATGCCCGCAGCTTCCCTCCCATCCTACTTAAGGATTTTAATGACAGTAATGAAAGTGCAGACACGCCAGCCTACTTAAGGTTACTATTTTGTTTCACTTCACAGGACTACGTTGACCAAGAGTCCCGGTGTTGCCAGACTCCACCCACTCAGGGAGGACGACGCCAGCTGTTCAAACTAAAACACGTTTGACCAGCGTGAAGAGAACTTGGTGTTGAACTGCGCACAGTCCATGAGGAAGGGGCGTTTGTGGCCCCGAAACGCGTCGGACTCAATTTTAATTCAAGGGAACCTGTGATCATTGCAGAGGAGCCTAATACAGACCGGAGGGTCGGATGAAGCGGTGAGCCCTCCCGAAGCGCTTGCGCAATTTGCTCTACTATATATACATATATATATATATATATATATATATATATATATATTCACTGAAAAAACATAGGTTTCAGGAGTTATATAGTTAGGAATTCGTTTTTAAAAAACCTTTGAAATTCACTCAAAAAACTATAAGTTTTAGTGGTGTTATAGTTAGCTGGACATTTTACTCATACAAAACCAATGAAATTGCTCCTATATAGTTAGTTGTACTAACTATATTTCGCGCACCCGCAATCCACTGCTGATGATGTCACATATTAGATCATTCATGACATGGTCAGTGACATCACTGATGACATCTCAAATGACATCACTGATGACATCACTGATGACATCATCCAGTGAATGTGGTTTGCTTCGTTATTTAAAGATGCATTATATATATAGCAATTTATATTGAAGAATGAGTAGATATATATAAATAAATATTTGGATGGCGGATTTAGTAGCAGTGTAATTGACTGTTTACTTGACCAATTTATAATGTCTCACTAAATATAGTGGATAGTGACTAAACTGTGTGAATATCTGTATCACTTTGTCAGTTGTTGTGTAAACTGATTCTACAGTTGGTTACCAGCTATGTGAAAGTCTATATTAGTTATTGATTAGTTAACTGAGTATTTGTATGGGAGTGTGAAAGTGTGTGTGGTTCGGTGGGGGGTGTGTGACTGTCCAAAGATGTGTGAATAGTTGATTCAGTAGATATATGAAGTTAAAACTACTTGTGCTAACAGTTTGGGTGAGGGAATCTCTTTATGGGTGTGGTGATGAGCAAATATATTTCTCAAAGGTACAGGTCCAACAAACTAGAAAAATAAAAGGCAGTGTATGTGTCAGTTGTTGTATATAAATAAGTATACAGAAGACCCAATGATTGTGTGAGTGACTGTATGGATAACTGTATACTTGTAATATTGATTTTATAATTCACTAAGTATGACTTACTATCTAAATGAATAGAAGAAGTGGTGTTTGTATAAGTGTTTTGCTAAGTAAATATGTAAGTATGATCCATTGTTTGCATAAGTGAGTAGGATGACTTCATATGTGAATAGGATGCGTGCTGTTAAATAATGTCGATATAGATGTATAAGTATTTTTGATAGTGTTCTATTGTTCATTGACAGCATGTATGAGTGAATCCATAGGTAAGTGATTAGATGTGTGTATACATCTATGAATCACTGAGTGGATTTTTAGATACTTGTATTGCTGTGACAATGGATTTAAATATGATACTCTGTATTTTACAAACAGTGATGAAAAATTGTAATAGTGTATGAAAAGGTGTATGTGATTGTCACGTGGATGATGTCATCAATGATGTCATCAGTGATGTCATTTGAGATGTCATCAGTGATGTCACTGACCATGTCATGAATGATCTAATATGTGACATCATCAGCAGTGGATTGTGGGTGCGCAAAATATAGTTAGTACAACTAACTATATAGGAGCAATTTCATTGGTTTTGTATGAGTAAAATGTCCAGCTAACTATAACACCACTAAAACTTATAGTTTTTTGAGTGAATTTCAAAGGTTTTTTTAAAACTAATTCCTAACTATATAACTCCTGAAACCTGTGGTTTTTTCAGTGAATTTCAAAGGTTTTTTAAATGATAATTCCTAACTATAACTGGTGTGTAACCTATGGTTTTTTCAGTGAATATATATATATATATATATAAAATTTCTATGGCAAAATGAAACCCCTCATTTTGTTCCTTTTCAAATTAAATGAATTAAGTGTTACCACTTTAATTCCAATCAAGATGACTTCAGGTGTGCCATACTTTTGTCATAAGTAAGACTGTTAGCGTTCTAGTTGTTCTTTAGAACACTCTGGGACATTCTGTCATTGGGCTATAGTTGGGCTACATCTGGCTGATATTTGGGCTACATTTGGGCTCTTTTGTCTCTGGTTGCCATCTTGGGAGACTGCATATCAGAATTTGTTTAATGAAATATAAGAGGATTTGAGAAGTCACTCAAAATGTGCCCTAATTTTTCTTTCTTCAGCACTAATCATAATTTCTATGGCAAAATGAACCCCCTCATTTTGTTCCTTTGCAAATTAAATGTTTTAAGTGTTAACACTTTATTCCAATCAAGATGACTTCAGGTGTGCCATACTTTTGTCATAATTAAGACTGTTAGCGCTCTAGTTGTTCTTTAGAACACTCTGGGACATTCTGTCATTGGGCTATAGTTGGGCTACATCTGGCTGATATTTGGGCTACATTTGTTTTTTTTGTCTCTGGTGGCCATCTTTGGGCTACATTGGGCTACATTGGGCTACATTATATATTACCTACTGGCGGTCGCCAGTAGGTATATATAGTTAGGATTTTTTCCCTATGGGATTTTTGAAAATTCTATGTCTAATAACTTTGGCGTTTGTGGACAGAATTGGCTGAAATTTTCAGGAAAATGGAACATTTTGTTTCCGAGCAGCCCCTGAAAATTTGGGGGGGGTTTGTCAAGGGGGGGCCGAGAAAAAAGGGGGGTCCCAAACCGTGTTTTTCCAATGTTAATTTCCATAGGGCGGTTGGCCTCACTTTTAGCCCGAACGGCTGAATGGATTTGCACGAAACTTGGCAAAATTGTAGGGACTGTTAGCCCGATGTGCCTTTGCTAGGTCTCAATATATGTGCTCCAGTGGATTTTGAGAAATTAACGTTCAAAAAAAGATATATATATATCTGTAAGCGCGCTCTGGGCAGCGCTCCGGTTCGCGTACTTGACGCGTAACGGAACTTCGCGAAGCGAAGCTGATTGGCTCTCCGGTGTCTGTCAGCATTCTAAACAGTCCGGAGCGGCCGCCATCTTGTCTCTCGGTAGGATCGAGAGACAAGAGGAGGCCAAAACAAAGGGGGAAATGACCATAAGGGGGCATAGTAGATCCTCCCTGACCCTCTAGGTTTGATGTGGAGGCTTTAAAAGGGCCCCGCAGGGCAAAAAAAAAAAAATATATTTTTTTTTTTGCGTGGGGAGCGCCCGGTTCGCGAACCGGGAAGCGTTCTGGGGAGCGTACTATAAGGAAAAAAGAATGATAGACTTTTCAAATACTGTATGTTAATTGATTGTTGGATTTGTTGATTATTTTTTAATTTCTTTATTTTTTAAGCAATTATTTATTATTGTGATTGTGTTTCAAAATTTAATAAACTTTCTAACATTTCACTCTCTGAAATGTCATTATTTTCATTGAACATAGTTTGTAATCTCTGAGGGTGTAAAATGTCCTCATTTTGAAGGAGGTCATCTACTGCTTGCACACATTGCAGTAGTTCTTGGTCCCAAGTTTCATCCATAAATTCTATATAATTTGGATCAATTATTTCTTGGCTGCTCTCTTGCAGGACAATTTGAAATGAAACTTTGTGTTCGCCTTCCATTTTGCCTGAAATTTGGATAAAAAAATATATATTAGTAGAGATAGGGCACTGTTGGGATTAATTTTAGATAGGCAGTTTTTATCAGTGAATTTATCTTTGGGCAGTGTATAGTATCAGAGTGGAAGTAGGAATATAAAAAAGTGTATGTGATTTAACGTAAGTAATTTCATAATTATACAAGAGAAACCTAACTCCATCCATAACTATAACAGAGAAGTCTATCTAAATCTATAACTACTACAGAGGGATAGTATATAACTATCAGAAAAAGTTTACCATATTAACTTATAGTGCACAATATACTTCAGTTTTAAAAATAACAACTTACCTATACAAAGAAGTTGAAGTGATTAGTGAAAATCCAATTGAAATGTACAACAAGAAGTAGTAGTCAAAATGGCTGTGTTTCCTTCTCTTCCTTTATATATATTCAGGTATATAACCAATCAAATGTCAGGTAATAAAAGTAGAAAATGAAAGTAACATTTTCATTGGTTGTCAATTCCAACACTTCAGATGTGTTTTGAGAAGTAATTTACCTCACGGTATTTAGAGAGGTCTACAGGCTAAATGGCTAAATGGAATTTCAATCAAATTTGTGAAAATGATAGGGATTGGTATGTAGTATGAGCTAATCTATATTTGGTGAGAGTGTCTCCAGTCGTTTTTCTGTAAATTACTTTCCCACCTTTTTTGATGGGGCGCTTCCCAGGGAGCGACCCGGTACGCGAACTGGCGAGCGCCCCGGTACGCGAACCTGAAGCGTTACGGGAGTCCACCATTTTGTGTTTCGGTCGACTTAAGATACAAGATGGAGGGCAAATAATGTTCAGAATGGGTAGAAGGGGGCACGGTAGACTTATCTTGACCCCCTAGGTTTTCTGAGGGTGGCTGAGGAGGCTTATATGTGCGAAAAAAAACATTTTTTTTAAAAATTTCGCGAGGTTAGCTTCCGGTTCGCGTACCGGGTAGCGCCCCGGGGAGCGTACTTTGTTGAAAATTAGTGAAAAAAGTTAGAGAAAAATAATAATTGTGAGTGATCAGATGTAGGGTAGCTCTGAGAAGAGCTTTTGGGTTTATGGTACATTTAGGTACTTATAAGTAGGTACCAATGCACAGTCTTAAATTCAGAATGAAAATTCTGTTGCCCTCATCTGAGAAGTGAACTCCATCTCCTCTGTAGATATCTTGCATGTAGTAACGCACGTTATTGTTGTACATGGAGCCCATTCCATGGTCTCTCATGTAAGCTGAAACAGATTTGTTTACATGCTTCCTCGACTTCTCAATTTGTGGACAAAATTGGTTTGACCACCTCCATTTCTGTCTTTGGCATATATTTGAATATACCAAGGCAGTTTGAGGAAAAAGTGCCATCAATTGCTCAAAGGTGTCCTTTAAAAGCATTTCCAGACCTACCCCAGTCAAAGTGCCCAAATCATTACCTCCACAGTGCACAATTAACAGGTCAGGTTTTGTCAAATGCATAAAGGTTTTCACCAATGGTATCAATTGGTGACATTTTAATCCTCTGTGGCCAAACCACTTAATTTCCACATCTTGTAAATTGAGGTTAGGTAAATTTCTGTTCTCAGCATACCTCTGAGCCCAATAGATGTAACTATGTCCAACAATCCAGACAGAAAACATGGTGAGATAAAGTTCTGCTGCAGTCAGATGAAGTGTGGCAATGAAATGGCAGTTGAAAAAATAAGAGTTTAAAATGAAAAAAACTGTGGAGTTTCTGTGTTAATGAAGCAGTAACAGTGATTGGTGGATTTTGATTGCTGAAAACAGAAAGTTAGGGTGCATGGATGAGTTCTTTGAAAGATGTATTTTGAGTGGTCAAGAAAAAATCATTAAATGAAAGAATGCACTGGATATGCAGGTGCACTGAGAGTTCAGAGTTCAATTGAAACATTGTTGTGTGAACTTGCAAACACCAGAGGTCTTCCAAGAGGTGGTTGCTATGCAAAAAAGGCAGAGAGGGCAGAGGGGGGAAGGGTTTTGATTTGAAAAAAGTGAGGGAAGAGTTTTGATTGGGTGACATGAGAGATATGTGTGAAGAATTACAGCATTTCTGTGCTTTTGATAGCTGCAGACTCTGGAGTGCATACCTTTTGCTCTGCTGAAGACAAATTGGTGTGTTTCTGAGACTGTTTTGAAACTCATAAAGTATTTGCTAAGGTGAGAAAAGATTTCTTTAATTTAGATAGAGAATAGTGTGCTTTAAGGAGAAAATTATGAAGAAAGTTGTGTTTTTCAAATGTTGCTTTGTCTCAAGTGTTTTACAAATAGATTTTGTTTCTTTGAGAAATTGTAATTGGAGAAAATGTGAAGTATTAGTACTGACAGGGTGTTTTTGTGCATAGGAGCTGTGGAGTGTTTTCAAATTATGACTTGAAAATCGTTTTTGAGGAAAAGGAATGGTTTTAAATTTTATGACAAGGACATAATGGTGTATGCTTCTTTATAAGGCAATTGAGTGTCTCTGATGTTATTTTTCCCATTTTAATGTAAGACCTTTCCCTGTGGAGCAAATTGCTTGTAAATATGCTCCCACCTGTACATGGCAAATTTAGATTTTGAATGTTTGCGTTACATAGCCATGTTAAAAGTGACCCAAACATGCTGCAAAGGCAATCAAAAAACGCTTTCATGTGTCTTAAGGACATTTTAAGTCATTTCCCCATGTGGAGTGTTTTCAAATTATGACTTGAAAATCGTTTTTGGGGAAAAGGAATGGTTTTAAAATTTATGACAAGGACATAATGGTGTATGCTTCTTTATAAGGCATTTCAGTGTCTCTGATGTTATTTTTCCCATATTAAATTAAAAGACCTTTCCCCGTGGAGCAAATTCCTTGTAAATATGCTCCCACCTGTGCATGGTAAATTTAGATTTTGATTGTTTGAGTTACATAGCCATGTTAAAAGTGACCCAAAAAAGTTGCAAAGGCTTTAAAAAAACACTTTCATGTGTCTTAAGGACATTTTAAGTCATTTCCCCGTGGGCAGTGTTTTCAAATTATGACTTGAAAATCGTTTTTGAGGTAAAGGAATGTTTTTAAAATTTATGTGCGCCATATGCCCCCAAATTTCTTTTTCAGGGGTGCAGCAGGGTGTTCTTGAGACACCCCTGCACCCTTGGAAAAATTCCTAATTTGCGATGAGCTAATTGCTAATCGCAAATTGCACCTTCATTGCTATGGGCCTCCTGGCCCATGGAAATGAATGGGTAATTTGCAATTAGCAATTTGCTCATCGCAAATTAGGAATGGTAAAGAATCGCTATTTATTCCTTAAAATTCGCTATTTAGGAAATGCAAAATAGTTTGATGATACATATGGCGGTTCATCTCTAACAAGATAAGAAGCTTAGGGATAGATTTATGATGACTGGCGCAATGAGGTGGACATCACTTACTTCATTGGTAGGCCTTTACATGTATTATCTCCTCTGTATTCTTCAACAAGCGTAACTTTGATCTACAACCCTGAGTAGGCCTCACCTTAAACAAACTTCTGGATAGGCCACAGCTTATCGTCATCCTGAATTAATCATTTAAAATGCTAGGGACAGATTTATGATAGGTGTATGCCTCTTTTGCGCCACTGTGCGTCACTTTTGTGATGCAGCGGCGGTGCAAAAGATTTGCTATGAGGCGACAATATTACAAATTGATGCATTTAGGCAGATGTGTCATGCTGTAAAAAACCGTGCCACATGAAACCGATGCAGCAGTGATGCAAAAGATGCACCATGTTGCAAGACAGGCCTCACTTGGGGCCATATGTATCAAGCTAATTAGCATTCGCAAAGGCCGAAATTCTGCGATTTTCGGCCTTTGCGAATGCTAATTAGACAAATGGTATGTATCAAACAAGTTTGATGCAAAATAAGGAATAGCAAAATTTGCTATTCCTTATTTTGCAATTGCACTTAAGGATTTGCAAATTGTGCGATTCCTTAAATGCAATGTATCAAACAAAAAATATGCAAAAAATGCCATTAAGGATTTGCAAATTACCACCAACTTCTAGTTGGTGGTAATTTGCAAATTCTTTTCAAAAAGCTTTTTTTCCAAAAAACAAAAGGTGCCATATGACGCCCATACATGCCCTTAGGGCATGTATGTGCGCCATATGCCCCCAAATTTCTTTTTCAGGGGTGCAGCAGGGTGTTCTTGAGACACCCCTGCACCCTTGGAAAAATTCTTAATTTGCGATGAGCTAATTGCTAATCGCAAATTGCACCTTCATTGCTATGGGCCTCCTGGCCCATGGAAATGAATGGGTAATTTGAAATTAGCAATTTGCTCATCGCAAATTAGGAATGGTAAAGAATCGCTATTTATTCCTTAAAATTCGCTATTTAGGAAATGCAAAATAGTTTGATGATACATATGGCGGTTTATCTCTAACAAGATAAGAAGCTTAGGGATAGATTTATGATGACTGGCGCAATGAGGTGGACATCACTTACTTCATTGGTAGGCCTTTACGTGTATTATCTCCTCTGTATTCTTCAACAAGCGTAACTTTGATCTGCAACCCTGAGTAGGCCTCACCTTAAACAAACCTCTGGATAGGCCACAGCTTATCGTCATCCTGAATTAATCATTTAAAATGCTAGGGACAGATTTATGATAGGTGTATGCCTCTTTTGCGCCACTGTGCGTCACTTTTGTGATGCAGCGGCGGTGCAAAAGATTTGCTATGAGGCGACAAAATTACAAATTGATGCATTTAGGCAGATGTGTCATGCTGTAAAAAAACCGTGCCACATGAAACCGATGCAGCAGTGATGCAAAAGATGCACCATGTTGCAAGACAGGCCTCACTTGGGGCCATATGTATCAAGCTAATTAGCATTCGCAAAGGCCGAAATTCTGCGAATTTCGGCCTTTGCGAATGCTAATTAGACAAATGGTATGTATCAAACAAGTTTGATGCAAAATAAGGAATAGCAAAATTTGCTATTCCTTATTTTGCGATTGCACTTAAGGATTTGCAAATTTTGCGATTCCTTAAATGCAATGTATCAAACAAAAAATATGCAAAAAATGCCATTAAGGATTTGCAAATTACCACCAACTTCTAGTTGGTGGTAATTTGCAAATTCATTTCAAAAAGCTTTTTTTCCAAAAAACAAAAGGTGCCATATGACGCCCATACATGCCCTTAGGGCATGTATGTGCGCCATATGCCCCCAAATTTCTTTTTCAGGGGTGCAGCAGGGTGTTCTTGAGACACCCCTGCACCCTTGGAAAAATTCCTAATTTGCGATGAGCTAATTGCTAATTGCAAATTGCACCTTCATTCCTATGGGCCTCCTGGCCCATGGAAATGAATGGGTAATTTGCAATTAGCAATTTGCTCATCGCAAATTAGGAATGGTAAAGAATCGCTATTTATTCCTTAAAATTCGCTATTTAGGAAATGCAAAATAGTTTGATGATACATATGGCGGTTCATCTCTAACAAGATAAGAAGCTTAGGGATAGATTTATGATGACTGGCGCATCACCAGGGATGTGCCAGTCATCCTGCGCTGCTGTTCCGCCACCCATGGTGTGCTGCATTTACAATGCGGCGCACCATGGGGCAAAAACGGCACAGATGCGTGACGCATCTGTGCCGTAAAGGTGGCGCATTGCTGGAGTTGTATCGCAAGTGCGATGCAGCTCCAGCAAGGCTCAGGGGTGCCCCATCTCCACAATGCTGCGTCAAGACCTATGCCTGCTTCAAGCAGGCGCAGGGTTTTGACGCAGCTTTGTCCTATCTGATTGTAAATGCGGCACACCATGGGTGGCAGAGCAGCAGTGCACGTTAACTGGTGCATCCCTGGGGATGTGCCAGTTAACATAAATCTGCCCCTTTACATTTAAGTATGTGCAGGGGACACAGAGTCGGTGAGGCTTATCCAAGGTTAAGAAGAGATGAGTCCTGTTCACTGAAAAATTGGACATAGGCTTCACCTCCTCAGCATCGCTGGACATGGCTAAATAATAGCTGCAAAATGTTACTCTTGTTAAACAATTTTACTATTATAATCTCTGAGATTTGTCTCTTACTCTGCAACATCTCATTGTTGTTATCTTTCTTTAAAGATAAAGACAACATCAACATGAGCGACAATCAGCAATCAGTTGATTTCGACCTCATCATTGAACTCGTAATTGAAACATCAGTGGATGTTGATCCCTTGGATGATTTAAATCCTGAGGATGAAGAAGAACGTGATGAGCATGCAGATTTGTCAGAATTGTATGACATAGGATGGGAAGCTGACGTGCTTGAGCCTATGGAACTATAAACATTTATTTTAAAAATTTATAATAAATAAAAAGTAAAAATGTAAACCGTTTAATTTAAAAATAAAGACACCTTCAAAAACAGGTTATGTGTAGTGTCTTCAATAAAATATTAAAATATGCTCATAAAATTAGATCAGATTCACATATAAAACAGCACAGGTAAAATGAATATAAATTCAATTTCTTTTCTGCTATTTCTGTATTCTAAATTTGCCAAGCACTAAAAAATCTTCTATGTAAAAATGTCAAGTAGTGTGTTAAGTTTTTGATGACTGTTATTGATTTACTGTTGGGTAATAGTGGTTAATAACATTTTTTATTATATTTTACCACAGATTCAACTGCAGATCATTTCAAGATTTCAGCATGCCAACCAAAGAAAGACTGAGAAAGGCTGCAAAACGTCAAAGACAGCAGGTCAATGAAAAAAAGCAGCAGTCCTCTAACAAAAAGATTTGTCAAGTCACTAAGAAAGCACCGGGTAAGAGTACAAAAACATTCATAAGAAATATCTGTAGTAAAAAAAATATTACTACAGAAAATGTTTCAGTCCAGAAAAAGAGAAGCAATTCAAACGGAAAGGAAAGGCCAATGAAAAATTTTACTGCTAGAGCAAGAGATAACTCTGTGCATGATAGTAGAAGGAAACAACAGTTTAGGGACATTCGTAAACGAATGTTCCGCAACAGGATAATTGGCAATTTGTTAAAAAATATTAAGAAAGGTCAACAGAAAGTGGTTTTTTATAAGAGAAAAAAAATAGTTGAGAAAGTTATTGATCAGGCATTTGAAATTAAACGTAAGTTATTTATTTTGATAATCAATAGAATTAGGAAGCTAAACAAGGCGATTTATGATTTCAAAAGAAATAGTAGATGGAAGAGAATAGTTAATCGTAGTAATTTTTGTGAAGTTTTTTCTGGAGAATGGATGCATAGTTCAAGCTGTGAGGCATTTTTTAATGAGGAGAGTTATTTCCAGGATAATGATTTGGTGCATGCAGTTGACACCAGTGGTCGAGCTTATGAAGTGAAAGATGGTTGTCCAGTTGAAAAAGAAAAACTTGTGACAACAGAGATAGAAGAGGTGTTAGGTAATGAGGTTTTAGGAAGACGTCCTAAGGGTCCTGTGTACACCTGGAAGTGTAGTAGTATTTGCAGTGTGCGACAGGATTCCATCAATTTGCTTTGTGATTTTGTACGGTCATTTAATAAGAAAAGTTTGAAGCAGAAAATGAAGATGTTGCAAGAATTAGATCCTTGCAGAGTGAGAGAAGTGACAGGTTTGCATGGTCATTCACTGGCTTGTCTTTCCAGGAGAGTATGCCAGAGTGTTTTTCATCATTTCAGGATGCTAGCAGTGCATCATAATAAAGTGAGGAAATTAGTTAGAATGTTGTATTATGCTAAGAGTCCAGCAATTATGCTTAAACAATTATGCGCTGCTCTTTTGCATGGTTCTGAAATAGATGTGAAGAATATATGTAAAGAAATTGAGTTTTGTTACTTTGGAAGTAAAGAGGAGAATGTTGAAATTGACCAAGAAGAAGAGGGTAATATGGAAGATAGTGTACAGGTTTCCAGTACAGATAATTTCCAGAGGGAAATTGCGACGTTTGAGGTGAAATCAAGTGAGAGGCCAAATTTCACTTGTGTGTGTTGTCGACGCACTTATTATAAGAATCAGACTAAGTTAGTGGATTTATATGCAAAAAGGGAAAGGGAAAATAATAGTGAATGGAAGGATTTCACAACATACTTGATGGTAGAAAATTGTTTTGATTTGGGATTGGATCAACGTGTGTGTACTTATTGTTGTAACAAATTAAATCAAAACCAGATGCCTGCTAGCGCAGTTCATAATAATCTGGAATTGGTTGAGATTCCTTCTGAATTGAAGGATTTAAATACTTATGAATCTATTTTGATTCAAAGTATCCATCCCTTTCAGGCTATTGTAAGAATGGAGCCAAAGACAGGGAAATTGCCTCCATCAGATTTACAGAGAGGATTAAAGGGAAGAGTTGTTTATTTGCCTCTAGATTTGAAGAAAAACATTAACACAATTGGAGTAGAAAAAGTGGAAGAGGAACCTCTGGTTATCTTAGTTAATGGGGTTCCGACAAAGAATAAGAAAATATGGCAAGATTTAGTGGATGTTAGGAAAGTTAAAAAGGCAACATTGTATTTGAAAAAAAATAATAAATACTATAAGAATGTATATGTTGCAGAAGAGGAAGTAAGTGAGGAAGAGGATAGCGATTTGTGTGCTGGTCAAATTGAGAAAGTAGAACCCTGTACTAGTGAAGAAATATATGAACATTATAGTGTTCATCCTTTGCATTCCAAGGAAGTCATGGGGAATGCTATTGAGTTGTTTCAAATGAAACAAGCCTAAAGGGAGTCCCATTAGTGTTTGGGAGGAAAGTTTGGAAGCTCGGTGTTTCCCACAGCTTTTTCCAACAGGTCAGGGAGGAAGATATGATGAGCGACCTCATCAAATTCCTGCTTCTGAATACCGAACTTTGTGATTGTATGCAGGAGATGCTAGGTTTCGACAATGCATTCCCTATTTGTTTCATCTCCTGTTTGAAAGCGATCTGTCTGGACTGTCATATGCAGTGAACCACATCTTGAAAAGTGGTATACACATGCAAAACATCTCAGCAAGTGACTTTATGGATAAATTCAATGTCCAAGACAGTATTTTGGATTCTCACCTGATTAATCTCATGGCGTGTCAGCGTGGTACTAATGAGTACTGGTACCGTCGTCATGGTGATTTAAAATGTATGTTGAGGAACTTAGGAACTCCCACATGGTTCCTCACTCTGAGCTGTGCCGAGTATGGCTGGGAAGACTTACTTGAATTTCTACGAGAGGCAAATGGAAACATCGAAAACATCGAATTCAAGACACCCGGAGAACTGTGCTCTTTGGATCCAGTCAATGTATGCAGGTACTTCAATCATAGATTTGAAGCTATGATGTCTTTCATCATGAATAAGAAGAATCCACCTCTTGGAGAGGTGTTGGATTTCTTCTGGAGAAAGGAGTACCAAGCAAGAGGTGCTCCTCATATACATATGCTGCTGTGGATCAAGGATGCACCTAAATTTGGAACGGATCCAGAAGACTCAGTGATGAGTTTCATACAACAGTATTCTACGTGTGTTGTTCCAAACGCAAAGGAGAAGAAAAGCCTAAGAGAAAAAGTTCTACGTTTCCAAAGCCATCGATGTGGAAAGTACTGTCGTCGTAAATTCCGAAACAAGGACAAGTTCTACACCAAATGTCGTTACGGCTTTCCACGACCGGTGATTTCTAAAGGAAGAGTAAACAGTTTGATGTCTTCGCTGCGACATAATGTGATGAAGAAATCACCTAAAAACACATACAATTTGAAGAGGAACAAAGAGTCTAAGTACATCAACGACTACAACCCGGTGATTTTGTCCATGTGGAATGCTAACATGGATATACAGTTTGTGGCTGATAACTGTATGGCTCTGGCTCGGTATGTGACATCTTACATCACCAAAAAAGAGAAGACAGAATTGAAGGATATGTGGGAGGACATTTCCCATGAAAAGAGCCTCAGTAAGAAGTTGTACAGTTTCAGTCTGAAGATGTTGTCACATCGAGAAATCGGAGCTTACGAATGTTCTGACCGGTTGTCTTCAGCAAGTCTCTATGCCAAGTCCAGGAGTATCGTTTGGGCGATTCTTGGTCTTGCTGCAACGCGTAATCGAGTTCCGAAACCTGTGCGGGAAATTGAGTATTTGGCGGAAAAGGAGCCAAACAGTACCGACATTTTGAAGACCAACATGTTGGATACATATTATCCAAATCGAAGCAGTCACCTCGAGAATGTTTGTCTGTATGAGGTTCTTCAAAATTACATATTCAAGAGGAACATCAAAGAAGATACTGAGAAAGGAGTGTATGCTGTAATAGGAAGTGAGGGATGTCTGGTCAAGCAAAGAAAATGCCACTTGGTAAACCATCGAAAATTGAGTGGCGAATCTCCTGAAAAAAAGGAGTTTTTCTATTTAGCACTTTTGCAACTTTTCAAGCCTTGGCGTGCAGAAGAGGAACTGCTTGGAGATTTCCTCTGTTACGAAGACTCTTTCAATGCTGCCAAGGAGACCATAGAATGTCCTGCTTTTCCCAAATATGTAGAAATGTTGAATGCGGAAATTGAGCAGGAAGCAACGATTGCAGCCGAGATTGCCAGAGACAGTTCTCAGGACAGTCAGAGTTCTGCTTCATTGAGTCAGGATCCACTAGGAGGACCTGTTATCGAAAATGAAGCTGCCACTGCTATGAATGAAGTGGAAAGAGCCATGGCACATGCTCAGGAGGATGCGGTTAACTTAGAAGAGTTGGAAAGACAACTCAACGTTGAGCAGAGGAAAATATATGACGAAGTTACCATGCAAATTGATCATGGATTAAGTCATGACAAGAAAGAGTGCTCATGTACGTCGTTGAAGCCTGTCTGACTGTACGTGAGTGGAGAAGCGGGAACTGGAAAAAGTTTCCTTATTAAAGCAATTTCATGTTATTTGCAGGAAAGGACAGAGTCATCGCTGTCTTGTGTTGTCACCGCTCCAACTGGACTGGCAGCACATAACATTAAAGGGATTACTTTACATCGTTTACTGATGCTGCCAGTGGAGCATGACAACAAATTACAATATCACAAGCTATCTGGAGATGCTTGTTGTGAAGTTTCAAGAATCTTGAGGAAAATGAAACTTCTTATCATTGACGAAGTAAGCATGGTTTCCAATGTCATGCTTGTGCATTTGAGAATGCAAGAAGTTCTCAAAACAGAGTATGATGTGTTATTTGGTGGGAAACACATCATTGTTTTCGGAGATCTTCTGCAGCTGACACCAGTGAAAGGGCAACCTGTGTTCAAAATGCTCACGCATGAAGATACCAGGAAGTGCCTAGGGAGCATTGGCAACATCAATATATGGTTAAACTTCAATTATGCTGAACTGCATGAAAATATGCGTCAGGCGAAGGATGAAGTTTACAAGACTATTCTACAAGATGTTAGAATTGGAAAAGTGACCGAGCATGGGAAAGAAGCTTTACATGCATGATTACTGTCAAATTTATATCCAGAACAAGATGTTGTGCCTGAGAATATTTTTCAGAAAATTACTGAGAAGAAATCTGGAATATGTTTGATGCCAACGCTTGCAGAATGTGCCAAATTCAACAACAAAATGTTGCATTTAGAAAAGCAAGAGATTGTGAAACTGGAAGCTATTGACAGAGTAGAGCATATGGGATCAACAACTATTTTGTCTGAGAATTTGAAAACAAAATTGGATTCATTAGAGAAGACTATAACTAAAACTGCAGGTTTTGAAAAGACTCTGAATGTGTGCTTGAACTGCCGTATAATTAGAAGAAGGAATTTACATGTTGAAAGAGGTCTGGTAAATGGATCAATGGGTAATGTTGTTGATTTTGTAAAATACAGAAATAGAGATGGAATTGAATTTTTAAACATTAAATTTGATGGCATTGAGGAAGTACAGCTAATTGGCCGTTGTTCTGCTAGATTTTTGCTTGTAAAAGACTTATATGTTCGCCGTAAGCAGTTTCCTGTTTGCTTGGCATATGCGGTGACAATCCATAAATCGCAAGGTTTAAGTGTAGACAGTGCATTGGTGAATATTGGCAGTTCTGTGTTCAAGGAGGGTATGGCATATGTGGCATTGTCACGAGTTAGAACTTTATCGGGATTGTACTTGATTGAGTGTGATGTCACAAACATTTGTGCGGATCTAGATTGTGTTAAGGAATACAATAGGTTAAGAAGAGAGTATGCGCCACATTTGCCTCAATATCCTTTGTTTGAGAAACGTGTGGTAGGCCGGAAACGAAGAAATGTGACCAATACTGGGGAGGTTGTAGCAAAAAGACGAAAAGTCGATGAACCTGAAATTATAAGCAGAAACAAAAAGGATTCTGTTGAAGATGTTGTTGGTTTTCAATTTGAAAACAGTTCTGGTGTCAACTGCTATGCTAATGTAGTGGTTAATGTTTTGTTTTCTCTAGAAAATGTAAAAGAAGAGATTGTGGTCAATTCTGATCAAAGATTTTGCAGTTTGTTAAATTCTGTGTTAGAGAAATGTAGCACTGATAGAACAAAAATAGAAAATGTGTCTGAAATTCGAAATCTGTTAGACAGATGTTCAGGCCAAACACAATTCTCTCAAAATATTCAGCAAGATTGTCAGGAGTTTTTAATGTATATGCTTGATGTATTGCATGCTGAAGGTGTAGATGTAGATCACCTGTTTGGGCTTTCTTATCAATGGCAGCATAACTGCGAGAACTGTAGGGTATCAAGTACTACTAGTGTAGACTCAGAAAGATTTATATATTTAACTTTGCCAGACAGTAAATCAGTCTCTTTTAATAAACTAGTAAAAGCAGCTGATCACAACATGGAGTGTAGCCAATGTAAATCTGAAATGATGTCCACATTATTTATACGAACATATGGCCAGTATGTTATTTTAATGTTCCAACGATGTAGGCCTGATGGAACAAAATTGACAACTTTAATTAAAAATTTTGTGGCTTCACAGTTGTCAATATCAGGAAGGACTTTTGTAACTGCAGCAATTATATATCATGACGGTCCTTCAATAACATCAGGACATTACACAGCTTATTTAAAGTGTAGAAATGGCTGATCATTCTGCAATGATTCTGTTTTAATTTTCACAAAAAAATTGCCGTATGACCGTAAAAAATCTTACCTGGTGTTTTTAAAACCAAAATTTTAGGGAAAGAATCTCGGGATGTGCTCTGAGGAATTTCAAGAAGTTCTAATGGCTCCTACACGATTTGGCCTTGAGGATAAGTGTAGTACAGAGACATAACTTCTTACCATAGCACTGGACGTCATGGAGAAATAACTGCACTTTGAATGAATTCAGAAAAACTGTTTCTTTTTATAAGCAAATTGAAGCAGCCAATCAAAACATGGAGTAGAGGGAATGTAAGTCTGCAATGCTGTCTACTGTTTTATATTGCTTTGTGATTAAAAGTGATGTAGAGAATTAAATAATTGTAGTAGTCATAGAGATAGTGTAAGTCTGCTTCATAGTAAGCAGTATCAGTGTCATAGGAAATGTAGAACATGACTGAGCAAGAAGGGGAAGATATTACTAGTCCAGGATTGTGAAAATGATCTTCAACATTTTAATTGTGAAAGTTACAAAAATACAACATGACGGGATTGGCTTACAAGAATTCTAAGAGTTATAAATGGCTCTGACATGATTTGGCCTTGTGGAAACGTGTGGTAGAGAGCAAGAAGTCTTTTATTGTATGTAACATGTTTTTCAAAACGATGGAGGTTTTCTTTCAGAAAGTGGCGGTCTGAAAGTAATAACAGCACAACAGAGTGTAAGCTGTTCATAGGACATCCTTCGACGTCATGGAAAGTAAGTTAACTTTAAGGAGTTCTGAATTCTGATTTGTTATGTTGTATGGGTTTTTTAAACACAATCATTTTGATTGTGTTTTTTTTTCCCCGCTGTTATATGATGAATACCTTCAAGTCACTGTTTTTAGTGAAATTTGATACATTCTGAGAACAGCAAAAATAAACCATTTAACATGTATAATTAATTCTGTACTGTTTGCATTTATGATGTACATTTAGAACTGTGTAGGAGGCATGGAGAAGGAGAGGCTTCTGTAAGTGTCAAAGTTGTTGCATACAGTGCTCATATTCTACGTAGTCTTTCATATGATAGACTACATTTCCACAATGAGATACCTACGCAAAGGAAACACAGGTGATATGATTGTGGAATGAGCAAAAAAAATTGCACGTTTTTCAATTATATTACCTGTGTTTCCTAACATTACACATCACATTGTGTAGATGAGGTTTAGGCCTGTTCCTGGAGACAGAGGAGGTCTGACATTTGTTCAAGAGTGCAGTGGACATGACTCACTTCGTTGGTAGGCCTCCACATGTATTATCTCCTCTGTATTCTTCAACAAAACTAAATTCCATCTGCAACCCTGAGTAGGACTTACCTGAAACAAATCTGTGCATAGGTTACACCTTATTGGCATCTTGAAACAATCATTTAAAATGTTAGGGTCAGATTTATGGTGGCCGTGCGCCTCTTTTGCTCCATTGTGGGACACTTTTGTGTAAAAGATGCACCATGTTGCAAGATAGGTTTCAGTTCATCTCCAGCAAGATACCATCAGTTTAAAATGTATATAATTAGCACTGTGTAGGGGGCATGCAGAAGCTGGAGCTTTTGTAAGTGTCAAAGTTGTTGCATGCAGTGCTGCACTTCTGGGTACTGTTTAATATGCTGCACTACATCTGCACTATGAGATACCTAAGCCTAGGCAACACAGATGATGTGATTGTGAAATGAGGAAAAGAAACTCCACATTTTTCAATTACATCACCTGTGTTTCCTAAGTTTACGAATGACATTGTGCAGATGAAGTTTAGGTCTGTCCACGGACACAGAAGAGGTCTGGCCTTTGTTCAAGAGTGAAGTGGACATGACTTACTTCATTGGTAGGCCTTCACATGTATTATCTCCTCTGTATTCTTCAACAAGCATAAATTTGATATGCAATCCTGAGTAGGCCTCACCTTAAACAAACCTCTGGAGAGGCCACACCTTATCATCATCCTGAATCAATCATTTCAAATGTTAGGGACAGATTTATGATAGGTGTATGCCTCTTTTGCGCCACTGTGCGTCACTTTTGTGATGCAGCGGCGGTGCAAAAGATTTGCTATGAGGCGACAAAATTACAAATTGATGCATCTAGGCAGATGTGTCATGCTGTAAAAAACCCGTGCCACATGAAACCGATGCAGCAGTGATGCAAAAGATGCACCATGTTGCAAGACAGGCCTGACTTCATCTCCAACAAGATAAGAAGCTAAGTCTTCTGTAAATGTCAAAATTGTTGTATATACTGCTCAACTTCTATGTACTCTTTGATATGCTAGACTCCATCTGCACTATGAGATACCTAACCAAAGGCAACACAGGTGATGTGATTGTGAAATGAGGAAAAGAAACTCCACATTTTTCAATTACATCACCTGTGTTTCCTAAGTTTACGAATGACATTGTGCAGATGAAGTTTAGGTCTGTCCACGGACACAGAAGAGGTCTGGCCTTTGTTCAAGAGTGAAGTGGACATGACTTACTTCATTGGTAGGCCTTCACATGTATTATGTCCTCTGTTCTCTTCAACAACTCGAAATTTCATTTGGAACCCTGAGTAGGCCTCACCTCAAACAAACCTCTGGATAGGACACATCTTATTGGCATCCTGAAACAATCATTTAAAATGTTAGTGTCTTGCGAC
The DNA here is from genome assembly GCF_964261635.1 of Lissotriton helveticus. NCBI lineage: Eukaryota > Metazoa > Chordata > Amphibia > Caudata > Salamandridae > Lissotriton > Lissotriton helveticus. The sequence goes on along the minus strand of NC_136067.1, from coordinate 302,127,193 downwards.
ACTTTTGTGAGACAACAGCAGTGCAAAAGATGCACCATGTTTTAAGATAGGCCTCACTTCATCTTCATCAAGATACTGTTAGTTTAAAATGTATATCTTTAGGACTGTGTAGGGGGCCTGGAGAAGCAGAAGCTTTTGTAAGTGTCAAAGTTGTTGAAAAACTGTTTGTCCTTCAATCTTTTCCCTTGTCTTTTCTAATTTTTAAATACATGTTTTAATATTTTTCAAATGTTTGTTCTCTCTTTCACAGATTGAAAGTATAAAAACAAAAAGTGAGTAAGTTAACGACAATTATAAGGTAAATGTTTTGTACTCTTTTCGTTACATTTCTATCACATTCACCTACTAGTAGTTCAACAGCTTCATTTCTTTAACCCTCAGTTTCCTGCCTTTGCTACTTCCCTCATTCCTTTCTCTATTACCTACTTACTTTACTCCTTCCACTCCTTTTCTCAGTCCCTCTCTTCTCATAGTTCCTCACTCTTGTTCACTCACTCCGTCTCTATTACTCTTAGTGTCTTTGACTGATCACTCTTTCACTACTTGTTCATTATGCTTCTTCTGTGTAGTTGAAGCACACTAAGGGGCATATTATGAACACAGCCAATAAAATTATTGCTGTTTTTATTGGCAGAAAACTGTTACAAAAGTGGTTTTAGCGGCAGTTTTCCGCCGCAAAAGCGGCTTTAGCGACACATTTCTGCCGATAAAAGCTGCAAAACTTTTATTGCCTATGTTGATGATATGGCTCTATGTTATTTACATTTCTTTGCTGTTTCAATTAATCTTTTTCTGTTATTTTTTCTTTTCTGTTTTCTGTTTTTTCTCTCTGTTATTCCACATGTTTTAATCTGATTTTGAACATTCACTCACATTCTCCAAGAAACTCTTCTTTGTTATTGTTCTACTCTCTTTTTTTTCTTTCACTTCCTTATCTATTTTGTTTTTCACAATTATACCCTCTTCCATCTTTTCTTCGGTAAATAGATCTATTAAACAGTATCTCTGGTTTACTCCCTATAGCTGTCTTTCTTTTAACATTACTCTCTGTTTACTTCCCTTATACTTACTCTTCTTTTTTTTTTTTTTTTTGGTTCGCTCCCGGTTCGCGAACCGGGAAGCGAACGGGGAAGCGAACTAAAAGAAATAGAGCTTGCCAGAGTGCTAAACATTCTAGCAATTTTTTTTGAAAGGGGAGGTAGTTCTGAAAAGAACTTTTTTTAAATGTTTTTGTTGTTTTATATTTTTTTTTTATTTTTTGAACATTTTTTGTTTTTTTTGTATTTTTTGAACAGTTTTATGTTTTTTCTTTGTTTTTGATGGAGGGGAAACAACAAAAAACAGGCATTGAAAAGGGCTCAACAGGAGCAAAAAAAAAAATTACTGTCTGGGGCGGTTAGGGCAATTGTGATTTACATAAGCTAGGTTGATTAACGTAATGCTCATGTTACCACATGACAGCAATGCACCGCAATACATACAGGTAAATTTGATATGAGCAAAGTTCTCCTGAATGTTTGGCACGGTTTCCCGTGCCTCTGCTCCTGTCAACGATATCTGTGATGTTGACCTGGCCACAGGAGTTGTTGTTGGGTTATCTTGCATGTCACGTATCTCTGCCTGGCTGTAGTTCAATGGATGCCACCTGTTCATGTGACGATGCATTGTATAGTTACCCAAGCTATACTTTTTATCAGTGCCTCTAGATAACCGGTCTTTACAAATGAGGCAGGTGACATACCTAGCATTTACTTTCTTCTGCCCTCGAGGGAGTGAAAAAAACTGCCAAATAAAACTGGCTTTCCGATGGGAAACCCGGGGCACCTCTTGTAAGAACTGTGGTCCTTCTGTCTCCTCTTCCTCTAGTTCATCCTCTTCCTCCTCTGTGTTGCTGATGAACTGGGGAGGTGGTCCTCTCTTCCCATGAGGAGGTGGAGGTGGTGGTGGGGGTGCACCAGCTGAAGCAACTAATGAAGCCATTGCTCAACTATCAAAAATGGTCTTCCTCTCACAAAGATGAAAGTCAGAGTGAGGAAAGAAGGAGGGGTTTTCATCATTTGGGAAAAACAATAGTTCTAAACCAATGAAAAGTGTTATTTTTAGGTCACCTGACTTAGCCTTACATCATTATGAAACCAAAAGTGAAATGAACCAATGAAAAGTTTTATTAACAAGTCACATGACCTCTTACGCTTAAGTTACGCGCTCCGGAACGCGCCCCAGATCGCTTCCGGGTCGCTGCGCTTCGCGCCTCGGTTCGCGCTCCGGAGCATTTCCGGGTGCGCTAACGCGGCGCGTCATAAGACGCATTACGCGGCAACGCGATACGTCGCGCTTTCGCGACGCGCCGCGGATCGCTTCCGGGGAGCTGCGCTTCGCGTCTCAGTTCGCGTACCGGAGCACTTCAGGGTGCGCTAACGCGGCACGTCATAAGACGCATTACGCGACAACGTGATACGTCGCGCTTCCGTGACGCGTCACGATGTTGATTTCTAACGCGGCAGTTGCGCAAACGGAACGTTTACCGGTTCGCGGACTGGGTCGCGGCATCAAGATGAGCTAACGGGAAGCTTCCCGGTTCGCGAACCGGGAGCGAACAAAAAAAAAGTATTAAAAAAAAAATTATAAATAAACATATAAAATATATTTTTGGATTTAAAAGAAGAATACATTTAACAGCTACAGATATTAGCTATTAAAAAACCTATGAAATTCACTGAAAAATTCATAGGTTATAGACCATATATAGTTAGGAATTAGCATTTAAAAAACCTTATTTTACTCACACAAAACCATTGAAATTCCATATATAGTTAGTTGTACTAACTATATATCGCGCACCCGCAATCCACTGCTGATCATGTCACATATTACATCATTCATGACATGGTCAGTGACATCACTGATGACATCACTGATGACATCTCAAATGACATCACTGATGACATCACTGATGACATCTCAAATGACATCACTGATGACATCTCAAATGACATCACTGATGACATCTCAAATGACATCACTGATGACATCACTGATGACATCTCATTTGACATTACTGATCACATCGCTGATGACATCATTCATGTGATAATACGATGAACCTCTTCAGACTCTAATATAACCTTAGAATCACTCAGTGTAATCAGACACTCATAGACTGTCACTCATCCATGGAGTTACTCAGACACTTAGTCAGTCATGCAAAGAATCAATCACACCTCCATTTCCTCAACTATACAGTTATACACACCTTACTTATTCAAACATATACTAAAACATATGTACTCACTTATACAATCCTGGATACAAGTTCACAATGATCCATACAGCCACTCACACATTCACTGGCTCTTATGCACAGTTATTTATATATGTCAACTCTCACATGTACTGTATTTTACATATGTACTTACTTTAACATGTAGCACTGAGATATCCATTCACTCACCAATACACTCATGCACACAGTCAACTGCCCATACAGCTGTTTCCACATGCACTTTTGAACCCATACATCTAGTCAATCAACTGCTCACACATCTATGCAGAGAGTCATACACCTCCCAGCCACCCACACACACACTCAGTCTCCCATACAAATGCTTGGGCAACCAATCAATAACCCATATATTTAATCATATAGCTACTGATCAACACATGCAGCAGTTTACAGAACAACAGACATAATGATTCACAAATTAAGACAGTTTAGTCACTAACCCATGCACTCAGTGAGACACATTTAATCAGTCACTCATACAGTCAGTCATGCCCCTACTAAATCCTTCATCAAGACACTTATACATCCACTCATTCTTCAATATGTAAGACATATTTTAACTTTACAGAATTATACAGTCACTGGATGTAGTCATCAGTGATGTCATCAGTGATGTCATTTGAGATGTCATCAGTGATGTCATTTGAGATGTCATCAGTGATGTCACTGACCATGTCATGAATGATGTAATATGTGACATGATCAGCAGTGGATTGCGGGTGCGCGATATATAGTTAGTACAACTAACTATATATGGAATTTCAATGGTTTTGTGTGAGTAAAATAAGGTTTTTTAAATGCTAATTCCTAACTATATATGGTCTATAACCTATGTTTTTTTCAGTGAATATATATATATATATATATATTCCCTGAAAAACTCATAGGTTTCAGAGACGTTATAGTTAGAAATTAGCATTTAAAAAACCTTAGAAATTCACTGAAAAGCCATAGGTTTCAGGGACGTTATAGTTAGTTGGAGATTTAACTCGTACAAAACCATAGAGATTCGGCCGTTATAGTTAGTAGACCTAACTATAACTCGCGCCCCCGCAATGCACTGCTGATGACGTCACTCATGACATGCTCAGTGACACCACTGATGACTTCACTGATGACATCCTACCAAGGCGAACAATAATAATTATAAGAGGCATCCTCGACTGTACTAGAGGGACTGTACTATACGTTCCAGAATGCAATTCACCAAACCATGGGGCCCACTGGAGGGCTATTGAAATACAAATCAGACTGGAATTCCTACTTCTTTGTAATGCTACGCCGCTGCGTTTGCTGAATGTGAGCAAGGAGGTTTCACCTCTGAAACGCATTAGGATTTGAAATAAAGCTATTAACAACATAATGCTGGCTGCCAAATAATGAGCCTGCTACTGTGTGCTCCTCGAACTGGGAGAAGTTTGGTTTTGCACATAATTGACGGCGTCCAAGCCATGAGGAGGCACCACCATTGCCATACAAGGGGCCAAGGACATGGAAGTGTTTCACGTCAGTTTGGGTTACAGACAGGCATGATTTGCCGGACTTGCTGTTTGGAGGCCCACCAAGGGTAAAGAATGTTTCTTTTTTAATAATATGCTGTGGCATGGAGCCTTCCAAGGCGAACAATAATAATTATAAGAGGCATCCTTGACTGTACTAGAGGGACTGTACTGTACATTCCAGAATGCAATTCACCTATTCATGGGACCCACTAGATCATTTAAAAAACCTTAGAAATTCACTGAAAAACCATAGGTTTCAGGCACGTTATAGTTAGTTGGAGGTTTAACTCGTCCAAAACCATAGAAATTTGGCCGTTATAGTCAGTAGACCTCACTATAACTTGCGCCCCCGCAATGCACTGCTGATGATGTCACTCATGACATGCTCAGTGACATCACTGATGACTTCACTGATGAAATCCTACCAAGGCAAACAATAATAATTATTAGAGGCATCCTCACCTGTACTAGAGGGACTGTACTATGCGTTCCAGAATGCAATTCACCAAACCATGGGGCCCACTGGAGGGCTATTGAAATAAAAATCAGACTGGAATTCCTACTTCTTTGTAATGCTACGCCGCAGTGTAGGCTACCTGTGAGCAAGGAGGTTTCACCTCTGAAAGGCATTAGGATTTGAAATAAAGCTATTGACAACATAATGCTGGCTGCCAAATAATGAGTCTGCTTCTGTGTGCTCATCGAACCGGGAGAAGTTTGGTTTTGCACACAATTGACGGCGTCCAAGCCGTGAGGAGGCACCATCATTGTCATACAAGGGGCCAAGGACATGGAAGTGTTTCAAGTCAGTTTGGGTTACAGACAGGCATGATTTGCCGGATTTGCTGTTCGGAGGCCCACCAAGGGTAAATAATGTTTCCTTTTTAATAATATGGAGTGGTGTGGAGCCTTCCAAGGCGAACAATAATAATTATAAGAGGCATTCTTGACTGTACTAGAGGGACTGTACTATATGTTCCAGAATGCAATTTGCCCAACTATGCTACCCACTAGAGGGCTATTAAAATAAAAAGCAGACTGGAATTCCTGCTTCTTTGTAATGCTACACCTCTGTGTATGCTGCCTGTGAGCAAGGAGGTTTCACCTCCAAAATACATTAGGATTTGAAATAAAGCTCTTAACAACATAATGCTGGCTGCCAAAAACTGTGTCTGCTTCTGTGTGCTCCTCGAACCGGGAGAAGTTTGGTTTTGCACATAATTGACGGCTCCCAAGCTGTGAGGAGGCACCACCTTTGTCATACAAGGGGTCAAGGACATGGAAGTGTTTCAAGTCCATTTGGGTTACAGACAGGCATGATTTGCCGGATTTGCTGTTCGGAGGCCCACCAAGGGTGAATAATGTTTCTTTTTTAATAATATGCAGTGGCGCAGAGCCTACCAAGGCGAACAATAATAATTATAAGAGGCATCCTCGACTGTACTAGAGGTACTGTACTATACGTTGCAGAATGCAATTAACCCAACCATGGGGACCACTGGAGGGCTATTGAATTAAAAAGCAGACTGGAATTCCTACTTCTTTGTAATGCTACGCCGCTGTGTATGCTGCCTATGAGCAAGGAGGTTTTGCCTCCGAAGCGCGTTAGGCTTTGAAATAAAGCTCTTAACAACATAATGGTGGCTGCCAAATAATGAGTCTGCTTCTGTGTGCTCCCCGAACCGGAAGGAGTTTGGTTTTGCACCTAATTGATGGAGTCAAGCCGTGAAGAGGCACCACCTTTGCCCTATAAGGGGCAAAGGACATGGAAGTTTTTCAAGTCCGTTTGGGTTACAGACAGGCATGGTTTGCCGGGATTTGCTGTTCGGAGGCCTACCAAGGGTAAAGAATGTTTTTTTTTAAATAATATGCAGCGGCGCAGAGCCTACCAAGGCGAACAATAATAATCAAAGAGGCATCCTCAACTGTACTAGAGGGACTGTACTATACGTTGCAGAATGCAATTCACCCAACCGTGGGGCCACTGGAGGGCTATTGAAATAAAAAGGAGACTGGAACTCCTGCTTCTTTGTAATGCTAAACCTCTGTGTATGCTGCCTGTGAGCAAGGAGGTTTCACCTCCGAAACGCATTAGGCTTTGAAATAAAGCTCTTAACAACATAATGCTGGCTGCCAAATATTGAGTCTGCTTCTGTATGCTCCTCGAACCGGGAGGAGTTTGGTTATGCATATACCAGACAAGGTGAAGGTTACCAGCCTTTATTACAGGTACTGATGGATGCGCGGGCCAGTGCAGTAAACAGCTTTTCCTGTGCCTGATGCGTTTCAGGACCATCCCTTCTTCAGAGGCATAGGGGAAATGTTCGCCCTGCTGGTTGGCAACAACTTCCTCATATAAAATGTCACGCCCCTTATTCACGTCAATGTAGTTTATGGGAGTTATAGTGCCTGCAATTCCTTCCTCAATATCGGCGTGCTGATACCTGCTGCAGATAAGACCCGACAAGGGCCCCAGCCGTTGAGTCCATCTTAAATCCTGGCAAATTGCTCTACATTAGAAACGGCGAATCCATTCCAGTGGCCCCCTCGACATTAGGGTGTGGTGCAGGCTCGGCATCTGAGCAACTGCCTATAGATTTCTAAACACTCAGTATCTCAATTGAGCCGCACTCCAAACAAGGTGAAGGTTACCAGCCTTTATTACAGGTACAGATGGATGCGCGGGCCAGTGCAGTAAACAGCTTTTCCTGTGCCTGGTGTGTTTCAGGACCATCCCTTCTACAGAGGCATAGGGGAAAAGTTTGCGCTGCTGGTAGGCAACAACTTCCTTATATAAAATGTCACGCCCCTTATTCATGTCAATGTAGTTTATAAGAGTTGTAGTGCCTGCTATTCCTTCCACAATTTCGGCGCGCTGATACCTGCCGCAGATAATATCCAATATGGGCCCTAGCCGTTGAGTCCATCTTAAATCCTGGCACATTGCTCCACATTAGAAACAGCAAATCCGTTCCAGTGGCCCCCTGGACATCATGTGGTGGTGCAGGCTCGGCGGCTGAGCAACCTCCTACAGATTTCTAAACACACGGTACCTCAATTGAGCCACACTCCAGGCAAGGTGAAGGTGGATGAGGACAGGAGAGTGGGTTCGCGCCCTCCAGGTAACATGTGTCGACTCCTGGGGCAGGGCACGGGCTTAGAGGGAGACGCTCTCTGCCTCTTTCTCTGTCCTGTAGCGCTAGCCTCTGCTTCGGCTTGGATCGCGGGATGCAAAGCTGCATTCACTGTGTTATGTCTTACCCTTGTGGGGGGGCAACTGTGGCCGGAGACTAACCGCAAGCCAGAACGGGTGGCGGAGAGACCGCCGGAGGCGCCGTGAACCGATTGGAGTAAATTACGTATTGCAGTATTCCTGCATAATGGAGTATCTGATGATTCTGTAACGCATTGCCTTCTTTCTTCACAACAAACTGCCTCTATGTTGTATTGCCCATTGTGTTAGTTTTGCCTAAGGAACTGCCTGATAGGTGTGTTATGCATTGCACTAGGTTTGCATAGCAAACTGCCGGATAGATGTGTTACGACTTGTCTTAGTCCTGCATCACAAACTGCCGGATTGTCGCATTACACATTGCATTAGTGTTGCATACTGAACTGCCTGATATATGTGTTCCGCATTGCATTAGTTTCGCATAACGAACTGCCTGAAAACTGCATTACACGTTGCATTGCTTTTTCCTAACAGAGTATCTGAAGGGGAACGTACGCATTGCATTACGGGGGCATAATAGTTTACAATGTTGTTGCATTACGCACTGAATTACAGTAACAGTACAAATCGCCAGATAGTCGCATTATGATCTACATTATTCTTATGTTGTGATGTACCTGAGTGTTGCATAACAAACTGCATATTACGACATTAGAATTACATAGGATTGTTTAGTTTAGCTCAATAGTAATAGGCCAGGGGTAGCTTTACCCCGACGCATGTGCTGGTTTAGTATTGTGTGCTTGCATTGTATATCTTTTTATAAACATATACTTGTTTTCTATGAAACTCATGTGGAGTCTATTAGTGGTGTCATCATTGGGTTGCTGAGAGCGTAATTGCAAATACTTTACACATTGGCCTTGAAGATAAACCTGGCTGCTTGTGCCAAGCTACCAAGGGGGTGAAGCGGGGGCTATCTCTAGAGGCGACCAGTCTTTCCCTAACGTTCGGGGCTCGTGGGTCCCTGTTAGGCCTATGGTACCTACCTCAGCCAACCAGGGATTCAGGGATTCTAACAGAGCCCATATTCACAAAGGAGAAGGGGTCCCTTGTGGACCTCTTCCTGTTTGCGAACGGGTTACTACCTCCTTCAAGGAGTCCGTAAAATATGAATGTTTTGCGACCGCATTCCAGTCACAAAACATTCATACATGCCCTTGCGACCTGTTATTAGGAAGGGACTCCATTAGCACACCTCTTCCTAACAGTGACTTGCAAACCCAATTTGTGATTTGGTAATAGCTTACCGAATCTCAAATAGGGCTTTGAACATTTAAAAATGTTTTTTTCTGGTCTCAAACTGCCCGATTCTGCGAATTGGGCCTTTTTGCAAGCAGAAAAAAGTTTTGTATATCCATAATTATCACACCACATAAATTCCAAACACCTCATTGTTAGATTGACTTTCTCATGAGCAATAATGTTTGCGCCGGAAACCGGGCCACCTTTAATGTGGGGTTATGTGGTGTCCATATTCTGGCCCAATGCAGGTGTGTACAGAAAACAGTAAACTGAGAAAGCAGACTAAAGAATAAACCACATCACAGCTAGCCTCTGTAGCTGCTAGGTAGGAGAAATCCATATATAACAAAAGACTAACTTCTCTAAGGTCGTTACTCGTTTAATCACAAAAAAGTATGTCATTATGTAATCAAGCAATATGAAGTAGTAACAAGGTAAAATATTACCATAGCACACAATCTAAATATTGAAAACAACATTGAATTAACAAACTCATAAATAAATGCTGTATAGTACACACCTTTAGTACCTCGGTATGTTATGTGAGGAGTTGTATCTCTGAAGGAGTTCTCAACTATGATGTTGAGCTCTAGATGGTGCAGGAACACCAGGCATAATCAAATGAGATTCTGTCCACATTACATTAGTGTGTAAAAAATGACCTGAATTAGTAACTGCATTTCTATAGACCCAAGAATTGCGGATTGTTAGAAATTAAGATCTCTAGTTGGCAATGGTATGCACCTTTGTCCAAGTAGGGACCATTGCTTCTAGTCAGGGTGAGGGAGTTACCCCGTTAGACAACCCCTGCTCACCCCCTTGGTAGCTTGGCATGAGCATGCAGTCTTATCTCACAGGCAGTGTGTAAAGCCTTTGTGCACACTTACAGTAACTCAGTGAAAACACTGTAAATGGACACCACATCAGTTTAGAAAAAAAGTAAAAATCTTTATCTAAACAAAACAAGACTAAAATGACAAAAACCCACCATACGTATATCAAGATATCATCAAAAATAGGTTATTCACAAAACTAAAGTGTGTAGCAACAAATAGCTCCACATGGGGCTATTACGACGTTGTGACAGATGAAAATACAGTGCGGCATCGGCAGGTGTCAGGGCTGCGGTGTAAGTCGGGTCAGTGCATCGTGCACTTCACAAGCAGTGCCCACGGCTTTGTTGCAGGTTGCGGCGGTGCTCGCCGGCGACCATGTTACTTTTGTCCCTTTGTGGCAGCTGAAATAGCAGTTCCAGGTGCAGTAGGACAGAGGAAAGAAATTAAGTCTTTGTGTCCCTGAAACTTCAGAACAGGAGGCAAGCTCTACACCAAGCCCTTGGGGGTCTTCTTCAAGCAGAATACACAGCACAGTTCAATCTTTTCCTCTCCGTGGCAGAAACAGCCACCACAGGGCAACCCCGCACAGCACACAGCAAAGGGACAGTACTTCTCCTTCAGCTTTCCCAGATTTTCTCCTCAGCAGAGGTTCATCTTGAGTCCAGAAGTAATCTAAAGTTCTAGGGTCTAGGCCCCACTATTTATACCACTTTTTCCTTTGTTCGCATGTGGCAGAGAGTCTTTTAGCTCAGCTCAAACCAGTTCTGTCCTCTCTGGACCAAATTCCTGGCATGTGGTGGAGACAGCATTGTTCACTGGAGACAGGGCCCAGTCAGGTGCAAGAAAATCTCCTCCCACTACTCTAAATGCAGCCCAGGTCTATTCAATTCAGCTCTGAGTTATCCAGGGAAGGCAGGACACACCTCAACCCGCCCGAGTGGCTGTCGGCAGTTAATGCACATCCCCAGCCCCTGTCACTTAAAAAAACCAGACAGTCAGTCTACAACTCAGCAGAGGCACAGAGGATGCTAAGCAAAAAAACACCTACTTTCTAAAAGTGGCATTTTCAAACCCACAATTTAAAAACCATCTCCCATAAAAGATGTGTTATTTAATTCTGAGTTCAGAGAACCTAAACTCCATCTTCCTATCTTGTCCCCATGGGAAGTTATACTTGTAAGATGCTACAAAGATCTCCCAGGCTAACCTATGGGACAGATAGCATTGCAATAGTGAAAAAAGACATGCTCATTATTTCACCATCAGGAGATCTCACACACACCAGGACATGTCCTACCTTTACTCCACGCTTCACCCTGCCCAGGGGGGTACCTTGGGCATACGTTAGGGGTGTCTTATATGTGATTAAAGGAAAGGTTAGGGCCTGGCATATGGCTGCCCTTGCTAGGTCAACATGGCATGTTAAACTGTGTGCAGACACTGCAGTTTGAAAGGCTGCGGCTGTGATTGGCACAATCAGTGCTGCAGGCCCACTGGCAGCATTTGATTTACAGGCCCCGGGCACACACTGCACTACACAAGGGTCTTATAGTAGTAAATCAAATCAGCCAATCATGGAAATACCAATCCATAAACACAATTTACATGGAGAGCATATGCACTTTAACACTGAATAACAGTAGTAAGGTGTCCAGAGTCCTAAAAACAACAAAAACAGGTCAAGAAAAATAGGAGGAGGAAGCAATACGTTTGGGAATAACCCTGCAAAAAGGACCATTTCCAACACCGATAATGCATGTTATTTTCCATTACCAATGATGCCATTAACCACGCATCTGCAGGATCATAGTGTGGCAGGGCCTTGCCTATTGAGCAGTTCCTATAGGTAATTAGGGTCCTCGTTACCACATATCTTCTATGCCATGCAGAGGTTGGTACAAAATTGGTGGAACTCCAGAATACATTCACTGTGCCATGACTGATGACGTTTGCATTTATTTCATCACTTTGGCTATAGATCCCCTCCACACTTCACCCTTTGCTGGTCTTCAGAAATTTCCACCCCAGTTCTGTTAGTTTGCACTTCTTGGCTGTTGTCACTTTTGTCTCAGATATCACCTCATCCTCTAAACCAGAAAGCACGAAAAAAGGTTTTGTGGTCTATGTTCTTTCTTAGTCCTAAGATTCCCATGACTTCACTGGGAGGCACAGAAATGTGCCATATGATTGCGCTTCCTTCCAGAGGAGAACAATATCTCCTTTTTGAATATATTGACATTTTCCACATATGCTTCCGGAGAAGTGCTGCAAGGAAGCAACTCTAATAAAAATAGAGGTAAAAGGCAATATCAAGTGTATTTTAACAAAAATGTTTAACAAGTTTTATTGAAACTGAAAAAGGGGGAACTAGATATCCAAATATAGAAGTAATACGTTTCAGTGTCTCCATACCATGCCACTGGGGTCATCCTTTAGCATGAGAGCCAACAAGCACATGTTAGTCTAAGGAAAAAAGTAACATAATGGATAAATGGCTACTTCTTGGGAAGTTAAGAGCAGAATCCAGGGCCCAAATAAAGATGATCCAAGAAGAAACATGAGCAGAGTAAGCAACAAGCAGGACTCGTGCTTTGAAGAATGAGTAATGTGGCACACATTTGTGACCTTTATGAGTTGCAGGAATGAACCAAGTAAAAGCAAATGTATTTCTGTGCAAGTCAACCTCCTGAAAGTGGTGGACAATGTGTGTCTCTAAGGACCTGGAATCAGGATATTTTATGCAGGGATGCTCAGTGATTCTAAATCCTACATGTTACTCACCAGGCAGGAATATCTGCTGCAAAAGGCAATTCTGCCAACAGTATTTCCATGCCCCTTGTTCCAGGCAACTCAGAAACGAATAGCACTTGTTACAACACATGCATTTACAATACATGCCATTACAATGCAAGTCGTTACAATGGCGTGTTGTTACATCGCATGCCATTACAAGACAAGTTGTTACAATAACTTGCTGTAGGGGGGCGCTGGATTTTGGAATAGTATAATTTACTATTCCAATTCCAGTGTGTGCAACAGTATGGAAGGTGTTGGATTGAAAATCCAACAAATCCAACACCTTCTGCTCCCTACAGCAAGTCGTTGTAACGACTTGCGTTGTAATGGCATGCGATGTAACAATGCGTTGTTGTAACGACTTGCGTTGTAATGGCATGCATTGTAAACAATGTGTTGTAAACGCTGTTTCCCCTTAGAAACAAGCCTTTAGTGGGATGTTAGCGTTCATCACAGACGACCTGCTAAAACATTGGTGTGGTTGAGGAAAGAACTACACAGTACCTATGGATGACAGTCCACCTAATGTTGCATTTGGCACCTAGTTGGTGGATATGGCACATATTGTCTGTATGGCAAAAGCCCAGAATCAGCACCTTGATCATGTCACCAACAACCATGTCCCTAGGACACTGACTTCCTCGTCACCTCTCCTCTTGAATATGGCTACGTCTAGTGCTATTCCCAATACTCTGCCCTGTATTTTTGCCTCATCTTCCACCATCCCCAAATACCATTTGAGGAGCACATCACATTTAGAAGCATAAAAAAACTTTCATTCTTTCTTACCTTACAACTTATGGGATGGTGATATCTAGTCTTCACACTGGTGCATCTCTACCTCACTCTTCATATCAGGGCTCTGTACAAGTGCTCCGTCAAGCAAATGTTTAGGAAGTTTCTGATGATACTATTTGCCATTGGGTGATTATAAAATGTTGAACAGTGGGAGGGAATAGATACCTTATAGTGAAGTATCTTGAAACAATATAGTATAATCATTTCATTTTACTATCTTCACTTGACAAATCTGAGGACGATTCAGTGCTCTCCATTGGTAATAAGAATGCGTGTTCAATCATCAGTCGATCTGGATTTATGCCTGTGTTTGAGTGACAACATCGGTATTTTATGCCATGTCTTCTTACTACTTTGCACTTTTAAATGTCGGGTAAGGCAAGATCAGCCTTTACGCTGCATCAATATTCACAAACTGCAAGTTAATAGTAAGTTTACAACATCAGAGACTCAGCAGCCAGAGTTGGGAAGTCTGCACATAAAAAGATAGGGCTGTTCTATCTTTTTATGCACAGAGTTCTCTTCCCCGGCAGTGGACTCTCCACAAATGTAAACTTATATTAACTCAAACTTCAAATTTCACTATAGTGTGTGTAATTTCTGATATAGTGTTCACTACAAATGCACACACTCTTTGACTGAGGACAGCCTTGTGCTTTGGAATCTTTCTCAGCCTTCCAAATCTATCCAGTTTAACCATTTCAGCCTAGTACACTTCAAACAGATTCCAGCAACTTCATATGCACTGTCCTTGGATGGCAACAGAGCAGCAGAGACAGAATGTCTAGAAAGGCCCCCTCTTGAAATTAGTCAGATGACAGTAGTGCTATTCAACAAAATAGGTCCAGTTGCCAAGCCCACCTCAGCCCTACATCTCACCACCCAAGCATTTACTATGTTCCTTTTTGTCGTGGTCAGCTGGCACATGGCTTTATCAGGGTAATTAAGAGGTGTGAACGAAACTGATAACAGTTCCATTCACACCAGAGAGTTGAATTGGAGTTTCTTAACAGCAAAAGGTATTGAGACTTCATTAATTCACTTTTGCTCATCCAGGCACACAATTTTCCCTAGGTCACATTTATGGAAGGCAGCTTTATAGCTTATAAAAGACTTTGATCTACTCAGCTGGGCAACAGGACAGGCAACCATGCATTATATCCATCTTCTTACTAAAGCTTGAATGTTATTGTTGTTGATAGTTTTCATTGGCAGTTTAAGTCAAACCATATTTACAGCAAGAGGGTTGCGCCCAGGGCTGGACTGGCCGTAGTAGGCATTGGTTGTTTTCCCAGGAGGCTGGAATGGTGGGGGGCGGTTTTGCAGCAGTGGAGGTGTTTTGTAGTTCTCGCCTGGGCAGCTGTCTCCGAGACATCTAGTAATCTGTTTAGCGAGGGTTATCCCGCCTGCTGCTTGCCTGCTGTTTGTGATTGACTTATTCACACATTACTGCTATTTCCCAATTGGTTGCTGGCCTGTTTCATCACTTCCATTTTTATCAGAAGCAGCACCAACCAACTAATGTTTTAGGGTGCTGTAGGGTTTGTGATTTTCTTTTAGGGACTACTTTAGCTTGTTTTTATATCGCCACGTTGCCCACTTCATGGCCGCTATGCGCATAGGTTTAATATGCAGGTGTGCCACAGCGCCCGATTTCATCATTAAGAAGAAGCCTTCCACCTCCAACAGAGCATGGACGCGCACACCTGCATTTTCACTTTGAATCCTTTGCGATTGGTCTCGGGTTTCAACGGAGTGCTCGCAGGGGGGGCACTCCAAACTTATACTGACCACAACACGCACCAAGCGGCAGGTCACTGTGGGAAGAGAATATGCCCCGAATGACTGGGTGGATCTACTCTGCGCCCACCACAGGGCTCTCCAGGAGCCCGCACCAAATTCCTTTATTTCAAAATACTGCATGATTGGTAGAAACTAAAGAAACGGCACAGACCGGCCCTTCTGCCTCACAGCCGATGCTGGGAGGATGCGTGTGATCTGATACATATACTGGCTGGAGAGCTGCCCAATTACGGCATCCTATTGGGATATGGTGTGGGCTCACTTGCGATAGCTGCCTGAGCTCCGCCCACAGTTCATCCACTCCTCAACGCACCTCGCCCCCTTCACAATGCTGATGATGCATCTGAAGTAGCCAAACCCACCCTCCAGTCGGTGGCCATGGCTTTGGCGAAGACGTGCATCCTCCGCCAGGACACGGGTGCAACCCTTACTGAATGGGAACTCGAACGCCACAGAGCAGCCTCACACGCGCATATACACTTAATAGCAACCTGGGCACCTCCTACAGAGTATGGGGCACCATCCTGGACTCAGCCTGACATTTAATGCTCAGGGCCGCCTCCACCCCGCTCCCTTCAGGCTATAGATCCACCCTAATGCCTGATAATCATTGTATGTACTGGAGCCTGCCCGCCGTCCTCCTCTCCCCCTGCTCCACCTGCATGGGGTACATGCCGCCTGGAGCTCTCCTCTCCCTGGCTGCTGCCATCTCCTCATACCGTGATACTGGCATGATGCGAGGAAGACCCAGCGCCCCCACTCTCCTTCACACCATATCAGACATGCACCCTTCCCCGCCAACCTTACCACCCACTCTCTTATCAGCTCTCCCTTAGTCCCTTTTATCCCTCTTTTATTTTTTATTTATTTTAAAGGTTTTATATAGTGCTTGCTAGACCCGAGGTATCAGAGCGCTTTACATGAGTATCAGACCATAGTTGCAGGTTACATAGTTACAAAGGTTACACAGTTATTAGAGCTTGGCAAACATAGTTACATGTAAGGTCGAGACAAACAAAAAGGACATATACATAAGGGAAAAAGCAGACAAGGGGAGAGATTCAGGGGAGGGTGAGTGGGAGCAGGGGAAGAAGGGTGGGAAAGAGGAGGGGAGGGTGAGAGACTCAGCATAGAAAGAGGTGGGGCAGGGAGACGGGGACTCAAACCGATAGACGAGTCAAAATTGCGTCCAAAGTCCAGTAAGCTGTGTTCCCAGGGGAAGTGGTATCATTTCCCCATCTCTGTTGCGAGAGGCTCCCCATTTGCAGTGGAATCTCTCAGAGGGGGTTCTGAGACTCCAAGGCCTACATACTGGATCCTTCCCCAAAAAGGGGAGAGGAAGTGCTTTGGCAAGGGGTGCCATACCATACCTCTACTGTGAGTGGCTCCCTTGGCGCTGTGGACTCTCTCAGCAGGTACGCTGAGACTCCAGAGCATAAGAATTGGATCTTTCCCCAACAGGGGGAGAAGGAGTGCTTAGTCAATGGGCACAAAAGGACAGGGGGCTAGGCGGTATAGCAGGCAAGGGGAAAGATTCTGGTGAGAGGGGATAGGAGCAGAGGAAGTAGACAAAGAGAGAAAGAGTACTAAATGGGAACAGACAGCATCAGTTAGGGGACAGGCTGTTTTCTCTCTGAGGCCATGAGTTTGCACCATCTCTAAGGAAAAAAAACATAGCACAAGCTATTCCAGAACCTTTGCCATCCAGGACATGAAGCACACAGTGCCATCTTCGGGGTCAGTGGTAGGAGGACGACATGGCAGTCTAATTATAGCAACAGGCCATAAACATACAAAAAGGGTGCTCATGAATGCACACTTCAGCCCCTTGTTATTGAGAGGTCACGAATCAGCCTTTACGCTCAGTAGATGCTCATGATGCAGTGGTTGTATTTTAAAGACAGTGGATAATCTACCTGTTGTATTACAAAACTAACATGTGTTCGAAGATTGCCGTGAGGTGGTTTGTTTGGGTAGTTCCTGGTCGGTTACACATGTTTAGTAGTGCTTAAAGGATATCAGCTTGCGCACTGCAGTTCACAGCAACAGCTTTTGATACACTGATAAAAATTAGCCATCGTTGTTGTAGTTACTAATGGCAAAGTTGGTCCTGTCAAAGCTTGACTTATTTTGCACATTTATATAATCATATTTCAAATGTATTGTCAGGGAAACAAACAACAAAAACATGACTTAAAACACGTCTCTGTTCTTGAATTGAATATGAATAGGATCAATGCTAAAAATAGTGATTTTTTATACCCAGGTTGTTCTGTGTCCTTGAGGTTTGGGCGCAACCTGTACTCCGGCGAGGAGACTGGGGCGAAGCCCTTAGAGACTGACCTCACGATATAGTCTAGCTGGACTAGGTTTATTAGGAGTGCTGTGTGGAGTGTGCAGGCCACCAGTATAGGAAGGGAAAAAGAAAACTCGAAAAATAAGCATTTGCAATGCAATATGTCTCGTGTATACTCGAGTTTAAGCTATTGGCATTGTCAATGGCAATGAGCTGAACCGTAACGATGGACCCTTTCTGCTAGCAGCACCTGATCTCCTGTCCCCCCCTAAACAGATGTAACTGTCCCTCAAATTACAATCGGGATTTGTGTGCACACTGTATGGCACCCACCGTTACTGTGCCTTTTCCCTAAGGAACTAAGTACAAGTAAACAAACGCAAAGGTGCACCACAGAATTGTTCTGATTACAATTGTTAGTAATAACACATGCGAAGATGATGTCTTTCTTGTATTTTCAATCTTCATTTTTCCAACGTAAGCACCAAACAGCCGACACGTTTTGTCCCTATGGGACTTCTTCAGGGCTGTTAATACAAACATATTTACAATGAAAATCTATTAAAAACAGAAATTTACACATAGTGATTAACATGACATTCACAACCTAAATATTTGGCCAAGACAAATATACTATACAAACATATAAAAAAATTAGGCTAACATCTGTGAACCTACTTAAGTAAGCATGGATACACGTCAACCTAAATTAACATTTAATAAAAACACCATTGGACAGACGACTGGAGTCCAACTACAAGTGAAGGGATTTCATAAATTCCCTAATGTGCATATGTTTAAAATCACCGGCATACAATTTAAACATTTTACAGATATTGATACCAAGCAATTCAGCTAAGTAATTTTGGGAAAAAATAAGATGATTAAATATAGACAACAACGATCACGAATCAAATTAAACTCATGTGAGAGTGCTTGAGTATGAGTTCTGAGAATATCTCAGAAGTATTGGTTGCATTTATATAATAAAAGTTCCAGGAAGAAAAACAAAGAAGACAAGAAAGCTTGAGCTTAAGGAGTAGTGCACAACAAGCCAGGTGAAGGAAAAGGAGAAAAAAGGACAATTTTTAGCATATCTCAACTAGGTACCTTTTGAATTGAAAAATAATCCTTCCAATTAGTATCTTCAAAGTTGGAAATCCGTATGGCGCCTTTCCAAATGGCAATAACCCCAGAAGGATATATACGTATATTTGTGAAAGGCCTGAGCTAAGTCTTCTTTTCTGGATCAACCGGGTCAAACAGAAAGGAGAAGAAGGAAAATATATGAAAAGATATTCAAAGGCGGACAGATGCAAAAGTGCACTAGCTTGATGGCATTAAACTGATTCCAAGGGGCATGAGATCTTTTTCACAGGGGCAATGCTTTAAGCTCCAAATGAAAAGCCAAGGATGGTACACAGTGACTTACTTTATATGTTAGTGATTGGAATAAGAAGATGTTGGTGATGCGGACGTCATATGATTGTGTTTCAGCTCTGCTACGTAATGAAGAAGAATTTCCAATCGATCAGGATAATCTGTAAGGTATAAATATATTGACAAGATATAAGGTAAGCCAACCCCAGTCTATGTGCGAAATAACATAAGCAATATGCTTAAGCTCTTGTACCAAAACAAAAATTGAGGTTGGTAAGCCCAAGGGGAATAACACAGGGGCATAGGAAATTATGTCCCTAAAGGAGTAAGAGCTGTACAGGGTCATAATGAGAATGAAAAAACACACCTCATGAGGGGGTCAGAACTGAAGGTCTGCTAGAACTATTAACTGTTTTGGTTTCTAATGTTCTTCGGCCATTCAAAATATGTGAAACACAAGAGCTTATATGTGGGCAATGAAATACCAGCAGGTCTGGAGGGAAAAGAAGAAAAGAAGGAGAAAATTGTAATGATACAGGTAAGTGGTCTATTAACCACAATAGTCAAATACAACTGACAATCAAGATTTCGGAAGACAAGCCCATGGCTTAGTGCCGTAATACAAAATGTGTCTTCATCAAGAAAGGAATCCTAGACTATATTTAATGCTGTGTGTCTTAATTCTCAAGAGGGTGTCTTAACATTCCCAGGCTCTTTGTATTGTCTAAGTACCTCCGCCCATAAATGAGGGAAAAGGTATTTTAATCATAATTCTAAGGTCAACCGCCCGTAATCATAGTCCCCTTAGTCCAAAAGTCAAGAACTTAATGGACTGCCCAAAGTAAGAACACCGTTTTTTTAATCTTGTTTACACAGTCAATCACCCTTAACCTTGGACCCAAAGTCCAAGAGTCAGGAGCTTAATGCGCTGCCCAGAGTAAGGACAGCGTGATGCTCTCTTTGCATTTTAAACTAAAATAGGGGGAGATGCAGTAGCACATAACCACATTCCTTACATAATCAATCACCCGTACCCATGGCCCCCATAGTCCAAGTGTCAGGAGCTTAATGCGCTACCAAAAGTCAGGACAGCGTGATACTATCTTAGCGCTTAAAACTATAAAAGAAAGATATGCAGCAGTACATGTTCCCATTCCTTACCGATCGTGATACATCGACCTGTGACCATCCACACAGCATTCGCCTTCGCCGAAATCCGAGGTACGAACAGCCCAGACATGTTGGGAGGGCAGTTCTGCATTTATAGTCAAGCAATGAGGTGTAACTAGCAACACCTGTAATTGACGCACGGGATCCAAGAGATAAGAAGCCTCGCTCTAATACTACAGTTGCATACAAATGCGGTGGCCATATTTGAGTGTGTCCCGTGACACGGGGTCTACTAGTAATTACATCGTGATCTATAAAAGCGGGTATTTTATAAGTCTTTGGTGGTTATGTACGATAAGAAAGGTTAAAAAGAATTTGACAACCCTGATATGCGGTTGTGCGGTGATATATACCAAAATTAAGAATTAAGAATAGCGGTGCTTATTTTCGACTATTGAAATAAATTAAATAATTCTAATTTAATCGCGAATTGGCCACAATAATCAAAAGACTCCCAGGTGTCTAAGTTGATTCCAAGAGTGTAAGCGGCTGACTTCTACTTAGGTCCCTGCTCCAGACCGAAATACCGTACCTCCTCATATTATACTGTTATAAGTGAGTGGTAAATGAAAAAGAACCGAATGAGATTTTGCATAAAATTCCTGTTAAAGACCTACCCCAAGTGCTACTCGTGTATGGGGGTTTTTTGACAACATAAGCGCAGTTCCTACTATATAGGAAAATAATAATGTATAGTGTGCACACCGAAAACGTTTCCGCCCGATATAAAACACCATTTTAAATGGCTATAAATATAGTTATTCTCCAGATTGGGTGGATAACGCGAATGAACTAGAGAAATGCAGTGGTATAAGAGGCCGAAAAAATGTATGGATAGCGGTAAGTTAGAATATACGTGATAGGTCCTGGCGATCCAGTTTTTAGTCGGTATAGGCATTTTGAAATTTACCAGGGATCATGTCCATAGAGTAAATCCTATTCCGTGTTATGTTGGCATTGTGTTGGCTCCTATGAAAGGGGAAGTAAATCTATGTTGTACAATCAAGCTTGATGACAATAAATCAATTGTACTCTGCTGAGAAGTGTGACTTCCCTTAATGATATCTACACTTATAGAAGAATAGTGTTATTTGTGCCTATGTATGATTCAAAAGTTTTGGACGTAGGATCAAAAAAACAGCATATATGTTAGTGTTGACATGTATATTCCTATAGGTGTTCTGAAAGGTAATTGAGTGGGGATGGCTATTTGTTAATGAGTACTTGAGACTTGTCCTGGAAATATCCCAGGACAAGGTGGAAGGGCAAAAGGGAGGTTGTGCGAAAGAACACCTATTTGAGGAAAAAGTGTAATTCATCCTCAGTGTTATGGCCGAGTTCAATGCAGCGCAATCTGCATATCCAGCCTGCCTCTCGTTGTCTCAGTGCAAGTTCCCTGTTCCCTCCTCTCGGATGGGCAGGCTCATGATCAATGCCAATAAACCACATATTGTCCGTGTCTTTATGAAATTCACGCATGTGGTGGGTCAAGGGATGTCTCAAATCCCCGTTGCGTCTTGCGCGCACGTGTTCCTGGCTACGGATCTTAAGGGCTCTTTTTGTACTGCCTACATAGATTTTATTGCAGTCACACCCCAAGATGTATATAACGTACTTGCTGTTACAATTAATCAGATGATCTATTTTGTAGGTTTTTCTGGTATTGAAACAGAACTCTTTGGTTCTATTTCTCCCTAGTTCACACATGTTACAGTCACTGCATGTGTAGAAGCCTTTCGTCGAAGGCGTAAGCCAATTTGTCTGCTTACTGGATTCAATGTAACTCGGACACAAAATGTTACGAAGGTTTTTGCCCCTTCTATAACACATTTTGGGGGTCTTTGCCAACGAGTCTTGTAAGGTCGATATTTCTGCAATGAGGTGCCAATGTTTTCTCAAGATGTTATAGACTTTGCCACTCTGATCCGAGAACTGTGTACTAAAGGCCAAAGGTCTATTATTGTTAGTTTTCTTCCTTTTGCAAACTAGGGTACTTTCTCTTGTTGTTTGCATCACTCTTTGGTTGGCCTTTCTCAGGGTGTTTTTAGGATATCCCCTATCCTGAAAAGTTTTTCTGTTTCCTGGATGTTTTGAAGGATAGTGTCCTCTGTGCTGCAGTTGCGGCGCATACGGATCATTTCCCCGTATGGGATGTTCTCAATTACATGTCGGGGGTGGGCGCTCTCATAATGCAGTATGCTGTTGCAGGCAGTCTGTTTACGATGTGTACAGCTGTGGATTTTATTGTTCTCCACAACGAATTTGACATCCAGAAAGTCAATGGTGTGTTGATTATGTGCAATTGTGAAACGGACATTAAAAGGGTTGGCGTTCAGGAACTCAAAGTATTCCATTAAGTCTGGGGTAGGTCCATCCCAGATCACAATCACATCATCGATGTACCTACCCCAGAATATTATGTTGTTCATCCATTTGGCCGCGTGGCGTCCCCAGGTATGCTCCCGCTCGAACCAGCCCATAAAGAGGCCGGCGTAAGCGGGAACAGACCTTGAACCCATCGCAGTACCCTGCGTCTGGTGGTACCATCTAGAGTCATGTAAAAAGAAATTTTTTGACAGGATAATATCCGTCATTTCAAGAAGGACGCCATTATGTAGAAGATGATCTGCTGTCCTTTTCTCCAAAAAAGTCTCTAATTCCCTTATTCCAAAGTCTTTCTTTATGCAGGTGTAGAGACCAACGACATCAAGGGTGACAAAGCTGAGGGTGTCTGACCAAGTAAAACCTTCCAGTTTTCCAAGAATATCCTTTGTGTCCCTAAGGTCTGGTGAGAGATTCTGTACCATGGGTTGGATAAATGTATCCACATACTCTGAAAGTTTTTCTGTGGGCGAGTTAACCCCCGATGCCTTTTACTTGTTTTAAAAACCAAAACATAAATAAAAGGCATTGACAATGCCAATATCTCAAACTCGAGTAAATGCGAGACCTATTGCATTGCAGATGCTTGTTTTACTTGCGGCTGGTTTTGCAGCAGTGCTGCAATATCAACCCCTAGTAACAGAAGCAGCAAACAAGCATTTCCAGCCTCCCGGAGCCAGGCGGTGCGTCCCAGAGGCCAGACAGCCATCACTGATACCCCCTCCCAAGGGAATGGGCCGAGAAAATTGCCAGGGCTGCTTTCGGTAACCAGTCCGACCCTGGCTTTATTGGGAAGATAACCATGTACAATTGTAACAGAGCACCTGAGTACTTTTTAGCAGCGCACAGCGACTGAGGCCTGGTTAGCAATCAAGAGACTCCATAGTTTCAAAACCAAAACACAAGTCAAGCTCACTAAGGCAGGTGTGGATTCTGTGATCATGTCACAGGTGTTTCCACTGTGATGGCATGTGCTTGTTACTTTGCTGAATTCATGTGTCATTTGCAATCAACACATGCAGTTATTTTGCACTCATATATGCATTCTTTGGTGATTTTTCTTAGTATTTCGCTATTGGTATTTGTTTATGTTTGAGCCATTCAATAACCATGCCTTTACCAGGAGTTACACTGGGAAATTCTCTAAGAATTTATGAGTCTTTGCAAAGCAGATGTTTATGCAGAATGTGTGAGAATAATTATGCAAGTATTTGTTTATTCGCTCCAATTTAACTCCCATTTCGGTAAGCAAGGCCTGTGGTTTGGCGACGTTAGTAATGTTTGTTCAGTATGATTTTTCACTAGCTTTGTACACTGCTTTTGTTTTTTCACCCTATGTCCACTTACGCAGTTCCATTATAACACTTTGTACTGATTATGCGTTTGTTTAACCAGACCCATAACACTTTAGATAAATAGAGACAATGTATTAATACTTGTGGTTCCTACCAACGTTTTTTGTGCTGTATTCTACAGTATTTGCATTTACGTTGTGCTTACTAGTTACTACTGCTGAAGAGGTATCAATGATGTTAAAATACACACTGCTTAAGAAGTGGCAGAGGAAACATGGCAAGTCCTGACATCATGTGAATCTCGAAAGAAAAGTATGAAATGTGAAAATATAATTGGTATGCCTAAAATGGAAACTTGGGCTCTCATCCGGATCTTGTGATAATTCCGAGTCTCATGAAAACTGGAGTTACTGCTCAAATCAGGAATATAACATTTGCAGAAAAGCCACGTACTCCTTTAAATATGCAGATATCGTCTCAAAGCTCTGTTGAAAAGTTCATGCAGAGAAAGCTGCGCATTGTGGGCACAGTGTACTTGCTGCAATTGCTACAGTCGTTACCTTTGTGGGCCCAAAAATATGAAATCGTGAGGTAGCACCACACCTAGAACTTACCACATCACATGTTACTGAAAATTCAAAGCACTATTATCATATTGAGAGTCCCGCCACCCTTGCAATAAGCTACTTAAATAAATATAACACAAGTAGTTATAAAGTGCACCTTCACTTCTAGGTCTTCTAGATGAAAGGCTGGGATGTGAACCTGTGACCACGAGGTCTTCACAGGCCCCTGTAGTGGATGCATTAGTCCACTGAGCCACCAGACTTGGCTGATATAGCTAGACATATGATACAAAGTGTAGTGGCATTGATTAACATATGCTTAAATACAAAAGAGAGTGGGAAGTCAAACGCTAAAGAGAAAACAGCTCATCTTCACGCAACTTCAGGATCCGCATCAAGAGTGGCCTCATAGTTTTCAATATGAGCACTAACTCAGTGCTTAATTTGAGCCGATGGTGTATGGTGCTCAGCACCACCACTTCATCATCAACACCAACGCTTATAATGAGCTCCAGTTAAGGGCACATTTATTTATTTAAGATTAAGTAATATGTTCAGAATCACAGGATGTTGAGACTCAAACCTTGTTCTCCTGCTTTGAAGTCTGTAGCTCTGGCCATAACGCCACACCCTCTCCCCACTTTCATGGTTAGTAGTTGGTTCTGTTTTAGGCGATGCTAACAGGAGAAATGGGCTGGTGCAACCTGCCTCCTGATGAGAGCCCCAGCACTTATTTTTTCTTTACAAATTAACCACTGCGGTAACTCCTGTTATCAGAGCTAGGAGTTGTGAGGTTTTTAGCACACACTGTCAAACGTGACGGAACTGAAAGAGAGAAAAAGACACAGAACATATGAGGCATGCAGATTTTGGTGTTCTACGCATCAAAATCTGCATGTTTTCTCCCATTTCAAATGCACAACTTGTAATAGTCAATAATTATCAGATCGAAAAAAAATCCAAAGGTCTCTGTGTCAGGCAATAATGATTGCATCATGAACTGGACCACTTGTAATGAGGGCTTAGTTAGGCTGAAGGCACAGTAAGTAGGCTGACCTTATAGTAACAGGACATTATGTGTTCCAGTAAATGATCTGGCATACCCTTTCAAGTCTCCCACACCGAGCTGGAGTCTAGAGCGTGGACCAAACAGGACATAGGTTCATTCTCCTGAAATGATGTTTTGTAGGTGAGATGAAAATAAGGAAGCTGTGAATGGACAATTTGTTTTCCTCTGTTTCAGTATGAATAGTCATGTAGTAGCCAGTTGGTAGTAAGCCATGGGCGGTTGAAAGTTCATCCGCCACCTGTGTTACGCTTATCTCTTCCTGACAATTACTAACGTTGCAGGAATGTCGTGCCTCCATGTTCTCGCACATTACAAGATGAAAGCTGTGCAGATATGGGTTTCCTTTTGCCATAAAGTTCAGTGTAGTAGCGTGGCTCCTGGTTACCGGAAGTTGAACACTCCAGCATCAAACATGGGGCATCCTTTTCAGTGAGCTCAACTTGCTTGTGTTTTAAATAGTTGTTTTGCAAAATGATTTATGATAATGTCATTTTCCGGTGGATGTGGGATCACTCCAGCAGAGAGTGATAGAAAGTTGGGTCACTGACATTTTAGGACTTAATTCTAAGTTAAAACTGTCTCAAAGTGTTCATTTCTCTAGGCTTTGAACAACCTATGAAACATTGTGCTTTGTGGGTCAACCATAGAGATAGAGACATTCTACTTCACAGGACGTTTGTTATATTTACTGAGCCTGTAGCCAATTCGCAAGCCCTTGACTGTAAGTCATTCAAGATTCAAAGCCCAGCATCACGCCAACGCAGCTGCTCTAATCTGAAGGTCAACATAGATCAAAATGGAAGTTTTTTTTGTTCAGCAACCTGTTTTCAGGCACTGGTGGCTCAGATATCTTTTTCCTCTGCCGCGTGCTGCGGAGTAGAGGATATTTTTTCGAAATGTGCTTTTCATTTAAATAGACAAAGTGTTCTTTAAGTCTCTCTGCTCGACATCTTTATTGCGCCAAAAATGCAGATGCTGTGAAGCACCTTCAGCCCTGCAATCAATAATGGTCAGAAAAAGAACAGAGCAAATCTACTGTGCTGCCTGACATGCAGGCCGCCTGCTGAGAATGAACCATAGATGAAGGCTTTGGCATCAGAAAAAAAGCTGCAGCCTGTGGCGTGCATAGAGGACGGTGGGTTCCCTTGGTGTGTTGATGAATCCATACTAACTTGTAAAAAGCAATAAACAAGACAAGGGGCCAGGGGTCACTTGTATCAAAATTACATTTTGCAATGATAAATTAGCGATTTTTACCGAATCGCTACTTGGTAATCGCAAAATGTGATGTTTGTAAGGAATAACTAAAGATTTAGGGCCACATGTTCGACCGTTTTTTGTGGTTGCAGAGGAGTTTCAGACCCCTGTGCGACCACAAAATAACGAGTTGGCCATGTGCTATTCCTATTTTGAGAGTCGCAAATTATTTGCGACTCGCAGAATAGGACTAGCGAGTTGTACTTAGGAAGGGGTGTTCCGAGGGCGTCCCTTCCTAACAGCGAGTCCTTGCGGTCGCAAAACAGTCACAGTTTACCACCCTTCTGAGAAGGGTGGTAATGCACTCACAAACGGGATGGGGTCCTCAGAGGACCCCTTCCCCTTTGTGAATGCAGGGGAAAATATTTTTTTAAGGGCAAGCAGTGGTCCCAGAGACCACTACCTGCCCTTAAAAAAATTAAACGAAGGAGTAAATGTAAATGTAAATGTATGAAACTTATATAGCGCAGGACTTACCCTGGGGCATCTCCGCGCTTGCTTAGGGAACCCGTCCTGGTATTCCCCTGTGAGAAACCCCGGCAGGGTATCCACAAGGTGAAAGCCAGGCATCCCGCCGCAAGGGGCCGATGTGGAGATTAAGCAAGCTATTGCCCAGAGTCGCAGAGTGTGACCCCGTGAGTCGAGTAGGCACCGGAGCGAGAATTGTCGAGACCGTGGAATTTATGAGCCCGAGACCCGCCGAGGCGGGGAATCGAACCCTGGTCCACGGTCGATCTCAGATTCCGGGTCTGCCGCCTCTAACCATTGAGCCACACTTCTCCACATGATGATCTGCTGACCCCAGCAGGCCACCATCCCTGTGAGGCTTGCCATTCCCAATGGGGTTGTTAAATTGCGAGTGGCTATTGATGAGCCTCGCATTTTGCGACCCCATTGGGAATTGCTAACAGTATCTCTGACACTGTTGTACATTGGATTTAGCGCCTCGCAATTAGCGACTCGCAAATTGTTGCAAATTGCGAGGCGCTAAATCCAATGGTTGTGCATCTGGCCCTTAGGGATTCCTTCAAATTAACAAATAGCGATTCAGTAAATAGGCAGTCGTTTTTGGGTAATACTACTCCATTTGTTCCTTTGGGCCTAAAGGCCCATAGGTGCGAATGGTTTTGCATTAGCTAATTTGCAATTGCCTAATTGGTAATCGCAAATTAAATAATGCAAAACCAAGGGTGCCCGAGAGCCTAAGCCCCCCTGAAGCATCCCCCAAAAAATGTGCACATGTAAAGCGCACACATGCCCTAGGGGCATGTACGCACTACATGGCACTTTGAAGAATGCTTTTTTTTTTTTACATTTTCAAAATTGCACATGGGTACCATCATCTTGGAGTCAATGGTAACAGCATGGTAAAAGCATTTCCTACATGCATAGTTAGCATTTAGAAAATACTTGGTTCATGTCCTTAGAGGTTTGTAAATTGCGATTCCATATTTGTGGTAGTAATTGTATGTAATCGCAAAAAAATTGCGAGAACCTAAAATGCACTGCCAAAGCCTTTCATATATCTCGAAAGGCTATTTTGTATTCGCATTGTTTGTGAATGCATAATAGGAGGATGCATAGGTTACAGAGTATGGCAGAATCATTGAACCTACACTTATTTATGCCCTAGTGAAGGTGGGTATGAGTAAGTGCAACCTCCTCTGCTGCAAACACTGTCAGGTAAAAATCATTTGGGAGCGACCAAGGCATCAGGAAGAAGCATGTGGACTTAACTTTCATTGACTAATCAGCAAACAAAGCCCTTAAAGAGAGAAGAGGAAAGTTAGGCAGAAAGAAAGAAAGAAACAGTGAGAGAAGGAGGGCGGCACACTACCTGAAGTAATATGTCATAAAGTAAGGGACAGTGAAAATATCTAAGTCTTAGGCCTCATACCATTTTTTTTTTATGGAATTGCCCACTTCATGCAAAGCCCATTATGTGCTACATTCTCTGCAAATGTAAAAAATATGGGCCTGATTCCCATACAGCTTCTGCACCAGTGGCGGAGGCGTCCTCACTTGTGGCGGGACCTCCGCAATGGGAAAGTGTAGTTCGGAGGTCCCGCCATGGGCCCTGTGTTTCTGGTTTAAACGAACTAAACATTACTACAAACACTGCAAATGGAATTTAGTGCTGCTTCTGGCATTTGTTAACTTGTCATAGCTCTTAATACTGTATTTAAGCATTATAGGTGTTAAAATGTTTGCTCAGTTGGGTGAATAGCCCTTGGAAGTTGAGCTAATTTGTCTCCATCCAGTTTTTGATGATGTATATTTATACTTTGCCAACATTCAAACCTTTGATAGCCTACAAATGTTTTGTTTTTTTAAGTGCTAGTTTAAAAAGCTCTAAGTAGATTAGAATAGAGAAAATATCCTACTAAATGTATCTTTGAGCCATTTTTGTAAAGTGTCTGGCAATGGTTCCTGTAACAGGAGTTACCAGTCCCAACAGAATTACGAAATGTAGTACTTCAATTGAAGACTTAGGCTGCAGAAAACAAATTAAATAGCCATGTGTAATACAGCAAGTGGGAATTTGCACAGAAAGATTGGTTCTAAATAAAGTTCTTAAGATCTGTACTAGGCAACATATCTGGCCCCTTCAAAGTTATCTAAGTTCCTGTAACTTAGAACTCTTAAGGCGTGTGGGTAAATTCAATGGAGAAACCAGCCAAAAGTGGTATAGAGCCCTTTTTAGGAGAATTCTCCCACAAGAAAGTATCAGCAAGGAATTTCTTCTTATTATTTCTGGAATTAGCCAAGACCTTTTGATTCAAATAACATATGTATGATATACTTACATATAGAGGCTTCCAGCCTCCGCTCTTCATTCATTGTTCTTTTGTTGTGCCATTGATATTTTGCTTCTGCCCACTACAGTATATAGCATGTGGCAGTGGGTCAGCCTACTTATGCTACTAGTTAACTTCACTTTAAGGTACTGCATTTTGCTCTCTCAGCAGGAGTACATCCACACACAAGCTAGTTAGCGTCAGTGTCAGTGCTTTTGTTTTTACTTTATAATTACTTTAGTGTTTCCTTTGTCTTTAAAGCTTGATGTGAGAGCAGGAGGCTTCCTCTGCACATTCCATCTTTATAAGGTCCAATCTTCTGCCAATGCTGTTGTAAATTCCTTTTAGAGTGATTTGTTTTTCTGACTGCTGCTGTTTCTCAGCCTACACATTTTGTCCATTTGTAACTGTTCTGTATTAAGCCACCGTCACGTTTCTTCTTTCTTCTTTTTCTTTCTTTCTCTTTTGTTTTATTTCTGTCTGTCTTTCTTTCTTTCTTGTTCTTTTTTCTTTCATTCTTTCTTTCTCTCCTTTTTCTTTCTTTCTTCCTTCCACTTTCTTTCTCTTTCTTTCTTTCTTTCTGTCTGTCTGTCTTACATTCTTTCTTTAATTCTTTCTTTTTTTCTCTCTTTCTTTCTCTTCATTTGTTTTGATCTATCTTTCCTCTTTTTCTTACCCCCTTCTTCTGGTTTCTTTCTTGAATTCTTTCCTTCTTTTTCACTTTCATTTTTCTTGCTTTCGTTTTTGCCTTTTTCTTGCTTGCTTTTTTGCCTTTTTCTTTTCTTTTCTTTCCTTATTTTTCTATCTTTCTTTCTTTCCTTTTTTCCTTTTTCATTCTTCTTTCCTTTGCTTCTCTTTCCTTTTTTTATTCTTTGTTTGCTTGTTTGTTTCTTTCTCTCTTTCTTTTGTTCTTTTTCTTCCTTTCTGCTTCTTTTCTTCTCTGTCCTTCTTTTTTTGGCTCTTCAATTTTATTGGAAAGCAGAGAAAAAATTCCCCTGGATTGAAGTTCACATGTATATAGACAAAACACCTGTATCATACATTTCAGGGCGCTGCGTATCTCACGCTCATCCATCCCTCACTTATTTACCCTTGAGTAGATTCAAAAGCTGTGGCATAAACATAAAACCAAACTGGAAAGTAATGCTAGCATATATTTATTCATAATAATACAAGAAATGTACTTGCTTCCATATAAAAGTTAAAAAATCCTTCAGCTGATTTCTCAAAGGATACCATTAAAATTAAACACACAGTATATAAAAAAACATTCATTTTATACATTACAAAATACATTGATTAAAATACAAGACCCTAAGACCTCAACATGACAATTATAGTATCCAGTTGTGGTCAGAATTTGATCCAAGTTTGATATACTGTACAAAGGTTTTTTGGGTAACATTTTACAAGCATATCTTCCCATAGGGATAAGATAGAAAAATAGGCTCTCAGAACTCCGAATTTAATAACACATCTTTTACTAAAGATGGCTTTTAAATTGTGTGTTTTTTAAAATGCCACTTTTAGAATGTAGGCATTTTCTTGTTTAACCATTCTGTATGCCTCTGTCTGGTTGTGTATTGACTGTCTGTGTTTGGAGTGACAGGGACTGGGGAAGTGCATTCTCTCAGACAGCCACCGGTGTGGGGGGTGGTGGTTGATGTGTGTCCTGCCTTTCCTGAATGAGCCAGGGCTGGGCTGAATAGACCTGGGCTGCAATCAGAGTAGGGGGAGGAGTTCTTACTAGCACCTGAAAGGGCCTGGTTTGCATTTAGAGTGGTGGGAGGAGATTTACCTTGCACTTGAATAGGGCCTGTCTGCCTTACACAATGCTGTCTCCACCTCCTGCCGCAGCTGCTGTACCAGAGAGGACAGAACTGGTGTGGACTGGGCTCAGAGACACTTGCACAAAGAGAGCAAAGACATTTTGGGGTATAAATATTAGACTTAAAACCCCTGAACTTTAGACTATTTCTGCAATCAAGAGGAACCTTTGCCAATGAGAAGAGCTGGAGAAACTGAGGAGAAGTACTGCCTTTGCTGTGTGTCTGGGGTTAGCCTGCATTTGCTGTTTTCTGCCAAGGAAAGAAGGACTTTGCTGTATGCTGTGTCCCCTGCTTGAGGAAAGTCTCCAAGGGCTTGAGTAGTGCTTGCCTCCTGTGTTGAAGTCTCATGAACATAAAGACTTCACCCTCAGCTCCCCTGAACTTTCTTGCTGGGAGTTCCGACCTGCCAAGATGTGCTTGTAACTGTCTTGGGCCTCTGGAGGTTGTTTCTGCTGTTGTGAGCTGGAAAAGCAACGCAACAACAAGGAAATTGATGCGACAGCTTTTCCAACGCAACGTCGTGGTGCGGGAAAAATCACCCCACTTTGCCAAGCCGCTGCCGAAACCAACACAGCGCTTGTCATAGCGGCAAAAATCATTGCATCGCAGCTGAAAAGGTCGACG
Organism: Lissotriton helveticus; assembly: GCF_964261635.1. Lineage (NCBI taxonomy): Eukaryota > Metazoa > Chordata > Amphibia > Caudata > Salamandridae > Lissotriton > Lissotriton helveticus. Next base: position 302,095,032 of record NC_136067.1, on the reverse strand, counting down.
CAGCGCTGCTCGCCGCATCATTCACCGCTGCTTTTCGGATATCCACGCATCATCCCTGTGCGGCAAGTTTTTCCCAAGGCATCACCCGCAGATTGGAGTTGTCTCAGAATCGATGCATTGCTTCCCCCTACAAAACGGATCTGACGCATCCCTCCCCTGTGTGCAGCAGAACCGTTGCATCCACAAAGGTCTCAGGAACAACACATCTCTTTGCTTTTCAGCGATTCTCATCGCTGTGGCTGTTTGGCTTGGTGAATTTTGTCACAACAACAGGCATTTTGCAAGAACTCACGCATCCATAGTTTTCTATGGAATCAGTCGCTAAAAGCTTTTGAAAGACATTTTTCTTAATACTTGTATGTTGGATTTTTGTCGTTTTGGTCTTGTTAAGCTTAGATAAAGATACGTTAATTTTCGAAACTGGTGTGGTGTCCATTTGTGGTGTTATCACTGCGTTACTGTGAGTGTTGGTACAAATACTTTACACATTGCCTTTGGGATAAGCCTGTCTGCTCTTGTCAAGCTACCAAGGGGGTCAGCAGGGGTTATCTAAAGTGTGTATCCCCTTACCCTGAGTAGAAGCAAGGGTCCCTATTTGGACAAAGGTACCTACCTCTGCCAGCTAGAGACCCCCATTTCTAACAGAGGTCAACTATAGCACTACTAAAAGCCACAAGTAGCCTCCGAGCGTTTGTATAAAGATATATAGTTGTTAGGTTGTATGCCCTAGACTGCAGGGATCTGAAACCAGGTAAACTCAATAAAGATGGTAAAGCCCTAGAGAATATTAACAGGAGCTGTACCCAGTTTGGATTTCTCTGGTTTAGGTGAGTAACCAGCAAGTTTGCATTCAGGCACAGATGAGGCAGGAGTGAAGAAGACTAGCTGCAGGATCTCCTGAATAAGTGAGTTTTACAGAAGCTTTCTGAATCTGAGAAAGTCAGTTTTAATCCTATCTACAATGGGATTGAATTTATTAGAGAACCTTTCACATGAAGGGTCCTCCTTTCCACCAAACTATCTACAGCACTACAGCTGATTGGAAAGTAAGTTGTGAGTAGCAGTTCTTGGTCTTCTAAATGGAAGATCAATGTGGAACAACTTTGAAAAGTAGCCCTTGAGGCTCTGAAATAGCGATTTAAAATTTGGTATTTCTTTCACTAAGAACCTGTAGAGAGAATGCAGCACAAGTGAGATATGAGTGCATATATTAAGACCAAGAGAAACATGGTCTTTGATCTGGACTAGTTGGAGACTGATCTGTTAGGGAGGCCAAGGTAAATTATGTTACAGTATTCAGTGTCAGAGATCACTTTAACTATGATGGCAATTTTCTGATAGAGGTGTAGGAATGGAAGGATGCCCCTTAATGGATCTGGTAACCTACAAACACCCAGATACGGACGTTGTTCGCTAGAGCCATAGCCCAACAGGTGTCATACAGGAAGCCCCAGTCTACCCCTTCACAAGGTTTTTCAGTGTCCAGGAAAACCAGGGCCACCTGTCTTCCACCTTTATTTCTGATGTCTATATGATGGATCTTAGTATTGTTTCTTGTCTATCTACTCACAATGAAGCCTGACTGGTCAGGGTGCACCAGGTCTATTACGACCTTCTGAAGAAGAACCACTGCTATCTTTGCCAGGTATCACTGACATAATATCGAGGGACATAATATCGACTATCAAAAATATCGGCGACAAAATATCGACAGACAGAATATCGACTTTGTATCTACAAACAGGTAAGTACAAAAACATCGAGTAAAAAATATCGTTTACAAAAATATAGTTTATAAAAATATCGACTTTATTAAAAACAATGTTAAATTAAATTAATATTAAAAATTAATTACTAAAATATACTTAAAAATACTTAAATTACCTTATAATAATTAAATAATTAATGAAAGTTATAAAAAAGTTTTTTACAATCATATTTGTTAAAACATATATATATAGTAACATAATATAATTAAATAATATCCAATATTATTACCGTAGGATAGCGGAAGTGTAAAAATTACTATTCCTACTCCAGAGAGTGCAACAGTAGGGAAAGCGTTGGATAGCGTAGAGGTAAAAATGACTGGTCCCACTCCAGTGGGTGCAACAGTAGGGAAAGCGTTGGATAGCGTAGGGGTAAAACTTACTATTCCCACTCCAGAGAGTGCAACAGTAGGGAAAGCATTGGATAGCGTAGGGGTAAAAATTACTATTCCCACTCCAGTGAGTGCAACAGTAGAGAAAGCGTTGGATACCATAGGGGTAGAAATTACTATTCCCACTCCAGTGGGTGCAACAGTAGGGAAAGCGTTGGATAGCGTAGGGGTAAAAATTACTATTCCAACTCCAAAGAGTGCAACAGTAGGGAAAGCGTTGGATAGCGTAGGGGTAAAAATTACTATTCCCACTCCAGTGGGTGCAACAGTAGGGAAATCGTTGGAAAGCGTAGGGGTAAAAATTACTATTCCCACTCCAAAGAGTGCAACAGTAGGGAAAGAGTTGGATAGCGTATGGGTAACAAATACTATTCCCACTCCAAAGAGTGCAACAGTAGGGAAAATGTTGGATAGCGTAGGGGTTAAAATTACTATTCCCACTCCAGTGAGTGCAACAGTAGGGAAAGCGTTGGATAGCGTAGGGGTAAAAATTACTATTCCCACTCCAGTAGGTGCAACAGTAGGGAAAGCGTTGGATAGCGTAGTGGTAAAAATGACTATTCCAACTCCAAAGAGTGCAACAGTAGGGAAAGCGTTGGATAGCGTAGGGGTAAAAATTACTATTCCCACTCCAAAGAGTGCAACAGTAGGGAAAGAGTTGGATAGCGTAGGGGTAAAAATTACTATTCCCACTCCAGTGAGTGCAACAGTAGGGAAAGCGTTGGATAGCGTAGGGGTAAACATTACTATTCCCACTCCAGTGGATGCAACAGTAGGGAAAGCGTTGGATAGCGTAGGGGTAAAAATTACTATTCCCACTCCAAAGAGTGCAACAGTATGGAAAGCGTTGGATAGCGTAGAGGTAAAAATTACTATTCCCACTCCAGTGGGTGCAACAGTAGGGAAAGCATTGAATAGCGTAGGGGAAAAATGACTATCCCCACTCCAGAGAGTGCAACAGTAGGGAAAGCAAATACTTCTTATATTATTTAAAAACAGTATACATTAATATCTATAAAAAATGAATTAAAAGTAATTACCAATTTAATATAATATAATAATTAATCAATTAAAATTACAAATTGCAATTAATTTTTACTATTAGTTACCTATTCAAATTAATTACAAATTAACAATTATTTAATTAACAATTAAAAATTAATTAACATTTAATTCAACTTAAAAACAATTAAATAAATTGAATTATTTAATTAATTACGAATAAATTACTTCCCACCCTATTCCCCTATAAACTCACAACCCGCTACAGAAAATAAATTAGTAAAATTAACATAATTAGCAATTAATCAATTAAAATAAATGAATTGGCAATTAAAATTTAATTAATTACCCATAAAAAATTAATTAGCAATTAATTCTAAAAAAATACCAATAAATATTTTTACATATTTAATTAATAATAATTAAATTACTCCCACCCTATTCCCCTATAAACCCACAACCCGCTACAGAATTAAATTACGCAAAAATAAAAAAAACAAAATTCATTAATTAAAATTAATTATAACATAAATACACACTTTTCACACATATGATAACATAACAAACACTATAAAAAATTCGATATTATTAAAAATTCGATAATTTTAATAACCTATATTATATACTTCGATATTTTAACTTTCTATATTTTTAACATTCGATATTTCATTACTTACCTTAAAAACGATATTTTTGATGTCTATATTCTGTCCATTCGATATTTTGTCCAGCCTATATTTTGTACTCGATATTATGTCCATTCGATATTTTGTAGTCAATATTATGTCTGTTTACCCTTTGCCAGGATCATAGTATCAATGTTGAGCCAGTTGACTGGCCTGTACATGGCACAATTCTCCGGAGATATCTCTGATTTGAGAAAGAGTGCAACTGTAGATTCTGCCACTGATGGGATCACCTCCTTTTTGCTAATCACTTTGTGGAAGACCTTCATTAGTATTTGTATGAAATTGGGTTACTGGTTGAGGGGGTGTGAAACCTTACTCAAGCAGAAACCACAATTCTTATCAAGGTAAAACACAAGTAAACCCCAAATTAACCTGTGCTCAACCCTCTGGTAGGTTGCCACAAAGTAGACAGGCTCAACTTAGAGTTGAAGTGTAAAGTATTTATGCAGCAATACAGACAGCAATAAGGTGAAATTTTAAAAGAAGAAAAATCCCACATCAATTTAGAAAAAAAGAGCAAAATTCGATAAATTACTTGAGGCCAAAATGACAAAACTCCAATCAGAAGAACCAGAGATAAGCTGTGTGAGAAGTTGGCCTGGTATATGATGTCCACTATTCTAGTGGGCACGTTGGACCAGTCCAAACAATCTTTATTGATGGTAGGTTGTAAAGTCAACCTTATAGAAAGCTATCCTAGTGGTAGCTGTGGAGAGCAGCCTTCGGGCTAAGAGAGGCGAGATACGCTAGTTGTTTCACCAATTATAATCTCTTGAAAGATCAAATGAAAGCACACCACACAAGGTATATATCAAATATATATGTATTTATTCTAAACACAACTCCTCTGGACTCTTTATGAGGTCAGAGGTAAAAGTACAATACAAGGAACTTACTTAGCATACGATAAGTTGCACAGTATATGGTATGCCCTAGGGGCCTCACAAAAGATATACTAAAATAGTGGTATAAGAACCACGTGAGAGTTAGAAGGCAGGTCTAGGTCCTGTAGAACCGCTGGGGCTACCTATAACCACCCAAGGTTAGGATGCAGGAGGCCCACGGGGGACGCGTGCAGTGTCTAAACACAGCCGCGGATCACCATTGACTTTCAATGGAAAACGAACAAGTTACAATTTTAAAGATTAAGGACACTTCGAGGTGAGCTACGATGGAACCCTTTTAGACTAGGACCCTTCGAGAGTCAAGACCCACGGGAGCACCGGAGTACTCGTGTTACCTCACCCAGGGAAGCCGGGTGCATAGGTGTCTTTTGGTGTCAGGTTTCGTCGTCAATTCCAATGGAGAGCAGCGAAGAAATGCTGCAGGCGACCAGAGGAAAAGTGTCCAGGTGGATCCAAGGGTGGATTGGAGATGTGAAGAACCTGAAAGCAGAGGGGACAGAGTCTGGGTCACTATCCAGTGACCAGGATGGTGAGGCGAAGATACCAGCCGATGTCGGGTGATTTCAGGTGAAGGAGGTGAAGCTTGACTCTTCAGCCACGAGGACCAGGATGCGTCGCTGATGATCAGGAGCTGGATTCGATCTGTCCCACAAAGGATCTAGCTGACTGCGGTGTCGTAATCCGGATTGGACCCAGCAAGCCTTGGTAACAGCAACCCATGCAAGATAACAAGATTGGCTTTCGTGCGGAACAGCAAGGTCTGAGGGACTCCTCCTTTGGAGAGGAGTGGGAGACATCTGGGGCAACCAGAAAAGCTAATGAAATCAAAGATGGCCCTTCGTTCCTTACTAACCTCGGGAAATATTCGGGCTACTCGATCAATTGGTCTAAGTCAACCTTATACATGCTGCATGGCCCCCCGCCCATTCTGCCCCGGGGGTTCTCCATTGCAGTGGCCCCAGACGGATTCAAATACCTCGGTATCTATGTTACATAAGACCCCAAAGTGTTCCATGATCGTAACCTGCTGGGTCCCTTGCGGAGATTACACAGTGACGTAGCCCATTGGCGTTCCCTCCCACTCTCCCTCCCTGGCAGGGCGGCCCTATTTAAAATGCTGGCGCTCCCGCGTTTCTTGTGCGCTATGCAAAACTGTCCGTTTCCGATCCCTGATTCTTATTTTAATGCGGTGGAGAGTGACATTTGCTTTCTGTTATGGGACGGCGGGGCAGCCCGCATCGCCCTTCACAAACTCTTGCAAGGCTGGTACGACGGGGGAATTGCCCAGCCTAACCTGCGCCTTTACTATTGGGCGTTGCAATTGGTGGCAGTCAACCATTGGATACATGGTCCACCCCTGAATCCGGCCTTCCTCCTTGATAGATGTCAGACCGGGAGGGAGGGATATCTGGGAGCCCTCTACAGCAAGCTGGTCAGGAATAGATATGCAGGACCCATGGCACACACGGTCACAATATGGCACAGGGCCAACAAGTGTATGGGATGGTCGGATAAACTTACCAAGGCAACACCCCTATGGTCGTTGCAACAACTGGGTTCCGTTTGCTTCCTTCAGGGATTCGACAAATGGGACACGATAGGGATCTCGACAGTGGGAGACCTAGTTTATAAGGACAGACTACTGACATTTGCTGAGCTGCAGGCCAAACACTCCCTTGCACTGACGGAATCCTTTCGCTATCTACAAATCAAACACGCCATCCTCGCCACAATCCCCGACCTCACATCCATACCTGAAACTTCCCCCCTGGAGGATAGACTACTGTCTGAACCTCTCCCTGTAAAGGCCATCTCCTACACTTACCGCAAGCTCTGTAACAATCTCCCTGACTCCTTCCAACCTTTGCGGGAACAAATGGGAGGACGACTTGGGTCTTTTAGATGATGAGGAATGGCAGGCGGCCCTAATGTCCCCTAGGGAGGCAGCTATCTGCAATCGTTTCCGACTGATCCAACTGAAGGTTTTACATAGAGCCTACATGTCTGCTCCAACACTGGCCAAAATTGGTGGACGCCCTGATGTGTTGTGTCTAAGAGGTTGCAGCTCACCTGGCACCTTCTATCACATCCTATGGTACTGCCCGGTTATTCAACACTTTTGGGGTGGAACTATTCGTAATATGGGCAACTCCCTGGGTAAGACAGTCCCACAATCGCCGAAAGAATGTGTCCTTAATATGTGGGGACCCAATGACCTGAACGAACTGGAACTACAATGGGTGGCGCTGGGTTTCCTCCTTGCCAAGCGATCCATTGCTATGAAATGGGGCGCTCCAGAGAGGCCACTGGTGGTGGGCTGGATGGCTGAGATGGACCGTTGCATGATTACCGAAAAAACAGTGTACAAAGTCAGAGGATGCCCCAAGAAATGGGATAAGAAATGGGGACATTGGAACAAATATCGAGGTGAACTCTGTGAATCTCCGACAACTGAGCTGGCTATGGCCCGAGCCGGACCCATATGACGAAACGTATGCAAACTTATTTTCCTGCTTGATTTGTACATTGATTCAATTGTGTCTTTTTAATTGTCACTGATTCCATGACTCTGCTTTTCCTTCCAATAAAATATTATTTAAAAAAAAAAAATGGCCCTTCGTGGGGGCTCGCTATCCAACAGACAAGGAACCGCGAAGGGGCCTCAAGTGAAAAAGCACAAAGCAGGCCCACGGGACACTCGTGGAGTGTAGGCCTCTGAGCTTCGGGGCAAAAAGTGCTCGGGGCAGGAGCTTCAAATACCCCAATGCACAACTTCAGGATACCTCGGGAAGTAGGTGCAGTTGCAAAGATGCATGATGTCCAGGAATTCTGGTCCGATGTCTCTCGTGTCCGCTACAGGTCTCAGCTTTGCTAGGAGTGCAGGTCAGCGTCAGAGATGTCTGGAAGTCTATGTCCTGTGACGCAGATTCTTCAGGATCCGGCGGGAGCCGCGAAAATGCAGACCAGCAAAGATGCAGTGGGTGCCTGTTCGAACCGGGTAGTCACTCATTGACCACAACGGGAGATTTCTTCTGTCTTCCAGGCGATATGGAATGTCGAAGGTCCAAGATATATGTTGCAGAGTTTCGTCCAGGGTAATTTAAAGTCCTAGGGACTGGGGTTCTATACTTAAAGTAAGTTTAGGGGTTGGACTAACTCTAACATCCCTCCTATGGGTGAACCTGGGGAGGGGGTGGTTACACCCCTTCCCCTTTGTCCAGTTTCGCGGCAGAGCTGGGGCTGAGCGCCCCAGCAACCGGTTTAAACTGAGAAATGCATGGAGCACCTTGTGTGCCCCAGGCAGTGTCTGAAAAGCATTCACTGAATGCAACCCACCCTGCCCCAATACAATAAAGTTTGTCTGGGGAGGTGCCAGCACCTCCCTGGACAGGAAACCTATTGTCCAGGCCTCCCTTGCCAGAGGTTCATCCAGCAGCAGGGGGCAGACTCGTGTCTGTGGCAGCAGCATCCATTTTGTGATGCTGGGGCTCTGTTTAGCTTTAACCGGGTTTACCAGTAACTACATCTCTTCTCCCTCTAGAAGGGTGGAATGATACCCCCGCCATAGGAAGCAGACCCTACTCTCCTACAAGCTGTTTTAAAGATTTAAGTGGAAACAGTGCCTAAAAGAACAAAGCACCAATTATTGTTATCTGGTCACACCAGACAGGGACAAAGTCACAAGTTTAGGATGACTATGATGGAGTGTGGGGCAGATACAAGGACCATGTTGGGCGTATTGAACAAAGTACCTTAAATCCTGGTTGTGCAGCTGTTAGTTTTGGGGTCTCCAGTTGGCACAGGGAGGTACTTGTGACAAATAGGGACCCTTGCCTCTAGTCAGGGAAAGGGGGTACACACCTAAAATAACCCCTGCTCACCCCCTTGGTAGCTTGGCACGAGCAGACAGGCTTATCTCAGAGGCGGTGTGTAAATCATTTGTGAATACACACAGTAATCAAGTGACAACACTACAGATGGACATCACACAGGTTTTATAAAAATAAGTATTCTTTATGTAGACTTCACACAAGATCACAAATGACAAAAATCCACAATACGGTATTTAAAAATGGTAGTTTTAGCTTAGTTCTCTTTAGTTCTTAAAATGCGACACTTTGAGTCAATACACCTTGAGATGCGACACGCAGGGCAACAAACGTTTTGCAACGATGGAAATGTGGCAAAATCAAGTGCAAAAAATAAAGACGTCAAGTTCTTCCTGATGTCGCACGCTTCTCTGATGTTGCGAGAAGTCTCGGCTCGATGCGTCAGCTGCAGCAGTGACCCCCTTGTTCGGAGATGCGACGACAGCGGCTTTGGCGGCAACACTCTTCTCCCTCGATGCGGGACGCTTCCGCTCGTTGCGACAGCTGCAAAACCCTTGTTCAGAGATGCGACGACAGCGGCTCCGACGGCGGCACGCTTCGCCATGGGTGCGAGACGCTTTTCTCAATGTGGTGCAATGTGTCAGCTACAGCGGCGACATCCTTGTTCAGAGATGCGACGGCAGCGGCTGCAACGGTGACACGCTTCTTCTTTGGTGCGAGACACTACTCTTGATGCGGTGCAATGCATCAGCGGCGACACCCGGGCTCAGAGATGTGACGGCAGCGGCTGCGGCGGCGACACGCTTCTTCCTCTTGAGTTGCGCTTCCAGCTCCTTGTGACACGCAGTCCCTCAGAAGGCCCAAAACAGCAGCAGGCACTTCCAAAGAACTCTTGGGGAGCTGGGGTTGAAGTCTGTTGTCCCTGAGACTTCAGCAGGAGGCAAGCTCTACTCTCAAGCCCTTGGAAATCCTTCACAAGTTGAATAAAGTGCACACAAATTCCTTTCTCCTTTCTTTGGCAACCACTGCAGGCAAATCCCCCAAGCAGCACTTCAGCTTAGGGGTAGTCTCTCCTCAGCTTCTTCAGGTTCCTCTCCTCAGCAAAGGTTTCTTCTTGTAGTAAAAAAGTAATCTAATTTCTTGGGGTCAGGGTCCAAATACTTATACCGCAAAATCCTTTGTCCTCTGAGGGCAGAGGGGCCTTTGCCCAGTCCAAACCAGTTCTGGACCACTCTGTTTACATGACTCCTTCTTTCCTTTCAAAGTGCAGGGCAGAAACATCAGACGCCCAATAGGAGTTGGAGCTAGCATTGGGGAGGAAAGGCACAGCTCTGTTCACATGACTCCTTCTCTCCTTTCACGGTGCAAGGCAGAGACATCAGACACACCACAGGGGGTGGAGCCAGCACTGTGGGGGGCAGGCACAGTCCTATTCAGGTCCCAGGTGCAACTCCTCCCTCCCATCTAGATGCAGATCTCTCTATTCACCACTGGGCGGACTCACCCTGTCTCCTGGAATCCCCCAGCCCTGCCACTCAAACTCCAGCTTAGGGATAGTCTCTCCTCAGTTTCTTCAGGTTTCTCAGCAAAGGTTTATTCTTGTAGTCCAAAAGTGATCTAATTTCTTGGGATCAGGGTCCCAATACTTATACCTCAAAAGCATTTGTCCTATGAGGGCAGAGGGGCCTTTGCACAGTCCAAACCAGTTTACATGACTCCTTCTTTCCTTTCACAGTGCAAGGCAGAAACATCAGGCACCCCACAGGAGGTGGAGCCAGCACTGTGGAGTAAAGGCACAGCCCAGGAGCACTCTGTTGACATGACTCCTTCTCTCCTTTCACGGTGCAGGGCAGAGACATCAGATGCACCACAGGGGGTGGATCCAGCAGTGTGGGGGGCAGGCACAGTCCTATTCAAGCCCCAGGTGCAACTCCCCCCTCCCATCTAGATGCAGATCTCTCTTTTCACCACTGGGCGGACTCACCCTGTCTCCTGGAATCCCCCAGCCCTGTCACTCAAACTCCAGACAAGGAATACACAACCTAGCAGAGGCAGGCTTGGATAGTTAGACAAGAAAATACCTACTTTCTGTGGTATTTTCAAACACAGAACGTTAAGACCAACTTCACAAAAAGAAGTATTTTATCATTCTGAGTTCAGGCATACTAAACTCGAATTTCTACCATGTTCCCTGAGTCAGTTAGGATTATAAGGTGTAATATTCTAGCTGCCCATTCTGGCCTATGGAGAACAGGTAGCCTTGCAATAGTGAAAAACGAAAATGGATGTAATTCACCTTTAGGACATGCCACACCCACCAGGGCATGCACTACCTTATACTTACAATGTACCCTGCCCCTGGGCCTACCATAAGGGTGACTTATATGAAGAAAAGGGAAGGTTTAGGGAATGGCAAGTGGGTGTACGTGCCCAGTCAACGTGGCAGTTCCAGACTGCACACAGGTTCTACAATGGCAGGCCTTGGACACACTTTTACAGGCTGCTTCTGTGGGTGGCACAACCAGTGCTGCAAGCCCACTAGCAGCATTTAGTTTACAAGCCCTGGGCACACTCAGTGCACTGTACTAGTGTCTGACCAGTAAACCAAATCAACCAATCATGGAATCACTAATTCATACATTAATTTGCAATAGGGGGAGCATATGCACTTTAGCACTGATCAGCAGTGGTGAAGTGCCCAGAGTCATAACACCAACAAAAACAGGACAGACAAAATACAGGAGGAAGGCAAAAAGTTCAGGGATGACCCTGCAAAAGGGGCCAAAACGCAGGGTAGACCAATCAGTACGTTGATGTGCTTCCCTGCTTTGAGCGATAGAACATGGACCTGGCCCGCAATAGCAGGGGCATATTCCAGTTCAACGCCAATCTGAATCCATTCCAATTCCTCTGTCCATACTCTCAGGGCCCACCAAGCTAAAACATGTGGAACCCTTCTCCTCCTCTGTGGACACCATATGTGCAGCACCTAACCTTAGCTTGCTCACAGGTGTGTCCCAACAGACAGACAGCAAGTCACAGTGGCCACTGACAATAGTCAGGGATGGGACACAGGCCTCATGACTCTCTGGGCTCTCAAACCTCTGTGGCATCAGACAGAGGGGGCAGTAGCCCCAGGTGCTTGGCACCCTTTGTTCACTCTCTCTCCTGTCAGGTCAGGTATTACATCCTGACACTGACCCACCAGCCCCAGGCCTGTACCCGGGAGCTGGACAAGAGCCTGGGGTGGGCTCTCCCACACCCGGTCCTTCTCCTTGGGGCTCTGTACCTTCCCACCTGGAGCGGTACCCCCTTCCAGAATTGTCAGGGTGCCTGTAGCAGGCGCCCTGCACAATTCGCCCACCAGTTCAGGGGTTCTATCCTGCAACTGGTCTTTCAGGTCAGAGGAACACCCTGAACCTGGCCCTCGAACCTAGGGTCTAAACCCTCGGGCTGCACCGGGGTCAGAGGCGAGGACTCCCACCCTCTGCACCCCCTTCCAGAGCACAGCACCCTCCCAACTGGAGGGGTACCCCTAGAAGCTACCTCGGTCAGGACACTGATTATAGTTGCCCCTTCCTCCAGGTCAGACAACCTCTGAATCTGGCTTCCTAACCCAGGGACTAAACCCTGCGGTTGAACACTTACCTGGCAACCCAGGACTTCCTTGGGAACACATATGCTCCCCCCGAGGGTGACATATAACTCATGTGTCGTGTGACAGTCTGCCCGGCGCAGATCTCCATACCCCTGTCCATCTGACAGTGCACGAAGATCCCCCAGGACAGAAGTGGTGTCACCATGGTCATTCACTGGTGATGCATCCCTTCTTGCTGGCCCCTGGTAAACTGGTTCATCCACTGGGGACTCTTTCCCCCTCCCACCCCTCAGTCTGGACTTCTGTACCCTCCCAACTGAAGCGGCACTGCCAGACACCAGAACTGATGAAGGTCTGATTAAAGACACACCTAGCTCACCAGACACTAGGGGATCCCCCTCAATGGGTGGCCCATCAGGACAGTCTAGGCTCCCCACCTGGTGTTCCCTTAAAGAACCATACAGGCTCTGAGACTGGGTTTCGGGCACCTGGGGACACGCAGTCCCACACTCACTCCTTCTCCACTGAGACAGTACGTGAGCCCCTACACCCCTCCCACTACAATGGGACCTAGCTTGGCTACTCTGCAGCACTTCCACAGCTCTGGGTTGGAAGATACCTGAGCCACTCCCCACAGGGTGATTCTCCAATGCCTCTCCAGACCCTCTGGAATCCACCAAAAGGTCTGCTTCCAATGTGAGCTCCCTGGGGTCAGAGAACTCACTCTCCAACAGGTGTTGGCATAGCTCTGGAAAACAGGGACTTACAATATGGTCTCCCACAATTGAATCACACAGCCCCCTACAAGGGTTAATCAAACTATCCTTCACCTCACCATCCAGTGCCTCACACACTTACTCCATCCCATTCTCCTGAGATTGGCAAGACAGTATCTGACTGTCTCTGTCATTCAACCCACACTCCTCTGGGCGGTCTTCACACTGACATACCAGGACTTCAACCTTGGTAGAACCCCTCTCCCTGCACCTCTTAGCTAGAGTCAATAGAGTGTCCCTCCCACCACTAGGACCATGAACCCCTGTGCCAGTTTCCCCATTCTCCTCAGGGACGCTGCGCACTACTGGAGCTACCTCATGTCCTTGAACCTCCTGATGTATGTTAACTCCCTCCTTCAAGTCAGGCGCCACATCTCTGGGTGTGTGTACTACTCCCTCAGTATTAGAAAATTACGTTTTGCTGCCACCATCTGAGCGGGATTCCACCTCCAACTCAGCAAAGCTCAATCTCTGAGCTACCCACACTTCTTGTTGCTGGGCTGAGACACTCATGGTCTCAAGCCTCTCGAGCTCTAAATCAAGCTCCCTCATTCTCAACTCATGTTCAAACTGCAATTTCTTATCTTCCAGGGCTTACTTCCTAGTCTGCACTTCCTATTCAAACTGCCCATTTAACTTGAGCTTTGTCAGCTCCATCTCATGCCTTTTGCATCTCTCTCTGTCTTCCAGCTCCTCTGGAGACAGACTCAGACTCTTGCCAGAAACACTTCTACCTGCGGGGGAAGGTGCTCTCCTTCCTCCTGGACCCAATGGCCATTCCAGCTGCACATCTGCATTCTCACCCCCTTTCTCATTCTCAGGGGTATTCCTTGCTTCTACCCAGGCCCTCAGCGCCTTGCAGAACTCTTCCTTCTTGGTGAACCCAATAATGGAAACATTGAATTTCTTGCAGAAGTACTTCAGCTGCTTTACTTTGTAGCTTTCTAGTTTCTCCTCTTCCCAATCAAGATCAACAGAGGCTATGTATTCTACTCTCTGCATGATGGTTAAACTTGGCAATTCTCAAAAATAGAGAATCCCAAAAAGAAATCTACCAAAAGTATGTGGTTGTGTTTTGGTCTGCACTCACTAGTAGTGTTCAACATTCACTGTACATGAGTCACAAATGCAAGTCCAGAATCCCCACCGCTGACCACCAATGTTAGATTTGGGGGTCTCTAGTTGGCACAGGTAGGTACTTGTGACCCCTGCTCACCCCCTTGGTAGCTTGGCACGAGCAGACAGGCTTATCTCAGAGGCAGTGTGTAAAGCATTTGTGAACACATACAGTAATCAAGTGACAACACTACAGATGGACACCACGCAGGTTTTATAAAAATAAGTATTCTTTATATAGACTTAACACAAGACCACAAACTACAAAAATCCACAATACTGTACTTAAAAATGGTAGTTTTAGCTTAGTTCACTTTAGTTCTCAAAATGCGACGTTTTGAGTCAATGTACCTTCAGATGCGACACGCAGGGCAACAAAAGTGTTGCAACGACGGAAATGCGGCAAAATCCGCTGCAAAGAAATAAAGACGTCAAGTTCTTCCTGATGCGGCACGCTTCTCCGGTGTTGCGAGAAGTCTCGGTTCAATGCGTCAGCTGCAGCGGCGACTCACTTGTTCAGAGATGCGACGACAGCGGCTTTGGCAGCAACACTCTTCTCCCTCTACGCGAGACGCTTCCTCTCAATGCGGCAGCTGCAGCGGCGACACCCTTGTTCAGAGCTGCGACGACAACAGCTCTGACGGCGGCATGCTTCTCCATGGATGCGAGACGCTTTTCTCGATGCGGTGCAATGCGTCAGCTACAGCGGTGACATCCTTATTCAGAGATGCGACACAGCTGCTGCGAAGGTGACACGCTTCTTAGGTGCAAGTCGCTTCTCTCGATGCGGTGCAATGCGTCAGCTACAGCGGCGACACCCTTGTTCAGAGATGCGACGGCAGCGGCTGCAACGGTGACACGCTTCTTCCTCTTGAGTCGCGCTTCCAGCTCCTTGCGAAACACAGTCCCTCAGAAGGCCCAAAACTGCAGCAGGCACTTCCAAAGAACTCTTTGGGAGCTGGGGGTTGAAGTCTGTTGTCCCTGAGACTTCAGTAGGAGGCAAGCTCTTCTCTCAAGCCCTTGGAGATCCTTCACAAGTTGAATAAAGTGCACAAAAAGTCCTTTCTCCTTTCTTTGTCAGTCAGGCAACCACTGCAGGCCAATCCCCCAAGCAGCACTTCAGCTTAGGGATAGTCTCTCCTCAGTTTCTTCAGGTTTCTCAGCAAAGGTTTATTCTTGTAGTCCAAAAGTGATCTAATTTCTTGGGATCAGGGTCCCAATACTTATACCTCAAAATCATTTGTCCTATGAGGGCAGAGGGGCCTTTGCACAGTCCAAACCAGTTTACATGACTCCTTCTTTCCTTTCACAGTGCAGGGCAGAAACACCAGGCACCCCACAGGAGGTGGAGCCAGCACTGTGGAGGAAAGGAACAGCCCAGGAGCACTCTGTTGACATGACTCCTTCTCTCCTTTCACGGTGCAGGGCAGAGACATCAGATGCACCACAAGGGGTGGAGCCAGCAGTGTGGGGGGCAGGCACAGTCCTATTCAAGCCCCAGGTGCAAATCCCCCCTCCCATCTAGATGCAGATCTCTCTTTTCACCACTGGGCGGACTCACCCTGTCTCCTGGAATCCCCCAGCCCTGTCACTCAAACTCCAGACAAGGAATACACAACCTAGCAGAGGCAGGCTTGGATAGTTAGACAAGAAAATACCTACTTTCTAAAAGCGGTATTTTCAAACACAGAATGTTAAAACCAACTTCACTAAAAGATGTATTTTATCATTCTGAGTTCAGGCATTCTAAACTTGAATTTCTACCATGTTCCCTGAGTCAGTTAGGATTATAAAATGTAATAATCTAACTTCCCATTCTGGCCTATGGAGAACAGGTAGCCGAGCAATAGTGAAAAACGAAAATGGCTGTACACACACCAGGGAATGTCCTACCTTATACTTACAATGCACCCTGCCCTTGGGCCCACCATAGGGGTGTCTGATATGAAGAGAAGTGAAGGCTTAGGGACAAGCAAGTGGGTGCACAGGCCCAGTCAACATGGCAGTACCAGACTGCACACAGGCTCTGCAATGGCAGGCCTTAGACAGACTTTTACAGGCTGCTTCTGTGGGTGGCACAACCAGTGCTGCAAGTCGACTAGCAGCGTTGGGTTTACAAGCCCTGGGCACACTCAGTGCACTGTACTAGTGTCTGATCAGTAAACCAAATCATCCATCATGGAATCACTAATTCATACATTGATTTGCAATAAGGAGAGCATATGCACTTTAGCACTGATCAGCAGTGGTAAAGTGCCCAGAGTCATAACACCAACAAAAACAGGTCAGACAAAATACAGGAGGAAGGCAAAAAGTTCGGGGATGACCCTGCAAAAAGGGCCAAGTCCAAAAGCAGCGTTGTGAGATCCTAAATCAAGGGTGCATCACACAGCGACAGTACCAAGAAGCTGCAGGCTGTAATGTGAGGTTTTGCATCAGAGATGCATCGCGCAGCAGTGGTTTTGATGGAGCCATTGATGGGGCTTGCGCTGCAATGTCTTGCGTCTTTGAGGATGCAGTCGATGAAGGCTTGCGATTCGGGGTTGCCCGAGTGTTTCATTCCACCCACGGAATTGGTGGAATTTGGCAACCTGCATTACTCTTGTAATGCAGAGTTCCAGCCCAATTCCACCAATCATCACATTGTGGAACAAAGGTCAAAAAACACAAAACACAAGTGAGATTTGGCATCACATAGTGCCATTTTACAATGCAGGCAGTCACGGGTGGTGTGAGGGCTGCTTCTTGAGTAAATTTGCTGCCACGCGAGTATATTTTATACACGAGTGGCAGCAAAATCAACTCAAATGGCCATGGGCTCTTGCACACTGCATGGTGCCATTCGCGTTGATTTTTCAACGCTGTTCGCACTACTGGAGCTAAATTGCAGAGCGAGCAGCGTGAAATGCAGAGTCTCAGATCATTAACGGAACACAGTGAAATCTTGTTGTTAAGCTACTCCACGGAATTACACAGTGTGAAACTACGCAAGTTCTGCCCACCCCTACTTGCAATGTGAAGTCGGGAATGCATCATACAACAACAGTTCCAAGGAGTTGTGAGCTTCGATGCTAAGTCATGCATTGAGAATGCATCAATCACCGGTGGTACTGACGCGGAGTTGCGAGGAGAAAATAAGTGCTGCATCCATTCTGCCCAAGAGACCATAGCTGGTGTGACAGAGCACCTTCAGGCCCACTTCCAAGTGTCCAGGACAACGGGTGACACAACTTGAGGAGCAAGACTCACAGGATATAAGAAAGCTATCCCACCGGATGAGCCCATACCAAGGGTGAAACCAGTCATGTGTTTCTTGTGTTCCGGTTTAGGGAGGACCTGGCTTGGCAATTCGGGCTGGACTGTTTAGTTTGGAGCAGAGTCAAAACTGATTTGCATATAGCTGTGTCCAAACTGAGGTGACATGGTGTACAAAACAACAATAGATTGGGATGCTGCCCTAGTAAATACCAGTGGCTGAGATTAATTCAAGAATTCCAACCATAATTTTCTGTATACTTTAATATGTTGTCCTAAGTAGGACTGGTATGCCCAGACGTGGGTCCTGTGCACACTCTGTCACTCACTGGAACCAAGCTTAACCTGCCTGAAAAGCCCATAACAAGGGTGAAACTGGTCCTGGGTTGCTTGTTTACCGGTTCCAGGAGGACCCAGCTTGGCAGTTCCGGTGGGACTGTTCCCAATGGAGCAGGTTCAAGACTGACTTGGGTATAGCTGTGTCAAAACTGAAGGACATGGTGTGCAAATGAACGATGGATTGGGTTGCAGCCCGAGTAATTACCAGTGGCTGAGTTTAATTCAAGCATTCCATCCATCACTTTTTGTATACTTTGTTATGTTATGTTATGTTATATAGAGTTTTGTTAAGCGCTCAGCTACTCGGACCGAGTGTCCCGGCGCTATCAGACCCAGCACAACACAACCATCATGGCAGAGGGGGATTAATTACAGAACAACCACGTCTTAAGCTCCTTCCTAAAAGACAGTAGGGTCACGCATTTTCTTAGTGACAGTGGCAGTGCATTCCAGGCTCGGGGTGCAAGGTAACCAAAGGAGCGACCCCCGATGCGAGCACGCCTAACTGCCGGGATAGTAGTCAATGAAAGGTACGCAGAGCGAAGCGCTCTAGATGGAACATGAAAACCCAGCCGCTTCCTTAAGTACCCTGCGCCAGTGCCATGGAGTGACATGGAGTGCCTTAAAAGCCATGGTCAGCACCTTGAACACGATACGTTTCCTTATTGGCAGCCAATGAAGGGATTTCAGCAGGACAGCCACATGGGTCCTCCGACCAAGGCCGAAGAAAGCTCGAGCGGCCGAATTCTGCACCACCTGCAGCCGTGAAAGAAGATAATCGGGGAGGCCGAGGTAGAGCACATTGGCATAGTCGAGCCTGGAACCCACCAAGGCTTGCACTATACTTTTCCTGTGGGCAATGGACAGGAGAGGGAGGAATTTCCTGAGCATTCTCAGTAACCTAAAGCAATGACCCACCAGACCCAAAATCTGTGGTTTAAGGGACAGGGCGGTGTCCATCTTGACTCCCAGATTCTTTGCCCTCCCCGTCTCCACAGAGGGAGGGTGGATATCGGCCGGCCACCAGGACTTCCAGCATGGGTGCGGAGAACACCCGAAGAAGAGGACCTCAGATTTGTCTGGGTTGCATTTTAGCTGGTTTGTATGAAACCAGCCGAACACGGCGCCCAGTCAGTTCTTAATAAGCTCTCCGTCAAAATCCCTGTTCCTGCTACAGGTGAAGAGTAGCTGGGTGTCATCAGCGTATGAGACAATCTGGGCACCGCAGGCATCGGCCAGCACCGCCAAAGGGGACATATAGATATTGAAAAGGGTGGGACTTAGAATCGACCCCTGGGGGACTCCCACCTCCAATGGCGGTACTGCGGCCGAGTACGGCGGGGCCCAGACTGTCTGTTGCCGATTCGAGAGAAAGGACTCGAGCCACCTAAGCACCGTTCCCCTTAGCCCAAACTCCACAAGTGTAGCCAGGAGACGGTCGTGAGGAACGGTGTCGAAGGCCGCCGATAGATCTAATAACACCAGCAAAGGCTTTCCTCCCCTGTCCAGGACCTCCTTGATCGCTTCCGACACCTCGAGCAATGCCGTCTCCGAGCTCATGTTAGCCCTGAAACCTGATTGAGTAGGGTGAAGGAAGCCGTGAGATTCTACAAAATCCGCCAGGACAGCCTGCACATGCTTCTCAGTCACCTTGGACAGGACCGGGAGCAGCGAGATGGGACGGTAGTTGGCATGGGTGCCAGGATCTAGTGCCAGCTTCTTTAGAAGGGGAAGGACCAAAGCTTCCTTCCCAGCAGGGGGCACGACTCCTGTCACAAGGGAGCAGTTTAAAATTGGATTAACCATGGGGTTAATGACATGTGCCAATTTGGCAAGGTATTTGGCCGGACATGGGTCCAAAGGTGACCCAGATCGCATCTTAGATAGAATCTCCAGCGATTCCTGTGGAGCAATAGGGGGGAAATTAGCAAGAAAGGGCTGCCCCAGCTCCGGTTGGGGGGAAGGCCGAGCCATGGTAGAGGTTGCTGCCCCTGCAGCAGGAGTGAAGGTTGCCTGGATACTGATGATCTTATTCGCAAAAAAGCTTGCCAATTGAGTAACCCAGGCCTTCGAGAAGGAGCGTTTAGGAGTGATAGAGGCTGGAGAGGTGAATTCCTTTACAATCAGGAAAATTTCTTTGCTGGAATTAGAGGTCTCCTCAATCCTCCTGGCAAAGTATGATTTCTTTTCTACAAAAATTGCCTTGTGGTAAGCCTTCACGCACTGCCTGTAAGCCTCCTAAAGGGGCTCATCATAATTTGAGCGCCAGGCTCGTTCAGCCTTCTTACAGAGCCTACGGCTGGCGTTTAGCATGGGCGTGAACCAAGGCGCCAAGGCACGCTGAGAATTCCTAACCTTCCGCTGAGGAGGGGCCAGCTCCTTGAGACAGTGAGCTAACCATGTTTGAAAGAGGACCAAGTCCTGGTCCAAATAGCCTGTTGGCTGGCATGGATGGGACAGTAAATACTGCGCGACCATGTCGGGAGAAATATTATGAAAGGCATACGAAGGTGAGGGGGTAGGACAGGTCCCTCTGGATGAGAGGCTTGCTTTGTAAGGAATATCAAAATTGACCAAAAAATGGTCAGACCAGAGCACAGGTTGAGGGGAAGCAACTGTGATGGGAATTGTAGAAAAGATCGTAGAAAAGATCTGGTCGAGGATGTGCCCCTTGTTATGGGTAGGGGAAGCCAACATGGTAGCAGGCCAATCGGCTTAGTTGAGTCTAGCAGCTTGATGGTGTCAGCTGCATCTGGCCTATCCATATGTATGTTGAAATCACCTAGAAGTATGCAGTGCTTAAACTGCACACCTAAGGCTTAAATCACAGAATATAGCCCCTCGTGAAAGGTCCCAATAGGTCCAGGTGGCCTGTACACTAACAAGCCCGCGCAGGATTGAGCTGGTGAAATAGTGAGGCAGAAACCCAGAGCTTCGGCCCCGGGGATGTCATCCGTAGGGACAATAGAGCACTCAAAGCGACGGTCGATCACCAAGGCCACACCCCCACCTTTGCCAGTGCCCCTTTTTGAAACAAGCATAATTCAGTGGAAGAAGAGACACTTACCAGTTTTCCTTTTCTCCTAATGGGTTGCTGTTTCCTTTTTGGGGTTTTAGAAATAAACTGGATGTGACTTAAAAAATTCAGGGGACATAACACGATTGAAGACACCTTCAGCTTTTCAGATCCAATAGTTAAAGATTAATAGTTTCTTTCCAAGAGCACATCCAAGTTGTTCCTTCGCTCTTGTTCCTGTGATTAGTGAAGTGAATTTGTAGGAGTGGAAGGAACAGGGCAGCTGACCATGACATAGCTAATGTCCAAAATGTACATAATTTAGGGAACTGAAAATGAACTGTTCCAATTCTTCACATTGATTCTATGGTGTAAAGATTGACAGAAGAGACTTTCCATCACAGGATGCATTTGTAATCTGTTTGAAAAGAAAATGGTGGCTGTGTTGAAAAATATCAGACATAGAAATTAACTTGGCTTTTCAGGCTGGTACACATGTCGCCTGCACACTACCACCCTGAATAAAGGCTTACAACTCTTTGGGCCAATTCAAAAAGGCATTTTGGGCCAGATACATCAAAAAAATGGTGTGCGATTCCCTAATTGTGAATCTTTGCGATTCGCAATTAGGGAATCGCAAAACGGCATTCATGAAAGTGTGCAGTACATTTTCTGTGATTCCTACCATGCAAATGACTTACCTCATAAATATTAATCAGGTAGGTCACAATTTGCAACCCCCTAGGTATTGTAAAAATCACAGGTATGGTGGCCTGCTGAGCTCAGCAGACCACAATGTCTGTGATTGCTATTAAATAAGGCAATAATTTAGTTTTTTTTGTAAAGCAGCCTGTCCTTAAAGGAAAACGAGATGCTTTACAAACAGAAAAATGAAAAGTTTTATTTAAATGATTTAAACACATGCTCTTAAAAATGGTTTTACAAACATTTACAAAGGGCAAAGGGTGCCTTAGAGACCTCTTCCCATTTGGCAATGTTTTTATGAGAATGTTTAGCGACCGCATTCACGGTCACAAAATATTCATGCATACTGTTAGGATTCGCTATTTGGAAGGGAGGCCCTAAACATGCCCCTTCCAAATAGCGAATCGCAAACCCATCTTGCGATTCGGTCACATGTGCGTTCACAAAGCCTCCACAGCTTATTTTGTAAATGGAATGCACCAATTTGCAATGCCAATCTGAATTGCAACTCACAAATTGCAAGTGAGTTACAAAGGTAAGAGATGACAGAGGGGCATTTATCCTCCTTGCAACTTGCAATGGAAGATACAACTGTTTTTTGAAAGCTGCAGACAGTGGTTATCCAATACCAAAGGATAAAATTATCCATCTACAAAGTGTGTTTTCTCAAGTTCTGACAGTTTGTGTCCTGGGTGTGTCTGTCCTAGACATCAGGAGAAGTAGATATTGTTCCTAAAACCACGTGCTATTTTGAGGCAATTCGACATCAGTCCCTTTCTGAGCTAAGGTTTGCATATTTCAATTTTGAGTGCTGAGATGCAGGTCTGCAGTCCCGGGAAAGCCTTTATGCAAAAAGGCACAATGCCAATTTCCTAAACTTTAATATTAATGAGGTGGAGGATTTTGCCCCACTGAACACAGTCACTTGGCACAGCAAAAAAACGAATTATCCTGCACTACACAAAGGCTGAGCGTTGAGCTATAACCAGTCCCCTAAAAAAATGTGGCCCACAATCTTTGCAAATGGGCTCTCTTAGCAAGATTTCATTCTGAGTCCAGAGATTGTTCTGTGAGCAATGCGAGGAAGCCATAAAAAGTAAGGGAGCGAGATGTGTCTTTATGAGCAATACATTTGTCTGACAGCCACTGATGTACCATCTATCCGGCCCTCGGATATGGTACTGTAAGTTGGAGCAGGACTAACTCACTGAGTGCCCATAGCCCTCTTTTCTGTATTGACATGTAGTGTGTGCTGTCTATCTTAGTGCTGAAAGATGCACCAGTAGGCCATTTCCTGACAATGTTTCCTTCTTTCCTGCATCCTGCCAATCCCTTTTCCAATAATAGCATTTTAGTTTGGTTATGTTAACGCTAGTTAGTTTATGTTGCATTTTCTGGGCCTTCTTTAAGATAATTGAATCAGTTAAATTCATTTCAAACAAATACACTGAGAGTAGGCCTTTGGTCAGCCCTTTTACCAATTGATGGCTTTGGGTCAGCCAAAAAGAGCGTTCTTGTTTTCTAGGTGTACTTTTGTGCACCCTTTAGAGTGTTACGATCGTTATACATTATTTTACAGGTACAGCAGAAGCTAATAGGGAATATTTGGTGCATGCAGTAGATCTCTTCTTAAGAAGCCTCCTCCCGCTAAAAGCAAAACCTTTCGAGTATCTATGAAATAGCACTATAACGTTGGTCAGGTGTTTTTTTCTAATTAAATAATGGCTCTGTGTTTAAAATACAAGTGATGGTAGTGAAAAATAACACTAGAGTTACTTTAGTACATGTGTATTTATGTATCAGGAACCATTCTTTTACAAGGACATTGAAGCACTTTGGCAAGGAAAATGTCTGAAAATCTCTGTTTTTATTTTTTAGTAGGGTATTGCATTTATTCTGGTCTTCTTTTAACAGTGGAAGGGCGAGATTTTGATCGATACCTTAGCACTATTGATCCAAACCTCGATCTGGTCGACTGAACCTTTGTTGCCTGTCTTTAAGGTACAAGGTACACCTATTTCCAAGTTAGTTCACCCAATAAAGGACTCTACTCCCAAAGATCACAGACAACTTCTAGCTTTCAAAAGTTTATTGTAAAGAAATGATTAGCTGCAAATACAGGCATCTCAGAATGAGATTCACGAGATACACAGGTCCAATTACATACATGTGCTCTCAGAAAGCCCTCAGACGAGCAACGGAAATCACTAACACAAGTTCTAAGAATAATAAAGCTATTAGCATCGACGCATATCGCTCCTTCATTTAAGTTGGAGGAAAACGCACAGGTTAGGCTGTCCCTACCCTGCTCTAGATGGTATCCCTACTTAACCAAGTCCCAACCTAACGAAGGTGTCAGCAGTGAATGACCCCCAAGGGAAGTCACTCACTCTAAGTCTCTTGGTGAAAACCTATAGTTCTCCAGTCATGACCCCTCTCTGCCTACCCATCCGCTCTCTAAAGGGTCCTCAGGTATCTGCTCTAACTCCACCCAGGGGTGCTGTCCCTAATACAAAACAGTCAACAACATTTGAGACGCCCCTCTCGAGACGCCCCTCACGTGGTGTAGCTTCTGGTTTTTTCCATGATGCTTTGTATTGGGCCTCATACGTTAGAGTTGACCTTGCTTCTCAGACTCTTCTCCGGCCCGCTGATACCCCTTAAACATTCCAGAACCCTCCTCCATGTCTGGGCCGTCTACTGAACAGACCTCTATTCATTCATTTATAATTGGATCCCCCCTTTCCTGTTGCAGACAGATATCTGCCGCCAAGAACCCAACTCTCATAGACTTCCAAAAAGGCTTGCAACATTTCTCAGCCCAGACATGTACGTGTAAATCAATGTTAAAACGTTTCAGGCCTACAATATTTCTCATAATGATTATAGCATTTCAACTTCTTCATTAATTAAAGCATGTTAATACTCTTATTCTATTATTCAGTAAACATTTTATAAATCCTGGCCCATTAATGCAATGACCAAAACATTAATACAATCTGTGTCGTGAAAAGAAACATCTTCCCTTTCCCTCCAGCTCTGGCCCTAAGGCCTACCACATTCTGCGTTTAACCACCTACCATCTTACATTTTGACAGCTACACGACATAGATTCAAAAATAATCACATCTAATAAAATCATATAATGTCACACATTTCTGTATTAGTTCCACTTCTACTTAAATCTCTATCTTAGCTATACATTTAGAATATAATTGCAGATACTATTAGCACTCATGGCATTTCTCCTCATGATTTGTGCTTACTACAGGTAAGTGTGATGCACTCATACATTTAGGTCAGTTTGCGCTCTCTCAGTTCCCCCCTTTGATGACCTCTCGGGGTCATCACTAACATTTAAACTGCAGTTATTGCTGGCATTCTCTGCGCTTCCAGAGCCCTCAGACTCCTGTACTGATTATCTTGTATGGCAGCCAATCTCCGCAGCTGCTCTCTTTGGGCTCTTTCTGACCTTCTTGCTCTGTACCATTTGAATACCCTCACCAGTCCCCACAATATGATCCCACAGATCAATATTATGATGACAGGTTTTAGAATATACCACACAAAGCTTTTGCCTAAGGTGGAAAACCACCCACCAACTGCACTCATTCCGTGGCCCACCTTTTCCCAGACATTTTCTCTACTCAAGTCTTCGATCTCCTTGTGAATATCAGTTATGTTCCTAATAACCTTCTCAAGGGGTTTTGAATTATCTGGAATGTAAGTGCAACATTCCTGGACCTTCAAAGCCTTACAGACTCCGCCCTCTTTTGCTAGTAGGACATCTAATGCAAGACGGTTCTGAAGAACCATAGCCCTTATCGATTGCATCTCTCCTTCTACCAGCATTAAGGACTGAGCAGTGCTGGCAGACAACCTGTCGACAACTGTTGCCAGTCGTCTAATTTTAACATCATTAAGGATTACTCCCAAAAGAGGGAACATAGCTCCAAAGACATCTCCAACCATTTCTGCATCGCCTATATCTCTCCTTCCCCTCGAAGATGTCTTGCCCTCAATGATCACTAAGTCTTGTGCATGATATATTTTGGGGAAGACAATTGCTAAATAACATGATCCATACCAGTTGTCAGGTAGTCTCACGTAGGCATTTCTTCCACATACAAAATACACATTTGGAATCACTTGCATTCCCTTCAGGAAATCTTTAGTATAGTACTCTAGGTTGAAAGCATGTTCACAGTCAACTTCTCCAACGTATACATTTTCATAATACGTTTTGGCTCGGTGAAGACATAGCTTTCCTCTCTGCGTTTTATCTAAAGCTATTGGACCACTACTACCCTTTCTCTTGTGTGCCTTCTCTTCCTCGGTCCAATCTGTTTTCCATTGTCCTGATTTTTTCAAAATCTTTTGTCTCCTATAACGATCATCCACTTGCCCTATGAACTTCTTCTCGACTTCTGACACCTTGCATGTCAGGTTATTTCTACGGGCATGTGAAGTATCTAAGGTAATCCAAGGAATGAAGAACTTGGCCAATCTGTCTTCACTCTTCCAGTAATCCCATTTATTCATCTGCTTATAATTTGGGACTTCTGGCAACACTGAATCATAATTGGAGAAATAGTATTCAAAACTATCTCTCTCATAAAATATACTAAGCAATAAGCTACATGTAATGCCATATGTCAGCGGGAGGTGATGATATCGAATTCCTTCATCTACAGACGCAGGCAACTGCATGCAGACATAACAATTCTTAACCTCCATGGCATCCACGTATTCATATAAGAGTTTAGCATAAGCATTTGACCTAAAGTCTCCTTGGGACTCGTCTACGTGTAACCTGCGGGCTTCTGCAGCTAATAACGCTTTCTCTTGATTGTTTTCCCCTTTTTCACCTGCAACAGTGGGTGTAAGCGTTTCTACAGATTTCACATCAGTTACCTTTGCCTCTTCCTCATGTCCCTTTACATAAGAAATTGTTACCACTAAAGCTATTAATATTATCACTCCTACTATTAGTGTACCTATTATACATTTTGCTCTGCGGTTCGGGGTGCCGGCCTCCATTTCGTCAGACAATATGGCTCCCTCTCTTATCTTTGCAAAAAGTTCTTTTCCTCTCGTTCCTTTACAGTCTCTTTTTAATCCTTTTGTCTTTAGAATCCACACAACTGGAGGCTGACAACCTTCTCCGCAAAAGTCCTTTAACAGTTCAAAAAGACAACCCTAGCCCTTCTCCATCAACTCAAGGGAAGTTCCCTAATATTCTCTGCTTCCTGGGCGCTAGGTAATCTTCTTTTTCTGCTTGCTTTATTTACAAAGTCCTTAACAGTCTACTATCAGATTTGTTGTTGCAGCTTCAATAGCATAGTTCAATATTTCCAAACGAAGATTGTGCTCTTCATGTGCTGTTATCGTTGTACCAAAGTCGGGGAATTGCAATTCTGAAAGAAACATGTGTTTTAACTTGCTGAGGCGGGGAGGTCTGGGGAGCATGAATGTTAGTGACCCTTCTTGTTCGACACCGGGTACCAACAGTCGTATTTCCACGGTGATAATGGGCTCAGAACTGGACACCACCACCGCTCGGATCCTCCCTGTCTCCGGTTTCACAGACATTTGTCGCCAGATATGTCCACTCAGGTGTGGAGTATCTTCTGTTAGGTACACGCACTCTTCTTGACCTTCTTCGGTCTGGTGCTTCAGCGCCCTGAGCACCTTCTTCCGGATCTGAGTCTTCTGATATTGGAGGAAGGGTTACTTCTGGAGTTGACCTCAGGCTAGAGCTCCTTCTTTGCGGCCAATTTGCTTCTCCACGTGCCCTTCTACTCCTTCTCCTTCTTGTCTGTTCTCTCTCTCTTTCAGACCGGTCAGTGTCTGACTCGTACTCCCAGCTACTTCCTCCTTCTGTAGCGTCGTCTGTTTCACTGTTGTACTGACCGTCCTCAGCTTGGTCAGACTCGTTCCCTGCTTCCGCTGGCACCTCTACAGCTTGGCTAGCCCCCTCTATGGCTTCTCGGTCCTCTGCTGGACGTCTATCCGAGAGAGGAGCTGTTTCTTCCAGAGGTGCTGGAACCCTTCGCGTATGTGACGCGTGGATCCAATTGGGCAGGCCTCCCACCTTCACAGCTGTGTTCGTGATCAGGATGATCTGGAAGGGCCCACGCCAACGAATATCCAGACAGCTTCTTCTCACGTGTTTCTTCACCAGGACCCAGTCCCCAGGATACAGGTCATGGCACGGGCCCTGGCACGCTGGAACCTCGGCAGCCTGCACCTGAAGGGACACAGAACGAATGGCGTCAGACAGCCCCTTACAATAGTCCAGGATCATATCATCTGTGATATTTAACAGTGCAGCAGTTGGGACAGATGGCAGCCTCATTGCTCTCCCCATTAACACCTCATGTGGTGACAACCCTGTTCTTCTGTCTGGGGTACTACGAAGGCTCATGAGGACCAATGGCAGGGCGTCAGGCCAACTCAGGGTCGTTGAGGAGCACACTTTCGCTATCCTGGCCTTGATTGTGCCATTGATCTGTTCCACAATCCCTGAGGCTTCTGGTCGATAACTGCAATGCAACTTCTGGTCGATATTAAGTGCTACACAAATCATCTTCACAAGCTCGCTGTTAAAATGCGTTCCCCTATCTGATTCTAAAAAGGCCGGCACCCCGAAGCGCGGAATGAGTTCTCTGAGCAGTAACTTGGCCACGGTGAGGGTGTCGCACCTACGTGTAGGGTATGCCTCAACCCATCTGGAGAACACACAAACAACCACCAGGACATAGCGGAGGCGGTTGCATCTTGGCATTTCAATGAAATCTATCTGCATTCTGTTGAATGGACCTCCAGACCTTCCTATGTGACTCAGTGTAACTGGTGTTCTTTTTCCTACGTTCAGCTGCTGGCAGGTCACACAACGCTGGCACACTGCTTCTGCTGCTATTCTAAACTTAGGATTGTACCAAGTCTGTCTAAACACTCTCAGCATAGCATCTCTCCCTAAGTGTACGGGACCATGTATGAGTCTAGCCATTGGACTCACCATCTCATTGGGCAACACTGCTCTGCCATCTGCTGAGACCCAAAAATGGGACTCACCCATTACACATCCTGCCTTTTCCCATGTTTCCTTTTCAGAATCAGGAGCATTTTCTTGCATGTTTGACAGTTCATCCCAAGTATCAACAGTTTCCAATATCATGGCTAATTCAGTTCTTACATTTATTCCGCCCACTTCCACCTCTGTGAAAGAGTACCCTTGCTCTGCGCAATACCGCGCAACTTCATCTGCATATCTATTGCCTTTTGAAACAAAGTCCTCATTTTTGGTATGTGCGGTGCACTTTACAACTGCGATACCTGCTGGGCATTGCAACGCCTCTAACAACAGGCGCACAAACTCTCCATTGCGAATGGGAGAGCCTGAAGAGGTCATGAACCCTCTTTGAGACCATAACTGCCCGTAATCATGAACTACCCCATAACCATATTGGCTGTCGGTGTATATGGTGACTCGAATTCCATTGCTTGCCAAGCAAGCACGTGTCAGGGCAATAATCTCGGCTACCTGAGCGGAGTGTACTCCTTCCAGGCACCCAGCTTCCACAACTCCAGCAATTGTACAAACAGCGTAAGCCGCTCTCAACTGCCCAACTTCGTCTCTTACACATGAGCCATCGACAAAGAAAATTTCGTTTGGGTCGGTCAGTGGCTCATCTACGATGTCAGGTCTGGGTTTGGTGCATAGTTCAGTCACATCGAGACAGTCATGGTCTGTACATTCATCATCATCATCGATATCATTTGGAAGTGGCATCAAGGTGGCAGGGTTCAAAACAGAGCATCTTTTGAGGGTCACATTCTCTGCAGCAAGAATAACTTGCTCATATCGCGTGAGCCTGCTATTGGTCAGATGCTGTGTTTTGGTCCTGGTCATCAACAGTTCAACAGAATGTGGCACGCACACCTCTAACGGGTGCCCCATGACGATATTTTCACATCTTTCAATGCTGACACCCGTTGCAGCAACGGATTTGAGACATCCGGGCAACGCTGCGGCTACTGGGTCTAAAGTAGCCGAGAAATAAGCAACTGGTCTACGGGCATTCCCATGGATTTGGACCAACACAGACAACGCACAACCTTCCCTCTCACAACAGTAAAGAAAAAATTGTTTATTGTAATCAGGCATTCCCAATGCCGGAGCACGACACAGGTCCTCTCGCAGCTGTAAGAATGCCATCAAACAGTCTTTGTCCCATGGTACCGGATCGCTCACCTCCTTGTGCGTCAGTTTTTGCAAGGGTTTTGCTTTCAGTGAAAAGTTCGCGATCCACTGTCGGCAATAACCCACCATCCCTAGAAACATCCTGACCTCTCTCTGTGTCTTAGGCGCATTCATTTTCATGATCGCCTCTATCCTGTCTGGTGACACCTTTCGTTTGCCTTTCTCTATTCTGTGTCCCAAGTACTGCACCTCTGTCAGGCAGTACTGCAATTTTCCCGGGGACACCTTGTGCCCATTGGCAGCTAGGTGATTTAACAAAGCAATGGAGTCCTCCCTGCAAGCTTCTTCTGTTTCTGACGCCACAAGAAGGTCGTCTATGTACTGGACCAGAACTGACTTCTGGGGCAGCACTAGACTTTCAAGATTTTTCTTCA
This sequence comes from Lissotriton helveticus, assembly GCF_964261635.1. NCBI lineage: Eukaryota > Metazoa > Chordata > Amphibia > Caudata > Salamandridae > Lissotriton > Lissotriton helveticus. The sequence continues at coordinate 302,065,000 of NC_136067.1, read as the reverse complement.
AAAGCTGGTTAAAGATCGATGGACTCTCTGTATACCCCTGAGGGATACGACACCATGTTAGGACGCGATTTTCCAGCTTAAATGCGAAAAGAAAATGGCTTTCTTCGTCCAGAGGGATCGAAAAGAAAGCCTGACAAAGATCGATCACTGTGAACCACTCTGCTTGAAATGGAATCTGAAACAGTATCACTGATGGATTCGGTACCACTGGACAACACGAAACGACTATGTTATTAATCTTTCGAAGGTCCTGCACTATCCGAAACTTCCCATTTGGTTTCTGCAGACCCATAATCGGGGAGTTGCATGGACTACCCACGATTTCTTTCAGTATTCCCTGTTTAATCATGGACTCGATCACGGGTTTTATGCCTGCAATCGTTTCTGGAGTCAATTTATATTGGGGTGTTCTTGGGAACTCAGCATGCCGTTTCACTACAATTTTCACTGGGTCCACCCCCTTGACCAAACCTATCTCTTCCCCAGTGAAATCCCATACTTCTGATGCCACTGTCTCTCTCAAGTCCCAGGGGAGCTCATCTACTGTCAAAGTAGGATACAGCTCCACGCATATTCTTGAGTTTGCAACTTTGAAATCTGCATCATCATCATTGGTCAATACCTCCACTCCCTGTGGTGTACAGTATATAGTACAATTCAATTTACACAACAGGTCTCTTCCTAGCAGACACACAGGGCTTGAATCGCAAACCACAAATTGGTGCTCATCGCTGTACTTCCCTATTTTCACCTGTACCGGTTCTGTCAATTGGCTGGTTATTCTCCTATTTGCGACCCCTACTACTTGTATGGTCTCTCCAGACATGGGCAGGTCTGGAACTGCAGCTGATCTGATCGTGGACCTAGTGGCTCCTGTGTCCACCAGAAATGTCGTAGGGCACCCTGCTACTTCTGCTTCCACATAGGGTCCCCTCTGGTCCACCTCTAAGGCTGCCCCAAGGGTGCAGTCTTCTCTTTCCACTCTCTGTCCGGTTAATGGGTCCACATAATAGCACTCTTCACCTTCCACAAACAGGGGCATTTGTCTATAGGTCTTACCCACAGTCCCTACTCGAGGAGGTTGCGGGAACTGAGCTCGGGGAGGAGCCCCCCCCCCTTTGAGCACCTTTCCTTGGTATGGCGTCACCCCTCTTGTAGGTGTGCTCTGGACCTCTTCCTCCTCTATCTCTTGCTCTCCTATCTCTACATTGTAGGGGCACTCGCGTTTCCAATGCCCCACCTCGTTACACTGGTGGCACCTAGTCGTTTTCTTCAAGGTAGCTATGTCTATTCTAGGTCTAAAGGTAGAACTCTCCTCATTGCCCTTGTTCTGACTGTACTGCTTCTTTCCTCCTGTACCTGTTCCTTGCTGCTGTTGCTGCGGTCCCCCCTTTCCTGCTGCCTGCATCTGTACCACCATCAACTTTTCTTTTAGTTTCTTAGCCTTGGAGTCTATCTCATCACAGCAGTACCTGGCATATCTCAGTATTTCGTCTAGGGGTTTACTTTGCCAACAAATCGAGTGTTGCTGAATCATTAAACTAATATCCGGTCTCAGTCCCAGGACGAACTTGGACACAAATTGCCCTATGTCCTTTGGATCCATTACATCCAAGCCGCTATACTGTTTAAACGCCTTCAGCAATCTCTCGTAATATTCGTGGACTGTCTCTTTGGGTTCCTGTCTGGTTCGGTCTATTCTGACCCAATCTATGTCCTGCATTGGCACTTTCTCTTTCAGCCAAGTCATCACTCTCTCGAATTTTGCCATCACAATCTCGGACGGCCCATTAGTCTTAGCATCTCTCTCTGGCTCCGTTGTGGGCCACTCAGCGCTAACCTTGCATGCTGTCCACAGATCTCCTGGTACTACAATGTCAAACAGCGTGTTCAGATCTATCCATAGGACCTTTGAGATTTTTACAAACCTCTCGACTTGCTTGTACCACTCCACAGGGTTTTCCCGCAATTTGGGGAAGGAGGTGGTAAAAGCAGCTAAATCTCCCCTACTCCAAGGGACATGCACATAGTTCCCATTTGCGACTTCCCGCAAAGGGTATGCTTCTATTCCCTGCAGTCCTGGTGTCATACCAAGCGTGCTTCTCCTGCCGGTCCCTTTCTTGGACCACCTCTCTTCCCACTTATCTAGTGCCCTCCATGTCCTTATTCCAGCGATCAGTTCCCTTATGTGCGTTTTCAGCCCAATCGTTCTCCTCTCATCTAGGTCTCGATCTGTGTAATGTAGCCTGTGGTTACCCTGTAATGCTTTGGTTCTTGACAGATCCACCATATATTTGCCTGCTAGTTCGACTAACTTCTCATGGACTGCTCTCGCCTTTCGAGTGATGTCCTTTGCCATATACAGTATTTCATCCTGCTCATACATTTCCATTCTTTCTAAAGGCAGGGTACCATCTACCATGTCATCCAGGTCTGACCTTAAGCTGGTGACATCAAGTCTCTTGGCTTTTATCTCAGCTCGCAATATGTCTTTCGAAGGGGGCTCACTGGTCTCCCTACCATCCCAACTTCGAGCTCTGCGTTTGGGCTCGGGAGAGTTAATGGGTGGCCTCCCTTGCTCCCATCTCTCCAGGTCCCATGCTCGGCCATCCTGTCTTGGAAGGTGATGGAACACGGGCCTGTTACCCCTACTCTTGCTCTGCCCACTCTCTTCTTCTTCTCTCCTCTCACCGTACACCTCTCTGTTATTTTCCCTCTGGTCGCTACTCTCCCTTTGCCTCGTATCGCTCAGTATCCGATACGATCCTTCCTGGTTCCCCATATTCCCTGGGCTGCGCTCATTTCCGTCATCACAGGGTCTATGGTGCGACCTCTCACAACTCCCATTCAGTTCTCTGGTGCCAGGCACACAGTGTGGACACTTAAAGCTGTTTCTGTACTCTTGTGCTCTCCTCTCCCCTTCACTGAGTATTGGGCGCGCCACCCCTCCTCTCTCGGGGCCCCCGTTTTCCAGGTCTGTTCTATCTCCACTCCGGGCCCAATGGGTGACTCCCCTACTATCTCTCTCTCTACAGTCCCACTCCGGGCTACTCTCCCCAGCCCCGCAGTGAGTCCGAGCTCGGCTGTCCTGACTTTCCCTTTCAGCTTCCGCAGCTATGATGTTCTTTTGAGCGTTCACTGCCTCATCCCACTGCTTCATGTACTCATTTAGCTCTTGAAAGGATTTTCGTCCAGATCCCCTCAGATCCGCTGGCCATCTAGGGCCCCCAGGATCTCCTCCTGGGTCCCCTGCTGTGTGCATCGGGGTGCTCCACTCTCTTGGTATCGGCATCTGACTTGGGGAATTAATCGTATCGCTCCTCCTTGCCATCTCTGCTCTTTCTCTGTCCTTCCGTACCCGTTCTTCCCCTTTTGCTCTCTCTTGGTCATATATCGATATTATAGGACCTATGGTAACAGGTACCTGTAGTGCATCTGGTAATGTGTAGGATGTGGCTCTCTCCGTTTCCGGCGCTCTTTGCACCACAAACCTACCGACTACCTGCTGCACCTGACTAGGCTGGGACAGCTCTTTCTTTGGCTCAGGATCCCACTCTGAACTGGGAAGCGGTCTATGCTCTCCTGCATTGCCCCCCTTTTCTCCTTCGGTATGCTCGACCTCTCCCCCTGCTCTATTATACGGGGGTGGCCTGTCTGTCAATAATCTGTTTATCAGGCTGTCCTCTGTTTCGCTCTCATCATCTTCTTCTAGGGGGCTTTTATTTACGGGCACCTCTAACACTGGGTACAGTTTATTTACTTCCAGGTTATGCACTCTCCATCTTTTAGCATCCGCATCCCACCTGGCATCCTGCACTGCCCTTACCGAGCGTTTCACCCTTTCTTGTCGTCTGTTCATATTCTTTTCATGCGCTGCCCTAATCCATGCTTCAAGGGCTTCAAACTGGGTCGGTCTAGGCAAGGGTCTTATTGAGGTCATGACTGATTTTAATCGATGTAACACCTCTAATCTGAACGTCCCGTACTTCGGGAACGTCAGTTCCTCATTTCCTTCCGTAATCTTACTCCACTCTGATATCCAGAGGATCGTATGCAACCCAACATTCACTGCCATGTAACGAGCTGGCGTACCCTCCGGCGGGGCTTCTTCCCCTTCATACGATCCCCGCTTCTCTTTTCTAAACACCGCTTTCAACCATTTAAAACACTTCATGATTATGCGCACAATATCCAGCCTCGCTACTCTGTTTACTTCCTGATGACAATCCACCAATCCTGTCGCGGCTTTGCTAGCTTGGCCTATCGCAGCGCGGTCTTTCTCCGGTCGGCCAATCACGTCGCGACCCTTTCTGACGTCACTTTTCTCCGCTTCGCAGCAGCACCCCTCCTTTCTCAACTCGTCTCCCGGTTATGCATGCGTCCCATTCATACACCGAAAAATGACTACTTCCGACCAAGCGGTCACTTCTCTCGACTGTACGTCCACAGTCTATCTGTAATTGTCAACACAACTGACGAAATGTCTATCGTCTCTCTGATAGGTTGCTTACACACACAGTAACTTCCGACCAGCGTCCGTTACTCACGCACTCACTCTTACGGTCCCCCTATCTCGGTCTTTCGGGTGATCAATGGTACCTCATGACCCCCCTTCACACTAGTTGACAATTACTCTGGGTGTCCGATACACCCGAACCACTTAAGCTCTCCTTGAACTTAAGATTTCCACTGGTTGCGCGCGCTCACAACCTGTTCCACAGTCACTCTACAGACATTCAACTCCGCCAGACATTACAACATAGATACAATACAAAACACCGCAATCTAACACGCATAACCCTTTATACTCACTCTCGACCGATACTGCTGCTTTTTCTGTCTCACGTCATCCGGATCTTCTTCGGCGGGCTGTTCTTCCGATCATCGATTTCTAGGGGCCTTGGGGTAAGCTAACCTGGCCTAGGTTACCGTCCTCAAGAAGGCAACCATCCTCTATAGCTACCAACTGGAAGGGCGAGATTTTGATCGATACCTTAGCACTATTGATCCAAACCTCGATCTGGTCGACTGAACCTTTGTTGCCTGTCTTTAAGGTACAAGGTACACCTATTTCCAAGTTAGTTCACCCAATAAAGGACTCTACTCCCAAAGATCACAGACAACTTCTAGCTTTCAAAAGTTTATTGTAAAGAAATGATTAGCTGCAAATACAGGCATCTCAGAATGAGATTCACGAGATACACAGGTCCAATTACATACATGTGCTCTCAGAAAGCCCTCAGACGAGCAACGGAAATCACTAACACAAGTTCTAAGAATAATAAAGCTATTAGCATCGACGCATATCGCTCCTTCATTTAAGTTGGAGGAAAACGCACAGGTTAGGCTGTCCCTACCCTGCTCTAGATGGTATCCCTACTTAACCAAGTCCCAACCTAACGAAGGTGTCAGCAGTGAATGACCCCCAAGGGAAGTCACTCACTCTAAGTCTCTTGGTGAAAACCTATAGTTCTCCAGTCATGACCCCTCTCTGCCTACCCATCCGCTCTCTAAAGGGTCCTCAGGTATCTGCTCTAACTCCACCCAGGGGTGCTGTCCCTAATACAAAACAGTCAACAACATTTGAGACGCCCCTCTCGAGACGCCCCTCACGTGGTGTAGCTTCTGGTTTTTTCCATGATGCTTTGTATTGGGCCTCATACGTTAGAGTTGACCTTGCTTCTCAGACTCTTCTCCGGCCCGCTGATACCCCTTAAACATTCCAGAACCCTCCTCCATGTCTGGGCCGTCTACTGAACAGACCTCTATTCATTCATTTATAATTGGATCCCCCCTTTCCTGTTGCAGACAGATATCTGCCGCCAAGAACCCAACTCTCATAGACTTCCAAAAAGGCTTGCAACATTTCTCAGCCCAGACATGTACGTGTAAATCAATGTTAAAACGTTTCAGGCCTACAATATTTCTCATAATGATTATAGCATTTCAACTTCTTCATTAATTAAAGCATGTTAATACTCTTATTCTATTATTCAGTAAACATTTTATAAATCCTGGCCCATTAATGCAATGACCAAAACATTAATACAATCTGTGTCGTGAAAAGAAACATCTTCCCTTTCCCTCCAGCTCTGGCCCTAAGGCCTACCACATTCTGCGTTTAACCACCTACCATCTTACATTTTGACAGCTACACGACATAGATTCAAAAATAATCACATCTAATAAAATCATATAATGTCACACATTTCTGTATTAGTTCCACTTCTACTTAAATCTCTATCTTAGCTATACATTTAGAATATAATTGCAGATACTATTAGCACTCATGGCATTTCTCCTCATGATTTGTGCTTACTACAGGTAAGTGTGATGCACTCATACATTTAGGTCAGTTTGCGCTCTCTCAACAGTTTCCTAGATTGTTTTAGGCTTCTTTAGGGGAGAGTTATCTTTGTTTTGGGCTTCTTTAGGTAGCACATATGCATATTTTGGGTTTGCATTTCTGAAGATTTGTGCTCTGCTTTGTAGCAGGGACTGGGCGGGTTGTGGGCTTTGCTTGTTTTGGGCTTGGATTCTTTGAGAGTTACGTTTATTTTGATTTTTGTGTCAGCCCTGTATGGGTTTGTTTTTGGCTTGTTTCTATTGTTCAGTTCAGTTTACTATTCGTTTATTAGTTAATAAAAACCATAAACGTGCACAATTCAAGCAATCGTAAAATCGTTCTTTCATCTACAACTAAAAACAACAGTTAAACAATTTAGGATCAATAAACAACGCCTGTACCAAACTGGCTAAATGCAGGGAAATCATACAAAAAGTGCATTGTGCGAGCAGTTGGGAACATAAATCATGCTAGGTGCATGGACATTGTGCAAAAACGCGCCTTGTGCAAACGATCAGAGGCAGGAAACATACATAGGCATGTACAGATAGCCTACTAACCCACCGGGCTTTCTATAAAGTGTAATTGTGCCAAACTACGTTATGCGAGCATCAACGAACATATTGTGCACAGAAACATAAACAATAATTAATTTCCTGTTTACCAGAATGCGGGGGGCTTGAAGTTGGTTCTCAAACCCTGCCAGAGTGACAAGAGGCTCAAAAAGAAGAAGAGGAAGGTCTTATACAATCAAACAAGGGACGAATAGCATACATTATTTGTGAGCAGAAGTTACCATGAGTCTGTAAAGCATTATAACATACTCCAAACATAGTTAATTGAAACTGACCTAAGCTAGATAGGCAGAAATACACGGGATAGGGGACAGTATTGCTTGTACCCTTCCCCTACCTGCCCGCTCATTTGACTAATTCACAACAAAACTGGGATAACGTCAATAATTCTCTTTTCCATTCCTAGCAGGCCATAGTATAATAGGGGCCTTCCAATGCCCTCATTTAGGCCACAGAAAATACCACTATTTAGAGTCCTTTAATCAGATTATTAATCAATTGCTATAAATTCACCAGCCGAATGTTCAGCAAAGGAGTTTGTGGGTTTGGAGCCTCTACGGCCACCAACCTGCAGATTCTTACTCCCAGGGCCAAAAACTCTTTATGCAACAGAGTCCTCCGGCGTACTGGTAAATTAGGACATAAACAAAGTATGTGCATGAACGTTTCATTTGCCTGGTGGCACATGCAGCATTATAAATCATCCAATAGTCCCCTCTTCTGCCACTTAGGTGTAAAGTTCAAAGTTGGAAAGAGACCAAATGACATTTTTTATAACTTCCCTCTTGATTGTTGATGGTCAATGATGGGCCAGCCACCCATGCAATAGTTTTTTTTTACCAGTGTTGTTTTATCCTCCAAGCAGCTTTTGGACCGGATGCATTCATTCAGAATTTTCTTGAAGTTATATTCACGGTGTTCACTTACCATAAATCTGAAAGACCAAGATTCTCTATGGTGTTCTGTAGATACTTGGCAAAATGACATTTCTCCCTTTGTAGATTAATTTCCGCCAAGGCAAGAGGTGCTAATGAATCTTCAGGGAGCTCCTTAATGGATGAAAGCATCTTAAAAAAGCTTCTTGTCTGGCTAGAGACTGTTTTACCAGGGAAAATTCAAGTCTGACTTGGGCAGGAGAAGCAGACTTCGGTAGCTGAAACACCCGTTTACGCGTTCGTAATATGAGCTTTTCCAAGATGTTGGCATCTTTGCCAAGCATTATCTCGCCTCCTGGGATATGGTGGGAATCAGTTTTGATTTTATCACCTTAATCAGTGCCCTTAGATTATGCCCCCCATAGGCTTTTCCTTAAATTAGAGAAAGCAAACTTTAGCGCATACATATTTGCTATAATGGCCTTTTTTGTGCAGCAAAGGAAGTCCTCGTGTCCAGTTTAAACCCTAAGTATGTATAGGTTGCTGTTTCATTGATTGTAGACCCATTGAGGTACCATTTCCCCTATTTGTAGATTTGGAGATTAAGGGTATGACTTTGGTCTTTTTAATATTGATTTCCAGTTGATGGCCGAGTACTCTGCATGCCTTTTGATCAGTCTTAGTAGGCCTACTTGGGTGTTGCTAAACAGGAGCAGGCCATCTGCATATAGGATGTTACACAACTGTTGGCCACAAAGACTTGCTGCATGTGATGCCACTTCAGCAAGCAATGGTGGAAGATCTGAAATAAATAAGTACAACAGAAGTGGTGCTAATAAATATCCCTCCTTCAGTCCTAGGGAAGTGCTAACTTCTCTGGACAGGTGATGCCGCTCCTCTACCTTGATCCTCATCCAGGTTTTTGTAAATAGAAATGAAATTGCCCTCAAAAGCTTTGACACAATTCCCCAACGTTGTCAATTTTTCAAAAGCTTATCGTTGGGGGCGCGGTCAAAGGCTGCCTTAAATTCACGAAACACAGAACAGCGGAATGCCGGTATCACTCCTGCTTTTCATAATGAGGCTCACTGCCATCAGATTAGAAATAGTCCCTTGCTTTTTGGAGAACTCTGTTTGATTCATCGGCAGCCTTCTAGCCTTTGTTGCCCACTTCAAGAGATCTTGCAGGAATAGAGTTGAAAAGTATTTGGGGATGCGCTGCCCCACCTTTGAAAACGTGATGTATAATTGATCCTCTCCAACTTTGGGATTACTTCCAGACAACAGTATTTGGTTAAACATCGAGGTCAGAAATCCTGCCCAGATCATAGTGTTTTCTTCCAGGAGGGCTGGTGGTATTCCAATGGGGCCAGGTGCATGCACAATTGGTGCATGAGTTCTTAATAACTTTTGAAGTGACACAATTGAATATTCCAAGATATGTGAATTATCATTGCCATTATTTTTAAATAAATGCAGTATCGTATGGGCCCGTACTGAGTCTCAGGACAGAAAAGCATCTATGCATCCCTTCTGGGGCCCTTTTCAAGCTCCTTGATTAGCTTCCAAAATTTCATATGATCGTTTCGTTTCAAGGAGTGGAGTGGAGAAGCTTGGCCCATAGCACTTTGAATCTTCTTTCTTATGGACCAAACCGTTCTCTTTAACCTCCTATGGTCAGATCGGAGTCATTATAAAATTGCCGAATCCTGCAGTGAGTGCAACACCTGTCAGAGAATTCTGTTGATCCAAGATCTAATAAGGCGAATCGGATTTCGACATTTAATGATTCTTTTATGTATGATGCTTGTATTGTTGAGGGAGCTATTGGGCGGTTATATTGCCGCTAAACACTTTGAAAGATATTCCTATGCCTTTATTGGGTTATGCTTACTAACTGATACTGCTTTCAATATTCCCACTGCCTCACTTGCCAACTCTTCAATGTTATACAGACTCCATTTGAGACGTTTTAGATTTTCAGTATGAGCACCTAACGGCACTATCAGGGCACAGCCCAGGACGGTTGTGTTGGCATGAACCAGATGTTTTGTGGGTAATGATCACTCTCGGGTCTTTGATCGATGTTAAAATCAATTACCTTGCTATCCAAGCTGGCACTCACCATGGTGTAATCTTATCGGAGGACCGTGTCCTGGATGGTGGGATCGCCCCCGGGAGATGGCCATTTAACATTATCAGTCCTGCTTATTCACAGGCCCTCAGAAGTTTTCTCTCAAGGTTATCTTATTTTCTTTCTACATGGGAGATAACTTAATGCAATCAAGGCATATGGCACTTCATCGCCTTCCCCATTTGTATCTTGGAACAGATTCAGATTAAAGTCACCAGAGATTACCAAATTTGCCATCCGTGGAACTCCTTTCCACTCCAGGAGCAGGTTGAACAGACCTGTTTCTATTGGAGATTCAGGTCATTCTTTTTAATTTCGGTTTCAGACGCATGAAACCTTGGCTGTGAGAACCCTACAAGGCAGGTAAGGCGAGTACCCCAATGGCTCCCTGTGTTGTATTATTAGTGACTTCACTTCTCTTTTTCCTCTCTCCTGCTGACGTTCTGCTTTTGCAATGTGTCTACCAGTTTCTCTCAGCCCTACTTTACTTTTCCTCCCTCTTCCTTCCTGGACCCTATATTGCTGCCCACAGGTACAACGATTCACCAAAAATTGTGAACCGTGTGTACCCTTTTCCACACCGTCTAGTTAACTTCATGTGAACAGAGGTTTTAGTCAAGTTGTGTGTGTAGATCCTTTTCAAGGATATATTTGTAGGCAGACACATGGTCTCGAAAATGGTGGAAACTATTGGGAGCATCTGTATGTTTGAATTGTTGCCTACCCTCTCTGAGATGGATTTCAATGAATAGTTGTCTTAATGTTTGGGCACGTTTGTTACGTTTCTCCAGCCTATATGAAGGATTTCAGTTTCCACCGAACATGGCCAACTTCAATTGATCTGTCTTTAATGTTCTAAACCAAAGAAACACTCGCATGTTCAATTGCTGTGTGCATCTGTCAGCACATTTAAGCCAGATCTATTGGCTTTTCTCATGCTTGTTTCTGTAGGCTTCACGTTTTCCTATTGCACGGAATTGAATTAAAAACATAGTTATTCTTTTCATTTTCTTTATATGTGCAAGTTTTTAGCTCAGATTTGAAATGACTCCAAGCCACACAAAGTTGCCTGATTTGCATTAAATGAATAATTCTCACACATACTTATTATCCACCCTAAAACTCCTTAAATGTAAACCACTTTTAAAAAACTGTTATTAATCTTGTGCCAGCATAGTATAAATAATAGGACCAGTGAGACTTCAGAATCCTGCAAAACTAGAAAAGACCTTGTGCCAAGCTTTGGCACCAACCAGCCTTCTCCTTGCCCCTGCCTCTTATCCCTTGCCCATACCAACAGCTGTTGTGGAAAGCATATTTTATTGAATTGCAATGATGCCTATAGGGAGTAAGCAGGGTGTTGGGTATTTGCGCAAAAGGTTTCGCCCTGTGACTGGTATTCGCATATCACTACACCTTCTGTCATCCTGCTGTCCCCAGGTTGCTATGAAATGTAATGTTACCGTTAGATGAATCATTTGGTTTAAGGATTCCGATGCTGTGTTATTCTCATCATGCAGGGTTTAGCGTATGCTGAGTAATTCCTGCCAGACCCAGTCTTGTGGTGTTGCCCATATGGGGAATTCTGAAAGAATTACAAGTCAGAGCATATCAGGCTGCGGATCAGTGCCATCTGCATTTCCAGTCAGGCCTAAATATTGTTCACAGCTTTGCCATTCCGCAAATATGGTTTCATTCTTCTTCTTTGTTATGCATTTTTTTCTAAAATAAAAAGTTGTAAGTTTTTTATGATTGACGACAAAAGAAAATTAGGAACATTTTAATGACTGATTTTTTAAATTTAGATCTAAAACAATAACCTGGACCGAATTGGCCACTTATCCCATCAAAAAACAGTATGGATCCCAGTCATGGGACCCTGGGGCCTAGCTCAGTTCAGGTGTACGGCTGATTTAAAACCCTACGCCTTCAATGAAAGAAAAATATCTTTCTAGTGTCCCCTCACTCACTGGGGTTTCCCCACGGTGACATGCTTCATCATTGGGGCCATCCAAGATGCGTCCGGGGAGGTGCCGAGTAGGTAGCAAAGCGCGATTTCACAAGACAGGATCAATGTATCCCATAAGTGAAATTGACCCCCCAGCGTGACCATGAAGCGTCATTTTTCGCTTCTATAAAACCTACTAATTGAGAGGAACGTATGTATTTTAAAATAAATGCATGCATGAATTCACTTTAATATTGTTATAAGATTCACGATCCCCACGATTGGGATTTAGGAGTGGCATATGCAGGGCTGGTCCCTGCATGGTCCCGATGAAATGCTTGGGGTAGCATGAAACATGTCGACCGTATAGATCACTGAGTCAACCACATTATAGGTTGCCCTACAGTGACATCACCCCACTTTTAATATACCTGCATAGGAGCTCAATAAAACAGTTAGGCCCACTAAGTATGGTATTTTTAACACACACACACCCACTCCACTTATTCTTTTTGCACCACACATAGTCATTCACACTAACAGTGCTCCTGCGTAGTTCGTGAGTCGCAGCACGCCCCTTTTCGTAGAGAACTGGGATGGCCCCAATGATGAAGCATGTCACCGTGGGGAAACCCCGGTGAGTGAGGGGACACTAGAAAGATATTTTTCTTTCATTGAAGGCGTAGGGTTTTAAATCAGCCGTACACCTGAACTGAGCTAGGCCCCAGGGTCCCATGACTGGGATCCATACTGTTGTTTACGCTGACCTTTAGGAGGACAACCTAGTCTCATTTATCCTCCTTCTCCCCCCGTTTCTCACACTTATCCCATCAGGCATTTCCCTGGGGTAAGAGGGGTTGCTATAGCTATTTAGGATGGTGTATTATAGCGTAAATACTATAACAACAATGGAAAACAGACCATGAGGGATGTTAAAAAGGCTAAGGAGGAAGCACCGTTCTACCGTAAGTAAACACAATGTAGTGTGGGCAAGGGATGAGAGGCAGGAGCAACAAGAAGGCTGATTTGTGCTAGAGCTCTGGGCACCTCCCTAGGAAGGAACTGGACAGGGGGGGGCTGGACACTCCCTTGTCCTTTGTGTAGTTTTGCACCAGAGCGGGAGCCAAGAGTTCCTGAACTGGGCAAAACTGGTTTATGCAAGGAGGACACCAAATGCGCCCTTCAATTCAGTCTGGTGGTGCTCGAACGCACCTCCACCCCACCTAATTCTAAAGGAGAGGAGGGCACACCTCTCCTTCGCAGAAAATCTTTTGTTCAGCTTTCCCTGCCTGAGTTAGGATCATTAGCAGGGGGGAAGAACAATGTCTCAGGCCGGCAGCAGAGCGGGCTGGCAGGCAGACCCTGCAAGGCTACACAACTAGGTATGGGGGGGCCCTTTAAGGAGCCCTTAGTACATGGTATCATGCAACTAACACTGGCATTAGTGTAGTTGCATGATTCCAACATCTTTGATACAAAACCTGTCCAGGTTGGGAGCAGCCATTATATAGTTGGACATCTCGACTTGCCAGTGTCCACTACATTCCTTAAAATGATTGCCCACCCTTACAAAGCCTAGAAAATGGAGTCCGGGATTGGTAGGGGTACCTCTTCTCATGCAGGGGTACCCATGATGGAGCGAGATTCAGAAATGTTTTCATTGCAGCTCGTGAAGTCACACTTCCATAATTTAATTAATTATGCTAACAATTTGTGCTGAGTGTATATTAATTCAACTTAGTTTTAAAAATTGCATACACAAAAGACACAAGGGTTATTAACATGTGTGCTCATAAACGTGCATTATGTTGCATTTTCATTTATGTGGAAAATAATAAATTAATCTTGTCTATTGTTATGTCATGACTAATAGCAGCTGTTTTAAATAATGGCATGAGCTTATTTTGCTTTCTTGTCTATGTGGTGTCACTTTACTCTTTACAGGTGCATAGAGAATCCTGTTGGATTAAATGAAGAATGGTAGATATAAATGCTGCTTTATTTGTGTGCTTCAGCTAGGTAATTTAGACTAATGGGTTAATCATTTGCTATGGAGGGTGGCAACAGAACAAACTGTATTTCTCGCATTAATTATTTTCTTGTGTTTGTTTATATAATAGTTATTGGAAAGTGATTTTGGGCCTAGTGCATTCGTGTTTGCTAAATTCTGCTCGGAGCAAAAGAGAGTCCATGATGGACAAATTCCTGCTGCCTGAAACAATTTGTTGTGATGAGCTAGCTGTTCCTCAGTCAAACAAAGCCAAGGCCAGGAACCGGCAGAGGAGTGTGCGACAATTTCATATCCGAGGAAGAAAATGATTTTCTTTCGGTTAATGTTGCAAACTGGAGGAAGCCTCGTTGTTCGAAAACTAGAGACAATGGACTCTAAGAAAGTGACAGAACTGATGTAAAAAAAAAATGGAATGACACGATGGTGTCACTTGACAGCCAATGGGACTCTGAGTTCAGCAGAAAATTATACTTTTACTTAGATTAGCTTAGTGTAGAAAGGTATAAAAACTCTTCCCCGTGGAAGAGGAAGCTTGCTTATTGCTGACCTTTGATGGAGGGTGTCGTGCTGATGAACATTCCTTGGAGCACGTAAGAACTCTCAATCGACTTTACTCTTTATTTCTTTAATATAGCAAACGTAGTTAGGGACTTAGGATTTGATATTGTCAAAATGATATTTTCTATTTGAATAATATTTTTAAATTTCATAAAACTGTCATAACTATTTGCAATGATTCTAATAAAAATGTTTTAATAAAGATTTCTAATGTATTTATTAAACAAATAGCTAATAAAAATCTTACTTTGAAATTCAAGCTGGTCTTGTTATTTCATGAGTTTAGGTTACCATTAGCAAGATCTTATCGCCACAGTGGCTTAATTAATTCGTAGGGTTTTGTAAAGTATGATGAATTTATTTACCGCAGTTGTATATAAATGTATATAATTTGTGAATAGATTAATTAGGTCACATGATTCAGTTGGTCAAAATATGTCATGTTAGTTTATGGGCCTTGTGATTGATTCATGATTAATAGTGATTAATGTGAAGGTTGGTAGTGTAGTTTATGACATATTTCTTTTAGGCCGCTGGATCAATTTCCTGGTAGCAGACTTGATGGTTGCTATGGTAACCAACATGTTACATGGTAGTTACATAGGATCGATGTCTAACATACGTTGAGTTCGTTCTTTTGTTACATGTAGTTGAAAGGTTTTTTCCTGCAGTGTGAAAAATCCTAGTTGTACCGGTACAGAGTAGTGTGACGAGAGTGTAGTCACACAGTACATTTGATCTGTTTCAGTATTGTGATATCGTCGTATATCACAAGTGTTGTGGTCGTACAACACGTGTTAGGGATATAGGTGTGTTAGATAGAGTGTATGTATAGTGAGGATTGTCTATGAAATTGAAAATTTGAGTATAGGGACAATGAGCCCGTTCTAAAACTCACTGTGAGAAAGTAATAGAATATATTCAAGCATGAGTGAAGGGTAAAATAACGTCGCTTATTTTACTAACGATTCATGTTATCTGTGGTTGGTTAGAGTCCTGCCAAGATTTCATGTGTGTATGGTTAGGGATAATTTCCGTTTGAAAGTGCGTAATTGATTCTGTAATTTCGTTCGAGTCAAACTTTGAATTGCTACTTTAAGTGCATTCAGAGGGAAACGCGTTCGTTATTTACCTGTTTGAAGGGTAAAGTCAAGATTTACTTTATCGGCGAATGTATATTCTGTTAGAATAGCGTCGTCTATTCCACGTAAAAGAATTCTTGTAAGTCTATAAAAATCTGTCACTTTATTTAGAGAAACAGACAAATGAGTCGTCCTTTTTGTCGTTGTTAATTTATTTTCATTGAAAGAGTATTCTTAAAATGGCGCTGTGAAAAGTTTTTGTAAAGGAGTGGTGAGCGCTGAGAGTGAGACGCAAAAAACCGCAGCGGCTGTGTACGTCACACGGTCCGCGCAGTGATTGGATATCATACGTCACAGGCTGTACTCTGATTGGCTCACGTGACTTAGTGGAGCTAGACACTGATTGGCTTTTATGGAAAGCTTCATTCTTATTGGTCGAGCAAAGTAGTGACATAGCTCGAACCTGATTGGCTTGTTGGTGTGTTTCGCGCACGGATTGGTTGACGTTACGAAACAACCAGGAAACTTTTACGATAATTTCCAATTAAGTGGATTTGATTTAAAAATGAGTTACTATTACAAACATGTTGAGAAAAAGCTTACAATGCTTCAGAAATTGAAAAATTTATTTTCACCTGACAAGAAAATTGAAACGCGAGGTGGTAAATTACTTCATAAATACAAGACACCTGCAGCGTATATGGAAGGTGAATATGATTATCATACTGTTCTGTGGTTTGATGTATGGAAGCATTATACAAAAGATGACGGCGTATTGGTTTGGCCGGACGATGGTTCATTTAACATAAAAAATTTAAGAAATTTAAGAGAAAAGATGTCAGCTCTTATACCTAAGCCTAGACCAACACAATTTGAAGCTTTAGTTGAATGGGAGGATGAGATGTTCCAACTTCAGAAAGAAGCAAGTGGGATAAAAAGACCTCCAAAAATACCGAGTTATAGAAGAGAAACGCATGAAGATAGAATGCGTATATGGAGACAGGGAGATATGTGTGAAGGTCTCTATTTAATTAGAGAAATGGTTCTAGGGTCTCCAAGTGATAAGAGAACTGAAAAGAAAAATAATGTTACTGTAGAAAGTGAATCAGAAGATGCAGTCTTAGAAGAAATTTATACCACAAATAAAAAGCAAACTCCAATTAGACAGCCTTGTTCATGGTCTACTCCGATGGTTTCTACTGAAACCACACCAAGTGCACCTCCATTAAATGAATCACCCAAATTGTACCCAAATAATTCTGAATCTTTTGAAACTCCAGAAAGATTAGAGATCAGAACCAATTCTAGTGTTTATAATGAAAGCAGAAATATTTCAGAAACTCCAATGGAAAGAGAAGCCCCTAGAAATTTAACTAGAGCTACCAGAGATGAGGAAATTACAAATACTTCGGAATATTTACGATCAAAAGAAAAATTAATTCAGCAAATAACTAAAGGCATGGAAGCAGTGACAGTTCCAGTAACGATTGGTCCTGTTCAGCCTGTTTTTGATAAAAAGGAAATTAAACAGCCAGGATTGACAATTCCATTAAATGCAGAAATTCAAAAAGTAGCTGAGAAATTTTATTCAGATTTATCTGAAATTCATCGTGAAAAAACAAAAATGCCTGATTTGACTTTTAATCAAGGTTCTTTTAACCAGTCACCAATGGGTGCAGAATCAGATGCTGAGACTCCTGAGAAAAGAGATTCAAATTCAAAATTTGATGTTGCGAAATTGAAAGCAGATTTGGAAGAATTAATATTTGGCACAATTGGTCCTGATAGTTTAAAATTTTATCGTGATGATGAACTCCTGTTCATCTGTAAGAGCATTCAGTGGAAAACAAAGAATAAATATGATCAGTTAGAAGAACTGGCAGCTGAACTGGAAATCGATTTGAGCAAACCAAAAAATTTTGGAAAACATTACAGATTAGATTTTACAGAAAGGGACATTGGAAACTTTAACACAATGGGAAGAATAACGCATATAAAAGAATTAATTGTTTACATCAAAAAGTTAGGTGACTTGAGTAAATGGAGAGTGAAGTGGACTAAAAAGAAGGAAGATGAAAGATTGGATAAATTGGATAAACTGTCTAAACAATTTCCTATGAGAGAAATTGCAGGTGGAGGATATGTTCATGTCCCATGGTCAAGACAAGATATTTTGCTTTTTACAAATGACTTTCCTCGGTTGAGAGAAAAACCTGTGGAATGGTATCGACAGGTAGACAGATTTATCAAAGTTTCAAAAGTTCTGTGGATTGATCTAGATGGATTTTTTGACATTGTTGTCCCATCAGATCTTTGGACAGAATGTAAAATTGCTGTAAGTTGGCCGAAAGAGGAACCGGAGCGAATTAAAGAAACAGGTGCTCCAGCCCCAGTGGTCATGGATTTGTATGAAAAAGTGATTTACTGGTTGAAAAATAAAATTGCCCCAAAGGAAGTTGATTGGGTAAAAATAGACAGGACAAATCAGGAACCAAAAGAATCAGTTCATTCATTTTATGAAAGATTATTACTGGTTTTCAAACAGTACATTGGTTATGAAAAATTAGACGAAAAGGATATGAGTCATTTTATCTACAGATTTGTTTATGGTCTTAGACCAGAAATTGGAGAAATGATCAGGAATAATATTGTCGGATGGCAATCAAATTCAGTTGACGATATTTTGAGAAAAGCAAAATACTGCAGTGATGAGTTAGAAGTGAAACAGAAAAGTTAAAAGAAAAGGCAATGTGGGCACAAGTGAAAGTGGCTGAGCAACAGATTGCAAATCTTTTTTTTTTTTTTTATTTCAAAATTTTTTATTGGAAATTTCAGGGTTTAGTAGCATACAAAACAGAAGTAGCAATGTACATATAATCCTTACATGACATTTTATATTATGCAAAGAAGATATAGCGTGAGTATTCGCCTAGAAAGGCTATAGGTCCCTCGATGATGTTCATGGTGCTGGAGGCGGTCTCTAAGGTATTGTGGCAATCAGCCGTGAAGCCTTCTAGGCCGGGCACCTGAGATGATAGAATACAGTAGGGAATGGAAGGAAATGAAGTAGGTAGGAGGAATAGGAGCAGAGTAAGGAGAGAGAGCAAAGGATAGATGTAAGAGGTAAGAGGAAAAGTGTACGATAAGAGATGTGCGAAGTAGGGTGGAACTCCACGATGCGGCGTGGGTAATCACGGAGGTTTATGGGTTTTGAAATACATATCTAGTGAGTTCCAAAGTTTCCTATGTGAAGGGCGTCCTGGTGTGTTTTGCAGAGAGATGTTGTCAGCCCCTCGAAGGTTAATCACCCAGTTTAGCCAACAGGCAAAGCTTGCCTTCCTTGTGTTTTTCCAATTGGTTAGAAGGACTTTCACGGCCGCCGTGAGGAGGAGGTCAAGGAGGGCCCTGTCGGTTTCTGGGATTTGGTTCTCCTTTGTAAAGCCGAAAACAAGATAGGGTAGTTCTTTGGCAGGTGATAAATTAAATACTTGGCGGATGAAGTCAAATACCCTATCCCAAAACGTTGCGACGCAGTCGCATTGGAGGATGAGGTGGTCCAGGTCTCCTTCAGCCCTCTTGCAGTTCCATCAAAAGGCGTCAGGGCTGAGTTTGTGTGCGTATAGGCGGGACGGTGTCCAGAAGACTTTATGCATGAGCCAGAATTTGGTTTGTGATAATGTAGGGCTAATTTTATGGCTCGTGCAAGCTTTCCACGCCGCGGACCACTCCAGCTCTGAGATGGAGAAGGAGGCGAATGACGACCAGAACTGTGTTGTTTTGGCATTTAGCATGGATGCTTGTGGGCTCAAGAGTTTGTACAGTCTCGAGACCTGGTGGCCGATTTTATTTAAGGAGGAGAGGAGTGATGGAAGAGCCGGTTGTTTGGATGTCAATCCCGCTTTTGTAAGAGCAGTTTTGATGTTAAGGAATATGTAAAAGTCGGAACTATCTAACCCGAAGGTCGATTGGATTTTTGTAAAGGGCAGAGGATAGCCATTCTCATAGAGTTGGTGGGGGAAAATAATTCCTTTCTCAATCCAGGTTGGGTTGAATAATGGTTTACTTTTGTAAGGTATTGAGGGGTTTTTCCAAATCACTTCCCACCTAGATTTTCTTATCGATGATTCTAGCAGTTTATCTATTCTTAGTAAAGCTATTTTGGTGTTAGTGAATATGGGTTTCGAGCACGGGAGTTGATTCGCATTCATTGATAAGATCGAGATGGGAGGAATGCCCTCCAGGAGCGCTTTTTCGATGTCCAGCCACACCGGTGTATAATTCACTGGGGGGGACAGCCAGTAGGATCCCTGTTTCGCTAGAAAGGCTATTTGATATCTCTCAAAATCTGGGAGATTGACTCCACCGATGGGTTTATCTAATCTCAATTTTTTTAGGCTGATACGTGCTTTTTTCCCTTTCCAAATGAAATTGTTAATCATTTTGTCCAACCTATTATGAAAGTCTTGGGATAGCATCAAGGGGAGCATGGTAATTAAGTAATTTACTAGTGGTGTAATCATCATCTTGATGGTCTCTAGTCTGCCCCACCAAGTGATGAATCGGGGCGACCATCCGTCTAGTTGAGTTTTTATTTTCTCTAGAGTAATTTTTTCATTGTGTTGGAGAGTCTCTAAGATGGAACTTCCGAACTCTATACCAAGGTATTTAATGTGATTGGTTTGCCAGACTAATCCTGAAGTACCTAAAGATTCCTTAGTAGTGAATACATTGAGGGGTTTTACCTCAGATTTATCGTGATTCAGTTTATAGCCTGACTGCTTAGCGTAGGATTCTATCGAGTTCATCAGTGCGGTTATAGAGGTTTCAGGATTCTCAGTGACTATCAGGATATCGTCTGCGTAAGCCACAATTTTAATATTTTTATCTCCGAAGGTGATGCCACTGATATCTGCATTCTGTTGTATGTCGCGGAGGAGAGGTTCCAGTGCTAGAAGGAATAGAGCGGGAGATAAGGGACAACCCTGTCTGGTTCCTTGTTCAAGGCGGAAAGGTTCCGACAGCGAGCTGTTAATGGCAATTCTAGCCGAAGGGGAGGCATACAATGACATGACCATGTCGATAAAGGTGTCACCCATGTTGAATCTGTGCATGCATTGGCGGAGGAAGGACCACGACACCCGATCAAACGCCTTCTCCGCGTCCAGGGTGATTGCTATGGCAGGGGCATTCGATATTTTCGACTTCTCCAAAACATGGCATAGGAGTCTCGTATTATCGTTCGAAAGGCGGTGTTTCCGGAACCCCACCTGTGAGTTATTAATTAAGGAAGGTAGAACGGCGTTTAGTCTGCTTGATAAGGCTTTCGCGTAGATCTTGCAGTCCAAGTTTATGAGGGATATCGGCCTATAATTCTTAGTGAGTAAAGGGTCCTTCCCCTCCTTAGGTATCACTATTATAGTTGCTTCACTCATTGTGGGGGTGGTTCTGTTTGATGTCGAAAAGGAATGGAACAATTTGAGGAGACGTGGGTTAAGTTGTTCCTCAAAGGTCTTATAAAAATTGGCTGTGAAGCCGTCAGGCCCTGGAGCTTTATTGTTTTTTAATGTTTTAACGGCGTTCGAGATTTCTGATATGGTCAGTGGTGTCCCAAGTTTTGCTTTGTCAGGGTCGGATAAGCGTGGGAGTTGGATAGAGTTTAGATAATTGTTACATTCTTCCCTATTGAATTGGTTGTTATTCTTGTAAAGATCCTCGTAAAAGGACTGCAATGTACGGAGAATGTCCTTCTGTTTGGTTTTGATGGTATTGGACTGATCTCTAATAGATGCTATATGGAATTGCTTCCTTTTGTGCTTTAGATAGGAAGCGAGGAGCTTCCCTGCTTTGTTACTGGCACATAGCCTTAAGGCCTTGAATTTAATAATCCACACTCCTGCCCTTTTACTAAGGGTAGCGTTGTATTTATATTTCAAATTGGTCAAACGGTCGATGGTATCTTTATTACTCAGATCAAGGGAGTGTTGCAATTTTAGCTGTTTGATTGTTTTCTCTAAAGCGTCTAGTTCGGAATTTAATTCTTTATTCATACGAGCTCTGATACCTATCAGCGTACCCCTTAATGTGGCCTTAAACGCGTCCCATACTAAGGCGGGATCTGTTTCCGGCTGTGAGTTTATCAGGAAGTATTCTTCTATGCATTGTTCAATGCTTTTCTTATTCTCTGGCACTGATAAGATCTCATCATTGAAGCGCCATCGTCTGGGAGGGATAAGTGAATGTGATCCTGCCAATTTCATATGGATAGCTGCATGATCTGACACCAATATGGGGGCTATGTCCGTTTCATCGATGAGGTGTGTGTGCGAGTCAGATATCAGTAAATAATCTATTCTTGAATAAGAGTTGTGGGGAGGGGAGTAGAAAGTATAGTCACGGCCATCCGGGTGTTGGAGGCGCCATGAGTCATGGAGGTGGAACTTGGAACAAATTCTCTTCAGTGCTTCATGTGCGCGTGGGGGGTGGTATGTACTCTTGGATTGCCTGTCTAGCAAGGGATCTAGTGGTAGATTAAGATCTCCTCCCACCACTAGGAGTTCATCTTGAGGAATATTTTCAAGTTCTTTTGATACATATTCCCAAAATTCAGGCAGGTCAGTATTAGGGCCATAGATATTTGCAATATAGATATGATCCTCGTCTCTTTGCAGATGTGCAACACTCAGTCTACCTTCTGAGTCTGTTGAGTGTGATACCAGGGCTAAGTTGGATTTTTTAGCAATCAGGGTGATCACCCCTCTTTTCTTTTGGGTCGATGGGGAGCAAAGTGTCTGCGAGATCCAGTTTTGTTTAAGGTTGTCAGCATCAGTCTGGGATAATTTGGTTTCTTGCATGAGAATTATGTCTCCTTTAGTCTTGGCCAAGTAGTCCCAAATTTTTTTGCGCTTAACTGGGTGATTAAGCCCCTTAACGTTTAGTGAAACAATATGTAAAGAAGTTGCTAGTTTCTTATCTGAAGCCATGGGTATAGATTCAGTGTAACGTGGTCGTGGGGCGTAGCGTGCATCTCTGCACGCACAGATACATTGCATTTACAATACTGTAATTGTCATCGATGGGCGCCGAGGAATGATCTGGAGTATGTGGCACGCATCGTGGTGGTGATAGGGAAAAAGAAAGAGAGAAAGAAAGGAAAGAAAGAAGAGTGAAGAATAGGACAGATATAGTACATAGCTGGGATAAACCTGAAATACCAGTTTTTACAACCCTGCAGTCCCCCCCCCTCCGAGTGAGTCAGCCCCTCCTTGACCCCCCCTTCCCCCTCGGAGGTACCCCTCCCCTGCCCTCCCTCCCTCCCCAAAACTCGAACTGAAGAGCTGCGACGGCAGTGCTGTCGATGCTCACACAGGGATATATCTGAAACATTCTGATAACATTTGTGTGAAAAACATTCTGGTAATGTTTTGTTTAACATTAATAGGTACAGCAACCTTTATGTAACATCACTATAACAATATCTTAGAGCAATAGCCTTGCCCAATGATAGGTGACGTAATACCTAAATTTAAGAGAATTAGGTAGGAAACTTGAGCTTCCTAATTAAAGAAACCTTCATATTTGCGTACGGCAAATATAGCTGATGTAAGCAGTTCCGGTCTTGCGGAGGTACCTTAGGTACCTTAGGTATCTAGAAAACTTGTAGAGTCTAGAGATTTTATATGCAGAGCAATATAGCGTAAGACTGTGTGCAGCAACATAAAACAAGTCGCTTGCCTAAGGAAAGTGAAACAAGTAAACAAGAAGTTAAGCTCATAGTGATTTAACCGCACCTCACATTTAGTAGTGGGAAGCACGAGACAGCTGAGCACTGCAAGTATAACAAAATAGAGGTGGGACCCACTCGCAAAAGGAGTAGGGCAATGGACTCCTAACAGATTACCTGGGCATAGCATAAGTGAGCGCTAGGGTTAATCCAGACCATAATTAAAGCGTTCAATCACTGAGGCTAAGTCCCGCGTCTGAAAGTTAGTGAGATACTTCGGTCCGGATGTCGAAGCTGGAGGAGTAGACCGCCTGTGTATACATAACATAGTTCATAAGTTAGGCATGCTCATTGAGAGGTTTCGAATGCTGGCGGATAGGGATAGACCTAACTGCCCTTTTCTTGTTCATCTGTTTTCCTTTTATTAGATTGAACCCCAGACGTGTCCATTTCTTGTTGTGGTTTGACATTAAGGTAGCGTGATAAATCATGCGGATTAGTGAAGAGATGAGAACGACCATGGTCCGAGATCATGAATTTCGCCGGGCCTGCAAAAGAGAGCTGAATATCTTTCGCCCGTAGTCTTTCTCGAAGGGAAAGGAAACCTTTTCGTATTTCCACCGTTTCTCTGGAATAATCCTGCGTAAATGCGATTCTGTTACCTTCCCAAATGATGTTGTGATTTTTTCTGGCATACTTTAGGATGTCTTCCGTATGTTGGAACCTGAGTGGTTTGCATATGAGTGGTCTTGGGCCTCTCGCCGAGCGGTGCTGGAAGGTCGGCACTCTATGGGCTCTGTCCAGCTCCAATCCGTGTTGGAACTGTATTCTCGTGACAGGTGGGATCCACGCTTCTAGAAATGATATACAGGAGTCTGCGTCTTTTTCTGCGTTTTCCGGGATCCCGAAGATTCGCACGTTTCCCCTTCTGTTGCGATCTTCCAATTCCGAGACTTGGCGTCTGAGATCGTTGGTGGCTGTTTGGAGATGCTGCGTGATTTTAGCACCGTTTGTGGACTTATCCTCGATATCGCTAATTCTCTGCTCTGCTTCATCTTGGCGGAGAGATAATGAGTTCATGTCAGCTCTGATCGCGGTTAGTTCAATTTGCATCGCGTCGGTGTTACTTTTCGTCGACTTGGCAAGGTCATGAACATCCGCCAGTTTCTTCAGAATCATGTCTAGGGTGCTAGCAACGTCACCCCTGTTCTTAATAGGAGAGTCTGAGGTGGAAGTTTCTGGCCGCACCTTCTTAGGGTTTTTGGATTCTCTATCCGCCATTGCCTGTGCTCAGCCGGTTCACTTAAGCAGTAGATAAAACTTGAGCAGGGATGACTGGCTGCAGAAGTAGGTTAGGTGGCTGTTCGGTGGAAGTTTGTATTCTCTCCAGGTTTTTGTGAGTGTTAGTGAGTCTTTTATGGGTCTTGTCCGGGCTTATGCCGGTCTTTCCCAGGTATTGTGCAGGTCAGGTCTGGTGTTGATTGGCTTTATCGTGTATCAGCCAACACATCAGGCTCATTGTCTAATGCTTGTCATCTACTTGGTTGCTAGTGCTGGCCAGATGGTGGTAGGGTGTGATTAACAGGGATAAAACAGGTGCTGGCCGTAACACAAGACAAAGAAGTGGTGCAGATAGCTCTCATATAATTTACTTGCTGGTGCTGGCTGGTACCTGTTGGTACAGGCTGGGTGCGTGTGTTACAGGGACCCCTATAGTCTTATGTCGCTACTGGCATAGAACTGCCATTGCTGAGGGAGGCTTCCATGTACCCTGTGTCTTTACTGCGATGTGAAGACATTTTCACGCCAATTGCAGGGGTTAAGATGTGAAGGAGTCGCCATCTTGATGTCAGGCATCGTTTGGGGAAAAAAAAAGGCATATCAGGGTACTCAGGACGGCAGAAGCAGATTTGTTAGGCAGGTTTGTAGGGTAGAGTGACCTGTGGTTGGAATAACGCTATGGTGGATAGTAGGGCGCAGGTTTGTAGCATATAAGCACTCGCGTTTCAATTACCGGGCAATCCGGACGCCATTTTGAGGTCAGGCGAGTTAGGACTGGTGGACATCGGGCGCTCTTGTGGCACCCTTACTTGCAGAGTAAGCGTCGCTGCCTTTCTCCTTGTAGCACGCTCACCTTAGGAATGAGAGAGCTCATTAGGTGAGGGCTGGAGGTCCCGCTAGTCTCACGCTCAACTCTCGACTCCCGACGTGTTCCACGGACCTAAGATGGTGGCCCGTGTCTCGCTTCTCCCGGCATAGACCCGATCAACGGTCTAGGGCGTCTATAGGTGATCGGCATTAGTTACAGCTGTCACATCATATGCAGGGGATATTGCGGTGGGTGAGTTCACCTTTGATCATCGTTTTCGGTTGCTGCATCACACTGTTTTCGCTACGAAATTATATCCCTGTGTAGCGCGAAGACAGACTAGGCGGCCATTCACTCTGCCGTCCAAGCCACGCCCCCAACAGATTGCAAATCTTGAGAACAAAAATGTAAATTTTGTTCAGAATCAGAATCAGTGTCAGGGACAAGGAAAATTTAAAATTAATTTCAACAAGTCAAAGTATAATGCTAAAATTGAAGAATTAAAACAGAAATTGCCTTGTTTTAATTGCGGCGAAATCGGGCATTGGAAAAGCGAGTGTAAAAACCCACCCAGAAATTTTAAAAACACATCATTAAACCCACAGATGCAGAACGATGTTGATCTGCAGCAACAGCTACAGCTACAGCGACAGTTGAATGACCTGAGTCTTCAGCGACAGCTACAGCATCAGTTAGCGCAGCAACAGAATCAGATTCCACAGCCTCCATTTCCTAATTGTGGGGGAGGTCAAATTTATAATCCAGGTGTGGGATTCGGAGGAGGTGAGCAGGTAATAAGAACTCAAAGATCGAATGTGCAAAATGCAACAGGACAATTTTTGTTAACAGAAAATCAAGGAAGCGATTCTGATGATTGTTTCTGACGGTGCCCGAGAGAGGGGGAAGAGTGTGTAATTGGAGCCACTCTTGAGGTTGACCAGTCTGGTCCATTTGTAAATGGAAAAGTAAATGATGTAGAAATCACTTTTCTTGTGGACACTGGTGCTACCCGTTCTACTGTTAGATCAGTGGAAATTGAAAACCTGCCTCTCTCTGTGGATACCATCCAAGTAGTCGGAGTAAGTAACCAACAGATTAAAACAGATCTGACTGATCCTGTAAAGGTTGAAATTGGCAATTTTAAAGACAAACACAGATTTGTAGTTTGCAACAGCAGTCCAGTAAACTTGTTGTGCAAAATGAATTGCAGAATATATTGTTCACCTGATGGAATTGAATTACAAACCATAGAAGAAGATGGGTTGTACCGATTAACAATGATGTTGGTCGAAACAGAAGAAACAAAATTATTTTCTGCATTTGAAAAAGAAAATTTACCAGAGGAATTAAAAGAAACAGTCAAAACTGAAATTTGGGATTTGACTGGAAATGAAATGGGTCTAATGAAACATGTCGATCCAGTCAAAATTATAGTGAAGCAGGGAATAGAATTTCCAAACATTCCTCAATATAAAATGAAAGCTGAAACAATTGAGGGTGTCATTCCTGTGATTGAAAAATTCATTAAACAAGGTGTTATAAAAGAAATTGAAAGCAGTCCTTGTAATTCACCGATTATGGGGATCAAAAAGTAAAATGGAACGTACAGAATAGTTCAGGATTTGAGAAAAATTAATCAAATTGTTGTTCCATGTTGTCCAGTTGTTCCAAATCCAGCAGTCATTCTTTACCAAATTCCACATGATGCAGAATGGTATACTGTTATTGATCTTTGCAATGCGTTCATTACTGTTCCATTACATCCAGAGAGTCAGGAAATCTTTGCTTTCAGATTCCAGAATAGGACCCTCGCATGGTGTAGAATTTCTCAAGGGTATACAGAGAGTCCTTCTATTTTTAATGAGTTGTTGAAGAAATCTTTGGAAGACTTAAATCTACCTGGCAGATCGACATTAGTGCAATGTATTGACGATCTGTTGATAGCAGCTAAAACAAGAGACAACTGTGTAACAGATACGATTATTCTCTTAAATCATCTGGCAGATGAAGGACATAAAGTGTCCCCTGCAAAATTGCAGTTTTGTAAACAAGAAGTAAAATACCTTGGTCATCGAATTGCAAAGGGAATGAGACAGGTGACGATTGAGAGAATAAAAATGATTCAGGGAATGCAACCTCCAAAAACACAAAGACAGGTCAGAATGTTTCTGGGAATGGTTGGTTATTGTCGTCAATGGATTAGTGGATTTTCAGTAATTGCGAAACCACTACAGAGACTAACAAAATCAGACATAAAAGATCCAATTGTTCTTAATGAAATTGAGTTGGAAGCTTTTGAAAAATTAAAAAGAAGTCTATGTGAAGCTCCAGCTCTGGGCATGCCAGATTATGAGAAAGATTTCGAGCTGTACTGCAGTGAAAGGGAAGGATGTGCTTTGTCCGTGTTAATTCAGAGACATGGAAACATGAGAAAGCCTATTGCTTATTTCTCAGTATTTCTTGATCCAGTTGCAAAGGCCTTACCAGGTTGTCTAAAAGCAGTTGCAGCAACTAGTGTTAGTCTTGAGCAGAGTGAAGGAATCATAATGGGATTTCCTGTAAAAGTCTATGTTCCCCATGCAGTTGAAATTCTCCTTACAAGAAGCAAAACGCAACATCTGACAAGCAATAGACTAACCAAATATGAAAAGATAATTTTGGGATCAGACAATGTGTCAATTGCAAGGTGTGTGAATTTAAATCCTTCCACACTATTACCTGATACTGAAATTAGTGATGAAAATAATGTGGAACATGAATGCTTGGATGTTATGGAATACTGTACCAAGCCAAGACAGGACATTAAAGATGTACCATTACCTGAATCAGATTATGTCTACTTTGTAGATGGCTCCTGTCTAAGATCAGAGGGAGGTATTTTGAAAGCAGCATATTCAGTCTGCACAGTGGCAGATGTTGAAGAAACATCATGTCTTGAAGGAATTCGTTGAGCACAAGTGGCTGAATTAATTGCTTTAATTCGTGCTTGTGAATTGGCAAAGGATCTGAGAGTCACCATAATAACTGATAGTCAATATGGATACGGAGTTGTGCATGATTATGGACAGCTCTGGTGTCAGAGAGGCTATACGACATCAGCAGGTTCACCAATTAAAAATGCAAAATTCATCAAAAGATTGATTGATGGCATACAGTTGCCAAAAGAAATTGCTGTGGTAAAGTGTGCAGCTCATAGAAAGGGTGAGGATTTTATCACCAAAGGGAATGCTTACGCAGGTGAAGTAGCAAAGTACTGTGCAAGGAATAATTATGCACTTAATCGGGAGAAAAACAAAGAATTTGTTTCGAGTTCATTGATGCTAATATCAATTGTTGAGACATGGCAGGATATCAGAGATTTACAAAATGAAGCTGATGATGACGAGAAGAACTCATGGTTGAAGGCAGAATGTAGACAGCGAGATGAGGATGGAGTTTAGACTTACAAAGATGGCAGAATAGTTTTACCAAATTTCATGAATGCTGACATGGCCAGGATGTACCATGGCCCTGGTCATGTTGGGAGAGATTCAATGATTAGGCTTTTTAAGGAAACTTGGTTTAATACCAAGTTTAGAACAATTGCAGAGTCTCTCTGTCAAAGGTGTTTGATCTGTCAACAAATGAAACCGAACAGGAAATCAGTTGTGGGAACGGGAATAATAGGTCGAGAGGGTGGTCCTTTCAGCAGGTTACAGATGGATTTTATTGAAATGCCTAAACACAACAGGTTGCAATATGTTTTGGTGATTGTTTGTCTGTTTTCACGATGGGTAGAAGCATTCCCCAAACGACATAGTGATTCAATTACTGTAGCGAAGTTGCTTCTATGTGAGATTATTCCAAGAAACGGATTCCCTGTGACCATAGAGAGTGATAGAGGCGGACATTTTGATAACAGACTGTTAAAATTGATCTGTGAAGCCTTACACATTGAGCAGAAGTTGCACTGTGCATACAGACCAGAGGCATCTGGAGTTGTAGAGCATATTAATGGAACAATTAAAAATAGAATTGAAAAAATGTATCTAGAAACAGGCATAAAGTGGACAGATGCTCTTTCACTTGTTTTGATGACTTTGAGAAGTACACCAGATAAAAAGACAGGTCTAAGTCCTCATGATATTGTCATGGGTAGAGTCGTGAGACAAGCGTTCATACCAGTGGGAAATCTATTGAGCATTAATGACAGTGCAATTTTGGAGTATTGTAAAAAGCTGTCTGACGTCGTGACTTCTGTGTCTAATCAGGTGGGAACTGAAGTACAGTCAAAAGACAAAGTGCAAACACATGATCTGAGACCTGGAGATTGGGTCAGAACAAAAGTTCACCGAAGAAGAAACTGTCTGGTCCCGAGGTGGCAGAAACCAAGGCAGGTGATACTTGTGACGACAAATGCAGTAAAGTGTAGGGGAATAAGAAGGTGGATTCATCCAAGCCATAGTATTCCGATACCTACACCTGAAAACTCTGATGAAGAGAGTGATACAACAGTTGATTCAGATTCTGAAGAAGAAACTGAAGAAAATCCAGATTCTGAAGATCGACAGAGACGTCGACATCTGGAGAAACCTTCAGTGAATGAAAATCTGATTGGAAAAGATTTGGAAGTTATTTAAATAGATTCTGAAAATGATGAAGATCTGCTAGAAAAAGAATCAGCAGAAGAATCTGATAAAGAAGTAGGAAGGACAAAAGAATCTAATCAAGATAAAGAAAGAGAAGCTGAGAAGAGAGAAAAATCTGATAAAGTTCAGAAGCAAGACCAGGAGAGTATCGAAAAGCAGAAAATAAGCTCTGTACGCAGGAACAAGAAATCCGGAACTGGGAAGTTAAAGGTAATTGATGAAGTGGAGGAAGACGAATTGCCAAGTTCCAGTGATGGAATAAAAAGTACAGTTCCTAACGGAGTGAAGCTGCCGATTAGAAAAGATCCTGAGTCAAGAATTGAAATTTCTGACAGTGATTCTGGAGAAAGTGATGAAGATTGTCAAAGGGAAAGTGTGAGAAAAAGATCTTGGAAAACAGAATCTAATGTAACTGAACCAAAAAGGAAAATTCTGAGAAAAGGTGAAACCTGGCCAAGTGAAAACAGAGGGTTGAGAGTCAGGTTAATAAAAAGATCAAAGGAGCAGGTAAATGAGATAACTAGTCAAGAGGATCCTGAAAAGAAAGCAGAGGAAGGAAAAAGAATAGAGGTTATCTCTAGAAAAACAAAGAGAGTTTTGAAGCCAAATAAGAAGTATAAGTCTCCTGAGTGGGCTTATATTATAATTCCACCTGTAATTGAGATAAATAGCAGTAGTCAGGAAGAAGTTGAAGACAATAGTGACAACAATTGAAATACTAATTTGTTAGAATTTAGGTTTCTGTTTTTGGCATAAGGCTGAAGAAATTGTGTTAGGTGACATAAGGTCGAAGAAATTGTGTTTAGTTGGAAAATAACTTGTGACGCAAGGTCGAAGAAAAGTTGTTAGAGGGTTTTAAAAAAAAAGAAAAAAATTGAAAAAGGGGGGTGTTTTAAAACATTCAAGTTTTTATTAGACATAATTTTTAATTTTTGTTTTCTTTTTCTAAGTTAAGGCTAGCTAAAATGCCTGTTGTTTTGAAGCGTAGTACCTCAAAATGTTCCATTCTTAAAAATTGCTGTAAGATGACTCTGATATATATGCTCATATTAATTCTGCTCTGGTTAGTGTTAGCTGTCATCTTTCCTTTCGGGATCGATAAGGAGATGTACAAAGTCAATATGCAAAGCAAAGCTTCAGTTAGTCAAGACAAACATAGTGCAACAAACAAAGCTAACAAAGTTATTGATCACAGACCAGAGGCTCATCAAGATAGGTCTGTTAGTGATTTTTCTAGCAATACATTTTCGAGGCTTTTGGGAGAATATGTTAAGGTTATGAGTGTCAAAGATGGTTACATCTGTGTAAAGCTACCTGCTTCTGTTTCTGAAGGAGTGACCTACAATATGCTTCCTCTTACTTATGGCATAACTTGCAGTGAGATAGCTAGCTTATTTTATCAGACTGGTCGCTTGGAGTATTATTATTCAAATTATGATGAGATTTTTGCTAACCTGAAAATTGAGAATGCTTTAAATAAACACAAGCAAGCTAAACAGATGAGGGATTTCTTTTTAGTTACTAATGAACTCACCTATGAGTATGCTTACAGAAATAATCTAACTTGTAAATTGAGAACAGAGGAAAAGACTTTCCTGAATTTAGTTGAAGAAAGAAGGGCAATTTATAAAAGGAATGAAAAGGTCAAACAGACCAAATCCAAGTTTTGGCAGAAAGAGGATGAGAAGCTTAATGGCAAATCTTTTGACAATGTTGCAATTCACATAGATAAAACAATTAGTGGCAAGCTTTGTATTAGAAGAGATAATACTCTTTTTGATAATTATTTTGTAGGTGCTAGCAATTGTGAAGACACTTACCAAATCATGGGAGGTTGGGGATTCAAAGGTGGCAGAGATCCAATTTTTCCTGGGATTTATTTTATCTGTGGAGACAAAGCTTATTATAATCTCCCGGACCATTGGTACGGGACATGTTATGTTGGTCTTGTTTTTCCAAAAATATTTCATGTTGACAGAAATGTAGAAGGTTCGTTTGAAATTAGTAATCATGTAAATAGGTTTAAAAGAGAAAGTTTCTCAGAAATTTTGGGAGACATTTTTGAGGCAGTGATACCTTTAGTAGGTATAACCCTGAATGCAGGAAGAATCAGAAAATTGTCCACAATTGTTGACAGATTGTCCACTGACACAGCAGGTGGTTTCCAATTAGTGGATACCGAGGTCATTGCAGTTAGGTCAATGGTGATGCAGAATCGCCTTGCCTTAGATATACTCCTAGCAAAAGAGGGAGGAGTCTGTGGCATTTTACATGTTCAGCACTGCTGTACATATATCCCTGACGAGAGCAAGAATATTGAAATGTACATTAAAAACATCACTGAGATGCATTCAGAAATAGTTCCCTTAGAAGAAAATGACTTTACAGAACGTCTTTCAAAAAGATTTCAAGCTATCAAAACCTGGTTTCAAGAAATTGGTGGTTCAGTTCTTGGCAAGATTCTAACACCTTTGTTTGTTATAATTTTTGTGATAGTTTTGACGAAGATCAGTTGCATGTTAACCAAGAGAAAGAAGGACATGAAGGAAAAGAAAAGAATTTACAAAATTAGAAAAGAACAGGAAAGAGAGATAGAGCTAGAGGAGTTACACAGAGCTCAATATGATAGTTGCAAAGATTTTGCTGAAACAAATCTTTAGAAATACTAACAGTGAAATCGAACCATATTCATTTTAGATAAATTTGCCAAATTTTGGGTGTGGTGTGGTGATTTGGAAATCACCAGATGAGGGAGCGAGATTCAGAAATGTTTTCATTTCAGCTTGTGAAGTCACACTTCCATAATTTAATTAATTATGCTAACAATTTGTGCTGAGTGTATATTAATTCAACTTAGTTTTAAAAATTGCATACAGAAAAGACACGAGGGTTATTAACATGTGTGCTCATAAACGTGCATTATGTTGCATTTTCTTTTATAAGGAAAATAATAAATTAATCTTGTCTATTGTTATGTCATGACTAATAGCAGCTGTTTTAAATAATGGCATGAGCTTATTTTGCTTTCTTGTCTATGTGGTGTCACTTTACTCTTTACAGGTGCATAGAGAATCCTGTTGGATTAAATGAAGAATGGTAGATATAAATGCTGCTTTATTTGTGTGCTTCAGCTAGGTAATTTAGACTAATGGGTTAATCATTTGCTATGGTGGGTGGCAACAGAACAAACTGTATTTCTCGCATTAATTATTTTCTTGTGTTTGTTTATATAATAGTTATTGGAAAGTGATTTTGGGCCTAGTGCATTCGTGTTTGCTAAATTCTGCTCGGAGCAAAAGAGAGTCCATGATGGACAAATTCCTGCTGCCTGAAACAATTTGTTGTGATGAGCTAGCTGTTCCTCAGTCAAACAAAGCCAAGACCAGGAACCGGCAGAGGAGTGTGCGACAATTTCATACCGAGGAAGCAAATTATTTTCTTTCGGTTAATGTTGCAAACTGGAGGAAGCCTCGTTGTTCGAAAACTAGAGACCATGGACTCTAAGAAAGTGACGGAACTGATGTAAAAAAAAAATGGAATGACACGATGGTGTCACTTGACAGCCAATGGGACTCTGAGTTCAGCAGAAAATTCTACTTTTACTTAGATTAGCTTAGTGTAGAAAGGTATAAAAACTCTTCCCCGTGGAAGAGGAAGCTTGCTTATTGCTGACCTTTGATGGAGGGTGTCGTGCTGATGAACATTCCTTGGAGCACGTAAGAACTCTCAAAAGACTTTACTCTTTATTTCTTTAATATAGCAAACGTAGTTAGGGACTTAGGATTTGATATTGTCAAAATGATATTTTCTATTTGAATAATATTTTTAAATTTCATAAAACTGTCATAACTATTTGCAATGATTCTAATAAAAATGTTTTAATAAAGATTTCTAATGCATTTATTAAACAAATAGCTAATAAAAATCTTACTTTGAAATTCAAGCTGGTCTTGTTATTTCATGAGTTTAGGTTACCATTAGCAAGATCTTATCGCCACAGTGGCTTAATTAATTCGTGAGGTTTTGTAAAGTATGATGAATTCATTTACCGCGGTTGTATATAAATGTATATAATTTGTGAATAGATTAATTAGGTCACATGATTCAGTTGGTCAAAATATGTCATGTTAGTTTATGGGCCTGGTGATTGATTTATGATTAATAGTGATTAATGTGAAGGTTGGTAGTGTAGTTTATGACATATTTCTTTTAGGCCGCTGGATCACCCACACACTCAAAGAAATGCACCCTGCCCTCGGACTGAAGGGTCCACCATAGGGGTGACTTATAGGCTTAAAGTGCTGTGACCGGGATATATGGAAAATCCTATATCGAAAGTAAAAGGTGTATGCACCATTTCGCACAGACTACGATAGCACCTCTGCAGACACAGTTTTCATGGACTCCCATGGGTGGCACAACACATGCTGCAGCCCATTGAAAACCCCTGGTGTACCACTGCCCCTTACAGTGGTACCTCAATATGCCAATTTCGGGGATGTACAAAGTACTTACTAGCAAATTTAGAGGAGAGAGCACCGCCAATGGGGTCCTGGTTAGCAGGATCCCTGTGAACTACAAACAAAACACACTGACACCAGGCAAAAACGGGGGGTGTCTATGCCAGAAAGATCCTACTTTCCTACAACTGTCATTTGAAGTGTCTGTTGAGATCATCATTGCTAACACAGTTGACTTTCCCTTTTATATTTCCACTGGCATGGTACTAAGTGCCACTTTAATAAAAATGTCATGTGTCCCCTATTGTTCCTTAACTCTTGCACCATACAACTATCTTATATTTGCCACAGAATCACTTGCATTTCATTTCCTAGATAGATTTCTGCAAGGCTTTGCAGAAATGGTAGAACAACTTAAGATGTGGGTTTTAATGCATTTGTGAACATGAGTATTTAGATTTGTTGGAAATAGGCATTCCCTCATACCTTTCTGCCGCTATTAATGGAGGTACTTGCTCTGGCTAGGTGAGCATGAAATAGTATTTGTGTTACCGGTTGAGCTCTCAGAGGTATTGACCAGGGTATCAGTGGAAGGAAAGTTCAGCATCTTCATCTACAGTGGAATGGCTCGTGATTGCCAACTGTTGATTGTTATGTACCCAGACAATCTCTAAGTAACTGGGTGTAGGAATGTAGGAATTTATCACTGCATGGTGGCATTATTACTTATACTATTAATGCCTGGCCATCTCCTGACAGTTCATCTATTTCCATGCATGCGCTAAAACAGCTGCTACATTCTTGGATAGTGTTAAATAGCTAACTTTAGCGTTAAACAGCTAAGTCTATCTTTGTGAGTGAAAGAACAATAAGTTGCCAGTTGTATTATTTGGTGCTATACAAGCCCTTTGCATTCTTTTTTTGTCATCCATCCATCCATGCACTCAGTCACTCATGATCCACGTTACATGTCATTCTTCCTTGCACAAATGCGTCCTTCCATCCATCCACACATTCAGTCATGCATTCAGGCACTTTTAGGCCTGTCTTCCTTATGGTGGTTTGCCTGCTTCCCTCCACTTCTTGCTGTATCTATTGTTTGGCATTTGGACTCTAAACAATATACCACTGCTGACCAGTGATGTAGTGCATGTGCTTCTCCCCTAAACATGGTAACATTGGTGTACACCTGATTGGCATATTTAGTTTACCTGTAGGTCCCTTGTAAAGTGGTATACCATATTCCCAGGACCTTGAATCTAAATGCTACTAGTGGGCTTGCCACACACAAGTAGCCTTTCAAAATTGTCTCAGGCCTGCCATTGCAGGCCCTGCATGTGCAGTTTACTGCCACCTCGAATTTACATTTAATATCACTTGCAAAGCCTTAAACACCCCTTTTATTACACATAAGACACCCCTAAGGTAGGCGCTTATTGACCGTAAGGGCAGGGTGCTGAGTAACTAAAAGGCAGTGCATGTACATTTAAGTTTTACATGTCCTGGTTGTGACAAACAGCTACATTCGTTTTTCACTGCTATGAAGCCTATTCTCTCATAGGTAAGCTTTTGGAATTCCTTAAAACACTTTTAAAACTGCAATTCCAGATCAGAAAGGAGTAGCTACATCATGTTTCATTTCTTTGGCATGGTGGTGATAAATCCTCTTTAGTGGTAAAGTTGGATTTGACATTACCATTTTATAAATGCTACTTTTAGAAAGTGGGCTTTTCTCTGCTCCTAACTTTGCTCTGTGTGCCTGCAGCCTTGCTCCAATACTCATCTGGGCTGGGTGACAGCTACACTTTGTGCATTTCCTCTAGACAGCCACATACACAGGAAGGGATGGGTGTGACAGAGGACTCTTCTGCATTCATCCGCATTCCGATAGCCTTCCTGAGCAGGAAGATGGAGAGGTGGCTCACTCTGAGATCTGAATAGACTGTGACCTATCCTCACACAAACAGCTGATTACCACTACAGATAGCTTGGCAGAAAGGACTGGGTTGAAAGAGATCCTTTCAACCCAGGAAAGGGTTCACTTCAGAGGGATTCACCCTCTACATCAAAGGCACTTTTGATTATTAGTATTAGGGTTCCGTCCCTACCAATTCAGTACACTACTGGACCTGGGAAGAACTCTGCTGGATTAAAGACTGCAGTGCTGTAAGGATTGCCACTTTGATCCGACTGACTGTTCTGAGGAACTGCTTCTATACTTTGCTGAGCAGCCCTGCTGCCACCTGTTTATATCTTCCCTACTGAGGACAAGAACTGGACCCATCTCACTTGAACCCAGAGAGACCACAAGGCCTTGCTTTCTTGCCTGCACTTTTCGGAAGTGTCATGGACACAAAGACTTCCTGCAATCTTGCTGGTGCTTCTGGAGTCAGCATTCTGGGAGTCCTATGCTTGCTTGAGGTGTTCCCTCCAGCCCTGGGCCTCAGAAGTGGGTCGAGCTGATTTCTGCAAAAGTCGATGTCATGCCTCTACTTGAGAACTTCCGCCACATCGCCCTTCGACGCCGACAAAGAGGCTGCTCGACAATATCGAATCCACTACCTGCGCGGCTTGAAACCTGTGCTCTGCAGGGCTTAACGATGACGCATTACATTCACTTCAATGGAGCTCGATGATGACACTGGACCCGCTTTGCGCGGCTCAACTACGATGCAATATACTCTCGATGTGGAAAAAAAGCTCCCTCTAAGGTATTTCTTCCGCAGGACCTGCCTGGGTCCTATAGCTGGCCTGCTACCCACAACGATCAGCCTGAACTTTGAATTTGCACTGGTCCCTTGTGACCGCAAGTAACCTTTTGTCCAATATTGATTTCTAAGCACTTTTCTCACATTTAATCTTTAAAAATTCATATCTCGACTTTACTTATTGAATTGTTATCATTTTGACCTTGTTTTACTCAGATAAATATCCTCTATTTTTGTAAATATATGTGGAGTTTTTATCTGTGGTTTCATCGAGGTAATGTAATTTAAGAGTGCACAAATACTTTACACGTTGCCTCTTAAGTTAAGTCTGACTGCTCTGGCCAAGAGGGTGAGCACAGGTTATTTATTTATTTATTTATTTATAACATTTAGGATGTGTATCTGACTTACCCTGGCTAGAGTGGTGGTCCCTATTTGGACAGAGTGAAAACCTCAGCCAACTAGAAACCCCATTTCTAAAAGGCCCTCACACAGAAACTCACCAATCAACAAAGAGGCACTCCTCATTATAAGAGAAAATATTTGGCTTTGTCAATGCTTGTTGTAGATTATTCCGGCCCAAGTTGGATTAAAAGGGTTGTCGTCTAATATTGCTTATGCATTGGCTTTGTAGTGACATTTGCCAAGTAATGTCACTTGAATTAACAAAGTATCATTTTAGCACAACTGTTATGTCTTTGGCTCTTCTATGCTGTCCTAGCTCTCTGTCTCTATTTATCTCATTCTTTTATGAGATATAACTTCACGCCTTATGCATATTCACTGTGTCGCTTTCTTTAGGCTGAGTAGGGAGGAGTAGGGGGAAGGCCAATTAACTAGTCGAAAGCTTTGCAGCTTACCTACGGTCAGTGGTTTTATCTAACATTTCTGATAAGAAGTGTGGCTCACTGGTTAGAGGAGGCAGACCTGGAAGCAGAGGTCAGCCCGGGACCAGGGTTCAATTCCCGGCTCGGCGGGGTCTTGAGTCCTAAAATGTCCATGGACTCGACAATTCTCGCTCCGGTGCCTACTCGATTCATGGGTTCACACTCTGCGACTCTGGGCAATAGCTTGCTTAATCTCCACAACGGCCCCTCGCGGCGGGATGCCTGGCTTTCACCTTGCGGATACCCTGCTGGGGTTATCTCACAGGGGAATACCAGGACGGGTTCCCTAAGCAAGCGCTTAGAAACCGCTTGGTGATTTGTGCTATATAAATTCCTGTACATTTACATAACTCTTCTCACTATTTGTGTGTATTTCACCCTTATTTTACGGAGAATTAGATACTCAAATCCAAGGCAGGGTAGCAGGATCATTACTCATTTTCTTCCAATATACTTTTACTATTCATATTATCTTCTGTGTGTCTTTTCAGCTTGCAGCAAGCGCAGGTAAGGAATAATAAAAAGTTTTCTTGCTATTGTGACACAAAAGTTTTAATTTCCATTCAAACACAATATAATTAAGACCATACTGAATTTATATAAGCATCTTCTGCCAGGAGATAGTGAATGGAGCACTAACAGAGAGTTTTCCTTTTACAAGAAGAACTTAGCAGGGATGTCACCTCTCATCATTATTGTTCGATTTATATATCGAGCTAATTGCTCATTCAATCAGATCCAACAGTGCTATCATCCCATTTGATATTTTTTTATTAGTGTGAAAATTAGCATTGTACGCAGATGATATTATGTTTTATACTGGCAACGAGCTTATTTCATTTCTAAATTCAAAAAACGTGCTGAGAAGTTTGGAAACATTTCAGATTATCTAATTAACAAAGAGAAAATGAAAGTGAAGTCATGGAGGGTCAAAGAAAAAATCCAGAACTCCAAAGAACTGATTAGATATTTGGGTATTCAGATCGTATAATACACATTTTAGATGGCAATCCCATTATAAATCAGAAAAAGGAAATGGGGCACTTTACCATTAAAGATTTAAGAGAGGATCAACTTGGTAAAGATGACGATCCTTCCAAAGTTGGCCCTCCTGTTGAACACCATCCCGGTTACATTTTCAATGGATTTTTTCAGCAAGATACAGTGAAAAGTTAGTAGTTTTGTTTGGGCACAAACAGCATTAGGATGTCATGGAAGAAATTCAGAAGGAAGCTAGCAGCAGGGGATTTGACACTACCTGACTTTCAGATCTATTGTTATGCTTTTCAATTTAAGAACAGTCAGATGTTAGTTAGGGATCCAGATGACTAATTTATAGGAAGATTGTATGCAGTAATGCTAAGGGAATTAGGTCAAAATCAGTCTTTATATTCATTTGGGAATTTGAAGTTTTTTGAGGCATCTCAGGACCTAGGTCCTTTGTGATGGAGAGTAGATGCTCGGCCTCCCCTGACCATAGCCCTCCCCTCCCGCCAAAAGCCATAAACTACACAGAAAAAAAGATACGAAAGAAAAAGGAGGCACAGCCCCAGCGCATTGAGAAGAAAGGGGTGAAAAAAAAAGAAGACCCTGTAATAAGACAATGTCTTACTGTAACAGTGAGGCTAGACTTCAATAGTTAACATGCACCATACATTGCTAACTCCCAATAAATGTATTGCATATCTTTGCAGCCATGCGACCCTATCATAGCGTGTCCAAATATACCTTGGCGAGGATTTCTGAGACAAAACATTGCGTCTGTCCAGTAGCTATTATTTTCAGCTTAGCAGGATTCAGCAGAAAAATCTGGGTCCCCTTTGCCTGGAATAGCGGAATAAGCTGTCGGAGGTGCCATTTTCTCTCAACTGTGGCCTGTCAAAAGTCAGTCCATACAAAAAATGTGCATCCCTTTCCTGCTCTCTTCCTATCCGGTCTAGCTAAATCATATATTGCTTCACGAGCTAAGAAATTATTAAGACAAATCAGACTAGCTCTAGGTTTTTCAGGAGACCCCCCCCCCCATGTTTTTCCGCTGATTAAAAGGAAACCGATGAGTCCTTGAAGTTCAACTTTCCAATCCCATTGTGGCAGTTCAGGAAATGTTTCTGAGAAGAGTTCCACCACAAATTGCCTAACATCGTTACCCTCCACCCCTTCAGAAATGCCCAGAATCCGTAGGTTATTCCTTCTTGAGCGATTTTTCAGCTCGGTCAATTTCCAGATAGTGTCATCTTTCTGAGCCTTCAGGAATTCAGTGATAGATTTTTGCTGTGCTAACTCATCTATCAGTGATGAGATTCTGGCTTCGGCCTCTCTAAATCAAGCTGCAAATTCAGAACAAGTCTTAGCAACTCTACGCACAGAATTCTGTAATTTCTTGACTGCTCCCTGGGTTCATGACCCTTCTGCCCTGGTCTCCACTCTATGGGCCATTATGCTCTGTTATATGGTAAGGAGAGTAATTTCATATTGTGACTCTGTATTCAGCCCCTCCATTTCTGTACAGGTCCCAGCTTTCCCAGCTTCATTTAGGGTTAATTCTGGGTAGAAAGAATAGTCCCATACCAGTGAGCCATCTTTCTTTACTAGGGTTGCGGGTTG
Organism: Lissotriton helveticus; assembly: GCF_964261635.1. Classification (NCBI taxonomy): domain Eukaryota; kingdom Metazoa; phylum Chordata; class Amphibia; order Caudata; family Salamandridae; genus Lissotriton; species Lissotriton helveticus. Next base: position 302,024,375 of record NC_136067.1, on the reverse strand, counting down.
CTTCCTGTGTTTCCGAACAGTTGCAGTGTTCAACATCTTGTCATCCCCTGGTTCTCCTTCTGGGCGTAAGCTACTTGTGTCGCTGTCTTCTTCAGCCCAGTCTTTCCCAAGGCTCTCATCCCCTGAGGAGTTAGAGGGGTCCGACATGGAATAAAACTTGTCCTCAGAGTCCCCTTCTTTACCCAGACCCATAACTGACTGAACTGTGTTTGATGGAGCCACAGACATTTCTGCACTTCTTACATCATTTACAAGGTTTGGTCTAATAGCTTCTTGTTCTTGCTCAGTTATTTGACTTGTGTGGACTTCAGGCATAGCTGTTTGGTCCTTATCCAAAGTCCCTGCAAAGCCCGTCTCTCCCTTAATTACTGACGGATCATTCTGACCAGGAGGGCTAATAGTTCCTTTCAGGATTTCTTTCAACCCTTTGAAGCCTCCCTGTAGCCCCCCCTTCACCCACTCTCCACACTCTCAGCAGCCACATAAACCAGATCAGTACCTTGTGAAAGTGTCTCCTGGGAAGAGAGAGGGGCTTCTGTTGCAACATTGTTTCTTTGTGCCTGAGTGTCCAAGATATCAGCAACATTCTTTCCTTTTCCAGCTCGATTTTTAAACAATGCAGGGACCGTGAGGCGAACAAAGGGTAGATGCGCCTCCCTTTCCTGCTGTAGCTGGGGAACCAGGGGACAGACCGTCCGTCTGCCGGCATATTTCTCCATCAATTATTTTGCCGCTGCCCGTCTTCGCGGGACTTCCGGCCTCAATGCTTGCAGGCATCCCTCGGTTCTTAGTGCCCTTGGCGGCATTCTTCGGTGGCATTCCGGTAACCGCACTTGTGAATCACCAACACAGAGGTCCCGTCCAACTCATCCCAGAGAACCGGGAGCAGCAAATGCCAGAAACCAGACCTCCGAATCATAATCCTCTCAATCCCAGCTCGCACATGCTCTTCTTCCAGAAAACATCAGAGGAAAACCGGATCAGGAGGACGCCGGTAACCAACTCACTCGCCGAATGCACGGCTGCCATCTTGCCTCATATGGGAAGGAGGGACATGGGGAGGGTGATGCTCATTGGGTGGAGGGGGGGTGGAAAGAGGTTGGCACTACAGCTTTAGGTGACTTTGGCCATGGCATATGTCTCTATATAAGAAGAAATGAATGTTTGAACAGTATTGAATTTTTTGTATGGTTTGTGTCTGTTAGAATAGAGTTTTAGTTTTTTCAACATAGGGATGATGGGTAGAATCCGGTTGTGTTCTTGGAATATATGTGGTCTAAATAAAAAAGGGGTCTTACAGCTAAAATTGCATATTTTATGCAGATTGAGTTATTATGCCTGCAAGAGACTCATATTTCTTGGGGTAAACGTAGCTGGTTTAGAGATTTGGGATTTGAGATATTAGCTTGTACAAGGCAAGCTACAACGAATAAAGGGTGGCCATTTTGGCAAAACGTGGTCTTAGAATTTGTCAGGAAAGATACTCTAGGACGCTGGGTCATTGCAGAAATAATGATCTATGCCTCTCCTATATCAATCTGTTCTGTGTATGGATCTAACTTAGATGATCCTGGCGTACAGAATTGTTTGGGTGTCAAATTAGCACTATGGCTGCATCCTTTAAATCTGTGCGGAGACTTTAATATTCATATAAATAACGATTTTGATATTATTAGTACATCCCCATATCAGAGCAAAAAGCTAAAAGTGTTGAAAGCTCTCTGAGGTTTAATTAGAGAACATGGGCTGGTAAACACCTGGTACAGGCACGATCCAGGAGAGACTTATTACTCTGCTCCACATAATAAATTAGTTAGCTTGGACTACTTTTTTTTACATCTAAACAAATTGCATAGATGGTTAAAATCGAAATATTACCCAGAGTCGTCTCAGACCATAATCCACTAATATTAGAATTATCAGTGAGCACCAAAATTAAAAAAAATAAACTCTTGGACATTTGAAAGAAAACTGTTAATAAATCAAACATATTGTGATCATATGATAAATTGGATCCAAGAGTTTTTCAAGATTAATAGAAATATAGCTTCTGACGCCTTGGTCTGGGATGCCTTCAATGCTGGGGTACGCGGTGAGACATTAAGTTTCTCTATCTCTAATCAGAAAAGAATTCTGGAAGAAATTAGGGGATGGGTCAAACAACTGAGATTGACTGAAATTGATCTTATGCAAAAAATAGCAAGCTGTTGTAATACTGAGAAACCTCAAAGGGCCATTGCTATCTTAAGGGTGAAGATACATCAGCATTTTGGCGTTGAGATAATTGCTAAATATGTGCAATATAGGACTGAAATCTATGAATTAGGGGAAAACACAGGGAGAGTCTTAGCGAAGAGACTGCAACAGAGGGAAGTAGCACATAGAATTTGCAGGATTAAAGATCATGATAGTCAGATACAGGACTCCCCAGCTGAAATTTTAAATGTCTTTAATAGGTTTTACAGACAATTATATACGGAGGGGGAAACGGTAGGAGGAGAAGATTTGATGCAGGAATTATTTTCAGACTTGGAGACATATGAGCAAAATAAGATTCTAGCGGCATCAATAAAGTGGGAAGAAGTGGAAGGGGCTATGATGTCCTTAGCCACCGCAAAGGCGGTTGGTCCGGATGGTATTCCTTTGGAATTTTTTAGGACATTTCAGCAGGTATTACGACAGGATCTTATGGTGTAATTTTTGTCCGCTCAAAAGGGTAGTATTCCTGAGTCCTGGCCTAAGACTACTATAGTTGCTTAAAAAAAAAGATAAACCTGAACTGAACCCTTCATCATATAGGCCTATCTCACTTATTAACTGTGACAGTAAAATCTTCTCCAAAATCTTAGCATCTCGATTGGGAAAAGCTATCACCTCTTTAGTGTCAAATCATCAACATGGGTTTGTCCCGGGAAGGGATACAATGGACCATGTGAGACGCGTAATCGCACTTCTGGACTGGGCGCAGGCGCAGAGTCCCCGGTAGGGGTGATCCTGTTGGATGCTGACAAAGTGTTCAACAGGGTCTCCTGGTGCTTTTTATGGTATGTCTTGCAGTGGAAAGGATTCTGTACAGTATTTGTTCAAGCTTATATTTTTCTCCAGAAGCTGTTATCCGTATATTTGGGCAGGAGTCATGGTTGTTTAGTATCACTAGAGGGACCAGGCAGGGATGCCCATGGTCCCCCTTATTGTTTGCGTTACATATTGACTCATTTCCTAATAAAGTAAACATAGAAATTGATATTAAACTGGTAAAAGTCCACAATATGGAATATAGTACATTGGCATGTGCTGATGACATTGTGGTCCTTACTAGCGATGTCCCCTTGGCCCTTCCAGCAGTAAGATCTCTGACGGAGCAGTTTGGTATTTTTTCAGGTTATAAATTAAATGTGGGGAAAACCCAGATTCTCCACTCACAGACTCAATATCCAGCAGATTTGCCAATTGTCACCGAAGCCACATATCTGGAATTAAAATAACACAGTCAGTAGACCAAATTCCTGATCTAAATATTAAACCATTGATAGATCGTGTAAATAGCAAATTGGAGAGATTAGACCACCTGCATCTTTCTCTGCACGGGCGATGCAATGTTTTAAAAATGATGATTCTTCCTAAATTCTTATATCTGTTCAGGACTATACCTTTAGAATTTTCTGTTTCTTGTTTAACAAAGCTAGAGAGGCGTTGTTCCATATTTCTCTGGGGCTATCAAAGACTGAGAAGGGCGCTTAAATGGATGATTCATCCGAGAGATTGGGGAGGGTGGGCGATACCCAATTTTTGGTTATATTGTTGGACATCTGTGTTACAGCATATGGGGAATCTTCTAGTTGGGGCGTAGGCTTTAATCTCCCCAGCTAGCAGACCAACCATTTATGTACTTGGTTTAGGGGATGAAGCAAGAAGTTGCTTGGTTAGGTGGTTAGGATAATAAAGTCTAGCTACTATAAAAAAACGAAATTCAAAGTGCTTAAAGCTGCTTACTTGTCTGGAAACAAAGGTGGCGCAAGTTGAAGATTCCAAATATAACCACCTATACTCCATTACCTGCCTCCGGTACTCTCCCTGCAATTTTTCAGGATCACATCACTTTTAGATGGGAGGGGGGGCGAAGGGAGTTTTATGTTTGGGGGATTTATTTGAGGGAGCACAACTTGTTCCATTTATGACCCTTCCGGAGAAGTATGGTTTATCTAAACAAAATGTTTACATTTTTTTGCAGATTTGTAGTTTTATAGATAGAGGTACACATGGCTCAGCATCAAGGTTTGACAATACCGCTCTGGTTGAAATAATAGGCAAAAGGGCTTCGTTAGGACAGATTTATCAGCAGTTACTGATGGCTCTCCGCGATGATATTTGTACTTGGAATACGAAGTAGGAAATAAGCTAGGGAAATCGGAAATATATATAGAGGAGTCGCTGGATTTGGCTGATCAAGTTTTAATAACTGGAAGACTAAGGAGCCAGCACTTCATGTCTATTTTTGACTTGTACTACAAACCTGGTAAAATTGCTAAATGGGGTGGCTTGAGGGGCGGGAATTGTAACAGGTATGGATTGCCAGCTGATAATTCTGTTCAAATGTTTTTTCTTGCCCTAAACTAGACTTTTTTGTTCGAGAAGTGGATAAATTACTGACTATGATCCTAGAGGTCCCGATAACTATGACTGCTGATCTTGTAATATTGGGTGTAGTATTCGATATAGAAAGAGCCACAAGGTCGAAGCATTTTGTTCATTGCAATGGCTTTGGTCCGCTTATGCGTTACTTCTGAATAGATAAGTCCGGACCCTCCGACATTTATTAACTGGCGCTCAAAGCTAAATTAGAATCTTCAATATATAAAGTAAGAGGATGTAGGAAAAGGGCCTTAGGCTCTCAAATTTGGGCTCCAGTCACAAATTGGCTACAGGAAGGGTTGGAGGTTTTTCTATTCTTAATATACCCTTTTTTAAGGCTCTATCGCTGTTTCAGAGAAATTTGCAGTCTATTATTGCTGGACATTATATGTATTTAAACCGACAGCATCCTTTGTTTTTTGTATTCTGTATTTTCTTTTGTATGATGTACCTGAAATGACCTGCTGTATAGCTTAAACCCTTGTTAAAAATGGGATAAAACCAACAAAAAAATATTTTTTTTAAAAAGGGAATTGGATTTTTTTTTTAAGGAAGTGAGGCCAAAGATGGTAATGGAAGCACTCAAATTATTGGTCCATTTAAGGAAGACATTCAACATTCCCTACTATTCATCTCGGGCCTGATTTGGGTTTCTTCCAGAACTACACAAAGACTGAAGGATTCGCTTAACAGGCCTTTGAGGCAAGTGGGGTTTATTAGCGGTGGGACCCAAGGGATGAATTGGGATTGCTCGACTGGGAGACACTTCTGCACTAACGAATGGAGATTTGTCCAGGTTTTACGCATTTCCACTTGAGAACGTGGAGGTCCTCACAAATATGGACTGAGGAGGGTAGTAGATAGTGGGAGAATCGTATTACCAATGGTATCAAGATGAAAAAAGATGACGTTTTGTGGTATTGGAAAATTATTGAAGCTGAAGCTAATCTTCACCAGAATTGTACCTAATTTGGAAGGATGGTCTCATGGAGATGGATACAAGAGAACTGTGGTAATTATCTTTAAAATCTCTATACTCAGTAGTGGAACCTGCTGCATTAAAAAAGAAATAATTTCTTTACTCTCCGTAGGACCTACTGGACTTCACAGAAGTTATCTAAGGTCATACATAAAATTCTGAAATGCCCAAAGTGTGATTCTCCAAAGATGGATGATATACATATGTTTTTAGATTGCCCTGTGTTATCGTTCTTCTGGAAGTATGTAAGTAAGATAAGATCAGAAATCAGTAGCCATTAGACTAAGGTAAGCTGATCTCTAGTATTCTTTGGGAGGATCCCTGAGTCAAATGGTGTAAGCAACAAGATCAATGCAAAGATATATTCTATATGGTATTACTGGTAACAAAAGAGATATGAAAGAGATGGCTGTTTCTAGATCCTCAATCTAGTGTAGAGTGGAGCAAGAATGTTAATTATGTTTGTCAACTGGACATAGCCTGTGAGCCAGTAAGCTCCAAGAAAGTTTGTGAAGGACTGTACCTGTTAGCAAGTCCAATGATTACTCCCCATTTACTGTAACAACCAACAATTTACAACAGAATAACTTAGTCAGAAATCCTAATCCCAGGCCTGAGGCGGAAAGCCGGGCACTGGAGGTACGAGCAAAATAGCATTTTGGTAACAATTTTAACTTGTGTTGTGTCACTTACTCTTGTGTTTTAAAACTCCTTGCTACGAAGTATTCCTCTTTGCGCACAGCCGATTTGAGCGCTGTGACGCTCTTCATCTTCTCCAGCGGCTGCCATCATCGCAGGCGTGCTTGCCGACCACGCCCCCTGAGGCCACGCCCCCTCCGCCCAACCTATAAAAAAACGCTGACTTCAAGCGTCCTGCAGAAATCCTAATCCCAGGCCTGAGGCGGAAAGCCGGGCACTGGAGGTACGAGCAAAATAGCATTTTGGTAACAATTTTAACTTGTGTTGTGTCACTTACTCTTGTGTTTTAAAACTCCTTGCTACGAAGTATTCCTCTTTGCGCACAGCCGATTTGAGCGCTGTGACGCTCTTCATCTTCTCCAGCGGCCGCCATCATCGCAGGCGTGCTTGCCGACCACGCCCCCTGAGGCCACGCCCCCTCCGCCCAACCTATAAAAAAACGCTGACTTCAAGCGTCCTGCAGAAATCCTAATCCCAGGCCTGAGGCGGAAAGCCGGGCACTGGAGGTACGAGCAAAATAGCATTTTGGTAACAATTTTAACTTGTGTTGTGTCACTTACTCTTGTGTTTTAAAACTCCTTGCTATGAAGTATTCCTCTTTGCGCACAGGCGATTTGAGCGCTATGATGCTCTTCATCTTCTCCAGCGGCCGCCATCATCGCAGGCGTGCTTGCCGACCACGCCCCCTGAGGCCACGCCCACCTCCTCTAGATATGTGTATGCATAGGAAGCGCAGCGGACGAGCGCAGCGGGAGCGCCGTTTACGCGCCGAAGGCGCGCCAAAGGCAAGCCCGTCTGGGCCTAGACGGACCCAGGCCCAGAGACTCTGTCGGATGCCCCTCATGACCGCGTGGTGTATACTGGAGATATGCTCCGCGCACTCCAACCAAAGAAAATCCTGGCCTGCTACCACACGCATACTGAAGGAAAACCCTTCTTTAATTGTATGCGCTGTAATCCGACTCCCCTAAGCTCAGCAAAACCCGGACTGAAGATAGGACTTCTTAACTGCCGCTCCCTTCCCAAACATGCGCTCGAAACAAACCTGTTAATCCAAGATCATGATTTCGATCTGCTGTTTTTAACGGAAACATGGCTATCAGATAGCTCCGACTCGGACATCGTCACGGCCCTTCCCCCAGGGTACCTCTGTCAAGCCTTACACAGACCCAAAGGGAGGGGAGGGGGGGTAGCCATAATCTTCAGGGAACAACTTACTTGTAGAACTTCCAACGCCCATATCGAGGATTGCAAAAGCTGTCAATTCTCCATCCAAACCTCCCCAGCTCACTCCCTGTCAGGGCTATTGATCTACCGCCCCCCAGGTGCCCCAGGGAATTTCCTTAATGCCGTCACCGAATCAGTTTCACAATTAGCATCTTCTGCCTCCAACTTTCTTATTTTAGGCGACCTGAACCTCCACTTCACGGACCCTATGGACCGGATAGCCTCCGACCTCCTTCAAGACCTATTGTCACTCAATATCCGACTGGTCAACAATGAGCCTACCCATGAGAAGGGACACCTACTGGATCCCATCCTCACTAATGTGGCAACCATCACCACCATGCCACCCTTGACCCTTCCATGGACGGATCATTTTCTTGTCCCTATCTCCTGGGAAATATCCACCATGAACCCCCAAACTACTAAAATTCAGGTCACCGATAGACGGTGGCATAAACTCATATCTGGGGAATGGGCCGCCGCCCTTGCAGATTCCATCCCTGAGCTCTCCGCCGATCCTGCCACGGCCGATAAGCAGTTTAATGAGTGGATTACCTCTTCTCTAGATACACTCCTCCCCAAAACTGCTACCTTTAAACATCCCAAAAGAGTATCCTCCGCTTTATGGTACACTCCAGAGCTTAAAGCCCTGCGCCAAGAATGCAAGAGAACGGAACGCTCCTGGAGAAAAAACAAATCTGGAACAAACAAAGATGTTTATTCTACCTCTCTCTTAATGTATAAAACTACTATTCGGAAAACTAAAAGCGCTTTCTTTCAGGAAAGAATAGAGAAAGCGGTATGCTCCAGTAAGGAATCCTACGCCATCATAAAAGAACTTCTGAAAACCCCAGAATCTGGACCGAGACACCCCACAGACCCCAAAGCCGACCAGGAAAAATGCCAACAATTGGCTAACTTCCTTCATGAAAAAATTCAAAAAATTCTTGATTCAATTCCCCCCGCGAATCCGTGCAAGGAAAATGATCTCCCGCACTCCCTAACACCTAGTGGTCTCTCCTCTTGGGGTCAAGTTACGACCGAAGAAGTAGGAAACACGTTAAAATCCATAAAAAGCGGATCTCCTAGGGACCCCGTCCCACTTCGGATCCTCAAGGAGGTAGCTTCCACGATTATTCCCCCCCTGACTCATCTGATCAACGCCTCATTCCAACAGGGAGTTGTACCCCCGAGCTGGAAGACGGCGGTCGTGAAAGCTCTATTAAAGAAACCCTCCCTCGACCCTGAAAATCTGGCCAATTACAGGCCTATCTCCCTACTCCCAGGAATCAGCAAGATTGCTGAAAAACTGGTTAATAAAAAACTCTCCCAGTTCCTGGAGGTCAACAACAAGCTAAAAAGTTCCCAAACGGGCTTTCTCCCAGGGCAGGGCACTGACATCGCCCTCCTGGCAGCGGTAGAGGAGGCCAGAGCACTATTGACGGAGGAGGATCAGTGGCAGTGATCCTCCTCGACCTAAGTGCGGCCTTTGATACCGTCAACCACCAACTTCTCATCAAAAGACTCAAGAGAGTCGGTGTGGAAGGCCCGGCCCTATCCTGGCTCTCATCCTTTCTGGCTCAACGGACCTATCAGATCTGGGAGAAGAACGCCTGCTCCTCCGAAACTCCCCTCCAATGTGGTGTGCCTCAGGGCTCCTCCCTGAGCCCCACATTATTTAATATCTATATGTCCACATTGGAGGAGGTCATCACCCCGTTCGGAGTGAGCGTCGTCAGCTATGCTGATGACACACAACTAGTGGTGTCACTATCTCACCCCAGACAACAATCAGCAGATTTATTTAACTGCCTTACGCAGGTTCACTGCTGGATGAACAACTCAGCCTTAAAACTAAACGGGACGAAAACTGAGGTTCTGCTCCTCGGCCCGAAAGGACTCACACTCTCCCCGAACATCTGGCCAGCCTGTTTGGGCCCCCCCCCTGACCCAAAAAAAGAAGTAAAAAGCCTTGGTATGTGGCTCGATACTGACCTCTCGTTCACTGTGCAGGCAAAGAAAGTAGCCGGGACCTGCTTCGGGCTCCTGAAATCGTTTAGGAAAGTCCTGCCCCTCCTGCCCTCCAACTCCCAAAAATTGCTAATCCAAGGCCTAATACTCTCGAGGCTTGATTATAGCAATGTGATCTACCTAGGCGCCCCCGAAGCGACGCTTAACAAGCTTCAGAGAATCCAGAACACTGCTGCCCGGATTCTCACAAATACCCCTGCCAGAGCTTCGGCTAAACCTGTCCTAAAACTTCTCCACTGGCTTCCCATAAGGGAGCGGGTCAAATTCAAGGCCCTATGCCTAGCCCACAAACTGCTACAAAATCAAGGCCCCCCTGTTTTCAGGAAATTCATCATACCCTATAAATCCACAAGACCCCTCCGCTCGGACACGGAAAACTTCATCACTACCCCTAGATTCAAGAAAGCCCGCACAGGTGGAAGACGTTTTTCAGTCCATACTGCACGTCTCTGGAACTCACTCCCCCGCGACCTGCGACTCGAACCACAATACCTTCACTTCAGGAAGCGGCTCAAGACTCACCTTTTTCCCCAATGAATCATGCTCGTCCGTAACCCTGATCTTCTGTCCCCCTTCCCTCTTCTTCTCTCCCTTGTCCCATTGAACTGAAGAGATAGGATTTGTTAGCGCTGGGATACCTCCGGGTGACTACGCGCTCTATAAAAATAAATAATAACAATAATAATAATAATAGTCACTTTGTTCTGCAGAAGGAACATGCAATGAAAAACTGATGGTAGAATGAGGACTAAAAAAGAAATTCAATTTGCACTAAGGATATGGAGGCACAGATTATCCTTCCCTATTTCTACTGAGAAATATCACAGTAGCAAATGAAAACTGTTTAAACACAAACTATATTTCCCATGAAAATTCTCACACCTTGTCATGATTCCAATAACCAATCAGCATATACCTAGCCCCTAAAGTGAGAGGCAACATGTGTACTCCTCTTTCTTTGCCATTCTGTCCCAAATGTCAAGACTTTTGAAGGACATTGTTTAAAGTGCACATGTCTCTGTAACCAGGAAAAACAACCCAAACATAATCAAACTAGTGATATAGAATCATAATGTCACTGCACTTCCAAATGTTCAAACACCGGCAGATCGTTCAGAAACTGTTCACTAGAATCTAACTCCTTCTTCTGTTTTCTTTGTTTAAGAGGCGAGTCCCAACTTCAATTGGACACAAGCTCCCTTGTTGAGAACTTGAGACAGCATGAAATCCTTCAGGATTCAAACCTTGGGTTGTTCATGCTTCTTCGCACATTTATTTCTGGTTTTGGTCAATTCATGAAAATAAAAAAAGCAAAGTAACTTCACTCTCTCAACAGAACAGTTTGACTTCTAACCAGGGCAGATAACTTACTTAGCACTATTCATACATAAATACATAACTAGTAAAGAATTCTTATCATTTTGGTAAAATCCTCGTCTCCATATTCTTAATAGAATTGAAAGGTTTTGACGTGCAAGCTTAAAAAAAATAATTCTGTAAAAATGGAGGTTCAAATTTTCCTTGTTGAAAGCTTTTACACCACCACTGATGCAACATCAGTAATTAGTTTATGATGAAATTTCTTGAAAGCAGAATCAGATGAAGAATCAATGGCCTTCATAATATCTTCTAATCTAGATCCTAGTAGTTTTTGAGGCGAACACACTCCAAATGTACTCAATTCAGCATCATCATTAGCTTTGGGCAGAACCCATTTGGCCAATGTAGTAGATGTCATGGGTCTAAATGGTCTCTGCAAAGCAATCAACAACTGTCCTTTAGAACCAAGTCCAAACTTTCCAATAGAATAGACATATACTTTCAAACATTGTTCTAAACATAAATTGTGATTAGATCTGAAACACATTTAGAACACATCTTAGTCTGACTCAAACTATGAAAACAAATCTCTTCTGGACAAAAATCTCGATATGTTAAATCAAGAGCATGCATGTCTAACACATCCTACATAATATTAGACATAATAACATTGTCAATGTAGCTGAAAGCTGTGTCCTGCGTAAATCATGATTATCTATCCAGCTGTATAAAAATACAAGGACCACATCCACATTCCATAAACAAGAATATCATGGTTTGGTATTATTAAGCAATCTGATTCTCATCATGAGTTAGCACACCAATAGATGTTTACCCTCAATCAGTAAATGACCAGCTGATTTTGAAGATTGAGAATTATTCACCAACCTGTGAGCCAAACCATCCAAAGCCAATTGGTATAAAAAAAAATGACACATTTTAATTCTGCCCCCCTAGGTTCCACATATTGTTCAGCCCAACAGCATACCCAACTGTTCCAAGAGGAAGAGTATCGCTTATCGGTATTGGTAATCCATGACTGTATGATGAAGAAATTAGTTTGCTGTGAAAGGCCCAGCATTTGACAACAACCCCTATAACTCTCCATGCCATGAGGTACAGTTTTTCCATTAACACTAGTCAATGCAGCAACCCAACTGAATGTATGACAGTTCCAGAAAAATCAGCAACCATTGTTGTGTTCTCCACAAAGGAGTCACTGGAATCAGATACACTTTCTTCCTCCTCTCCTGGGCAGCCACTGGAGGAATGATCATTAATAGTTCAAAGTATACTGACAAGCTCTGCTCCAGTCCTGTACAGTCCAGTGGTCGCTATTGCCATTGGTCCCAGCCACCAACTGAAGAATTTCTCCAGTTCTCTAATGAGACAGGAAGCAAAGATGTTGATCTCACAACGACCCCATGCATTCTGAAGCTGGTTGAATATGTGAGGGTGCAACATCCAATTGTTGGCATTGCTAATACAAATGGAGTACCAATGTGCCATTACATGCTTCCAACTTGGTAGGTACTCTGCTATCACCGTGATCTTGTGTGGGAGGCAAAAGTGCCAGAAATCCTTGGGTATTTCTGCAAGCATCTTCAATTGTTTCCCTTTTAATTTTTGTATGTAACAGACTGCCAAAACGTTGGCCACCTGGAGAAGGATGCAAAAACGTGCTTTCTAACGGAACAGGGTTTTGATGGCAAGTAATGCAACTAGGAACTCTAAGGCAATTTATATGAAGACTAAGCTCTGTTGTGGCCATCAGTCACCTGGGGAGACGGAGCTGCATCTGGCTGCTCAATCCTATATGCTACCATTCGACTCAATGATCATCTCTAAACGGTAACCAAATATGTCCCAGCTGTTCCAGGCTTCCATGCGTTCTAGCCACAAAGACAGTTCCCTTCTGGCCTCTGAACATAAATTATTCAGTCTGCATATGTCAATCTCTTCTGAAGATGTTTAATCTTCAACCTCTGAAGGGCTCAGTAATGCAAAGGACCTTGTTATATCACCGGAATAGACAACACCAGTAGATCCATATTCCTAGCTATGAATCTTAGGGATACCATGCCTTTTTTCAGGTACAATCTGAGCTCTCTCGTAATTTCTCATAGCTTCTGGGTTGGCACCAATAATTAAGCTGCCGTTGAATTTATCTGAAACCCCAAGAATTCCATTCACTGAGATAGACTTCTCGTTGATTAGAAATACAAATTCTTGTAACAGTTGTATTGTGCATTCACCCCATATATATAAGGAATAATGGGCCATATGATTCAAGATAATTAGCATTCGCAAAGGCCGAAATTCTGCGAATTTCGGCCTTTGCGAATGCTAATTAGCAAAATGGTATGTATGTAACATGTTTGATGCAAAATAAGGAATCGCACATTTTGCTATTCCTTATTTTGCGATTGCACTTAAGGAATCGCAAAATTTGCGATTCCTTAAATGCAATGTATCAAACAAATATTAATGCAAAAATGCCAATAAGGATTCGCAGATTACCACCAACTTCTAGTTGGTGGTAAATTGCGAATTCTTTAAAAAAAGCAATTTATTTAAAATTCAAAGGTGGCATATGACGCTCATACATGCCCTTAGGGCATGTATGTGCGCCATATGCCCACACATGTCATTTTCAGGGGTGCAGCAGGGTGTTCTTGTGACACCCCTGCACCCTTGAAAATAATCGCAATTTGCGATTAGCAAATTGCTAATCGCAAATATCCCCTTCATTCATATGGGCCTCCTGGCCCATAGAAATGAATGGGAAAATTGCGATTAGCAATTTGCTAATCGCAATTTAGGAATGTGTAGGAATCGCTAAAAATAAGCGAATTCCTACATACATACCGTTTTTAGATTTCTAAATAGCAATTCCTTAAAATTCGCTATTTAGAAATCGCAAATGGTGAGAATGATACATATGGCCCAATATCAGAGGGATGTACACCAGTACAAATAGGGTGGAGCATACCCTGAATCAGTTTATATGCAGAACTTAACACATTCCTCAGTCTAGCCTGCAAATGAGATTACTGCAAGCCTACAAGTCTCTGCTGAGTAGGACTTGAGTGGAAGTGTAAACAGCAATGAATTGCTCCAAAAATTCACAGCCTACCACTAATTAAATGAGACCTGCCCCAATAAAGCCCCTCTTGGGACAGAAAATGCTCGCTGAGATGGACTGAGCAGCTGCTCAAATTTGAATGAGCCAAGGCAAGCAGTATGTGAGCCGATAGGAAGCAGCATTCTTCCAATGCGACTGTTGAATCCCTTTGTAGAAGTAGAAAGAGGACTCTGTTTGCTGAGCACATGGCCCACCAACAAACCGAGGGGCATATTATCAAGGGATTTATCTCCGCTTTTTTGGCTTTAAAAGCCAAGAAAGCGGAGATCAAATTATCTCCCTATTACCTAGCTGTCGCTAACACCAGTTAGCGACAGCTAGTAGGAGATAGCGACCATCTTGGGCCCCGCTTTGCATATCAGAGAAATGTATCACTAATGACCTGCAAAGTGGGCGTGCCAAGATGTTAGCGACTGGAAACAGTCGCTAACAGCGCTATCTCCTATTACCAACTTTTGGAGATATTCGCGCTAAGCTAACACCTGCCCTGAGCAGTTCTTAGCCATGTTATCCAATGGGAGGTGGATAACATGGCTAAGAGCATTTGCTCAGTAATGCATGAATATCGCTGACTTTTCAGCGATATTCATGCATTTCGGCCGATTTTTATCGCTTAGGAGATAAACCTTGATAATATCAAGGCTCCTAAGCGATAAAAATCGTCGCTACACGGCGATAAAATTATTGCTGCTAAGCCAACCTAGCGATAATTATCGCTAGTTGTTGGTAATATGCCCCCGAGTCCTTGCTCAGTCGGCTAACAGCAATAGATGCGCGTATCAGCGCCAATTAAACACAAATGGATCACACAGATACATCAATGAGAACATTGAAAAACATTAAATGTATGCAGTCATAACTGTACCAAATCTTAACAGTTCATTAGAAAACGCAATGTAAAATAAACACGGGAGCACAAAAGATTAACACATCTTGGCTGCATCAGGAAAGGAAGAGGAGGGAACAGGTGGCTACCCCAGTTAAGGGACTTTGTACATGCTGATTGGTGGTTGGAGAGAGGACAAGTTGAAAGGTTTTCATGGCAAATGTAGTGTATGCGTGTAAACGTTTTTAATGAGCTGCTGTAATATTTTGAAGTAAAGCTAGGGCAGCATCATCTGAGCCTCTGGCCCTGACACAGAATCTATTATCCAATTTCAAAGTACACCCTTCCATTGCGAGAATTGATAGAAAAGAAGGGAAAAGTGTAGGATAGATGAGAGGCTGTCATTCAATGTGCCACAGCTACTAGCAGCTCTGGGAGAGGAATCCATTGCATCTTCCATGCCTGGCTGAAAGACTACCAGGAAATCCGGGATTATTTGATAGCACTGAATTCTCCCCCTTCCTAAAAAGTATTCCAGTCCTTAACATTCGGTCTGATATTGAGTTTGGCCGGTGCGTACCCATCATAAACATGACAGACATCTTGTCAAAATTTGGGATATCCATTATTTTTGTGACGGAGTAACCTGTCCCCGAAAGTCTAAACCAGGCCCATAGATTCCTCAGTGCTTGGTCAAACATATTAGTATAGGTCAGCTACCCGGCACATACCTGTGGTCCTGTCACTACAGTAAGCCTACAGTTACACATTACCTCATTCACTGACAGACTAAACACGTCTTGCAACCATATAAGCTCTCATTAACTCATAAAATGTGAGCATTTATGAAAGCTACACCTACGGTGGTCTCCAATGAGGCATTGTATGGAATAATTGTCTCGTCAAGTCTTTATGAAGCCCCAACTTGCGCTTTAAAGGAACTTTGGACAAATCAGACAGAAAGTAAAGTGAATGTGAGGCTCCCTTAATGCAAATGAGTTTTAGAATAGCTTTCTAGACAACAGGGCAATAAGCTAACCTGCCTACATTATACAGTGGCAGTTCAAATGAACTACCTTTTCAGAAATTGTTCACTTTCATTTACACATACTCACACAGCTAGGCTTGCTGGAGCACCATACTGTCACTGTTAACATACATGCAACAAGCACAGCATTATATTATATATTAATATATATATCATAGACAGAGGCAGATAAAAACACCTAGTAGTCAATCAATTGGCAGTGAGCACGTATTCCTCTAGCCCGATCCAACTAGTTTTTTTAAATTTAAGCAATGGTTCAGTGGGGGTGACCCAAACAAACGAATAGCTGCAAGGAGCCATACTAAAGCCCCTCTTTGTGTATTCTCTGTACTCTATAAGAAAAGCGCTGGTCGAGCCAGACATAATAGGTTCAGTTCCTGAATAGTGGTTTCATGATTTTGGGCCTGATTTAGATCTTGGTGGATGGGTTACTAATCACAAAGGTGACGGATATCCTGTCCGCCGAAATAAAAATCCCAATAGGATATGAGATATATATTTCGGCAGATGGACTAGCCCTTCTGCAAAGATCTAAGGGCCAGATGTATCAACATTCCCTTTTGCGATTTCTAAATAGCGATTTTTAAGGAATCACTATTTAGAAATTGCAAAATGGTATGCATGCAGAAATTCGCTTTTTTTTAGCGATTTCTTAAAATTCCTTAATTGCGATTAGCAAATTGCTAATCGCAATTAAGGAATAATTTCCCATTCATTTCTATGGGCCAGGAGGCGCATAGGAATGAATGTGAAATGATTCTCATTTTGCGATTCGCAATTTGCTTATCGCAAATTGAGAATAATTTCAAGGGTGCAGGGGTGTCTCAAGAACACCCTGCTGCACCCCTGAAAATGACATGTGTGCGCATATGGCGCACATACATGCCCTAAGGGCACGTATGAGCGTCACATGGCACCTTTACAAATTGCATAAAGTGCATTTGTAAAAGAAATTGCAAATTACCACCAACTACAAGTTGGTGGTAATTTGCGATTTCTTAGCCTAAATTAGCAATTCTTCAATGGTTGATACATAGCATTTAAGAAATCGCAATTTACGATTTCCTAAATGCTTATGCAAATTTTGCGATTCCTTAATTTTGCGAGGCTTTTTGCATGATACATACCAGTTCCCGTTTTTTTTGTCGCAAATGCTGCCATTTTGCGATTTGCAGCGTGTGCGACTAAAAAAACGCTTGATTCATCTGCCCCTAAGTCAGGCCCTATGTGTGAATGTTCCTTTAGTTGCACTCTGCTCAAACCCACTGCTTTCTCTTACTTTCAGGAACATTTCACCTGAACTCCAATATTACTCCATGTCCAGCTTTTCATTTGCATCCTTTTTTTTTGTGTTTTATAAAGCGCGAACTAGACCCGAGACATCGGGTATCAGAGCGCTTTACATGAGCACCAGTTTAGTTACAGATGGACACATCCTTACAAAGCCTTTCTTAATAATTTTCTCACGCTCACCAAAAACAAGTTTCTACATTCGATATTCTAAATTGGAGCATGATATGGCATCAATATCACTTTATGTTTGTTTTACTTGTGTTTTTTCACATAGAAGTGATAGGTATTTTGAAGTTCTAAACAGGAAGTGTTCGGGCGGCCAACAGGTATGAACGGAGACAATAGCACAGGTTGCAAATGAATGGTCAGAAGGCAGAACATAATTTCATTAAGTCCACTTGACGTCTGAGATGAAGGGGAAGGATCATTTCCCCAGGAGCGCCTTCAGATGGTTTTGAGTGTTTTTCATACCCAATTTTCACAATTACTATAATATTAACTTCAACTAATGCTACATCAACAAATTTGGTGAGGAAATGCATTTGGAAGGCTTCTAAAAATCAAAGTTATGGCGTTGTGGGTGTTCACAAATGATCTGAGAAGTTGTGATGACTCACGTCAGCACTGGGCAATTGCCCTCCATGTTCTGTTCTTTGAGCCTCTCCACTGCCCATCCTTCCATTCTGGCCTGCCCAAAAATGCCCAGCACATAAATTAACACCAAGAGTGGTTCCAATACCGTATAGACTGTCAGTCCAGCCAGCTTGAACTCTGACAACTATCCTCCACCTGAAATTAAATAGTGGCTCCCACAATAATTGCCTGTAAATAGAGCCAGACTGGGAACTCAAAGTATCCATGGCAATTTTCCTGTACCAACCCCTGCGGCAGCACTGGCTGGACCCGGGAGGCTGGAAATGCTTACTTGCTGCTTTTGTTACTGGGGGCCAATATTGCAGAAGCACTGCAAAACTGACCCCCAGTAGCAAAACAGGCCCCCACTGTTGCACAACCAGCTCCCACCCTTTCAGCCTCCAAGGGAAATGCCCGATGCACGGTCCGTCCAGTCCGGCACTGCCAGTGCCTCCAGATTAACCTGGCTAACTTGTTGTCTACGCTCCTACTGAGAGTATCCTTTAGGAGAGTGCATTACAAGACATCAGTATTTGGGGTTTATTTCCACAACCCCACAGCTAATGATATTGGAAGTATTTCCTGATAACCCTTAAAATCTCCTGGAAAAGGAGGAATTGAGGCATTATAATTCCAGGTCATCATCCAACAATTGTCCCCCATTCTCCCCTGCACTTTCCTTCAAAGATTTCCCGTGGTCCTCAGGAGAATATTTCCGGGTCGACCATATTCCCACAAGTCTCAGAATCCCAATGTAACTGGAATTCCTGGCACTGGCTTCATCAAAGATTCCAAGAAAATTGCAATGGGGATCTAGTAACGAAACAAAGGAGCATATTTACAAGCCCCTATCGCCACCAGAGCGTCACTTTTCTCAACATTTTGGTGGCAGACGATAGGGGCTTCACCTTATTCACAAGACAGCGTAACTCCGCCTTGTGAATAAGGTACCCTTTCACGCTATACTTAGCGTGAAAGGGGCAGGCAATGGGTGTTGTGGTGGGTGCTCCACTGCAACACCCATTGATTTTGACGCGGCCCCATATTTACATGGGTGGCGTAAATATGGGGCAGTGTCAAAATTAAGACCAGGGAAAACCTGGTATTACCCTGGCACAACGAGAAGAAATGTTTCATTTCTCCTCGTTTTTGGGGTTTCCATGTGTGCTGCGTTGTGCAGCACTCAGAAACATCAAAACGCCATTGATTGTTTATGAACAGGAAGGTGTGACTTACTGCACATGAACAATCATTCAAATGACGAGTTGCAACTTCTATTTGTGCTGCATTAAGCAGCACACGTGGACGTTTCAAAATGCCATTTCAAATTGTATATGTACAGGAAGGGACACCTTCCTGCACATAAACAATCATTCCCTGCAACACAGGCACCCTTGAGCTATAGTACAAGGGTGCCTGCGTTGGCACTAGGCAACTGAAAATAGCGCCAGTGCAGGGGGAAACGCAAGGCTGTACCTTTTTCTTTTAAATACGATGCAGCCCTGCGATTCAGAAGTGGCGGTGCGTGGCGTTCAGCCAAGGAGGCTAACGCTGCGCTTCTCCACTGCCTTGTAAATATGCCCCCCTTTTTCAGTTCGAACCTTTAGTTTATAGATGTGAGTGAAGACAAAAGGCCTACAAACTTCAATGTTCTGTTGTTTGCCAGAATCTGAGGGAATTTCCACATTCAATTGCTCTGTTGCTCTAGCTCTCATGTCAAAATGCTTTATTTGTGAGTGGAAGCATTGCAGTAGCTATTCTCCTAGAATTTCTAACACATTTTCTATGCTCGTTCTAATGCCATGTTAAAAGCCAAAATAACGTTCTCACACTTTTCAGTCCTGAGAGTGTTCAGTTATTTTTGTAGACTTGTGTTTTTTCACTCTGGGGTCTTTGCATTCGGCTCATTTAATTGATGACAGTGGCGCTCCCTCATTGTTTTCATCATAAACCACACACTTTGTTCTGGTCTGCGCTCAAAACAAACATGTGAAAGTGTTCACAATTTTGGACCATACTCTGGATTTGCATACTTGTTCTTTTCTATTCTAAGTTCCAACCAAACCCAATAGAAATGGAGCATGTGAGTGAAGAAAGCTTGATAATGTCACTGTTATTAAAAACGGCATATTTATCCATCTTTCAGCCATACTTAAAGCAACAAAGTCGTTCAAACCCATGTTTTGCCGACTTTTGACTGATGCATGTCTACAATGTACCATCAGCTTGCTAGAGGCTCCACTAATGTTGTTCAACCATCAGATGTATAGATCGGTAAGCCGTCTTATACATGTATATATACATTATTTACATTATGCTATAAAATATCCCTTCTGTCCTTCTGTCCCTCATTCCTCTGACTCATCCCAAACGTTTATGACTACCATAAACCCCTAAACATCATTCTCAGACTTCCCCCCTTCTTTTTAGCCATGCCACATAAACTAACAAGCATACACAATCACTATTTACAAAAACAACTTACTACTTCCCTTTTTCAACTGCATTCTTATCATTCTATCCCTCCTCAAAACAACCCTTTTAAAATCCGTTCCTATCATTCTAGCACTACTCCAAACTCTACTAAACACACAAGCAACCACGAGCACAAACCTAACACAAGTAATGCAAAACAAACAAAAAATAATGAAACATTAGAGCTAACCTTCTAACTACTAATCTTGGGTTCCGGAGTAGCGTGCTACTCACTGAAAAAGCACTTCAATGCCTTGTCAGGTGTCATAAGCGCCATATCAATACATTTACTGTTCACAATTTACAATCTTCACATGGTTGCGCCAATATGATCTTAAACATATAGAACTATTTCTAGCCCAGGAAGAGAGAAGAGATTATAGTTTATTGACCAAAATATAATACACTTTATGTGGTCACATAAGATTTAGAAAAACAATGCGAAAACTATACAGCATTTGCTTCGTCAATGCATATAGGCACTGATTCACAGTATGCAGCATCCTAAGATGGCTACCACTGGACATGCAAAAGAAAATAAAAACATATTTAAGGTTTATTTCTGCATATGTCACAGGAAATAGATCATGAACTATTCAGGATGGTAGTACTTTGCCATAAAATCCAACAGTGTAAATCTGTGCTTTACAACTACCTTATTGGTTGTGCCAGGCCATCTCCAATCACCAACAACTGCTGATACATGTCTGAGTAAAATTATAAAAACCGACATATTAAGAGCTCAGGTGGTGGTAGTTAAGACATTAAAGTAACACCAACACATAGAAAACACATTGGTAAATCATTCACACTGACACAAATCTGAATTAGAACAAACATCACCACAGCAGTAATTGCACTGAAGCACAATAACTATGATGGATCACACACAAAGCTTGCATTGTGTAAATGATAAAAGCACATTCACTCTGTATTCACCAAGACCTGTATGAATAGATATTTGGGTATGTATTACGAAAGGATAGTTTGCAAAGGCATGTCTTTGACATATAGGTGATATATTCAAAGCAAATGATATTGACAGGCTCCTCCTGCACCAACAGTAATTCCACCACAACAAATGCAATGGGGAAATGGCAGCACATGCATGGAATCATGTGTTAGGTAATGGAATTCCAGATGCCAGCATAGTGGGAGAGTTATACGAACAAAAATTCAACAAGTAGCCTGCCACATGTATTTTAGCAGGTGCAGACATCTACACAGAGAGAAATGAGTCTAACAGCTTAAAAACAGTTCTTCAAAATGGTATTCAATGACTCTAAAAGCCATACACCTTCAACATATGTAGGGTGTATGAAGCATTTATTGCATGTGTTGAGATGGCCAAGAGGTAGAGAAGGAAGAAAAGGATGCATAGCAGGAACACTACATATTTGACAAACAGCATGTCAAGATAACCGGCAGGCCTTTACTGTTATCATGATGGTGTCCAACCCTACCTCTATTACATTCCTGATGAACCTAAGCTCAGATACCACACCACATGCCATGAATAGGATCTTAGATTTATCACAAGAGATGTCCGCAAAGGAACGTGTGCAGCTTGTCATACCAATGGTGATAGGTATGGACATATGGTGCGCAGACCAAATAGGAGGTAGAAGAATGAGGGATACAGAAGTTTTTGGCCTACCACAGAAATTACTGCTAAACCTCAGACCCACCAGCAAGCAACAGCCAGATGACAGTACATATTATATTGTCTGTCCTGTTTAAGACAGTGAGGGATAGGTTTAATGTAGCAGGTACACTAGTATAATGAGTTCAGTGTTAGCTGAAAAAATCTTTAAATAACTGTGATGTCACAAAGTCAATTTGCAGCATGACCCAGTCTGGCTTCTATTCTGCTCAA
This sequence comes from Lissotriton helveticus, assembly GCF_964261635.1. Taxonomy (NCBI): domain Eukaryota; kingdom Metazoa; phylum Chordata; class Amphibia; order Caudata; family Salamandridae; genus Lissotriton; species Lissotriton helveticus. Next base: position 302,002,191 of record NC_136067.1, on the reverse strand, counting down.
TACTGATAAATGTCCAGTATCAGTGTTAGAATGCACTCATTAAAAGATACGGGCCTGATTCACAAATAATTTGCTATTACTTTCCATTAGAGTAGTCATGGCTTGCTACTACATTTAAGAGTAAGCCAAAGACAACTGCAATGGTGTGTCAAATCTGCTCAGAACCCACAAGTACTGACAGAGATAATGGCCAATCAGCTGGAGAATCAGAATGACACCATTCATCAGAAGAGTGACAAATCACAGTTGGATAAACAATGAACTGACTGACCCCCTGTCCCCACCATGTCTTCAACCTCAGGAGCAAGAAAATTGGGGATGAGCTCAAGAAAGTCCTGAACACCTCCATCACCTCGGCCTCCTTCCCTGAGGACTGGAAGCACGCTGAAGTGAGACCCCTCCTGAAGAAACCATCCGCTAACCCAGCAAAATTGAAGAACTACCGTCCCATCTCCCTGCTCCCCTTTCCAGAGAAGGCAATCAACCAGCAACTCGCCAAACACCTGGAATAAAACAACCTCCTGTAATCCTCTTAATCCAGATTTCGAGCCAACTACATCGCTGAGTCAGACCTGATTGCAGCCACCGATGACATCAGGGCCTTCCTCGGCCATGGCAAAACAGCAGTCCTCATACTTCAGGACCTGTCAGCCGCCTTCAACACTGTCTCCCATCACATCTTGATCAATAGACTCCACCACATTGGAATCCAGGGAGATGCCGTAAAATGGACATTGTCATACCTCACCGTAAGACCCCAGAGAATCCTACTGCCACCTCAGAACCCTAGAAGATCATATGCAGTGCCCCCCAAGGATCATCCCTCAACCACCACCCTCCTTAACACAAATATGAACCCCTTGGCCAACACCACCAGATTGCATGCACTCAACATCACCTCCTATGCCGATGACATGCAGCTCATCCACCATCAGAGCTAACTTCCACAATTGTATGATGAACGTGGCCGACTGGATGAAGGAAAACTGTCTCAAGCTCAATACAGACAAGATGGAAGTCTTCATCTTTGTGAATAACACCTCGCCATGGAACAAACCATGGTGGCCTGCTGTACTCGGTCCATCCCCCACCTTGACAGGCTACACCCACAACCTCAGAATCATCTTGGACAGCAATCTGACTATGAAAAAACAGGTAAATGCAGTCTCATCCACCTGCCTCCACACCCTATGTATGCTCTGCAAGATCTTCAGGTGACTCCCAGTCAACACCTCAAGGACCGTCACGCAGACCTCATCACCAGAATGCTGGACTATGGGAACACACTGCACATAGGAATCACCGCAAACCTCTATCAGAGACTAAAGACAATACAAAACTCCCCTGTAAGACCTCCCTAGTTGGACTTACACCGCACTACACTGTACACAAGCTACACTGGCGCCCTATCCAGAAGAGATGTCAGTTCAAGATGCTAACCCACACATACAAAGTTCAGCACAATGAAGGACCAGCATACATCAACAAAATGCATAAACTTTCACCAACTGATCAGACACCTACAATCTACCTCCCTCTTCCTCACAAACACCCGTCTAATCTGCTAAAGCAACACAGGAGGATGCTCCTTCTCACTCATGGCGACCAAAGCTTGAAACAAACTTCCCCTGAACCTCAGGACTGCCTCATCAGTCCAGCATTTCAGAAAAGGACTCAAGACCTGACTGTTCGAGTGAACAGATGACTACTAAGCAGCGAGGAACTCCAGCACCTTGAGACCCTCACAGGTGATTTGCCACACTCTCAAAATCCTTTTTTGATTTATTGATTGATTGATTGTTGGCCATAGACCTCTGTACACCTTAGCCCTGCTAACCAGTAGTAAAGTGTTTGCGCCCTCTCTTTCAATCATGAAAAAATAGGCATTTATCAAACTGGCACATTTAATTTACTTATAAGTCCCTAAAGTATGGTACTACATGTAGCCAGGGCCTGTAAAGTAAATGCTACTAGTGGGCTGCAGCACTTGTTGTGCCACCCACTAAAGTAGCACTGTAAAACATGTCTGTCAGCTTGCCCCTGCAGCCGGCAATGCTAACCTACATCTCACTTTTTATGCTTATAAGTCACCGCTGTGATAAGCCAATACGTTCTTTGGGCAGAGTGCTTGCTTATAGTGCTTAACTTCAGTTTGAGAGTAGCTAGAAAAATGGTTCAAGAATTAATTTAATAGTAATTTTAAATAGAAATTACCGGTCAAGTTGGAATCTATTACTTTTTTGAAAATAACACTTCTAGAAAGTTTTCCGTCCTAAATCAAAAGGGGCCTTTCTGCCAGTGTGCAGTGTCACCAAACTGCTGATAGCTCCCTTGTGATGAGATGTGGATTGCTCCCAGACAGAGGACATAGGGCTTGGGTGTAAAGAGAAGATATTCTTCCTGTGGCCAGCCCCCCCCCCCGAACTTCAAGGGATGTCTACTTTGTCAGTGGCTGATGTAGCTTACACCTAGGTCTGGCTCCCTTTTGTCTTGCTAGACAGCTTGACTCCTTACCCAGTGGGAGAAGAGAGCTGCCCCGGAACTGGTTTGGAGTGACACACAAGGGAGAGTTAGCCCATTATCATAGCCATACCTCAGGGTCACTCTGATCAGGGAAAGAAACTTTCTGCCATGTTGGAGTTAGGTAGCAAGTTGCACTGTGTGATAGTTTAGTGTAAAACACACAGGGAGTGCTGCAAAAGTCACCCCAAGGAACTTTCACCATTTTGGTCAGAGAGTATCCAGGAGTTTCCCCCACTGACAGGCTGACACTGTGCATAAAAATTGCATCCCTAGTATCCTCCGCAGAACACTCCTGGGCCTGTGATGAATCTGAACGAGGACTGATCTTCTGTATGAAGAACCTGAAGGAAGACTGCATCTGCTTGCTCTAACCTTGGACCCCAGAAAGGACTCCAATGATCAGTTGACTGACCACCAGTTTGAGCTACAGGGAGACAATAAGCTTCCGGAGGTCATTTTCCTGCAACTGCCCAGCTGACCAGTACCAACTCTACCTGCCCTGGACCATGCTGCTGGCCTCCGTTGAAGTGATTCTTAACCCCCAACTGGTGCCCCTCAGGGTCTTGGATCCTAAGCTGGTGTACTCCTCCTGTTCTCAAACTGCAAGAAGTGAAACTTTAAACCTTTTTGACAACTTTCTGTCTGTAGAATTGACAGAGACTGGGATCGCCGTCAAAGCCACAGCTGTCTGCGTTAAATCATCCGTCGGTCTCATCTTGCTGATTTGCCCTGCTGAAGGAGAGCTGACGTCCAGAAAAGTTTCTAAGCCCAAACGTAGAGGGCTTATCATGACTGATACCAAGAAGCAACATGTTGATACTGAGGCCTTCCTGGGCACAGATTTCAGACTTCTTCCACTCGGAGTTCTTCTGCCTTCATTGACAACTGCACCGGGAACCTGATCTTCAGCAACCCACTGTCGTGGAGCTCTGTTTCAGATCCAACTTCCACCTTTCTCTGCCGACAACATTGATGACCACTTTTAACCCAGAATTTATTTTAAGTATGAAGGTAAAACCTTCTACCATGACGCACCCGGTCCCGGTATCTCACTGGCAATCCATCACTGTCAGTCTTAACTTTGACTTGAACACCATTTAGTGAGACCAGATGAATGTAGTGACTCTTTGTGCTTTTTGGTATTGTTGAAGCACAGGTTTATGCAGTGACTTTAGTGGTTCAACAAGGATTGTGATTATTTTTTGAGGGGTGCTCTCACCCACCTTCACTAATACTCCAAATTCTTACATGGGTAAAAACAGTAAGTTGATAATAGAATTTTGAAAACCTGCCTCAGTGTTAATGCTACATGAATAGATTTAGATTACTCAAATCACTAAAATATGTTCACAACAATGCAAGGTGTATGCTGATTGTGTACTCCTGCTCAGTCCAAGCATGAAAGTCAATTTGGTTTTATGAAAACCAACTAGTGCAACACATATGGGGGATCTGAAGTATTTCAGTGGGTCAACATGTACATATAAGCTGATAATTGTAATGCTAAAGTCATGTACTGGCACAGGATACATAGCTAATCATTGGTAAGGATCATGAGTTCTCAGGCTGGGGGTAAATATGTGTGACAGCGACGTGGAATGGTTTGACTAGATATCATCCAATGTGTCACTCTTGATCCCAATGCTTCTCCTCAAGTTCAAATCCAAGAAATATCTGATTCTCTTAATACTACAAGTAATGTAAATTTATCTGTTGCTTTAGCAAAGAAATTTCCTAATGTATTTAAAAATGAACTAGGATGTTTGCGAGGGTATAAACATTTAATTAGACTGAAAGAGAATGCAATTCCGGTCATGGCTAAAGTTAGGAGAATACCTCTCTCAGAACAGACTAAAGTACAAATTGAGTTGGATAAACTTATTAATAACAACATCATTGTTCCAGTTGAAGCCACAGAATGGCTTGCTCCCGTTGTCATAGCAAAGAAATCCTCAGGAGATATTCGTCTTTGCATTGATTTGAGGTCATTAAATAAGGAGGTGGTAGTCGATAGGTTCCCACTTCCTAATATTGATGAAATGATTTCTACTTTAGAAGGAGCGAGATATTTTACTACTCTTGATCTCGCTTCTGCCTACCACCAGGTAGAATTAGATGATTCATGCCAAGACTTAACTGCCTTTATAACACCGATGGGTACTTTTAAGTTCAGGAGAATGCCGTTTGGCCTAGTTTCTGCGGCCTCAGTATTTCAGAGGATCATGTCAAGGATATTGAGAGGACTAAGTGGTGTAAAGTGCTACCAAGATGATCTATTAATATATGGTGGCAGTGCTGATGAACATGATACTCGAGTTTCCATGGTCTTGAAAAGGTTAGAAAGTGCTGGCATGACATTAAAAAGGGAGAAATGCAAATTTGGTGTACAGGAGGTTAACTATCTAGGACATCGTATCACGTGTAATGGAATCTTTCCAAAAATGGAATTAGTAGAGACCATTGATAAAGTGAAGGATCCCACTTGTAAAGAAGAACTTCTTTCCTTTTTAGGTATGGTAGAGTTTTACGGGAAATTCATTTTTAATTTTGCGGAGAAAACACATAACTTAAGGAAATTAATAGTAAAAAATTCTGTTTTTAATTGGTCATCTGATTGCAAATCAGAGTTTTTGAACTTAAAGAAAGAATTGAATAAAGCACCATCACTTCATGCTTTTGTTCCTGGTTTGCCCACCATGTTGTACACTGACGCAAGTGACAAAGGACTTGGTGCGGTCTTGGTACAAAAGAAAAATGGGAAAGATTCTTTGATATGTTGTTCTTCGCGTTGTCTCAGGGGATCAGAGCTGAATTACTCTGTAATTGAGAAAGAGTCTTTAGCAATTTTTTGGGCTTTAAGAAAGTTAAAAAATTTAATATGGGGGACAAGAATCTGTGTTCTATCTGACCATAAACCGTTAAAAGAAGTTTTTTCAAAAAAGGGTCTGGACGCAATCTCTTCTAGGATTAGAAGATGGATTGTTTCCTTGCAGGAATTTGACTTTGAAGTCGAATATATTCCTGGAATTGCGAATAAGTCAGCAGATTGTTTATCAAGGTTGGTTGACCATGAAAATTCAGAACAAGATGAAGTGTATGATGCAGAAGAAATTGTAAATGTGTGTGAGGTAACTGACGGTGCCACTACTGAGTCTGAATGGAGAACGGAGTTAAAAAAGGATGAAGAAATTTCAAAAGTTATTCTTTCTTTGAAGAATAATTCTCGTCTGAACAAGCCTTGGTTGTTAATTGCTGATGAGTTGTCAGTGAGTGATGGTCTGTTAACTCGAGGGACTAAATTGGTTCCTCCTAATTCCCTAAGAAATAAGTTACTGTAACATGCCCATTGTGGTCATTTGGGCATAGTTAAGACTAAAGAGTTTCTTCGCATGCAATTCTGGTGGCCTGGTATGGATCTAGAAATAGAGAGATTAGTCCGTGAATGTCCTGAATGTTGCTCTAGTGACAAAATTTTAAAGACAAGACAAATGCCAATGGTGAAGAGGGCATTACCTGCTCATCCATGGGATGAGGTTGCAATTGACATTCTTGGTCCTCTTTCTGGAGTTTCAGATACCCCTTATCTTATTGTTCTAATTGACTTATACTCTAGATGGATTGAAGTCTCTGCAGTCAGAGATATCACATCTAATTCAGTTATCAAATTTTTAGAGTCTATTTTTAATAAGGAAAGTTTTCCCAACAGTCTACTATCTGATAATGGTCCCCAATTTTGCTCCTCTATATTTACTGATTATCTAAAAAAGTGTGGCATTATCCATAAGAGATGTTCTCTTTATCATCCTGAAACAAATGGTGCTGTGGAGAGAGTTAATAGGACTCTGAAAGAATCTATACAGCTTGCTCGTTCCTCTGGATTAGATTGGAAGTCCACTTTACAGGACAGGATTAATGTGTATCGTTTTGCACCCCACTCTACAACTGGCAGGTCTCCTTTTGAACTATTCAAAGGGAGGGTTCCCAACACATTATTGTGTCCTGGGTGGATGAGTCTTAACAAGGGTCTTGTTCATAATGATATTAGTGATTGGAGAACGAAAGAAATTCATAAACAAGATACTAGGAAAGTTAACTTTGATCTCAGAAAATGTGTATCTTCTTGTGAGGTCAAGGTGGGTGATCTAGTAAAAGTAAAGACCCCAGTAGGACGTAAACCTTGGTCTAAGTACACAGACATTAGATCTGTTGTCAAGATTTTTAGAAATGCTGTCAAAACTGATGATGGAAGAATCTGGAATAAGAGTCGAATAGTTGTGGTCAATCCAGAAGTTTCTCCCCTTGATGATTATCAGTGTTTTGGTACACGTTTAAACACTAATTCTTCTTCTCACAGGCCTATGTTTCCTTCTAGGAAGAGTCTAAGAGCACGGAAAGCACCTTTGTACTTGAAAGATTATATTTAAGCTAGAGCTCTACCTTAAGATCTGTTTTCTGTTATCTCTTTTGTGTTTAATTGATTTATTGTGTATAAGAAAGAGATCTGATGTTCTTGTTTTCTTTTTTGTATAAGAGGGAGATGTGTGATATTTGCCTCTTCCCCTTTAATGCTCAATGTTCTATTCACATTCCAAGTTCTAAGAATATGTATGCCTGAAGATTCTCACCATGTCAGTTGCTGTTGGCTGTTCATGGGATGAGGTTTTATTAAACCCACTTACATCCAGATTATCTGATTCCTCGTTTTTAATATATTGATAATTATACAATTTTACACATATGTATATTAGTTTTCAATCAGAAGATTACTGAGGCTTTGTTGGTATTGTGTAGATTACTATGATTGTTGTGATGGACACACGCACATTTGTGTTAGCCATTTTCTGGGTGCAGAAACATGTGGTCATCACAATAGGGATTGTGAGAGATGATGGTTTTAGCTAGTGTGAAGCTTGACTTTTTCATGTTCTTGCTTGCTTTAGGCTCATGTGACATTCACAGAGAGTCACCATTGTCTAAATTGCTTGAAGATATTGAATTTCTGGGTTTTTCTGGCCTGACTTTTCTGCTGTTTGAGATGAAGAGATGTGGATCTACTGGTAGCAGTGGTGGAGTGATGATTTGGATGTATGGGAAGGGATAGTGTCAGTGCTGGAATTGTATAGTGCATATCTTATATGAGCAATTGTTACTGGAGTGTAGTGTCACATTAGTAGATGTATACATATGTGCATCCAGGATCTAGGATCCAGGATGTCGAGATATTTTTGAAAATATTGGTCAGAAGATGTGAATTTTGTTGATGTCACATCAGTGGAAGAGTGCAAGGGCAGCATGTTTAGGGTGCTTTACTCATCCAGTGGTCCAAGTAATATGTGTGCTTTAACGTTGAGGAAGTAGAGCTAGTTGGCAGGTTTGACTTTAGCAATATGGCCCTCCACAGTGAATGTTGGCAACTCTGCAGTTTGCTTTGTACATCATCATCTATTGAAAGTTTGTTCATACACAAACACATTTATGCCTGTAACTAGATGATCCTTCAGGGACATGTACTGTGACACTGCCTGTGGTGGATGATGGGCCACAGAATAAGTAACTTCCTTCCAAGGTTTTCAGACTTTTTTTATCTCTGAAAACGCAACTACCACTGTTCCCTAGGTGTCTTTGATACTCTGAACACACATTTATTCACACAAGGGCTGGTAAAAAATTGTTGTTTGCTGTACAGGTGGGCATTGAAGAGGTATATGTTCCAAATCATGCCATGCCAATGTTTGGGAACACACATCATCAGAGGAAGTTTTTATTCACCGGGAGTAGCATTCACAAATCAGAAGTGTCTTCCCCTTGAATGGTGTGAATGTAGGTGCTTCGTTCAGTTCCTATATCGTGCCAATCATAGGAGGCTGATTTTGCAAAACTACTACCTTAAACAGATTTAATATGCATTTTAGAGAGAAAGGAGAATGGTTGGTGGCTGAATGGAAGTCAGATGTAAATATAGGGAGTCATGTCTTACAGTGACATTTTTGGTGTTCCTTCAATGACAGAGTAAAGGATTTCTATGTTGTACCCCCTCACTGCCAGTTCCGTGTAAACCCAGACAGCAAATTAGCTTATTCCACCATTTCAGATGGGATGGAAAAATATCAAATCAATCAAATCAAAGGCATTTATATAGCGCACAGCTACTCAAAATGTGTCCTGGTGCTACAGGTATGTTGCCCGCTGCTCTCACCAAGAATGGGATATGTTCTAAAGGTTGTATGACATTACAATGCATGCTAATACATCGCATGCCATTACATTGCGGTTTTTACAACGCAAGTTGTTACAACGACTTGCGTTGGAGGGCGCTGGACTTAGAAGTAGTATAATTTACTATTCCAACTCCAGTCTACATACAGTAGGGAAGGTATTGGATAGTAAATTATACTATTCCTTGTCCTAGAGCGCCATCCAGCGCAAGTCGTTGTAACGACTTGCGTTCTAAAAACCGCGATGTAATGGCATCGCGATGTAACGACCGCGTTGTAAACGACGTTTCCTGTTTTAGAACGCCTTGTTAAACAGCCAGGGTTTTTAGGCTACATTTAAAAGAGCTTGCATCCTTAGTTGCACGGAGGTACAGAGGGAGAGTATTCCAGCTAGCGGCAGCTAGCACAGAGAAAGAGGTACCTCCCCATTTCTTCCTCCTCATCTTTTGGACTACTGCCAGCAGTGCCTCAGCAGACCATGAAGTTCTAGATGAATTATAGTGAGGGAGTTGCTGCATTCGATATTTAGGGCCTATTCCATAGAAAGCTCTTTGGGGCTAGCACCAGTCCCTTAAACTTCACTCTTGATGGGAAGCCAATGCAGCCCCTTAAGATGGACTAGACCTGAGGTATTCCTCTTGATGCTCAACAGGAGCCAGGCTGCAGCATTCTGTACCAAGAGAAGTCTCTTAGGAAGATATAAAGGGAGGACCCAGTATAGTGCATTGGCATAGTCCAGCTGGGAATGTTATAAAAGCATGGACTATGATCTTCTAGCAAGTAGCTTGAAGAAGGAACAATAACTTCCTCAAGAACCGAAGATGGCCAAAACAGGTCCCAACTAAGCTCTCCCGTGATTTGAAGGACAAATTGTTGTCAACATTTACACCAAGGTTCTTAGCCACTGTAGTGGAAGACAGCGGAGATGGTGCAATGCTAGGCCAAAATATCTGAAATAGTTGATTAATAAATGTACTTTCTACTTCTAGCTCATTATCCAATATAATCAAATTATGTGTTGAGGGAAATATTTAATTATACTGACAACAGAAGTTTAATACTGAGCCTTAACAGTTGTATATATGGGTAAAGAAAGCTGAACTATTTGTAGAAACTTACACTGTATTATTAGTGCTATGTTCATGTACCAGATGTCAAAATCATTGTGTTTCTGAGGTGGCAGGTGCACTGTAACACAGCACGCTAAAGCTAAGCATGTTTCCTTGCTTGAATTATTAAGCTATGCGGCTCAACACTGCAACCACAGAAAAAAGGAAAAGCAGTCTCAATGGTTCTTGCAGATTTTTTGATTTACATTTCAGATAAAGGATATAATGTAACATCTGGTGTCACTTTCCACATTCCTAAATCACACGACAGCATCTGTGTATCCACGGTCTGGGAAACCCTACAGTAACTTATATCTATTGACCTTATGGCACTAAATCCAGATTTTAAAACGCCCTGTTGCACAATCTTGGCAGGCAACAGCCTCCATTTGGACTATACAAGACGTCAGACTTAGAATTAACATGCATGTGTTGATCATTGTTAAAGTAAAAGTGATGTCCCCAAGCTACCACGTATACGGGAAAGCTGTTCTCAGTATATCTGTATTGAGGAAAAGTACTGGCAATTGGACCTTGAATTTTAGATTCAGGTAACGAAGCATGTATCCTATGGAGTGTAAATGGGCCATCCGGAGAATGATATCGCAATACATTTCTAACTCCAAGCTCTCAACATGCGCATTCTAAAATGAGCATTGTGGGTGATTTTTTAGTAAAGTAAGGTTGGAAAAAGAGAACTGTTTTCGCCCCTTCGCAGGATGGCTTCTGTAAGTGTATTCGCAAGTCTCGAAAATGGCTCCGTGTGTACAGATGTTTTGGAGCAGCATAATTTTGGCTTCTCCCTTACACATCACAGAAAGTGCATCATTTACATATATTCGACAATGTATACACTGTGTGCCTTAACATTATTAATGTGAAATGTAACATGTAGTCCCTATTAGAAACCATCCTCACACTAGAAAAGTATTTGCTGTAGATACTAGAGATTCATTCATACACGTGTGCCCTAAAGGGTTCATAAATAATGCATAACCTGTAGTTCTAATGACATTTTTGCATTTGCATATTCTGAATTATATTGCATCTACTGAGAGTATAACATGAGTGTAATCCTGAATTATTTATTAGATACATTTGCATTTGCAGTTGTATATGCACTCATAGCCCCATATTAAACGTTCACTTTTCATGTACATGTTAACATTAGCCTGACTAGGCCTACATTTCTTTTAATGTGAAGTTATCTTTTTCCATTCTGCTTGCAGTAAACTTTTACCTTGCAGGTTTCTTCTTGTGATTTTATTATTAAGAGTTAGGAGAATAATGTATAAGCAATAACAACGCTGGGAAAGCAATCCAGGCAAAAACATGATGGTCTGACATGTTACAAGAAAGCTTCCGAATCAGTCTATGCCAGGATTGTCAAGTTGTTCAAGGAACAGAACGGCTGTCCTAGATGTGACGGTGGGAATTGGGAACCATGTTGCAAAGCACCTGAACACTGTTTTCTCATTGTATGATGGTGGTGTGATTGAGATAACACCATGTGAATCTTATATTTTCTCTGTATCCTGGTGTTCACACAGTTCACTGTAAAGCATATTTCTTTTGGACTTTTAGATGTACAGACCTCTCTGCTTTCCTTATTCTTCACTAACCGCCTGATTCATCAAGCTAAATTGCGCTAGCAATAGCTGCGAAAATGCTATTGCTGGCGCAATTTCCCCAATCGGCTTTCATCACGACAATAGCGGAGTCGCAAACACATAATAGCGAATCCGCAAATAGATTCGCAGAATCCCGGCAGGAGAGCAATAGCGAATCGGAAAATGCGACAAACCACGGATACTGCGAAAATAATAGCGAATTCGCTATACAATCGCAATCGGTATTCATGAAAAATCGCAAATAGCGAAAAAGCCCAAAATCGCTGTTTGCGAGGCGCAAATTAAGGACAACCCAAAGCAGGTGATAACCATAAAAGCCATTGAATTTTTTTTTTGAAAAACCGTTGGCCAATCAGTAACAGGTGCAGGCCTGACCAAACACACATAAGGAGAACCAGCAGCAGCATTTGGTGTCTCACAATGCCAGGAATGTACATGGTGGTTAGGCGGCGAAGGCTACAGCGAGCAGCACGGAGGAGACGCAGAATCCAGGACAGGATATTCCGCCAGCGGGTCACCCTGCTGGGCCAAACCAGAGAGCAAATTTATGCAAAGTACCGCCTGAATGGGGAAATGATTATCCAGCTAATACAGGACCTTGACCCCCTGATGCAGCACCCAACAAGGCGGATCAATGCCGTGCCTACACATGTCCAGGTATTGTGTAGCCTGCACCTCCTGGCCTCTGGGAGCTTCCAGGGGATAGTAGCGGTTGCTGGGGGGATATCCCAGCCCACCATGTCCCGCTGCCTAAGGAGTTTCCTTGACGCAATGCTGACCCAGCTACACCAACACATCAAATTTCCCACCAGCCAACAGGAGTTGGATTTGACCAAGCTACAATTCTACAATGTTGCCCATTTCCCACATGTGATAGGATGCATTGACTGTACCCACATCGCCATCTGCCCACCAGCTGCAACGGAGTACATGTACCGCAATCGCAAGTCCTACCACTCCCTCAACATCCAGATGGTCTGCAATGCTAAGACATACATCACGGACATAGTGGCACAGTACCCAGGGAGTACCCATGACTCATTCATATTCCGGCACAGCGGCCTCCACATACGACTGGCCAGGGGAGACTTTGGGGAAGGACACCTACTTGGTAAGTACACTTTGTCCACAATGTCACATTGCGATGAAGTAGCTGCGCTGCACAGGCACTCACCCTCTGCTCCTCTCATTCAGGTGACAGTGGCTACGCCCTCCGTGAATACCTCCTCACCCCATACCTCAACCCTGCTACACCACAGCAACAGTGTTACAATGCTGCGCACATACGGACAAGGAATTGCATTGAAAGGACTTTTGGGCTGCTGAAGAGCAGATTCCGCATACTGCACAAGACAGGTGGGGCCATGTACTACAGCCCTGATGTGTGCTGCCGCATTGTGGCTGTCTGCGCAATACTACACAACATTGCTACCAACGCAGGATACCTGTAGACATCTCTGGCAGTGAGTCGGAAGGGGACGACCGGCCACCTGCACATGGGCGTCATGCACGCGGGGAGAACCCAGCTGAAGGCCACAGATGCCACAACCACATCACAATGAACAATTTCTAGTCCACCCACTCCCCTCACCCAACAAATCACAATTGCATGCAAATGGAAATAATGACATGACGCCAATGTATGATGCAAGATTAAATATTATTGTTTGATTCACAATAATAGTGCAAGTTGCCATCCTTCCTATGCAATCAGTATTGCCCCATACTGCTGCGTCCAAAACACAGGGCAGGCTTATAGTGTCAGCCTGTGCCTGTAAAAGTACATGTTAGTCAGTTGCGCCTCCGGCGCGAATCACGCAAGCGCCTCTCCGGCTCCTCCTCTGCCACCGCACGTGACCCTGCAGTGGGCCTGGTGCTACGTCGTAACACCGCTACCTGTGAGGCAGACTGGCTGCTCACACTTGAGGTGCCCTCGCTGGCATCGTCCCCCCCGACAGTGCCAGGTACAGGGGGGCGGAGTGCAATAACGGCAGTGGTGAGGTGTTCTAATACTCTGGCCACATTCTCGCAGCATTGGATTAGCTGCTGCTGCTGCGCCAGGGACCGACGCGATAGCTGGGATGTCGCATTGCCGATCACATAGTTAGACCTGGTGTATGATGCCAGCCGCGTCAGTAGCTGCCGGTGGTGGCGGCGACCGGTGTTGCGCTGTGATATTAGCGCAGCAGTGTTGGCCTCCATGGCTGCCGTCATGCGGTCCATACTCTCCCCCACACCTGCCATGGCTGCCGTCATGCGGTCCATCCTCTCCCCCACACCTGCCACATTGCGGCCAATATTATGCAGCTGCATCTGTATGGCCCCTTGCCGGCGTGCCTGCATCTGGTGAATGCGTAGCATTCTACGCTCTATGCTCATGCTAGGCAATCGCACTTCCATCCCCCTCCTGCCGCTGGGTGCATTGTTCTGCAGGCAAGCCCTGCCATGCCTGCTCTGCTGGCTGCCCACAGTGGGTGGGCGCTGTGTCACCGCTGTCGCTCGAGCAGATGTGGAGGCTCCAGCTGCTGTGGGCCTGGCTGCAGGGGTTGGTGCAGCGCCTGTTGGTGCTGGCGCTGATGCTGTGGGCCTGGCTGCAGGAGTTGGTGCAGCGCCTGTTGGTGCTGGCGCTGATGCTGCGGGCCTGGCTGCAGGGGTTGGTGCAGCGCCTGTTGGTGCTGGCGCTGATGCTGTGGGCCTGGCTGCAGGGGTTGGTGCAGCACCTGTTGGTGCTGGCACTGATGCTGTGGGCCTGGCTGCAGGGGTTGGTGCAGCGCCTCTTGGTGCTGGCGCTGATTCTGTGGGCCTGGTTGCAGGGGTAGGTGCAGCGCCTGTTGGTGCTGGATGTGTTTGTGACGGCACCTCCTCCGCATCCTGTGGTTGCTCATCGATGAACAGCCTGTCACTGTCGCTGCTGTCTGCGCCATTGTGAGGGGAAGTGGACGTCCATTAGTTGCATGTATCTGTCATACGTGCAGTTGCTACATGCATGCTGGATGACATTCCCTGACTGGCTGTGGCATTGCGTACTTTGGAACCTGTCTGGCTGCATTGGGGTACTTGTACATTATGGCCACACTACATGTCCCACAATGCTTTAGGGCATTACCTAATGTGCTTCGATGGCATGACTTTGGAACATTATGGGAGGCTATAGGGTAATGGCCATTCATAGGGGACAGGGTCGCAGTCGCATGCCACTTGGGTGGGGCGGGATGAGTCCAATCTGATGACGCCAATGCACGCCTCGGACTCCAACGTGTCCTCGACGCAGTCCTCCATGGCGGTGTTTGGAGGGACTGTAGGTCCTTCCCCTCCAGTGGCTAGGGACTCTCCCAGCCTCTCGGCAACCCTCTCCTTGGCACGACCTCGGAGGTCGTACCACCTCTTCTTTAGTTCATCCAGTGACCTGTCTGCCACGCCCACGGAGTTTACTGTGGCCGCTATCCCGACCCATATTCTCCGCTTCTCCTGCTCTGGCACCCTCCTTGACTCTTTTCCAAACAGTTTGGAGTGGTTCTCTACCACCCCTTCGATGAGGTGCTTCAACTCCTGTTCGGAGAACTTCAGTTTTCTCTTGCGCCCGGTGTTGCTGGGCCCTGGCACAGCCTCCTCTGCCATTGCTGCAGTGAGATTGGGTGTGGTATTTCAAGTTGGCAGGTGTCCTTGCAGGAGCTCACTCAGTTGCTGCCTCGAGGTCTGCCTCACTGTGGTGAATGGGGGTGGGAACTGGCTGCTTCCTGGTTGTGATGTCATCACTGTGCTCGAAAAGCGACTTCCCGTTTTCCCGATCACGTGTATTAGCGATTTCGCAATTAGCGATATCGCTAATCCTACACGGATGTTGCTGAAAATAGCGAATAATCAGCGATTTACGACACTCGCTAACGCTTTTTGCGGCCGCGTGTGAATCGCTTTTTTTAATCGCAAACAATCATGAATGCCGATCTGCGATTTCTAAAATGCGATTCGCAATTTATCGCAATTGGGAAATCGCAGATTCCGGTTTTCATGAATCAGGCAGTAAGTGTGGCTTCATGCTACCACTTATTGCCTTTTGGAAAACCTCTACAGACGTTTTTGCATGCTGACACCATCCTACATTTTCCAGATTATTTAAAGACTCATGCAATTGGCTAGGCACACATTGCAGGTCATGGTGCGGCCCATGATTCCTTTAGTTTGTATTTTGGATTATTATATATGCTTATGTCAAAGGTAATGAAGCTACGGTTTGGTTGTATCTCCTTCCAAACCCATAATTTCTTGTTTGCTACTTCGGATCAGAATTCCGTAAAAATATAAGGCTTGATTTGTCTGAAGAAACTCATGTGAGAGCATATTTTGTTTAATAAAGGGACACCGCAGAACAACATTCTAAATATCGTGAAAAAAGGTTAAAATACTACGTAAATTAACTGTTTAGATGGAGATGTGGGGCTTGCCAAGTTCTTTCGATTTTACTAAAATTATATGTACAATATACTTACTCAAAGGTGCTTTCAGACACTTTTTTCATTTAATTGCCCTGTTGTTGTGTCATACACATTTTGCTTCTGCCCACTACAGCATATAGCATGGGGCACTGGGCCAGCCAACTTCAGCCACTAGTTACATTGACTTTGAGTGACTGCATTTAGCCCTTTCACAAGGAGCATATGTACACACAAGGTTGCTCTTTCGACTAGATTATTACTGTAGTGTTACTTTGTTTGTAGAGCATGATGTAATAGCAACACACTTTCAACCAAATGAGAACATAGGGCACAGTCCAGCTTTACCAGTTTGTTTCCTGCCATTGCTGTTGTAAATTTCTTTTGCAGTGGCCTTTGTTTATCTGACTGTTGCTTTTTCATAAACAACTAGATTATGCCCATTTGAAACTGTTTTGTATTAAGGTATGCCTTTCTGGTGCTGTTTATTCTATGAATGTTCAATCTTCTTTATGGCATTATGTATTTGTGAAATAAACAGTCCGTATGAAAATCAGCATCCTGCAATTAGAATAGTGTACCCATTATTCTGAAAATGGTTTGGAGAACAGAGCCCTTTGAAGGACAACAGTCATATAAACAGCAGCTCACACAACTCTGAATATTAGTTCATGAGGGGGCTCTATCTTTGCAAACCTGTATTAACTTCTTTCTTCTTTCTTTCTTTCCTTCCTTCTTTTTCTTTCCTTCTTTAATTATTTCTTTGTTTCCTTGTTTCTTTGTTTCTTTCTCTCTTTCTTTGGTTCAAGTTAGCATGTGTCCTTCTTTGGTGCTGGAATCAGATTAAGGTACAAAAGATTATAATTTTAAAAGCCAGAGCTGGAGGGCATAGTCACACAAAATCTCTCAAGTTGGTAATGTTTAATTTTTTGGCCTTTAGCCAATATTGTTTTTAGATTGATGAGGGCTCAACAGTTTCCCTAACACTATAGTTTTGAAAAACCATGGCAAAACAAAACAAAACAAGATATGCCAAAAGGCTAGCGGCCAACGTCAGACCTATTGCCTTTGCCAATACTTGTCATTGTATTTTTCTTAAAACAGATGCCTTGTATTTTAAGTTAACAAAAGGAAGTTCCATGCTTATATCATTTAGTTAAATTAGGTTTAAAAATAGGTTACTTGAACGTGTCTGCCTTCTCAACAGCACTTATGTATGTCACATGAAATGCCTAGAGGGGAAACAGGGTCCCTTAATTGATGCTCACTTGTTGTTGGCTAAACTGATGGTGAAAACATTAATGTACATTTGACACTGAATGCTCTGCTACTTTTACTACTAAATCCCACAGTTGTGTCCGCAACAATATCTCTGCATATACCTCCAGCACCTTACAGCGCTCTCACACTGCCCAGTCTCCACTGTTGAATCCAACATAGGACCCGAGTGACACTGGCCAAATATTGATTCTCTGAGATGCCTAATATGTCCTTTTTGGACATTTAAAGCAATTAAATTCAATGCTCATTTGGGGTCAGGTTACCCTTTTCAAGTGGCACTGAGGATAATCTTCAGGAACGAGTTCCCATTGGTAGATTACAAATATACACTTGATCTCTGCTAGTGTTGATGCATTAGGGTCTTCTACAAATAGCTCACTGTGACAGGAACTTACTTGATCTCCAGCCACAAGTCCTGCAGAACCAACCACTCGTCTGTATCATTCAGCCATCTGTAGGAGGATAGGAAACAAAAGGTCATACGCAGTAGATAGGTGAATTGAAAGAAAAAGACAGCCGGGGTGAAAAGACTAACACAGAAAGAACAGAATGAGAAGGCAGACTATATAAATCTGACAGAGGGATTCTCTCCCCGCTAACAGGAAGTAAAGCAGGAAGATGCTGGAGAGGAAGCTGGCATGGAGACAGAAGTTGTCGCTCAGGAGCAACATGCAGGTTGTAGCTGGTGAGCCCCAGATGTCACCTCCTGCCCACAGAATGAGCCTGATATAGCACAGGGAAGGAATATGCTATGGGCAAAGGGAAGGGAGAAGCTGTGGGCCCACTTCTCAGTGTTGCAGTCGCTCCACAGCCCATAGAAGGGTCATGGCTCCCAGGTGCGTGCCAGTGTTTCATTGGGCGTGCAGATAACAGGGAGGGCATTGCAGCGAGGATGGAGTGCATAAAAGTACAAATGGCATGAAAAAAAGGAAAGAGAGGGGAGAGAAGATAAAGGAAAAAGACAAGAGAAAAAGAGATAAATAAAGATGAAGAATAGAAGAGAGAAGGAGGAAAAAGACCCCTATTTTGGAAATGACCATCTTTTGTGTGGTATTCTGCCAGATTTTTGCCTTGTTTCGCTGAACCCATTTTTATTGACCATAGGACTCTGCACACTTTATTCCTGCTAACATGTAC
Organism: Lissotriton helveticus; assembly: GCF_964261635.1. NCBI lineage: Eukaryota > Metazoa > Chordata > Amphibia > Caudata > Salamandridae > Lissotriton > Lissotriton helveticus. The sequence continues at coordinate 301,983,865 of NC_136067.1, read as the reverse complement.
TATAGTGTGTGTGTGCTCTTCCTTTTAAAGCTGGTAAAATTGACATAGACTAAATTGCAATATTTAAGTTACTTATAAGTTCCAAATATAAGGTACTACATGTACCCAGAGCCTGCAAATTAAATGCAAGTTGGGGACTGCAGCACTTATTGTGCCACCCACTAAAGTAGCAATGTAAAACATGTCTCGGGGAATGTCAGGGCAGGTTGGGTGGTGCACAGTTTAAACTGCCATTTTGACCTTGCAAAAAAACAGACCTAAACCTTCCATTTTCATGATTATCAGTCCCCCCCTAAGGTATGCCCTAAATGCCCATACAGCAATGTGCAAGGTATTTAAAATGTAGGTCATGTATGTTTAATGTTTTAACTGCTCTGGCAGTGAAAAAACCCTAAAGACCTTTTTCATGGTGGCAAGCCTAGGTCTCCCAGACTATAACCACTTTTAGTGCTAAATTTCAGGAGCCACTAGAAAAATGGTTCAAGGACTCGTTTTAAAAATAACTTAAAATCCAGATCAGTTGACTGGGGGTGAGTGCTTGCAATGTTCAACACTCTGTCCATCATCCCCTTTGATTTTGCTTTGTTTGCCCCAAGGTGGCAGGGTATGCACAGACGTGGGTCTCTTGCTCACTTTGCCACTGGATTCAAGCTAGCCTGGCTGATGACGGCTGAATGGCCAGAAACCGGTTGCAGGATGCTTGTTTCGGTCCAAGCAAGACATGGCTTGGCATTTCGGGTTGTACTGTTCCCATGAGGCACAGGGTCAGACTGATTTGCATATGGCCGTGTCTGAACTGGGGTGGGGGAGTGAGCTAAAGAATGATGATGGATTAAACTCAGATCAGTTGACTGGGGGTGAGTGCTTGCAATGTTCAACACTCCGTCCATCATCCCCTTTGGTTTTGCTTTGCTCGCCCTAATTCTGCAGGGCATGTCCAGACGTGGGTCTCTTGCTCACCTTGCCACAGGATTCAAGCTAGCCTGGCTGATGACGGCTAAATAGCCAGAAACCTGTCCCAGGATGCCTGTTTCCGGTGCAGGGAAGACATGGCTTGGCAGTTCGGGCTGGACTGTTCCCATGAGACACAGGGTCAGACTGATTTACATATGGCCATGTCTGAACTGGGGTGGCGGAGTGACCTAAAGAATGATGATGGATTAAACCCAGATCAGTTGACTGGGGGTGAGTGCTTGCAATGTTCAACACTCCATCCATCATCCCCTTTGGTTTTGCTGAGCTAAAAGGGGCCTTTCTGCCAATATACATTGTCATCTGACTGCTGAAAGCTCCCTTGTGGTGAAATGTTGATTGCTCCCAGACAGTGGGCAAAGGGCTTGGGTGTGGAGAATTGTTGTTTTTCTTTGAGCAGGTTTGCCGGGGTGCCGTGCCCAGCCCTTTGCTGAACTAAAAAGGATGCCTGTCCTATCACTGGCAGATGTAGCTCACTGAGGCCTGCCTCTCTTTTTCTTGCTAGCAAACTTGGCTCTATACCTAGTGGGAGGTGGAAGCTGCCCCAGAACTGTTTTGGAGGGACCACAAGGAAGTGTTTGGCCATTATCCTAGCCAAATATTTGGATGGAAACAGCGAGCTCTGAACAAGGAAAGAAAGGTTCTGCCATGTTGGAGTCAGGTAAAAAGGAAGGGGCACTGTGTGATAGATAACAATAAAATACACAGGACGTGCTTCAAAGGTTGGTAGGGTCATCTCAGGTAACTTTCACTCTATTGGTTAAAGAGTGGCCAGGGTTTTCCTAATCCCATAGGATGGCATTGGCCATAAATGTGGCAACCCCACTACCCGCCTCAGAACACTGCTGGACCTGTGAAGAATTGTAAGAAGTACTTCCCTCCTATCTGATGAAGCTGAAGTGAGACTGGAACTTCCTTGCTTTGAACACAGGAACCCAGAAGTGACTCCAAGAGTTAGTTGGCTGATCTTCTGTTTGACCTACAGGGATACCACAAGCTTCCAGAGGCCCTCCCTTTCTCTGCAACTGTCCCGCTGACCAGTACCAACTAAACTTGCTCTGGACCCTACTGCTGGTCTCTGTTGGAGTGAATCCAAAACCCCAAGTAGTGCAGCCATGTTCTGGACCCTTGACTGGTTTTAGCGTGTATTCCTTCTGTCCCCAAACTGCACAATCTGGGAATTTTTGCCAGCTATCAGCTTGGAGAACTGACAGAGACTGGGATTGCTGTCGAAGCCGCAGGTGTCAACGTTGAATCACCGGCCAGCCTCAGATTACACGTTTGCCCTGCTGAAGGAGATTTGACTTCCAGAAAAGTTAGAGGGCTACATTTGACCGACATGGGGCAGCAACCCGTCAACTTCAAGGCCTATCGGGGCACAGTCTTTGGACTTTGCCTGCTCAGAATCTTCCACCTCCGTGGGAAACTGCACCAGGTCCCCGCTCGTCAGCAACCTGACATCATCGAGCCCCATTGCAGATCCAACTTGGAGCTTGCCTGCTTGCCAGCTCATCAGCGATCACTTTCACTCCATGAAAATTTGTAAGTCAGAAGGTACATTTACCAACTGGATAAACCACTGCAGCTGACCACCACTTCATTGCTGTCGGCTTTAACTTTGACTTTGACCAAGACTGGCATGTTCAGAGAGCTATGGTTGGCGCTCTGTACTTTTTGGTGCCATTTTTAATTCAAACTTCATATCTCTAGTGATATTGATTGGATTTTTGTCACTTTAGCGTCATTTTATTAATTAAAATGTACTCTCATTTTATAAATTGATTCAGGAATGTTCTTATGGTTCACACAATTACTTTTTGACTGCTGCCTCAATACTTTACACACAATCTTCAAGATAAGGCTGATGGCTTTGTGCCAAGCCACAAGAGAGTTAAGCACAGGTGTATTTAGTGACTTTTGTGGTACACCCTGACCAGAATTGAGATTGAGATTAATAATTGAGGTGGACTCTCACCTCCGTTCTCCCAAAGTCTTAAACCTGAAAACACTAAGGGGCTTAGTTACAAGAGGCATACACCGTCAAGCTGTACTTTTTATGGCACTCCAGTGTCCTCTCAATCATATCATAGTCATGGAGTAAGGAAAGCAAAGTGCTGCCTTGCCCTACTCTGATTCAAGGAGGTGTTCCCTAAGCATTGTGGTGGATGTTCCCATGCAACACCCATGGATTTTAATGCTTCCCCAGATTTACATAATCACCTAAACCTGGGACAATGCCAAGACAGTAAGCCTCCCAAAACAGGCGTAATGAGGAGAAAAGTTTTTATTTACCCTTGTATTTTCTTCTTTCCATGTGTGCTGCAATCTGCGGCACACATAGTAAGAGGAAAACGCCTTTTTGGATTGTTTCAGTGGAGAAATGTGTCCCTTCCGGCACAAAAACAATCCTGCCTGCAATATAGGCACACTTGCATCATTGTGCAAGGGTGCCTACATAGGCGCTAGGCACAGAATTGTACACCAGTGCAGGGAGAAAGTCAGGAACGCACCGTATTTCATAAATACATTGCATTCCTGCCCTTTCACATTGGCGTACAGCAGCGCATCAAGAAGACTTGCGGTGCTGCCCTACTCCAATTCCTTATATATGAGGCCCTAAGAGGGAAAGGCTGAGGGCCAAAAGGGAAAAATAATTAGTTTAAAAAGTTTTTCTTTAAGAAAAAGGGGCAATAGATATGACTCAGAAGTTGGGAAAGACCACCCATGTGAGGAAGGAAGGAAGGATAGAATGAAAACTGCCTAACAAGCAACTAAAGGGAGGAAAGACAAAATATGTTTACTTCTACCTTTGTTGTTGTTGCTCCTATTAGTTACTATTATTTCTTTTTACAAAGAACTTTGGAGTAGGATTGGGCACTTTCCTGGAGAAATAGATTGACCAATACTAGGACTCCTAAAAGGGAATAGAGAGGAAGAAGACAATTTGTTAATGCTTCTATAGGAAACAATAACTTACCAAGTAAAATTGTTTGGGTTGCAAATTGTTAGGGACTAAGCCTCCCCAAGTAAAAATAAACATCTCCTTTTAAAAATAATCCTGGCATTCTGGCCCTACTTCTGGTGCACCCGACCCATCGCCTCTACACTCCTATGAAATGTATTCTCATTTATATCTCTGAGTTCATGTAACTAATGGCCCATTTCTCATTCACTTCCAAGAGGACACAGTCATTTCTATTTGTACTAATTGTATATGGCTATTCCAATGTATTCCAATTTTAGATGTTTGGGAGCAATTCACAAAAATATTTAAAATTACATGCAGTAGTTCGAAGGTGGAGCTATTTCCTGCCTGTACTGATAGATGCATTTGTGAATCAGCCGCCTAATTCTATCTGTCCTCTGTCCTTCCTGATTTCTACTACCAACTTCTACACAGCCATCCTACCAGCTACTCCAGCTACTAATGGCCCAATGTCATGGACGATCTCTTGGGGTTATGTGTTGTCTGACTGTTATGATGATCTTCAGCTGAAGTCTTATTACAAAACGTGCTCCTTGTTTGTTCCTGGTCCTCATCGGTTATTTTACTTTAGCCCATCCCACCCTCAATTGTGTTATAACTCTACTCTGATGTAGGTCATCCTCCTGTTGACGTGAGGGAATGGGTTTGATTTGAGAGAACAGGAAGCAGTGGCGCTCTGAGCGGTGTGATCTCTTGAGTTATAATGTTCGTGCAGTGGGCCTGCGGTGCAATACAGGACAGGGGAACACAGACCCAAGTAGAAAAACACCCCTGAGTAGGTATAGGGAGGCCTAGACCAAATAAAAGAAAAAGTGAATCCTATGCACACGCTAGAAAAATAGGTTGTCCTGATGTCAGGACGCAATATTACATACAAGAAGGCAAAGTATGTCAAAGCTCAAAAGACAAGCACAAATGTTTGTGTACGTAAAGAAGTCTTTCATAAATCAATTGTTGGTCAGTACAGAAAATAATAGCCAGCCGATGCGTGTTTCGTCACACTGTGTATCTCATGCATATGTGTGATACCCGTGTTTTAGCGACACCACCCCCAATTATTTGCGATAATCACAATAATGGTACCACCAGTGCATTACACTATTGCCGACTGTAGTCTACCCACTGAGCACTGTAGATTCGGCATTCTATGTATATGACTATGTGGGGAAGACGCCTATTTGACTCTCCTTCAATGTTGTCGGTACAGGCATATATTAGAAGGGAATCCCCCCTCTCACACTTAGAGAAACACCTTAGTGAGTGTAACACACAGCCTGGATTACACTCCTTTTTAACGTGCACTACACTCTTTTTTAAAAAGGTCCTGAGGAAAGCCAGATTTAGTTTAAGGCACTGGCTGAAACATGTCGACCAACTGATGGATGTAGGAGGTAGTAACTCGCCTCCCTTAAATATCCCCAAGCCTTATTTTAACCGCTGACGGGGGCCCAGTTATTAAAATGTAATTTACCCTCGGGTACTGGGACCCTCGCCAAGCCGTTTTAACTCACACTTCAATTTACACCTCACACTGCACTCTCAGTAAAATACCGGCTCCGCTGTAATCCGGCGTCGCAGCACACCCGGGACACAATAGGTGTCACTGGGTGGGCCCGATGATGAAGCATGCCACCAACCAGGTTGGTGGGTGAGGACTTCATGAACTCACCAACGAGGTGCCCATGACAAATCTAATCAGAGTCCTAACAATATTGGTCATATTTAAGCTAACTTACAAGCATAACATAAATATATATAATTTTAAATAATTGCTAAAGAATAATTGACATACCAGATTAAAAACTTCCAGTGGAGACCATACATCTTTACACATAAGTAATGAAAAATATTAACATCACTCATTGTAATATAATTGTAATGACAAAATATTAACATCATTCATTATAATATAACAAAGATACAATAACAACATAAAAAATGTAATACCAAAAAATAAATGAAAAAAATATATAATGAAAATAATTTCTATTAAACTAATTTTTACAATTAATACAAACAACATTATATATCTTAAAGTAAGTTTGACTTAGATTTGGAGTTGTAAAATTCACTATTTGCAGTTTACATAAGCAAAAATAGGGAAAGTGTCGGACTTTGGAGGGCCAGATTTATTCTTCAAACTCCAACATGAGCAAACTTCAGTAAAGTGTTGGACCCTGAAGGGGTCAAACTAAGTATTTCCACTCCAACACTCCAACATAAGCAAAAGTAGGGAAAATGTTGTCCTTTGGATAGGTCAAGTTTACTATTCCCTCTCTAATGCAAGCAACAGTAGTGAACGTGTTGAACTTTGGAGGGGTCAGATTTACTATCCCCTTTCCTAAATATTTTAAATTAGACATTGAAATATAGTTCATAAAAAAGAAAATATATTGAAGGAATAAATGTATTATTTAAACATAAAATACATAAATAATAAATTAAAAAGTAACATTAATAAAATATTAAAAATTATTTTCAAATTCAGACACTTCCCCACCAGCCTAACAAACAAATACAGACAACTAAAATTATAATATTAAAAGAATGCTATAAAATGGAAAATTATTCATATTATATTAATTATTAAAATAACCATCAAACCTAAAACAATTATTACATATAAATGTGATTAACACGATTTAATAATCAAAAAACAGATAATATAATTAACACTCCCTTAAAAGCCAGCAGATAATTAAAATACAATTAATCAATTAATTGACATAATTCATTATCAATCCAAAATTCAATTTACTTCAAAATGAATTATGAATCAAGAACAATAGTTTATATTTTAAGAAACTTCCCACTCTAATCCATACAAACCCCAATATTAACAACTTCTAATTAAATAAACAAATAATGCATTTCATATAAAAACTTACAAACTATACTGAAACAAATTAAACACACATTATTGTATTGCTAATAACTAATTAAAAAGAACTATACATACAAAAATACAGTTAAATAAGTAGAAATACTTTATGTTTATAATTTGTATTCTGGCCTAAAATAATTTTGACATCACAATATTTTTTGCAAAATATTTGTGAGACACAATATTTTATATAATATTTTGTCGGAATAACAATTTTCCTGAAGACAGAGACATTGTTTTCCGAATCAAGTAGGATTACCTTTTCTGAAAACGTGAATGAGTAGCCCTATGTCCGAATTTAATTTCAAAGGCCAACTTATTACATTGTAGCCCAGTGGCTCAAGTCAACTGTGGAGAGTTGCTATCATAGCCATTTGATGTGAATATGATAGATTGTCTCTTTTTATCGCTGTTTTTACACTTGCCTTGGAAGCACTGGCAGCAGTCATTCAGCTATAGCTGGGAGCAAAAGGTAATGTTGTATGCAGATGACATACTGCGTACAGTAGCTGACCATGCATCCTGACTGTGAATCCTCTATACTCCAGATTGTCAGATTAGGTGGTAAACTGAATGAATATCTACCAATGACTCAGTCCATCACAGCCACAACTGTAGCAGCCTACCATGTAGGTACAAAACAATCTTAATAATGGCATTGAACACATTGGGGCAGACAAACTGAAAACTGCTTTTTCACTTTACCCGATCAATTTTGGTTCATCTTTTGCTCCGGAGAAGGAATGAGGCACCAAAATAGAAGTAGTTCTACAATACAGTAAATATTTAGAATGTCTCTGATCTCCCAAAAAGGGTAATTGACTTTGAAAAAAGCACTGGATTTCTTATGGAAGACTACAGACATGCTCATAGCTTTGGAACTTCAGCTGCAACATCTGATGTACCAGATCTCCCTAATATGGGGCAGTCCTACCTATTCTTTGCACCAATAAAGATGTTTTTTTCTGTCTTCTTTTTATTGTTGAGGCATATGGTTGCTAAAGTGTACCAATGACTGGACTATTTATTGGCTGTGCCATTGTTTTGTGTTGTAAACACACGTAACTTCTATTGCTGTAAACAAAATCACTGCATACACACAGTTCTCTTACCTTTAATTACCTGTTACCACTGGCAAGTTGATTGAAAAGTCTAAAAGTAACTGGGTAGGGATTTGAGGAGACTGTTGAGGTAAAGGTATGGAAATACATGCAGTGAAATAAGGCTGCGGATAAGTAGACATGGAGAAGTATGGGCCACTGAAGTAAAATCATGCAAATTCTCAAATACAAAAGATTTTTAAAGACAATATATAGATGCAAATTATTGAATGTGCATAATCCTGTATTTGTGAACAATGTCAAGTTTCTTTACTTAATTTTTCAAACTGCTGTACATAAAAGTTCAATGTATCTGCCAAAGTATTAGCAGTAGGAATTATGCACGGGATATTTGCTTCTAATGCAGTTATCACATCTTTCCAAACTAAAGGGCCTATTATGATTGCGGTGAATCCGCATCCTCCGGGCCGGCGGAAGACACCGCCGGCCCGGAGGATGCGGATTCACCGCTGCGGTGTGTTGGAAGACCCCCCGCCAGAATAGGATGGCTGGGGGGTCATCGGCGGACAGGTAGACCGTCCGCCGCTTTTCTGCTGCGAGACCGCGGCGGAAAAGCTCTAATATGGTGGTGGTGTCTATCAGACACCGCCAGCCATATTAGGATATGCCCTGGGACATGCCTATCCTTGGCGGCAATGCCGCCACGAAAATGCATACGGTCTTTTCTTTGGGGGCCTGTTGCAGGCCCCCAGGGTGAAGGAAGGGGGGTGGGGGTGCACATGGGGGGTACCTATGGTATCCCCCTGCATTTGCATGCACGAAGCGGCAGGCACTGCACTTTGTACATGCAAATGCACTGCTTGCATTTTCAAGCAGGACCCGCCGCAATGTTAAACATACAGGATGTGACCGCCAGGGTAGCGGTCACATCCTAAGTCGCACGGAGGGACCGCTGCTGCCCCTGCGGATGGTCCCTCCACCTCTGGGGTGGCGGACGGAAGCAGGTCCGTCCTCCATCCTAATAGGCCCCAATATTCAGTTAAAATAAATCTCCTGGAAGCATGCTAAACCTGAGAATGGAAGGATACACATCTTCATTCTGTGTATACTGGAACTGTGGTGCTTTAACCTAAAAAATAGACAAATCACTGCCTCTTGGTTGTGGTGGAAACAAAGCAAGTGCTTCACAACTGATTAAACTGTACATGAGGCAACAATGGCATGAGCTTTTCATTGTTTCAGCAAATTGTAACTAAAAGAGCTCACCCATTCATTCATAATTGGGGTTCAGTTCAGAGTTCACAGTTAAGGGGTTATCCAAAAATGATGCACTATGTTTTCAGAGATACCTAGAGACTTTGCAGCTGATATTTGGGAGGCCAATATTGTTGATATTTTGCATAGTAGGACCTTAAATTATTCAAAGATTCGCCAGTAACCTTATATTGTTAGACAGAGAGAAACTGAGGGGCACATTTTACTGTTCATGGACCCCTGTCCCTGTTTGGGAGGTCATTTCCAGATCCACATCCAAAAGGTCCTCATGGATTTTTTTTACCTTTGTATTTACCATTTGATTGTATGAAATTGTATTCGAGAGACTGTACATACAAAGCAAATGAGCACTGCTCAAAGCTGTGGGTGGAAAGAGGTGTAGAGTTGAGTGGGAATGCGAGGAGATACACAAAGGAGGACTTTGGTTACTACTAGCTGGAGTCTTTCATCCAGAGGTTTTGTTTAAGGAGGAGCCTTTCTGTTTATTTATGGTAAGGAGATGTAAGAGACCTTGATGATTCTAGGTGGTAGGGAGTACCAAATAATTAGAAGGTAACAAGAGGATGCTTGTCATCATATCTTCTGCTGCCTGAATTCTTTGTCTCAACCTGATGAGGTCACTGCTACAAAGATTTCATAGCCCACGATTAATGTTGATCTTGCAAACCAACTATGGTAAAATGCTGAATTATTCGACTTGCACGTGAGGTAACGTGAGGCAACACACCTTGTGGGTTGTGTGGGCTGGTAACGCAAGCCAATGGAGTTCTTTGTGAGAAGGTGAGATACTGTCCTAGCACCCTAAATCAGTAATAAATTGTAATAAAGGGCAATTTCTAGGGGATTGCGTTGTAATTCTCGGACAACATTGACTTGGACGTTGCTTCTGTTGAGGTGCAATAGGAGGTGCAATAGGACAGGGGTTGTGTGGCTGAAAGTCGGAAATGCAGACCATCTTGATTTGCTGCCAGGCTGCTTGTGTCTTTTGCTCATATACATCCGATAATAACGATCAGGAATTTAAACAGAGCTAATCAGTTGTGGTTTGAAGCCATTAAGATTCATCACTGAGAGCCATTCCTGTACATTGTCCTGCTGGTTAATTATGATGATTGGATTTGCATTTTTCAAGGAATTGATCTTGCATGTCAAGTAACTGCAGCTGGGTGTCATCTACAAACTAATAGATCATGATGTTCTTGTCAACCATTGGGACTCCAAGGGTTCTTTTTAGAAAGCCTTTTCTTTGAAAGAAGGTGCAGAGTGGCTTATGATAATCAAACATTTTTAAAGATTCAAAATGATCCACCAGGATTAGAAAACACATGTCACCATATTTGATGAGTGTTTCGTCAACTATTTGAATGGTGTCTGCTTACAGGCCTAACTCCAGACTATTACTTTTGAAGGAGGGTGCTATTGATATTTCCAGGGAAATAAGTGGTCAATGCTTTTTGTTTATCTTATCTACGATTGGTAGGTGCATGTAAGCAAGTAGTTGGCGAAATGCCATTTTAGAGCTCTTCAGCAGGGACAGGAGACTATCTTTGTAGGCCAGCAGATGCCCAAAATAAGAAGGCAATGGAGGAGTAGCAGCTCAGTCATGAATCAATCCAAGCTAAACCCATTGACTCTCATCTAATCACTGGCTAGTTGAAGCAGACTCTTGTAGCATAGATTGTGGGTGTGACCTGCACCATTACAGGGTATCTCTATTAGCCCCCTTAAACGTCATGCGTTTACCTTTCCCATCTTCAGATTGGTAGATGGAAATGTACTACAAGATTAATGCAAACCAGAGAATTCATGAAATGTCAGCATTGGCCATTCGAAATTGGCATAATTACATGGGGAATACCAGGCAAGTTGAAGATGCTACAGCAGAATTATGTGGAGCACAGTGTGTATAATGCCCATCTCTCACTTAATACAGGCTGTGTATCTTAGCATAAAGATGCCACAGTCCGATAACACAGGAGTCGTACCCAGATTTTTTGTGGTGTTCAGAAATGCCAGGAGAGATCTAAGGGTGAGTGTAAAGGCATTTTGTCAGATCTGTGTTCTGGCTGGAAGTTGGGGTCAGAAGCTAAGCTGAACATATACATCTTTATTGGCAGTGCATTGGTGGAAACAATTAATGGGCATGCAGCTGGTTTTCTCCTTAGAAGGTGAATATGCGATCTCCCTGGATATATTTCAGCAGTGTATGCATCGTACTGCTGACTGACTCAGGAGAAACTTCCTTCAATTTAACAGCGGGAAGACTGAGGTGTTGTACTGCTCCTCCACCAGGATGCCCAAACCCTTACCTTTTGAGTTTAAACTCACTCCAGAGGAGGAACCAATCGTGCTGGTCAATAAGGCACGCAATCTGGGGGTTCTGATTGATGATAATCTTCAGATGGAGTCACATGCAAACAAGACCACCAACGTATGTTTCTCCCTTATAAGCATGCTGCGTAAAATACTTCCGCTACTACCAATAGAGTCACGTCCACTGGTGGTAAGAAGCACAGTGCTAAGCAGAGTGGACGAATGCAACTTATTGTATTAGGGAGGCCCCACAATATACATCCAGGGATTGCAGAGAGTACAGTCTGCAGCAGCAAAATTAGCACTCAATAGGCCGCGACGTTCATCTACCACCTTGGCTCTGAGAGAGCTACACTGGCTGCCCATTAAGGAAAGGGTTCATTTCAAATCCCTCTGCCTGGTGTTCAGAGCAGTGCATGAGCTGGGCCCAGTCTCATTGCAGAAAAGGTTTATGCGGTACCAGCCCAAGAGGCAACTCCACTCCTCTAGTGCCGGCCTACTGGTGGTCCCCAGGTTCAAACGTGCTAGGTCGGGAGGGAGCGCATTCAATGTGGCGGGTGCCCGCCTGTAGAATGAACTACCCCTGAATCTCAGACAAATGGACTCCTTGACAGAGTTTTGTAAGAGCTTAAAAACCTGGCTCTTTCCCTAAAGCTTGATCTCTCGCCTCCTATCTATTTGGCCCAACTTATTCTATTCTGGTCATTTCACCAGTTGGAAGCGCCAGGATACCCTTATGGTGACAGCATGTGCTATATAAGTATTAAAATCAATTAATTAAAATCAATCAATCAGTAATAAATAAACTACCTGGTCTACCTGACTGAATACCGCAGTCACATTTAGAGCCTGATTATGATGTCAGGTAGACTCATAACCGCCCAACACCGTTGAGGTCTCTGGTCCCAACACCGCAATTTTACAATGCGACCGCACATGGTGTTGTCGCATACTCCAATTTCTGTATGGGAGCTTGTACTACAGCTGTAAACTGGCACAGCACAAGCTCCCATAGAAAAAAAATTGGGAGATTCTGTTAATCTCTGCACTGCGTAGCAGGCACCTTTAGCCAGGTGCCTGCCACGCTGTGCAGGGCATAATGGGGGGCCCATTGGTGCCCCCTTGGCTCCCAACCGGAAGCCGTGGAGGAATTTGTAATCACGACAACAGAAACACTGTCCTTAGGGATTACAGTGATTCCTCTGATTGGCCAACGGGCTCCTGCAGCCTCTCGGAATCCAGCCGGAATGACCGTCCAGTTTCACTGTCGACTGCCGGCATTGTCATGCGTCGGTTGAAAATGAAACCTATGATGTTGGTCGGAAGGCATAATAGGGCTTTTAGTGTTTTGTATCCATAACAGAAGGCACATAACATTGTCAGATCTTACAATTGTAATTATATGACTTACACATTCTACCTGTTCGTAGCTTGAGTTTACCTCCAATACCAAATTCAACACCTTGTTGTACAGAAATATTCAATGAACTACATTCAAGATCCCCACTAATGTAAATAGCCTTTCTGATAATAACATGGTATTGAATAGAGTAGGTACCAGACTAAGTATTAGAGTTAGGGATAATGCAGGTTTTAGTTTTAGTGGTACGGTTAGAGTTAATACTATTAATTGATTAGCAGCAATATTCTAACCTCTATTGACATAAATAACTATTGAATGTATTAATCAACAAACTGTTACTCATCAGAATTAGTAAGTAATCAAATAATAGTTAATTGAGAAAGAAAGGACAAGTCAATATTACACAAATTGTCATTTTTTAAAATCATAAAACTCAGAACAAAGTAGTCTTCATCTCAGATTGAATCCTGTGTCAGAAACAAACATACATAACTTAGTGGAAAAAATAATACATAACTGATATGAACATTGTATGCTTGGTTTGTTTTTCTTTTCATAGATTTTATGAAGATCAAGGCCACATGATCCCAAATGTCTCCATTGAGTAAGGGACAAGGGAAATGGCTATCCCCCAACCGAAAATGATACAAATCCTGAATTAAGGTATCAAAATTATTTTATGAAGCCAATGTTTTAAGCTTGAAGTCAGTAATTCTTCAAAGTCATGATGGAAGTGAAGAAAATTCTGAAAATATGTAATTTATTAAGTTTCATCCCTTGAGAGTTAGTGTGATTATGAGTAATTGTATGATTAAGTACAATTGCGGAATCTCTCTTTAAAGGGGAGAGATATTTAACTGACATTTCAGTGCTGGGAAAAAGCAATTTGAAAACATTTTTTAAGAGTTTAAGATGCCTTTTAATAGTGACAGTAACTTAAAAATAAATTGATTTCCTAATGAAAATGTAGGACTGCTCTTTGTTTGCTCACATCAGTTTTTATGCCAAAATCTACTAAGAGCGGCCATCCTATGAATCTAATATTCATGAGTTCAAAATGTAATGACCTACGAGACAAGCTTTGTTTATTATATGACTGCTTACATTTAAACTGTCAGCGGCAGCTACTCCATTAAGGTGGAGGAGCGATGCCCCATTAACTAAATTGCACCAGGATTGGTTACTGCAGTTTCCTGGGCCATGCATTGGAGCCTGCCTTCCTGGAGAAGACCCCTAGCGAGGAGGACGTTGTGCCAGGAAGGTATATGTAATTATTTCTTTACTTATTTACTTACTTTTATTTGTGTTCCACTCACCACACCACCCTCTGTACATGCCAGCCGCCACTGCAATCTTTCCTTATAATATTTGACCTATTCATGGAAATATGTACACAGGCTGCAGGTAAACATCTCATTTCTTGAAATGAGAATATCCTTTTATTTACACTGTAATGGGTAGTGGCCTAAGGGTGGGAGTATTTTGCCTGTTTTATTTAGCTCCCACAATTTAATCTTATTAAAAGCAGGGGTGGGCAGAATCAGAATCGTTATTTATTTTCTATGTGGTGTGCACGTCGATCTATTTTAAAGTTAGGTCCTGCCCGATCTGATCATTCTATTCCTCAACTGTGATTGGTCTCTTTTAATTTCATTCTGTAATATTTTAATGGTGTAAGCGTGCATTTTGTATTTATACATTCTATTTAAATTTTTATTTATATCAGATTTTTATAAATAATACTGTAATGCACATGCACTTTATTAACCCTTTAACCGCGGCGGCAATTCCGCCGTGGTGTTGGTGATTTATAGCGTGGGCGTGTTTCGGACGGCCCCTGGCCGTCCTCCGCACACGCCCACCGTGACGTCGGACGGCCGGCGGCCGGCCGACGCATGCAAGGGGTTAAGATATTTGAACCTCTAATAGTGAAATTCATCTTGGGATATTCGAAAGAATGAATTATACTGTATTTTTATCTGTGCTTTTATGGCCTTAATGGTGAAATAAAATAAAATTGACGGACAGACTGAGAAGCGGAATTGGCGAATTTTGGCCTCTCCGTGTTACTCTTTAACTTGGAGTTCTGGCCAAATTCTCCCAGTCATTGTGTGGTGGAATTGTTCTCCCATGAGGCTCCAAAAAATGCGAGTGAGTTTTGGCATCCTAAAGCGCGCTTTTCTAACAAAGCCGTTCGCCGGCATTCATGAGCGTTCGCAGTCAGAAGGATGCCATTTAAGTAGATTTGCTGCAGCTCAAGTAGATTTTCTACTTGAGCAGCAGCAAAATCTGCTCAAATCACCACACCCTATTGAAAAAATGCATGGTGCCGTTTGTTCTGATTACCAGTGCTACTCGTGCTACAAGTGCTAAATTGTAGCAGGAGCGATTTGAGCTGCATATTTTCTGCATGTTGGCTGAACTCTGCAGAATCTCACAGAGTTTTTCTGTAACTCTGCAGAATTCTGCAGAGTGAAATATTCACGAAACATGTGTTGGAAGGCAAGACTTGACATCCATATCTCATTGTAGTGAGGTTCCTCTTTTGTCTAAAATTAACTTTTTTATATTTAATAATATATTTATTATTTTTAAAAGTACAAAGTAGGTGAAAAAAGTATTACTGTATTTGGTGCCTCATTCAGTCGTTTATTCATGTTCCATCTGATCACTCACCTATCAAAGGAATGGCTCGGATGCCCAGGTTTATTTAAAGAATGTATGGCATAGTGTTCAACAGTCATCTTGTCTATTGAATCATCTGCCAGAGAAGGCCTGAAACTGAGGTGATGTTGTTTGACAGCAGTAGGGAAGGAACCATAATTAAAATATCTCATTCACTCTCCTAGCCCTTTTGGAAACTGTTTCCATTAAGAAGAAAGTGAAGAGCTATGAAATCATAATGTTTCTTAAATCCAAACATTAGTAATAGCATATTTTATGTATCTTTCTCTTACACTGCTTAAGAAAAGACTTCCTGTGTCACAGTCATAGACCGGCTTATGGTATCTGGGTATATCAATATTTTGAAACTCAACTTCTATTTCAGTCTGCATCTGGTCTCCTAATGGGCCACTCAATGGGTGACATTTGGTGACTTGAAAGAAATATTTTAAAAAAGGGGAGCCCTACTTCGTACTCAGTGCTAATGCCCCTACAGCTGACAAGAACAGTCAGGTGATACAGTCCGCCAAAGAAATATATGCGATTGTCAACTCATTCCTGAAATCTGTTGCAGTAAAAAGTCACCCTTGTTCTAAGGAGCGATGTAAGCAGCAGGCTAACCATTTCCTGGGCAAAGTCAGACAGATCTATGATTCCCTAGTAGTGATACTAGACTTCCCAACTACATCGAAAGCCAGCGGCACAGGTAGGAAGCCCATAGTTAATCTCTTGTCTTTCCCCAGACAGAGTGAATCTGATATTCTAGGACGAGCAATAAAATCAGGATCACCCCTTGATCCTGCCCCAATAAACATTTTGTTGAAAGGAGGAGAGGCCATCTCTTTGACTTTAACAGCTTATACAACTCCTCTCAGGAGGTGGGCTTTGTTCTCAATGAATGGAAGCATGCAATTATTCAGCTTTTACTGAAAAAAAAGATCTTTGTACCCTAATAAACCATAAAAGTACAGGCCTATTTCCTTTCTTCCGGGGATAAGCAAAACCTAGGGAAACGTTTAAATGGCTTTCTCTCAAATTTTCTGGAAAATAATAATCTAGTACATCACACACAAATTGGCTTTCACCAAGGCTGTGTAGCACGGAGGCTACTCTTCTGTTGATCACTGAGGATCTAAAAATTACTCTAGACCATGGAGGGTTCACTGGGCTCATTCTTCTTGATTTGAGCGCAGCTTTCGATACCATCTCACAAGCAGCCTTGAGTGAAATAATGGAAGCAACACACAATAAACATCTGTTATTCAGTGTCAAAATACCCATTGCGGTGAATGTGTACTTTACAAATACACATGAGATGTATATTATCTCAGGGACAGCATTAAAATGGCTAATTTCATTTCTGGCAAACAGGAGTTTTCGAGTGAGTGAAGGGCCTTTTTTGACAGAAACATATTACCTGGAGTGTGGAGTATCACAGGGTTCTTCTTTGAGCCCTGTGCTCTTTAACATATATGTTCATTATCTTTCTGACATCTTCTGTTCCTATCACTTCACAATGGTATCCTTTTTTTTTTGTGCAGAGTTTTATATAGCGCGAACTAGAACCGAACCGAATCAGTTATCAGAGCGCTTTACATAGCACCAGTTATGTTACATGAGGACACACTTTCATTTTTAGGCACGGGGAGATTAAGTGATTTGCCCAGAATCACAGGGGGTTTTTGGCGTCGTTACCGAGACTCGAACCCAGATCCCCAGGTCCGAGGTCGAGCGCCTTAGCCGTTAGGCCAACCCCTCTCCCCTTCTGTGTGTCATCTTCTTCACAGATGACACACAGATTGTCATCTCATTTTCACCCAAGACCAGTTCTGCCTCTAAGAAGGTTACATCATGAATGGGACAAGTGGCTAGTTGGATGGCGGCAAGCTGTTTAAAATTGAACGTGACAAAACCGAGGTGTTGTTGGTAGGCAATAACCCCTTGCTTTGGGACCAACTCATTGGCCCCAAGGTTTGGGAGAGCCCTAATCACTGAAAATGAAGTTAAGAGCCGGAGTTTCATGTTGGACAGGTATCTGATCATGATTTCCTAGGCTAAGAAGTTTTCAGGCACATGCTTCGGGCTGCTAAGATCCCTTAGGAAAATACTATGTCTTAGTTGGCTCCTTCTATCAGCGCCTGGAGGCCCATTGTTGGGTTGCTCTTACTCTCTATAAAATTACTGAACATAACATAACAAAAGCGTAAGGCTTTTTTTTGTATAACCTTCACCCACCAGGGTTACCCCTTGATGGCATGCTTCATCATAGGATTCTTCATATTACACTGCAGAACGGGGCGTGCTCCTACCAGTGGAAGACACAGGAGCACTGAATTGTAAGTACCAAATGATGGATAGATAGGAGTTGGAGGGGTTTAGTTTGAAGTGGGAAAAAATACCTGCCTGATAGAAGAACTGTGCTTTATTTTGTCTTCCAGAAGTTATGATTAAAAAGGGAAGAAAAGTAGAAGGTATGCATGGTATTAATGATCCTTCCTTCTAACAGGACTACATGTTTCAAGCCTCCCTTCCCCAGGGCTATCTTCAGGACCAAGGATCTAACTCCCTGATTCCACTCCTAATTAAGTAGTAAAATGACTGCAGGGTATGGCTACTTCACACACTCTGCATGCTCAAATACACGTCACAACTACTTGGTGCTGTATTCTCTCATACCTGTAATATATAATGAGAAAGTTAGCAAATGTCGGCACACTTCATACAACAAGATAAGTATGGATGCTGAGCATATTTGCTTTAGAAAAACACCTCAAAGTCATTAAATTCCTTGAAGGCTAATGAAGTTATTTCATATAGTGTTTTAAGTGAACCCATCTACTTAAAGTAGCAGTAATCCCTGTGATTGGTCACTCAGTAGCAACACACACATTCAGCAGAACAATACATGTATGCAAATCATTGCACTCAATGAAAAACATTAACATTCATATAAAAATGTAGAAGTGCACCATATTTACAAGCACGTAGTATTAGTTTAGTGTGGAATATACAAGAGTGTCAACTTATATAGAGAAAATATATACATGAGTGTTTAATTAGAATAGAGATGCATATATAAGTGTGAAAAACTAATGTAGAGGTTGTAGGTTGTAGAAATGTTAAAATGATGTTGGAGTCACACGTTAGATGGCTAAGTGAAAACGAAATGTAATTCTGCAAACCATGAAAATGTGTAGGCCACATGGCATTTCACAAGAAACGAAAGATGCTGCTACACTTTTAAGTGACTTGGATTCTAATGTCATTTTATTGCAAAGTATTATTAACCATGGAATTGAAATATGTTTTAAATAGATGTGTTACATTATAGTAATGTGTGTTAGTTAGAATACTGTTTAAACAAAGAAATTTAATGTGCATATTGCAGAGGCCCGTTTCATGTAATTCTAGTAGGCCTGAATAGATAAAGTCGCTACTTTGATCTGCATGAGCTCGTTAAGGAGAGGTCGCACAGAGCACGAACGATAGGTCTGTTCAAGATGTTTTATGACTTCTAGATATGGTAGAGGCCGGAATTTGGGGCCTACCGAGAGAGTGTCTGTTTGCAGGTGCAAGGGGGACTTAAATCAGAAATAATGAATAGGCCCTTGTTCAGAGGCGCCAGGCACAGGCCTGTAGGAGTCTTCAGGAATTTTAGGGGGTACCGCCTGGTTGGAGAGAAGCCTGGGAAGCAAGGTCAACTTTAATGAAGAGTCCCGAGGAGCACCAGCACGGAATTTGCCGCTCGAAACTGCACCACGTGAGAGGCGTCTCAAGGGGCGTTCCTATTGGAAATGTGATTTTGTATTAGGGAAAGCACCCCGGGGTGGAGTTAGGGCAGATGATCTGAGGAACCTAAGAGAGCGGATGGTTAGGCAGATAGGGAACTGCAAGACTTCGACTTTGAGACAAAGACTAAGGGAAGTGTGTGATCTTCTTTGGAAGTCACCACTGCTGACACCTTTATAGGTAAAAATCTTGTTAAGTTGGGATGTCATTTAGTCTAGTGTAGGGACAGTCTAATCTGAACTTTTCTTTTCTGTAAATGACGCATAAGCTACAACTTGTGTCCATATTGGCAACTTTAATGCTCTTTGAATTTGTTTTAGTTATATCCTTTTGCCGACTAAGAGCATATAGGGAATTCTTGTTTGTATTGATTCCTGTATATCTTTTGAATCTCATTCTGAGATGCTTGTATCTCCAGATAGCTTTGCCTTTATAATAAACTTTTTAACCTTTTCCAGTGGTAAGTGGTTCTTTAGAGTGGTGTAAGTTCTTTCTTGATTAACCTAGTAGTGGATTGCCTTTTACTCAATGACAGGTACCAACGATTCAGTCGACCTGAGCTGGGATCTGGTAGGATAACAATAGACCAGAAATCCCGCGTCAGCAGTTGGTAGCAGATTAGGATGGTTATCTTCTTGAGGAACGTAATCTAGACTAGGTTAGTTTACCCCAAGGTCCCTAGAGTTCGAGAGGTGGCCTGCCGAAGAAGGCGCTGACGGAGAGAGAAAAGCAGCAGTATCGGACGAGAGTGAGTATAAAAAAGGGTCATGCGTGGACAGATTGCGGTGGTTTGTGTTGTATATGTATTGTAATGTCTTGCGGAGTTGAATGCCTGTAGCGTGATTGTGAGAAGGTTGTGAGCGCGCGCAACCTGGTAAAATCTTAAGTTCGGGGTAGAGCTTAAGTGGTTCGGGTGTATCGAACATCCAGAGTAATTGTCGACCAGAGTAAGGGGGTCATGAGGTACCATTGACCGCCGCAGGACCGAGATAGGGGGAGTGTAAGAGTGAGTGTGTGAGTAACGGACGCTGGTCGAAAGTTACTGTGTGTAAGTAACCTATCAGAGAAGGCGATTGTCTGGACGTAAACGGAAAGACATTTCGCCAGTTAAGGTGACAATTACAGATAGACTGTGGGCGTACAGTCAAAGAAAGGTGATCGCTTGGACGGAAGTAATCATTTTTCAGAGTATGAATGGGACGAATGCATAACCGCGGAGACAAGCTGAGAAAGGAGGGGTACCGCTGTGAAGGGGGACGAGTGACGTCAACGAGAGTCGCGCTGAGATAGGCCGGTTAGTGAGAAGCCGCGACGTGATAGGACGGTTGGTGTGACGTCGGCAAGAGCCGCGCGGAGATTGGGCGGCTGGGGTAACATCAGTGAGACGTCGCGTTCTGATAGGCCAGTTAGCGAGAACCGAGCTGAGATTGGTGGATTGCCATCGGGAAGTAAACAAACGCGGAGAAAATAGAAATATTGTAGGTTTTGAACATGAAGTGTTTTAAATGTTTGAGAGAGATTTTTAAGAGAAAAAGAAGGAACTCTTATTACGGGGAAGAGGCACCGCCAGAGGGTACACCAGCTTACTATATGGCAGCGAATGTTGGCTTGCATACGATACTATGGATTAGTGAATGGAATAAGATTTCGGAAGGGAATGAAGAACTGACGTTTCCTAAGTATGGAACGTTCAAGTTAGAGGCGTTACATCGGTTGAAATCAATTATGTCCTCATTGAATCCTCCGCCTAGACCAACCCAGTTTGAGGCCCTTAATGCGTGGCTTAGGGCGGCACACAACAGAAATCTGAACAGGCGCCAAGAAAGGTTGAAGCGATCAGTAAGGGCAGTGCGGGATGCCAAATGGGATGCGGACGCCAAGAGGTGGAGGGTACAGGCTATTGAGGTGGATAAATTATACCCAGTGAGAGAGGTGACAGGAGAACAGAGGCTCATGGAAGAGGATGAGGAGAGCGAGTCGGAGGACAACTTGATAAATAGGTTGCTAATAGATAGACCGCCTCCGAACATTGGGAGAATGGAGGATAGGGGACTCGCAAGGGATGATGGGCCTGCCATAGAGGGATATGTACCACTCCCTATATCAGAGTGGACACCGCCCAAAGGAGAGGAGACACCTCAGCCTAGTACAGTACCGAAAGTAGTCGGAAGGTTTGTGGTGCAGAAGGTACCGGAAACAGAGAGGGTTGAGTCCTATGGGTTGCCAGACGCTCTACAAGTACCCGTTACCATAGGTCCTATAGTATCGATTTACAACCCCGAGAGAGACAGAGAGGAAGAACAGATGAGGTTAGATAGAGAGAGAGCAGAAATGGAAAGGAGAAATAACACGACAAATGCCTGGAGAAAATTGCCAGGACCAGTGACGTGGAGCACCCCATTTGATCCAGCAGTGGGTCCCGCAGCAGAACAGGGGGGTCAGAGAGGACCGATGGACCTGAGGGGACCACGGCCGAAATCCTTTAAGGAGTTGAGGGCCGATTTGAGAGAATGGGATGGGTCCACAGAAGCACCAACCAGCAGGCCAAGAACAGAAGCAGAATGGGGAAGCCGAGGCAACGGAACATTGTCTCACTGCGGGGCTAGTGCAAGTAGTCAGGAGTGGGATGGTAACAGGCCGGAGAGTAGAGGAGATATACGTCATACCGACGGTGGGAATGAGCAGGAGAGACGTGAGAGAAGTACAAGATGTGGGGAGACGTCTCGTCTCATCCAAAGCGAGGGAGACCACCGGACCCAAGAATACAGAGAGAGGTTTAGATGTACTCACCATGCACCTAATGAGAATGTACAGCACTGGAGTCGTGGGAGCATGGGGAACAGTGAAGGATCTTGCCATGGGTCGAGAGATCAGGGACCACCGGCAAATGACGAAGAAAGGGGAAATAACAGAATGTCTTACCATGCATCTAGGGAAATCATGCAGGATGGGACTGGTGGGATTATGAGAAATGGGAAAGTGTTTCACCATACACCCAGAGAGGATGGAACTGCATGGGACCTGGAGAGATGGGAACAAGGGAGGACTCCCCATAACTCGCCTGAGCCTAGACGTAGGACTCGGAGCTGGGATGGGAGAGATGAGAATGGACCCCCTAGAGCTAGCATACTGAGAGCTGCAGTGAAGGCCAAAAGACTCGATGTCACTAGCTTAAAATCTGACCTGGATGAGATAATAGATGGGACGTTGCCCTTAGAAAGGATTGACCTGTATGAACAAGATGAGTTACTGTTTATAGCAAAAGATATTACCCGAAAGGCAAGAGCAATTCATGAGAAACTGTCTGGACTGGCAGACAAGTATATGGTAGACTTGTCCAGAACGAGGACATTACAGAGTAACCATAGGTTGCAGTATTCAGATCAAGATTTGGATGAGAAGAGAACTACAGGGTTAAAAACACACATAAGGGAGTTGATAACAGGAATAAGAGCGTGGATAGATCTGGACAAGTGGGAAGAGAGGTGGTCCAAACGGGGTACTGTCAGGAGGAGCACGAGTGTGATGTCTCCGGAAGGAAGGGTAATGCAGATGGAGGCATTTCCTTTGAGGGAAATATCGAATGGAAACTATGTACATGTGCCCTGGAGTAGAGGAGATTTGGCTGCATTTACCAACTCCTTTCCGAAGTTAAGGGACAATCCTGTTGAGTGGTATAAGCAGGTAGAAAGGTTTGTGAAAATATCGAAGGTATTGTGGATTGATTTAAATACCTTGTTTGACATTGTGGTGCCAGGAGATTTGTGGACAGCATGCAAGACTAGTGTCGAGTGGCCAACGGTAGAACCCGAAAGGGATGCTGCCACAAATGGACCGTCTGAAACTGTAATGTTGAAATATGAAAGAGTAATAACTTGGCTGAAGGAAAAGGTCCCACCCCAAGACATAGATTGGGTCAAAATAGACCGAACAAGACAGGAACCCAAGGAGACAGTTCATGAGTTTTATGAGAGATTGCTGAAACATTCAAACAATACAGTGGACTCGATGTAATGGACCCCAAGGATATAGGACAGTTTGTGTCAAAGTTTGTATTGGGGTTGAGACCTGATATTTGTTTGATG
Source organism: Lissotriton helveticus (assembly GCF_964261635.1). Classification (NCBI taxonomy): domain Eukaryota; kingdom Metazoa; phylum Chordata; class Amphibia; order Caudata; family Salamandridae; genus Lissotriton; species Lissotriton helveticus. Next base: position 301,960,473 of record NC_136067.1, on the reverse strand, counting down.
ATTCAGCAACATTTGATTTGTTGGCAAAACAGACCATTAGATGAGATTTTGAGGTATGCCAGGTACTGCAGTGATGAAATAGATTCCAAAGCAAAGAAGCTAAAAGAGAAGCTGATGGTAGTACAGATTCAGTCAGCTGGAAAGAGTGGACAGCAGCAGCAGGGTACAGGGACAATGAGACGGAAATCAAGCAATCAGAACAAGGACAGTGAGGAAAAAGTGGGACCTAGAATTGACATTGCTACATTGAAAAGAATGACAAAGTGCCACCAGTGTCATCAGGTGGGGCATTGGAGACGCGAGTGTCCCTATAACCCTGAGAATGGAGAATTAGAGGTAGAGGAGGATGTTCCAGAGGTTCCAGTTCAAGGGGTACCAGTGCCGAGAATCAAGGTGGCCAAAGGGGGGACTTCGGCTCCACGAGCTCAGTTTCCGCAGCCACCAAAGATTTCGACCGGGGGAAAGGTTTTTAGACAAATGCCTCTTTTCATAGATGAGGAAAAAGGTTATTACATTGATCCATTGACTGGCCAACGTGTAAGCAAAGAAGAGGACTGTACCCTCGGGGCAGTTCTGGAAGAGGATCAAAGAGGACCGTTTGTTGAGGCTGAAGTGGCAGGGTGTCCTACGACATTCTTGGTGGATACTGGAGCTACTCGATCAACTTTGAGGTCAGCAGTGGTTCCGGATCTACCAATGTCGGGGGAAACAATCCAGGTGGTAGGAGTCGCAAACAAGAGAATGACTAGCCCTTTGACGGAACCAGTGTCAGTAAAAATCGGAAATTACATGAATGAACATCAGTTTGTAGTATGTGATTCAAGCCCTGTGTGTTTGTTAGGAAGGGACTTATTGTGCAAACTGAATTGTACCATATACTGCACGCCTCAGGGAGTAGAGGTAGAAACGACAGATGATGATGCTACCTTCAAAATTGTGAACTCCAGAACATGCATAGAACTGTATCCTACTCTAACCGTGGAGGATCTTCCTTGGGACTTACGCGAGGCAGTATCATCAGAAGTATGGGATTTTACAGGAGAAGAGATAGGATTGGTCAAAGGGGTAGAGCCAGTGAAGATCATAGTGAAACCAAATGTCGATTATCCAAGAACGCCACAATACAAGCTGTCCCAAGAGACGATTGCAGGAATAAAACCCGTGATCGACTCTATGATTAAACAGGGAATACTGAAAGAAATCGTGGGAAGTCCATGCAACTCCCCGATTATGGGTTTGCAGAAACCTAGTGGGAAATTTAGAATAGTACAGGACCTACGAAAAATTAATAACATTGTTGTTTCATGTTGTCCAGTGGTACCGAATCCATCAGTAATACTGTTTCAGATACCATTCCAAGCTGAGTGGTTCACAGTGATAGATCTTTGTCAGGCTTTCTTTTCAATCCCATTAGACGAAGAGAGCCAGTACCTTTTCGCGTTTAAAATGGAGAATCGCGTCTTAACATGGTGTAGAATTCCACAAGGGTTCACAGATAGCCCATCAATCTTTAATCAGTTACTGAAAAAGAATCTTGAAAGTCTGGTACTGCCCCAGAATTCGGTTCTGGTCCAGTACATAGACGACCTACTTGTTGCGTCAGGAACAGAAGAAGCTTGCAAGGAAGACACCATTGCCTTGCTGAACCATTTAGCTGAAAATGGACACAAGGTATCTCCGAGTAAATTGCAGTACTGTCTGACAGAAGTACAGTATTTGGGTCATCGGATAGAAAAGGGAAAGCGTAAGGTGTCACCAGATAGAATAGAGGCAATCATGAAGATGAACTCGCCTACAACACAGAGAGAAGTCAGGATGTTTCTAGGGATGGTTGGTTATTGCCGACAGTGGATAGCTAACTTTTCACTGAAAGCAAAACCCTTACAGAAACTGACGCACAAGGAGGTGAGTGATCCGGTACCATGGGACAACGAGTGCTTGATGGCGTTCCTACAGCTGAGAGATGACTTGTGTCGTGCTCCGGCTCTGGGGATGCCGGATTATGAAAAGCCATTTTCCCTCTATTGCTGCGAAAGAGAGGGCTGTGCTTGGTCAGTCTTAGTGCAAGTACATGGGAATGCCCGTAGACCAGTTGCATACTTTTCGGCTACCTTAGATCCAGTAGCCGCAGCGTTGGCCGGATGTCTCAAATCCGTTGCTGCAACAGGTGTCAGCATTGAGCGATGTGAAAGCATAGTGATGGGACACCAGTTAGTGGTGTATGTACCTCATTCTGTGGAACTGTTTATGACCAGGACCAAGACCCAGTACTTGACCAACAGTAGGCTCACGCGCTATGAGCAAGTTATTCTTGCTGCAGAGAACGTGACCCTTAAGAGGTGCTCTGTCTTGAATCCTGCTACTCTGATGCCACTTCCTAATGACATAGAAAGCGAAGACTGTGAAGATCACGATTGCCTTGATGTGACTGAACTATGCACGAAGCCCAGACCAGATATTGTGGATGAACCATTGATCGACCCCGATGAAATTTACTTTGTCGATGGTTCATGTTTAAGAGACGATACTGGTCGGTTGAGAGCAGCTTATGCTGTTTGCACCATTACTGGAGTTGTGGAAGCCGCTTGCCTGGAAGGAGTACACTCCGCTCAGGTAGCAGAAATTGTTGCATTGACACGTGCCTGTACAGCAGGTAGCAAAATTAGAGTCACCATCTATACTGATAGCCAATATGGTTTCGGTGTAGTTCATGATTTCGAGCAATTGTGGTCTCAGAGGGGTTACATGACCTCCTCTGGTTCGCCAATCAGAAATGGAGAATTTGTGCGGCTGTTGTTAGAAGCATTACAGGGTCCAGCTGAAATAGCAGTTGTAAAGTGTGTAGCTCATACGAAAAATTCAGATTTCGTGTCACAGGGAAACAGATATGCAGATGAAGTTGCCCGCTATTGTGCAGAGCATGATTACTCTTTCACAGAGGTGGAAGTAAGTGGGGCTCAGGAAAGGACAGAATTGAGCATGATGTTAGAAACAGTCGATACTTGGGAAGATTTGAAACAAATGCAAGACAATGCACCGGAATCTGAGAAGCAGGCGTGGGAGACAGCAGGGTGTGTGAGAAGCAAAATGGATTTTTGGATTTCAGCAGATGGAAGGGCCGTGTTACCTGAGGAGTTAGCGAGCCCAATGGCACGACAGATACATGGTCCAGTGCATTTGGGAAGGGATGCCATGCTGAGGGTGTTCAGGCAGACTTGGTATTGCCCAAAGTTTAGGATTGCAGCAGAAGCAGTGTGTAAGCGATGTGTCACTTGTCAGCAGTTGAACATAGGGAAAAGAACACCAGTTACACTGAGTCACATTGGGAGGTCTGGGGGGCCTTTCAACAGAATGCAATTAGATTTTATTGAAATGCCAAGGGTCAACCGCCTTAGGTATGTTCTGGTGGTAGTATGCATATTTTCCAGATGGGTTGAAGCGTACCCTACATGCAGGTGCGATACACTCACAGTAGCAAAGTTGTTGCTTAGAGAATTGATACCGCGCTTCGGGGTGCCTGCCTCTCTGGAATCGGACAGAGGGACACATTTTAACAGCGAAGTTGTGAAGATGCTTTGCTCTGCATTGAACATTGATCAGAAATTGCATTGTAGCTATCGACCAGAGGCTTCAGGTATCGTGGAACAGATAAATGGGACGTTGAAATGTCGAATTGCTAAAGTGTGTTCATCAACTTCCCTAAGTTGGCCTGATGCTCTTCCTTTGGTCCTTATGAGCATGCGTAGCACACCCGACAGGAGGACAGGTCTCTCTCCACATGAGGTGTTGATGGGGAGGGCAATGAGACTTCCAACTATCCCCACAACTGCATTACTGAACATTACAGATGACCTGATCCTGGATTACTGCAAGGGGTTATCTGACGCCATTCATTCTGTGTCTCTTCAGGTACAGGCCGCAGAAGTTCCAGCTTCAAGAAATCAGTGCCACGACCTGTGCCCAGGAGACTGGGTGCTGGTGAAGAAGCACGTCCGGAAGAACTGCTTGGACGTGCGCTGGAAGGGGCCTTACCAGATAGTCCTGATCACGAACACCGCCGTGAAGTGCGGAGGACTGCCAAATTGGATCCACGCTTCCCATACTCGAAGAGTTCCAGCACCCCTGGAAGAAACAGCTCCTCTCACAGACGAAAATCCAGTGGTGGAGGAAGAATCACAAGAGGGGATCAGTCAAGCTGTGGGGGTGTCTGAAGAAGTTGGGAGTGTAACAGATCCAGAAGAGGAAGGAAGACAGAACGGCAGTGAAACTGAGGTTGCCACTGAAGGAGAAAGCTGTTGTGAAACCAACTCAGAGACAGAGCAAGTTCAGAGTGATCAAGAACTGGGTGAACGGACAAGAAATAGGAGAACAAGGCGTGGAGCGGCTACCTGGCCTGAAAGAAAAAGGAGGCCAAGCTTGAAGCCAGCTCGAGAGGAAACTCTTGCTCCTATATCCGAAGACTCAGATGCAGAAGAAAGTGCACAAGGACAAGAGCAGGAAGGTCCGAGAAGATCAAGGAGGGTGCGAGTGCCTTGCAGAAGATACGCTACTCCTGAGTGGACCTACCTCTCTACAGATGTCCTCAGCGGGACGCAGAACTGGGAGGGTGAGGGAAGTGACCCTGACCAGAACTGACCCGATCATCACAGTGGAAGTAAGGTTCTTGATACCAGGAGCGGAGGTTGAAAGATTGCTGACACTCAACATTGTCTATCCTCCTCTTCTGAGCGGAATAAGGAAGTTGATCCTAGAGACAGTTGAATTTCCATGTTGTTGTTCGAGGTGTCCAATACTTGAGGGAATCCTTCTTGGTATGGAAATATTCGAGCAAGTGGTGGAACTTCTTGGAACACGCATAGTTTCGGATTACTAAAGACTTTGCAAAGAACTTTGTAAATACAGATTGAGAGATAACCTAGTGCCAAGAAGAAGAAGGAGAAATTAGGGATTTCCATTTTAGAGGATGGAGAAGGACTAAGGTTGCCTATTGCTACAGAACTCAGAGACTGTTTTTGCGGAGGGGATTTTTCAGTTTCCAGGAGGTGTGGTTCGAAAGATTGGAGAAGCAAAGAAAAGAGACTTGTGCTGTGAAAGAAAACCAGAACTACACTGTTTTGAGACCATGGAGGCTGGCAACCCGAACCGCAGGGCAAAATGCATAATAGGCACACTTTTAGGGGTAGTGATTTCTCTTATAGTTTTAGTAGTTACTGTATCATATATAGTGGGACATGAAAATGATGTGAAAGCAGAAAGAGAAGAAAAAAGTGTACCAACACAGAAGCCTCCTACGATTGGTAAACAGGGGGAAAATACAGCGAAAGAGAAAGCTTTGTTAGATGCTGAATTAAAAAGATTACATGCAGATGAGTCACAGGGGACGCTTATCCTGCAACTCGCAGAAACCCTTTGGACGGAGTAATTTTTAAAACCTGCTATACCTGCCTACCTCTCGCGGAACCCGCTGCGCGGGTCCCGCTTCGTGTGGGGTGACTCCAGGAACTTCAAGGACCACGACGGTATCCCTGTGAAGGCGAGTGACAGGCGGGGCTGCGAGCGAGAGCAGGCGCTGGACTGGGACTACTGTTCCCAGGAGCGCTTGCCAGCCCCAATCCAGAACACCTGGGCTGCTCTCCCTGTCTGCTCCTCCCCTTCCCCTGTGCTTTAAGACTCTTGCGCTTGGGATTCACTTTGGGACGCTTATCCTGCAACTCGCAGCAACCCTTTGGACGGAGTAATTTTTAAAACCTGCTATACCTGCCTACCTCTCGCGGAACCCGCTGCGCGGGTCCCGCTTCGTGTGGGGTGACTCCAGGAACTTCAAGGACCACGACGGTATCCCTGTGAAGGCGAGTGACAGGCGGTGCTGCGAGCGAGAGCAGGCGCTGGACTGGGACTACTGTTCCCAGGAGCGCTTGCCAGCCCCAATCCAGAACACCTCGGCCGCTCTCCCTGTCTGCTCCTCCCCTTCCCCTGTGCTTTAAGACTCTTGCGCTTGGGATTCACTTTGGGACGCTTATCCTGCAACTCGCAGCAACCCTTTGGACGGAGTAATTTTTAAAACCTGCTATACCTGCCTACCTCTCTTTGAACCCGCTGCGTGGGTCCCGCTTCGTGTGGGGTGACTCCAGGAACTTCAAGGACCACGACGGTATCCCTGTGAAGGCGAGTGACAGGCGGGGCTGCGAGCGAGAGCAGGCGCTGGACTGGGACTACTGTTCCCAGGAGCGCTTGCCAGCCCCAATCCAGAACACCTGGGCTGCTCTCCCTGTCTGCTCCTCCCCTTCCCCTGTGCTTTAAGACTCTTGCGCTTGGGATTCACTTTGGGACGCTTATCCTGCAACTCGCAGCAACCCTTTGGACGGAGTAATTTTTTAAAACCTGCTATACCTGCCTACCTCTCGCGGAACCCGCTGCGCGGATCCCGCTTCGTGTGGGGTGACTCCAGGAACTTCAAGGACCACGACGGTATCCCTGTGAAGGCGAGTGACAGGCGGGGCTGCGAGCGAGAGCAGGCGCTGGACTGGGACTACTGTTCCCAGGAGCGCTTGCCAGCCCCAATCCAGAACACCTGGGCCGCTCTCCCTGTCTGCTCCTCCCCTTCCCCTATAGATATATAAATTGACACTGCCAGCACCACTGCGCGGAAGCGCGCGGGAGCGCCGGGAGAAGCCCGGGACAAGGGCGGGGCCGTCTGTGGCCGTCAGGGGCCGGTAGAGGCTGGGCTGGGCCCCCCCGCTGATAAGTTTGTTATACGGTGTGGTTCCATGCTGACTAAAAATTGATAAATTTATTTAATTGGTCATCTGCTTGTTACTCCTGTATAATATCAACTGTTTTTCTTTTTTTGGGGAAAATTGTGAAGATTTTATATTTGTTACATTTATTGGGTATTTTAAACACCATTTCGTTTAACTTATTATTTTTTTACTCTTTTAGGTGATACCCTTTTTAACTATTTTAGTAATGTCTAGCTCTGGTCCTAACCCTCTCCCTGATCGTGTGAATATATCTATTCTTGGCCCCCTGGATACATTTTTTGCCAAGGCGACTAAAGAAATTGATCGAGAGTTAGCTTTAGCTGAAAGGAGGGCTGAACGTCGTCTTTCAATTGAGTCATTAAAGAGACAGGCTCCCCCTCCTGGTAAACCGAAATCCCCTGCTAGTATTATAGAACAAATGGAGTTGGATGCGGAGTTATTTAATACAGATAGTATACCTTTAATTTTTCAAGAAACCCCGTCATCACCTGGGGTTTTGGATGTAGCTGCGGATGGTATCATTGACCTGTCCCCAGTAACATCCAATAACCTTATTGATCTTAATACACCTCTTCCTCAGGAGACAGTTTCTCATACTATTAGTAATATCTTACCTCCACCATTAAAGATACAAACTGAGGTTGTGACGTTGCGTGCTTCTCAGCCTAGTACCAAAAAAAATAGAGCACGTGACAACCTAAATTCTAAAAGTGTGGTATCCTCCCCAGTTAGGAAAAGAAGGAGAAAGGGAGGGAAAAGTAATAATGGGTCTATAAACCCGTGGTTGCCTCAACGTGTAACAGCACTTAAAGAAATTGTACCACAACAAGCCGGGAATAAAGGCATAGATAGGATAGAGTTAAAACAAAGGGATGTAGATATTGGAAATAAAACTACACCTAATGAAGGAATTTTGGAGGCTATTGAAAGTCTCTTAAAGGCTTTTATTCTTCCCCTTGTTGAAAGACTTAAGAGGATAGACGAAAAATTGGATCGCCTCTTACCAGATGTTATTTCCCCATTAAAAATAACTGAAGATACAAATAAAAGCCAAAACCCATCTGGAAAACTTGAAAATAATCGAACAAGTCAACAAAATTCCTCTAAAAAGACTGTCACTGATCCTACTAATAAAGAACGTAGTGTTCCAGTGGGCTTAACTGTTAGGACAGTTCCGACAACAATAAATAAGGAAAAAGCGCCATTAGTGTTGACAAAGACAGTCCCAAATATGATACCTGTTACTCAAACAAAATATCCTAATAGAAGTAAGCTCAATTATAAAAATATTGTAGATCTGCCGCCGGACTCTTTCAATTTTGTCATTGTCTTAACGGGCGTTCCTTCTGTTTCTGAGGGAATTATTGAATCGAATACCAGCTTAAAAAATAAAGTGATTCACTGGTTAAGTTTGAATAGGCCACTACCACCACACTTGAATGGAGACATAGTCTCAGTTAGAAGATGTCAATGGGTGGGTATACGCCCTAAGGATATAGAGGGTGATCTGGTTATAGTTAACTTCCGGGATCACAGGGTAGTACCTTATATAAGTGATTGGTTTGTGAATAGTAGCAATGGGGGAGTGTCAACCCGGAATTTAACATATTTTTATCCACAAAATATGTTATTCCCTCTGAAAGGAGTTCGGAATTGCTCTGGGTCGGATATCTCCTCTCAATTGAAACATTTAAGGAAACAACCTATTCTTAACAGAAATGCTGATTTCTCTTCTCATGTGGGTTATCGTGAGGTCTACCCTGGGCTAAATAACTATCTTCCTACAAACCCAAAAGAATTCTGGAATATTCCTTTGTCAAATATGTTCCATCCACTGACCCCCATGAGTCTCAATGACTGACTGAATCCAATTTTACAACCAAAAATATCAGTATGGGATAATAAATCTATCTCTATCCCCTTGGATCATGTGAAATGTAATTTTCAGCCGGATGGGGGTAGTGTGGAGGGTACATGTATACTTAGAGATACAAATAATGACCAGGAAACAGATGTGGGAAATGATGTTAGACGAAGTATGCTAGCGGGGTGTGAGCGAGCCCATCCTATAACGATAATAGAACAGGAAAAAGCAGGTAAACAAGAGGAGTCTAGAGGTTTCCGTTTAATATCCTGGAATATAGCCGGCTTTGCCCGTAGACTGGAGGATCCAGTGTGGTTGAATTATGTTGACTCTTTTGATATAGCCTGCTTACAGGAGACATGGAGTACTGTAGATCAGAGTCTGGATGGGTTTCAAATGTTCAATGTTCCTGCAATACCATCGCAATCAGGGAGAGCAAAGGGTGGGTTAATGACAGCGATTTCTGTAAGGCACAAATCAATATGTGTGAGTAGAGTGTTGGAATCACCTTGGTACCAGTTAATTATGATTAAGGATTTTTTTCTGGTAAATGTTCTTCTAATTAATTGGTACTATAATATTTTTGACCCTAATGAAACTGGAATTATTGATAATTTACAAAAAGAAATAGTAAAACTGACAAATAGCGTTTTTCCCCTTGCAATTATATGGTTAGGTGACTTTAATTGCGAGTTATGTAAGTTTAGTGGGTCCAGGGTGTGCGGCCTGTTGGACTTAGCGGCGCAACCTACGGCCCATTTTAAACATTCTAAACAAGGGGAAGCTCTTAATAGTATTATCATGAATAATGACCTATGTATCTTGGATGTGTCCAGTTTTTCAGGCTCAGCTAGTATACCAACCTTTCAAGGCACAGGCGGTAGAATGAGCACAATTGATTTTGCTATGGTCTCTAGGGAGTTTTCTCATTTCTTGAAGGATTTTAAAATTGAGGTGAACCCAGCTAGTGACCATAACCCCCTAATTTTGAGTTTTAATTTGGCTCCTGGGGAAAAAATGTGCCAAGAACAGCCAATAGTATACAGTCAAAATAAGGGTGTTACTGTAAGGTGGGATAAAGTAAATGTAAAGCAATTAGAGATGGACATTTTTAAGGATAATATAGATCATATAGAAGCTTGCCTGACACCTATAGTCGACCCAACTTACATAATAAAAAGTTTTGAAACACTATTGAGAAAGGTTGCCTTATGTCTTGTAAAGACAGGGGGTAATAATCGATATCAAGGCCCCAAATGGTTTGATGTCGAGTGCTCATCTGCTCAAACTTACTTAACAAAGGCCCTTCACCAAGACCCACGCGACAAAGATATGGTCAGGCTGGCCAGAAAGAGATATAGTGACGCAATTAAAAAGAGGAAAATAGATTTGAGGATTAAGGCATGGGATGACCTAGATAAAGCAGTTGAACTAAAGGACAACAGGCTTTTTTGGGAGATAATAAATAGGCCTTTTTTAAAAACAGGGGAAGACAATACAATTCAAGTACATATCCCTGAAAACTCCTGGGTAGAGCACTATAATAACATTTTTAACCCTAAGGAAATAAGTCAAATTGCTACCTTAGGAGATGGTGAATATGGTGATTCTAATATGGAATCAGCAAAAATACTCAGTGATTCACTAACTCTTATGGAATTGGAGTCAGCTCTGACTAAGGGGGCGGCGTTAAAAGCCCCCGGGCCTGATGCAATCCCTCTAGATTTGTTTAAACATAATCCTAAGGTTTGGTGCCCATTGCTCTTGAATGTTTTTAAGGCGGTAGTGTTAGGGCAGATACCGACCTCATGGAAAGAGGCTGTGGTGGTGCCTATTTTTAAAAAAGGAGATAAGTCGAATCCGTGCTGTTATAGGCCAATATCACTAATAGATGCCTCCTGTAAATTAATGGGTAGGGTGATATTGGCCCGTTTGGAAACCTGGGCAGAATCATCCGGGATTTTTGTAGAGTCACAGTATGGGTTTAGGAGAGGGAAGGGTACCACTGAGCAGTGCCTGAATTTAGCACTGATTATGGGCAAGTATATGGGTGCCAGGAAAAATCCTATTTGCTTGGCATTTATGGACTTGTCCAGCGCATTCGACACAGTATGCAGGGAGAAATTGTGGCGTATGATGGAGGCTATGGGGTTTGAGGAGCCTTTGGTAACTCTGCTCCGTAGGTTGCACGCCGCCACAACAGTTAGGATTAGATATGGTCCTGGAGGTGAAAAAACTAGACACATTTTTTCTACTGAAGGAGTCCGCCAGGGATGTATATTAGCTCCCTTTTTATTTCTGGTGTATACAAATGGTTTAGAAGGCTTCTTGATTGAAACTGGTGCTGATTTCCCTAAGATTAATGGCAAAAAGATCCCAATGTTGTCATATGCAGATGACACTGTCCTAATGACCCTTACCCCCAATAGCATGCAGACTTGTCTGAATGCCTTTGATACCTTCATGGGAGAATTAGATCTTGGGGTCAATTTTACTAAATCCTTTGCCATGATGTGTGGTTTAAAGAATGTAAAAATCCGCAATTTTAAGGTGAGGGATTCTAACATAGAGAAAGTTGATAACTTCAATTATTTGGGTAACCTTTTTAATAAAAAACTGAATTGGGAACCGTTGTTGCTAACCCGAGTTCAAAAGGTTTCACAGTCAATTGAAGCTCTCTTTCGCTTTGCTAGTAAGTTAGGACAACGACGCATTGCTGAAATGATATCTTTGTATCAAGCCAAATGCGTTTCTGCTATGACTTATGGTGCTGGTGTTTGGGGGTCACAGAATTGTGAAAAAATACAGATTATGGAGAATAAATTCTTAAAACGTTTATTATGCGTTCCTTCGGGTACTTCAAACTCTTTCTGTCATGGTGAGGTTGGAATTGAGTTTGTACGTGATACTATTCATATTGCACCCTTAGTACTATGGTCGATAGTTTGGCAATCTGATGATTTGAAACTGACGAAAGATATCCTTTTAGATTGTCTCAAACTTGAGCATTATGGGGAAATCCCTTGGCTCCGATATGTCAGAGATACTTTTGATAAAATTGGGTTAGACATTAGGTTTAAAAATCCTGACATTCTGAAAAAGGACTCTAAGGGAATCATAAAAAAAGCATATAGCCAAAAATTGGGATCCTTGAAAATGAATGAACAGGTACTACGTGTTCAGGGAAGATTAGTGCGCCCATTTTATTTAACATACATCCTGAATACGCAAGGGCGTTTCTATCTTACTAGGTTTCGTCTTGGAACCTTACACTTCCTTTTTGCTTTTCCAAAGCAGGGGGGTTGGAAGGTGACGTTACCTTGTTGTCCCTGTAATAATAAGGTGTCACAAAATACTCTGCACCTTATTTTATTTTGTACTTTGTATAAAGACCCAAGAAATTCTTTCATCAGACCATTATTACTATCCCTTGGAACGTCTTATAAATAAGAGAAGGTTATGAATTTTTGTTATCATTGTCAACTGATAAGATCTGTAATGCTGTATTAAGTTTATTAGATCAGCTCTTGCAATCAGAAACCGTTATTGATTTATTTGTGTAAAACAGAATTATGTAATAATGTATTATGATGTTTCTTTAAGACTACATAGAAATGTTTTGTGATTTTATTGTTGGTTTATTTCTAAAAATGATGTATACTTTTATGATTTCCTTTGAGGAATCGAAATAAAGTTATTTGAACCGAACCGAACTGAGTCACAGGGGAATTTTAAAACGAATGCTTATGCCAAATTGCTTTATGAATATATTGATGTCATGGAGGCGAAGAACTGCTACGTCTGTATGCAGTTGCCAGCTTCTGTAGATGAAGGCATCAGATATCATCATCTTCCATTGACCTATGGAATCTCATGTAGTTTGTTGCTGAGCATATTTTATGAACGAGAGGGGTTCGAGTATTACTTCTCGAACTTCGATATAGTATTGCCAGAGGTGCCAAATTATAAACATCTCAACAAGTGGGATTATTATAAGTGTGAAGACAGGTTACAGAAATTTTTCATTCCATGGAGAACATTAGATACTTCGCATGCCCGAAGAAATAATTTGACTTGTAAAGTGTCAGAAATTGAGAAAAGGTTTATAGGGCAGGTGGATGATCGATATAGGAGACAAAAGATCCTAAAAGCTTCGGGACAATGGAAAACAGATTGGACTCGGGAAGAAAGAGAACACCAAAGAAAGGGTAGCAGTGGTCCAATAGCTTTAGACCGGGAGAAAAGGGGAGAGCTATGTATACACAGAAGTCGAACATATTATGAGAATGTGTTTGTAGGAGAAGTTCATTGTGAACATGCTTTCCAATTAGAGTACTATTCTAAGGATTTCCTGAAGGAAAGGCAGGTGATCCCGAATGTGTATTTTGTCTGTGGAAGAAATGCATACGTGAAACTACCAGATAATTGGTATGGATCATGTTATTTAGCAATTGTCTTCCCCAAAATATACCATGCTGAGAACTTAGAAACCAAAAAGAGAGAAACATCAGCTAGAGGAAGAAGGGATGTAAGCGCTGAGGAGGTAGTTGGAGATGTGTTTGGTGCTATGTTTCCTATTTTAGGGATAGCACTAAATGATGTTAAGATAAGAAGATTGGCAACAGTTGTAGATAGGTTGTCCGCCAGTACTGCTAGATCTTTAATGCTGGTGGAGGGAGAGATGCAATCGATAAGGGCCATGGTTCTTCAGAACCGACTTGCTCTAGACGTTCTGTTGGCCAAAGAGGGCGGAGTCTGTAAGGCTTTGAAGGTCCAGGAATGTTGCACTTACATTCCAGACAATTCAAAACCTCTCGAAAAGTACATTCGAAACATTACTGAAATACATAATGAGATAGAAGATTTGACGAAGGTAACAGTGTGGGAAAAGGTAGGTCAAGGAATGGGTAAAGTTGGAGGTTGGTTTGCCAATCTGGGAAAGAATATCATTTGGTACATATTGAAACCTATCATCATAATAGTGATTTGTATAATCACTTTGTGGGGATTGGTGAAACTGTACAAATGGTATAGAGCAAACAGGTTGCAAAGATCTATGCGAGAGCAGGGAAGGAAACTAGCTGCGATGCAGGAGAATCAGTACCGGAGTCTGAGGGCTCTAGAGGAGATGAAACGAGGGAAGATTGCAACGACTTCAGTTTGATACTCTGTACCTTAGAGAGGGTGTTGTGAGGATGATGACTACTGTAAGTCATCAAAGGGGGGATTGAGAGAGCACAAATCTGAAAATGTAGAAGTGCACCATATTTACAAGCACGTAGTATTAGTTTAGTGTGGAATATACAAGAGTGTCAACTTATATAGAGAAAATATATACATGAGTGTTTAATTAGAATAGAGATGCATATATAAGTGTGAAAAACTAATGTAGAGGTTGTAGAAATGTTAAAATGATGTTGGAGTCACACGTTAGATGGCTAAGTGAAAACGAAATGTAATTCTGCAAACCATGAAAATGTGTAGGCCACATGGCATTTCACAAGAAACGAAAGATGCTGCTACACTTTTAAGTGACTTGGATTCTAATGTCATTTTATTGCAAAGTATTATTAACCATGGAATTGAAATATGTTTTAAATAGATGTGTTACATTATAGTAATGTGTGTTAGTTAGAATACTGTTTAAACAAAGAAATTTAATGTGCATATTGCAGAGGCCCGTTTCATGTAATTCTAGTAGGCCTGAATAGATAAAGTCGCTACTTTGATCTGCATGAGCTCGTTAAGGAGAGGTCGCACAGAGCACGAACGATAGGTCTGTTCAAGATGTTTTATGACTTCTAGATATGGTAGAGGCCGGAATTTGGGGCCTAACGAGAGAGTGTCTGTTTGCAGGTGCAAGGGGGACTTAAATCAGAAATAATGAATAGGCCCTTGTTCAGAGGCGCCAGGCACAGGCCTGTAGGAGTCTTCAGGAATTTTAGGGGGTACCGCCAGGTCGGAGAGAAGCCTGGGAAGCAAGGTCAACTTTAATGAAGAGTCCCGAGGAGCACCAGCACGGAATTTGCCGCTCGAAACTGCACCACGTGAGAGGCGTCTCAAGGGGGTTCCTATTGGAAATGTGATTTTGTATTAGGGAAAGCACCCCGGGGTGGAGTTAGGGCAGATGATCTGAGGAACCTAAGAGAGCGGATGGTTAGGCAGATAGGGAACTGCAAGACTTCGACTTTGAGACATAGACTAAGGGAAGTGTGTGATCTTCTTTGGAAGTCACCACTGCTGACACCTTTTTAGGTAAAAATCTTGTTAAGTAGGGATGTCATTTAGTCTAGTGTAGGGACAGTCTAATCTGAACTTTTCTTTTCTGTAAATGACGCATAAGCTACAGCTTGTGTCCATATTGGCAACTTTTTTTTTTTTCTTTTTTTTTTTTCAAAAACCTTTATTGGAGTAAGCATAGAAAAGTACAAGAATGGGCCTACAACCTCACAGGCTGGCCGCTAATAACAAGGCACAATGCATGAAATAAAAATGTACACCCGTGGTTAGGCACAGCTCGAGTACAAAGCATTACTCTACAGATATCACAGAACAATTTGTATTTTTATTTTTACAAAAAGAAAAACAAACACTAAAAGGCGAATGCAGATAATTAAGGTCAGCCCAAAGAACGGAGGGGACGGTCCACGATCAGGAGAACACACCCAGAGCCCGGAGGCCCCAATCAAGTCGGGAGGGGGGGGGGGCAGCGTGGAGAACCGGAAGTATAAAAAACCTTATGGAAAGGTTCCGGGAACGCTAGTCTAGGGAGAAAGGACAATCTCAGCAGTGTCTACAAGGGGAGGGGCGCAAATACCCCCACGATAATCATTCCACTGGCCCCAAACCTTCGTCCACGCCCTGGGTCTGCCCCTGGCCACATAAACCGTCTTCTCACGAAACATGGACCAGTCCATGTTGTCCTCCCACCTCGAGACCTCAGGGGGCCTGGAAGCGCCCCAGAGTTGCGCGACATCCCGCTTCGCAATCATGTAACCAAGGGTAGCCCATCTGGTCTGGGCCACAGAGTAGTCAGTGGGCTCCCACACATTCAACAGACATCGTCGAGGCTCAGGCCGCAGGGCCACATCCGTTACAGCAGTCATCACCTCAAGCACAGCAGTCCAGTAAGCAGCTACAACTGGGCACTCCCAAAGGATATGTAAAAAAGTCGCACTCAAACCACATCCACGCTTACATAGCCCATCCGAAGAAAAGCCCATCGTAACCAGACGCGGACCAGTGACATAGACTCGATGAAGAATCTTAAGTTGAACCAAACGGAGACGGGCGGGAATGGCCACCTCCTTGGGAGAAGAGAGTGCCGACTGCCAATCCTCGTCGTCCAGTACCAACCCATCGCCAACCCAAGCCTCCCGAAGTCGGACCAGTAAGTCCGCCCGATTATTAATCAATTTCTTGTAAATCAGAGAAATAGTGCTATCGGGAAGATGCCCATCAAGGACACGGTCCTCGAGGGGGGAAGATTCAGGCAGGGCCTCATCAGGAACCAAGACTGAGGAGAGGGCGTGCCGGACCTGCAGGTAGCGAAAAAATTCCCTACCACTCAAACCATATTCCGCCTGGAGGGCCTGGAACGACTTCACACAACCGTTCGAGTACACGTCACCCACCTTACAAATCCCAATCACATCCCAGCGGTCGAAACCCTTGGTGGACCAGAGTCCGCCCAAACGTTCCGAGGCATAAAGCGGCGTCGCCAACGTCAATCGATCCTCCCACCCCAAACTCACATTCGCAGCTCGCCATACAGTTACTGCAATCTTGGATGGGCCCACAAGATGGCGCCCGGCCGATCGGGAATAAAGCGCTCTAGTAAAGTCCCCACCCGGAAGCTGGAGTCTATCCATCTCGAATGCAGGATTACGACCCGGGGAAAACATCACGTGATTAATGGCAGACAACTGGGAAGCCCAGTAATATCGCTTGATATCGGGGAGCGCCATGCCCCCGTCATACCAGGGGATGGTGAGCTTTGCTAGTGCGATACGCGGTCGCCCATCCCATATCAATTGCCGTTGAAGACTCTCAATCTCTTGGAAATAGGTCTTAGGAATAGCGTCATAGGAGTTGTGAAGCGCGTAAAGGAATCGCGGCAAGGACATCATTTTAAACAGGGCCGCCCTGCCCAGAGGAGACAAAGGAAGCTTGCGCCAGCGGGCCACATCCAAGCGCAGTCTAAGCAACGGTGGGAGGAGATTACGCTCAAAGCGGAGCGTCGGGTCCAACGTAATAAAAATCCCTAAATACTTGAAACCCGACTGGACCACCTGGATAGGAAGTCTGCTCGGCAAGGGGGGCAAAACCCCCGAAAGAACATATACACAGGACTTGGTCCAGTTAATAACGAGGCCCGAGTTGGCTCCAAAAGAAGCAAGAACGTCAAACAGAACAGACAGAGATTTACGCGGGGAGGTGAGATATAAAAGGATATCGTCCGCGTAAAGCGAAACGCGGTCCTCAAAGTCCGGAGACCAGCGAATCCCCTTAAGAGACGGTTCCCACCGAAGCCAGGCAGCCAATGGTTTCAAGGCGAGAGCAAACAGTAACGGAGACAAGGGGCATCCCTGACGGGTACCCCTGCCAAGGGTGAAAGGAGCCGAGACCCTACCATTCACCACTACTTGCGCCA
The DNA here is from genome assembly GCF_964261635.1 of Lissotriton helveticus. NCBI lineage: Eukaryota > Metazoa > Chordata > Amphibia > Caudata > Salamandridae > Lissotriton > Lissotriton helveticus. Next base: position 301,943,195 of record NC_136067.1, on the reverse strand, counting down.
GAGGTGCCGCGTACAGCAACTGGACCCAACCAATAAACTCAGGTCCAAAACCAAATTTCTCAAGAGCCGCCCAAAGATAAGGCCACTCCACCGTGTCGAAGGCCATGGATGCATCCAACGATGCCAAAATGGCCGGCTCCGTCAGAAGCCCCGCCCTCGCGATCGCGCCGTGAAGACGACGTAGGTTCAGAGCCGTGTTGCGATGTGGGATAAATCCAGATTGATCCGGATGGACCAAGTCACTAATGACCGTCAAGAGACGGGATGCCAGGAGTTTCGCCAATACCTTGGGTTCAACATTTAGTAGGGATATGGGCCTATAGGAGGAACAAAGATCACGTGGTTTACCCTCCTTGGGGATGACAACTATCGTGGCCAGTCTCTGATCATAAGGGAGAATACCCCGTTCCAGGGACTCCAGAAACATGGCGCGGAGATACGGAGCCACCCTATCGGGACGCAACTTGTACAATTCGATTGGCAACCCGTTCGGGCCCAATGCTTTGCCCGAACGGAGGGAACGGATGGCAGTAGCTATCTCATCAACCGTAAAGGGGGAGTCCAACGCCACACGGTCTAAATCAGAAACAACGGGCAGGGCTATATCACGCAACAGAAGGCGAGAGTCAACCACATCCCTCACAGACACAGGGGTATACACCACACGGAAGTACTCGGCAAACCGGTCAACTATCCCAATCGGGTCCGTTACACTCACACCACATGCAGACCGAATCACGGGTACCACACGATTAGCTCTCTCCTTCTTATCCAGCCACGCCAGCAATTTACCCGCTTTGTCACCCACATCATACAAACGTCCCTGTTGCTCCCGAAACATCACTTTGGCGGCATCCGTGACCAAGGACTTATAAGCAAATTGTTTCAGACCCAGGGCATGGAGCTTCTCAGGCGTGATACCAGATTCCAAACCCTCCTCCAATGCAGAAATCTCCCCCTCAAGATCAACCACCTCTCTATTCCTCGCTCTCTTAGCCTCAACAATAAGGGAGAGGGCCTGCCCACGAATCACGGTCTTAAAGGCCTCCCAGAGGGACACAGCAGATGAAACCGACCCCTCGTTATCCAGAAAATACGAGTCCAAGGACTTAAGCAAAAGGGTGCGGGTCTCGGGGGAGGTAAGGTACCACGGATTAATGGGAGCCACCCTGCCCACTGCCTCCACCCCAACCTCAAAACGAAGCCAGAGCGGAGAGTGGTCGGAGATACCCCTGGGCATGTGCACAATCTCACGCACCGCCGGGGACTGAGCCGCAGGCATCAGGAAATAATCCAGCCGAGACAGACTCCCATGGGCACCAGAGTGAAAGGTGTACTGAAGCTGCGTAGGATGCAAAAGCCTCCAGCAATCCACCAGGCCGAAGGTATCCAAAAAGCCACCCAACCACTGCTGAGCCGCCGGGGTATCCCTAGGGGGGTGGCGATCATGGAGGCCAGAGACTACCGAATTAAAATCACCAGCCAGAAAGAGAGTACTATCAGGAAGGTCCAACAAGACACGGCCCAAATCTGAAAAGGTAGAAGTCTGCAAGCCGGGGGGCACATATACAGTTAATAAGGAGAGGGCACGGCCTTCATATCGACCCACAAGGACAGCAAACCGCCCCCGGTCATCCTGAATAACATCATCAATAGCCAGGGGGAGGGAAGCCCGAATAAGGATACCCACACCCCTGGAACCCGAGGTAAACCCCGAATGTGCTACGAGGCGATAGCCCCACCTATTCATTGCGTGACAAACATTGCCTATCAAATGAGTCTCCTGCAGGAAAACAATGTCAGGGGATAAACGTCGTATACATTTCAACACCACACTTCGTTTGATACGATCACCCAGACCGTTAACGTTCCATGAAACAAATCGCAACCCGCTACCCCCATCCCACCCGACAAAGCCCAAACCCCCCACCAATGAGCATGACCACAAAAAGCAATTCAAATACAGAATAAAGTCGCCTTGAACACAGAACACACAAACAACTAACTTCCCAACCACCCACCCCCCAAATAACAAGAAAACACCCCCCACCCTGCACCCCTGCAAAAAGCTAAAAAGCCCCCCCAACCTGCAGTGTGCCTGTCGCCCAATAACCCCTATTCTACACAAAGACCCCGGAGGAGGAAAGGCTCCGTCCCACCCGCCCCCCGATCAAACCAATGGCGAGAAGAAGACTATACATCAAAACACAAATGAGATAGAGGAACATAGGCTTACATCCCCGGACCAGTTATACAAAACAAGGCAGCAGTCAAAGACGAAACGTTCAGCTCTCTACACCACCTTCAGCACCGCCCGGGTGGGCTTCGGACTCAGTCTCAGGAGGACGATTAGGCAGGGAGTCCAGCCAGTCATTCGCAGCATCTGGCCGATCAAAGAAGAAAGTTCGATCATTATACTCTACCCGCAGCCTGGTCGGAAAGAGCATTGCGTAACGCATCCCCAAGTCCCTAAGACGTTTCTTGGCACCACGAAATCCCATACGCTGCTTCTGGACCTGTTGGGAAAAGTCCGGATAAAAGTTCACCGTGGCATTTTCAAAGGCTACCGGGCCCTTCAGCCGCGAGGCCTGCAGGATAGCGTCCCGATCTCTGTAGTGGAAAAGCTTTGCAACAATAGGTCTCGGCGGGGCGCCTGGCTTGCCCTGGCCCCCCGGAACACGATGTGCGCGCTCCACTGCGAAAAATGTACTAAGGCCAGACGGAGAAAGGTGGTTCTGGATAAGGTCTTCAACCAGGAGATCAACCGAGTGGGGTTCTGGATTCTCCGGCACACCAACCACGCGAACATTACAGCGACGTGCCCTGTTCTCAAAATCCTCCAAGCGCCGGGTCATGAAATCATTCACCCTACGGAGATTGCCAATCTCCGTCTGAATATCAGAGACGTCCGTCGTGAGGCTGGGAGATTTGATATCCAACGACTTCACCTTTTCGTTCGTCTTGGAGAGATCGGCTCGAATCAAATTCACCTCAATTGCCACAGTGTCAAGTTTGTGGGCCAAAGTTTCGTACTGTTGGCCTATGGATTCCCTCATGCCAGAAATGGCGCCCATGATGTCCTGCAAGGAGGGCTCCGTCGACGCATCCGTTACTTGGTCCGACGCAGTAGGACCGGGCAGGGCAGCTCCGGGGGACCCCTTAGAGTGGGTATAACGATCCATAACATTAGATTGAACCGGACCCCCGCGCAGAGGTGTCTTCGTCTTGCGCGTCTCTCGGTCCCCTCTGCCCGCCATTTTGAAGATGCGTCACGAGTAATGTTACCAGGGTCGACGGACCGGGCACCAGAAATGGAGGCCCCGGGACCAAAGGACTTCAAGAGGGGTATCACCAGGATAGAGGCAGCCCACTCCAGGAACAGTGCAGCCAAGGGCCAGACAACCTATGTGTGTCCCGGCCGCAGCTCTGGCCCGACCCTCTCACCAATGTCCCAGTCCGAGGCAGAAACGAAACCGAAACTTAAGAGGGGGACTCACAAGACTAATCCCCCTGCCGTTGTTGTTCAACTCCAAGACGGCCACCGAACCTCACCCAGTCCCGGGCGCACTTCGGGGGCGGAGCCCAAAAGTTCAATCGAACATAATTCAGGCACCCGATGTCCAAATCAGTTTCTGAAGGGTCCAGATGGATCAGCCCAACGTCCTCTATATGAATCCTCGCAAGAAATCAGGATTAAAGCAGGATATTAAGCCGGGAGCGGCGGGGGTCCGGGGAGCGCTGGGCTCACGCGGCCATCTCGGATGCCCGCCAAGCTCCTCCTCCCCCATATTGGCAACTTTAATGCTCTTTGAATTTGTTTTAGTTATATCCTTTTGCCGACTAAGAGCATATAGGGAATTCTTGTTTGTATTGATTCCTGTATATCTTTTGAATCTCATTCTGAGATGCTTGTATCTCCAGATAGCTTTGGCTTTATAATAAACTTTTTAACCTTTTCCAGTGATAAGTGGTTCTTTAGAGTGGTGTAAGTTCTTTCTTGATTAACCTAGTAGTGGATTGCCTTTTACTCAATGACAGGTACCAACGATTCAGTCGACCTGAGCTGGGATCTGGTAGGATAACAATAGACCAGAAATCCCGTGTCAGCAGTTGGTAGCAGATTAGGATGGTTATCTTCTTGAGGAAGGTAATCTAGACTAGGTTAGTTTACCCCAAGGTCCCTAGAGTTCGAGAGGTGGCCTGCCGAAGAAGGCGCTGACGGAGAGAGAAAAGCAGCAGTATCGGACGAGAGTGAGTATAAAAAAGGGTCATGCGTGGACAGATTGCGGTGTTTTGTGTTGTATATGTATTGTAATGTCTTGCGGAGTTGAATGCCTGTAGCGTGATCGTGAGAAGGTTGTGAGCGCGCGCAACCTGGTAAAATCTTAAGTTCGGGGTAGAGCTTAAGTGGTTCGGGTGTATCGAACATCAAGAGTAATTGTCGACCAGAGTAAGGGGGTCATGAGGTACCATTGACCGCCGCAGGACCGAGATAGGGGGAGTGTAAGAGTGAGTGTGTGAGTAACGGACGCTGGTCGAAAGTTACTGTGTGTAAGTAACCTATCAGAGAAGGCGATTGTCTGGACGTAAACGGAAAGACATTTCGCCAGTTAAGGTGACAATTACAGATAGACTGTGGGCGTACAGTCAAAGAAAGGTGATCGCTTGGACGGAAGTAATCATTTTTCAGAGTATGAATGGGACGAATGCATAACCGCGGAGACGAGCTGAGAAAGGAGGGGTACCGCTGCGAAGGGGGACGAGTGACGTCAACGAGAGTCGCGCTGAGATAGGCCGGTTAGTGAGAAGCCGCGACGTGATAGGACGGTTGGTGTGACGTCGGCAAGAGCCGCGTGGAGATTGGGCGGCTGGGGTGACGTCAGTGAGAAGTCGCGTTCTGATAGGCCAGTTAGCGAGAACCGAGCTGAGATTGGTGGATTGTCATCGGGAAGTAAACAAACGCGGAGAAAATAGAAATATTGTAGGTTTTGAACATGAAGTGTTTTAAATGTTTGAGAGAGATTTTTAAGAGAAAAAGAAGGAACTCTTATTACGGGGAAGAGGCACCGCCAGAGGGTACACCAGCTTACTATATGGCAGCGAATGTTGGCTTGCATACGATACTATGGATTAGTGAATGGAATAAGATTTCGGAAGGGAATGAAGAACTGACGTTTCCTAAGTATGGAACGTTCAAGTTAGAGGCGTTACATCGGTTGAAATCAATTATGTCCTCATTGAATCCTCCGCCTAGACCAACCCAGTTTGAGGCCCTTAATGCGTGGCTTAGGGCGGCACACGACAGAAATCTGAACAGGCGCCAAGAAAGGTTGAAGCGATCAGTAAGGGCAGTGCGGGATGCCAAATGGGATGCGGACGCCAAGAGGTGGAGGGTACAGGCTATTGAGGTGGATAAATTATACCCAGTGAGAGAGGTGACAGGAGAACAGAGGCTCATGGAAGAGGATGAGGAGAGCGAGTCGGAGGACAACTTGATAAATAGGTTGCTAATAGATAGACTGCCTCCGAACGTTGGGAGAATGGAGGATAGGGGACTCGCAAGGGATGATGGGCCTGCCATAGAGGGATATGTACCACTCCCTATATCAGAGTGGACACCGCCCAAAGGAGAGGAGACACCTCAGCCTAGTACAGTACCGAAAGTAGTCGGAAGGTTTGTGGTGCAGAAGGTACCGGAAACAGAGAGGGCCGATTTGAGAGAATGGGATGGGTCCACAGAAGCACCAACCAGCAGGCCAAGAACAGAAGCAGAATGGGGAAGCCGAGGCAACGGAACATTGTCTCACTGCGGGGCTAGTGCAAGTAGTCAGGAGTGGGATGGTAACAGGCCGGAGAGTAGAGGAGTTATACGTCATACCGACGGTGGGAATGAGCAGGAGAGACGTGAGAGAAGTACAAGATGTGGGGAGACGTCTCGTCTCATTCAAAGCGAGGGAGACCAGCGGACCCAAGAATACAGAGGGAGGTTTAGATGTACTCACCATGCACCTAATGAGAATGTATAGCACTGGAGTCGTGGGAGCATGGGGAACAGTGAAGGATCTTGCCATGGGTCGAGAGATCAGGGACCACCGGCAAATGACGAAGAAAGGGGAAATAACAGAATGTCTTACCATGCATCTAGGGAAATCATGCAGGATGGGACTGGTGGGATTATGAGAAATGGGAAAGTGTTTCACCATACACCCAGAGAGGATGGAACTGCATGGGACCTGGAGAGATGGGAACAAGGGAGGACTCCCCATAACTCGCCTGAGCCTAGACGTAGGACTCGGAGCTGGGATGGGAGAGATGAGAATGGACCCCCTAGAGCTAGCATACTGAGAGCTGCAGTAAAGGCCAAAAGACTCGATGTCACTAGCTTAAAATCTGACCTGGATGAGATAATAGATGGGACGTTGCCCTTAGAAAGGATTGACCTGTATGAACAAGATGAGTTACTGTTTATAGCAAAAGATATTACCCAAAAAGGCAAGAGCAATTCATGAGAAACTGTCTGGACTGGCAGACAAGTATATGGTAGACTTGTCCAGAACGAGGACATTACAGAGTAACCATAGGTTGCAGTATTCAGATCAAGATTTGGATGAGAAGAGAACTACAGGGTTAAAAACACACATAAGGGAGTTGATAACAGGAATAAGAGCGTGGATAGATCTGGACAAGTGGGAAGAGAGGTGGTCCAAACGGGGTACTGTCAGGAGGAGCACGAGTGTGATGTCTCCGGAAGGAAGGGTAATGCAGATGGAGGCATTTCTTTGAGGGAAATATCGAATGGAAACTATGTACATGTGCCCTGGAGTAGAGGAGATTTGGCTGCATTTACCAACTCCTTTCCGAAGTTAAGGGACAATCCTGTTGAGTGGTATAAGCAGGTAGAAAGGTTTGTGAAAATATCGAAGGTATTGTGGATTGATTTAAATACCTTGTTTGACATTGTAGTGCCAGGAGATTTGTGGACAGCATGCAAGACTAGTGTCGAGTAGCCAACGGTAGAACCCGAAAGGGATGCTGCCACAAATGGACCGTCTGAAACTGTAATGTTGAAATATGAAAGAGTAATAACTTGGCTGAAGGAAAAGGTCCCACCCCAAGACATAGATTGGGTCAAAATAGACCGAACAAGACAGGAACCCAAGGAGACAGTTCATGAGTTTTATGAGAGATTGCTGAAAACATTCAAACAATACAGTGGACTCGATGTAATGAACCCCAAGGATATAGGACAGTTTGTGTCAAAGTTTGTATTGGGGTTGAGACCTGATATTTGTTTGATGATTCAGCAACATTTGATTTGTTGGCAAAACAGACCATTAGATGAGATTTTGAGGTATGCCAGGTACTGCAGTGATGAAATAGATTCCAAAGCAAAGAAGCTAAAAGAGAAGCTGATGGTAGTACAGATGCAGTCAGCTGGAAAGAGTGGACAGCAGCAGCAGGGTACAGGGACAATGAGACGGAAATCAAGCAATCAGAACAAGGACAGTGAGGAAAAAGTGGGACCTAGAATTGACATTGCTACATTGAAAAGAACAACAAAGTGCCACCAGTGTCATCAGGTGGGGCATTGGAGACGCGAGTGTCCCTATAACCCTGAGAATGGAGAATTAGAGGTAGAGGAGGAGGTTCCAGAGGTTCCAGTTCAAGAGGTACCAGTGCCGAGAATCAAGGTGGCCAAAGGGGGGACTTCGGCTCCACGAGCTCAGTTTCCGCAGCCACCAAAGATTTCGACCGGGGGAAAGGTTTTTAGACAAATGCCTCTTTTCATAGATGAGGAAAAAGGTTATTACATTGATCCATTGACTGGCCATCGTGTAAGCAAAGAAGAGGACTGTACCCTCGGGGCAGTTCTGGAAGTGGATCAAAGAGGACCGTTTGTTGAGGCTGAAGTGGCAGGGTGTCCTACGACATTCTTGGTGGATACTGGAGCTACTCGATCAACTTTGAGGTCAGCAGTGGTTCCGGATCTACCAATGTCGGGGGAAACAATCCAGGTGGTAGGAGTCGTAAACAAGAGAATGACTAGCCCTTTGACGGAACCAGTGTCAGTAAAAATCGGAAATTACATGAATGAACATCAGTTTGTAGTATGTGATTCAAGCCCTGTGTGTTTGTTAGGAAGGGACTTATTGTGCAAACTGAATTGTACCATATACTGCACGCCTCAGGGAGTAGAGGTAGAAACGACAGATGATGATGCTACCTTCAAAATTGTGAACTCCAGAACATGCATAGAACTGTATCCTACTCTAACCGTGGAGGATCTTCCTTGGGACTTACGCGAGGCAGTATCATCAGAAGTATGGGATTTTACAGGAGAAGAGATAGGATTGGTCAAAGGGGTAGAGCCAGTGAAGATCATAGTGAAACCAAATGTCGATTATCCAAGAACGCCACAATACAAGCTGTCCCAAGAGACGATTGCAGGAATAAAACCCGTGATCGACTCTATGATTAAACAGGGAATACTGAAAGAAATCGTGGGAAGTCCATGCAACTCCCCGATTATGGGTTTGCAGAAACCTAGTGGGAAATTTAGAATAGTACAGGACCTACGAAAAATTAATAACATTGTTGTTTCATATTGTCCAGTGGTACCGAATCCATCAGTAATACTGTTTCAGATACCATTCCAAGCTGAGTGGTTCACAGTGATAGATCTTTGTCAGGCTTTCTTTTCAATCCCATTAGACGAAGAGAGCCAGTACCTTTTCGCGTTTAAAATGGAGAATCGCGTCTTAACATGGTGTAGAATTCCACAAGGGTTCACAGATAGCCCATCAATCTTTAATCAGTTACTGAAAAAGAATCTTGAAAGTCTGGTACTGCCCCAGAATTCGGTTCTGGTCCAGTACATAGACGACCTACTTGTTGCGTCAGGAACAGAAGAAGCTTGCAAGGAAGACACCATTGCCTTGCTGAACCATTTAGCTGAAAATGGACACAAGGTATCTCCGAGTAAATTGCAGTACTGTCTGACAGAAGTACAGTATTTGGGTCATCGGATAGAAAAGGGAAAGCGTAAGGTGTCACCAGATAGAATAGAGGCAATCATGAAGATGAACTGGCCTACAACACAGAGAGAAGTCAGGATGTTTCTAGGAATGGTTGGTTATTGCCGACAGTGGATAGCTAACTTTTCACTGAAAGCAAAACCCTTACAGAAACTGACGCACAAGGAGGTGAGTGATCCGGTACCATGGGACAACGAGTGCTTGATGGCGTTCCTACAGCTGAGAGATGACTTGTGTCGTGCTCCGGCTCTGGGGATGCCGGATTATGAAAAGCCATTTTCCCTCTATTGCTGCGAAAGAGAGGGCTGTGCTTTGTCAGTCTTAGCGCAAGTACATGGGAATGCCCGTAGACCAGTTGCATACTTTTCGGCTACCTTAGATCCAGTAGCCGCAGCGTTGCCCGGATGTCTCAAATCCGTTGCTGCAACAGGTGTCAGCATTGAGCGTTGTGAAAGCATAGTGATGGGACACCAGTTAGTGGTGTATGTACCTCATTCTGTGGAACTGTTAATGACCAGGACCAAGACCCAGCACTTGACCAACAGTAGGCTCACGCGCTATGAGCAAGTTATTCTTGCTGCAGAGAACGTGACCCTTAAGAGGTGCTCTGTCTTGAATCCTGCTACTCTGATGCCACTTCCTAATGACATAGAAAGCGAAGACTGTGAAGATCATGATTGCCTTGATGTGACTGAACTATGCACGAAGCCCAGACCAGATATTGTGGATGAACCATTGATCAACCCCGATGAAATTTACTTTGTCGATGGTTCATGTTTAAGAGACGATACTGGTCGGTTGAGAGCAGCTTATGCTGTTTGCACCATTACTGGAGTTGTGGAAGCCGCTTGCCTGGAAGGAGTACACTCCGCTCAGGTAGCAGAAATTGTTGCATTGACACGTGCCTGTATAGCAGGTAGCAAAATTAGAGTCACCATCTATACTGATAGCCAATATGGTTTCGGTGTAGTTCATGATTTCGGGCAATTGTGGTCTCAGAGGGGTTACATGACCTCCTCTGGTTCGCCAATCAGAAATGGAGAATTTGTGCGGCTGTTGTTAGAAGCATTACAGGGTCCAGCTGAAATAGCAGTTGTAAAGTGTGTAGCTCATACGAAAAATTCAGATTTCGTGTCACAGGGAAACAGATATGCAGATGAAGTTGCCCGCTATTGTGCGGAGCATGATTACTCTTTCACGGAGGTGGAAGTAAGTGGGGCTCAGGAAAGGACAGAATTGAGCATGATGTTAGAAACAGTCGATACTTGGGAAGATTTGAAACAAATGCAAGACAATGCACCGGAATCTGAGAAGCAGGCGTGGGAGACAGCAGGGTGTGTGAGAAGCGAAATGGATTTTTGGATTTCAGCAGATGGAAGGGCCGTGTTACCTGAGGAGTTAGCGAGCCCAATGGCACGACAGATACATGGTCCAGTGCATTTGGGAAGGGATGCCATGCTGAGGGTGTTCAGGCAGACTTGGTATTGCCCAAAGTTTAGGATTGCAGCAGAAGCAGTGTGTAAGCGATGTGTCACTTGTCAGCAGTTGAACATAGGGAAAATAACACCAGTTACACTGAGTCACATTGGGAGGTCTGGGGGGCCTTTCAACAGAATGCAATTAGATTTTATTGAAATGCCAAGGGTCAACCGCCTTAGGTATGTTCTGGTGGTAGTATGCATATTTTCCAGATGGGTTGAAGCGTACCCTACACGCAGGTGCGATACACTCACAGTAGCAAAGTTGTTGCTTAGAGAATTGATACCGCGCTTCGGGGTGCCTGCCTCTCTGGAATCGGACAGAGGGACACATTTTAACAGCGAAGTTGTAAAGATGCTTTGCTCTGCATTGAACATTGATCAGAAATTGCATTGTAGCTATCGACCAGAGGCTTCAGGTATCGTGGAACAGATAAATGGGACGTTGAAATGTCGAATTGCTAAAGTGTGTTCATCAACTTCCCTAAGTTGGCCTGATGCTCTTCCTTTGGTCCTTATGAGCATGCGTAGCACACCCGACAGGAGGACAGGTCTCTCTCCACATGAGGTGTTGATGGGGAGGGCAATGAGACTTCCAACTATCCCCACAACTGCATTACTGAACATTACAGATGACCTGATCCTGGATTACTGCAAGGGGTTATCTGACGCCATTCATTCTGTGTCTCTTCAGGTACAGGCCGCAGAAGTTCCAGCTTCAAGAAATCAGTGCCACGACCTGTGCCCAGGAGACTGGGTGCTGGTGAAGAAGCACGTCCGGAAGAACTGCTTGGACGTGCGCTGGAAGGGGCCTTACCAGATAGTCCTGATCACGAACACCGCCGTGAAGTGCGGAGGACTGCCAAATTGGATCCACGCTTCCCATACTCGAAGAGTTCCAGCACCCCTGGAAGAAACAGCTCCTCTCACAGACGAAAATCCAGTGGTGGAGGAAGAATCACAAGAGGGGATCAGTCAAGCTGTGGGGGTGTCTGAAGAAGTTGGGAGTGTAACAGATCCAGAAGAGGAAGGAAGACAGAACGGCAGTGAAACTGAGGTTGCCACTGAAGGAGAAAGCTGTTGTGAAACCAACTCAGAGACAGAGCAAGTTCAGAGTGATCAAGAACTGGGTGAACGGACAAGAAATAGGAGAACAAGGCGTGGAGCGGCTACCTGGCCTGAAAGATAAAGGAGGCCAAGCTTGAAGCCAGCTCGAGAGGAAACTCTTGCTCCTATATACGAAGACTCAGATCCAGAAGAAAGTGCACAAGGACAAGAGCAGGAAGGTCCGAGAAGATCAAGGAGGGTGCGAGTGCCTTGCAGAAGATACGCTACTCCTGAGTGGACCTACCTCTCTACAGATGTCCTCAGCGGGACGCAGAACTGGGAGGGTGAGGGAAGTGACCCTGACCAGAACTGACCCGATCATCACAGTGGAAGTAAGGTTCTTGATACCAGGAGCGGAGGTTGAAAGATTGCTGACACTCAACATTGTCTATCCTCCTCTTCTGAGCGGAATAAGGAAGTTGATCCTAGAGACAGTTGAATTTCCATGTTGTTGTTCGAGGTGTCCAATACTTGAGGGAATCCTTCTTCGTATGGAATTATTCGAGCAAGTGGTGGAACTTCTTGGAACACGCATAGTTTCGGATTACTAAAGACTTTGCAAAGAACTTTGTAAATACAGATTGAGAGATAACCTAGTGCCAAGAAGAAGAAGGAGAAATTAGGGATTTTCATTTTAGAGGATGGAGAAGGACTAAGGTTGCCTATTGCTACAGAACTCAGAGACTGTTTTTGCAGAGGGGATTTTTCAGTTTCCAGGAGGTGTGGTTCGAAAGATTGGAGAAGCAAAGAAAAGAGACTTGTGCTGTGAAAGAAAACCAGAACTACACTGTTTTGAGACCATGGAGGCTGGCAACCCGAACCGCAGGGCAAAATGCATAATAGGCACACTTTTAGGGGTAGTGATTTCTCTTATAGTTTTAGTAGTTACTGTATCATATATAGTGGGACATGAAAATGATGTGAAAGCAGAAAGAGAAGAAAAAAGTGTACCAACACAGAAGCCTCCTACGATTGGTAATCAGGGGGAAAATACAGCGAAAGAGAAAGCTTTGTTAGATGCTGAATTAAAAAGATTACATGCAGATGAGTCACAGAGGAATTTTAAAACGAATGCTTATGCCAAATTGCTTTATGAATATATTGATGTCATGGAGGTGAAGAACTGCTACGTCTGTATGCAGTTGCCAGCTTCTGTAGATGAAGGCATCAGATATCATCATCTTCCATTGACCTATGGAATCTCATGTAGTTTGTTGCTGAGCATATTTTATGAACGAGAGGGGTTCGAGTATTACTTCTCGAACTTCGATTCAGTATTGCCAGAGGTGCCAAATTATAAACATCTCAACAAGTGGGATTATTATAAGTGTGAAGACAGGTTACAGAAATTTTTCATTCCATGGAGAACATTAGATACTTCGCATGCCCGAAGAAATAATTTGACTTGTAAAGTGTCAGAAATTGAGAAAAGGTTTATAGGGCAGGTGGATGATCGATATAGGAGACAAAAGATCCTAAAAGCTTCGGGACAATGGAAAACAGATTGGACTCGGGAAGAAAGAGAACACCAAAGAAAGGGTAGCAGTGGTCCAATAGCTTTAGACCGGGAGAAAAGGGGAGAGCTATGTATACACAGAAGTCGAACATATTATGAGAATGTGTTTGTAGGAGAAGTTCATTGTGAACATGCTTTCCAATTAGAGTACTATTCTAAGGATTTCCTGAAGGAAAGGCAGGTGATCCCGAATGTGTATTTTGTCTGTGGAAGAAATGCATACGTGAAACTACCAGATAATTGGTATGGATCATGTTATTTAGCAATTGTCTTCCCCAAAATATACCATACTGAGAACTTAGAAACCAAAAAGAGAGAAACATCAGCTAGAGGAAGAAGGAATGTAAGCGCTGAGGAGGTAGTTGGAGATGTGTTTGGTGCTATGTTTCCTATTTTAGGGATAGCACTAAATGATGTTAAGATAAGAAGATTGGCAACAGTTGTAGATAGGTTGTCCGCCAGTACTGCTAGATCTTTAATGCTGGTGGAGGGAGAGATGCAATCGATAAGGGCCATGGTTCTTCAGAACCGACTTGCTCTAGACATTCTGTTGGCCAAAGAGGGCGGAGTCTGTAAGGCTTTGAAGGTCCAGGAATGTTGCACTTACATTCCAGACAATTCAAAACCTCTCGAAAAGTACATTCGAGACATTACTGAAATACATAATGAGATAGAAGATTTGACGAAGGTAACAGTGTGGGAAAAGGTAGGTCAAGGAATGGGTAAAGTTGGAGGTTGGTTTGCCAATCTGGGAAAGAATATCATTTGGTACATATTGAAACCTATCATCATATTAGTGATTTGTATAATCACTTTGTGGGGATTGGTGAAACTGTACAAATGGTATAGAGCAAACAGGTTGCAAAGATCTATGCGAGAGCAGGGAAGGAAACTAGCTGCGATGCAGGAAAATCAGTGCCGGAGTCTGAGGGCTCTAGAGGAGATGAAACGAGGGAAGATTGCAACGACTTCAGTTTGATACTCTGTACCTTAGAGAGGGTGTTGTGAGGATGATGACTACTGTAAGTCATCAAAGGGGGGATTGAGAGAGCACAAATCTGAAAATGTAGAAGTGCACCATATTTACAAGCACGTAGTATTAGTTTAGTGTGGAATATACAAGAGTGTCAACTTATATAGAGAAAATATATACATGAGTGTTTAATTAGAATAGAGATGCATATATAAGTGTGAAAAACTAATGTAGAGGTTGTAGAAATGTTAAAATGATGTTGGAGTCACACGTTAGATGGCTAAGTGAAAACGAAATGTAATTCTGCAAACCATGAAAATGTGTAGGCCACATGGCATTTCACAAGAAACGAAAGATGCTGCTACACTTTTAAGTGACTTGGATTCTAATGTCATTTTATTGCAAAGTATTATTAACCATGGAATTGAAATATGTTTTAAATAGATGTGTTACATTATAGTAATGTGTGTTAGTTAGAATACTGTTTAAACAAAGAAATTTAATGTGCATATTGCAGAGGCCCGTTTCATGTAATTCTAGTAGGCCTGAATAGATAAAGTCGCTACTTTGATCTGCATGAGCTCGTTAAGGAGAGGTCGCACAGAGCACGAACGATAGGTCTGTTCAAGATGTTTTATGACTTCTAGATATGGTAGAGGCCGGAATTTGGGGCCTACCGAGAGAGTGTCTGTTTGCAGGTGCAAGGGGGACTTAAATCAGAAATAATGAATAGGCCCTTGTTCAGAGGCGCCAGGCACAGGCCTGTAGGAGTCTTCAGGAATTTTAGGGGGTACCGCCTGGTCGGAGAGAAGCCTGGGAAGCAAGGTCAACTTTAATGAAGATTCCCGAGGAGCACCAGCACGGAATTTGCCGCTCGAAACTGCACCACGTGAGAGGCGTCTCAAGGGGCGTTCCTATTGGAAATGTGATTTTGTATTAGGGAAAGCACCCCGGGGTGGAGTTAGGGCAGATGATCTGAGGAACCTAAGAGAGCGGATGGTTAGGCAGATAGGGAACTGCAAGACTTCGACTTTGAGACAAAGACTAAGGGAAGTGTGTGATCTTCTTTGGAAGTCACCACTGCTGACACCTTTTTAGGTAAAAATCTTGTTAAGTAGGGATGTCATGTAGTCTAGTGTAGGGACAGTCTAATCTGAACTTTTCTTTTCTGTAAATGATGCATAAGCTACAGCTTGTGTCCATATTGGCAACTTTAATGCTCTTTGAATTTGTTTTAGTTATATCCTTTTGCCGACTAAGAGCATATAGGGAATTCTTGTTTGTATTGATTCCTGTATATCTTTTGAATCTCATTCTGAGATGCTTGTATCTCCAGATAGCTTTGGCTTTATAATAAACTTTTTAACCTTTTCCAGTGGTAAGTGGTTCTTTAGAGTGGTGTAAGTTCTTTCTTGATTAACCTAGTAGTGGATTGCCTTTTACTCAATGACAGGTACCAACGATTCAGTCGACCTGAGCTGGGATCTGGTAGGATAACAATAGACCAGAAATCCCGCGTCAGCACTGCTATGCTGATCTAATGAACCCTCAGTGTGGAAGAAATGGGATCCTACCAGGTTAAGTTTGGGAAAGTTTTTATATCCTGTTAAAATGGATGCATTAGATCTGCTCGAGGTTGTGTTGCGCAGTAGAGGAGATGTGTCAGTTCTGCTGGATCAACAGATGGGCTGGCAGTGCACCTTCAGACCCACTTCCAAGTGTTCATGACTGGGGTGGCACAACTTCGCAGGGTAGCACTCACAGTCCTGATACTAGGCTCAAGGTTGTTGGAGCCTTCTCTCTCGGAGACTCTAGACAGGAGGCCAGCCAACTAGCCCTTTGAGACACTCTGGTGTCCTGGGTTTAGAGATGCAGGTCCAGTCCTTCCAACCCAGGCAGTATGGTTGCAGGGCAGCCAGTCAGCACAGCATGGCTGTGATCCTTCAGAGCAGCAGGTTAGCATAACTTTACCATTAAAGAGGGATTTTAATTACAATTCTTTAGACACTGAGCTTGACTTTTCTGCCTGTTCCCAATTAGAAATTACAGCTTATTAAATGTAATACGGTAACCCAGTGTTAAACTATGGGAGAGGTAGGCCTTGCAGTAGTAAAAAACAACTTAGGGGTTTTTCACTACCAGGGCATGTAAAACTTAGACGTACATGTCTTACTTTTTAAATACACTGCACCCTACTCTCTTGCTGTTCAGCGCCTACCCAGAGGGTGACATATGCATTAGAAAGGAAGGTTTAAGCTCAGTATAGGGGTTTTGCCAGGTCAAAGTGGCAGACCTGAGACATGTTTAAGGGGCTACTTAAGTGGGTGGCACAATCAGTACAGCAGGCCCACTAGTAGCATTTCATTTACAGGCAGTACCACTTTACTAGGGCCTTACAGGTAAATTAAATGTGGCAAATGGATATAAGCCAATTCTACCATGTTTAAGAAGAGAACATTAGAACGTTTGCCCTGGCTAGAACTGATAAAGTGTGCAGTTCTAAAGCCAGCAAAAACAAAGTCTGTAAACAGGAAGGTTGAAGGCAAAAAGTTAGGGGAGAACCACGCTGCGGATGGCAGGTTTAACAGTATTTATGCATGTAGGTAGGTAGGTTTGTATGTTTATATTTGCTCTGCTATGTTATTGAGGTAGGTAGGTTTGTATGTATATAGTTGTTATCCTATGTTATGCTATGCCATGTCTCTTTCTAAAGCACATGACTACCCCTAGGCTTGCAAGCGCTAGCTAAGACATAGGGCCTGATTACGGGTTTGGCAGTGCGAGATCTGATGGCA
The DNA here is from genome assembly GCF_964261635.1 of Lissotriton helveticus. Lineage (NCBI taxonomy): Eukaryota > Metazoa > Chordata > Amphibia > Caudata > Salamandridae > Lissotriton > Lissotriton helveticus. Next base: position 301,926,291 of record NC_136067.1, on the reverse strand, counting down.
CTCCACCGCCCCGCACCACCAAACTTGACCGCCGGCCGCCCAACAGATTACGAGTTCTCTGGCAGTCCTTTGGCTTCCCCATGGCAGTGGCTTTGAAAAAGACACCGCAATGGGAACAGTAAAGTACTTTCCTGCAGGGCATGGACTGTAAAGTCCATGCATTAAAGGGTGTGACTGCACACAAGGGTGCACACCAAGTGCCCCCTGCATGCACCCAAGGGCCCAGAGGCAATGGGGGCCCTGTTGTGCCCCCTTTTTTCCGCACCACCAGAATCGCATGAACACTGTCATGAATCCTGGCATTAGGAAAACTCGTAATATGCTTGCTGGTGCTGCAGTAGCACCACCAGCATATTGCATGCCTCTGACCACCACATCATCACTGGCAGTTGCATTGGTCCCATGGAGATCTGACCGTCATAGTTGTAATACAGCGGTCGGGCCACTGGTGCTGTGGTCTCCCACTGCCACCGGACCTCCACCACGGGTTCAGTGGTCCGATGGACTGCTGACCTCATAACCAGGCCCATAGTGTTGCTTCAAGAGCAGTGGAGAAATGCAGGGGTGGTTATTAATGTGGAAATAGTCATGCTTTTAGCCTTTTCCTGAACTGTGATTTGTTTTTTAGTCATCCTAAGTATATGGGGAGTGTGTTCCAAAGTTTAAAGACAAGATATGAAAAGGACCTACCGACTCATCTGACCTTGTAAATTCTACATACCTTCAAGAATCGACCCGTAGAGGATCTTAAAGCCCTACTGGGTGAGTAGGGTGTCAAGAGTGTCCTTAACATAGTGGCCAAGTTGGGGTTTAAGCCCTGCATGCACCAGACAGAGTGTTATACATGTTATCCTTGCCTCAAGGAGGAGCCAGTGCAGATAAGCTAGAGCACTGTTTGCTGAGGCAAATTTTGGGACCTTGTATAGGTTCACTGCTGCCGCATTTTGAACAACCTGGAGCCTTCTAGGGACATTTTTTGGTGGAGCTTATGTACAGTGGCTTCCCATAGTCCAACCGGGAGAGAACAAGGGATTGGACCACAATTCTTCTGGACACACTGGGGATAATGTCTAGCATTTTATAGAGTGTTCTGAGGGTGCCAAAACAAGTCAATACAAATTTCTTGGCCTGTATATCCATGGTAAGGGACTTATACAGTCAAATCCCAAGGCTTTAGATAGGGAAGGAGGGGGTGGCTGGATTCCCAAACATTATAGGTGGTTGGGGTTCAGGTCTGTTCCCGAGAATCATTAGCTTATTTTTTTCCACATTATGTTTTAAGTATCAGCTCACCATCCACATGGATACTTTTTTAAAGCAAGGAGATGGCTGATGGGACTGTAGGCCTTTTCCAGGGGTGAGGTAGATGACCAATTGTGTGTCGTAGGCATATGAAACTATTGCCAGCCGAACCTCCTGTACAATATCTGCTAATGGGTGTAAGTACAGGTTAGAAAGTGTGGGGCTTAGTCCGAACCCTGAGGGATTCCACATTTCAAGGAAAGGATGTCATAGTAGTAGGAACTCTCACAAAGTCGGAAAGCTCTGTCCTTTAAAAGGAGGTGAGCCAATTTAGAGTGGTGCTCTTTATTCTGGCTTTACCCATTCTATACGCAAGTGTCTCTTGGTGAATCGTGTCGAACTACACTTAGGTCCAGGAGGATGGTAGCAGCTGTTCCTCCCTAGTCCATCAGCATTTTTAATTCCTCTGTTACTGCTGGGAGGGCAGTTTCTGTACTGTGTTGTGTACGGAATCCCATCTGGGAAGTGTGCAGTAGATGATTTTCTTCAAGGAATGTAGACAATGTTTGGTTGACATGTTTCTCCAGCACCTTTCCTATGACTGGGAGTAGGGGGATTGGCTGACAGTTCCCTTGACCTGTTGGGTCGAGTAAAAGTTTTTAGCAAGGGTTTGACCATCACATGTTCCACTTAGATGGCATCCAGTGGATAGGGACAAGTTAAGAAAGGTCAAGCGCGGACCCTGATTTGACCTTGCTGAGAAGAGCCGGAAGTTCTTTCTCAGTGATGGGGGGAAGAGAGACAGGCCAATGTGGGATGTTTCGGGCATACACTTCTCTGATGTGGTGGCATTTAAAATTCTATTCTTTTTTTTGAGACAGATAGATATCAGCTACTTTGTTCTGAAAGAACGCTGCCAATTCGTTGGAGCGTGCTATTGAGGGGGTGGGGAGGGTGTTACGGTTTTTGGAGTGGTCATTGATTTCACTGGTTTAAAAAGGTCCCTATGGGCGTTCGATGCCTGGCATATTTTCAGGCAGGTATTCTTTTTTTTTTAAAAACAATTCTTTATTCCGCATATTTTGAGTTTAGTCCCTTACCACCCTTTGTCCCTCCCCAGCCCATGCCCCTCCGGCTTTTGAACATTTTTGGGCAAGAATTCCATTACAGCAGCATAAATATATACACTTATTTCACCAGATTTTGCTAAGATATTGTAACATACAATGGCAGACATACCAGTACATAGTCATAGACGAGAGGGAAAGGAGAAAAAGAGTAAAGTAGTTAGATAATTAGATAAATAAATTATGAAAGTTAGAGATATTTATTCTCTATTTCCATACCTGCTCGTCCGTTTGTTTGCAAGTTATTAAGTCATGTTAATTTCACACGACTTATAAATTAATTATTGCCTATCAATAATCATTATTTATCTTGCAGCCAATTGATTAAGGGACGCCATATCTCGAGACCCTTTTTTTTCCTATGTGTCCCCTTTCTCCTGTATATAGCTATTTCTAGGCAATAGCTAGCTAGCAGTCTTGATCGCCACTGTTGGAATAGTGGAGGTGTAGGATCCAGCCATCCGGTTGCTAGACAAATCCTAAAGATGGCCATAGATATGGATATCAGGCCCTGTGTTTCCCTGTATCTTAGACCTTGTTCTAGTCCCAACATAATTTCTGTTGTCGTGATAACGACGGGAATTCGAAAAATTTCAGAAAGAAATTTAGAGATTTCTGATCTGATAATAGTTAGTGAATTGCATGTTGCAAATATGTGTACTATATCTGCGGCATGTGTAGCACATCTTGGACAATTCGTGCCTTTCCCCATACTCCATTTGGCGATCTGAGATGGTGTGTAATATAGTTGAAAGAAAGTCTTATAATATTGAGCCTGTAATTTCGTGGATATTAGTGATGTTTGAGAGAATTGAAATGCTGATTGTACGCCGTCTATAGTGATATTTAATTTGTTTTGCCATTTGAGACTATGTCTATCCAGATCATCTGGTAGCAGTGAGATTAAAATTTTATAAATATCTCCTATTTTGATAGGAATCTTACCTATAATAGCTTCTATTATCGGAACTTTCTGAAAATCAGCCCTGCCTCCCCCTTTTTTTATTATGAAATCTCTGGTTTGGAGGTATTTAAAAAAATCCCTATGTTCAAGCCCAAATTCCAACTTTAATTCCTCGAAAGATTTAATGGCCAATGGTGAAAAAAATACCCCCAAATGTGTAATCCCGGTATTGATCCATCTGATCATGCACATATCCTGAAATATTCCTGGGAGATTATGATTTCGGATGAGACTGGTGTAATGAGAGTATCTACCGATTCCTAGTATTTTACGGATGTTAGAGCAAGCGTTGTAAATACCTAACAGTGTTTTAAATCGCACTTTTTTGAAGTGGTTGTCATATGTTAGTCGCCACAAATGATCACCAGTTTCTGCTCCCAGAATAAGTCTACACGGAGTAGGGACGTCCCCTTCAACAATTTGAGAACCATCCGACATGAGTAAGCCTTTACTGTAACTCATCAATGTAGCCCACCAATATATTTTAAGATTTGGGGCTGCAAGACCCCCTCTCATTCTGGGAAGTGAGATATGCTTATATGCTCGGCGTGTTTTTTGATATCCCCATATGAATCGGGAAGAAAGCGTATCTATTTGTTTGAATATTAGTAGATCAAAATTTAAGCATATGGTACGAAAAAAATATAAAAATTTCAGTAAATAAATCATTTTGATAACATTGCATCTCCCTATAAGAGTTAGATGTAAATTGTTTAGTTTACTGAGGCTGTCCGATGATTGTTTTAGAAGCGGATCTATGTTGATTTTAACAAGTTCATCCAAATTAGAGGTAATATTAACGCCGAGATATGTAGCATTTCCCACTATTCTTTCATCGCTTAAGTTGATATTTTTGTTGATTATTATCTGAGTTTTAGTTTCATTTAATTTATATCCAGAGATTTCTCCAAAGCGTGAGGCCTCTTCTTCTAACAGCTTTATTGTTATACAGGGATTGCTTGTGGTGATCGCGATGTCGTCAGCGTAAGCTAGTGTTTTAGTATTTCCGTTCGGTGTTATTATTGGTAAGATATTTTGATTACATTCTAATTTACTGATAAAGGGATCGATGAATATTGCAAATAGTAGGGGGGAGCATGGACAACCTTGTCTGGTTCCCCTAGTTACTTTGATCTTGCCCGTCATTCCGCCATTTATCATCATAACGGCTTCTGGTTTATAATATAATCTCCGAATAGCATTGATGAATTGATCTCCGATTCCACTCTTTGTCATGGCTGTCCAAAGATATTCCCAGGAGACCCTATCGAATGCTTTTTGTGCATCCAATAATATAAGTGCCATAGGATCTCCTGTGACCTCTGTTATATCGAAGAGTGTAATCACCCTTTTTATGTGGTCTGTAGTTGAGCGACCGGGGACAAATCCATGTTGTCGTACCGATACGATTTTATGGATGATCGGGGCTAATCGGGTGGCTAACATCTTAGAGTAGATTTTTGAATCGGAGTTAATCAGAGTTATGGGGCGGTATGATCTGAGTTCAGTTGGATCCTTGTTTTTTTGGGGGAAAATTACTATTTTTGCCATTGACCAAGATTTTGGTGGTTTTCCCGTTATGAATACTTGAATCATGAGAGCCGTGAGTATTGCTTTAAGTGGTTTGTAAAATTTTACATAAAATTTGACCGGTATACCGTCCAATCCTGCGGCTTTCCCCGAAGGCAAGCTGTTAATAGAGAGTAGAATCTCGATCCATTGGGGTACAGCTTCAAGGCTGTCATAATCATTTTGTGAAAAATTAGGTCTCGATTCTTGGTCTAGATATGTATTGATTAGATGTTGATTTTTGTCTGTCTCTGTATATACATTTTGATAATAGGCCTGAAATTCTGCTTTAATTACTTCTGGGTCATGCGTTAATTGATTATTTTTATCTTTGATTTCTTTTATAGTATTTATAATATTCTGATTTCTTGTGCGGATAGCTAAATGATGCCCTACTTGCTCATTTAATTCGTAAGCCTTTTCTTTATTTGAGGTAGCCTTGTCAATAGCTCTTGTAGCAAAGATTTCAATTATTCTGTTTTTGGCTATTGATACCTTTTGTAGTACACTTTCAATATTTTGACCCGCTGCAACAGTTTTTACAAGTTCCTCCTCAGCTTCGGCTAGTTTCCCATTTTATTCAGTTATTGTTTGTTTTTTTTCCTTATTATATCTTATGGAGAATCGGATTGTTTCACCCCTGATAGCAGCTTTGAGTGTGTCCCAGACCACATCTAGGGATGTACTGCCTATATTATCTTCAAGAAATTCTGGTATCCATTTTTCCATCATTTGACAGTATTTTTCGTTCATTAATAGTATCCTTTCAAATGTCCAACTAACCTGATTTTATCAATATCTATTTTTAAAAGCAAGGGATTATGATCCGAAAACACCATAGGTAGTCTTTCCAGATGGCACCTTGTTATGATATTATTTGAGACTAGCATATAATCCAGTCTTGAGAATGTATGATGGGGATGTGAAAAATAGGTGTATCCAGCATTTTGGGGGAACTTATATTGCCATAAATATGTTAATCCCTGTGTTTTACATAATGTTACGAATTCCCTAAATACCCTAGGTTTTCCTACCGTTATATTTGAAGTTTTGATCATGAGTCCAATCTGACGGTAGATTTAGATTAAAGTCCCCACACATAACAATCGGTTATGGCCAGTTGGATAATTTGCTGGTGATAAATTCCAGAAGATCTGGATCGTCAGTAACGCATCCATAAATGGAGCAGATAGTTATACGCTTCCCAGCCCCATAGATACATTCGGCGATCACCCATCTCCCGAATTTATCTGCTGCAGCGCGGGGAAATTTGATTTCTTTATCTGTTGCCAGGATAGCAACTCCGCGGGTTTTTGTGGCTTGTGTTGTGGCTGTGATCAATGTGTACCCCAAAGTTTGTAGTAGTTTTTTTTCCCGACCATCTATATGCGTCTCTTGGAGGCAAATAATATTGGCTCCAATTGATCGGAGAGCTATAGCTACATTTTGCCTTTTACGTATATCATTTAGTCCACAGATATTAGCAGAAACAATTTTTAGTGTGGCCATCGAAATTTGGTATCTTTTTCTAGGTATTTTGGCTGTCCAAGTTGTGTTTGTGGCTTAGACGAAAAATTACTAGTATGTCTGATCTTATTAGTAGTTAGTAATGTATACCGGATGAGGCCCACCCCCTCCCACCCTCCCCCTGTCCCTTTCCGTCCCTCCCTGCTCTCTGTGAGCGAGCCCTCCCCCCCTTACTTGAGGCGTCTTGGGTCATGGTTCTCCCAAGTGTGGGTGTCTGGGCGGTCCGGTCTTCTCTGCCCACTCCGAGGCCCAGCAACTAAACCTTAGATGACCCGCTATAAAAATAGGTAAGTGTTCATACGAATGTACGATTATTTATTCCTACTCTATTTGAGTTCAGATAAAGAATATGTAAAAAAGATGGGAAAACAAAGGGTAGAGAATTACATTATTCGGTTCCCATCCACCTCCCGCCAAATTATCCCTGAAGAATCATTAAGTCTTTTAGATTTGACATCATATCGGAGATTTACAGTCTTTGTCTTTAATTACACTTTAGGATTAGTTGTGGGTTTCGGGGAACGATGAGGGCCAGTCTCAGTAAGTTCTTTCAAATAAGCCTCTGCCATGATTTCACTTGTAAAGCTTTTTGTAACTCCTTTATAAATGATTTTCAGACGTGCAGGGTTTTGCAAATATACGGTGGCACCTATTTTTTCAAAAGGGGCAAAAAGTTGTCGCAACCTCCACCTGCGTTCTACTGTTGCATGAGCAAAGTCAGGGCGTGCAAAGAAACTGAATCCTTTAAATTCTCTTTGACTAGTAGGTCTGGCAATATCGTAGATGATTTCTTGCAAAAGAAAGTTCCCAAAATGGACCAGCATAGCTCTTGGGTATTTATTTGCCTTATGCGAGTATTTCGGGGCTGTGAGGGGAAAGCGATGAGCCCGTTGGATCTCTCGCTCTAAATCCCACGATTGTATTTCTGGGAGAGCTGTTTTTAAGAGTTCCGACATGAACCCCTTTGGATCGTTTCCTTCTGCTCCTTCTGGAATTCCCAGAATTCGTAGGTTGTTTCTTCTTCCTCTGTTTTCCAAGCCCTCCACTTTGATCATAAGATCTTCAATTATGCCTGACTGCTGCTTTTCCTTAGTTTGCAGATTGAGTACATCTGACTCGAGGTTCTCTGTACGAGTTTCAATTGATTTCATTCTATCCACTATTTCTGAACAAGTATTGTCAACTTTTTGAATAGAGCCCTGTAGTTCTTGAATTGCAGCATGATTCCGTTGATTATCTGTTTTCACGTCCGCATGAAAGTGCTTTATAGACTCGAGGACATCACTCAAGGTTTGTTTCTGGATGGTTTTCTAATCTTACACTATCATTATCCTTATTTTCGCTTCCTCCTTCTTCGTTGGTCAGTTGTTTATGATAAGATCCCCCATCCAATTTAGGAGTTGAGCTTTTCCGTGTATGTCTTTTCTTAACCTTGACTTGTTCTGTATTACTCCCCTGATCGGTGGTTTCATCATAGGTTGGTCGTTGCGCTCTCCTGTGTTTTGTCTTCCTTTTGTCATCTCTTTTTTCGGGAATATTATCTTGCCTTGATTCATTTATTTCCTTCTCGTTGGGGTGGTCTAGGGCCACTATAGTGGTGGCATCCGGTTCTTGATCATCGCTCATTCCACTGCTCTCTATTGTATCACCGGAAATAGAGAGTCCGGTTTCGTATATATCAGAATCCCCCTCATCAGCAGATTCTTCGTTTGACATCTCTGAGCAGCAGGGTTGTATTATCGTGCGTAACTGTTCTGATTCCGAATTATCTTTGTTAATAGTTGTTACCTTAGTAGATTCGTTATCATTAGACTGATGTTGTAAGATCAAGTTTTTTGATGCTTTCACGATGTCGATACCATTGTTACCCTGAATTGCTTTGATTCCTTTTCTAGGAGGGAGGCCGCTTGCTGGGTCTTCCCGGTCTTGATCTGGTTCAGTTCTTTGTGTATCTGACATAATGAGTTGGGGTTTCCCATTTTTCCCACCTACGTTAGAATTTTCCCGAGGAAGTAGGCTGAATATAGTAGAGATCCTGGGTTGATTCTCCCCAGGTTGGCCGGTAATTTTGGCTGCCGCATTTAGATTTTTGATGGTTTGTAGGCGTTTTGCTTTTTTAGCCATAAGCTCTAACTGCTCGTCAGTGTTAGTATCGTTATTATCTTCACTGTCTTCCTTCGTATCACTGTGCTCACAGTTATTTAATTTTTCATGTTTTTTTTTTTTTTGCTTCACTTGTCGATTCCTTTTTTTTCTTTTTCTTTTTCCTTTTGACTTGTGCACTTAGTCTTATTTATTTTTTTCAGGCAGGTATTCAACGTGATGTGGGCAGACAGTGGAATACCGAATAGTTATAAGAAGGTCAGACTGATTCTGCCGATCTTGCCTTAAAAATAGCATTATACTATTGCTCTTTCTTCTTCTTTTTCTTCTGAGTTCAATTTACCTTTTTAAAGAATTATTATTATAGCATACACGGCAATGTTGCAGTTTCACCTCGTGTGCAGGAGTCAAATAATAAATCCCATGACATTACGGGATTGCCTGAGCTGACCCTCATCTCTATTTGGTTTCTGTGAACATTTCCTTGAATCATTAAGCTATTTATGCAACACAAACATACTTTTTAGGCAGAAGGCACAGAGAACATTTTTGTAGGAAATGTGTAGCTGGCCTGGCAAAGGAACAAGTGGTGATGGCATGATAACTCCTTTCCAACACTTAACATCTCAGTAGCATCTAAGAATTTCCAGAGATGTCAAATGCAGTCCAGCGTTTCTGTCTATTTTTAGATTTCCCCTGTAGATCATCAGTGTGGCTTTTTTTTTAAAAAGAGAAAAATAAAGAGAGAGAGGGAAAGATAGAACAGGGAAAGATTTGAAAAATATTTAAGTTGCTTGGAGAGAGAGGAAGAGAGAAAGCAACACAAGAGATACAGAGAGAGGGGGAGACTGCAGGGTGTACATATCTTTAATGCCTATTTTGCAGTTTGGGAGGTATCAGAATTCAGGGACATGAGAGGCCCACTGCACCATAATTACAGATGCTTTTTAATACCCAATCAGAGGTCTAGGACACTGGTTTTCGTTTTTGCATTAGGGCTCACCAACACTAAGGCATTGAGAAACAGGTAGAAAGTGTTACAGAGAAAAAAATAAACAAGGCGAAAGTTAAAGAGATATTGTTTGTGTCCATATAGACAATTATAAGATTAGAACATTGGATTGAAATTTCGATAGATGCTACTGTAACAATATTTTTCCCTCTATTCTCTGCTTTAATGGCACATTTATGATTATTTCTTGACTCTACGGGGCTGATACTCCAATGAAAATTTCTGCTTACACTGGCTTAAACTGACATTAATGCATTACACATTTATTTCCAACATCAATTCATTGAAAAGTAATGTGAAGAATTCACAAATGACCTGTGATTGTGCACCCAGACCTCCATAGCTGTGTGTATGCATTTACTCACTAAACATTTACACAACATGGGATGTTCTAAGTGGCTGGTTGTCTTCAATACTTGTCACCCCAAAATAACTTTTACCTTGTCTATCTCATAAATGGTGCAGGCGAAAGCAATCGCAGTTCAGCAGGATATTGCAATGAACATATTTGTATCCCTTTCTCAACGGGAGACATTTGAAATTCCCTAGAAAACAAGCTTTCAAAATAGCAACTATGTAACAGAAAGTCTACATCACCTAAGCCATCTTGGCTCTCTGGGTAGATGTGGGTGAGCAGCCAAAGCATACCATACAGTACAATACATAGGCACTCATTACTGGTGGACTGGCTGAGGATATGAGAATTGCAGCTTTTAAAATAGGGTACCACAGATATCGGGTGATGCGAGCAAGATGGAGTCAGAGTGAAACTTACGCCGCTCTGCCGCACACGCCAGCCACATCGGTTATCGGCTAGGCGTCCTGCGATGCGATGTAGAAGCTGACAGCAAGGAGACTGCTAACGATCGGTTTATGTCATCAGCCAGCCGTTATCGAAGTACTTATCGCAGATGTGGATGAGGCAAGTTCTAAAGACTACGATGGCCTCCGTGTGTGTTGGGCGCTTATGACGTTGCTTTTTTACTGGATTGGTCGGTGCACTACTTCACTGCTATTCTCTCCAGCCCTCCTTAACTTTGAAATTTGTGTACGGGAGAGTGCTCAGCGGCATCTGCAGCATCAGTGCTGGCCTAGGATCATGACGACCAGGGGAGCTAAGATGGGGAAAATCAGCAAGTCAAGAACAGCTACTGCCAAATCTGATTGTGGAGACGCTGGTTTAGGAGAGAACATGACCAAAACCAAGTGCGAGGTCAGTGCTAACAAAAAACTGGTAGGGAGGCACGGGGGGTGGTGTACATAAGGACATAGTGGTTTCCCAGCCTTCAGTCGCTAAGCTATTTTCTGGGGCTAAGGGGCCACTTCCTGCCACAGACTCTAACACCAACCCTGCTCCTCACACACCTCCACCAAGAGCACCCCATGGATTTGCCAACTAATGAACCTACTACGCTAATCACTCAGCAAGGAATGCTCTCAGCTAAGGGAAACCCCGCGGGGGCACAACAAGCTGACAATGGGACAACCAATGGATTGCAAAAAATGGCTGAAAGCTAGATAGCCCCTCCCTCTCTTCATGCAGAAGGGGGTTCTGGGGGGACCAACTGCTCAGGGGAACCTACTATCTTTAGACCCTGTAGCTCATAAAATAGGAGCTGATTCCGACCCCATGGCAAGCAATCTGGAGAATACTTCTAAAACTCCTGAGGCTGGTACTGATAATTCTATCCAGGGTCTAGAAGCCTCCTCTGGCCCTCAAGTCCCATGGACACTGGGAACTTCTCAGACGAGGGTGGGCTTGACATTAGTGAAAACAATAGTGAGGAGTCACTTAAGGACACAGGAACAGTACAACACCCTAGGAAGGCAAGAAGCAAGGCTAAAAGACGCAGCCAACTCAAGTGGGACTTCTCAGACTCACAAATGTGCTTTCCTCTTGAAGAAGATGACTCTTACCTGACACTGTGGGAAAACACAAAGAGTGCACCAGAAGACACTATCGAACCCTCACTAGCTTCGATCCTAGCCTCTATCAAAGAATTCCAAGATGAGGCTCGGGTGGATAACCGCGCAGCAAAAGGGGCTGCCAAAAAACTACAGGGAGGCATGAGAAGACTGAATAAAATCTGCACTGACATAAGTGACCGTGTCACCATGGTTGAAGGGCGAACCGAGTGTTTGGAAACAGAGGTCTCTTCTGTTAAAAATCAGAGCGACTCCAATGCCGCTTGTCTACTCGATTTATTGACAAAAATGGAGGAACAGTAAAATCGACAACGCAGAAACAACCTTCGCTTGCGTGGGATCCCAGAAGGAAAGGAGGGAGAAGATCCTAGGCGTTACATAGTAAAGCTTTTACAAGATTTCTTTCCTGATCAATCAAGCTGGGATTGGGACCATGAGGTGCAGAGGGCACATTGCTTCCCTTTCAACCTGAGACGACAACGCGATGGCAGCAGCTCATCCGGTAGACAACCAAGGGCATTCCTGGTATACTTTGGAAACTTTCTTCTTAGGCAACTTGTATACGGCCTGGCCCCCCCCCCAACTGCCAGAAGGGGTCCAACAGGGTAACTTTTGTGCGGAACTCGACTTTTGCCATCAGACGGTAGAACGAAGATGGCGCTTGCGTCAGCTAATCTCCCCTTCCAACAGATGGGAGCTCAAGTGTACTTAATGAACCCTGCCAGACTTAAAGTAATTTTTAATGGGGTTTCTAAATCAAATGTTTTTTTTTTAATTATAGAAGGTGTGATTAGAAATATCCGAAGGCTTACTTAAAATTTCAAGGGCGTAGTCTAGTGTCGGAGACTTACTCCTGACTACCATCTCTCAGGTCATTCCTGATTGCTCAATGAGAGTGAGGGAGGGCTGGGGTGGGGAAGGGGGGAAATCATAATGAAAAGGTTGAATTGAGGACACTTTTTTCTACTTACCAACACATGCTAAAACACTGGGTAAAGTAAATAAGTTCACAAAATCAAGTGTAGTTAAGGGAACAAGAATTTTTTGGTTTAATCCTTTTAAAATGCTTAAATGACTAAGATAAACACTCTTAGATTTGCTTCAGTGAACATATGTGGATTGAATGAAGCTACAAAGAAACAAAAAGTAGTGCAAGGCCTATGATCGCTGGGGGCTGATATTGTCAGCCTCCAGGAAACTCATATAGAGGGCTCACAAAAGCACTTATTGATTTCACTGGGGTGTAAAACTATAGGGGCTACCAGACAGGGTGCGAAAATAAAAGGTGTAGGGGTCATGGCTGAAAGTAGACTACCTTTAAAATACCCCCACGTGAAATCTGATTCATTGGGAAGATGGGTAAACGCAGAGTGCCACCTGTGACCTAATCTTGCTTTTACCTTATGCTCAATCTATGGAAGCAATGTGGACGACCCAGGGATCATTGACTGGATTAAAGGGGAGCTCGCCCTTTGGCCTTCTCCAATAACTGTCTGTGGTGTCCATAACATCAACCTGCCCTGTAATTGGAAAGCGGATGATAAATGGACTTATGCCGGAAGGAAACCCTGAACTTCAGGAAGAGCTGATCCAAATTATTCAAAAAGGGGGAAATACTGAGCCCACCCAAAACGAAGTGACACTCATTAAAGCTGGGATTGGGTCAGTATTTGCACAAAAGGTAGCAAGTGGGCAACAATGCAGGAAAAAACTATGAATGTAGTGACCTTATTGGCCATCATCTGGCTATTAAAACCAGGCAGCAGGTTTCAGGCAATGAAATACTGTGGATTCACCTTGCAACGGGAGAAGAGACTAATGACCCTAGTAAAATACAAGAAGGCTTCCGAGAGTTCTATTCAAATATATATGCAGAAAAGAATATTAGCTCAATAGAAATAAGAGAGGACGAGATCGCTAAATATATAGATGAAGTGACTCTAACCCAACTTAGTCAGGAAAATCGCGATCACCTTGATGTTACTCTGACTTGGGAAGAAATTGCCGAAGCTTTAGTTAGTTTGCCAGATGGGAAAGCTGCTGGGATTGATTGTATCCCTGTGGAATTTTATAAAATGTTTGCTCCCCAAATAAAGCCCATTTTCTTTGCTTTAGTAACCTCTATCTTTAACAGGGCCTCCCGCCCGCTTCCTGGTCCAACGCTAAAATCTCTATATTCCCTAAAAAAGATAAATCACCATTAGAGATGGGATCATATAGGCCATTTACTCTTATAAACTGTGACTCAAAAGTCTTTTCTAAAATCCTTGCAATGAAAATATCTTTAGTAATCGAACCCTTGGTCTCAGAATGGCAGCATGGATTAATTCCCAAGAACGGCACCACCAAACATATTAGGCGGGCCATTACTTTGTTTGATGCAGTACAAGTAACTGGAGACCCGATGTCATTCATTTTATTAGATGCTGAAAAAGCATTCGACCTTGTCTCCGGGCAGGTCCTCTGGAGCTTTATTAGAAGGATGGGCTTTGGACCAAAGCTAATGTAAGCTGTACAAGCTCTTTATCTGAATCCGACAGCCAGAGTATCAATAAATGGGAGACAAACTCAGCAATTTAAAATCTCTCTGGGCACCAGGCAAGGGTGTCCGTGCTCCCTCTTGCTTTTTGCCCTTTATATAGACCTCCTGATCAAGAAAATACTGAACAACCCAGCTATCCAGGCAGTAAGCAGATTTGCATGGGACACTAAAATCATGGCTTATGCCGACATCCTGGCCATCACTACCAAAGAGCCCGAAAGTGCAATTTTAGCGTTGGAATTGGAGGCCCAAGATTTTGGGAAAATCTCGGGGTACGCACTGAATAAAAACAAAACCCAAATTATAGTTAATAAATACATTTACTGGATAGATAGACGGGTTGTCACAAAGGCCAAATACTTGGGAGTGACTGTAACGGCAAACGTGGATGAAATTGTGGCAGGAATTCTACTCCCCTTGGCAAGTGAAACAAAGAGAGCGCATACTCAAATAAATAATCTACATGTGACCTTAGTGGGTAGATGCAATGTAATTAAAATGACTTATTTTCCAAAATTACTTTATTTTTTCCGATCCATCCCACTAGAATTTAGTGAAAACATGTTGCAAAAATTTCAGCAACTCTTTACACAATTTATATGGGCTTACTCACAACCCAGACGGGCGCTGAAGCAATTGTCTCTCCCAGGGAGAGGGGTGGATGGGCTTTCCCCAACATAGTGCTCTATTACTGAGCATCAGTTTTGCAATATAGTGCGGAATTAGTGAAGGAACATTCCTTTACTTCTTCTATTGGCTTCCTTTGCCATTTCAATTACTACTATGAGAGGAGGCCCAGGGTTGTCTCACCAGGCAAATGTCCTTTGGATATTATAAGCGAAGCAGATTCAAGACACTGCTGAGCCCCTTTAAAGTCTTTTGTAATGTTCATAGTATTTAAGGCTAGGGAGATTGAACTACTTCTCCCCATCAGCAAGAACTGTAATTTTCCTGCTATTTGTGGGAGGTCCTATCTGCAAGATTGGTATAAAGCTGGTATCTTAAAACTGGGAGACCTAATCTCTACTGAAGGAGTTAAATCCTTTGCTGAGTTTCAAAGCAAGTATGGATTGAAAGGCCAAGACGTTTTCAAGCACATCGCCATACGCTATTTTCTGTCCAGAAAGGCTGGAGGGCCCGCTGGGTTCGTGAAAATAGAACTTATTGAAAACTTAAGGGCGGGAATTATCCCTCGGATTGGCTCTATATACTCTACATTAAATAGTCAAACTCTTGATGACCTACCCAGAATAGCAGACAAATGGCAAGCAAAGTTGGAGGTACCACAGAGCACATTTTATAATGTACTGGAACTTGCCCAGAGCGACCTGCTGTCAGCCAAACTACAGGCGCAACATTTTAAAACCATTTTCTTTTTATATGTTACTCCTAGCAGAGTAGGCAAATGGGGAACAGGCAAAGGAACGCTGTGCCCTAGGTGCTCCGAGTTAGGGGTAGATGCAGTACACATGTTTGCCACCTGGCCGAAACTTACCCAACTCCTCGTCAAAATATATGAAATCTTTGGGAGGGTTATTTCCCAGGACATAGAACTAACCCCTACGACTATCTTACTAGGGACCCAAGAGGGTGCCTTGGGTTTGTTGACGGCGAAGAGTACGCAGTGGTGGTCGGTCCATGGTGGTTGCATTGTGTGGATGAAGTAAACGCTGTTTCCTACCGCGAAGATGGGGTGGAGGGTATGTCATGCTCTGCGGGTCGGTGTGGTGATGGGTTATATGAATCCGATGTTGGTGAGGTTGTGGTGAAGGATGGTGGAGTTGGGGTCGCTGGGGTTGTCAAGGTGGAAGTTCAGGTCTTCAATCAGTATGTAGTTCATTGAGGTGATGGCGTGGGGTGCAATGAAGTCGATGATGGTGGTAACGAAGGGTGTCCGGGGGCCAGGGGGTCTGTAGATGAGGGTTCCTCAAAGTGTGCCTTTGGGGCTGATCTAGACCTGGAAGTGCAGGTGTTCAGCGGAGGGGAAGGTGTCGCTGGAGGTGGTGAGGTGGAGGGTGCTCCTGTGGGTGATGGCGAGGCCACCTCCCGGCTGGTTGGGGCGGTCCATCCTCTGGATCGTGTATCCATCCGGGATGGCGGTGTTGATGTCGGGGTCGGAGGATGTGTTGGTCCAGGTCTCTGTGAAGAAGGTGATATCGGGTGAGAGAGAGTCAAGTAGGTTCCAGATTTCCATGGCGTGTATGTGTACAGAGCACACGTTGAGGAGGATGCATCTTATGGTGTCGTCGGTGCAGGCGTCGGTGGTGCCAGGGGCTGGGGTGGTGGTGAGGGTCTGATGGCAGTGGAGGCGAAGTTGTAGCAGTGGAAGGCCGTAGATCCAGGGTTCCTGGTGCTGGTTGTGGTCAGGTCGTGGACGGGCACAGACAGGCTTGCCTTAGGGGCGCCTTTGGCGTGCCAGCGGCACGACTGCTGCAAGCGGCCGCCATTAAGTGGTGGAGGGGGAAAGATGTGTAGGCTTGGAGGCGGGGTTGGACAGGAGGAGGGTCAGGGGGTCAGAGGTGTCGGTCGGAACAGGTGAAAAAAGGAAAAATAAAACCAACAACAGACCTCAATGTAACAGATGGACATAACAACAGATAGTAGAACAGAAACAGATGGGCACAACAACAGGAGAGCAAAACAAAGACAGATGATCACAGCAAACAGAAAACGAGTCAATAGAATGGGCAGAGTGCAGGGACGAGTAAGTTAGAAAAATACCAGCACACCAAGGGGGCAAGCGCTTCAACGGGCACTAGCGAGGTGCTAAAGGCACAGCGCGGTCTTGAATCCTACCTGGTGAGGATGAGAGGCAGGACAACGCACAGCAGAGCTGCTGAGGAAGAGCAGATCTTAGCCTGAGGGTCAGAGGTCTTGCTTGCGCTCCCTGGCAGCGGCCGCCATTAAGTAGGGGATGGAGGAGGGACGTGCAGGCTGGGAGGCAGGTGGGGTGGGCATGGGTCGGGCGGTCAGAGGTGTTGGCGGGAACGGGTGAAAAAAGGAAAAATCAAACCAACAACAGACCCGCAATTCAACAGATGGGCACAACAACAGATAGTAGAACAAAACCATATGGGCACAACAGCAGGAGAGAAAAACAAAGATGGATGGGCAGAGCAAACAGAGAGCGAGTCAATAGAATGGGCAGAGTGCAGGGACGAGCAAGTTAGAAAAATACCAGCACACCAAGGGGGCAAGCACTGCAACGGCACCAGCGAGGTGCACGAGGCGCAGCACGGTCTCAAACCCTCCCTGATGGGATGAGAGGCAGGACAGAGCACAGCGTAGCTGCTGGGGAAGAGCAGATCTCAGACCGAGGGTCAGAGGTCTTGCTCTAGTATCATGTCCGTTTCTATCCCAGTGTGTGGGGGGGTCACAAATATTTGTTTTTCAGTAACAAACGCCAAGTTTGGAAGTTTGATTTTGAAAAACAAACCCTTGAGTAAAGCTGGGTGAACAACAGCCGCCAGCTATTCATGAAGCTTTTTGCACTTTGAGAGGATCAGACACACTAACGGCTGATACAACATCCAACAAACTCTAGATCAGGTCCAAAGTCTGAATTTCAAATCTATGACTGAAATAATCTGCTAGGTGTATTCGAACTCTGCTGTATCACAATTGACCTGATGGCATAGGTCCTGATCAACCATGAACAGTTATTGTTGATTTGTGACTCTTCCTGGTTGGCCTTCCTAGGGAGGTTTGTATTCATCTGTCTTCAGTAGAACTTTGAAACCAGCCACAGCATGTTCCTTGATGGTTGCAGCAGTTTCTTTGTACCCACAAGGAGCTCTCAGTCAGGGAGGGCCAAAGGTGGCCTTTTGACATTAGTCTCTCTTGCTCTTAAATGTAAAACTGAACAACTAGACACCCTTATGTTAGTTTTGTGGTTGGTCTTTTCCAGTTCATGCAGTCTACTTGTTATTAATCTTTATAATGCCAATAGTTCCCATTTTACTGCTGATCATGTTAGTATGCTTAGATCTCTGTCTGATAGATGTTATAATACTGTCAGTGCTTTTACTGCGGTGGTTTTAATCGGTATTTTAACATGCATCTATGTGGTGACTGCAAGTTTAACAATGGGATTTCACTTTCTCCTTAAAATATTCTTTGTGTACACCCAGCTCAGGGTGATCTATTTAATACCCTGGTGAGTTACTATCATTTTTCTGCTCTGTGTGAGGGTGAGATGAAGTCCGGTGATTGAGCTTTTTCACCTGCGTTTACTTGAAGAGGTGCTTTCACCACCATAAATGTTACTTCGTCTCTACTACCTTAGTGCCATCGTACTATGGGACACAAGAAGTGATCATAACCCAATAGTAGCCACCCTACAACAGGGGCAACAGCTGGACCTTGCCAGGAACTTAACCCATGGGCAGTTGATCACACATGACCAGGGACGCAGACATAGACGGAAGGGCATTGATCCCAACTCTTTTCACTGTAACTTGCTTGGTCACTGCTCTGATGCCATTACCTCCTGCCTTGATCCTCAGTGTTCATACAAGATCCTTCTTAACTCGTATGACCTTATAAGAAGTTATGTGGTGGTCCTTCTTACTTCTTTTCAAGAGGGTCCAACTAGACAAGTCATATGGTTTGACCATTCTTGTACCAGGGCCCATAGCAACCTATTGACAGCTTTCAATGCAAAGCCTTTGGACAGACATAAAGTTGCTTCCCTTGGAACTTTGTGTAAAGCCACCTTACAAAGCAAGAAGCGTGCTTTGAAGCAAGATGCTCGGCAGGATTCTATTTCTGCCTGTGCCTCCAGATGTAGTGCAAACATCTGGGAGATTGTGAATTGCCCACTATTTACTTCTGACCTGGAAAGTCCACTATCATAGCATATCGTGGCCCATATGTGGGTCAACCATTTTGAAGCCATTTATGACAGGCCTTGTTCTATTGTTGGACCAACAATTCATCCAGCACTGATTTCTGTGAGCTACTTTCCTCTTCACTTTAATTGGGAAGAAGTAAGAGACACTATTCTTACACTTCCTAGTAACAAGGAGCTAGGTCCAAATGGGGGTCTGATGGACTTCTCAGAGTGAAATGGACTTATCTGTGTAAAATCTGTGGGCTCCAATGTTAACTTTTTGTTTTAACACAGTTTTTAAGTATATTCCCCATAGGACATGGTCTAAACCAGTTATCGTTTGAGTGATGATACTCAGTGTTACATCCTAGTTTCCCCGAGGTCCAAGTTATAGGGAAAGTGCTCCTCTACAGATTAATAATTTTGGTAAAAAAACACGGAATGCTATCATATGTCCAGTATGGCTTCTGACTAGGCAAGGGCACTGTGGATAAGCACCTAAACCTATATCTCTTAATCATTAGGTACACCGTTGCCAGCCCTGGAACCATACACTTGGCCTTTATGGATTTTTAAGCTCTGCCTTCGACTGGGTCAACAGAAATAAGTTGTGGTCTGTTATGGTGTAGAAGGGGATCAACAAAAATGTTCTTACACGATGTGCACTTTAACTTGATGACTTCTGTTATGTATTGCCCGAATGGAGATTGCACTGAGTACTTTACACTTAATAGAAAGGTTAGACATGGTTGAATTCTGACCCCTTTTATTTATTTTTTATGCTAACAAACTTGAACAGATACTTGCATCTGGGGACCATGATTTCCCTATGTTGGATGGCCACCCTGTCCCCACACATTTATATGCATATTATACTGTTTTAGTATCTAGGATGGCACAAGTTTCCACATTTTATTGGGCCTTTAAGGTAATTACATAAATGTACTTGACCTTAGTATGAATTTGATTAAATTGCATACCATGACAATAGATCCTAGAAACAATAAAAGCAGACCCCACCTCTGCAAGGGCCACAGAGTTACTAGTGTCTTACCTTTCCCATATCTCAACATTACATGTTGCTCCTCCCTTACTTAGTCCCCACTGATAATGGAAAGGAGACACACCTTTGCCATAAGCATTGTTGCAGTCATTGATTTTGCTGTGAGGTTAGGCCATAAATCAGTGGTGGCTATGCTTGAGCTATATAAAGCAAAATGTATGCCTATAGTGTCTTGTGGTTAAGATATGTGGGGGTATGCTAATATTGCCTCCCTTCAACATGTTGAGTATAGAACACAAAGAGCCTGGGGCAGGCCTTTTTGGCTGACATGATTTGACTGAGACCACTTATTTTATGGCTGTCCTTTTGGCATAAGAGGGAACTGAAACTTAATAGGAAATTACTAAATGACTGTTAAGATTTGGATCATGCCGTCCTTATACCGTGGATTTCTTAAGTTAGGAAATGTTGATTCAAGTTAGGGGGACCCTCACTTTTTAGAAACCCTGAGAGTTTTACGAAAGAGGATCGTATCTGAGTAAAGGACACTTTCAATAGTCAGCCATATGATGAAAAGAAATCCCTTGCTTTATTAAAGGTCTCAATCAGGTCATGCTCTCTCCTGCAGTCCACTCTGTATATGGAAACTTATCTTTAAATGACATGTCTAATTCTCATCATTATTTATTAACATGGTCCAGGTTCAACATGGTTCATCCCTTACTGAGTACCCCAAGGGATGGTCTCGTAATGTGGATTACCCACCCTGCATTTGTGACTCTATGTCTATTCAATACACTATGCACTTTACGTTATGTTATGTTATGTTATGTTATGTTTATTGAATTTATAGAGCGCAACGGTTACCCTGAGGTGTCCTTGCACTATGCACTGCCAACTGGTTAGCGGAGAAATTATGTCAATGGGTGAACAACCATGTCTTCAGCCCCCTTCTAAAAGGGAGGAGATCTGCTGCATTCCTCAAATGGAACAGCAGATTATTCCAGGCCTTAGGTGTGCAGGTGATGAAACTCCTACCTCCCCAACTGGCTTTTTAAAATGTGGAAACTTGGACTTGTTTTGCACCTGTGGACGGAAGATTCCGGTCAGGAACATAGCATTTGAACCTAAGCCTTAGATGGTCGGGCCTATTCAATTGAGGGCTTACCTTATTCTGTACTACGTACGAACACTCTAGATCGCTTTGTAAAGCCTCTCTTAGTTGGAAGAGGTTTTACTCAGACCAGACCTGCTTTTCTGCTTTTACAGTTATTAAGTGGCCCAGTTATTAAGTGGTCTGTTGCTTACTTTTGGAACTATGCATTCAGGCTAAGGAACTCTATGATTGATGATGCCTAAATGTTTTGGTTTGCAAAGTTCGATCCATGTATCATTTGGACTTTTAAAGTAACTGTCTTTTATGGTTTGTATTTCAGACCAAATAAAGCATATTGATTGATTGATAGGCACTTCACCATTTCTTGACACTTTTGTGCCTTTAAATGTTAAAAAACCATATCTCTGGTTCCCATCATCAGATTTTAATGAACTTGCTGTCTTTCTACTCACTTTACTATACACTGCGAAGAAAATTAATTCAAGTACATTTTGGGAAACAATAAATGGTCTGAATCTACCTGTCAACTCTATCACCTCAAGTGTACAAGAAAATGATTGGGTCATGCTACTAACAAAAAGAGTTACAGATATCGAACTCTCGATCCAACTAGTAGGCAAAGAGAAGGAGCACGTAAACATCGAGGAGCAAGAGCAACAAAGGAGAAATGACAGGGACAATAAATAAAATACAAATAGCACCCTAACCTGTCCTCAGACCAAAGTGCCAAGTGCAAATGAAGCACAAAGGCTTGGAGCTGTAACGAGCCCCTGCTGTGTAGGGATTAAATCTAGAAACTCAGGCTACCGACTAGAAGATATAAAAAGAGTAATCCTGAAGGGTCACGGATTGGGGCCCCAGGACCAAATGGTATCCCCCCAATAATCTTCAAATCAGCTCCAGGCTTTTGGTGCAGGAGACTAAAAAATCTATTTGAAGAAGTGGAGAACGAAAGGCAAATCACGCCAAGCTGGCAAGGATCAGTTATTACACCGATCTATAAAGAAGGCGACAGAATGTCACCGTCCAATTACAGGTTAATAGCGCTTCTGGATGTAGACGCAAAATACTACGCCTCAATGATATTGGAAGAACTGATACCACACAATCAAACAGGATTCAGAAAATGGACCAGGACAAATACATTCTATCACTCTCGTTGATTGCCGACAAATACATACGGAGAACACCGCAACTGTACATCTGCTTTGTAGATTAAAAGGCAGCTTTTGACAGCGTGGACCACCACATTCTTTGGGAAAAACTGCGTGCGTGGAACATCCCAGAAAATATACTTAGAGGAATATTGTTTCTTTACTCCAATACATGGATAAGAATAAAGCTGGGAGAAGGTCTCACGAATATCAAGGAAGGTCATAACCACCAAAGGGCTGAAACAAGGGTGCGTTCTGGCTCCACACCTTTTTAATCTCTTTATGGCAGACCTGACACACAAGCTCAACCAGATCAACTCTCATCCACCCAAGCTGGGTACTCTGTCACCATCCAACCTATCATACGCGAACACTGTGGTCCTGATTAGCTTAACTAAGATAGGCCTATGTAGGTTGCTCGCAGGAATGCTGGAATACGTAGCAGATAACAAGTTAGAGATAAACGCAGCAAAAAGTAAAACAATGCTGATCATTATACACTGGATGGCTAGACATCATTTCCAATTAGAGGGCAAAAAACTAGAGGCAGTCTCTAATTACAAGTACCTGGGTTTTTACAGAGACAGCAGGCACAATCATCAGGAACAAAAATCACATATGGTGCAGAGGACAAATGCTCTATCATTTGCCTTCAGGTCCTTGGCAAACAAAACTGAAGGGGCCATCATTCAAACCCTTATTAGCAGTAATATCAGCTAAAATGTTACTGAAGTTATCATACAGCAGTACGGCATTGCATGGGAAAGACGCCGACCTTTCAACATACAAAAGGGTCTTTCTGCTGCATTAGATACCATTTCTCGCCAGATCTTGCTAGGAAGGCTCAGAGTCATAGGCATAGAGGGAAAGATTTAAAATGGATGAAAAACTTCCTCGCTGAAAGAACACAAACCATCCACCTAGGCCCTTTCAGATCACAAACTACCAATGTCACCAAGGGGGTTCCCCGGGGCTCTTGCTTGAGCCCGACCCATTTCAATATATATGTCACCCCACTCGCTAACGTAATAAGAAACTTAGGGTTTGTCCCAATCTCCTATGCCGATGACACACAACTGCTTCTCTCATTTGACAAAAACTGCACCAACATTCAGGACACCTTTTCAGAGGGAATGAGAACCGTCACTGACTGGATGAGCAACAACTTCCTCCAGCTGAATGCTGAGAAAACAGAAATAATGCTTTTCAGAGAAGCAGTAAAAAGATGGTCTCCAAACTGGTGGCCGGGAGACTTGGGCCCAGCTCCCTCCCCTGAACCGGTGGTAAAGAACCTAGGAGTAAAAATTGATCAGAAACTTAACCTAGAGGAGCACACCAGCGCAACTGCCAAGACCTGCTTCAATGTACTAAGTTTGCTTCACAGAGTTTCCCCCTTACTCCCGTTATCTACAAGGAAAACTCTGACACAAGCATTAGTTACAAGTCGTCTGGAATACTGCAATGCTCTGCTGATCTCCGCTAAAGAATCCTCCCTTAACAGATTACAAGTGTCCAGAACACAGCTACTCGATTGGTGACCAATGCTCCCCCCCGAACACCTTCACTCCCCCTACTCAGCAAACTGCACTGATTACCCATTCGGAAAAGGATCACATTCAAGATCTGCTGTATGGTACACAAAGCCTTGAATAACCTAGGACCTAACTACATCGCAGATAAATTGACCCGTTAAATCCCCTCCAGGACCCTGCGCTCTGGGTTCAAAGAGCTTCTTTTTTTGCCTCGCATAAAACAAACCCGGCTGGGGGTGCATCCTTTTCCTATTGTTCACCACCTCTCTGGAATCAGCTCCCCATACACATTAGACTCTCTCCCGGCTACATATCTTTCAGAAGGTAATTAAAAAACCTGCTGTTCTAAATACCGGGCTTAGCTGTCTACAGCCGTCATAGCACTGAGATACCCGGGTTGGGGTGATTCATACGCTCTATAATTTACATAAATAAATAAATAAAATATTCATCAGTCTGTGTCTCCAGCACAGGTGAGATTAGAATGTTTTACTTTATCAGTCGGATTTGGTGCCCTGTCCCTTTGACTGAGTTAAGGGGGCACCTCTCTATTCATTGAAGCGAACACTGCAGCATGACCAACATGCCCAAGTCATAAAATCACTTAGTGTATCTCAGGAGATTCCAAATGCGCAGTAACATGACGCAAACCTCATTTTCAGGTGGTGCCTCAATGACACTGGCCACACATTTCTGGAATGGATGCAATAATGTACCATTCACTGCCAAAGTTTATGAGAGAAAATCCACATTCTATAGAACAGTGGTCATTATCAAGCCTCTCAAACCTATACAGTTGGAAGTTATTGTAGTATATTTTCTGCTGAATTTTCAGTTGCACCAAATGAAGCCTAACTTTTATAGTAACCTATCTAATATACAGGAGGCGTCCTCCCAGCCAGCATCATCTAATGCACGCAAATCAAGGTACCACTTCGTGTTAGTCTGTCTGACTGGACATGGTGTTATTGAGTAATGTTTTATAAATCATTGAGTTAACCTTTCCTGTCAGTGCCTTGGACAGCAGTCTATTTTCCAGAAGTGAGCACTCAGAGACCTCCATATCACCAAGCATTTGCACAGCAATGGCATCACAGGATTGTATCTGAAATCTTCTCAGCCTACCAGTCCAAAATCCTCCTGGAGCTGCTTGAATTATTTTAAAGCCCTACTTCCCCAAACATCTGCCAGAATCATGATTCCAATCAAGTTCCACCTGCAAAAATCAGAAATTTCTGCTTAAGGAAACCATAATCTACCCATACCTGGGTGCAACTTGTGAATGGGTTTCCCTAGCCCAGTAATTTTGTAGCTTCTTTCCAGATCTGCATCATGGTACCCTTGTGTTCGGGAAGGTGTATCACCTTTCTTTTACTATATAATGTAAGTTAGTACCCGGGCCCTCCTATTGCATGGTTTTTGAAGCTAAGGAAGGGTTCATATAAACACAAATAAGTTGACAATGTTGATGAATTCTTGGGAGCTGGAGATGTTATTAGGAGATGGTGTTTTGGTAGTGTTTTGTCATGTTGAAGTATTTTTAGATTGATTTATGGCTTAACTAAATTTTGCCTTGAAGTACTTGCGGGCATATTATCAAGGAATGGCATTATAATTATCGCCGCTTTAGCGGTTGAAAACTGCCGCTAAAGCGTCGATTATGGGCTTGATAATATGCCCTTGTGAATTCCTGTAGAAGCCCATGCTCTGGTGTGAACATGGGCTTCTATGGGAAACCTCTGCGGCATATTATCAAGCCTATTATCGCCGCCTTAGCGTCAGTTTTATGCCGTTAAAGTGGCGATAATTATAGCCCCATGCTTGATAATACTCCCCCCGGTTTTCATTGTTAGTGTGATGTTTTTGTGAACTTTTCTACGCTCGTTTTGTGCTACAAGTGATTCTGTATATTTTTCTCTTTTCAAATCTTTTACTGGTGATTGTTTTGCTGATATTGAAATCTCTGAAGTACCAGGGTACATGGGGTTTCTTCTACATCGATTTAAGAGTTATTCAGCAAGTCGGTTAATGAGGGGTTTTGATTATCTATTGTAATCGTTTTTGAGGGAGTTTGCAGTGTTCAAAATATTAGTAGAAGACAACAATTGCAATGAGATCTTCTGAAAAAAGCTGGATAGGAACGGCTGTTAAAAGTCTTTGTCCATATTGCTTTAAGTTTCAATTGACTAACATCCTGATTTACCCTCAATGTTGTGAAAAAGGGCATAGTGAGATAATTGGGCGAATTGAACCGAGTGGGTCAGTGAGTAAGTTATATTTGTGTGGGAAAATTATCAGTGCTAGATAGTTACTTATCTTGTTTGCAGCAAAGGTGATTGATTCCATTAAGTCATGAAATGAGCGGATGTCTTTTAGGGTTTTGCAAGTGTGTTTTTCTGTGTATCCTTTGGGATGTTAAACTCTCCAAGAAAGATATTTGTAGAGTAGTGCATTTTCATTAGAATGGTTAGTTCTTCAAATTGTTCAGGGAATGCTTAGCTGAGCTTTAAGAGATGTGAAAACAACATTCTGTGCTGTAATCAAAAAGAGAGAGGAGAACTAGAGAGGCTAGTCCGTTTCCCTAGTTTATATGTTAGCAATCAATGAGAACTAGCTCTGGTTTAAATTGTTTGTTTGTCTGTGGGTGGAGGAAAACCATTAGGTTTTATGAAGGCCCTCACCCACCAACCTAGTTGGTGGCATGCTTCATCATCGGGCCCCACCCGAGGTACCGAGTGCACCTCAGGTGTGCTTCGACGCCAGATTATTGTGGAGCCCCTGCCCGGACAACAGGTTCATTGCGGGCCCAGTGATATCACGCAAGTGCACATGGTCCTGGCCCCCAGCTGAGCTCCATGCTGAGTTGTTCGCTAAAATCAGATGTACAACTCAAGAGGAAACACCTCTTGCACATATAAGCACCGTAGCGTGTGCTTTACACACAGTGCACTGACAAACTCATGCAAACCCCTGTAACACCTTACACATATAAGGTCCTGACGAAAGCCAGTAGAAGAAAAAGCCTGGCTGAAACTAGTTGACCGCACAGGACGTCGGAGGCCATAAGCCTACCGTCCACGTCCGAAAGTCTATGTTTTTATTGACTGCCCGGGGCCCACCATTAAAACAGTCTTTGGGACACCCAGGACAGTATTTTAAACCTCACTCAGAGCACACTCACAGTACTGTCACAAACCAAAAAAAACCGCTCCGTAGTAATCTGGCATCGAAGCACACCTGAGGTACACTGAATGGAGCCAAGAGACTTTGAGAAACATATCTTGTTTTGTAAATGCCTGAAAATTATTTTATATGTTCAGATGTATTCAGTGATCACTTGATTTAATTAATATACAGCTGGTGTGATACTGCTTATTGCTAGGCAAATTAGCACCAGCTGTTGAAAGAGTTAGCTGTCACATCCCCACCTGCTTGAGATCCTGGCCCTAGGGCCTTACGATTTGTCTGACCGTAGTCCTTTAAAAGGTAAGTGGATTCTGAAAATTAATAAAAACTTCTTAAATAAAAAAAAGGTAAGTGCATAGCTTATCTTCAAGGCATCTGGTTTACTGACAACGCTAAGATGTTTAAACCATGCCTTCTGGATTCTTCCTCCACCTCTCTGCTACTCTATCAAAGTAATCATAACCCTGCTGTGATTCAGTGCTTTCTTTTCTAGTGAGGCAATCTGCTCCAGCTAGAATTAAAAAATAAAAGCAGACCACTAAATCTGAAAAAACAATGCATTTTGCTGGCATCATAAACACAATGTGAAGTCTTTAAAATGTAACAAAGTGTCCGAATAAATAATATCCAAACAGACATTGAAAAGGAACCTGCAGCCTTACAAGTAGTGTTTATTTTAGCATTTGCGGAAAATGACATAATTTCTCAAACAAATGTGCTACATAACTGCAAACTCTCAGGCACTGTAAAGTGAAGGTTCACCTGACATAACTTATTTGCAGTAATGGAGAGAATGAGGCCCGAAACAAGGGAGGTTCTCTTTGGGATTCAGGGCCTGGAAATAAGCAGTAAAAAGTTGGCACAGCAACTTAACCAGATGGGACAATCCCATGGCAATTCATTCTTAAACAGAAGCTGCTCAATTAAATGTTCCTTTGGCTAACTCCTTTCATGCTCCATTAAATAAAATGGATTAATGCACGGTGTAGTATTCTATGGAACTTGCATATATAAAATTAGCAGCTGGAGGAACAGTGCCAGTATAATAGGTAATATTTTCTGTAACATTTGTGTCCAGCATGAACGTCCTTTTTAACATCATGACTATAATAGTACAGAAGGGTGAATGTTATTTAATAAAAGAATGAATAGCTGCTTATCAAATTATGGAGATCTCACGGTGATATGTTCAGGAAATATTTGTCCTTGACCGAACCTACATTTACAGCATTAAGGGGCTGATGTACGACACTTCCAATTTGCGAGTCACAAATTGCGTAGTTTTGCAACTCTCAATTAGCGACTCGCAAATTGGAATTAACAACAATGTCTCAGACACTGTTTGCGATTCCTAATGAGGCCGCAAATTGCTTGCCTCATTTGCGGCCCCATTAGGAATGGCTAGCACTCCCCGGGATGGTGGCCTGCTGGGGTTAGCAGACCACCATGTCTGTGACAGCTTTTTAAATAAATGCAAAAACAACAATTGATGGACAGAATGGAGAACAATGTCATACATTCACCCCAGTACAGAGATCTGGGCCTAAATCCATCGTTTTTTTGCACTCCACACCACCCAGTTCAGACATGGCCATATGCAAATCAGTCTTGACCCTGTGCCTCATGGGAACAGTCCAGCCCGAACTGCCAAGCCACGTCTTTCCTGGACCGGAATCAAGCATCCTAGGACCGGTTTCTGGCTATCAGCCGTCTTCAGCCAGGATAGCTTGACTCCAGTGGTGTGGAGAGCATGGGACTCACGTCTGAGCATACCCATCCCACTCGGGGTGACAAATGCAAAAACAACAATTGTTGGACAGAATGCAGAACAATGTCATACATTCACCCCAGTGCAGAGATCTGGGCCTAAATCCATCGTTTTTTTGCACTCCACACCACCCCAGTTCAGACATGGCCATATGCAAATCAGCCTTGACCCTGTGCCTCATGGGAACAGTCCAGCCCGTACTGCCAAGCCATGTCTTTCCTGGACCGGAATCAAGCATCCTAGGACTGGTTTCTGGATATCAGTCGTCTTCAGCCAGGATAGCTTGACTCCAGTAGTGTGGAGAGCATGGGACTCACGTCTGAGCATACCCATCCCACTCGGGGTGACACATGCAAAAACAACAATTAATGGACAGAATGCAGAACAATGTCATACATGGACTGTTCCCATGAGGCACAGGGTCAACACTGATTTGTATATGGCCATGTCTGAACTGGGGTGGCTTGGTGAGCAAAATAAAGATGGATTAAACCCAGATCTGTGACTGGGGGTGAATGTTTTGCCATCGTGCAACATTCCGTCCATCATCTTGTTTGTTTTGCTGTTCACCCTATGTGGGAAGGGTATGCCCAGACATGGGTCCCGTGCTCACTAGGCCACTGAAGTCAAGCTATCCTGGCTGAAGACGGCTGATAGCCAGAAACCAGTCCTAGGATGCTTGATTCAGGTCCAGGAAAGACATGGCTTGGCAGTTCGGGCTAGACTGTTCCCATGAGGCAAAGGGTCAAGACTGATTTGCTTATGGCCATGTCTGAACTGGGGTGGCTTGGTGAGCAAAATAACGATGGATTAAACCCAGATCTGTGACTGGGGGTGAATGTTTTGCCATCGTGCAACATTCCATCCATCATCTTGTTTGTTTAGCTTTTTAAATAAAGCAGGTTTTTTTTGTCATTCAGTCAGAATTTTCTTTTGGTCATTACTACCATCAAAGTGCAAAAAGTTCAGTACCATGGATTCCACAGCGCATACATTGCCATAATTTGTTATACGGACAAAGTTAACTGATGGATCAAAGTATATCAACTTCATAAAAACAATAAAAATTGGGACGTAAGGTAGTGGGTATGCCAGAAAAGAAACTCACGCACCTTGGAACCCTAAAGGGATTGCATAAAAGTGCAAGTGCGTATTGTGCAAAAAATACATTGTTGGATGCGTATTGTTATTACAAAACAAGTACACCACCTGTATTCCAGTTAAGAAACTCCATCGATTAAAACAGTAAGCCTGACGGATAAAAACAGCAATTTGTAAAAACGATACATTGATGAAAATCTTGGTGCAGATGGAATATAACATGAACAGGAATGTACTGGGGAGAGGCTCTCACGGGTTGGAGCTCTAGGGGAAATGGAAGGAAGTGCAAGTGTGTTTTGTGCAAGGGTACAATGCAACATACATGTTGGAAAAATCATTGAGGGCACAACTTACATTGTTAGTCACTTAGCTCCAATAAGTAATGCAACAATATATATAAAGAGCAGTTGACTAATGGCACCATGATACAGAGAGAGCCCAAACGATGTTATACAGATGACCCTTGTACATGGTCACAGTGGCATGGACATAATTTCTAATGCTATTAACATGTGAGTCATGAAATATGACTATAAACTAGCTTAAATAAAGATCAATATAAAAACTATAAGTGGGATATAACCATTATGCAGTGCAAGCCTCCTAGTAAAGTTAAGAGCAGGCAGTGGTCTTGTGGCTCAGTAGACATCTGGGTCTGGTGGCTCAGTGGACTAAAACAGCCACTGCAGGGGCCTGTGTTTGACCTCATGGTCACACGTTCAAATCCCGGTGGGTCCACTCAGCCTTTCATCCATTTAAGTTCGAAACAATGAGTACCATTGAGTTGGGTAACAATAAACATCTGTTATTCAGCGCCAGGACACCTTCGGGTAATCGTGTGCTTTACAAATACACCTGATATGTTATGTTGCTCTTAAAAAATATTTTTGCATCCATTCACAAAGGGGAAGGGGTCCCCTGGGGACCCCTTCTTGTTTGTGAGTGGCTTACCACCTACTTCAAGTAGGTGGCAAACTGCGAGTGTTTTGCGCGCAATTCCGTTTGCTAAACAATGGTACATACTATTGGGACTCGGTAAGGAAGGGACGCCCTTGGCAAGCTCCTTCCTAATAGCGAGTCGCAAACCCAATTTTGCGAGTCGATAGTAGGTTCCCGACTCCCAAAATAGGGTTTGTACATAAGGCAGACCAATTTTGAGGTCGCAAACGGGCCGATTTCCTGTTTGCATCCGCAAAACACGTTTGTACATCAGGCCCTAAAGGTGTTAGGAGTTAACCAATAATGTATGTGCTGTAGGCCTGTTCATCTAACACTGGTGCAGAAAGACTAGTTTTATAAACTCTGAACACCTGTAAACAATTTCTGAATATTTTCTGAGATTCAGACATTCAGCATAAATTTAAATATTTAAATGTGGCGGGGTTCTGAGTAGTTGCACAGGTGACCCCCGATCCTCCTTTGTGATCTTCATAGGATGAGAATGCAGCTGACACTCTCAGACAATGGGATGACACTAATTTGCATGATACGTTAGTTTATTTTCTATGAGGGTTTAGGGTCTTTCTTCGGTGTTGAGTGCATAGTTCATGTTGTTGTTCGTAAAAAACTCAGCAATCACTTGGAGAGATTTGTTAATTAGGTAAAGAGATTACTTCA
Source organism: Lissotriton helveticus (assembly GCF_964261635.1). Lineage (NCBI taxonomy): Eukaryota > Metazoa > Chordata > Amphibia > Caudata > Salamandridae > Lissotriton > Lissotriton helveticus. The sequence goes on along the minus strand of NC_136067.1, from coordinate 301,894,970 downwards.
ATCCACCTTTTGTTATTCCCTCCCTCCATAAAAGGGGTCACGTGGGGTGTACACATTCCATGGAATGTAATGGTGTGTAGAATCACCATTCAGGCACATACCTATCCTCCCTCTAGTAATGAAAAGCAAACTGGACCTAATGGGGAAGTCATTCTAAATCCTTGACCACACCGAGTCGTCCCAGTATGAATTGCAATGCATGTTACATCTAAAATTAACTGCGCATTTCTAGCCAGAGGTCGCATGTTTTTCCTCTATTGTTGTAGCGGTCCCTGATCACTCATGAGGAATCTAATTGTAGGCGGTGAGTCCACGTGTCAAATACCATCCTTGGTGATTCCCCTAACCGATTTACTGTTTGCAACCGCAAAAAATGGTCGTACATCAGGCCCTAAAGGTGTTAGGAGTTAACCAATTAAGACATCTAAAGTAAATGCCCCCTCCAGAAAAATCTCTTTAAAAAAAACATGGTTACTGTAATCTTAATTCTCTACTTGTTTCATGTATGTAATCCAGCCCACGTGGGCAGAAAAGGAGGTAGACAACATTGTTGCTTCTGTAATTCATGAAAGTTCTAGCTGTAATCTTTTTGGTGGGGTATTTTTTTGTGACTAGCGAGGTTGTGTGCTTTTTGGGAATAGCTGACTTTTCGTTTTGGTATTGCTGAATTAATGGTAGTGTTTTCTGCATTCTTTAACATGCACCCTTTGTTTGCTGGCCAAGTGGCATAAACAAACAAAGTGTACACATAAACAAACCTCCCTGCTCACAGACACCCTTGCACTCTTGTGCAAGGGTACCTGCTTTGGCGTTAAGTGGGAAATGCCAGGCTGCACCATATCCTTGGTAATATGGTGCAGCCTGGCGCTTCCGAAGTGTCGATGAGAGGCGTTAAGCTAAGGAGGCTAACGCCTCTCACCGCCACTTCCTAGATAATATGCCCCTGAGAGTGTTGTTGAGAAAGCTTGTGCTTTGAAGAGAAAAGTATTTATATTAATATTGAATACACTGAGGGCACTAGACAAAATAGTGTTGTGTATGAAGAAAATAACTGTTAGAAAACAGCTTATTAATAAAACTATTTTTTGCAAATCTCTTAAAGGTGAACGGAAGCATACCTCTAATACAGAACCTAATTTTAATTAAGAAAGCGATTTTCCAGAGAACACACTAGTGCATGGAGTTGATTTAACTGGTCGCTGTTGTGAAGTAAAATATGGTACTCCTTTTGTAAGAGAGGAGATGATTCCTAAGAACGTAGAGGAAGTGTTAGCTGAAAAAATACAAGGAAGGAGTACACAGGCCCCAGTTTACAATGGAGCTGCCGTACTATTTGCAGTATTTGTCAGGAGTCAATTGATTTTATACATGACTTTCTGTCCAGAAATCTCAAACTGAAAATTGCAATTTTGCAGGGATTAGATTAATGTAAAGTGAGAAAACAAAGTAATTTACAGGGACATTAAATAGCATGTCTTCCAGGGAAAGTTTGCAGAACCACCTTTTATCGTTTCAGGATGTTAGCTGTTCTCCACTTCAAAATATGAACTTTGGTTAGAAGACTTTACTATGTAAAAACTCCTGCCTTTTAATGAGTGGAACAATAGCAGAGGCAAAATAGGTTTGTGAAGATATTCAGTTTCAGTTGTTTGGTCCAAAAGAGGAATCTAGGGAAAATGTAGAGCTGGTTAGTGGTGGTGTAGAACAATAGGATACAGAAATGAGTACTGGCAAATTTGCACAATAGATTGCAAAGTTTAACACAGTGTGCACTGAGAAATCAAACTGTTTCTGTATTTGTTGTCGATGCACTCACTACAAAACCAAAACTCGCGATGTAGTAGTGTACTCTAAATCTGAAAAAGGGAACCATGATAAGTGGCAAGAATTAGGCACACACTTTTATGTTGAGGAAACTTTTGATTAGTCCACATAGCACATTATATGTAAGTACTGCTTTGATAAATTAGAGAATAATAAAATCCCAGCTACAGCCATATATAATAAGTTAGAATTGGTGTTGGTTCCAGAAGAGCTTAAAGTATTACATCTTTATGCATCAATTCTAATACAGTGTAAAAATCCATTCCAAGCCATATTTCGTAGGGTGCCAAAGAAGGAGATTTACCTCCAACTGAGCCCCTGAAAGGACTAAAAGGAAGAGTTGTGTATTTACCTTTATATTTCACACAGAAGAATGAAAATGTAGTGGTAGATAAAGATATTGAAGAACTACTTATTATTAGGGGTGGGTGGAATTTGCGTAGTCGTGCTACGCAAAGCTCAGCGAAATGGCAATAAATCTCTGCGAGCACGCAAAAGTTCAGCGAACATGCAGAATTGCTTGTCCCGCACGTTCACAATGCTTTTTACCTGTTTGCAAATGCTGTTTGCGTGCTCAGGGAGAAATATCTTGCAAACGCACCTTTTGAAAGCGTGAACAAGGAAAAAATTCCGCGAAGACGCGGATCGCGGAATTTTGGGCAATTCCGCGTTCTCCGCGGGATGCAAAATTACCCAAATTCCGCAAGCGGAATGAAATTTACCACCCAGGCCTACTTATTATTTTAGTATATGGTGTTCCTGTAAAGAGTAGAAAAACATGGCAAGAGTTAGCAGATATCAATAAAGTCAAAAAAGCCAAATTGTATTTGGCAAAAAATAAGATTAACCATACAAATGTGGATGTGCTGAAAATTTAACTTATGTAGATGATGAGACCTGAGCATCAAGTCGACAGATTGAAAAAGTGGATCGATCCAGATCAGAATAGTTCAATGAACACAACAACATCCATCCCCTGCATTCTAGAGAAATCATTGGTGATGCTATTGAGCTGTTTCAAATAAAACAAGCAAAAAAGCTCCCTTGTGTGTATGAGAAAACGTTTTAGAGGTTTTCTGTTTTCCCCAACTGTTTCCCTCTGGAGCAGGAGGCCGCTATAATGACCAGGCTGTACAAATAGCAGCAGCTGAATACCACTCAACACAATCCAAGATTTCATCAGTGCATTCCATACATATTCTTTCTTCTGCATGAAAGCAACTTTTCTGCACTTTCATATGCTGTGAATCCTATACTAAAGACAGGTGTTAATTGTCAAAATGTCTCTGCAAATAAATTTATTGATAAAGTTCAAGAACAAGACGAAAACTTAGAATACAATTTGATTACTTTTAATGGCGTGCCAACATGACACCAATGAGTATTGGTATTGTTGACTTGGAGAACTCAAATGCATGCTGAGAAACCTCAACTTGTTTTATTATATGAGGGCCTCATTAGGATGAGGCGCCGAAAGGTCAGAGGTTTTCTTGGTCCCATCGCAGTTTCAGTTCTGACCGCCTAATTACAATTTAGGCGGTCAGAATGGAAACCGTCCGGTCATTCTGGCTGGATTCCGACAGGCTCATAGAGTCTGTCGGCCAGTCAGAGACTGTCACATAATCCCAATGGACGGCATTTCTGCAGTTGGGATAACGAGGCTCGGTTTCTGACAGGCTTTCCATGCCGGGCTTTCTGACATGGAAAGCCTGTCGGAAAATGACTTTGGGGGCCCTGGCAGGGCCCCCTTCTGCTTGCGGCCTCCGGTTGGGGGCTGATGGTGCCCCCTGTTAATCCTGGCACCGCGTGGCAGGCAACTTCAGGTGCCTGCCAAGCGGTGCCGGGATTAATACAATCTCCCGTTTCTATATGGGAGCTTGTGCTGCAGCTGGGTTAAGTTACAACAAAAAAGAGATTTGCCTACCCTTCATATATTTTTGAGTTTTGCAATTGCTGAAGCAACAATGATAAACACGTTTCTTCTGTTTATCATAAACATTTATTTGTCACTTCATTCATAATTTTTGTTTTTTGAACATATATGCATGTGGAAAAAGAAATAGTTGCCCTTTCAGCTTCTGCTCACATACCACAAGTAATACATTTCATAAAAAACAAGTGATTTTATACAGTAGAAAATTAAACAACATGTAATTTATGTACAGTGACAAAAAAGTGATGATGCTTGTCAAAACAAATATGCAAGATGATGATTTCAATCATGCATATAGCGCTTTTATACTATTTAGTACATTGTGAACAATAAAGTTTTTTTTTAACACAAAATGAAAGACCAGCTTGTCTATTTTAAACAGACATAAATCAGTGCGCCTCGTTTTACTACTAGGCTTGTGCCGACGCTTTTCGAGTCCGGACAATCAATCGCCAAACTCTCATCAGGGCTTTAATGTTGTGATCTACAAAATGAAATGTTTTGACAACATTAGAACGGGACCCATCTCTATTTGTGATTACTGCACTGTCTACCGTGATGTCAAAGGGGATACCTGAATGAGTGGTTTCGTCTTTCAATATAATTTAGGAGCGTTGTGGCCATCCAACGAGCACCTGCAAGGGAACATATTTAAAACACTCTCAGTGTTTTGATTGATTTTTATGAGTTAATGCTTATCATGCATACAGGGAAAGAGTACATACCTACAGAGGGTGCTCCTAAACCTCGATTTACTCACGATGTGGATCAAAAACCGGGTGTGGTCAAGTGATCCCCAGCGATATTATGACTCAATAACGACTCATCCAGGTACCATTGCGCCTCACTCCACCCTTGTGGTTCACTTACAATAATGACTAAGGAATGGACATGTAACCAAAAATCCAAACGTTTTTGATTTCCAGAAACACGAAACAAAGTCCCTAATTTTTTGATCCACATCGTGAGTAAATCGAGGTTTAGGAGCACCCTCTGTAGGTATGTACTCTTTCCCTGTATCCCCTTTGACATCACGGTAGACAGTGCAGTAATCACAAATAGAGATGGGTCCCGTTCTAATGTTGTCAAAACATTTCATTTTGTAGATCAGAACATTAAAGCCCTGATGAGAGTTTGGCGATTGATTGTCCGGACTCGAAACGCGTCGGTACAAGCCTAGTAGTAAAACGAGGCGCACTGATTTATGTCTGTTTAAAATAGACAAGCTGGTCTTTCATTTTGTGTTAAAAAAACTTTATTGTTCACAATGTACTAAATAGTATAAAAGCGCTATATGCATGATTGAAATCATCATCTTGCATATTTGTTTTGACAAGCATCATCACTTTTTTGTCACTGTACATAAATCACATGTTGTTTAATTTTCTACTGTATAAAATCACTTGTTTTTTATGAAATTTATTACTTGTGGTATGTGAGCAGAAGCTGAAAGGGCAACTATTTCTTTTTCCACATGCATATATGTTCAAAAAACAAAAATTATGAATGAAATGACAAATAAATGTTTATGATAAACAGAAGAAACGTGTTTATCATTGTTGCTTCAGCAATTGCAAAACTCAAAAATATATGAAGGGTAGGGAAATCTCTTTTTTGTTGTAACTTCAATTGGCCCAGCCGACCCTTCTGTCCCATGGGCTCAACTCCCCCTTTTTTTCCTAGCAGCTGGGTTAAGGCCACAGCACAAGCTCCAATAGATAATTGGGAGTGGGCAGCCGCATCATATCGCAATGTAATTGCGGTGTCACAACCTCCAACTGGAGGTTGGTCGGTACAAAGACCACGACAGTGTTGGTTGGATACAACTCCGACCAACATCGTAATAGAGCCCTTAGTTGTGCTGAATATGCATGAGATGACCTCCTTGAATTTTTAAGAGAGGCATACTCAAACATTGAGGACATCAACCTAAAGACAGCAAGAGAACTTTGCTCTTTAGATCCTCCTAATGTTTTCAGATATATTAATCACAGGTTCCAAGACATGTTATCTTTTATCTGCAACAAAAGTAAGCCTCCTCTTTGGGAAGTAAATTATTTTTGGGGTATAAAGAGTACCAGGCAAATGGTGCTCCTCATATTCACATGCTGTTATGGATAAAAGATGCTCCAAACTTTGGGGCGTGACTTGGCCGAATGCAAGATGGCGCACTCTAAGTGGTCTCTGCTGGCCAGGCTGAATATCCGTCATAATCCTGCAGTTAACATCAATTATACTGCCCACAACCAGTGTTTCATGCTTGGACATTACCTGAGGCATTGTCCAGTGCTGCTCCTGCTCCCTGGTGACTCATGAGGGCTGAGTACAGCTGCTGGATCGTGGCGCCGGGCCTACACTTTGAGGTAGGTGAGGCCTGGCCCTCCTTCCCCTGCTATCTGGCTGGTCGCCTGGGGCTTTGCGCCTCCTGAAGGACACTGGAGGATCCCAAACTGCTCCATTCGGTGAGTGCTACTGCCGCTGCAGCCATTTGCGGTGGGGTTGGGGGCCCGCAAGCTGTACAGCCGGCCCCGGCCTTTCCCGTCTCCGGTGCCATTTTTCGCCCCTTCTGGCGCCTACTCCGATGGCTCTGAGTGCCCGGGCCTGGTGACGAGAGTGGTGTGCCCCCCTCGTTTCCCCCCTGCGATTGCCCCAGACTGGTGCCCACTCCCGGTTACTACCCCACTGAGCTGTTCAGGGCCCCCTGAGCTCGCACACTCCTCTGCTGCCTCCTCCTGTGGCCCAACACACCTTGATTTCACTGCCCGGGTCCCCGGTGTTGGTCGTCACCTGGCCCCCGGACGTGCCGGGCCCCGGGCCCCAGCTGAGGCTGCCTCCTGCATCGGGCCCGCTCTTCATTGCTGCGGATTGGACCTGCTTCAGCCCTGGTGGTCCGCTTTGAGCTGTTGAGCTGTGTAGGGGAGCCCTGAGCCCGCACTCCCCCCTGCTGCCTCTGGCTGCTTACCAACACGTCTCTTCTTCATCACCCCTGCCTCTGGAGACATGCACTACTCCCGCTTCCTGACATGCCTGGCCCTGGGCCCAACTGCTGCTGCATCTTACCTTGGGCCTGCTCTCCTCCACGAACCGGACCTGCTTTGGCCCTGGGGCTTGCTCTGCGTCGGCTGGCGTGCCCCCCTGTGTGGCCTCTAAACTGCAATCCTGCAATTTGTGAGTCCGCCTCTGCTGCTACACACTGCGACACCGCCTCGGCGCCGTTCAGTCCTCTGGTGATTCTTCCTCAATGCACACGTCCCTCCGGTGGTGGCTTCCGTGACATTGCCTGTGTCTCGTGTGCCGTGCAGAGCGTTCCCCTGCGCTCACCTCCTACTCTGTCACTAGCTAAGATCTGCGACCATCAGCCCCATGACGCTGGCCCCACGCTGGGTAACTGACCGCCCTTATTGTGGACCTGTGGGCTCTTTTGGTGTCCACTTTGCTTTCTGCTCCAAGTGCTGTGTTCTCCCTGCATTACCCTGCTGTGCTGCCGCCCTGGTGCATGCGCCACCTGCCACGTCCCATTGTCGCCTTGCTGCACCCATTGCTTGCGGAGGTTGACCGCTGCCTCTCTTCAGAGCTGGTGACTCTGCTATTTTTCCTATTTTGCCCGTGACTTCTGTGTGGTGGTGGTTCGCCCGCTGCGCCCTTTGCCGCTGCTCATCTTGGTCGTTATTTCCTCCTCCTGTTCCCTGGTGGTACCTTCTGTCTGAGTCTGACCGCCGTGGGGAGGACTGACCCTAAGCATCCAAAAATCACCTTTGACCAGAGCAGATCAACCCCTCAGGAAGGTGCGGGATCGGACAGTGGCAACCTCGCGGCCATCATGGAGGCACCCCCCTGCTCGTGACGAAGATCTGAAGGCGATTATGCTTGATGTTAAATCTACGGTCACCCGAATCGCGGCCCAGCTCGACCAACTCTCCATCCGCCTGGACTCGGTTAAGGCCCGTGTGGGCTCTCACGACACTCGCCTCCTTCATGTTGAGTCCAGGGTCTCAGACGCGGAGGACGCCGCCACTCAAGATCGTCAAAAACTATTGCAGATGGATAAAATACTTGACATCAATCGGAATAAAAATGAGGATTTGGAGGCGCGGTCCCAACGGAGTAACCTCCCCATCACGGGAATACATGAATCCACCAATATTTCCCGCATGGAGGACTTTGTGGAGCAGCTCGTCAGAGAACTCTTTGGTGACATCCTCTCCTCCATCTTCATTTTTGAGCAGGCTCATCTCTCTCTTGGCCCACGCCCTGGCCCCGGATTACCTGCCCGCCCCATCATTGTAAAAATTCTAAATTTCAGAGACCGAGATGACAATATCTGTGCAGCACGAGGCAGGGGCAAAATAACTCATCAAGGCAATTCGCTCTCTTTTTACCCTGACTAAACTGTTGCAGTCCAGGCAGTTCATCGTGAATTCCTTCCAGCAAGGCAGATCCTCCAAAAACACGAAGTTGCTTACTCATTGGCTTGCCCAGCAAAGCTGAGAGTCCAACAGGGCGCAAAAACGCTTGTATTTCCTGATGCTAGAGAAGCTCTCGCCTTTGCCAAGAAACTCGATAAATCATTCGGTTCCTGACCATCTGGCTCTCAGACCGCTACAACTGACCACCTCAATGATAATGATTGATAAGTTGTGAATTATTGGCTAACTACTATCCGAACGTTGTCTGCTGCCATTACAGCTTGGCCACCCTGCTTCACTCCGGGGGAGTACGCTGAGCTTTGCCATGCCCTTGCGGGATAATTCCCTTTTCTAACATGGTTTCCCCTCTTCCAAGTTGCGGGCCCCTGAGGTGGGAATGGGTGGTATCTCAGCCTGATTGGGGGGTTGGAGTGGGTGTGGGGGAGGTGGGTTTTTCAGAAACTTTTTTTGGGATACAGGGGTGGGGTGGTTGGTTTGGGGGGATGTTTGGGGATTGTGGTTGACTGCACTTCTTCTGCTGCTGCAATGCCTGAAACATGTTGCCATATTGCATTTTGTGTGGCGGGTTGGGTTGGCCTGAGGAAGGAGGTTTTATAGGTTGTCTTGTAATTTTATTGAGACGTTTTTGTTCATTTTCCGCTTCTTCTCAGTATGCATCACTTTACCGTCAGGCCTGTTCACTGCACTGTGTTTGTACATACCACCTTTTCCTCTCTGATTGGCACTGTTTACCCACCCCCCCTTTGTTCCTCTCTCACTTGCGGTTCCCCTCATGGTTAGGCCGTCCAGATCTGCAGGTACCGGCTGGTTCCACTGCGTGCTTCATGCAACTGCCCCGTCTCTTCCCCCTCCAGGGATGCTTGCCCCTGACAGGCTTTAATTCCCTCTGCCCCATTTCTCCCTTGTTTTAATATACTATGACTGACACCATATGGTGGACCTGGAATATCCGCGGTCTTAGTGATCACCCCAAAGCCAGCCTCATTCACTCCCACCTAATCCAGCATAAGGTTGACATTTGCCTTTAATAAGACACTCACCTGTTGCCTGTGACTGCTACCATACTTCAGTCACGCTATTTCTCCTACTCTAGGTGTGCGTCCATTTTGATAAGAAGGGGGCTTCCCTGGCACACTACTCAGGTACTTATTGACTCTGACGGACGGTAGGTTATTCCGCATGGCTCTCTATTGTCTCAACCCATGATGATTGCGACTATGTACGGCCCTTATTCAGACGACCCTGATCTCTTCACCCATATCTGCCATCTAATTTCTTCCCTGGGTCCGTCATCTCTTCTCTGGGGGGGTGATTTTAACATTACACTTTCAGCAGTCTTGGACTGCTCTGGCCCCCATTCTTCCCACCCCACTCCACTGCTCCCCTTTAGTCCATACTCACAGACAACTCGTTATATGATGCCTGGCGCCACATGTGGCCCAAGGCCCATAAGGGTACTTGCATCACCAGTGCTCGTGGCTGTTGGGCCCGCATTGACTTATGGATTACCTCCCCTGATGTCCTCGCTTGGCTTACCTCTGCCAATCATATGGCACGCACTTTTTCTGATCATGCACCAGTCCAGCTTTGTCTTTGCCTTCCTCACTTTCGGCAGTGTGCCTTCACCTGGCGGCTACCCCCGAAAGCCCTCCACGATACCGTCTTATTTGATGAGATCCAAACCATGATTACCAACTACTTTGACTTAAATGCTGGCTCTGAGGACTCAGCATCCACCCTGTGGGAAGGTTTTAAGACAGTGATCTGCAGGGAGTGTATCTTTGAACAAGCTGGTGTCCTTTGCTCCCTCTGTGCCACTTTGGACAAACTTGAATCGGAGATCAAGGCTTTAGACGCTGCACATGCAACCCACCCCAGGTCTGAGACCCTCCCATACCTGCGTAAAAAGCATATGGAATTTGCTGAGGAGGCCGGCAGGGAACTCTCCTTTCTTGGTAGAGAGGCCCGGGCTCGTCGCTTCGGTCAGGGCGATCGCCCTGGTAAGACCCTGGCCAACCTCCTTCGTCCTCCCCGTGCTGTGTCGTATGTGACGGCTCTTCATGATGGTGGCCCCATTAGAACCACCTTCCCCGAAGAAATTAAAGCTCAATTTAGGGACTACTAATTGTAACTCTATACCGCTGGCACTGCCCCCGCGTGAGGCTTTTGAACAATATTTCGATACCCTCAACCTGGTTTGGCTAGAGGACTACCATCGTAAATTCTTTTAGATGAGCCTTTCTCTAAGGAAGAGATACTCGCTGCCATAAATAGTTTACCTAGTGATAAGGCCCCTGGTGTGGACGGCCTCCCTGCCTCGTTCTATAAGAACTTTGCTTCGCTTCTTGTGCCACATCTGGCCGCCATGTATAATGATTCCTTTGACAATGGCCTTTTCCTGCAATCGCTTCGCGAGGCAATGATAACTCTTTTACTTAAGCTGGACAAACCATCTGATTGCCGCGATTCCTATTGCCCCCTCTCCTTAATTAACATCGCCAATAACATTTTTGCCAAGTTATTAGCTTCCCGTCTTCTCCTCCTCATGCCTCTTATTGCCCTCCCTGATCAGTCCAGTTTCATCCCTGGCAGATTAATACTAGCCTCCCTGCCGTGGCCGCTCTACTTGATGCCAACAAGGCATTCGATACTCTGGAATGGCCATTTTTATTTTTTCTTCTTCCGCGCCTTGGCTTTAGTAACATTTTCATTTGCAAGATATCACTCCTCTACACTTGCCCGTCCGCCCTCCTATGGATCAATGGTCAAATATCCAATGCTATTCAGATTGAACGTGGCACTCGGCATGGGTGCCCGCTCTCCCCTATGCTCTTCGCCATGGCGATGGAGCCTCTTGCTGCCAGACTCTGGCAACACCATACTCAGAAGGGCATCAGCTTTTCGGTCAGCGCCCTCTTAGTCTCCATGTATGCAGACGATATTACATTGTATGTTTACCACCTACAAGAAAACCTCAGTCCCCTTGTACGTGAGATAATACGGTTTGGTGGATTGTCCGGCATACAGGTGAACTTGAGCAAGTCAGTGCTGTTCCCTCTCACTGATACCACTAGGCCCTTCTCCCCGGACTTTCCTTTTGTATAGGCCTCTGGGCCCCACCCGCTAGCTAGGTATTTGGTTGAGCAGAGACTTGGATGACCTCTGGAGGGCCAACTTTGGACGCGTGGTGGACATGCTTGAGTCCAAAATGCCTAATTGGAACCGCCTCCCCCTGTCACTGGCTGGTCGTATATCCATTGCCAAGGTGGTGGTCCTCCTTAAATTCCTGTATCACTTTTTGAATATCTCCATACCTTTAACTGCCCATTTCTCTCATAAGATCCGCTCCCTGATCATGTCTCTTGTCTGGGCTGGCTGGCAAACAACCCAGGATCGCATATGATATTCTTACTCTTCCCCATGTCGGATGGCGGCATGAGCGCACCCAATTTTAAACTTTACTCCTTAAGCTCCAGGCAAGTTTTATACACTTCTGGAATCACCCCACCCCAGGCGCATATCACGGTTGAAGCTGACCTTGCAACCCCTTGGCCGTTGAGCACCACCCTGTTTGCCTGGCCAGTCGTCCACGAGCTGAGGTGGACACAGTCGAGACCTTGCGCTGAGCCTGGCTGGGACTGTTTCATATGTCCAACTCCCCGTCATTATCGGCCAATACTATGCCGATTGTACGTCATCCTGCCTTCCCTCCTCTCCAACCATCTCGCATGTCTAAACACGCTGCCCGCCTGGGGCTGATGACATTGGCGGTTCTTTACCCCGGGAACACATTTTATTCTCTTCCTACTACCTCTGGTCCTATGGATACATTGCTCTTTTTTCAGCTGCAGGCTATCTGTAGGGAGTTACATCCTATGTTCCCCCAACCTCCACACTCAATGCCCACTCTTGACTTCATATATACATCCCCCACTCCCCGGAAGCTGGTGACCAAACTGTATGCTGTCAACCGCCCCTATCTCCACTGATCGAGCCCGAGTGGCGTGGGGCGAGGATCTTGGTGCGGACATTTCCCAAGCCGACTGGCTCTATTGCTGCAATCAGACTAAGAAACTATCCCCCTACTATCGCCTTCATCTAATAAATTTCAAATATTTGCACTGGCTATACCGCACACCAGTTCAGCTACATAAATTGGGAATTGTCCCTAGAGATAGGTGCTTGCTTTGCTCTGCCCCTGCCGCGGATTTTTCTCATTTTGCTTGGTTATGCCCCATGCTGCTTGTCCTTGCGTGGCGTAGGGTACCATGTGTTGGGGTCGTAGACCGGCACCTACATTTGTCCAATGGCTTGAAGATGCGTCAAGATGCCTGACCCTACTATCTGAATTCGGTGACATTATGCCTACGAGATCTCGCTTACTGGACATTTGGTGCCCCCTAGTGACATACCTTCATACCCGTTCACATCCGAGCCAAAATGCCTCTCCCGCGCTCCCCGCTGGCACTCCGCCCGCGGCAGTCGCTGGTGCTGGTCAGTAGCTGCTTCCCTCCCTGGCCCCATCTCTCCCCGGCTCTCTCCTACAGTGCTGTCACCACATTCTGCAGCTGTGTGCTGTTTCATGGTGCTATGGTCGTGCTATGCAAGATAATATTTCTGTCTGATTGTTTTTTCTCCATTTTTGATGTATTTTGTAAATGGCCTAATGTGTAGGGTGCTCTGATTTGATGCTAAACTGTATTTTGGTAAAGCTGAACTTGTCAATAAAGGTTTTGGAAAATTTAAAAAAAAAGATGCTTCAAACTTTGGAATGGACAGTAATGACTGATTTATGTCTTTCATTGAACAGTATGTTACATGCTCCATCCCAAAAGATACTGCCGACAAAGACTTGCGAGAACAAGTTCTGTTTTTCAAAACACATAGACGTGGAAAGTACTGTCATTGGAAATACAGAAGCAAAGGAAGATTTTACACAGATGTCATTTTGGCTTTCCATAACCGGTTATTTCACAATGAACACTCAACAGCTTTTTATCTGAAGTGAGACGTACACTAACACGGAAATCACAAAAAAATACCTAAGACGAACAGAGGCTTCCAAGTTCATTAATGATTATAACACTGTAATTCTTTTAAAAAATGTGGAATGCAAATATGGACATTCAATGTGTTGCAGACAACTCCATTGCTGTTGCTCGTTATGTGACTTCGTATGTTACAAAATCAGAGAAGACTGAAATTCAAGAGATGTGGCAGGAGACTTCTGCAGAAAGGAGTTTAATAAAAAGTTGTGCATCTTTCTTTAGTTTAAAAATGCTATCACATATGGAGATGGGTTCTTATGAATATTGTGACAGATTGAGCTCAGCCTGTTTATTCTCAAAGTCTAGGGGGATTGTCTAGACCCAGCAAGAATGCAAAATAGAGTGTTGAAGTCTTTCCCATAAATTCAGTATCCAGTGGAGTTTGACCCAAAGGTACTGACATCATAAAATCCAAAATGTTGGATACATACTTCCCTAGAAGAAGTGTACGTCTAGAAAATATGTGCTTATATGAAGTTCTTCAAAACTACAGGTACAATAGCAATGTAATGGAAAACATAGAAGAAAGCAAATTTGCAGTACTTGGATCTGATGTTTGTTTAGTGAGACATGCAAAAGGAAATTTAATAAACCATAGAAAACTAAGTTAGCATGCAAATTGGAAATACTGCTATGAAGATTAATTTAATGCTATGAAAGACAGTATTGAGTGTTTAACCTTCTAACATTATATGCAAATGTTAACTGATGAGTTTCAGCAAGAGGAAACAATTGCTGCAAAGTTAGCTAAGGACAGTTCACAAAGCAGTCAAAGTTCTGCACCACTCGGTCAAGATCCTCTTGAACCTATTATTGAAAATGAAGCTACAATAGCTATGAAGGAGGTGGAAAGTGCAATAGAACAGCTAGGCAAGAAAATACACATCTGGAGCAGTTAGTTGCACAACTCAACAATGAACAGAAGGACATGTATATGGAAGTAAAAGAGAAAATAGAACATGGATTTCTCCATGAGAAGAAAGAATGCAATTGTTCATCCTTTAAACCGATTCTATAATATATTGTTAGTCGAGCTGGCACAGGGAAAAGCTTTTTAATTCAAATTTTCATCCCTCACCTACAGAGGACAACACAATCAAATTTGTCATGTGTAGCAACAGTACCAACTGGATTAGCTGCACACAGTATTAAAAGAATTACTCTACATCGAGTATTAAAATGCTACCTGCAGAACATGATAAAAAACTGGAATACCAGAAGTCATCTGGTGAAGCATGTCATGAGGTAGCAAGAGGTTTGAAAAAAATTACATTTTTTAATCATCAATGAGGTAAGCATGGTTTCAAATGTAATTCTTGCCATTGTTCACTTATGAATACAACAGATTATAAGAACTGAGTACGATGTTCTCTTAGAAGGAAAGCATTTAATTGTATTCAGTGAATTACGGCAACTGAACCCTGTGAAAGGAGGGCCTGTTTCCAAGACACTTCTGCATGAATAAACTCATAATTCAATAGGGAGTATGAGAACTTTAAACATTTGGCCGAATTTCCAAAACAAGGAACCACTGAGGAATATGCGTCAAGAGTATGATGATATATGGTAATATTCTGAAGGATATTTGAGTTGGACTTCTGACAAAGAAAGATAAAAGTACTTTAGAAACTCGACTCATCAAAAAAACTACCTACATCTAAGAAAATAGCAGCCACAGCTAATGTTCAATTTGATTGTAGAAAGAAAATCAATAGTTTGCTTAATGCCTATACTGCAAGAGTGCATCAATTTCAATGAAGAATTGAAAAAATTGGAGAAGAAAGTCATTTTCGAAGTAACAGCTATTGACATAATAGAACACCAGGGAGTAACAATAGTGCTAGATGAAAAACAGAAGGTAAACTGGGTTCATTAGAGAAATCTGTATCTAAGACTGATGGATTTGAAAAGCGTTTACATGTGTGTAAAAACTGTAGAGTAATTTTGCTGCGTAATTTAAATGTTGAATAAGGATTAGTAAATGGTGCAATGGGTAAAGTTATTGATTTCATAAATGCTCCACATAGGAATGAGGTTGAATACTTGGCCATAAAATGTGATCAGATTAATGGCATCAAACAGATTGGTCTATGCCTTGCACGTTTTTTGCTAGTGAAAGACTTATATGTGCAGCTCCAGCATTTCCCGCTCTTTCTCTAGCATATGTTGTAACTATCCATGAATCACAAGGTTTATGTTTAGATGTAGCTTTTATTAATATTGAAAATACTGTATTTAAGGAATGTATGTCATACGTAGCATTTTCGTGAGTTAGAACATTCCCCCAGATTCATCATTATTCCGTTTTGCGAGTCCTTAAATGCGATTATTAAGGAATCTCTATTAAGGACTTGCAAAACGGGATTCATGTAGAAATCGCAATTTCATTTGCGATTCCTACAGCTTCCTTATTTGCGATTAGCAAATTGCTAATCGCAAATAAGGAATGACTCCCCATTCATTCCTATGGTCCTAAAGGCCCATAGGAATGAATGGGGAGTCATTCCTTATTTGCGATTAGCAATTTGCTAATCGCAAATAAGGATGCGATTTCAAGGGTACCAGGGGTGTCCAAAGGACACCCTGTAGCACCCCTGAAATGTAAATGTAGACTGATGTTGCGCACACACATGTCCAAAGGACATGTGTGTGTGTAACATACCACTTAGAAAAATGCACTAAAGTGCATTTTTCTAAGTTTTCGCTATTTACCACGAAGTCAGACTTCGCGGTAAATAGCGACCAGAAATAGCGAATTCGCAAATAAAAAATGGTTAATGAATTGCACTTAAGGAATCTCAAATAGAGATTCCTTAAATGCAATTCCTCACAAATTTGCGATTTTGCAATAAGCGATTTTTGCATTTGGGATGATGAATCCCAAATGCAAAAATTGCGCACGCAAAGGGCCAGATTCTCAGAATCTGGCCCTTTGCGAGCCGGATTTCCTTTCATGAATTTGGCTGATTGTCCGGTTTGTTTTTGTTGATTTTGATGAAAACAAGTCTAGTGCTGATACTAGTTGTGATAGAGAATACAATCGGTAAGAAGTGTATATGCTCCTCACTTAGAAGAGTATCCTATTTATGAGAAAAAAAGAATCTGTCCTAGGTGGAAGCTTTGTAAGCAATCAATTGATGTTCCCCAAAAGCAGCAAAAAAAATAAGGAAGAAGGTACTAAGATGAAAAAATTAAAATTGACGGTGATATTGTAGGTTTTCAGCTAGAAAACAGTAATGGTGTAAACTGCTGCAAATGTGGTTCTTAATGTACTCTTCCATTTACCGCATCTTGTAAATGAAATTTAACATGAAAGTGACAACAGAATCTACACCCATCTGTGTATTTTACTGGAACGTTTATGTAATAGGACTGTAGTACATTCTGTTTCCGGCATTCCAGATGTGTTAGACATGCATAGTGGATCTGTATAATTTTCTCTCAACAGTCAACAAGACGCTCACAAATTTATTATGGTGATTCTTGGATGTTTGGAAGAAGTTAATTCTTATACATTATTTGGACTGAGTTACACCTGGAACCATAATAGAGAAGATTGCTCCTTGGCAACTACTACTCAAATCAATTTCGAAATATTTTTCTACTTCACATTACCAGATTGTAAAATTGTGTCTTTTGACAGGCTAATCAAAAATGCAAACCAAAAGATGACTTGCTAGATCAGATTGTATGTCTACCTTGCGGATACAGAAAAGTGGAAAGTACATTATATTGATGCTAAAATGATGCAGAGCTGATGGATCAAAAATAAAAACGGACATTACAAACTTAAAAGCAGGACAAATTTTAATTTCTGGAAGAACGTAGACAACACTGGCTACTATTTTTCATGAAGGACATAATATAACTTCAGGACACGACACTGAGGGCCACATTAGGATGGCGAGCGGGCTTTGCCCGCCCGCCACCCTAGCGGAAATCGGTACCGCCCGCCGAAAGGGCGGGGGTCCCGACATTGCCATTAAGATGCGCCCGCCACAGAGGCGGGCGCATTCCTCAATTTAACATTGTGGCGGGCGGTGCTCACTGCACCGCCCGCCACAATGTTAAAAAACAAAAGCACGCCTTTGCACAATCGAAGCGGCAGGCACCGCGCGGTGCCTGCATCTTCGATTATGCAAAGGCAGGGGGGTACCACAGGTACTCCCTGTGTGCCACCCCCCTTTGGCCTTCACTCTGGGGGCCCACAGGGGGCCCTCAGAGTGAACACCGCATGCCTTTCCGTGGTGGCATTGCCGCCACGGAAAGGCATTGAAAAAAGCCCATAGTAATATGGCGGGCGGTGTCTCACAGACACCGCCTCCATGTTACTCGTTTTCCGCCCCAGCCGCAAGGCAACCGGGGTGGAAAACAGGCGGGCGGTGTTTTTCACCGTTGCCTTCCCCTCCGCCATCCTAATATGGCAGGGGGGATTTGGGCTTGCGATGTCGGGCGATTTGCTTCCGCCAGGCCGGCGGTGGCCACCGCCAGCCTGGCGGAGGCAAACCGCCCGACATCGTAATTGACCCCTGTGTCTTTAAAAATTCAACTGGATGGACAGAATGCAACAACAGAAAACTCTCTTACAAACAAAAACAGCATTTGAAACTTTCAAATTCATATCTCTTCTTTTTTCAACCAAAATGTTATGATTAGCATTTAAAGAGTGGTATATGGTGTTTGTTTTATGGATGACCAGTGCATACGATGTAATTTGGCCTAACAGGAGTGATGTCTTCAAAATAGAGTCAGAAATCTGAACACATATTACATCAATTTTGTGTAATGGACTATTTCAGCATCATATCATCTTTTGGGGGGATATGTTTGTTTATATTAGTTGAGTACCTTTAGCTAGAAGAATGTATCCAGTGTTTGTAGTGAGTGTGATGCATGGTATGACTTATTTGTAGTGTAATACTGTGCAGTTCTGTTTTTTTCTATAATCTATACGATTGCTTTTTCTCCACTATTCAACGATGATTATTTATAAAGTACATTGTGTTAGATGTACAAGTATAAATGTTGAGAACAGTAAAAACAAAATTATTTGTTTAAAGTGTTTTACTGTGTTACAGTTGTGTACTGCTTGTATATTAACATAAATGTAAATTTTTCAGTAATTTCAACTTTACCCTGAAACTTTAAAATAAGTCATATTTACATGTATTTTTGTTTTCTCTCTTTTATAACAGACCAATGGATTCAAATTTTGAAGATATTTCTGTAACCAATTCTGTATATAAGTGTTATAAAATATATAAATAGACAGAGTATCAAACACCCTAAGATTCACTGATGCATACAGTAACATAGCTTAGTTATAGCCACGTTATATTTAGGTTCAGATTTTACACACACAAAACTATAGAAATTAAGCAGTTATAGTTGTCTCATGTAACTCTAACTTGTGAAATAAGGTAACTATAACTCATATCCTTGCCGTGCACTTCTACGTATCCAACATATTACATGTTCATGACATCTTCTGTGACATCATTAAAACATCAGTGCAACATATACAGTGGAATAATTGATGGGAAAACTGTGAATGGGGGCACAAATTAAAGTTACCTTCGGATATGAGCTATGTTAACTTGGGTTAACTATAACTATAACTCCTGAAGTTTTTTTCAGTGAATATATATATATATATTCACTGAAATAAAATGATACATATGAAATATATCTAGACCGTTTGCTCATAACACGTCAGTGTTATGCTGTTGTGCTCTCAATAATAACTCTACTTCTTTGAGATCATCAAGTGCAGCAACTTCTCTTTGTAATGGAATATACATATATAAAAAAAGCAATTTGTTTTAAAATTTTCCCTGGGAGTAGTACTGGATTTCCGGCACCCACCTAAAAATAAAAAACAAATTAAGCATGAGCTCCCAGGGGCTTATTTTTTCTAATAGGGGGGCCTCTTGGACCCCTGGTCCCGGGATGACCACAATTTAAGGGAGGGCTGTGCTACCCCCCTCCCAGGCCGTTCTTGGCCCTGGGGACAGCCACCTCCCTGACACAGGCACTAGAATAATAAAGAAAGAGGGCCATGCTGTCCTCTCCTAGAGCCATAGATGGGCTGGCTTCTGCTATGTCCCACAGTGCCCATCCCTGGGACATAGCTGTTTTCTGTGAGTTGGCAGGAGCTTTGCCGCTCCAGCCAAGTCACAGCAAAAGCTCCACATTATAAATGCTCTTGCTTGCTGGTAGCTTAGTAGAATTGCTTTCATGCACAGGGAGCTGCCTTTCCAGCAGCTCCATGTGTGTGAAAGCAATGCAGTCACTCCTAGAAGCAGGGACCTCAGGGCATTCAGGTTCTCCTGCGGTCCCCAATGAAAGATTCTAGGTGCCCTGGGTGGGCCCAGAGCACCTAGAATTGAGGCTGGGGTTTCCGAGGACAAAATCACCCAGGAGGGCACGGCCCCTTTCCCACAGTCTTAAAAAAATATATAAATATAAGGGTTTGGCCCCAGGGGAGGGGATTCCCATGCAAAAATCAACCCAGGAGGGCGTCTCTTGGCCCCTACCCTACTTTAAAAAAATAAAAAGGCTGGGCCCTGGGGGATGGGCCTAAATCAGCCCAGGGAAGGAGGCGCATGGCCCCCCTCCCCCATTCCAAAAAAGCCTGGCCCTGGGGTTTGGGTCCCTGGTGCTGAAATCAGCCCAAGGAAGGGGGCCTTGCTGTCACTGTATTTATTATCTCCAGAAACGCCTGCATACATAGAAGTCTTACGCAAAAGAGACAGAATCCTTTTTCACTCCCTTGCCTCGCTGTCACTTCCAATAAATCGGTTGGGTTGATAACCATACCGCCTTTGTGTTGGTGTGCCGAACATTTTACCAAACTATAATGTTACTTTTGTTTTTTTAGTGTATATATAAATATATTTATGTGTGGTGTGTATGTGTCTGTCTCTTGTTGTTATACTTTATTTGTTAACATATCATTTTCAACAATTCAAATGTTTAACATTGTTTGATTACTGACTACTTAGTAGCGATGACTTCAATGACATTATGGACCCAGATCACTCGTATGGGCCTGAGAGTCTCAATTCCAGACAAAGCTGGGGAATGTGGCACCCTGATGAATCAGGCTATACTCATGCGTCAGCACTCACGGCTCCCTGGCACATATATTATGTGCTTTTGCCAGCAAATTCCCTTCCTTGTAGCTCTGGATCCCAGATCCTGGAATATCCGACTATGCATTGGTCACGCTGCAGTTTACTTGTCCCCTAGGGGCCCCGGCCCTGTCTGGCACCTTAACGCCTTGTTACTCCAGGAGAAAAAGTTCACAGACCTCCTATCCACCGAATTCCAAGCCTTCGTTGAGATTAACGCTGCTCTGTGGAATCTGCCACAACCCTAAGAGAGTTGGGTAAGACATATATGAGGGGTGTGGCCTGCTCCTTCCTCAGAGAAGCTTATCATGAAAAGCACCTTTGAATAGGTGTGCCTGAGACCTCATTAAAACATTTTGACTGCAGGGATCCAGGAACAACTACGGCCCTAGAAAAATGCTAGACAGATCTATATACAATTTTGTTGTGCCAACTATGTCTGGACAAGTCCCGCATATCCATGATGGCGTCCACACACCGGTTATGAATGGGGTGACAAGTTGGGCAAATTATTACCTTGGCTTGCCAAACACCAGGCAGAGAATAGAGCAATTCCTCGATTTATGAGGAACTCCGGGCATGGGTGGAGGATTCAAGAGAATTTCCAATATCTGCGTCCAATATTATGAGGTGTTTTTGTATTCCTAAGCAGCTGCAATGACCCACTTGATGGAAGAGCTTCCTTTGCCCCATCTGTCCTCTCAACATAAAACTGCTCTGTACCAAAACATTGGGGAGAAACTGGAGCACCTTAACCCTGGGAAAACCCTGGGACCCAATGGATTCCCTGTGGAGTTTTATCTCAGGGTCAGCTCTGACTTGGTTTCGTCCCTCCTCAGGATATATACTGAAGTAATATCCTCTGGTCTCTTCTCCCTGGAGATTTACGAGGCCACTATTGTGGTTCTTCCCAAGTCGGGTCGCTCCCCAACCACCTGTGCCTCTTTTCAACTCATATCCCTCATTAACCGCAAGGTTAAATTGTATGCTAAGATCCTGGCTAACTGAATCCTAAAGATACATCATCCCCTGGTCCAGCTGGACCAATGTGGTTTGTTCCCCGGCATAGAACCAGACGCTAAATCTGTCGAATACATATAGCATTGTCCCATATCAGAGCTATCTGAGGCCACAGAGCTCTCCTGTTATTGGACTTTGAAAAAGCTTCAGATGCAGTGGACTGGTAATACCTTAATGAAGTGCTGGGCGGTATGGGACTCGAACCTCGGTTTTGAGCATATGTGCAGGTCCTCTATCTGGGTGCTCGGGCTTGGGTTAATGGCATCCTATCGGATGCCTTTCCTGTGTGGAGTGGAAAGAAGCAAGGGTGCCATTGTCCCCACTCTTGTTCACCATTGCTATTAAGCAGCATGTGGTGTGGATCTGGTATGATGCTCAGGTATGGGTATTCGATTGGGTGTTGACAATGGAGGATCAAATAGCTTTGTATGCAGACAATGTCCTTTTGTTTATGTCAAAACCGGCTGAGGCGAGGCCTAGAGTGCTTCAAGTACTTAATGTTTTTAGGGAAGCTTAGGGGCTTCAGGTCAATTGGGGCAAATCCCTATTGGTTCCGATACATGTGGACTGGCAATCATGAATCCCGTTGTCCTTGGGTCAGTTTTCACTACTTGGGGGTGCATGTCTCCTGGGAACCAGACCTGGCGTGGAGCCTGAATCTCACCCCAGTGTTGCACAGGACCAAAGAGGACCTTATGCGTTGGCTTAATCTCCCTCTCAATGCCATGGGTAGGATAGCATTACATAAAATGATGATCGTGCCTAAATTCCTGTATGCATTACAAAATTATCCCTTTCCACATTCCACAATCATGGTTAAAGTCTGTTCTGGCAATGGGTTGCAGATTTATTTGGGCTTGAGGCATCCCTCAGGTGGCCTTTGGGAAATGTACCCGGGCAATGTATGAGGTTGGATTGGGCATGGCGGACATATGACTATAATACTGTACCCGCAATTTGCTCCCAATTAATTATTGGGTGCATGGGGGTGGGGCGACCCACCCTATAGGGGTGAGTTGGACATATTGGGACTCAACATCGTACTTCATGTCTTGTATGGTGGCAAAATTCAGTCTGCTATTCCTGAGATCACTCAGGTAGCCGTCAAGGTGTGGAGGGGGGCCCTCTGCTGGCTGAGATGGGATTGTAGACTCAATGCAGAAATCCCGCTGTGGGTGGGTAGATGGTTGCCTCAAGTGTCCACTCAGGAGGGATTTAGAGGGCTGGGAATCTATTGCACTATCACGTCTTGGGGACGTATGGGGTGGTCAACACACGAGGTCCTTTCAGGAGCTTCAGACAGAATATCTAATGCCATCCTACCAGTTTTACCGCTACCTACAACTCCATCATGCCTTCCATACCCACAGTGACAAACTCCATGATCTCCCTGAATATAGTCACCTGTAAAATAAAATCCTCTTGGGCCCCGGGGGCAGGGGTGGGATATTCCATATTTACAAGTCCCTTGTGATACATTTACCGACTTCTTTGCTCACACTGAAAGAATGTTGGGAGGGTTGGGTGGGGCTCTTGGTTGATGCGGACTGGCAAGATGCCTGCATGGAAAATCGTACCTTAGCTATTTCCACCAGGTTTCTGCTACATTCCAATCAAATACTTCCACCAGGCCTGCATGACGCCTCTTCACTTATGGAGGGTGGGGCTGAAGGACTTCCCAGCATGTTGTAGGTAAAAAAAAAAACAAGGGATTTCTTTCAATTTGTGTGGCAATTCCCTGTGATACAGATATTTTCGTCTGATATCTTAACTGTGTTGTCTGCTGTGGTAGGTATGACTATTGAGGTTGATCCAAAAATTGCTCTGCTTGGAGTTGAGTGGACCTAGGGAGGACAGGACCTTGGTGGGACTGGGCACGCTCCTAGCTAAACGCGACATTGCTCACAATTGGACTTCCCCGTTGGACCCCTCGATAGAGCTGTGGACTAAAGGGATGGATTGGTGTGGGAAAATGGAAGAAACAATTCATGAAGCCAGAGGATGCCCCGGTAAATATAATAAAGTATGGAAGAAATGGGGATATTATCATGGACTGGCGATTTAGCCATTAATTATGGTAATTTTTGTCTAAGTGGGGAAATTATTTTGTGCAATTTGGTTCAACCCTATTTGATTTTAATGATGCAAGTTATATTGCTTTTTCTATAATACAAGGCAAATAATTTGTTGTAACCTATAAAATGTCAATAAAATGTTTCTATAAAAAAAGAACACAATGGTCTGCTTATTTCCTTGAACACACTTCTGGGATGTCCATACATACTTTCCAAAAGGACATAAGCCAATCACATACTTTAAATTACATTGCATGTGTTTTATTCAATGGGATATGAAGGATATTTTGGTCAATTCTAATTAACTATCTATTTGCACTTTTACATTCTTATTTATGTAGAAGCTATGATTTGCCCCCACCCACAGGCTACTGACATGCATAAAAATAGCATCCTCAATGCCTTCCTCAAACCCCTGGCCATACCGAAGAAGAAATGTCAACGTGTTTGTTTCACCACTGTCCAATATTACCTGGTGAAAGCATGGCATGCAAAGCATTCCAATGTGTGCTGCATTTGAGCTCAATGTAAAAAATGATCATGCATGCAGGCTTGCACAATTAAATTAAAATAATTCAACCTAAACTCTTTCTGCGGCTATCTGACATCATGGAGGCATACTCGGGCACGGCATGGTGCCTTTGTCCAGAACAAATTTTTTCATTTCAAATTTTGAAACAGTCACAAAGTGCACTTTTTGACTTGATATCCAACTGATGATAATCCACTTGCAATATATTCATGTGATTGACTTTTGTTGATCCTAATGTACAGCTTCACCTTAATTTTCACTTCACATTCTTACCCTTGCTTGACTTTTTGGTTATTAATTCTTTATAATTTCCAATCAAAATGATTACATTTTTTGTTTTTTATTTGGTCAAAAAAAGTTTATATATCTAATCAAAACAGATTATTTGGGTTTTTGTATGGTATTATTAATTTAAAAAAACAAGTTCCCAGAATCATTTAAATGTTACTTTTTAGCTGGAAGTTAAGGCTGTCTTGTCTGTTGCCTAGCTACCGGAAGGTGGTGGTAAAGTGTAGTTATAAAGCTTATTGCTTCACCGAGACAAAATAATTTTGCTTCTGTAGTGTGCACCAACCCCCTCAAGTAATAATCAAATATCTTCCACCCTTGTAGATAACATATTCTAAAGGAAATGGTTTAGAAATAATATATACTAATGTCTAAAACATAATCCACATTATCATGGACTTGATTCTTGGTCTCACCCCTGAGGCGGAAGCCGGGGGCTCAGTATTTGATTTTAAAAGTGTGCATTTGATTTTTTAGTTGTGGCATTTATTTTCTAACTTAGACAATTTTTATATATTCAGAGCCTTACTTGTTGAAATTGCCGTTTCCTCACGCTGTTCCCAGCGCAGCAGACTATGTGCTGACGCCGGGATTAGAGGGTGAGCAGCCGCCATATTGGGGGAAGGAAGGGTGGCGTTCCAGTAGCTGGCCGCCTCCCGCCCTCCCAGGCTACAAAACCATCTCCAAAGCGCGAGTGCGCTGACTTGATTCTTGGTCTCACCCATGAGGCGGAAGCCGGGGCTCAGTATTTGATTTTAAAAGTGTGCATTTGATTTTTTAGTTGTGGCATTTATTTTCTAACTTAGACAATTTTTATATATTCAGAGCCTTACTTGACGAAATTGCCGTTTCCTCACGCTGTTCCCAGCGCAGCAGACTACGTGCTGACGCCGGGATTAGAGGGTGAGCAGCCGCCATATTGGGGGAAGGAAGGGTGGCGTTCCATGAGCTGGCCGCCTCCCGCCCTCCCAGGCTACAAAACCATCTCCAAAGCGCGAGTGCGCTGACTTGATTCTTGGTCTCACCCCTGAGGCGGAAGCCGGGGGCTCAGTATTTGATTTTTTAGTTGTGGCATTTATTTTCTAACTTAGACAATTTTTATATATTCAGAGCCTTACTTGACGAAATTGCCGTTTCCTCACGCTGTTCCCAGCGCAGCAGACTACGTGCTGACGCCGGGATTAGAGGGTGAGCAGCCGCCATATTGGGGGAAGGAAGGGTGGCGTTCCAGTAGCTGGCCGCCACCCGCCCTCCCAGGCTACAAAACTATCTCCAAAGCGCGAGTGCGCTGACTTGATTCTTGGTCTCACCCCTGAGGCGGAAGCCGGGGGCTCAGTATTTGATTTTAAAAGTGTGCACTTGATTTTTTAGTTGTGGCATTTATTTTCTAACTTAGACAATTTTTATATATTCAGAGCCTTACTTGACGAAATTGCCGTTTCCTCACGCTGCTCCCAGCGCAGCAGACTACGTGCTGACGCCGGGATTAGAGGGTGAGCAGCCGCCATATTGTGGGAAGGAAGGGTGGCGTTCCAGTAGCTGTCCGCCTTCCTCCCTCTCAGGCTACAAAACCATCTCCAAAGCGCAAGTGCGCTGACTTGATTCTTGGTCTCACCCCTGAGGCGGAAGCCGGGGGCTCAGTATTTAATTTTAAAAGTGTGCATTTGATTTTTTAGTTGTGGCATTTATTTTCTAACTTAGACAATTTTTATATATTCAGAGCCTTACTTGACGAAATTGCCGTTTCCTCACGCTGTTCCCAGCGCAGCAGACTACGTGCTGACGCCGGGATTAGAGGGTGAGCAGCCGCCATATTGGGGGAAGGAAGGGTGGCGTTCCAGTAGCTGGCCGCCTCCCGCCCTCCCACGCTACAAAACTATCTCCAAAGCGCAAGTGCGCTGACTTGATTCTTGGTCTCACCCCTGAGGCGGAAGCCGGGGGCTCAGTATTTGATTTTAAAAGTGTGCATTTGATTTTTTAGTTGTGGCATTTATTTTCTAACTTAGGCAGTTTTTATATATTCAGAGCCTTACTTGACGAAATTGCCGTTTCCGCACGCTGTTCCCAGCGCAGCAGACTACGTGCTGACGCCGGGATTAGAGGGTGAGCAGCCGCCATATTGGGGGAAGGAAGGGTGGCGTTCCAGTAGCTGGCCGCCTCCCGCCCTCCCAGGCTACAAAACCATCTCCAAAGCGCGAGTGCGCTGACTTGATTCTTGGTCTCACCCCTGAGGCGGAAGCAGACTACGTGCTGACACCGGGATTAGAGGGTGAGCAGCCGCCATATTGGGGGAAGGAAGGGTGGCGTTCCAGTAGCTGGCCGCCTCCCACCCTCCTCTATACGGGATAAAAAGAGAATGTCATCTCGTCCGCGCAGCGGGCGGGCGCAGCAGGTGCGCTGGCGGCGCGCCAAAGGCAAGCCCTTCTGCGCCCGTCCGCGCCGGACCCGCGCCTAGCGCCACGCTCCCTGGCCCGACCACAATGGAGTGGATCAGGTACTCATCGGCTGATCTTATGCAGCTTAGACCACCCTATGGGGCCACCTGCTCTCAGTATGACCCCGAAACCATTCGTGGGGTGACAATTACTTGCTGTCCCAGTTGTAAGTCTTTTATACCATCTATCAATACTAAAGCCTCCTACTCAGAAGTCCCTAATACTAAAAATATTATGATATCACTCATTAATGCCCGTTCGTTGGGCAAGCATAGGCAGGAGATTGGTGACTTTATTCTTGACAGAAAAATAGACCTACTTTTTATCACAGAGACATGGATGGATGAAACATCCGATCCTGATTTAGTGGTGGCAGTGCCGCCAGGTTTTAATACACATCGACTAGACAGACAGGGGAAAAGAGGTGGGGGCCTGGCCATCATTACCCGGATTATTTTTCCGGTTAGAACATCTCCTATATCTTCAATCACTTGTGAAGCCCTACATTTCGCCATCAAGCTTACTCCCTCATATAGCCTTAAAGGAGCACTTATGTATAGACCACCTGGTGCGCGATCTGAATTTCTGTCCACCTTTATGTCACTTATGGAACCTCTGGCCATAGAGGACACCTTTATGGTCTTGGGAGATTTACATTTCCACCTTGAAAAAATAGAAGATATTGAAACCTCATCGCTACTGGCCGACCTGGAAACTTTGGGTTTAAACCAGCTGGTTAAAGCACCCACACATGATGCCGGTCATATATTAGACGGCATATTCTCTAATACAAAAGAGATAATAGTACAGGATATACTGCCCCTTACCTGGTCCGATCATCATGCAATTTTGGGTAGCATCCTTATTTCCCAGGCTTTTATACCCAAACAGGTTTCTTTAAAACAAGAACCGTTTAGAGTCTGGAAGGATATTGATAATGCGATCCTCACAGCGTCGCTAATCAATTCACGTCCCATCATCGCTGAAGACCCTAATATAGCCGTAAAACAATATTCTGTTTGGCTAAGCAACGCGGTGGAAGCGTTGGTGCCGCTTAAATCTATCTCTAGAAATAGGAAGGTGCCCTCTGCACCATGGTTCTCAGAAACGCTTAGAAAGCAAAAACAAGTCTGTAGGAACCATGAAAGAAGTTGGCGAAGGGTTTATGACAGCGAAAGTAAACTTTTATATAAAGAAACATTGATCGTCTATAAAAAGATGATCAATGAGGCTAAAAAGAAATTTTGGGGGGAACAGATTGACAATGCTAAAAACTCAAGCAGACAACTATACGAGGTGGTGAAACCATTGGCTGGGAAATCTCCAGATTTGGTTCCACCTCCTTCTCAGGCGCTTTGTGACGCCTTGGCAAATTTCTTTTTCTCTAAAGTAAATGATATTTACTCCGAGTTTTCAGCCATTGAATGATCAATTACTTCCCTATCTACCTCCTCAAGTAGACACCTTGAGTGCTCATTAGCCCAATTCAATGAAATAAAGGAGGATCAAATAGCTGACATTATAAGACTTATAAAAACGGGCTCAGCCCTAGACCCCTGTCCTCCAAAGATCTTTCCTCCAGTAACTGATTTGATTAGTGAAGTTACTATGCAGATCTGTAACAGGATGTTTAACTCTGGGGTCTTCCCGGACGGGCTAAAGAACACTTTACTAAAACCACTTCTTAAAAAACCTGGTTTAGACAAGGACCAGCTAAAAAACTATCGCCCCATTGCCAGCCTGACGTTTTTAGCCAAGGTGGTGGAGAGAGTAAGGAATGACCAACTATCAGAGTACATTGAACAAAATACTTTGCTTAATGACTCACAGTTTGGGTTCCGGAAAATGCACGGCACTGAGACCGCGCTAATCAAAGCCGCTGATGACATCAGAACTATCAGAGACCAGGGAGGTACGGCGGTGCTGGTGCTGCTGGATTTGTCTGCGGCCTTCGACACTGTCAATCATTCCACTCTGATTGACCGTGTCGGAGAGCTGGGCATCCATTCCAGGGCGAAGGCCTTGCTTGCCTCCTTTCTGGCGGGTAGAACCCAGGCCGTAACAATGGGACCTTTTAAATCGGCCGAGTTGGCTTTACCCTGTGGGGTTCCTCAAGGCTCATCCCTAAGTCCGACACTTTTTAATATCTATGTGTCGGACTTAGCTAGGGTTATTAAGATCTACCGGATGAGCCTCACCACATATGCCGATGACACCCAGTTGGTGTTAGCCATCAATAATGATGGAGAAAAGGTGGCAGCTCGATTTCAAGAGGGCATGTTGGCAATCAAGGAGTGGATGGCCTGCAATTGTTTGAGGCTCAACTCCGAGAAAACCGAGGTGATCATCTTTGGGGAGCTGTCACCTATGTGGTCATCAGTCTGACGGCCTCCAGTACTCGGAGCTCTGCCCACTCCCGATCAAAAGGTCAGAAATCTGGGGGTAATTTTTGACAAAAAACTTAATTTTGTCAACCATGCTAATCAGACAGCGTCCTCAGCATTCCATAAGCTTAGACTTTTAATAAAAATAATGCCATATCTTCCAGAAAGTGCTGGGAAAACTGTGGTGAGCGCTTTGGTACTGTCTTCCCTAGACTACTGTAACGGTTTATTTGCAAATGCTCAGTCTCGGGTGGTTGCCAAACTACAACTGGTCCAGAATGCGGCAGCAAGACTGCTATCTGGAACCCCCAAATTTAAACCGATCCAGCAAGTAATCAGGAACTATCATTGGTTGACTGTCAAGAATCGGATCAGATTTAAAACTTTATGCCTGACTTTTAAAGCTCTTCACCGTCTTGGTCCGGAGTTCCTCAAACAGAAGCTTGTCCTTTACCGCTCCACTAGACAACTGAGATCCATAAATTCATACCAACTAGTGGTGTCAAGGACCAGGACTGTCGCCAGGGGAGATAGATGTTTCACCAACACTGCAGCTAGACTCTGGAATACCCTTCCGCTTGTGATTAGATCAACACCTTCACTGTTTCAATTCAGAAAGTTGTTGAAAACTTGGTTGTTCGACCAGTAGGTCTCCCTCTACTGCATTGTTTTTGAGAAATGTAATACTGTTCCAACTGAGACTTTAAGTTGAGTTACAGCGCCAAGACGCCCACGGGCATACGATGCGCTCTACAAATCTTAAAAATAAATAAAATAAATGGAGAACTGTGAATATTTACACAATAATATAAATGTTTAGTGAAAAATGTTAACTATTCCTAATTTGCAGAGGGCAAGAGATTTTTTAATAATTATAAAACATACCTTTACACAAAATTAAAATAAATCTACGTTCTAAAATCTTACAACTTTTTTAAAATTCAAATACCTTATACTACACTTCAAAATCTATACCTTGTAACAACTCTATTTATAATATAAAACCCCAAATAGCTAATCAATGCTAAAATGTAATTACACATATAAATGCAAGCTAAAAATTGTCCAAGACATATTATAACTAACACACACTAAAACATTTCCTCTACCTCTAATGCACACATCTAAAATATTAAAATGCATCCTATATAAATAAAAATATATCCTAAGTAAAATTAACTACATCTAAATCTAATATAAACTATATATACATTATCTAAAAATATCAATCACTCACATTTTGCACTATTAAGAACCCACAAAGTATTATAAATTTAATATCAGAAGTCTCAAGATGTGTTGCCCAATGCTTAGAGTGCATCCTGGCATGCTCAAAATATTATTGTCACTTAGCTCATTTGTTTTTTCAGGCTTTTACAGAACTTAGATATATGTTGAAGAAAGATGTTGTTTTTCTTCCTCATTTTTATTACAGCAAATCTTTGTTTATGATTTCCACTCTGTGGTGCTGGGGCTGTGAGCCTCCTCTTGATGATTGTGGCAGTGCTAATGTAGCATACCCTAACATGCATGGCTGAGATTGCCAAGGTGTTGTCGATGCTGATATTCCCTGGGTTTATGCAGATCTAGACTGATCACCCATCATCACAAATACGACCCGTTTTTCGGAAGCTGCTTGCTTTACAGTTTACAAACTATTTCTGCTGCTGGTCATTCTAATTATCTATAGAAAATAAAAGACAATTACATTGAAATCTATGTTTTTTCACATTTAAAAAATAATTATTTCACCTTAAGGTTCCTGTTGATGTGAATAGCAAATATGTTCTGTCTGCAAAACAAAAAACAAATGATGGTTATTTGAAGGATGTAACACATTCTTTAATATTACTTCATTGAAATTGCAATTTTTCTGCCCCGACAGATTCATATGCAAATTTACTATGCTGTTATAATGCAAGATTATGGCACAATTGGTGATACATATAGATCTTAAAGAGTGACTTTTGACCATTCCATAAATAATTTCTGTAAGATTGTTACATAAATTACATGTTTATTTATGCCGCATAAATATTTTTTCACTTACATTTGTTATGTGAGTCTGTACTTTCTGATTACAAAGTTTATTGAATTAGTTTCACCCTAATTCCTTTTTGTTCTGTTTTCCAAGGTATACAATGACATACTCTTTCTGATGTAAATAACATTGCCAATTAGTCTAGACATAATTTGACACATGGTTATATTCTCAAAAGTCTGAAAAACACTTTTTAAATAGATTTCAGTTCCTTTCATATAACATACAATTGATATATTAGTAATGTCACAAGCTTACTATTTGAAGCTGATGAAAGTAATACTAGAATTTGAATTAAACTAAGCAAGCATGTCTTAAAAACACAATGCATGCCAAGTTATAATATATCAACATATTAGTTTTGTAATTTAAAAGTTTCCCTTCAAGTTAAGAACAAAATCTTACAACATTGCATACACTAGCACTATGGTGTACAGGTGTAAGTGCTGGGGCATGCAGAAAAATATGTCAAAAATAGTTGCCACATTTAACTAAATTGACACATCTTATTATATATGTTAGTGGTGTGCTCTTTACTTGTGCTTTCACTCTTGCCCAAGCATTCTACCAACCTATACATTCTTGATCAAGAGGGTAAGGATTTTCTATGGAACATATTTTATACAGGAATATGCCTCTTTTGATAAACCAACAACTGAAATACATGTGTTCTGTAATAGTTATGTGTGTACTCCTATGCAATACACAAGGAATGTTTATCCAGACAATAAAATGTGAAAAATACATTGGGCATATATCACTCCCTCCCATTGCATATTACATCAGTCATGACGTCTTATATGACATAACTTATAATATTATTGTAAAGTTTGCAATAAAGGTATTGATGAGAAAACTGTGCATTGCAGGGGCGCAAATTATAGTTACCTTAGGGCACGAGTTATAGTTTCTTGAGGAAAGAATACCTATAATTGCAGAATTTCAATTGTTTTGTGTGTGCAAATTCTGAACCTTACTATAATGTCCTTGTAACCTATGTTTCAAAAGTGAATTTCTAAGGTTTTTTTCAATTTCTATTTCCTAACTATAACATGGCTGTAACCTTTGTTTTTTTCAGCGTGTTATGTGTATATATGTATATATAAATATATATATATATATACATATATATATTTATACATACATATATACACATAACACCCTGAAAAAAACAAAGGTTACAGCCATGTTATAGTTAGGAAATAGAAATTGAAAAAAACCTTAGAAATTCACTTTTGAAACATAGGTTACAAGGACATTATAGTAAGGTTCAGAATATATATACATATATATATTTATACATACATATATACACATAACACCCTGAAAAAAACAAAGGTTACAGCCATGTTATAGTTAGGAAATAGAAATTGAAAAAAACCTTAGAAAATCACTTTTGAAACATAGGTTACAAGGACATTATAGTAAGGTTCAGAATATATATACATATATATATTTATACATACATATATACAAATAACACCCCTCCTGCCTCTTTCTGTCCCTCTCTTGGCTCTTTCTGTACTTCATTTACTTCTTTCTGTACCTCTCTTGCCTCTTTCTGCACCGCTGTTGCTTCTTTCTGCACTTCTCTTTCCTCTTTCAGCACCTCTGAGTTCGAGGTAGTTTTAATCCCCCTGCCCTATTATGTACTAGGGCCTTACAGGAGTGGTCATGCCAAATACAGGGGTACCCTAACCCATAGTGTACCCTAGTGAATGTAGGTGTTTTCACCTTATTTTGAAAATATATATATATATATATATGAAAGCTCCAAAGTTGCCCAGCTGGCAGGGGGCACTCATGGAATCAGCAATGCCCTGTTGACTGTGAGACTCAAGGATTGCAGCCTGACGCGTTTCAATAAAATCTTCCTCAGAGGCCGTTTTCATGTGTAAAATGGCATAAAGCGCCACACCTTTAATATCGACTGCTACCTCCTGATAGGTTGCCGCTCACAGGGCGGTTACTGCAGTATCCCACAGCATTGTGGTATTAGTAGTGCGGCGCTGATAGTACCTTGATAGGTGCCATTCGACTCATGTCCACTGATTCATGCCCTGGATGGGCTCCCAGAGTATCAGAGTCTATATTTCAGCGCTGATCCCATCGTTTGCGAGCTGCGCAGGATGACAGCTCGCCGACCCGCTTCACTTCTCACGGCGGTGCCTCCCTCGCGGCAGGGCCTGCCGCGTTAATATGAAAGCTCCAAAGTTGCCCAGCTGGCAGGGGGCACTCATGGAATCAGCAATGCCCTGTTGACTGTGAGACTCAAGGATTGCAGCCTGACGCGTTTCAATAAAATCTTCCTCAGAGGCCGTTTTCATGTGTAAAATGGCATAAAGCGCCACACCTTTAATATCGACTGCTACCTCCTGATAGGTTGCCGCTCACAGGGCGGTTACTGCAGTATCCCACTGCATTGTGGTATTAGTAGTGCGGCGCTGATAGTACCTTGATAGGTGCCATTCGACTCATGTCCACTGATTCATGCCCTGGATGGGCTCCCAGAGTATCAGAGTCTATATTTCGGCGCTGATCCCATCGTTTGCGAGCTGCGCAGGATGACAGCTCGCCGACCCGCTTCACTTCTCAGGGCGGTGCCTCCCTCGCGGCAGGGCCTGCCGCGTTAATATGAAAGCTCCAAAGTTGCCCAGCTGGCAGGGGGCACTCATGGAATCAGCAATGCCCTGTTGACTGTGAGACTCAAGGATTGCAGCCTGACGCGTTTCAATAAAATCTTCCTCAGAGGCCGTTTTCATGTGTAAAATGGCATAAAGCGCCACACCTTTAATATCGACTGCTACCTCCTGATAGGTTGCCGCTCACAGGGCGGTTACTGCAGTATCCCACAGCATTGTGGTATTAGTAGTGCGGCGCTGATAGTACCTTGATAGGTGCCATTCGACTCATGTCCACTGATTCATGCCCTGGATGGGCTCCCAGAGCATCAGAGTCTATATTTCGGCGCTGATCCCATCGTTTGCGAGCTGCGCAGGATGACAGCTCGCCGACCCGCTTCACTTCTCACGGTTGCCAGCTGGGCAACTTTGGAGCTTTCATATATATATATATATATATATATATATATATATATATTCATGCTCCAGCTTGACCTTCAATTGAGAGGCACTCTGACAAAAACACGGAGCTTCAAGCTTAAGCCCATTTAATAGGTAGCCGTGCCACCTATTTTGCCTGACGCGTTTCGAAGTCATCTTCATTTTTTCAAAGGCTGTAGGTGAAAGGGAAAGAAAGCACGTCCGGTTGCAGCCTTTTTAAATGCACATCATTGCGCGCCCCCTGAGGGCCGGTCTAATTGAAAGCTGCGCAGAGGTTTCTAGAAGTTGCCGTCCCGGAGGGAAATACGTTCCCTTAAATGTGCATATATTTACTGCTGAACACTTTAAAAACCCAGAGATGGGCCTCAGCACGTGGGATCTTCCTCAATCCTTGAGATGTCATCAGTGATGTCATCAGTGATGTCATTTGAGATGTCATCAGTGATGTCATCAGTGATGTCACTGACCATGTCATGAATGATGTAATATGTGACATCATCAGCAGTGGATTGCGGGTGCGCGATATATAGTTAGTGCAACTAACTATATATGGAATTTCATTGGTTTTATGTCAATAAAATGTCCAGCTAACTATATATGGTCTCTAACCTATGGTTTTTTCAGTGAATTTTCAAGGTTTTGTAAATGCAAATTCCTAACTATATATGGTCTATAACCTATGGTTTTTTCAGTGAATTTCATTGGTTTTTTAAAAGCTAATATCTATAGCTGTAAAATATATTCTTTATTACGTGACGTATCACGTAGCCACGTGAGACGCCTCATGACGCGTCGCATAACCGTGACGTATCGGCTCTGCAGCGCAAACAAAACCCGTAACGTAAGCGTGCCGGAGCATGCTTACAGATATATATATTTTTTTTAACCTTAATTAGACAAAATCCACACGTGCACATATCTTGAGGCCTTGCAAAGGCACATCAAACAAACAGTCCCTACAATTTTGCCAAGTTTGCTGGAAATCTATTCCCTTATTTTTTTTTTTACTGTTTCTCTTGGTTTTCCCCTTGTTACGCTTACCGGGACGCTACCCGGTACGCGAACCGGACGCTCCAAAAACACAAGATGGCGGACTCCCGTTACACTGCCGGTTAGCTGCCCGGTTCGCGTACC
Organism: Lissotriton helveticus; assembly: GCF_964261635.1. Taxonomy (NCBI): domain Eukaryota; kingdom Metazoa; phylum Chordata; class Amphibia; order Caudata; family Salamandridae; genus Lissotriton; species Lissotriton helveticus. The sequence continues at coordinate 301,859,634 of NC_136067.1, read as the reverse complement.
GGGAAGCGCCTCTACCGCGAAAAATCGCGGGGGACTTTAATATCCCCCTCATCAATCCTAGGGGGTCAGGAGGGGTTTACCTTGCCCCCTTTCCTTCATTTCCCCCTTCTTTTTTCACCACATCTTGTCTCTCGAACCTACCGAGAGACAAGATGGCGGCCGCTCCGGACTGTTTACAATGTTGACAGCTACGCTGCCGGTTAGCTGCCCGGTTAGCTGCCCGGTGAGCTGCCCGGTGAGCTGCCCGGTTCGCGTACCGGGACGCGCCTCTAAGGCGTAAAATCGCAAAAAAAATAATTTTTTATTTTTTGCCCCGCGGGGCACTTTAATATCCCCCTCATCAATCCTAGGGGGTCAGGAGTGGTCTACCTTGCCCCCTTTCCTTCATTTCCCCCTTCGTTTTTCACCACATCTTGTCTCTCGATCGTACCGAGAGACAAGATGGCGGCCGCTCCGGACTGTTTAGAATGTTGACAGACACCGGAGAGCCAATCAGCTTCGCTTCGCGAAGTTCCGTTACGCGTCAGGTACGCGAACCGGGGCGCTAACCGGAGCGCTGTCACAGATATATATATTTTTTTAAACGTTAATTTCTCAAAATCCACTGGAGCACATATATTGAGACATAGCAAAGGCACGTCGGGCAAACCATATCTACAATTTTGCCAAGTTTCATGTAAATCTATTCAGCCGTTCGAGCTAAAAGTGAGTCCAACCGCCCTATGGAAAAATGAATGGGAAAAACGCGTTTTGGGACCCCCCTTTTTTCTCGGCCCCCCCTTGACGAAACCCCCCCAAATTTTCAGGGGCTGCTCAAAAACAAAATGTGCCATTTTCCTGAAAATTTCTGCCAATTCCGTCGACAAACGCCAAAGTTATTAGACATAGAATTTTCAGAAATCCCATAGAGAAAAAATCCTAACTATATATACCCACTGGCTATCGCCAGTAGGTAATATACATATATAAACATATATAATCTGCATATCTATATAAATATAAATGCATGCATACATATACATATATGCATACATATGCATGTTATTTACATGAAAGTTTTAAAAACACTAATAAAAGCAAAGCTAAAAAGCCACCTCATTACAAACAGAATGGCTTTAACTTAAACGAGGGCGAGATCTATTGCATTTTCAATGCTTGTTTACTTTGGTTCTATCAAGAAGGCATTCAGATGTGTCACACATTTGCCATAAATTCTGAATGTTAGCACTCTAGTTGCTCATTAGATCACTGTAGTAAAGCTAGTGCTCACCAGGGAAGTCTGCTGCTAATCATGGTTTGCAGCCATTTTCCCGCATTTTTTATCCCGCAGACTTTCAGTCCACATACCATTATCCCGCAAGGTCATTGACCTCGCATACCATTATCCCGCATTTTTTCAAAACGCATGTGCATTTATCGCGCATGCCTTTACAAAGAATTACGTTTTAAAGGCATGTATGGTAAATGCATTTGCGTTGTGAAAACCACGATGACGAGAGAGGTAAGTGGGTTTGTGTTAATTTTTTCGTGGGTTAGTGATTGTGTAGTGTAGTGTAGTATTGTGTAGTGTAGTGTTGTGTTAGTGTAGTGTAGAGTTGTGGTGGTTGTTTAGTGTAGGGTCATGCTGGGGGTAGTGTTTTAGGGTTTAGGGTTGTGTTGTAGTGTTTGCGTAGTGTAGGGTCATGCTGGGGGTAGTGTTTTAGGGTTTAGGGTAGTGTTGTAGTGTTTGCGTAGTGTAGGGTCATGCTGGGGGTAGTGTTTTAGGGATTAGGGTTGTGTTGTAGTGTTTGCGTAGTGTAGGGTCATGCTGGGGCTAGTGTTTTAGGGTTTAGGGTAGTGTTGTAGTGTTTGCGTAGTGTAGGGTCATGCTGGGCGTAGTGTTTTAGGGTTTAGGATAGTGTTGTAGTGTTTGCGTAGTGTAGGGTCATGCTGGGGGTAGTGTTTTAGGGTTTTGGGTAGTGTTGTAGTGTTTGCGTAGTGTAGGGTCATGCTGGGGTGTAGTATTTTAGGGTTTAGGGTAGTTTGCGTAGTGTAGGGTCATGCTGGGGGTAGTGATTTAGGGTTTTGGGTAGTGTTGTAGTGTTTGCGTAGTGTAGGGTCATGCTGGGGTGTAGTGTTTTAGGGTTTTGGGTAGTGTTGTAGTGTTTGCGTAGTGTAGGGTCATGCTGGGGTGTAGTGTTTTAGGGTTTTGGGTAGTGTTGTAGTGTTTGCGTAGTGTAGGGTCATGCTGGGGTGTAGTGTTTTAGGGTTTTGGGTAGTGTTGTAGTGTTTGCGTAGTGTAGGGTCATACTGGGGGTAGTGTTTTAGGGTTTTGGGTAGTGTTGTAGTGTTTGCTTAGTGTAGGGTCATGCTGGGGGGTAGTGTTTTAGGGTTTTGGGTAGTGTTGTAGTGTTTGCGTAGTGTAGGGTCATGCTGGGGGTAGTGTTTTAGGGTTTTGGGTAGTGTTGTAGTGTTTGCGTAGTGTAGGGTCATGCTGGGGGTAGTGTTTTAGGGTTTAAGGTAGTGTTGTAGTGTTTGCGTAGTGTAGGGTCATGCTGGGGGTAGTGTTTTAGGGTTTAAGGTAGTGTTGTAGTGTTTGCGTAGTGTAGGGTCATGCTGGGGGTAGTGTTTTAGGGTTTAGGGTAGTGTTGTAGTGTTTGCGTAGTGTAGGGTCATACTGGGGGTAGTGTTTTAGGGTTTAGGGTAGTGTTGTAGTGTTTGCGTAGTGTAGGGTCATGCTGGGGGTAGTGTTTTAGGGTTTAGGGTAGTGTTGTAGTGTTTGCGTAGTGTAGGGTCATGCTGGGGTGTAGTGTTTTAGGGTTTTGGGTAGTATTGTAGTGTTTGCGTAGTGTAGGGTCATGCTGGGGGTAGTGTTTTAGGGTTTAGGGTAGTATTGTAGTGTTTGCGTAGTGTAGGGTCATGCTGGGGTGTAGTGTTTTAGGGTTTTGGGTAGTGTTGTAGTGTTTGCGTAGTGTAGGGTCATGCTGGGGGTAGTGTTTTAGGGTTTAGGGTAGTGTTGTAGTGTTTGCGTAGTGTAGGGTCATGCTGGGGGTAGTGTTTTAGGGTTTAGGGTTGTGTTGTAGTGTTTGCGTAGTGTAGGGTCGTGCTGGGGGTAGTGTTTTAGGGTTTAGGGTTGTGTTGTAGTGTTTCCGTAGTGTAGGGTCATGCTGGGGGTAGTGTTTTAGGGTTTAGGGTAGTGTTGTAGTGTTTGCGTAGTGTAGGGTCATGCTGGGGTGTAGTGTTTTAGGGTTTTGGGTAGTGTTGTAGTGTTTGCGTAGTGTAGGGTCATGCTGGGGGTAGTGGTTTAGGGTTTAGGGTAGTGTTGTAGTGTTTGTGTAGTGTAGGGTCATGCTGGGGGTAGTGTTTTAGGGTTTAGGGTAGTGTTGTACTGTTTGTGTAGTGTAGGGTCATGCTGGGGGTAGTGTTTTAGGGTTTAGGGTAGTTTAGTTGTTTAGTGTATGCTAAAGGCATATTCGTTCTAAAAGTTTTCGTTATTTTAATTTGCGGCCTAATAGTACATGCGGGATTTTTTTTGCGGACTGATGGTATGCGGGATTTCGTCATATATTCGCTAATCATACTTTCTATGGCAAAATGAACCCCCTCATTTTGTTCCTTTTTAAATTAAATGTTTTAAGAGTTACCACTTTATTCCAATCAAGATGGCTTCAGGTGTGCCATACCTTTGTAATAAGTAGGACTGTTAGCACTCTAGTTGTTCTTTAGAACACTCTGGGACATTCTGTCATTGGGCTATAGTTGGGCTACGTCTGGCTGATATTTGGGCTACATTTGTTTTTTTTGTCTCTGGTGGCCATCTTTGGGCTACATTGGGCTACATTGGGCTACATTGGGCTACATTGGGCTACATTTGGGCTCCAACATATATATAGCCCAATGTAGCCCAATATATATTTTTCAAAGTAAATTTTCGTAAAAACCACTGGAGCCTATATCTTGAGACATAGCAAAGGCACATCGGGCTACCAGTCCCTACAATTTTGCCAAGTTTGGTGTAAATCCATTCAGCCGTTCAGGCTAAAAGTGAGGCCAACCGCCCTATGGAAAATTGCATGGGAAAAACACGTTTTGGGACCCCCCTTTTTTCCCGGCCCCCCCTTGACGAAACCCCCCCAAATTTTCAGGGGCTGCTCAGAAACAGAATGTTCCATTTTCCTGAAAATGTCAGCCAATTCTGTCCTCAAACGCCAAAGTTATTCGACATAGAATTTTCAAAAATCCCATAGGAAAAAAATCCTAACTATATATACCTACTGGCTATCGCCAGTAGGTAATATATATATATATATATATATGAACAAACACTCGCCAGACGCCGACAGCGTCACCAATCTATAGTTGAAATCGGATGAATGACGAAGAGTGGAGCCCAAGTCTGGTGCCAAATCAAAGGTGTCTTTATTTGTGCAAGTTGAAGCTTAACAAGCCGCCATGACGCGTTTCGACTGTGTCCACATATATATAGATATATATATATATATATATATATATATCTATATATATGAGGCATACAACGTCTTCAAAAATGCAATCCTGCAGGGACGAGACGAACCCTGGACTAGTGCAAATAATTCTTTATTGGAGCCCAAACATCAAGTCGACCATTATATAGAAATATATATATTCCTTTTGCTCGTCCCACAACTACACATAATTAGGAAGAGACGAGGCGAACCCAGAGATAGTGCTTACTTTGCATTTATTTTCCGCCCAGCACCGCCGCCATTATGTGTTTCGTTCCCCGTGGGACCTTGATCACATGACATGCTGCTTGGTACAGACCACCCATTCAAGGTGCCAGTGCAAACTTATTTTTGATTTTTTTTAACATAGTCATGGAAAACATAATGCATATGTTAGAATACAGTGCTTTGCTCTTATAACTGTATGAATACAGATTGAAGCTGTGCAAATAATGCCAAAGATTCAGTGCATATTTCAACAATAAATATTAATTGTTAAGTATTAATTCTCTCCCCATGTGGTAGACTCGTGGCTGCAGGTCAAATCATCTGTTTACACATGATTAAATAAAATCAGTATAAATCACCAGTGTATAACTACCAAAACCATAACTGGATAGTTAAGGGTGTGACCTTACTCGTGCCCCTTTTATCTAAGACTGGGACATCACTTTGCAGTCCTAGAACAAGTCCATAATGCACTGGGAAGCTAATTCAATGTATAAGATCAAGTCAGCAGTTTGTTTTCATACATGTTAGAATTTCAGGGAAATGCAGGCTGTAGGATCTTCTTTTAAATCTTCACATGTGCATACACTGGCTCAAAATTGTCAGAGCACCGCACACCAGACTAAATATAGATAAACATATAAATATATATATATATGTAGGTGTATGACTGACTGTATAAGTGAGTGATTAAATGTGTCTTACTAAATAAATGGGTAAGTGACTAAACTGTGTGAATGTCTGTATCAGTCTGTCTGTTGGTGTGTAGGCAGCTGCATGGGTTAGTGAGTAGCTACATGAGTGTCTATATGGGTTATTGATTGCTTGTCTGAGTATCTGTATGGGTGCCTAAGTGTCTGTGTCGGTGGGTGGGGTGTGTGTGACTCACTGCATGGATGTGTGAGTGGGTGATTCACTGGGTGTATGGGTTCAAGAGTGTGTCTGTGAGGGGCTGTATGGGTGGGTGAGTGTGTGTGTAGCTGTGTTGGTGAGTGAATTGATGTATTAGTGGTATACGTGTTGGAGTGTATAAATGACTATATGTAGGAGTGAGTGATTGTGAGAGTGGCTGTGTGGAAGAGTGTGTATGCTTGTGTCAGTGATTGTATAAGAGAGTAAGTATGTGTTAGTATCTGTGAAAATAAGTGAGGTAGTGTGTTTATAACTGTATAGGTGAGTAGTTCAGTTCATAAGCTTTTATTCGATTTGTCAAACAAATCATACAAGCAGCAAATTAAAAAATAACAAACATTTCCTAAAAATTCAATAAGATCAAGATTCGCAATAAAAGCTAGATTCATTTAAAACATACAACTATATAAACAAATATACAAATATACAGACAGGAGTCCAAAATTGAGACATGGCTCAATCAAATATATCATATAACTATGGACATCCTGGCAGCTGTACATTTTAACGGTAATACAAAACTATTTGTCGCTCGATGAAAACTGAATTCATTTAGGAATCATGCAGCTGTATGGACAAATATACAAATATACAAATATACAAATATACAGACAGGGATCCAAAATTAGATCATGGCTCAATTAGATGTATCAGGTAATTATGGCCTTCCTGGCAGCTGTACATTTTAGTATATATGAAGCTACGAAAAAGCAAATGTCCAGATCCTTCAAAGAATGTAGTAGCTGTAGGGCAGTCTTCGTGGAGCGAACATTATTTTTTAAAAAGATGGGCTTTAAATATGTTACCCTAAGGGAATGATAAAATTTACAAAACAGTAAAAAGTGACAACTACTCTGACGTGAGATGTTATCACAGGGGCATACAGTAACGTATCTGACTTTCATGACGGGAAATGCAACAAGATGGTGTACGATACCCAACCTTAAGCGTGTTAAGACAAACCGGTGAGAATTGCGGGTAACACCAGAGAGGTAAGGTTGGAAACCCAAAGTTAGGTTGCAATCCCGATAAAGCGTCACAGATTGTGTCGTTCCCGACACCCTTTCACGGTACTCCTTTTTATAGTTTAGAAACCTTTGTTTTATGACATTTTTGGGGATAGAAACAACAGATTTAGGGTCAAGAAATATGTCGAGCTGAAAAAGAAGGTGGAACCAGCATTGTATATATTTAAGCCATGTAATACGCGAGGAATGGTCCAACCTAAGACAGTCGAGGATGATCTCCTGGGTAAATAAAGTTTCAGTCTTGGCCCAGATCGAACGCCATAACATCAGAGGGCGTAAAGCTGCTAAGTCCGATATGAGTTCGATACCAACTTCTTTGTGGATCAGTTCAACTGATGCTGAGGGTGGGACACATAGCAGTTTTCTAATAAACTTGTTTTCCTCTCTTTGTACAGATGGGCCAACACAGTGGCCCCACACCCCCGCACCATACAGCGCTGAAGTCACACATTTAACATTGTAAATATTCAACATATCTCTAATACTTCTCACCCCTAATTTAGATGCGAATCTGAAGATACTGTTGGTGCACCTCATCATTTTAAGACTGATATTATCAAACTCAGATTGCCATGTACCATTGTTTGCATAAGTAATTCCTAAATAGCAAAAGGTTTTGACCTTCGACACTTTAACCTTTTCCATAAAGAAACAAGGATTTACTTTCTTGGTTTTCATCCCATAAGACATAACAAAGGTTTTGGTTTTATTTACAAGTAGTTTCCTGCTTTGGATGAACAACATAAATCTATCAATAAGGCGCTGCAGACCAATCTGTGTGCGGGATAGTAACACCGCGTCGTCCGCATACAATAATATAGGGACCGACTTCCCTCCTACCAATGGTGCATCTGCAGGGGTCTGGCACAAAATAGAGTCAATTCGGTTAATAAAAAGGGAAAATAACTGTATAGGTGAGTAAATGGGAGTGTGATTGATTCTTTGCATGACTAACTAGCTGTGTAACTAACTCTATGGGTGAGTGGCGGTGTGTGAGTTTCTGTATGGGTGTATGAGTGCATATGATAATGGCTGTATTGATGAGTGACTGCATGTATAAGTGACTGTATGCGTGAGTGAGTGGATGTGTGTGTAGACCTAGGAATCAGTGAGTGGGTATATAGTAACTGATATTGGTGTGTCTATGGTTTTGAGAATGGCACTCTGTATTTTAGAGTGGGTGTATTAAAGGTTATATTAGACTGTGAGGAGGTGCATCAGAGGCTCACGTGGTTGATGGCATCAGTGATGTCATCAGTGATGTCATCAGTGATTTCATTTGAGATGTCATCAGTGATGTCACTGACCATGTTATGAGTGATGTAATATATGATGTCATCAGCCGTGCGTTGCAGGGGTGTGAGTTATACTTAGCTCAACTAACTATAACGGATGAATTTCTCTGGTTATGTACGAGTGAAATGTCCAACTAACTAGAGCGTCCCTGAAACCTATGTTTTTTTTTGTGAATTTCTAAGGTTTTTTTAAAATATTAAATTCTAACTATAACATCCCAGAAACCTATGGTTTTTCATTGAATTTCAAAGGTTTTTTAAATGCTAATTTCTATCTATAACGTCCCTTAAACCTATGGTTTTTCCAGTGAATTTCAAAGTTTTTTTTAAATGCTAATTTTAACTATGCCTACAGAGGTAGGACATGTGCAGAAAGAGGAAGAAAGGCGCAGAGAGAAGCAAGAGAAATGCAGAAAGAGGAAACAGAAATCCAGAAAGAAGAAAGAAGAAAAGTGCAGAAAGAAACAAGAGATATGCAAAAAGAACCAACAGAGGTGCAGAAATAAGCCGTGTTGCAAAGTCATCCTGTGCCCCCAAAGTTTTGCTGCCTGGTACTGGTGGTAACTGACTCTGACTGACAACACTTTGAATACAGTGAAAACACCTACATTCACTAGGGTACACTATGGGTTAGGGTACCCCTGTATTTGGCATGACCACTCCTGTAAGGCCCTAGTACATAATAGGGCAGGGGGATTAAAACTACCTCGAACTCAGAGGTGCTGAAAGAGCCAAGAGAGGGACAGAAAGAGGCAGGAGGGGTGCAGAAAGAAGCAAATGAAGTGCAGAAAGAGGTTAGAGAGGTACAGAAAGAGGCAGGAGGGGTGCAGAAAGAAGGAAGAGAAGTGCAGAAAGTGCAGAAAGAGGCAAGAGAATTGCTGAAAGAATCAACAGAAGTGTAGAAAGAAGCAAGAGAAGTGCAAAAAAAGCAACTGAGGTACACAAAGAGGCAAGAGAGTTGCAGAAAGAGGGAACAGGGGTAAAGAACGAGGCAAGAGAGGTACAGAAAGAGAAAAGAGGGGTGCATAAAGAGGCAAGAGGGGTGTAGAAAGAAGCAAGTGAGGTACAGAAAGAAGCAACAGAGGTGCAGAAAGACGCGAGAGAGGTGCAGAAACAAGCAAGTGAAGTGCAGAAAGAGGCAAGAGAATTTCTGAAAGAAGCAACAGAGGTGTAAGAAGAAGCAAGAGAAGTGAAGAAAGAGGCAGGTGAGGTACAGAAAGATGCAAGAGAGGTGCAGAAACAAGCAAGAGAAGTGCAGAAAGAGGCAAGAGAATTGCTGAAAGAAGCAACAGAAGCAAGAGAAGTGAAGAAAGAGGCAAGTGAGGTACAGAAAGAGGCAAGAGAGGTACAGAAAATGGCGGGAGAACTGCAGAAAGAGGCAAGAGGGATAAAAAAATAGAAGAATGGTGCATAAAGAAGCAAGAGAGGTGCAGAAAGAAGCAAGAGAAGTGCAGAAATAAGCTAGAGAGGTGCAGAAAGAGGGAAGACAAGTGCAGAAAGAGAGGTGCAGAAAGCGGCAAAATAAGTACAGAAAGAAGCAACAGCGGTACAAAAAGGGGCAAGAGAGGTATAAAAAGAGGGTAGAGGGATACAAATAGAGGCAAGATGTGTGCAGAAAAAAGCAACAGATGTGCAGAAAAAAGCAACACGGTGCAGAAAGAGGCTAGAGGGGTGCAGACAGAGGGAAGACAAGTGCAGAAAGAAGCAACAGAGGTGCAGAAGGAAGCAAAAGGGGTGCCCAAAGAGGGAACAGGTATGCAGATAGAGACCAGGGATATGCAGAAAAACAGAAGAGGGGTGCTGAAAGAGGCAAGAGGGATGCATGAATGTGCAACAGAGATACAGAAAGAAGCACGCGCAGTGCAGAATAAACCAACAGAGCTGCAGAAAGAGGTAAGGGTGGTACTGAAAGAGGCAATAGAAGTGCAGAAAGAAGCAAAAAAGGTACAGAAAGAGGCAAGAGAACAGCAGACAAAATCAAGAGAGGTGCAGAAAGAGGAAGGAGAGGTGTACAAAAAGGCAAGAAGGGTACAGAAAAAGGGTTGCAGAAAGACGCAAGAGAAGTGCAGTACGAAGCAACAGAGATACTGAAAGAGGCAAGAGCGGTGCAGACACGGCAGGAAACGTGCAGAAGGAAGGGACAGGAGTGCAGAAAGGGGCAAGAGGGACACAGAAATTTACAACAGAGGTGCAGAAGGAGGCAAGAGAAATGCAGAAAGAAGCAAAAGAGGTGCAGAAAGAGGCAAGAGAATTGCAGAAAAAGGCAAGAGAGGTGCAGAAAGAAGAAGAAGAGGTACACAAAGAGACAAGAGGGATACAGAAAGATGCATGAGGGGGACACAAAGAAGCAAGAGAGGTGCAGAAAGAAGCAACAGAGGTGCTGAAAGAGGCAAGATTGGTAAAGAAAGAGGCAAGAGAAGTGCAGAAAGAAGTAACAGAGGTGCAAAAGAGCAAGAGAGGTACAGAAACAGGCAGGAAAGGTACAGAAAGAGGGAACAGGGTTAAGAAAGCGGCATGAAGGATACAGAAATTTGCAAATGAGCTGCAGATAGAAGCAAGAGCAATTCAGAAAGAACCAACAGAGGGGCAAAAAGAGGCAAAAGGAGTGCAGAGAGAGGTAGGAGGGTACAGAAAGAGGCAAGAGGGGTAAGAAAAAATAGAAGTGTGGAAAGAAGCAACAGAGGTGCTGAAAAAGACAAGAAGGGTGCAGAAAAGGCAAGAGAAGTGCAGAAAGAAGGAAAGAGATTCAGAAAGAAGCAAGTGAGGAGCAGAAAGAGGCAAGAGAGTTACAGAAAGAGAGTGAGGTTCAGAAAGAGGCAAGAGAAGAGCAGAAAGTGGCAAGTGGGGTACAGAAAGAGGCAAGAGAGGTATAGAAAGAGGCAAAATGAGTACAGAAAGAGGCACTTGAGGTGCAGAAAGAGGCACTTGAGGTGCAGAAAGAGGCAAGAGAGGTACAGAAAGAGACTCAAGAAGTGCAGTATGAGGCAGGCGAAGTGCAGAAATAGACAAGAAAGGTGAAGAAGGAATAGTGAGAGAGTGAGGTGCAGAAAAAGGCAAGTGAGGTACGGAAATTTGCAAGAGTTGTACAGAAAGAAGGAAGAGCAATGCAGTAAGAAACAACAGAGGTACTGAAGGAGGCAAGAGGGGTGTAGAAAGAAGGAAGAGAAGTGCAGAAAGAGGCAAGAGAATTGCTTAAAGAAGCAACAGAGGTGTAGAAAGAAGCAAGATCAGTGCAGAAAAAGCAACCAAGGTACAGAAAGAGGCAAGAGGTTTGCAGAAAGAGGGAACAGGGGTAAAGAAGAGGCAAAAGAGGTACAGAAAGAGAAAAGAGGGGTGTAAAAAGAGGCAAGAGGGGTGCAGAAAGAAGCAACAGAGGTGCAGAAACAAGCAAGAGAAGTGCAGAAAGAAGCAACAGAGGTGTAGAAAGAAGCAAGAGAAGTGAAGAAATAGCCAAGTGAGGTGCAAAAAGAAGCAAGAGAGGTACAGCAAATGGCAGGGGAACTGCAGATAGATGCAAGAGGGATGCAAAAAAAGGGAAAAGGGGTGCAGAAAGAAGCAAGAGAGGTGCAGAAAGAAGCAAGAGAAGTGCAGAAATAAGCAAGAGAGGTACAGAAAGAGGGAAGACAAGTGTGGAAGAGACAACAAGGGTGCAGAAAGAGGCAAGAGAGTTGCAGAAAGAGGGAAGAGGGGTGCAAAAAGAGGCAAGATGGGTATAGAAAGAAGCAGAACAGGTACAGAAAGAAGCAACAGAAGAACAGAAAGAAACAACAGGGGTGCAGAAAGAGGCTAGACAGGAGCAGAAAGAAGCAACCGAGGTGCAGAAGGAAGCAAAAGGGGTGCAGAAAGAGGGAACAGGTATGCAGACAGAGGCCAGAGAGATGCAGAAAGATGTAAGAGGGGTGCTGAAAGAGGCAAGAGGGATGCATGAATGTTCAACAGAGGAACCGAAAGAAGCAAGAGTGGTACTGAAAGAGGCAAGAGAAGTGCAGAAATAAGCAAAAGAGGTGTAGAAAGAGGCAAGAGAACAGCAGACAAAAGCTGGAAAGGTGCAGAAGGAAGGTACATGAGTGCAGATAGAGGCAAGAGGGATACAAATATTTACAAAAGAACCAACAGAGGTGCAGAAAGAGGCAAGAGAGGTACAGAAGGAGGCAGGAGAAGTAGAGAAAGAGGCAAAAGAGGTGCATCAAGAGGCAAGAGAACGCAGGAAAGAGGCAAGAGGGGTACAGAAAGATGCAAGAGGGATACACAAAGAAGCAAGAGAAGTACAGAAAGAAGTAACTGAGGTGCTGAAAGAGGCAAGAGGGATACAGAAAGAGGCAAGAGAAGTGCAAACAGAAGCAACAGAGGTGAAAAGGAGGCAAGAGAGGTGCAGAAACAGGCAGGAATGGTACAGAAAGAGGGAACAGGGGTATAGAAAGAGGCATGAGAGATACAGAAATTTGCAAATGAGGCGCAGGTAGAAGCAAGAGCAGTGCAGAAAAAACCAACAGAGGTGCAGAAAGAAACAAAAGGAGTGGAGAAAGAGGTCAGAGAGGTGTACAAAGAAGCCAGAAGGGTACAGAAAGAGGCAAGAGGGTACATAAAGAAAGAATAGAAGTGTAGAAAGAAGCGACAGAGGTGCTGAAAAAGATAACAAGGGTGCAGAAAAAGGCAAGAGAAGTGAAGAAAGAAGCTAAAGAGATGCTGAAAGAAGCAAGTGAGGAGCAGAAAGAGGCAAGAGAGTTGCAGAAAGAGAGTGAGGTTCAGAAAGAGGCAAGAGAAGAGCAGAAAGTGGTATGTTTGGTACAGAAAGTGGCAGGAGAGGTATAGAAAGAGGCAAGATAAGTGCAGAAAGAGTCACTTGAGGTGCAGAAAGTGGCAAGAGATGTACAGAAAGAGGCTCAAGAAGTGCAGAAGGAGGCTCAAGAAGTGCAGAAAGAGGCAAGAGAGGTGCAGAAGGAGGAGAGTGAGGTGCAGAAAGAGGCAAGTGAGGCCTCATGTTTTGATGTTGTAAATTGTAAGTACAGGAGGTGGGCTGCATGCGCCCCCCCTTTCCTTGGCCACTACTGAGCCCGGGGACCACATCCAAGGGCCCAGCCTTATTTTTTTTTTTAAGTCATGTCAAAGGGAAGGGGGCCTCGTGGCCTTCCACCCAGGCCACTTCTGGCCCCTGGGACCCCATCCCCTAGGGCCGTCCCTCAAGTTAGGGACCATGGGGGGAGCCCCAATGCCCCCATGGTCCCCGCCGGCTCCCCACCCCCTACGGCAGTCAGCATTGCTTTTGGGCAAGGGGAGCTGTTAACATGCAGCTCCTCTTGCCCAAACCCAATTCTGCTTTGCTTCGTTGAAGAGAGAGCAGTTTTCCTGCTCTCGCTTCAACAAAGCAAAGCAGTGTTTGCGATGGCAGGCCGGGAGTCGTGCTCCTGCCCTGCCATAGCAAACAGGAATGTCCCGGGGGTGGGTACCCTGAGACATTGCAGGAGCCGGCCCTGGGGGTTGGCGGTCCCCAGGGCCCTCAAGGGCTCCAGAAGGGGGGCTGTGCGGTCCCTCCCTACATTTGCATAGCCCCAGGGAGGTGGTGGTCCCCGGGGCTTGTGTAGGCTGCGAGGCACCTGCCTATAATTATTGTAGGTCTCATGGAGGTGGTGGTCCCCAGGGCTTGAGGGGGTCCATGAGGCCTCCCCTGCCTCAAATATTTTAACGCCCCAGCGAGGTGGCAGTCCCCAGGGCAGTGGGGGGTCTGCGTCCCCCCACGCATAATAAACTAAGCCATGGGTGATGGCAGTCCCAGAGGATGTGGTGGCCCCCGTTGGCCCCCACATATCATTTCCCCATTGCCCCCAGGACTTGGCACACCCGGGGCTCAAAGAAATGAAGTGCCGCAATCTGCATTTTTTTTGGGCAGGATTTGCGCACCCAGCACAAATTCTGCCGATTTAAAAAAAATGGTTTATTGGGGTGTAGGGGATCAGGGTGTTTCTACCCTGTCCCCTTTTCTTGTTTTTTTCTTTTTTTTCCCTTTTTTTTCGTGACTCGGTTACAGAGTCACAAGATGGCTGCCAATAAATTCTGGTTTGGATTGTGAATGAAGCTTGTGCTCGGGAGGATTCGTGAATCCTCTTTTGGTGCTTAGATATCGATATATTTTTTTTTATTTCTCAGGAACTACTGAACGGATTTACACCATTTTAAAAAAAGGTTGCTTTCTGCCAATTCACGCTGTAGACTTTTCTAAAATTCCTATGGAAATTAACATGGGGAAGCGCGTTTTGGAAACCCCCTTTTTTCTTTGGCCCGCGCTTGATGAATCATCCCAAACCATTAGTTTGGAAACTTTCCCAAAGTTTTGTCATCTCCCTATCGTTCCCCCGGGGACACTGGGCCCTATTGCATCACATTCCATTCTCAGAACTGTTTGTTATTTCTCCTGCCTTAGTGGTATGCCCACCACACTGTAAATTCTTCCTCCTATTTCCACATTTTCCTCTCTGACTCGCTCTCTCTCTCACCTACTGCCACCTGATCCCTTGGTCACTGGACCAGTTTACTATTTATATGTCTTACATATACGATTTGGTGGGGGAGACTGTCTGCTTTTCTCCACTTTTGCTACTTTTCTCATCGTAAACCCCCTTTTATTACCTCAACTCTTCTCTCTCTCTCTCTTTCTCTCTCTCTCTCTCTCTCTCTCACATGATACCACCGATTTATATGGTCACTGGACCATGAACCATAAAAAAATGTAAATATTATGATTTCTTTGGGGTGACTTTCGCTCCGGGCAATAGAAGGGACGATGTAGTGAATTGTTTCACGTGCACTTGCAATTCCCTTTATACTGCATATTTTTTCACAATTTTTCACCGTGTATACACATGAAGATATGTTTATATATGTTTCTCTTATCTAATTTGGGACAAAATCATTTTCACTTTCTTTTAAAAGTTTTTGACTTGTATAGTCTTTTTTCTTTGTGATTGATGAGTTGGCATTTTTCTGTTAATGCTCAAAGTCTTTTTCCCATGTTTATTTATTTTTCCCTCCACTGTGTCTCACTGTATGCTATTAATACAATGCAACAATGCATGATCCCCAGGTTTGTGAAAAGACCTCCTGGTCGAAACGCGTCAGCCACCTGAATAAAATCCTTTGGACTTACCTGGGCATCCTTTCTTTGCGGTGCGGCATGGCTGCGTTGTCAAGGATATTCAAGCATATATATATATATATATATATTACCTACTGGCGGTCGCCAGTAGGTAGTTATAGTTAGGATTTTTTTTCATAGGGAAATCGCAACATTCTATTGGGAATAACTTTGGCGCCGGTTGAGGAATCTGCCTGAAATCTTCCTCAAATTTGCCTCGCGGCTCTCCGCTCCTTCCCTGAAAGTTTGGGGGGGATTCGTCGATCGGGGGCCGAGATAAAAGGGGGGTCTCAAAATGTGTTTCCCCATGTTAATTTCCATAGGGCGGTTGGACTCACTTTTAGCTCGAACGGCTAATGTATTTTCACCAAACTTGGCAAAATTGTAGGGACTGGTAGCCCGATGTGCCTTTGCTATTTGATATTTGATATTTGATATTTATTGAGATTTGTATAGCGCAACTATCGCTCCGAAAGGAGCATCTTGGCGCTGAGCACAACAGAGAAACCCGCAAGGCGAGGTGAGGATCAGATGGCTGCGAGGACCGATGAATTAGGCTGAGAGAAGATCCAGGTCTTCAGGAGTTTCCTGAAAAGGCTTTCAGTAGGAGCGTGCCGAAGGTTGAGGGGGAGACCGTTCCATGCCCTAGCCGCCAAGAACGAGAAGGTTTTACCCCCTCTCGTTTTTAGCTTTATTCGAGGGACAGAAACTAGGTTGGCTCCTGATGACCTCAAGCAGCGCGATGGAATATAGCGCGAAAAGCGCTTGGTCAGATAGGAAGGGCCAGAGTTCCTGGTGGCTTTAAAGACCGTGACAAGAAGCTCGAAGAGAATTCTTTTGTGGAGGGGCAGCCAGTGGAGGGTGTTGAGGGCTGCAGAGGCCGAGGACCTTCTTGGGAGTTTAAGTACAAGCCTGGCCGCTGCGTGTTGGACACTCTGCAATTTCTTAAGGGAAGACTTTTTTATTCCAGCCAAAAGGCCATTACAATAATCCAGCCGGGATAGAATCAATGCCACCGCGACTGATTTCCTGGCTGAAATAGGAAGAAAGTCTCAAGATATGTGCTCCAGTGGATTTTGAGTAATTTAGGTTCAAAAATATATATATATCTATAGCCGCGCCCGGTACGCGCACCGGGGAGCACTCCTGGCGCGCACAGGGAGTTCGCGCGCGGAAAGCTGATTGGCTTTCGGGTGTCTGTAAAAATTCTAAACAGTCCGGAGCGGCCGCCATCTTGTGTCTCGGTAGGATCGAGACACAAGAGGTGGCAAAAACAAAGGGGGAAATAACCAGAAGGGGGCAGGGTAGACCCCCCCGAACCCCTAGGTTTGATGTGGGGGCCATAAAAAGTTCCCGCGGGACAAAAACATTTTTTTTTTTTTTTCGCGGGGGAGCGCCCGGTACGCGCACCGGGGAGCGTACCGGGGAGCGTACTTTGGGGAAAAATAGTGAAAAAAATTAGTGTAAAATAATCATTTTGAGTGATCAGAGGTAGGGTAGCTCTGAAAAGAGCTTTTGGGTTCTGTGGCTGATTTAGGTACCTAAAGTACATCCCACACACACCCACACGCACACACCCCACACACACACCACACACACACCCACACACACACTCCTCATACACACACACCCACACATCTCACACACACACACACACACCCCACACACATAACCCTACACCCCCACACCCACACACTCCCCACACATACCTCACACACCCACACCTCCACCCCCACACCCAAACACCCCACACACCCACACCGACACCTTACACATCCACACCCACACCCACACACACAGACACACACCTAACAGACACCCCCCACACACACACCTCCCCCCTCCCCCTCCCCCCTCACACATGGGGAAAACCCAGTGAAACAGTAAAATAATAATTTAAAGTGCTTAGAGGTAGGGTAGCTCTGCATAGAGTTGTTGTGTTGTGTGGGTGATATAAGTACCAGCATGTAGGTACCAATGCAGCGTTTTAAATTCAATGTAGACTGTGTCCTCTGTAGATAATTTGCATGTTGTTACAGAAGTTATTGTGGTATATGGAATCTATACTATAGTCTGTCAGGAAAGCAGAAAAAACATGGAGGCCGGAGATGAAAAAGAGATGTCAAATAAACATTGGAGATAATATAGTGGGGGAAAGGAAGTAACTATGAGGAAAATTACTATGTAACATAAAAAAGTTGCACAGTATACTATAAGTCTCACATTATATTATATTCATTTTGGTACTATTTCATGAATTACATATAAAAAAGAATAATGTCTGGAACAATTTTTAATTATTAAATAAAAATGTATTGCTCTGATTTTTCAAAATTTAATAATACTTCCAACATTATTTCGTCAGGAATGTCCTCATTTGGATTACATGATTCCATTTCTTCCACATATTTAAGATACTCTTCATCAAGAGACTGATCCAAAAAGTCTAAATCATTAATCTCTTCCTCTGGGTTGTTCTCGAGATTAATTTCGAATGAAATATTACATTTCTTTTGTTCTCCTTCCATTTTGTTGCTGTAAATTGTATAAAAAATAAATATATCAGTAGAGATAGGGCACTGTTAGGTTTAAGTTCAGACAGGTACTTCTGAGTTTTTAACTGGAGCTGTTTTAATTGAAAATCTGACCTTTTTACCGGTCCGGACGAGATTGCTTCGTCCTAGGGGCCGACCTTGATCTCTCCCCCGACGCAGCCGAGCACAGCGCTCTTGCCGGCCGGGAGAACGCGGAACCGCCATCTTGGGGGGAGGCAGGGTAGCGCTCCAGCTCCTGGACGCCTCCCGCCCTCCCTCACTATTTAAGTTCTCCCGCCCCTTCACCCCACAGATTACTTGTGTGCATTCACCCCTGAGGCGGAAAGCCGGGGGCACTTTCTTTCCCTTTTGTGCTGGTGATTTTTAAACTCGATTTTGCGTGTGTTGTGTATGCATGGTGACTTCTACCTGTATACATCTGCCACCAGATTAGCTTTTTTTTAAAAATACTGTTTATATTTTAACTGGAGCTGTTTTAATTGAAAATCTGACCTTTTTACCGGTCCGGACGAGATTGCTTCGTCCTAGGGGCCGACCTTGATCTCTCCCCCGGCGCAGCCGAGCACAGCGCTCTTGCCGGCCGGGAGAACGCGGAACCGCCATCTTGGGGGGAGGCAGGGTAGCGCTCCAGCTCCTGGACGCCTCCCACCCTCCTCCCACCGCCAGAGGGTTATGGATATAAAGAAGGGTCCAGCCCGTCCGCGCAGCGGGCGGGCGCAGCGGGCGCGCCTAAGGCAAGCCCGTCTGCGCCCGTCCGCGCCGGACCCGCGCCCAGGGCCAGAACCCCTGTTTCTAATGACCCAAAAATCTCATGGACCTCTGATCAGCTGTTAAATCTTCGTCACAATTCCTGTAGCCCTATTTTGTGTTGTAAACCCAATAGCTTGGATTTTACCGGCTACTCCTGTTCACAATGCAAGTTTTCCATCCCGGCTGTTTTTAATGCATCCCAACCCCTCCCGAGGGGTCAACTGCAGCCTTCAGCTATCTTAAAAGCGGCGTTAATCAACTGCAGATCGCTTCCAGCCCACGCCACTGATATTTGGCTCTTACTTGATACCCATAAATGGGACATATTGTTTCTCACCGAAACATGGATCAAAGATTCATCTACACCGGACATTAACTTAGCTATCCCCCCTGGCTACTGCTTTACTGGCATTAATCGCGAAAACTCTAAATCCGGGGGGGGCCTCGCTATAATTGCCAAATCTCACTTAAAACTGAACCTTACTAAAATCCCCAATCACGGCCTTATCGAAGCTGCTTACTTTACAATAATGGACTCGGCAAACACCATCTGTGCCGGTATCCTGGTTTATAATCCCCCTACAGCTGCCGTTTCCTCTCTCAATGCTTTGACGCATTCTATTGCTGACTTTCTACTTAAACACCCTCATTTTATTGTATTGGGAGACTTCAATCTCCATATTGATAATTCTTCCTGTACTAAAGCCTCTTCTCTGTTGGAAACTTTACAGGGACTTACCCTGCCTCAATTAGTTATAGGCCCGACCCACATTGCAGGGCACACATTAGATCTCATTTTTTCTAATCATCCTGGTATATCTGTTCTGTCCCCTTCTCCCCTGACCTGGACTGATCACTTCCTTCTTCCTTTTACCATCACCTCCTCTTCTCCTCCTCCCCCATCCTCTCTTCATAGAGACAGTGGCCGTAGATGGACTAAAGTGACTTGTGAGTCCTTAGAACCTCATCTTCAGTTTCAACTTAACCATCTAGAAGACCTTGACAAGGAAACTGCAAGATTTAATTCGGCCCTTTCCTCGGCCCTTGATTCCGTTGCCCCTGTTGTTCCGTTGTCTTCTTCCAGATCTCGTCCCTCTTCTCCTTGGTTTTCTTCCCTGCTTCGTGAGGAGAAGAGCTTATGTAAACAATTGGAACGCAAATGGAGAAAAAATTATGACCCTCTTGCTAAACTGGCTTATAAATCTGCCCGGAATAAATTCCATAAGCTGAAACGCTCTACGATGAGAGCCTATTTCTCCAACCTTATTCAACAGGCACAGAACTCTTCTAAAACTCTTTTTACCATCGTGAAAGACTTTGTCAATCCCCCTGCCATGAAAACCTAGTGTATTCCTACGCAAGATCTTTGCAACGGACTTTCGGATTTTTTTCAGGACAAAATTATCAAACTCTCCTCTTTTTTTGATACCGTCGCACTATGCCACCCCCTTGATATAACATGTCCCAGTCATAGCTCATTTAATCATTTTGATGAGCTCACCCCTGAACAAGCTTTGTCCTTGCTATTTAAAGTTAAGTCCGGTTCTCCTTTGGACCCAGTCCCTGCCAAAATCATGGGCAATCTTGCCCCTGTTCTGGTTAAACCTCTCCTCACGATTTGGAACTCCTCTTTGTCTCGTGGTCAATTTCCCTCAGATTGGAAACAGGCCAGGCTAATCCCTATTCTAAAAAAACCCGGTGCTGACCCTTCACAATTCACCAACTACCGGCCCATCTCACTTCTGCCTAAACCTGCTAAGGTTTTGGAGAAAGTGGTACAGACTCAGTTGGCCCAGTATCTGGCATCTAATCAGCTGTTACATGAGTCCCAGTCCGGCTTTAGAACGGGTTACAGCACCGAGACTGCGTTGCTAGAGGTCTCAGAAATTATTAGGGAATCAGTGGATAAGGGCGAGGAGGCCATGTTGGCCCTCCTCGACCTATCCGCTGCATTTGACACTGTATCCCATGACATACTAGCAACTCGTTTACATCAGCTCGGGATCAGTGGCACAGCACTGGCTTGGATTAATTCCTTTCTGTCTAATCGGTTCCAGAGGGTCACGTTGCACCCATTTGAATCAGAGGACAAACCCCTTCTGTGCGGTGTGCCCCAGGGCTCTGCCCTCAGCCCTCTATTGTTCAACATCTACGTGGCTCCTCTTGCCAGGGTAGTAGAATCTTGAGGTGTCAGGGTGGTCTCCTATGCTGATGATACTCAGCTTATTTTTTCATTCAGAGGCCACTCTGACTCCCAGTTTTCCAACTTTAGAAACTGCCTTGGCAATATCTGCACGTGGATGTCTGCTAATCACCTGGCGCTCAATGCCGAAAAAACTGAGGTTCTTTTTTTCGGTCAGAAATCTCCTCCCCTTGCCAGCCTTTGGTGGCCCACAGTTCTGGATCCCCCCCCTAAACCAGTTCAGGCTGCCCGCAACCTAGGCTTTACATTTGATAACACCTTGTCTGGTAAGTCCCAAGTCAACAAGGTTGCGGGGGCTTGCTTTGCGAAATTGCGCATGATCAGGAAGATATTTCCGTATCTTCCTCAATCTTCCCGTAAAACGGTGGTCCAGGCACTTATTACTACACATTTGGACTATGCTAACAGTCTGTATGCGGGTGCCCCCCAGTATTTGATTGACCGTCTGCAAATTGTCCAAAACGCCGCAGCTCGGCTTATTGGCAATATCCCTGCTCGCACCTCAGTTAGAGCGTACAGAGATGAGCTTCATTGGCTCCCTATAGCTCGGCGTATCGATTTTAAGATCTTGACCTTGGCATTTCGTGCTATTCATGGAATAGGCCCGTCTTACCTGAGTAAACGCCTTAAAATTTCATCTTCAGTTAGACACCTCAGATCTAACAGCCTTCGTTTACTGATCGTCCCAAGATTCAGGCTTTCCCGGTGCGGCGGCAGAACTTTCACCGTCATTGCTGCCAAACTCTGGAATAGCCTTCCTTTGGATCTTAGGTTCATTGAATCTGAGACGGCCTTCCGACGTAAACTCAAAACCTGGTTGTTTACTAATCGGTCATAATAGTGTCTGCACCTCTTATTTCCTTTCTGTGGGATTTACTCCTGGTACCTTCTTTGGGGGACATTCGGGTAATCTTAGCGCCGGGACACCTCCGCCGGAGGTAGCCGTGCGCTTTATAAGCTTCAAAAATAAATAAATAATAAATAAACAGTGAAGTTATGTTTGGGCAGTGTATGGTATCAGGCAGGAAGTAGAACTATTAAAAAGTGCATGTGATGAAGACTAATTAAAATCATAATTATACTAGAGAAGCCTAACTTAATCCATAAATATAATAGAGAAGCGTATCTCAAGCTATAACTATAACAGAGGGACAATAAATAACTATCAGAAAACGTTTTTACTAATTAATTTAAAGTGCTCCTTACAAATTAACAACTTACTTTTGAGAGAGGTGAAGAAGAAAAAATTTGAAAATCCTTTCAAGATGTACCTCAGGTAGTTGTAGTCAAAATGGCTGTGTTTCCCTCTTTTTTCATTTATATTCATGTACATAACCAATCAAATGTCAGGAAATAATACTAGAAATTGAAAGTAACATTTTAATTGGTTGTAAATTCTAACACTTCAGATGTGTTTTTGTCATGTAATTTACCTCAGGATATTTAGAGAGGGCTACAGGCCAAATGGCTCAATGGAATTCCATCAAATTTGGGAAAATGGTAGGGACTGGTATGTAGTATGTCCTATTCTATATTTGGTGAACATCTCTACAGAGGTTTTTATGTAAATTAACTTTTTTATTTTTTTGGGAGCGCTCACCGGGGCACGCCCCGGTACGCTTACCGGCAGCGCAACGGGAGTCCTCCATCTTGTGTTTCGGTAGATTTGAGACACAAGATGGAGGACAAACAACGTTGGGAATGGGTAAAAGGGGGCACGGTAAACACCCCCTGACCCCCTAGGTTTTCTGAGGGGGGCTTAGGAGGCCCATATAGGCCAATACAAAATATATATATATATTTTTCGCGGGGTGAGCGCCCAGTATGCGCACCGGGAAGCGTACCGGGGAGCGTACTTTGGTGAAAATTAGTGAAAAAAGTTAGAGTAAAATAATCATTGTGAGTGATCAGATGTAGGGTAGCCCTGAAAAGAGCTTTTGGGTTCTGGGGCTGATTTAGGTACCTACAAGTAGGTTCCAATGCACAATCTTAAATTCAGGAGGAATATTCTATTCCCCTCATCTGAGAAGTGCACACCATCTCCTCGGTAGATATCTTGCATGTTGTAACGCAAGTTGTTGTTGTATATTGAACCCATTCCATAGTCTCTCATGTAAGCAGAAACAGATTTATTCACATGTTTCCTTGTTTTCTCAATCTGTGGACAAAATTGGTTGGACCACTTCCATTTCTGTCTTTGGCATATATTGGAATATACCAAGGCAGTTTGTGGAAAAAGTGTCATCAATTGCCCAAAGGTGTCCTTTAAAACCATTTCCAGACATACCCCAGTCAAAGTGCCTAGGTCATTTCCACCACAGTGCAAAATTATAAGGTCAGGGTGTGGCAGATGGTGAAAGGTTTTCACCAATGGTATCAATTGATGACATCTCAATCCTCTTTGGCCAATCCATTTTATGTGCACATTTGGTTAATCAAGGTTGTGAAAATTTCTGATAGCTGCATACCTTTGAGCCCAGTGAATGTAGCTATGTCCAATAATCCAGACAGAGTACATGGTGAGAGGAGGTTCTGGTGCAGTCAGATGAACTATGGACAAAATTGGTTTGACCACTTCCATTTCTGTCTTTGGCATATATTGGAATATACCAAGGCAGTTTGTGGAAAAAGTGTCATCAATTGCCCAAAGGTGTCCTTTAAAACCATTTCCAGACCTACCCCATTCAAAGTGCCTAGGTCATTTCCACCACAGTGCAAAATTATACGGTCAGGGTGTGGCAGATGGTGAAAGGTTTTCACCAATGGTATCAATTGATGACATCTCAATCCTCTTTGGCCAATCCATTTTATGTGCACATTTGGTGAATCAAGGTTGTGAAAATTTCTGATAGCTGCATACCTTTGAGCCCAGTGAATGTAGCTATGTCAAATAATCCAGACAGAGTACATGGTGAGAGGAGGTTCTGGTGCAGTCAGATGAAGTGTAGGAATGAAATGGCAGTTGGAACAGTAGGAGTTTGCAAAAAAAACTGTGGAGTTTCAGTGCTCTTGAATCACAAGCAATGATTGGTGGATTGAGATAGTTGAAAAGTGAAAGTTAGGGTGCATGGTTGTGTTCTGTGAAAGAAGTCATTTGAATGGTCAAGAAAAAGTCATAAAAAGAAAGATTGCACCTGATAAGCTGGTTTATTGATAGGTCAAACATCCTTGCTGAGTTCATGTGCAACATTGTAGAATAAACTTTTAACCCTGAGAGCTCAGTGAGGAGGGAGTTGCTATGGTAACAGGTAGAAAGGGCTGAGGGGGGGAAGGGTGTTGATTTGAAAATAGAGAGGGAAGAGTTTTGATTGGTTACCATGAGGAATATGTGTGTAGAATTAGAGGTTTTCTGTGTCATTCATGGTTGCAGTGGCTGGAGTATATACCTTTTGCTCTGCTAAAGAAATATTGATGTGTGTATCTGACACTGTTCTCAATCTCCCAAAGCATTTGTAAAGGTGAGTTATGATTCATTGAATATAGATAGAGAGTTCAGATTAAGAAGCACATTGAGCTTCTTTGCTCTTGGTTTGTGTGATGCTTTTTGAAAATGCATGGTATCAATATTGGAAATAGAGAGGAAATGTATTTTGTAAAATAGTGAGTTTTCAGAACTGAAATGGAATGCTTGTACATAGGACCTGCGCTGTGTTTCTAAAATGTTATTCAAAAAACGATTTTGGGGTAAATCAATGGTTTTACATTTTTGAGAAGGAATAAATAGTGTGTGCATGATTACATAAAAATATTTGAACCTTTCACAATTAATCACCTGTGTTACCTGAGATTAGGAAGCAGAATGAGCTTGTTTGCTGTTGGTTTGTGAAATTCCTTTGGGTAATGCCTGGTAGGAATGTTTGCCATAGAGAGGAAATGTATTTTGTAAAATAGCGAGTTTTCAGAACTGAAATGGAATGCTTGTACATAGGACCTGCGCTGTGTTTCTAAAATGTTATTCAAAAAACGATTTTGGGGCAAATCAATGGTTTTACATTTTTGAGAAGGAATAAATAGTGTGTGCATGATTACATAAAAATATTTGAATCTTTCACAATCATGTCACTTGTGTTACCTCGGATTAGGAAGGACACTGAGGGCCTTATTTATGAAAACAGCGATGCGTCAGTTTTCACTGCGCACTCCTTGCGACACCAATGATGCGTCATATTTAATGTATGACGCATCATGTCGCAAGGAGTTACAGATAAGTCAGTATTTCTGACGTATCTGTAAGCGCAAAAGTGACGCATTGCTGGAGTGTGTCACAAAAGTGACGCAACTCCAGCAATGCGCCTTTTCAAATGGGGAAAGCCCCATGTGAAAGGGTTTGCGTCAGTCTTACGCCTGCTGTGAGGCAGGTACAAGATTTTGACATAACAGTGTCCTAAAAGTGACGCAGTGAAATCTCATAGATTTCACTGCGTTACTATTACAAGGTTTTTTACGGGGGAACGCCCCCTCTGCATACATTATACCTGACGCAGGTATAATGTGGCGCCGGGGTTTAAAAAGTGACGCATCTACCTAGATGTGTCATTTTTTAAATATGGCGCAACAAGGCACATGTTTTATGCTGCCGATGCGTCACAAAAAGTGACGCATCACCAGCGGAAAACTAATGCAGGACCTCATAAATTAGGCTCTGAGCTTTTTTGCTGTTGGTTTGTGTCATGCTTTTTGATAATGCTTGGTATCTACATTTGCAAGATAGAGGATTTTTAATTTGTGAAATAGTGAGGTTTCAGTAGTGAAGTTGAATGCTTGTACATAGGACCTGTGCTCTGTTTCTAAAATGTTATTCAAAAAACGAAAACGATTTTGGGGCAAATGAATGGCTTTTACATTTTTGAGAAGGAATAAATAGTGTGTGCATGATTACATAAAAATATTTGAACCTTTCACAATCATGTCACCTGTGTTACCTCAGATTAGGAAGCAGACTGAGCTTGTTTGCTGCTGGTTTGTGTCATTTTTATGGTAATGCTTGGTAGGAATGTTTGCAAGAGAGAGGAAATGTATGTTACCTGTGTTTCCTCAAATTAGGAAGTGGATTGTACAGATGAGGTGAGGCATGTCCAGGGGCGCAAAGGAGTTGAGGCCTGTGTCCATGAGTGCAATTGAGAGGACTTACCTCCTCTGACCCTTAGACAAACATTATGTAATCTGTGGCCCTTCGACAGGCCTCAATACATTGAGTATAATTGATGGTAACAGGGTGGAGATAAGATGAGGCGTGTTCAGGGGTGTAAATGAACTGAGGCCTGTCTAATGGTGCAGATGAGTTGAGGTCTATTCTGGGTTGCAGATAAGGTGAGGATTGTCCATGGGTGCATAGGAGGTGATGCCTGTGTTGAGGAGTGTAGTGGAAGAGAGGTCTGTCCAGAGGTGGAAAGGAGGTGAGGGCTGTGTCTAAGAGTGTAGTGGGGGATAGGCTTCATGAAGTACAGTCCAGTGGACTCTTAGACACCGGACTCACCACCTATGTTTCCCAGGACAGTCCTTACCTCATGTGTACAATCTGCTTACTAATCTGAGGAAACACAGGTGATATGATTGTGAAATGTGCAAATATATTTTTTAAACATGCAGATACTATCTAATCCTTGTTAAAAATGTAAAAGTACTTCATGTGCCCGAAATATTTTTTTAGAATTATATTTAAAAAACAGAGATAAGGTCATATGTAGAAGTATTATAGTGTTTATATTGTTTGCTTATTGTCATTGTTTGGTAATAGTGGTCTATAATGTTTTTTTTATTTTTATTTTTGTTTTGCACAGATTTAAATCAAGATTTAAAAAATAAGCAAAAATGCCCTCAAGGGAAAGGAGACGAAAAGATTGTAAGCGGAAAAAATCAAAAACAGCAACGGAATTAAAGCAGTCTCCTACAACAAATACTTCAAAAAACAGGAAAAAAGCTCCTGGTAAGACAACTAAGTCTGTCTTACGGAACATATGTAGATAAAAAAAAAATGTTGGACAGTATGTAGAAAAAGAGAAAGAGAGAGCAATTTTGAAGAGGAAGGAGAGATTCCAAAAACATGTTACTACTGCAGCAGGAGACAATAATATGTATAGGAATAGAAGGAAAAATCAATTTAGGGACATTCATAAACGAATGTTTCGCAATAGGGTGGTTTTAAATTTGTTAAAAAATATTTAAAAAGGTAAACAGAGATCTGCTTTTTATAAGAAAAAGAAAAGTGTAGAGAAGATTGTTGATCATGCTTTTGAAGTTAAGAAAAAATTATTTATTTTAATAATCAATAGAATTAGGACACTTAACAAGACAATTGATGTTTTCAAATCAAACAGTAAATGGAAAAGAGTAATTAATCGGACTAATTTTTGTAAAGTTTTTTCTGGAGAATGGATGCACAGTTCAAGTTGTGAGCCATTTTTTAATGAGGAGAGTTACTTTCAGGAGAATGATTTAGTGCATGCAGTTGACACCAGTGGTCGAGCATATGAGGTGAAAGACGGTTGTCCGATTGAAAAAGAGAAACTTGTGCCTAGAGAACCAGAAGAGGTGTTAACTGATGAAGTTTTAGGGAGACGTACTAAGGGTCCAGTGTACACTTGGAAGTGTAGTAGTATTTGTAGTGTGCGACAGGAATCAATCGATTTGTTTTGTAACTTCTTACGTACATATAGTAAGAAAACTCTAAAACAGAAAATGAAAATGTTGCAAGACTTAGATCCTTGCAGAGTGAGAGAAAAGACAGGTTTGCAAGGCCATTCACTGGCTTGTCTTTCTAGAAAAGTCTGTCAGAGTGTTTTTCATCATTTTAGGATGTTAGCAGTGCATCATAACAAAATGAGGAAATTAGTGAGAAGGTTGTATTATGCAAAAAGTCCAGCACTTAAGCTTAAACAATTAAACAGTGCTCTTTTGCATGGAACTGAATTAGATGTGAAGAAGATTTGTGAAGAAATTGAGATTTGTTATTTTAGTGAAAAAGAGGACAGTGTAGAAATTGACACAGAAATTCAAGGTAATGTGGAAGACAATGTACAGATTTCAAGTACAGAAAAGTTTGACCAGAAAATTATCAGGTTTAAGGTGAAATCAAGTGAAAGGCCGAATTTTACTTGTGTGTGTTGTCGACGAACTCATTATAAGCATCAAACTAGATTAGTTGATTTATACGTAAAAAGTGAAAAGATAAATAATTATGAGTGGAAGGATTTTGCAACTTATTTGTGGGTGGAGAATTCTTTTGATTTGAGTTCTGATCAGCGTATTTGTAAATATTGTTATGATAAATTAAATCAAAACAGAATGCCTGCTAGAGCTGTTCATAATAATCTTGAGTTGGTAGACATTCCTCCTGAATTGATGGATTTAAATACATATGAGTGTATTTTGATTCAATGTGTCCATCCTTTTCAGGCAATTGTTCGCATGGAGCCTAAGATAGGGAAATTGCCTCCTTCAGATTTACAGAGAGGATTAAA
Organism: Lissotriton helveticus; assembly: GCF_964261635.1. Taxonomy (NCBI): domain Eukaryota; kingdom Metazoa; phylum Chordata; class Amphibia; order Caudata; family Salamandridae; genus Lissotriton; species Lissotriton helveticus. The sequence goes on along the minus strand of NC_136067.1, from coordinate 301,831,611 downwards.
GGGAAGAGTTGTTTATTTGCCTCTAGATTTCAAGAAAAATATTGATACAATTGGTGTAGAGAAAGTGGAAGAGGAACCTCTGGTTATTCTAGTTAATGGGGTTTCGACAAAGAGTAAGAAAATTTGGCAAGATTTAGTGGATGTTAGGAAAGTCAAAAAGGCAACGTTGTATTTGGTCAAAAACAATGAGTACTACAAACATGTATGTGTTGAAGCAGAGGAAACAGCTGCAGATGAAGACAGTGATTGTTCAGCTGGCCAAATTGAAAAAGTTGATGTGTCTAGAAGTGAAGAAATATATGAACATTATACTGTTCATCCTTTGCATTCCAAAGAATTAATGGGGAATGCAATTGACTTGTTTCAAATGAAATCAGCAAAAGGAAGTCCCATTAGTGTATGGGAAGAAAGTTTAGAAGCTCGTTGTTTTCCACAGCTATTTCCAACAGGTCGAGGTGGACGATATGACGATCGACCACTTCAAATTCCAGCATCTGAATACCGGACTTTAAGATTATATGCAGAAGATCCAAGGTTTCGTCAATGCATCCCATATTTGTTTCATCTACTGTATGAAAGTGACTTGTCTGGGCTTTCTTATGCAGTAAACCATATACTGAAAAGTGGACTACATCTCCAAAATGTTTCGGCGAGGGACTTTATGGAGAAAGTTAATCTGCAAGATAATATTTTGGAATCTCATCTAATCAATCTCATGGCATGTCAGCGTGGTACAAACGAGTATTGGTACCGTCGTCATGGGGAATTGAAATGTGTGCTAAGAAACTTAGGAACTCCTACATGGTTCCTCACTCTTAGCTGTGCCGAGTATGCATGGGACGACTTACTTCAATTTATACGCGAGGCAAATGCAAATATACAAAATATAGAATTCAAAACACCTGGAGAACTGTGTTCTTTGGATCCAGTGAATGTATGCAGATATTTTAATCATAGATTTGAAGCTATGATGTCTTTCATTACCAACAAAAACATTCCTCCCCTTAGAGAGGTTTTGGATTTCTTTTGGAGAAAGGAGTAGCAAGCGAGAGGTGCTCCTCACATACATATGTTGTTGTGGATTAAAGATGCACCCAAATTTGGAACAGATTGGGATGAGACAGTGATGAGCTTCATTGAAGAGTATTCAAAATGTGCTGTTCCGAAAACTACTGAAGAAAACAGTTTAAGGCAACAAGTTTTACGATTTCAATCCCATCGTCGTCGAAAATTCAGAAACAAGGACAAGTTCTACACAAAATGTCGTTTTGGTTTTCCACGAGCAGTGATTTCTAAAGGAAGAGTAAATAATTTGATGTCTTCTCTGCGACATACTGTGACGAGGAAACCACCCAAAAATACATACAATTTAAAAAGAAACGAAGAGTCCAAGTACATCAACGACTACAACCCAGTGATTTTGTCCATGTGGAATGCTAACATGGATATTCAGTTCGTTGCTGACAACTCTATTGCTGTGGCTCGATATGTGACGTTTTACATCACAAAAAAAGAAAAGACAGAACTGAAGGAAATGTGGGAGGACATTTCACATGAAAAGAGTCTAAGCAAGAAATTATACAGTTACAGTCTAAAGATGTTGTCACATCGAGAAATTGGAGCATATGAATGTTCCGATCGATTGTCATCAGCAAGTCTATATGCCAAATCTAGAACCATCATTTGGGTGAGTCTAGGTCTTGCTGCAACACGAAACCGAGTTTTGAAATCTGTACAGGAAATAGAGTATTTGGCGGAGAAAGAACCAGAAAGTACAGATATTTTGAAGACAAACATGTTGGATACATACTATCCAAATAGAAGTCCTTATCTTGAGAACGATTGTCTCTATGAAGTTCTGCTAAGATATATTTATAAGAGGAACATCAGAGAAGATATCAATAATGGAATATATGCTGTCATTGGATGTGAAGGATGTCTAGTGAAGCAGAGAAAAGGCCATTTGATTAATCATCGAAAATTGAGTTGTGAAAATCCAGACAAAAGAGAATTTTACTATTTGGCTCTTTTGCAACTCTTTAAACCATGGCGTACAGAAGAGGAACTACTTGGAGATTTTCTCTGTTACGAAGACTCTTTTAATGCAACGAAGGATACCATAGAATGTCCTGTTTTTCCAAAGTATCTGCAAATGTTGAATGAAGACATAGAGCAAGATGCAACAATTGCTGCAGAGATTGCGAGAGACAGTTCTCAAGACAGTCAGAGTTCTGCTTCATTGAGTCAGGATCCACTAGGAGGACCAATTATCCAAAATGAAGCTGCCACTGCCATGGATGAGGTGGAAAGAGCTATGGAGCAAGCTCAAGAGGATGTAATTAATTTAGAAGATTTGGTGAAACAATGAAACCTTGAGCAGAAAAAGATATATGACGAAGTCACAGAACAGGTTGAACATGGATTCAGTCATGAGAAGAACGAGTGCTCATGTACATCATTTAAGCCTATCCAACTGTACGTGAGTGGAGAAGCGGGAACTGGAAAACGTTTTCTGATTAAAGCAATTGCAACTTAGCTGCAGAAAAGGACTGAATCACCGCTGTCTTGTGTTGTTACCGCTCCAACTGGGCTGGCAGCACATAATATCAAAGGGATTACTTTACATCGTTTACTGATGCTGCCAGTGGAGCATGATAACAAATTGCAATACCACAAGCTATCTGGAGATGCGTGTTCCGAAGTTTCCAGAGTCCTGAAGAAAATGAAACTTCTTATCATTGATGAAGTAAGCATGGTCTCAAATCTAATGCTTGCTTTTGTGCATTTGAGAATGCAAGAAATTCTTAGAAAAGAGTATGATGTGTTATTCGGAGGAGAACACATTATTGTTTTTGGAGATCTACTATAGTTGACTCCAGTGAAAGGACAACCAGTGTTTAAAATGGTCACGCATGAAGATACCAGGAAGTGCCTAGGAAGCATTGGAAACGTTAATATATGGTTACATTTCAAATATGCAGAACTACTCCTAAATATGCGGCAGACAAAGGATGAAGATTATAAAAATATTCTACAAGATGTAAGAATCGGAAAAATAAGTCAGCATGGAAAAGAAGCTTTACATGGACAATTAATTTCAAATTTGTACCCAAATGAAAACATTCTTCCAGAGAATATTTTTAAGAAAATTAACGAGAAAAAATCTGGCATATGTTTGATGCCTACTCTGAAAGAATGTTCCATGTTCAACAACAAAATGTTAAAGTTAGAAAATGAAGAGATAGTGAAACTGGAAGCTATAGATAAAATAGAGCATATGGGAGCAACAATTATTTTGTCTGAAAATTTGAAATCAAAATTGGATTCATTAGAGAAGACTATATCTAAAACTGCTGGTTTTGAAAAGACTCTGAATGTGTGTTTAAATTGTCGGAATATTTTGAGAAGGTATTTAAATGTTGAAAGAGCAATGGGTCATGTTGTTGGTTTTGTGAATTACAAAAATAGAGATGGAATTGAAATTTTAAAAATTAAATTTGATGGCATTGACGAAATAGAACAAATTTGTCGTTGTTCAGCTAGGTTTTGGCTTGTGAAAGACTTATATGTTCGCCGAAAACAGTTTCCTGTTTGTTTGGCATATGCGGTAACAATTCATAAATCTCAAGGTTTATGTGTAGATAGTGCTTTGATGAACATTGGAAGTTCTGTGTTTAAAGAGGGTATGGCATATGTGGCATTATCACGGGTCAGAACTTTATCAGGATTGTACTTGATTGAGTGTGATGAAACAAAGATTTGTGCTGATCTAGATTGTGTTAAAGAATACAATAGGTTATGAAGAGAGTATGCTCCACATTTGCCTCAATATCCTCTGTTTGAAAAACGTGTGGTAGGCCGAAAAAGAAGAAATGAGAATAATTGCAGTGAGGTAGTAGCAAAAAGACAAAAAGTATATGAAACTGTAATTGTAAGCAGAAAGAAAAAGGATTCTGTTGAAGATGTTGTTGGATTTCAGTCTGAAAACAGTTCTGGTGTCAACTGCTATGCTAATGTAGTGCTTAATGTTGTTTTTTTTCTTCAAAATTTACAAGAACAGATTGTTGAAAATCGGGATCAAACATTCTGCTGTTTATTGAATTCCGTGTTTGAGAAATGTAGCAGTGATAGAGCAAAAATAGAAAGTGTTTCAGAAATTAGAAATCTTCTAGACATATGTTCTGGTCAAAATCAATTTTCACAGAATATTCAGCAGGATTGTCGGGAATTTTTAATGTATATGTTTGATGTTTTGGAAGATGAAGGTGTAGATATAAACAATCTTTGTAGCCTTTCTTATCAATGGCAGCATGACTGCGACAACTGTAGTTTATCAAGTAGTACTAGAATAGACACTGAAGATTTATATATTTGACTTTACCAGACTGCAAATCAGTACCTTTTAATAATCTAGTTAAAGCAGCTGATCACAATATGGTGTGTACCCAATGTAAGTCTGCAATGCTGTCCACATTATTTTTACAAACTTATGGCAAATATGTGATTTTAATGTTCCAACGATGTAGACCTGATGGAAGTAAATTGTCAACTTCTATTAAAAATGTTGTGGCTTCTCAGTTATCAATTTCAGGAAGAACGTTTGCAACTGTAGCAATTATTTATCATGACGGTCCTTCAACAACATCAGGGCATTACACATGCTATTTAAAAAGTCGTAAAGGTTGGACCCAGTGTAATGACACTTATTTGACTTTCAAACAACGTTTGCCTTTTGACTTAAAAAATTCATACCTAGTGTTTTTAGAACCAAAGTAAAGGTAATTGGCCTATGAAGACGGGACCAGTTAATAAAGGTTATTTTGCAGTTTTAAAAATATATTCTGAGTAAAAGTGATCCAAGTAATATAAAAAATTGACTTGTCATATAGGTACTGTAAGTGGATCTCATAGTAAGTGATATCAGTATTATACAAAATGATGAACATGAGTGAGTCAGAGATGGTTTTACAAATACTTAAATATTGTGAAAATGTTGTATGAGCCTTTCTTTCAGAACGTCGAAAAAACGGTAATGTCAGAGTTTCTTAGAATTAATTTGAAAATATACTCATACATCTGACACTATTTGGCCAAAAGGAAAAGTAAAGGAATGAGTAAATAGTCATGACTGAAAAAAGGAGTATATGAAAATAATGAAAATATTTCAGATGTTCTTGGAGCTTTTCTTCTAGAAAGTCGATGAAATTGATTTTTTAGTGAACAGCAGAGTACTTTTCAACGAGAAAAGGACCTTCATGATATACTATTTGGCCTAAAGGAAAAGTAAGTGAATCAAAGATTAGTGTACATTTGTCAAAACGTATATTTTCTTCTCTCTTTCACAGATACAAAGTGTAGTAAAAAAATGTAATAAAAGTTACATTTATTATATGGTAAGTGTGACTAAAAAAATGTAGTTTGTCATCACCCTTTGCTTTAACCTCACTAATAATTTCTCAAGCAACCTCACTCCTGTTTCCTTACTCTGATTCGTTCACTTATTCTTATTCTCCATGTTTACTCCCCTTTCCCTATTTCCCCTCTCACATTCAACTTCTTTCAGTCCCCATTTTAGTTCACTTACCCTCTGGTCCCTTCCTTTGCTCCCTCACTCATTCTCTTTTTCTTAATTATTTACTTCACTCCTACACACACACCCTCACCTCCACCCACACCGAAACACCCCACACACCCACACCCACAGACACACCTTACACACTCACACCCCGACCTACACCCAGTGACTCCCTATAAGTCACACACACTGCATTACTTACCTTTCTTTGCTGTTTCACTCAGACCCATTCAGGCACTGTTTCCTTTACTCTCTCTGTCCTTTCTCTTTGTCACTCCCCATGTCTTATCCTAATTCAATTTTTCACCCTCTTTCACCCCTCTTTACCTACACTCACTGTTCTTTTCTCACCCTCCCTCGCCGTTGTTCATTTAGCCCGGTTCCGTCACTACCCATCATTCCTCATTTTTAGTGTCCTTTCTTTTTCTTTCAACAGCAACTCACATTCTCCCCTATTTCTACTTTAGTCTTCTTCCTCTCTCTTCCCTTCTTTCGCTCCCTTATTCATTTTACTTTTCTCACTTTCACCCTATTACACCGTCTCTGTTTTTTACTATGTAATAAACAATCCCTCTGTGTTTCTCCCTCTAGCTCTCTTTCTCTTAACATTACTCTCTTTGTGTTCTTCCCTCATGCTAACTCCTTCATTAATTTCTTTTTTCTTTTTTTTGGGTGCGCGCCCCGGTGCGCGTACCCTGAGGAAAAAAAATTGACAGAGATTCTTTAAAAATATATGTTTATTTTTATAAATTAGAGGTAGTTCTAAAAAGAACTGTTTTTTTCTTCTTTTTGTTGTTTTATATTTGTTTTAATGTTTTTTTGAACATTTTGTACTTTTTTTGGCTTTTCTGAACAGTTTTATATTTTTTTTGTATTTTTTATGGGGAGAAACAAAAAAAAGGGAATTGAAAATGGCTCAACTAGAGCAAAAAAAAAAACGTAAAGTTAGGGTTTTTTGGGGCAATTGTGGTTGTCACCAGCAAGGACGACGAGCTTTACGCTCTTTTCACCATAGGAGATGAGCTTACCACAATATATACATGTAATTCGGAAATCCCTAAATCGTTGTTGAATGCAAGGCATCGTCTCCGTTGTCTCTGGTCCCGATGGAGTGAGTTGCTTTCTTTTGCGGGTGGTCCTTGAAGATTGGGGGAGGTTACTGGCCAGTTCCCTCGTCTCTGCAGCAGAATAGTTGTTCGGATGCTTGCGGATCATGTGTCTAATCATGGTATAATTACCAAAAGAATATTTCTTGTTAGGGTTCCCCCTTGAAAGTTCTGAGCCACAGATTCGGCAAGTCACCTTGGCTGCATTGGCTTTTTTCTTGCCCTCTGGGATAGAACAAAACTCCCATACAATGTGTGGCTTTGGCTGGTATGGGGTATTGTCTTCATGCAGCCATCTTCTCCCCTGCTCCTCTTCCTCTTCCTCCTCCTCCTCTTCTTCACCACCAATGTAATGTTGTGGTGGTCCTCTTGGTGGTGGTGGTGGTGGTGTTGCAGATGCTCCAGCTGCTGCTGCTACTGTAGCCATTTTAAAGTACACAATATTTCTCTAAGTTGTTCAAACAGGTCTTCCTCAGTCAAAGGACAAAGTCAGAATAAGGAAAAAAGGTGGGGTGTTTCATCATTTGGAAAACAAAACTGTTCTGGACCAATGAAAAGTGTTATTTTCAAGTCACATGATCCGGGCTTTAATCATTTGGAAACCAAAACTGATCTGCACCAATGAAAAGTGTTATTTTCAGATCACATGACCCGACGCGCTTACGCTACGCGCCCCGGGGCGCGCCCGGGGGTGCGTAGCGTAAGCGCGTCAGGACGTTCCGCGATCGTATGCGCTCGCGTGCTTCCGGGTGCGCTTACGCAGTGCATCATATGACACATCACGCGATCACGCGGCTACGCGATACGTCACGATGTTGTTTTCGTTCGCGGGAATAGCGCTAACGGGGCGCTCACCGGTACGTGCCCCGGGGCGCGCCGCAACATTGCGCTTACCCGTGCATTCACCGGTACGTGCCCCGGGAGCGCTCCGGGGCAAAAAAAAAAAAAATAAATAAAAATAAAAACTATTAGATAATTATACAATATAAAATTCGTTATACATTTTTTTACTTTTTATACCTATAGAGATTTGCTATTAAAAAAACCATTGAAATTCACTGAAAAAACCATAGGTTTCACACCAGTTATAGTTAGGAATTAGCATTTAAAAAACCTATTAAATTCACTGAAAAAAACATAGGTTTCACACCTGTTGTAGTTAGCGGGAAGTTTTACTCGCATAAAACCATTGAAATTCCCACGTTATAGTTAGTTGGACTCACTATGACTTGCGCGTGCAATGCACTGCTGATGACATCACATATTACATCACTCATGACATGGTCAGTGACAAAGAATATTTTTGATTTATATATTTTGCTATTATTGTGTATTTTACGTTTTAAACTTCTTTGTATTTTTTACATTTATTGAGTGAAATTTACCACTTTAACTTGAAAAAAAGTGTGAAAATAAAGGAGGAAATAGATAGCATGAAACTCCTTGATGTATTCCAGAAGTTGCTTCTTCTGTATCTCATTTTCACCCACTGTACCAAATGTGTGTTTAATACTTAGTACAATAATGAACCATCGTCTCCATCACCTGTATATCATCTTCTAACTTCTGACCCTTTCTCTTCCTCCATGTACGCCCCATTTGCTTGGTCATTTGCTACTACTAGTCTTCCTTTACTCCATTATGGGCTCCTCTTCAGCCCTGGCTCATCTCCAGTAGAGTTCTTGCTTGCAAAGTTAAGAACCACTTTGCAAGCATTTCCTATCTTTTCATTAGGACGATGGGTTAAATGCTGCCATATGTACTTGGTGCTACCCTGTTATCACCATAGGATTTAGTCACAGTCACTGTTTGAACTGCAGTCTGGGAGACTTCCACCTCCAGGCCTGCAAGCTTGTTACTTTATAAGAAGGCTTACATTTGTAAATAGTAACACATGCTGAACCCTGGAATCCCCTAAGCAGTAAATGTTATTAATAAAGTTGATTTGTACACAATTTATATTTTATCTATGGCATAAGCTTGTGGTACCTGCAAGCGGAATCCTTTTAACGTCAGGCAAAATGTTGCATCTATGGTGATGATTTTATTTTACTATGGGGTTTTGCGCTTTGGTATTGTAGACTTTATTGTGGAGCCTGATGACTTACGAAATTAGGAAATAAGTTGTGTATTACAATAATTGCACACTACGCTCATCAAATTGACTCCAGGCATCACCTAAAACATGTTTTCTATGGTTTTTAATTTGTAGGCTTTTTTTAGCCAGTGACTTCAAAGTTTAGCTGCTTTTCCCTGGACTTGTTGGTGTGCTGGGGGCCACGCCAGAGAAGACTACACTTCCCGACGGGCATAGTGCAAGGATACTTGATAAGGAGTGCGACGACCCGCGGCGCTTGTAGCTGCTTTTCCCTGGGCTTGTTGGTGTGCTGGCGGCCATGCCATAGAAGACTGCACTTCCCGACGGGCATAGCGCGAGGGCGCACTTGATACAGAGTGCGCTGACTCATGGTGCGGGACGCCCGGGCAAAGTCGGGTCCAAGGGTGGGACCATCCACGCCCGGAGGAGACTGGGCTGAGCCCACTCTCTAACGAGTAGGTTGTAACTAAAGGTACTGTGCTTCATTCTTCCCGGGTATCATGGTGAAGAGTAAAGTAAATATGGACAAAACGGGCAAGGGGCCAGTGACCACATTGGATGCCTTTTTATCCAGAGTGGCAAGTGTACTCACACATGAACTCGAACTAACACAGAGGCGTTTGTGCTTAGATCCCCTTATGCTCCAGCAAAACTGCCTTGCGGGTTGCCCAATTGAGGAATCTTGCTGTAGCCAATCAACATTAATTAATCTATCTCCCAGCCTACCCTTCACCGGGGTAGAAATGTTGACATTTTTACCGGTTGCCCCTGATGTGCCAAATATGGGGACTGATTTTTCCAAAAGTATTGACCCCTGTAACGATCACCCTCCCAAGCGACGAAGGGGTGGTCCGACGGTGAAGCCCAAGCCGAAGTCAATTATTCCAAATCACCCCCAGAAACCCAACCGTGGAAATGCTAAGACATCCTCAGAGTCTCCCTTATCCCCACCCAGTGTAAGCACAGTTCCTCCACCTGGATCTATGGACGATGAACTTTGGTCTGGACTCACTAAACTCTTGAGGCCACAAACACCCGTCTCCTTTGTCCGGCAGAGCGCCCGCCTGTAGAGAGGGTTCCCGCTAGTGCCGCTATGGATGAAACAATATACCAGGCCAGTAAAAACCTGGAGTTACGTAGGCCAACCTCATTGTACTCCCCGCTAATTACGCCAACTCTTGCCACACTGCCCAGTGATTCACTCACAACAGCTGCTATACACCAGCCTAATGGCGGGGAGCCCAACTCTTTAAGATTGGCAGGTTTAATGGGCAGGGCACAACAGGTTACAAAGTCATGCGGGGTGCGGATGGCGATCCCCAGGCAAATCAGCATTGTGATAGTTCAAGGGAAGGTGTCGACAACAAATCTCATCAAGCACAACAAGTTCTACACCTCCCACCTGCTACCTATCCTTTAGTCTTGGTCCTAGCAAATGTCAAGAACAAGTTCCCTTCTGGGTGAGACTTTGTAACATATGAACTATCAAACACCACCACTCATACAGACAGGAGCAAAGAGGAAAACTAAACTAAAATTATACAGTTTATTCAGTAATTTTTAAAAACAGATCAACGGTCACTATGATGGGCATAGTGACCGTTTGACATATATGGTCTCTGTATTGCTGTGGTCCTTATGTCCAACTGTCTGCACATAATACTGAGCCTTGATGGGTCGCCTTGATTCATGTGTATTAGGATCACTTAATATTTTTGATAAAACATCGCAGAAAGACATTTATTTAGCTTTTAAGGAGTTCCCCGTCACTCATGTCCTCTCATGAGGCTTGGAACCTATTGCGGGAGATAATGCCCGCCGGGAACTACATTTCCCATGATCACTAGCGCGCTCGCGGCCACTAAGTAATAATTGCTTGTAATAATAGTAATAATGTCCCCTGACTGGTCCCTTAACTGATTAAAATAATGAGGGCATTTTTGAGTCACGCACGTCCTCTAACTGAGGACTCGAACCGGCGAAAGTGGTAGTTTTACATTCCGTGGGAACTACAATTCCCTTTACTATTAGCGCAGTACAGTGATTGCGCATGCTGTGACGCACTACACGCGTCGGGAAACGCCCGGCTTCGAATGCAGAAGCAAAAGAAGGCATTTAAACCTCGTCGGTGCACCGCGTCGGTTCCTCCCTACGATAGAGCTTAGAGGGACGACCGGTGCACCGACAGAGAGGTGAGTCAGCATATGTCTGGTTGATGAGTGGTTGGCAACTAGCTTAGAAACCGGAACGTAACGTTGAGTTAGCTTTGTGTAAATAGTAATTTTTTGAAAGCTACAACGTGGGTCTTTGCATTATTTTGGGCATGTGAACCCAGTGAACCAAATGACTACTAACTATGAGTTACAACGTGGGTCTTTGCATTATTTTGGGCATGTGAACCCAGTGAACCCAATGACAACTAATTATGAGTTATAACTCCAAATAAGCTATAAATGAAACCAGGTGGGATGTCCTGGCATTGACAGGGTGGGACGCCGGGTGTGGCGTTTGTTGAGACCAATTAGGCAAGGACTTTAGATGTAGATATATTTATTTAATGGTTGTTTTTTTCTTAGTGCGGTGCATCCACTACCTGAGCTCGTGCCAGGTGAGGTGGGGCTGTTCCTTCCCATCACGTGGGTGAGTGAATTTACATCTACATATTGATTGTAGTGGTGATTGTGACTGATTTTGACGGTCCGAGATGTTGGTCAACATGTGTTTATGACTAGCACATTATAAAGATGGCACACTGTGCATGTTGTTTTTTGTTACAAGTATCCATGACACTGTACCCTCTTATAGACATATTTCTCTCCTAGGATGAGAAGATGAAAATACATACACTTTCAGGTGATATGGTTTACGTTATTTTAATATAGCAGTAGCACTAATGGTCCTGAAGAAGCAGCAGGAGATCACTAGACTCCATCTGTCTGCAGAAACATGTCGACCTTACATCTTGTTTAGTGGTCATTTGTTATACCACTAATTTTGCACTGTTTTTATTGATTTAGGAGTGTGAGGGTGTCTATTAAATTTGTTTTCCCGATCACGACCTAATTTTAGAGCTTTTCTCTTTCTTTACACACACACTTTTTCTTTGCACTGCTATTCAGTTCCCCGAGTATACACGCCTTTATTTTTCACATCTATAATAACACTGTGGTTTTTCCTGCGCATGGCTTATTCATCTGCCAGCACAGTTTTTTTTACCCGTTAATGTGTTATTTATAAACATAAAAGATCCCAGATGATGAAGGGCGGTCTCGATGGTGGACTGATGGGAACTTGTTTACATTGAAACTACTCCCTGCTGTTGTTATATTTTTGGGTACATTGTCTGTTCTTGGACTCACTGTTAATTTTGGTTGGTGTCGATTATGTGTAGGGGGTTTAACAGTTGAGGTCGATAAACTTACCCCTAGGACCTTTCTTGTGTTTAGTAAGTTATAAATGCTCCCAACTTCAAAGACCCCAAAGATCGATCTTTGGATGTGCATGTAAGTGAGGATGCCTGGGTGGGATATTTTGAAGGCATATTTGGTCACAATACCCCCCAGGCCACCCCGCCTGCTGAGGCAATCCACCATTCGCAAGGTTCCCTGGAATTTTCTCTCGATGAAGTTATAAAAGAGCTGAAGGCCTGCGTCATTGGGAAGGCGATGGGTCCAGATGGGGTGCTGATTGATTTTTTTCAAGATAATTATGAGCTGTGGGCCCCTATACTGACAAACGTATTTAACAGCATGTTGATAGAGGGTCCACCTCCATCCTGGAAGAACAGTACAATAGTCCCAATTTGCAAGAAAGGGGAGAGAAGTAGCCCAAAGAACTACAGACCCATCTCCCTACTGGACACTACGGCCAAGTTCATGGGTCACATCTTATTAGCTAGGCTGGAGGTCTGGGGTCAAGATCATACCATCCTGATGCAGGCCCAATATGGTTTCCAGAAGGGGAAGGGAACAGTTGACCAATGCCTCAACTTATCATTATGTAGTGATAAATATACCAAAGGGAAAGGCGGGAAGATCTATATGGACTATGTGGACTGACAGCGGGCTTTGACTGTGTCTCCCATCACAGGCTGTGGTCCATGATGGAAGAGATGGGGGATTGATCCACCAAAACTACTGTTCATCCATCAGCTGTATGCCAATGCCACAGCCTGTCTTAGATATGGCGATAATGGGGAATGCAATCATCAATTCAAGATCAAGAAAAGAGTCACACAGGGATGTCTGCTAGCCCCTTTTCTTTTTTCCATCTACACAAATGGGGTTGGGGCCGCCCTGATTGACTCCCCCTGGGACGTGCTCATCTTTGACAGCACTCGCCTTCCAATATTAGCATATGCTGACGAAGCTGTGCTAATTGCTAGTACTGGGTGGTCCTGCTAGGCCTTATAACAACATATGACTCATTCATGGCCTCACTAGTCCTAAGGGTGAACTAGTGAAAATCTTTTATTATCATAGCTGGAGCTTCTGGAAGCTCAAAATCCCCCTGCTTCCATCTGGGAACAAAGAAAATCGAGGTAGTAGATTTGTTTCCTTACCTGGGTGTTTTATTTGATAAAAATAATTCCTGGGAAAACCTGGTAAGTGCCGAAGCCCTTGGTATGGAAAGAAGTCTCCAAGCTATTAAGGTTTTTGCCAAAAAGCTGGGTACAAGCCCCCTGGACCCAATCAAAAATATTTACACTGCAAAAGTAAAAGCAGCAGTAATGTATGGGGCAGGAGTTTGGGGGATGGCCAAGATTGAGAAACTTCAAAAACTTGAAGACACCTTTTTTAAAAATAGGGTGTTGCTTCCTCAATGCTTCTCCAGTTTTATCCTACATACTAAATTAGGGCTGCCTTATATAGCTGACTCAATTAGATTGGCCCCAATTCTCCTCTGGTTTTCAATATGGCGCAGGTCTACTGTAAATTTGATACAGCTCATAATTGCTTACTGCTTGAAACTGGAGCACTACAACAAGATTGGTTGGCTCAGCTATGTAGAAGCGGAACTGAGTGCAATTGGGCGGGGTGATCTTTTGAGGGTACCTACATCCTGTAAAATGGTTTCTAAACAGAAAATCATTGAGGCATTCATGCTGAGGGCAGATTTTATCCATAGAGAAAAGAGTTAGCAACAAAAAGGGTTAATTGTATACGATCTCATCCCCAAACGAAAAGAGGGTTGTTTTTCCTACTTATCTAGTATCGCACCCAGCCAACACAAATGTATTCTTCTTCGCTTTTGCATGAACCTCATTCCCCTGATGCTAGGGTTCCTGGAGAAGCAATTTAAACATGCAGATTTGATTCCATGTCCTTGTGACAACTACTCACCCCAAACTGACCTTCACCTTGTCTTGTTCTGTAAATGTTATCAGACAAAAAGAAAAGCTCTAATTCTCCCAATTTTAAGGCAGTATAATTTTAATCAGTGTAGGGTGGCTTTGTATTTTTTTAAATCTCTTTTAGATCCATGTGTCTGCTTTTCTGTAGCCACTTTTTTTATGGGTATGCATGAGAAAGAGAAAGTCCTATGGTATACTGGCAAGTATTTAATCTGTCAACCATATTTTGCACTTTCGGATATAATGTTTACAAAAGAGGCACTGGACACTTTGATCTATAATTGCTTTTATGAATTGTGCTGTATGTATTTGTAGCCTGTATAAAATATGTTTGTAATGAATTATGTGCTTTTATGATCACTACCATGTGACTGAATTTAGGGGCACATTACGATGGAGGATGTTCCGCATCCTCCGAGCCGGCGGAAGCCACCGCCGGCTCGGCGGATGCGGAAAATCCTCTGCGGACCTACCAAAGATCCACCGCCACATTAGGATGGCTGGTGGGTCCTGGTTTCAGTCCGCCGCTTTTCCGCCGCAGTTGGCTTACAACCGCGGCGGAAAAGGCCTAATATGGTGGCGGTGTCTCTCAGACACCGCCAGACATATTAGGATGGCTGGGAAAACATGCTTTTCCGCGGCAGATTCGCCACCGAGGAAAAGCATGCGGATCTTCACCTCGGGGGCCCTTAACGGGCCCCCTGGGTAAAGGGGGGATTGGGGGTGCACATGGGGGGTACCTATGGTACCCCCCTGCATTTGTATGCAGAAATCGGCAGACACCGCGTGGTGCCTGCCGCTTTATGCATACAAATGCAATGTATGCATTTGTAACATTGCGGCGGGAGCAGTGTGAAGCCGCACCCCCCACAATGTTACAAATAGAGGAAGTGACCGCCAGGGTGGCGGTCACATCCTAATTGGACAGGAGGGAACTCCACATGCCCATGCGGAGGTTCCCTCCTCTTCGGTGATCGCGGACGGACTCAGTCCGTCCGCGATCATAATGGGCCCCAATGATTTTAAAGTAAAGTAAAAGACTTCAAAGTGTAGTGTCCAACTCCTGTATATGCCTGTTTGTCTGCAAACTCAAATTCAAACTTGTGGTTTCAATACACATTTTTTTAAATACTGTAATTTGTACATCTAGACTGCTGCATTTTAATGCCAAATGCATTTATATCATTATAAACCATGCCAATAAACTACTGCAGTTGGCCCTGCACAGTGATGATTGGCCTGTCACCAAACACCACAGGCACCCAGCTCCATCTCTACATGGCTGCTTCCAGCAGAGGTTGGCTGCAGTGCCTGATCATTGGGAAGGCCATGCAGGCAACTCTCCATGGGCAGCAAATCACTACTGGATGTGGCTGAAGGCCATGTGCAGCAGGGGTTGACTGCAGGACCTGATCATTAGCCAGACCCTGCACACCCAAACTGTCACAGGTGGGTAACTACTGTTGCACACAGCTGAATGCTATGCACAGTGAGAGTTGACTTCAGGAACTGGCCCTCAATCCAACCCCTTCAGGTAGCCAACAGAACTGCATACAACTACACACGGTCCTGGCTGTGTCAGTTGCATTGGCCAATGGGGCTGGCTTTGTTAAGGGCTTGTCAGGGGCGGCCATCCTCTGCCGTGGCATTTCTACTTTTATATAATTTAAGTTGGTGGTTAAATGTGTGATAGGTTTGTGGACTCTGATCTGGGTTTTTAGACCCTCATTACCAAGCTGGGGGCCAGTGAACCCGTTTGCAAACTAGAAAGGGTTCCCAAAAATGGTCCATGACTTCCCTTGGTGTTCACAGACTTGGTTCCTGGGTCGATCTAAAGAGTAAGCCTGACCAAGGGTCCTCATGTCCGTTCTTGGAGTTGACAAACACCAAAGCCAGGGCAACAAACACTCAAAAATGTGCACTGGGACTGCAGAAGAAGTCATGGGGTTGATAAATCCCAAGCTGAAATCTCTCTGGGATAAATGTAATTTTCCTAAAACAAATGGTCTTGGCTAAAGAAAAACCTAAAAATCCCAGAACATCTGGCTTTGTTTGGACTTGTCTACGTTTATGCGTAAGCAAAGAATTGCATCCACTCTTCCAAGACATTTATAGACACATACATTTAGAGGTGTCTGCACTCATTCTAGTTTCTTCTATAACCCAGTGAATGTCATTCACTCACAAAACCTTCTTTATCCTGCTTTAAAAATAAGACAACTTTCTGGAATCCATCTGGAAATTTCATTAACAGAGTAGTACTTTCACTCAGGGGCAAAATGTATTTTCAGTGAGCAATGACATTGACAGAAGCAGTGTCGACATTACATTTTAACTATTAGAAGTTACAAGCAAAGGTGCAGGCATGCACTAAATATAAAAATGTGGCTTTTCAAAAGGCGAGGATTTTTAAGTCCCTCCTGGGTGTAACATGATGCTGTATTAAGGGCATGGATATATACACAAAAGGCTTGCATTTACCAAGGCCTGGCTTTCATGGAATGTGTTAGAGTCCAGCTCTAGATGTGTCTTTACGCTGCTTGTAAACGTGTTGGAAAAGACAGAAAGCACACTGGGGATTCCCCGATTAGTGCAAGGCATTTCTGTAGTTCGGATTATTACACCTGCTCTTTGAGGGCTAGTATGACTTTTTACGATTGGGACAGAAAGTATTTTCCCAGAAGTGACGCCAAGGCATATTGTGAAAGGTTAAAGAAGAAAGACTTGTTGTAAATAGCATGTAAAATAAAAGTGCCAAAAAGCTGGCAACGTTATTATAGGAGACTTTGCTCAAGTTGATCACCTACAAAAAAAGTAATATTGAAGAAAAGTGAAAGATGTTGTTTTTGATGATTTTGTTGACTTTGAATTTTACAAAATGGATGCTAAATGACCTATGCCATGAGTAGGCATTGGAGAAATGGCAAAATATGTTTTGCAATCCCATAAACGTCTATGTAAAACTTCAAAACTGCATAATTTGCAAAGATGAACACATCTGCGTGAAAATTAATAATGTTTCAGTTGCATATATACTGGATTAACTCCAAATGAAACCTGTTTGCAGTAGATAGAGGCCCGCATTTACTAACGGTTGCACGGACGCTTCCGCAACACAGTTCATCACATCATACGCCGGCCATTACATCAGTAACTAAATCGACTCTAGCTAAACTATAGGGCCTCATGTACAAAGGGTTTTAGCATTTGCAAACCGTCTGATTGGTAAATCAGAGGGTTTGCAAATGCTAAAACATTTTTTCAAATGCACTAAACCCATTTAACTATTTGTTAAAGGCTTCCCTGTCAAATACCGATTACTTATTGGTTGTATTAATGTTTTGTGACCAAAATCCAACCACAAATCATTAATATTTTACCACCACCTCAAAGGAAGTGGCAACCCATTCACAAGCGTGAAGGGGTCCCCAATAGACTTCTCCTCTTTTGTGATTGTTGAAAGATATTTTTTAGGACCAGACATAGTCCGTTAGACCACTGACTGATTCTTAAAAAGGTTTATTAAACTTTAAAAACAAATGTAAAATGCATTATGTTTTCCTTTAAGGTAAGCGGGCTGCTGTGCCAAAAAATATTGCTTTATTTTAAAGCAGAGTCATACATGGTAGTCTGATGTCCACCCTGTAATGACACCGAATCCTAGTGGCCCAAAATATTTGACCTACCTCATTTATATTCATAAGGTAGGACGAATTGTGACCCACTACGATTTCGTATTTTCTGAACTGATCTATTGCTACATAGGTTAATTCTCAAAATACAAATAAATTCAGTAAAAGATGGTGTGCAAATTGCAACCACTTTATCTGAACGCATATGTAGCACATGAGGCCCATAGTTGGTAGACAACCTTCAAAAAATGTACATGTGGAGTTTCTGCCTCTATTGTTTTAGTACAGAATTATGGCACGTGCATGCCGGAACTGTGAATTCCATTCCACAGATTGTGTTTTCCTGCGCATGGCTCTATTGGCCTAGGAGATGGTGAAGGAAAACAGTGCAAAGCCTGCAAATTGAGAACTTCTCAAAACATTGCCGCCGAGAAAACATTTGCAGAGACTGGGCTTCATTATCTTTCGTACGTGTTACGGGAAATTACAAACCTCAGAGTCCTCGATAGTGCTAGCTGAAAAGCTAAGAATAGTTGAATCCTTTCATGGCTATTTAAACATGACACTATTTCCTAGGAAAAATCTGGCTATCTTGAATCCCAAGAACAAGGAATTTGTTAACTTTACTTGCATAGTGTAAAACTTGAAAATCTACTTGCTGCACTTTCTCTTCTCAGAGAATGTGTGCCAGCACTGCTAGTCCAGTTAAGGAATGTTCCACTTGTGGCCCGCACAGAAATCATTGCTTTCTGCACATAGAGCATAGTTCACACAGATGGCCACAAAAGTAAGCCAGGTGCTTAGCATGCTTTAATCTAATAGGCCATCTTTTAAATAATTGCAATCAATGGACAAATAATAATGGCAGTAATGATGCGAAATTATTACCTACTGCCTGTAATCATTGGCTGAAAATTAATTGTGCGCAATTACAGAAATCCTCATAAGTAACTGGTAGCAGATGGAGCAATTTTGGTCTATAACTTGCACATCTTCAGGCCTCTCCTATATAGTTTACACGCTGCTTTGTCTTATAATGATGCACAGAAGCTCTCTTTGTAATTAATCACAAAACTCCTTCAGATCCAAAAACATAGCAGCAGGACTCACAATGAGCAGTTAGAGTGGGTGAAAGGAATAAGTGGTGGGGGAATTCTGTGATGGTGCAAAATTTGGTCTGTGCTAGTGATGAAATTTCAGCAAGACTACTTAGACTTTTTATATTGTATTTGATTATGTAAATGTGCTATTTATATGGCACAAAACTAACCCAAAGCAGTGGAACGCAATTCAAGGTAAAAATTTATGACAAAGTGTGATTTAGTGGTTGCCTAATTTCTAACTTTACAACGTGTGTATTGTGGTTGGAAGAGTGTTGTCTTTGCTCTGAGCCTATGTGGTAAGTGTTTCATGTCACGGACGAAAAACTCAGAGAGGTGGTTAACTGATTATAAGATGTAGCGCTTAGCAAAACAGATGAGGGTGAGAGGTGGACATTCATTTGTTCTGCTGGCACCTGTGTTTAGCTTTCACCTCCCTTTATTGTGTTGGTAGTTTCGCCTTGAATGTTATCAATCAATAGATGGACAAGAGATCATCCACAGATCTTAAGGAGGTAACAGGTAAACCAGGGCTGGCTTTAGCGTTTGTGGCGTCCAGTGAAACAATGTTTCATGGCACCCCCCAATGACCACCTCTGCCATAAATTTACTCACTAACACCCTTAACAGTGTCCCTCAAGTCTCCATAACCACACTCTCTCTCAATCATATATAATTATTTTTATAGCGAAACTCATACCAGTGTAGGGTGTCAGAGCACTTTACGTGGCACACACATTGCACAGAGACAATCAATCATACATGTATAAATCAGTGTGTAGGAAATGTTAAATATGTTTCAAATGTTACACCTGGAACTACTTGGAACATCCTTTCTGCTAAGGACACCATTCAGACATGACATTTATCTACTCTGGAGCTGTCACTGGCACATATTTTTTGAGTTTTATATAGCGTGAATTTGACCCGAAGATATCAGGTATCAGAGCGCTTTACACGAGCACCAGTTGCGTTACACGAGGACACATTCATTTTTTTTGTTAGTTGTGGGGAGATTAAGAGATTTGCCCAAAATCACAGTATGTTGAGCGTCCCTGCCAAGACTCCAACAAGGTTCCCTAGCTTTGAGGTCGACCACAATAGCCGTAAGGCTACATTCTCTCCCATGTCCACAAGGCATCTTCAACCTCAGAAACCAAAGGATCAGACAGAAACTAATCACCCTTCTCAACACCTCTATCACCACTGCAACATTTCCAGATGCCTGGAAACATGCAGAAGTCAGACCACTACTCAAAAAGCCCACGTCGACCTCAGCAAACTCAAAAGCTACCGGACAATCTCCTTGCTCCCATTCCCAGCCGAGGTACTGGAAAAGACCATCAACAATCAACTCATGACACACATGGAGCTGAACCACCTACTCTACACCTCCTAATCTGGTTTCCGCAGCATCGAAATAGCCCTGATTGCACCCACCAATGACATCCGAACCCTCCTCTACCGAGGAGAAACAGCAGCTTTGATCCTTGACCTCTCGGAAGCCTTCAACACCTTAAGTGATCGAAAGACTCCACTAAATCAGCATCCAGGTGGATGGGCTCAGATGAATCACCTCTTTCCTCACTGGAAGAACTCAGAGGATCCACCTCCCACCCTTCCTTTCTGAACCCCAGGAGATCACCTGGGGTGTACGCCGGGGCTCATCCCATGCTCTTCAATGAATACATGACCCCGTTGGCCAAATCATCAGATCCTATGGTCTCAACATAATTTCTTATGCTGACGACACCCAACTCATCCTGTCACTCACCAATGACCCCACCACTGCCAGAAACAACTTCCACAGATTCATGTCGCTGACTGGATGAAAAATAACTGCCTGCATTCAAACACAGACAAGACGGAAGAACTG
This sequence comes from Lissotriton helveticus, assembly GCF_964261635.1. NCBI lineage: Eukaryota > Metazoa > Chordata > Amphibia > Caudata > Salamandridae > Lissotriton > Lissotriton helveticus. The sequence goes on along the minus strand of NC_136067.1, from coordinate 301,810,871 downwards.
ATCTTTGGCAGCAGCAGCAACACGTGGAATGACTCCTGGCGGCCATCAGACCTAGGACCAGCACCCACTCCCTTCAACCACACAGGAAACTTCAGAGTAATCATTGACAACAAGCTCACCATTAAATCACAGATCACCTCCGCTTCCTCACTCTGGGCCTGATTCACAAAGGTAAAGTTAGACAAAAGTCTAACTTTACTACTTTCGGTATTCACAATGCGCATTTACTACTCTTAAATGCCCTTTGTGAACACTGAAAGTCGTAAAGTTCGACTTTCAGTATTCACAAGGGGATTTACGAGTAGTAAATGTGCTTTGTGAATACCGAAAGTTATAAAGTTAGACTTTCGTCTAACTTTACCTTTGTGAATCGGGCCTTCTGTGCATGTTTCATGAGATCTTCAAGCAGCTACCCTTAAACACGAGACACACCGTGACACAAGCTCTCACCATCAGCCGTCTGGACTACGGCAATGTCCTCTGTGTAGTAATTGCCACTCACCTTCTACAGGAACTCCAGACCATACAGAACACTGCAGGCAGACTCATTCTTGGCCTTTCCTGATTAACCCACATCACACCCCACCTCAGGAAACATCACTGGCTCCCCATACAGAAGAGATAAGAGATTTCAAGCTGCTAACCCACACACACACAGGCTCTACAGAACCAAGGACCCGCATACATTAACCACTGTCTGAAGTTCCACCCACAATTTAGAAGACTCTGCTCTGCCTCCCTTTCAATTGCCCATACTCCTCGCATCTCCCAAAGTGGAGGATGCTCCTTTGGCCACATCACAGCAAAGACTTGGAACAACCTCCCCAAACACCTCCGGATCATCACCTAACATCTGAAATTCCAAATGGCCCTCAAGACCTGGCAATTCGCACTAAACCTCCAGGCCCTGCAAGTGTCTGGATACCCTATCAGGTGATTAGCCATGCTTCATAAATCCTGATTGATTGATTGATTGTCATAAGACAGAGGACTGTAAGGTGTAGGAGTCACATTTCATCCATACTGGGAGCCAGAATAGTTTAAGAGTGCCTGGTCTAGTGAAGTACAGACTCAGGATTTAAAATGTAACACCATGTTTGGGGGGTTCTCTTTAATAATAAGAATGTATTTCTGTCCAAATTAACCCTTTTTGGAACAGTAGGATCTGTAATGATGTGTAATGGTACTGTGATGTCACTTAGAAGTATGCTATAGTCGAAGTTCTATAGAGGAAGGTTGGGCTTTAAAAGAATACAAGTTCAGTTCATCTTAGGATATAGATAAGGCTAGAAGCTGATGTACTAGCTCCAATAAATATATATATATAATTAATCCATACCGCGTCCAGAGGATCTTTTCACAGTGGCGACAAGGAGAAGAAAGAACACGCTTGAAAACTGAAGATTTCCTGCTCTGATGAGTTTTCCTATGCTGTAATGCTGTGATGAGCTTATCATGAGGGAACTTCAAGAAACCACTGCAGGCGGTTCCTAAGTGAGTAGTTGGCCATCTATAAGACTAAAAAGAGGCTGGATAAAAAAAAAAGAAACTAGAAAACTAGTATGATTGTTTGCAGAATACTAGTTAATTTAACCTGAAAAGTATCTCTTTGGTAGTAGGCGCAGAAGCGGAGAAATAATTGAAACACCACTAGCACTGCATCAAAAGAAAACAATACACAGCGCAAGAATTTTTCTTTGGTAGCGGGCGCAGAAGCGGAAAAATAATTGAAACACTGCGAGTGCTGCATCAAAAGAAAACAACACACAGTGCGCATGCGTTAAGGAAAATAAATTAACGTGTAGTGTGCACACTGAAAGACAAAAAGCTGGAAAGGCTATTTTATAATGTCTAATGCTCACGCATGCATTATGGAAACGAAATACAACCAAACACAGAGATAGATTGAAAATCACAGTGTGTAACCCATATATAAGAGAACATTTAAGAAAACTAGTAGCCTCATCTATAAAATATAAAAAAAGATGTTTACATTTAAAGTGAACAATACAAAATATTATTGAAGACTCATTTATAAAATATTTGAAAAAAAGATGTTTACATTTAAAGTGAACAATGCAAAATATTATTTAGTACATTAAGGATAATATGACTGTGGAAGGTACAAGCAATGAGGTTGTGGTAAACATGAATTCAGACATGTACAATGAAGAAGATTTATTTATTTATTTATTTGCAGAGTTTTATATAGCGCGAACTAGACCCGAACCGAATCAGGTATCAGAGCGCTTTACATATTTTTCCAGTTACTTTCATTTTAGGCACGGGGAGATTAAGTGATTTGCCCAGAATCACAGGAGGTTTTGGTGTCGTTACCGAGACTCGAACCCACATCCCCAGGTCCAAGGTCGAGCGCCCTAGCCGTTAGGCCAACTCTTCTCCCCTGTTGTTACTGGAAACATTTCAAGCACAATTTTTTAGAAGACCCTTACCCTTTAACTTATCTGAACAAGAAGATATTGCACAAAGATGGGAAAAATGGACAAGGAGGGTTGAAAATTTTTTAAAAGCAACATGTAAAAAACACTCTGATGAGCAAGCAAACGACCTATTACTCAATCTTGTAGGAGATGATGTTGAAGATGTAATAGTTACATTCTCATAACATGAAAGGAATACTTATGAAGGGCTTATGAAATGTCTGAATGCAAAATTTGACCCTCAAAGGAATCTAGGGCCAGATGTAGGAGCCTAAATACCGGTCGGTAACGGCCGATTTCGGCCGTTACCGACCGGTATTTAAGAATTGACATGTAGGGGCATTTATTTTACAGAATCGGTAAATTTACCGATTTACCGAATCAGTAATTTTACCGATTCGGTAAATCCAAATGTAGGTGGGACTCTTCTGAGTCCCAAAGGCAATACAGATTCGGTATTTTACACCCAATTCAATAGGGTGGTAAAATACCGAATCCAGGTGTGCATGCACATGTGTGCATGCACACCTATGCCTTAGGGCATGTCTGTCTGTCACATGGCACACATGCCTGTATTTGGGGTGCTAGAGGGTGTCAAAGTGACACCCCCTGCACCCTTGCAGGAATCGGTATTTACCGATTCGGTAATTACCAAATCGGTATTTCCCATTGATTCCTATGGGCTTCACAGCCCATAGGAATCAATGGGAAATACCGATTCGGTATTTACCGAATCGGTAAATACCGAATTTTAAAGAATCGGTAATTCAATTACCGATTCTTCCTAAATCTCCCTCCTTCATATTTACCGATTCATAAATACCGAATCGGTAAAATTCGGTATTTATGAATCGGTAAATGTCCCTCACCTACATCTGGCCCCAAGACTTTGAAAGATATAATTTAATATGGCATGTCAAGGAGAAAATTACACAATGGATAACTATGTTACTAGGCTAAAAAAAATTGTCACATTTTGCGAATTTGATAAATTTAACAATGAAGAAGCCATACGACTAAGAGTAATACAAGGATGTAACTCAATAAAATTTAGAAAAACTCTTAGAAAAGACATACGACCTACAAGAAATACTGCGCATGGCAAAAACACAAATGCAAGCTCAAACATGCTACGAACATGGAAGAAGGTAGAGTTAAAGCGATTGAACAAATGAGAGAAATGTAAAAAAAAGAATTGTTAGAACTGGGGGTCTCTAGTTGGCAGAGGTAGGTACCACTGTCCAAATAGGGACCCTTGCTTCTAGTCAGGGTAAGGAGGAAACACTCTTTAGTAAGATCTGCTCATCCCCTTGGTAGCTTGGCACACACAGTCAGGCTTTTCAAAGGCAATGTGTAAAGTATTTGTACCAACAGTCATAGTAACACAGTGAAAACACCACAAACTGACTCCACATCAGTATTGAAAAATAAAGGTATTTAATCTAAACTACACAAGACCAAAATGACAAAAATCCAACATACACAGTTCAAGAATATGGTTCTTAAAGTTGCGATAAAATAATCCACAGTTGCGTGAAAAGTTCACAGTTACGTCATGTTTAGCCAACAGTACCTTTAAATGCGACAAAGTTCCAAAACAGAAGCTGGTGCGGTGGAAAACAAGCGATGCGTTGCTCCTGAGACCATGGGGAGGCGTTGGCGACAGTCCTGCTGTAGCAGCGGGCGTGTTGCGATGAATATGATCTTTATGGGGAGGAAGGCGATGACTTGTATGGATTCCAGTGCGTAGGTTCCGTAGGCAGTTTGTTCTCGCAAAGGCATGATGCGATGATCTCTAGGGGCTGCGATGATCTCCGGAGCGACGATGCGTGATCCAGCGGCGATCTTCCTCTCGCAGCTCCTCGATGTGATGCCTCTGCGAAGATGTTCGCGGCGACGTGATGCGGTCCGCAAGCAAGCAGTGCGGCGATCTCACCCAGTGATGACAGGCTCTGCGATGATGTTCGCAGCGATGGTAATCTTCTCACAAACGAAGGATGCGACGTCTGCGGCAACAGGTGCTGCGACGCTCTCGGCCTTCGTAGCAGTGGGAATTTCCTCACACTGTCGGGGATGCGCTCCGCAAGCTAGCGTTGGGATAACTTTTCTGTAGCAAAGTCTCTCAAATCTTGGTTTCCAGCTTCCCAGCACAGGTACAGCTTCCAGAGGCACCACAGCTGGCCCAAGCACTCTAGGAAGGACAGAGCTCTCTCAGCAGAGCTCAGGGAAGCTGGGGGTGAAATCCTTTTGTTCCAGGGACTTCACAACAGGGAGCCAGCTCACAACAGGCCCTTGGAGATTCCTTCAAGTAAGGGGACACAGCAACAACCAAGTCCTTCCCCTCTCCTAGGCAACAAAGAAACTGCAGGTCTGTTAAGCATCACACAGCAGGGCAGTCCTTCTTCTTCAGCTTTCCAGCTTTCTCCCTGGCAGAGGTTTCTTCTTGTTTCCAGGATGATCTAATTTTCTGTAGTCAGGGGTCCTGTACTTATACCCGAAAAAGCCTTTGTTCCCTTTGTGCAGGAGGGGTCTGGGCCCGGTCCGAACCAGTTCTGGGTGTTCCTTGAGCACTCTGTTTTCCTGGCCTCTCCTTCTTTTCAGGTAGAGGGGCAGGGTCGTCAGCCGCCCAGCAGGAGGTGGAGCCAGCATTGTGGAAGGCAGGCACAGCCCTATTCAGGCCCAGGTGCTATCCCCTCCCACCACTCAAGATGCAGATGCATTCATTCAGCCTAGGGCTGAAACAGCCAGCCTCCTGTCCTGTCACTCTCAAACCAGACAGCCAATTCACAAACAGGCCAACGCACACAGAAAGGTCAGACAAGAGATTAGCAACTTTCTAAAAGTGCTGTTCTCAAACACAGGATTTAAAAACAACCTTTCCTAAAAGATGTGTTATTAAATTCTGAGTTCAGGGATACCAGATTTTTATGTCCTATCTTGCTCCTATTGGAAGATATGCTGGTAGCCACTGTAGCCAGCATCCCCCATGATAGCTTTATGGGGCAAGATAGCCTTACAATAGTGAAAAATGAAAATGGCTTTAATTCACTACCAGAGCATGTCACCTGCACAAGTACATGCTCTACCTTTCACATACACTGCACCCTGCCCAGTGGGGTACCTTGGGCCTTCCATAGGGTGACCAATGTGTACAGAAAGGGAAGGGTTGGGCCAGGCCAGAGGGGACACTGACCAGGAGGACATGGCAGTTTACAGACTGCACACAGGCACTGCGGTGGCATGCCTGAGACACCATTTTAGGGCTACTCATGTGGGTGGCACAATCAGTGCCGCAGGCCCACTAGTTATCACTAGTCCTGGCACACTCAGTGCACTTTACTAGGGACTTCTTGGTGGCACAAATATGTCAATCATGCATAACCAATCATAATAACAATTTACACAGGGAGCACTTGCACTTTGACACTGAACTGCATTGGCAAAGTGGCCAAAGCATCTATACCAGCAAAAACGAAATCCAGCACAGCATCAAAAATACAGGAGGTAGAGGCAAAAAGATAGGGGGAAACCACGCCAAAGATGCCAGGTCTAACAAGAATACAGAAGAGAAAATTGAAACACAATTTAGAGGAAAAAGATTATGCTTTAGGTGTGGATTTCAATTCCCACATCAAAAAACATGTCCAGCAATAGGACAACAATGTAAAGGATGTAGAAGATACAATCATTTTGCGAGTGTATGCAAGTCTAAGAAAGAAAAGAAAGAATTTGGAATAAGGAAAGAAAAATGGAAGCAAGCTTACCCAAATACAAAACAACCTGGAAACATAACATATGTAAGACATATGGAAGAAATTGAAGGAGAGCCTGATGAAGAGTGGGAGTAATCAGAAAAACTTTATATGATGCAAGAAAATAGTGATTGTCAGCAACTCAATATGATTAAAAGAGGAAACATTAAAAAAACACATCTGTGGATTTAATGGTTGGGTCAGAAATAGTATCATTTGTTTTAGATAGTGGAGCAACATGTAATATAATGTGTATAACTGAATATATGAAAATGAAACAACAACCTACATTAAGCCTGTCAAATGTTAGTGTTTTCCAATGGGACGCCAAACGTCCAGTTCTATGTTTAGGAAAATTTGAAGAAACTTTACAATATGGAAACATAATAAGTAAGGAAGATGTACATGTACTAAAAGATGAAGTTCCAGGTCCTTGTTTACTAAGCAACGTAACTGCTCAACACATGGGTCTATTGGCAATGAATTGCAATATTTCGACAGATCACTCAATTCTAAAGAAATATCCTAAACTATTTGAAGGACTAGGTAGATTTAAAGAAACATAAATGAGGCAATAAAACCAATGGCACAAACACACAGAAGGGTGCCAATTCATATGCAAGAAAAAGTTGAGAAAGAAATTAAATTACTGCTTGAACAAGACATAATTTAAGGAGCAACAGGCCCACCACCTTGGGTAAGTCCCATCGTCATTGTTCCAAAAAAGACACTGATGGCATCACGATAGGTGTGGATATGAGGATCCCTAATACAGCTATTGAGAGAGAACGGTACCCAGGCCCTCATTTAAATGACATGCTAAGTACAATAAATGGGGTAACAGTATTCTCAAAACTTGATTTATGTAAAGGGTATAACCAACTGGAAATTGATAGTCAATCCAGATACATAACAACATTTTCAACACACTTAGGGTTATTCAGATACAAACGATTACATTTTGGAATATGTTCTATGGCAGAAATTTTCCAGGATATTATAAAAAATGTGATAAGGCCAGTACAAAACTGTATGAATTACAGCGATGATATTTTAGTTTTTTGAAAAACGCAGGAAGAACATGATCAAGCATTGGATAAAGTGTGTCAAAAACTTCAAGAAGCTGGTTTAACCTTGAATAAAAAGAAATGTGAAATGATTAAAAAAGAATTAACATTTTTGGGCACATATTCTTAGAGAAAGGAATGAGACCAGATCCTTTAAAAATAACAGCTTTAAATGTAATGCAGAGACTGAATGATATAACAGAACTAAAATCTTTTCTTGGAATGGCAAGCTATTGTGCACAATATGAAAAAAAAATTGCAACTGTAAGTTCACCACTGAGAGAATTAACAAGGAAAGGACAAACATTTCAATGGAATAATGATTGTGAACAAGCATTTGAAGAAATAAAGTTGGAAATAACAAATGCAGCAAATGTAAAATATTTTGACCTACACCAATGTACAGAACTAATAGTGGACGCAAGTCCTGTAGGTCTAGGCGAAATTTTAGTACAACATATACCTGGAAGAGAAACACCAAGATATGTAGTTTCCCATGCTAGCAAAAGCTTATCTGAAGTGGAACAGAAATACTCTCAGCCTGAGAAAGAAAGTTTAGCCGTTGTTTGGGCATGTGAACATTTTCATGATTTTATTTATGGAAAATCGTTTGTAATTGTCACTGATCATTAAGCTCTAACTTCCATTTTTGGAAATCCAAAAACAAAAATGCCACCAAGAATTGAAAGATGGGAAATGAGGCTCATGGATTATGATTTTAGAATTATTCATAAACCAGGAAACGAATATAATCCAGCAGATTATTTATCTAGACATCCGTCCAAGACAAATAATGAGCAACAACTAGAGGTGGAAGAATATATACATTTCATAGTTAGATCAGCAGTTCCAGGAATTGTTAAAGATAATTAACTAATTGAAGAAACGCAAAAAGACAATACCCTGCAAAAAGTAAAAGAAATTGTACATAAAAACAAATGGAGATTAATAACTAATGGAAGTCAATTTCAGCCAAATGTCTGGAAAAATGATAAATTGGCATTTAAAAATATAATTGCAGAATTTTCTGTAACTTCCTCAGGAATATTTCTTAGAGGAAACAAAATATTAATACCACTAAGTCTTCAGCGTCGTATAATTGATTTAGCTCATGAAAGCCATCGAGGTGGCTCAGCAACGAAAAACTTTTTAAGAGAAAAATTGTGGTTCCCAAGATTAGACAAACAAGTAGAAGAAGTTGTTCAATCTTGTTATGAATGTCAATGCACTGTAAAAGTAAAAGGAATTGAAGAGCTACACATCTCTGAATTGCTGGATGCTGTATGGTCCAATATAGCAGCAGATTTTTATGGACCATTGGATTCTGGACATTACTTGCTAGCAATAATAGGCGAATATTCTCGTTTTCCTATTGTAAAGTTAATTTCGTCCACATCTACATCAACAGTACTTCCAGTGCTAGATGAGATATTTTCGACTTTCTAACATATTAAAAATTAATGGAGATGAATTTCAAAAGTTCATGAATTATTTAGGAATAGTACACAGGAAAATAACTCCAATGTGGCCCAGAGCTAATGGAATGGTAGAAAGACTGATGGCAACAATTTAAAAAGCTGTACAAAGAGCAAACTTTCAAAAATTTAAATAAACCAAGCATTGTGTCAAGTCTTAAGGGACTATAGAAACACTTCACATGTATCAACTGGAAAATGCCCTTGAGATCTAATGTTTGGACAGTCAAGACAAACTTGTTTGCCGCAGCTGCCATTAGTCCCTCCAAAAGTACATAGCGAAGTGGTAGAAAAAGATAAAGAGGCAAAAGAAAAAATTAAATAGTGTGGTAAAAAAGACAACTAAAACAAGATTATCAAGTTGGTGATCTTGTTTTAGTTGGCAAAAACAAGTGAAGAAATCTCAAACTAGATTTCATCCTATCCCTCTAGAAATAAAAAAAAATCAAGACACGGCAATGACTGCAGGATATGATGATAGAATAATAACAAGAAACAAGCCTTTTTACAGGAAAGTCACACCAGGTGTTGAACAAAAAAATTATACACCCAAGTGATCAACAGATGGAATGGATACACAGAAGATCTGACAGAACATCAAGAAAACCTGAAAGATTAATCGAACACTGTTGATCTATTTGTTTGATTTCATTTTATTGATTTGTGTCTTATTTATTTTAGGGAGGAGGGGGGAGGGTGGAGCGGAAGAATGTAATGAGATGTAATGGTACTGTGATGTCACATAGAAGTATGCTGTAGTAGAAGTTCTGTTGAAGAAAGGTGGGCTTTAAAAGAATACAAGTTCAGTTCATCTTAGGATATAGATAAGGCTGGAAGCTGATGTACTACCTCCAATAAATATATATATATATATATATATATATAATTACTCCATACCGTGTCCAGAGGATCTTTTCACAGGATCATGAAAGAATGAGGAAAAAATCATAACGCTCTAATCTATACCTTGCAGTTTGTCTGCATCTCTTTCATGGCAGTTAATAGCTCACTTTTCTATATAAGGATGTTTGCTTATAAACTCCAAGTAACAAAAGGATCTCTATGACAAAAGCAGTAACTCACTGGCCTATTTACATTATATGCACTTTGTGATCGGCATGGCACACGTTCTTTGCAGCAGGCATTTTAACCCTATGTGCTGCCTTACGGTGAGTCAAAACTTCCAATAGACAAAACTCTGATCTCTCACCAGGAAGAAAATTATTCTCCTGAAAATTGCTGGAGGCCAGGAAAGCGGCAGCAGGTGCTTCAAAAGCTATAAAATACTTGCAAAAATGGCACCCCAACCCGAAGTCAGCACCAGGTGCGGTGGCACCAGTTGCCCCTCCCTAGAGCCTGCCCTGGGTATAGCTAGACGAAAGAGAAAGCCTAAAGCTGTAGCGCTTCTGTTTGTATTATAAAATCAAACACTTTTGTTCAGAATCAATGTTATAATCTATGTCATCATATTTCTGGTAAAAATGCATAGTATTTTGCATATGTAAATAGTGGGTGGGTTTATAGTTTTGAGAGTTCCGTAAAATGCCCATGAAAACAAAAGCATGTTTTATTAATGTTATAGTAAGAATCTGTCGCTTAACACAACAGGGCTCTCGTGGGAGAAAGTGGCTAAACTAACCATGTACCACTCCCTGACTTACACACAGCACAGCATGGCATGTTTGTTAGAAATGCAAGGGGTATGTTGTGTGCTCAGAAAAAAAAATAGTTGGGGAAGAGAGTACCCTCCTAAAATAATAAATAGACTCCTTGTCAGGATGACCCCCTAAGTCACTAAATTATCTTGAGCTCAACCCCTGGTAGCTATGGCATAGAGCAGGCACGTTTAACTACCCTTCATCCACAAAATCTACCTAATACTGGTGTGATGGATTCTGGCTATTCCTGAACCTCAGGTGATACGTTTCTGGGGTTCTCCCAAACTTCATGACAAGGGTTTCCTTGATGAGTTTATAGCTCGTCCTGTTAGCTTTCTCAAGAGCCAATAAGATATTCCTCCCCATGTTGGACATATGCTTCCACTGGCTTGACTCTGAGTCCTCCCTTGCAGTCTATCCATACACAAGGCCACATCATAGGCTTCAAAACACTTGACTATGTCATTTCCCATCAAAAAGTGAGGCACCAGGACTTGGGGATTGGGGATGTGGACTCTCTACCGCTCCTTGTTTTCAGGGTCAATCTCTACTCCTCCAACACAAATGTTGCCAATTGTAGCTTCAGATCCCACTCTCTTTGTCTGTCCTCAAACTCCACTTGGGTCAGGCTGAGATAAGATGCTAGGCTCCCTGCTCTGGACAAGGCAGGGTATATTGCTCTTTAGTCTACTCCTCTCCTGGGATATCCTCTTTTCCCTCCATTTTTGCTAGTTCCTCTGCCTCATCTTCTCCATGCTTTTCTGTGCAGGACAGCAGCAGATGGTCCTCCTACCAGACTAGATGTCAATCTCATGTTCTGACGTATCTGTAAGTCCTTGCGCAATGATGCATCATATTGTAAATATGACGCATCATTGGGGTCGCAAGGAGGGCGCAATGAAAAGTGACGCATCGCTGTTTTCTCGCAGCGATGCGTCACTTTTCATAAATGAGGCCCCAGGAACCTTATGCTTTATATGTGGTTCTAGAAAGAATGTAAATAATTTTGCAGGGTGCCCGGCTACAGGGAAGCGTTGCCTTTCTTTCAAAAAGATGGGCCATTTCCAATCAGTTTAAAGAAGCAACAGGACCACTATCAGGGTCAGCTGTGTAGATACCGAGGTGGATGAGTGCACTGAATCAATCAATAATGTAGTATTGACCATTGAATGCAGTTCAGTATGTACACCTATAAAGGGTCCAATCTGTGAGGCTATGATTGATGGTTTTATATTGAAATTAATGGCAGATTCAGGGTCTCTAATTACCATTTTAAGAGACACCACGGTCAATGAGCACTGGGATAGAGTTTTAACACCTAGTAATGTCAACCCAAAAGCATTTGGTGAAAAAGATGTAGAAATGTTGTTTTTTTTCCAGCCAAATTGGTGTGCTTGGGTATGGAGACCAAACACAAAATACATGTAGCTGTCAAAGGCAAAAACATTATGGATGGCAGGATGGGCCTATTGTTAAAACCTGGAGCTGAGAATCCTATAGTTCTGGTAGAACTACCTGTTGATTATGTTTGTAACATTACGGATCCAATGCAATGCATTCTTAATCAGTTTAAGAATTTATTTTGTGAGGAAGAAGGCAGTGTAAAAGGTTTTGAGCATTACATAAGACTCAAACATTGTGCGCAACCCGTAGTTCACAAGGGGAGACCGGTTCCCCTGAGTGTGAGAGAAGATTTAAAACTCATGCTCCCACGAAATTATCGAACTTTGCGATTCTTCTCTTTGGGTTGCGCCCATTGTTGTAGTATGCAAGAGGTCCAGGGAAATTAGATTCTGCACAGATTTGAGAAGTCTTAATGCCAACATCTTTATAGTCTGTCATCCCCTTCGCAGGATTCAAGAGTGGCTGACCAACATGGAAGCGTTCTAAATGGTTCACTTTAATCAATTTAAGGTTATCTTAAAATGACCCAGCATGTTCTTCTGTTCCTTAACATAAGCCTCCATGGAACTACAATTTTGCTTTGCCCTGAGGAGCTCACTATATGGGATGCTCATCTTCAAACCCTCCGAGTGGTGACTCCGGGAATGAAGTAAGATGTTCCCCGCAGTTGCCTTCATAAACAAACGTCTGTAATACTTCATCTTTAACCTCAACTAGGACGCCAAGGAACTCAATCGTGGTGGCGTGAACCTTACTCTTGAACCCAAGATTTAAAGTATTGTCTGATGAACAGATGAACAGATAACCCTGTGATAACATTGTGTAACAAATCCTGTGGACCATCCCTTATCAGAAAAATATTGTCAATGTAGCGGGTCCACAGGATAAGATTGTCCATGTAAGATTCAGTGTCCCTGTGCCATAGGTGCTCTGCCTCCCACCACCCCATAACCATACAGGCAGAGCTGGGAGCAAAGCAAATTCCTATCACAGTCCCTATGTATTGTTTATACTATTTATCCTCAAAAAGGAAACAGTTATTATGTAAACAGAATTGTAGCATGTTTAACAATAGCATAGTGGGCGGCCTGTCTTGAAGGAAATATTTGTACGCTTCTAGAGCCAAGCTGTGTTCAATACAAGTATACAGGGACGCTACATCCACTGTTGCAAGAATATACGAGTCCTTCCAAGGGATTCCCTGTATTTTTTAGAGGAAACTCTCCTATTAACATGACTAGAGAATCTGGATTATATTAAAGACACAGAGGCTAACATTATGCATTCATCTTTTAATGCAGTCACAAGCAGCTGCACTACATCACAACGTAAAACAGTTGTAGAATAGAACAATCAAGCAGTACAAAAGGCATGAGCACACAATAGTCTGAGTCTTTTAAATGTGGAGAAGAAAGGAAAAGTTCCAAAGGGCTATGATCTTCTTGAAAGACCGGAAAAGGAGAACAAAGAGAAGCATGAAGAATTCAAGGAAGAGACAAAGAATCCATCCATTAAAGAATTGTCTGAAAAGGAAGGAACATGAAAGTATGGTTGAGTAGAACATTTCATATAGAAATAATCCAGCAATAAAATACAGGTCGTAGTGTAAAACAAATAGTCAGTGAAGGAATAAACCATTCAATAATAAATATTTAGTGAAAGAATAACCTGTTCAAGGGATGGGACGGGTGGGATAATGTTAGCCTCTGTGTCTTTAATGAAATGCAGATTCTCTAGTCATGTTAATAGGAGAATCAAAATTTCATTACAAGATCGGAGGCTACATTATGCATGTTGGTAGCTGTGAAGGACAACATAGGTCATGTGCTCAATTGGTTTACAATAATGTCGAGCAAATGTGGATGCATTAGACCTGTCTGCAGCTTTGAGAACTTACCACCAGACCAGAACGATTTACTGGCCATAGCACCTCTGAGAGAAGGAGTTTGGAATTTTGAAAAGTCAATGCCTGCTTGATTTGACCCATCTGGCTATGGAGGTAGAGCTTATGGGTTTGAGCGGTTTGACAAAGGAAACAAGCAGTTGATTGTTATCATGAGGACGGAGGTCTCTCATTCTATTATCATATTCTTTCATACAATCTACAAAACAGAGTTTCTTACACAGGTCAAAGCGAGGATAAAAAATAGAATCTGATATAGTTGTGGTTCTTCTAATAATTTCAAATTTTACACCAAACAAATCATAAGATCCATTAGAAAAATCAAGACATTTGATATCAGAAACTACATAGCATGAAATTAGACACTAGAGAGTTGCGCGCTTAATAGAAAGACATTTCCTATTAAATAAAGAGTTATCAGGCCAACTTGAAAAAAGGACTAAAATAGCCTTAATGTCCCACATGGTTTGTTATTTAGGTCTAGGGGGTCTCCTCATCCTGATACTTTTCATGACTCTACAAACAATACAATTTTTACCTACCGTCTTACCATTGATAAGAGAGTGACCAGCAGAAATGGCTGACCTATAACAATTAATAGATCAATAAGAAAGGCCCATATCGAATTGTTCAACAAGAAAATTAACTATGTGTACGATACGAGCCTCCACGGAATCCAAGTCCCTCTCCAGGCACCAACGAAATTATTTTCTCCAAAGGTTGTTGTACCTGTAGTGTGTTCCTGGGGCCCAAGATTCTCAGAGGAGAGTTGCAGCTGATGACAAAAGGCCAGACAATTCATTGGATTTCCTGACACTTTTCAGGCAAGAAGGTTCAAAATCCCGGTATGAATTAGATGGTGATCTTCTCCTTCTGCCTTTGAAACCAGACCCTTGAATGCTGGAATTAAGAAAGGGATGCTGCAAGCTAACTCTAGAGTGGCCGGCCTGAGACGGCCAAAAGGGGGTTATCAGGATTAATGAACATTGGTCTTGTCTCACCTTCTGTAGAACACTTTGAATCATGGCAAAAGGAGGGAATGCGTAACCCCGAAGGTCTGACCAGCATTGAAGAAAGGCGTTCACTGCAAGGGTGCCTGGATCTGGCATCCAGCTGAAGTATTTCTCTAACTGGCAAGTCAGTCTGCTGGCAAATAAATCCACATCCAGGGGACCCCAGATTTGATTCAAAGCAATGAAGACATTCACGTCGACTTTCCAATCACTGAAGTCTAGGAGGAATCTTGAGTTTCAATCTGCGGAAACGTTTGACTTTTCCGGGAGATATTCGGCTTTTAGAGCAATCTTGTGCTCTAGGCAAAACATCCAGAGCCTCTTGGCTAAATTCGAGAGGTCTGCTGATTTGGTCCCACCTAGTCGGTTGATATAGGCCACTGCGGAGATGTTGTCAATCTTGAGTATAACTGATCTCCCTTGAAGAGAGTGTCTGAAGCTCATTAGAGCGTAAACACCTGCCATAGGTTCTAAATAATTTATGAGGGGAGAGCTCTACGGTAGAGTCCATACACCACAAGTGTTCTGATTGAGAAGGCGAGCACCCCAACCATGAAGAGTCGCAAATGATTCCAAAACGAACTCTGGAGTTGACCCATAGATTGCTTTGCCATTCCAGGCATTCAAATTCTCCAGCCTCCAAGACAGTTCCGACCTGGCGTCCTGATCTAGGGTTACGTGATCCCCGTACCAGAGGCCAGATCTCAGAGCTTTCGCTTTTATCCTTTGAAGAGCTCTGTAATTCAGAGGCCCTGGGAAGATGGCTTGAATAGAAGACGAATGGAGGCCCAATAGTCTCGCTAACTCCCTTAGAGTTAAGGAATCTTGTTTCAGAACAAACCTGATCTCTTTGCAAATTTTGGATATTTTCTTTGGTTGCAGTAAGAGAAGGCACTCTGAGGTGTCTATGGTTAAACCGAGAAACTCCAGGGATCTGGAGGGGGTAAGGATTGATTTCTTTCGGTGTATAATAATTCCTAGGCTCTCTATGAGATCCATGGCAACCTTCAGGTCTTGCAGGATCTGTGAATGATGCTTGAAAATGATGAGAATGTTGTCCAAATATATTAAAAAGCGAATTCCTCTTTCCCCCAGGAGCGAGGTGATAGTTCTCATAATTTTGGGGAAACACCAGGGGGCAGAAGAAAGACTGAAAGGTAGAGCCTGAAATTGAAAGAGATCGTTGTTCCAAACTAATTGAAGGAAAGGTTGGTGTTCTTTGGCCATTAGAATGGTAAAGCAGGCATCTTTTAATTGTAGTTTGACTAACCAGTCTGCTTCTAGAAGTAGGTCTCTCAGAAGGTGAATACCTTCCATTTGGAAGTGTCTGTAGACCAAATATTTGTTTCATTCCAGTAGATTTATGATGGGTGTCCAACCTTTCTCTTTTTTTAACAAGAAAGAGTGTGCTTACAAACCTCTTTAACGTTCAAGGAACTTCTATGATTGCCTCTTTTTGAAGCATGGACGCTATTCCTCTTCTACAATTTCTTGTTGATCCTTTGATGTGGTTAGCGCTCTCGGGAGAGACGCTTGTGTAGGGGAATGGACAAAACCTATCTTGAAACCTCGGACAGTTTCCAAAACCCAGAGATCTTGAGTTAACGTTTCCCAAATGTGATAAAAGAATTGCAGCCTGCCCCCTACCTTTGGAGGGGAAGTAGGAGTAAGTAGAGTGCTTACTTTGAAGGTTGGTGTTGTTTGGTAGTCCGTGGGACATGAATCTTCTGTTCCGAGAGCCTCTCCCTCTCTGTGGGTAGAAATGAGGGTTGGATGGGAAGAAGCCTCTACCAGAACCTCTGAATCTTGTGAAGGGACTTTGCATGGCTCGGCCGGGAGAAAGGCCCCTTCTTCCAGCCCTTCCAATGGGTTAGAATTAAAAACGCACCTCATGGTAAATTGTGCTTTGTCGAACGTGGTAAGGGTAGATATGTATTTGCCTATAGATTTAATCATATCCTCACCAAAGATGAGGCCCCTGGGATTTTGGGCCATGTCACCCAGTTTCAGGTTAATTTTAGTACGAATAACTCTCCTTCTCTCAGCATTAAGGCTTGCATTTGCATTGCCAAGGAGTACCATGGCCCTCTGGCTCCAACCTCTGACGAGTTCAGTGTCAAGAGGAGTGTCATTGATATGGCTCTCTTCAGCCATATCAAAATTCTGGCCAGGGGCCCCAGAACGTCAAGAAGTGGATCTTGACAGCCCTTAAGAGGATAACATTCTGAGAGGAGGATGGGATTTCTTCCTCAGTAGGTTGACTGTCAAATTCAAAGTCCTCATCATCTAAGTCAAGGACAAATTCATCACAAAAATTAGGGGACCTATCCTCGTTCTCCGTATCAATGTTAGTATTGTTATGAGCACTTCGATAGTTTGTCCCGCTATGGACACCCATATGAGTTGTGCCGCTAGGGACACCAGAATAGTTTGTGCCGCTATGGACACCCAATGTATTCGCGGTGCGAGGACCTCCCATAAGGTTTGAGGTGCTAAGACCTCCCAAATTAATTGAGGTGCTAGGACCCCCCATAGTGCTTAGGGAATTAGGCTCAATGTTCTTAGATTTCTTAACTCTTTTCCACTTATTAGTAGGCGTATCGTTATGGGTATTAGATCCTTCAGTAAAGTCATCCTGTTCAAAAGGTAGGGGCCTTTTTGTGGACATAACCTCCTTAAGGGTATCCAACATACAGGACCTCATCTCTTTATGAATAAACTTTTTAAAAGATTAATCATTACAGTTAGGGGAGCTGGCCACAGCATCATCAGAATCCATATCCGACATTTTAGACCCAGAATAGTAGTGAGTAAACCCAGGTTAATCTAAACAGTAATGTGCTCCATTTTTATGTTAATCAAATTAATGTCCAAATGAAATAATAAATATTATCTCCCCCCTTTTTTTTTTGGGGTGAGCCCGAGGGTGAATCAAACCTAATAATCATGAAGCGTTAAGAAAAACAGTGTCCAGCAGCAGCTGAATAAAGCAGAGCAACTGTCAGAAGTGCTCGAGAACAGCGGCTGCTGGTAGGGTTGGAAAGAAAGTACCTTGGCAACCGGTGCGAGGTGCATTCCTTGGAAGGTGGATTGCAACGAAGAAGGCGATCAGAGGCCTCGAGGAATACGATATGAGGCCATGCGGGACATTGAAAAAACAGAATAGGGAGCGTCTCTCACATGAACATGAGGTAAGGAGAGAGGCAAGGGCAGCGCGACCTCCGTGCGCGCTGCTGAATGGAAACACACATAGGAAATCGCTCAAGTGTGGGTCCACCCAGAAGAAGGGGTTGAGAGGAGGGAAAACTCCGGTAAGGAGGGGAGGGAGGGGTGGGGCTTGATAATCGTAAATTGGACATCAAGAGAGGAAAAATAGGAAGGGAGGTGGTGAGGGGGGCAAACCCCTTCAAAAGATCGGTGTAACTAATCAAAGGCAAAACATCACAGACAAATATAAAAATAAGTTAGGTGTAAGAATAGAGATGGTAAAGGAACTTATCTGCTTGAGAGCCGCATTTAAAAGAGGCAAACTATTTTGTGCTCATGCCTTTTATACTGCTTGATTGTTCTATTGTAGAACTGTTTTACTTTGTGATCTAGTGTGGCTGCTTGAGACTGTATTAAAAGATGAATGCATAATATAGCCTCTGGTCTTGTAATGAAATCCATGGTGTCTTTGCAAAACGAGGGCAAATTGATCACATATTGGCACAGGAAATAATCCATATAGATGGAGGTCTTCTCTAAAAGGCTGCAGTTGGCCGAAATTATAGGTCTGCCTGGCAGGTCTGTTGCATGTTTGTGTACCTTTGGGAGCATATAAAACACCAGGATAACAGGTTTCTTCACCAGAAGAAAGAGAAACTCATTTTGACTCAAGATGCCCTGCCCATGCCATATATCCAGCAATTTGTGGTACTCCAGTATGGTCTTGTTATACTCCATTAAGCTAGACCTCGGATAGCTCCCTGAGTGCTCTGGCCTCCATCCTGTATTTGTTAATATCCCAAAGGACAACATTACCCCCCTTGTCCGAGGGCTTTATTACAAAAGTGTCTGCATTTCGGAGGGAGTGAAGTCACACTCTTTGTGCTGGTGTCAAGTTTGTAGCAAACTGATTACTCTGCTTCTTCCACAGTTCCATCAGATCAAGCAGTACTGTCTCGTGGTATGTGTCAATACTATCATGTATGGTTACAGAGTTAAACATGGCTCTTTGAGTAGTAGCGGCAACGCCTCCCCTCAGCGCCTTGAGACCCTCACGGGTAAATAGCGCTCTTTACAAGTACTTTGATTGATTGATTGAAACTTAGATCTGGTCTTAAAATCATTCCTAGACCTTTGGTCTGTTGCAATACCCATACTAGTAAGTAGTTCCCTGTCCGTCACTCAATCTCTCGTGCCCAACTCTATCTCTCTGAGTGTGGCTAGTGTCTCAATCTAACCAATGGAAAGTATTTCTGCTGTAGGTTACGCAGAGGTAGCTGGTTGGGTCATGGGGGAATGCCCCAGCTCTGTTTGAGAGTAAGGAATTTCAACAGCTTTAGCTTCCTGATAAACAGGAAAATGTCAATGCGAACTCCGGGATAGACAAAATTTGAAGTGGGGCAGAAAGATAGCCCTAGTTCCAAGACTGAGTATTCTTCAGGGGTAATGTTATGAGAGGAAAGGTTAATAATAGAAAAGTTAGGTTGTTCACCCATTACTTGTTGCGCTTGGATCGCCGTGTGCCTCTCCCATGTGGCGTCTCGTTGTCTATGGCTTTCACCTCCTCTCCTGATCTTTCTTTTTCTGGTTCTTTGCCTCCTCCATTTCCTCTTTCCTGGGGTGGTTTCTTCTTCCCGTAGAGTCTCTGCTGTAAAAAACGGTACTCCGTGAGTGTCGTGAATGGCCCCCGATCTGACCCAGATGCCCCCTGACATTCATCCAGGTCTGATGGTGCATCAGAGCTTGACTCCGAGGTCTCAGACTCCTGTATGTGCAATGCCTTAGTTCTTATAAAATCCTTTCTAGCTGAGTCGTGCTTACGGCCGAATGTGAGAATCCGGCCCTGTGCATAGTCATTCCTGTCCCTGATGAACTTCTAGCGTTTCTTTGATTTGATGCCTTCTTCATATTTCATCAGTCTTCCCTCCATGTCCTTTAGGAAGTTTGTCACCTCATCCTGAGATGGAAGCTTCTCCAGGGTCTCTCGTAATGTTTTGATTTCCTCTCCAATCTGCTGTAATTCAAGTCGCATATTGGACAACAGTCCCAACATCTGTTCGCAAGTGACCGTACCTGCCTTCTGGAAACACGCAATGGTGACTCCCTTACTAAAAAAACCTATGGGTGATCCAGAAGTGTTATCTAATTATAGACCCATCTCTCTTTTGGCCGTATTTTCTAAAATTCTAGAAAGACATGTCCACTCTCTCCTAACAAATTTTACAGAAATTAACAATTCCCTCCATTCTTCACAATCTGGCTTCCGTGCCGGCTACTCCACTGAAACGGCTCTACTGGGAGTCACCGAACAGATCCGCAAGCTCCTTGATGATGGCCAAATAGTTGCCCTCATTCTATTAGACCTTAGTGCGGCTTTTGATACCATCTCGCACAAAAGACTGATAAATACACTGGAAAAAACTGGCATACGTGGAGCTGCACTTGAATGGATTTGTTCTTTTCTAGAAAACCGCACTTTTCAAATCATGTCAGCTTCCGCTTGTTCCAAAAGTTTTACCTCACCCCATGGAGTTCCACAGGGCTCAATTCTTAGCGCACTGCTATTTAATCTGTATGTTAAACCCTTAGCAGACATAGCAGACCAAGCTGGCCTCACTCTCACGATCTACGCAGATGATTCCCAAATCATCATCTCCCTTTCTGACTCCAGTCCATCGGCTCCTTCCCATCTTAAACAGGGCCTTACTAATATCTCCAACTGGATGACCATCAACCAGTTGAAGCTGAATGGAGATAAGACGGAGGGTCTCATTTTAGGACAACATAAAGATCTTTGGAATCCTCCCACTGGCCCACCCAAACAGGCAATCTCCCTGTTCCGTCCAGCCATGTCCGTAACCTGGGTGTCATTGTGGACAGTACACTGTCTATGAAACAACAAACTGGCACAGTTGCTGCTCTATGTTTCACCATTTTAAAATGGCTAAAGAAAATCCTTTGGATGCTGCCTGTCTCCACCCAAAAGACCTTAGTCAATGCTCTCATTACGTCACGACTTGACTACGGTAACATTCTATATCTTGGGTCAAACAAGGCCGTGGTACACAAATTGCAGCTTATCCAGAACTCTGCCGCCGGGTTGCTCTGTAGGGTTCCGAAAACCTCCAGAATTTCTGGCTACCTACATGATCTACAATGGCTCAGGGTGGAGAACTGCATTAAGTTTAAAGGCCTGAGCTATATGTTTAGGATAAAAGCTGGCACTGCTCCCAAATATCTTCAAGCGCTAGTGCATCCCTACGTACCCGCCCGTCACCTACGATCTCAAACCGCAGCAAACTTTTGTGTACCTAGGTTTAAACTCTCCAGAGTAGGAGGAAGATCGTTTTCCTATTTAGGTCCATCCATCTGGAACACTCTTCCTATCTTCACACGGAAAGAAGACAATTACTTTCGTTTCCGAAAAAATTTCAAAACCTGGCTGTTCGATCAATAACATCTACGTAAGGTTCTGCTCCGTTGTATGCTCCGGCCTGGTGCCGGGAAACCCTTTTTGGGTAGCTGTGCGCCTTATAAATTCAACAAATAAATAAATAAATAAAATTAGCGAGGAACATTCCTCTAGAAGCCTGGGACTCAGATTCTGGTAGGTCGGAGTTATTAACATTCGTAGGCCCCTTGGGATGCGTCCTACTTCAATATAGTTGTTAAGGGAGATTACCTATATGGACAAAAAGAACATATCCCAGTTTCCTACATGCATCACTTCACATGTTATTTATGTACTTAAGTGCCCTTGCAAACTGTGATACATTGGGAGTACAACCCAGATGGTTAAAAAAAGAGAGTATTGGAGTATATGAGTGCTATCGCTAATCATGACCAGAATTACCCAGTAGCCCATCATTTTCAGATGAAACAATTCTCAGACAGTTCAAAACTCACATACTGTGCGATTGAACAGAGGAGGGGACAGGACCCTCAGACTCAGGCAAAAGGATTCGAAATACATAGTTGATTTTCAAACTAAAACCCCTGGGGGGTTGAATCTGGATGAGGAGCTGGGGGTTCACCCACATACATATGAGTGGGTGTACTTATTCCTTTCCTTAGATCATTTGTGTCCTTTCAGCTTCCAGGGGAGTTTTGATACTGTCTTGATACATTAACATGTTCCCCAAGTTGGTTTTCAAACAAGGTTTATTTGCTTTTTTACTGACACATTTTTTCTGTGTTTTTTCTGTTGCAGGATGGAAGGGGCCCATCTCTGCCTCGGCGGTATCACCCACAATGGCTTCCTACCCTTTTCTTCAGAGGCACTGTCAGGTGGCACATTCACAGATAATACAATTTCACACTGTTTGTTTCTAAGAGTTTCTTTCATTCTTTTGTGGAGCAAATCCTTTATTTGTCTCATTTGGAAATTGGTCAACAGCTGATGGGCATATGGGCACTTGTCCCTAATGTTGGATATCAGGTCCTTGTTTGAAGCAATTTTTTCCAGCTCACCCTTTACATTCACCTTAGATCTATTTGGATATTATATCCCATCATTAGTGAGTTTGAGGCCATGGGATGTATGAGACATCAGTGACACGCTTATATCAGACATTTCCAGCCTTTATCGATTCAGGCAAATATGGGAATTATATCTTACAATCTACCTTTTATGCATCACACAGAGAGTAAGGGAGGAGGATATCATATGTACCTGGGATGTTGTTGATAGGATGAACTTTAGAGAATCATGTGTCTCCATTTAGTAATTATACACGGAGGATGCACACTTTCATATATAAGAAAATCTGTATTATAATGTGGCCGATGCAGAGACAAGTTGAGACTTGTGTCTGCCAACAACATGCATATGGGTATTATACATGAATTTTCATGATAATTTTGAATTTTAGTGATGCACGATCTGATATGTCTTTCATTATTCTACTCTCTTTCTTTCTTTAAATTTGCATTGAATAGTATTATTTAATTTATGCCGCAAGACACCCTAAGCGAGATTGATCTGTTTTCATTGTCAAAGATGGACGATATGTTAGACATAGAACAAGAAGAAAAAACAGTCCTTTGTTTATGTTGAGACTCTTATGAAGAGCACTCGCACTGTGATGACTTTACATGTGATCAAGGCTGCAGGATAGGCACAACACGTTATGTGAAGTGGAGTAACCTTGAGCACTGATTCAACTTTTGTGTGTCCTGAGAGTATGTTATTCCCATTTGGGCTAGTTTGTGTGGACCTGTTCTACCGGTGTGCTTCACAGGTGTACGCACCACTTTCCTTGGGTCCGTAGGTGCATAAGAAGCAATGATATGTGAAGCAGAATTTTTTTAATAATGTAATAATATAACAAATTATATATATATACCTATATCATTTGCAAAAAATTAATCTTTTTTCAAAATGTGTTCCTGTGAACAATTGTTGCTAACTAAATAAAAAAGTACACACCTATAATAAGCCCTACTATACAAGTCGTATAGACTATATTTTGGTTGACTCGATATTATGGCCAATCGTCATTGATATGGCAGTGTTAGAAACAATTGATAGCGACCATAATCCCCTATCTGCACCCTTTAAGGCCTTTTGTGAGTCTATTCGTAATGACTGTTATTCTCATATTAGCAGTCTCTTACCAGGAAGGCTCTTTTGACAGTAGACAAAAAACATCTGAAATGGCCCCAGTTTGCCGCACATCCAGAAATATTGGCCGCGATCCAAGAAGCTCTTAATTCAGTACTCGTGCAGATAGCACAAGGTCAAGTTAGGGCATCTGACCAATTGACCATGACCCATGGGGCATTTTTTAAAAAGGTCCTTTTTTACTATTTCGAAAATAACATCCAGATAGACCAAAAGTAAGCAGGAGTTATGGCATAACAAAGATCGTCGAGCAGCAAGTTGCCTATTAGTCAAGGCCATACAACCCAAAGACATGGCCGGTATACCAGCTTTAAGGAACACATAGAAAACGGCTATTATAAATGCCAAAAAAGATTGGGATGAACAGGTGGAGGGCCCTTTTGGACACGTGCTCTACTAGGAACTCATCTAAATTCCGAGGCATTGGGTGCACAGGATCACACCAGAGCTCAGAATTTGGCTAAAAATGTGGCTGCTTCTGACTGAGTGAGATATTATGGCAAACTATACTCTGGCAACCCTGTTCACTCCATAGTATCGACAGATTTTTCAGCTCCCCAGATTAACATCAGCCCCATGTAGTGTTTGAACTTTCAGATATCTTACATTCCTTGAGTGCAGTTTCACATGGGCGAGCAGATGGCATTCCAGCAGATATTTTTCTAGCCAATATTGAACCTTGGTCTCATGACATCTTAGCCTTGGCCAATGCAATTGCAGTGAGGTCTTCCATTCGTGGCTCATGGGAATGTGCAATAGCTTTACCTATATAAAAAGTTGACTAATCACTACCTTCTAACTAGAGGCCAAAAAGCTTTATTGATTGCATCCAGAAAATCTTTGGACGTTGCCTCCACTATAAAATAAAAAATTGGACTGAGGAGAGTAATATTCTCAGTCCATTCCAAGCAGGCTTTTTACAAAGGACTTCAATATTAGTCTATTGGAGAACAGTTTTGATTAGCAGAGGCAGCCTTTATCTCGCCTTTGTCGACTTAAAATCTACATTTGATTTGATTCCAAGGTCCAAAATCTAGAGGGTACTAGCGGACGTAGGAGAGCCCCTGACATGTTATCTCTTGTAGTTCGTTTGCATAAAGATAATCATGCACTCATACGATGGGGAGGGGAATAGACCCAGTTGACGGAAAGGATACCAGTCTCTAAAGGTGTTCACTGGGGTTGTGTCTTGGCCCCCACCCTGTTTTCTTTATTTAGTAATGATATTGTCCCCTTTTTGCTTCAAGTAGAAGCAGGTGCTCCATCTTTGTTTGGCCTTAAGGAACATATCTTTCTACTTAGGGATAGTACCTTGTTGATTTCCAAGAGCCCGTTAGGACCAGAGAAACTTATGATTTATTTAGTGAGTTCTGTGAAGATCGGGGCTTGGAAATCAACACATCCAAAACCAAGTTGATGAGTTCCCTAGAAAAGATAGATTCCTTTGCATCACATACATTGCAAAGGGTATATCCTGGCACCTCCACATTGACAAGGACACTATGAAGCTTAAGCAGATCTCAGGAGTAATACTTAAGGAGTCTTCAACACCATATACTAAACCCATCTCTCCTGTACTAAAGACGATGAGGCCAAGGGTTTGGGGTCAGGCCTGTATGGTGCTGAAATGTGGGGGTTCTCAAAAGACAATGATATCACAAGAACAGAGATTTAATTCCTTAACTGATATAATAAATACAACGGTGAGAAACTACTAAAATGGCGGTGGACGGAGTTCGTAATCAAAGTTTGGTGCCTCGGCACTACCTTTCAAACAAATATATAAAAAATATCACTATTAATACTGTACAAAAGTACAGCACCGGATGAATCACACGAACCGGGAAAAGAAAGCGACAGATTTACTAACTGATATAAAGAAAGGTTTGCTTGTTGAACTTGAAGAAAAAGAAAACGTTAACTTCGAAACGACGCTGAGCATGCGAAGAGAGTACAACTGCTATACCAAAAAAAAAGGAAGCTTTACATACAAAAGGCGATACATTATCGTCACTTTTATCGGCAGGAAACTGCAGATAAAGCAGCGATAATATGCTTATTAATAGGCCCTTTTAACTTCCCATAGCAGCCCAGGTTCTGGTGTTAACCTGGGCTGCTATGGTTAATCACAAGGACATATTATCAAGCCCATTATCACCGCTTTATCGGCAGTTTCCTGCCGATAAAAGCGACAATAATGTATCGCCTTTTGTTGATAATATGGCCCATTGCTCTTTTTTTTTACCAGTAAACTTAGGTGAATATTATCAAGGACCGGTGTTAAAATTATCGCAGTTTTACTGGCAAAAAACTGCAGATAAAACGGCGATAATGAGCTTGATAATACGGCCTTGTTATTTCCCATAGAACCCCATGTTAGCACCAGAACATAGGCTTCTATGGGAATTTACAAGGACGTATTATCAAGCCCACCCTACCAACATTAATAAAAAACTCCAGACAATGCAGATACCCGGAGCTGGAAGATCATTTTACATATGACTCCACCGCGTACAAGTACTGCACAAGTACCCCGCCATTTGTTATTTAAAAAAAAAATACCACAATTGAGCCTAATGATCCATGTACCACCCCCTGACCAAGACTATAGGCTCAGAATATTTCTACCCTGCCCCCTTTCCTTATTTCTCATCTTTGTTTTACTGTTTTCTTGTGACTCTGCTCTCCCAACAAACAACATGGCTGCCAACATTTCCTGGTTTGGAGTATTGACAGCCAATCAGCATGCAGCTCCTGCTCGTAATTGTAGGTATTTCCATACGCGTACGCTGAGATTTTTATTTAAAAAAAATAAAATAAAAAATAGAGCCTAAACATCCATGTACGACCCCCTGACCAAGCCTAGAGGGTAAGAATATCTCTACCCTACCCCCTTCCCTTATTTCTCAACTTTGTTTTACTGTTTTCTTGTGACTCGGTTCTAGCGAGGCACAAGATGGCCGCCAACACTTCCTGGTTTTGAGTGTTGACAGACAGGTCACAGCCAATCAGCATGCAGCTCGCGCTCGTAATTGAACAGATTTCAGTACGCGTACTGAACTCCGACTCTAGATATCGCTATGATTTTACTTGCAATTTTCTCAGAAACTACTGACCGGATTTACACCATTTAACAAAAAGCACAATCTACGAACCGATCTCTACCTGGGGAAAACATGTTTTGGGACCCCCTTTTTTCTCAGCCCCCACTTTACAAATCACCCCCAAACTTTCAGGGAAGGAGTGGAACTGAGCAGGCCACTTTCTTGGAGAACTTCACGAAGATTCGTCCACCAGCGCCAAAGTTATTCCAAATAGAATGTTGTGAATTTCCTATGGAAACTAGGTCCTAACTATAACTACCTACTGGCGACCGTAGGTCCGCAGTCGCCAGTAGGTATATATAGTTAGGATTTTTTCTCTATGGAATTTTTGAAAATTCTATGTCTAATAACTTTGGCGTTCGTGGACGGAATTGGCTGAAATTTTCAGGAAAATCGCACAGTTTGTTTCTGAGCAGCCCCTGAAAATTTGGGGGGGTTTCGTCAAGGGGGGGCCGGGAAAAAAGGGGGGTACCAAAACACGTTTTTCCCATGCAATTTTCCATAGGGCGGTTGGACTCACTTTTAGCTCGAACGGCTGAATGGATTTCCACGAAACTTGGCAAAATTGTAGATATTGTTTGCCCGATGTGCCTTTGCTAGGTCTCAATATATGTGCTCCAGTGGATTTTGATAAATTAACGTTCAAAAATATATATATATCTGTAACAGCGCTCCGGTTAGCGCTCCGATTCGCGTACCTGACGCGTAACGGAACTTCGTGAAGCGAAGCTGATTGGCTCTCCGGTGTCTGTCAACATTCTAAACAGTCCGGAGCGGCCGCCATCTTGTCTCTCGGTAGGATCGAGAGACAAGAGGAGGCCAAAACAAAGGGGGAAATGACCATAAGTGGGCATAGTAGATCCTCCCTGACCCCCTAGGTTTGATGTGGAGGCTTTAAAAGGGCCCCGCGAGGCAAAAAAAAATGTTTAAAAAATTCGTTTTTTTTTGCGTGGGGAGCGCCCGGTACGCGCACCGGGAAGTGGTCCGGGGAGCGTATTATGAGGAAAAAAGAATGATAGACTTTTCAAATATTGTATGTTTATTGATTGTTCATTTTGTTGTTTTTTTTTTCGTTTTTTTATTTAAGTAGCAATATGTAGGTACTAATGCAGAGTCAAAAAAATAATATACACTGTCTCCTTTGTAGATATCTTGCATGTTGTTTCAGAAGTTATTATGGAATATGGAATTCATCATACCATAGTGTGTCAGGAAAGCAGAAACAATATGGAGGCAGGCGATGATAAAGAGATGTTAAATACACATTGGAGATAATATAGTTGGAGAAAGGAAGTAACTATGAGCAAAATTACTATGTAACATAAAAAAGTTGCACAGTATACTATAAGTCTGAATTTACATTATAATCAATTTGGTACTAGTTTATGAATTACATATAAAAATGATTAAAGTCTCGAACAATTTTTGATTATTAAATATAAATTTAGTTTTGTGATTGTTTTTCAAAATTTAATAGAACGTCTAACATTTGACTGTCCGAAATGTCGTCATTTTCAGTGAACATAACTTCCAACATTTGAGTGTCCGAAATGTCCTTATTTTGAGTGAACATAACTTGCAACATTTGAGTGTCGGAAATGTACTCATTTTGAAGGAGGAAATCTACAGATTGTACACATTGTAATAGTTCATGGTCCCGTGATTCATCCATGAATTCAATGTCATTTGGTTCAATGTTTTCTTGATTGGTCTCTGCAAGGACAATTTCAAATGACACTTTTTGTTCTCCTTCCATTTTGCCTGAAATTTGCATAAAAAAATATATATATCAGTAGAGATAGGGCACTGTTGGGATTAATTTTAGATAGGTAGTTTTTAACAGTGAATTTATCTTTGGGCAGTGTATGGTATCAGACTGGAAGTAGAAATATAAAAAAGTGTATGTGATGAAACCTAAGTAAATTCATAATTATACAAGACGAGCCTAAATCCATCCATAACTATAACAGAGAAGTCTATCTAAATCTATAACTATTATAGAGGGATAGTATATAACTATCAGAAAAAGTTTTCCATATTAACTTAAAGTGCACAATATACTTCAGTTTTCAAAATAACATCTTACCTTTTAAAAACAAGTTTAAGTTGTCAGTGAAAATGCTCTTGCAATGTACTTCAGGAAGTAGTAGTCAAAATGGCTGTGTTTCCCTCTCTTTCTTTATATATATTCAGGTACATAACCAATCAAATGTCAGGTAAAAAAAGTAGAAAATGAAAGTAACATTTTAATTGGTTGTCAATTCCAACACTTCAGATGTGTTTTGTGAAGTAATTTACCTCAGGGTATTTAGAGAGGTCTACTGGCTAAATGGCTAAATGGAATTCCAACCAAATTTGTGAAAATGGTAGGGATTGGTATGTAGTATGAGCTAATCTATATTTGGTGAAAGTGTCTCCAGTGGGTTTTCTGTGAATTACTTTCCCACCTTTTTTAATCGAGCGCTTCCCGGTGCGCGCCCGGTACGCGAACCGGCAGCGTTACGGGAGTCCTCCATTTTGTGTTTCGGTAGAATTGAGATACAAGATGGAGGGCAAATAATGTTCAGAATGGGTAGCAGGGGGCACGGTAGACGTATCCTGACCCCCTAGGTTTTCTGAGGGTGGCTGAGGAGGCCCATATGTGCGAAAAAAAACCATTTATTTTCAAATTTTTGCGCGGTTAGCATCCGGTGCGCGCACCGGGTAGCGCTCCGGAAAGCGTAAATTGTGAAAATTAGTAAAAAAAAAGTTACATTTAAAATTTGATTATAGTGATCATAGTTAGGGTAGCTCTGAGAAGAGCTTTTGGGTCTGTGGTAGATTTAGGTACTTATAAGTAGGTACCAATACATAGTTTTAAATTCAGGATGAAAATTCTGTTCCCCTCATCTGAGAAGTGAACTCCATCTCCTCTGTAGATATCTTGCATGTAGTAACGCAAGTTATTGTTGTACATGGAGCCCATTCCATGGTCTCTCATGTAAGCTGAAACAGACTTATTTACATGCTTCCTCGATTTCTCAATTTGTGGACAAAATTGGTTTGACCACCTCCATTTCTGTCTTTGGCATATATTTGAATATACCAAGGCAGTTTGAGGAAAAAGTGCCATCAATTGGTCAAAGGTGACCTTTAAAAGCATTTCCAGACCTACCCCAGTCAAAGTGCCCAAGTCATTTCCTCCACAGTGCACAATTAACAGGTCAGGTTTTGGCAAATGCAAAAAGGTTTTCACCAATGGTATCAATTGGTGACATCTTAATCCTCTGTGGCCGATCCACTTGATTTCCACATTTTGTAAATTGAGGTTGTGTACATTTCTGTTATCAGCATACCTTTGAGCCCAGTGGATGTAACTATGTCCAACAATCCAGACAGAAAACATGGTGAGAGGAGGTTCTGCTGCAGTCAGATGAAGTGTGGGTATGAAATGGCAGTTAAAACAGTAGGAGTTTGTAATGAAAAAAAATGTGGAGTTTGTGTGCTAATGATTCAGTAGCAGTGATTGGTGGATTTTGATTGCTGAAAACAGAAAGTTAGGGTGCATGGATGAGTTCTTTGAAAGATGTAATTTGAATGGTCAAGAAAAAATCATTTTATGAAAGATTGCACTGGATACGCAGGTGTACTGAGAGTTCAGAGTTCAATTGAAACATTGTTGTGTGAACTTGTAAACATGAGAGGTCTTTCAGGAGGTGGTTGCTATGGAAAAAAGGCAGAAAGGGCAGAGGGGGGAAGGGTGTTGATTTGAAAAAAGTGAGGGAAGAGTTTTGATTGGGTGACATGAGAGATATGTGTGATGAATTACAGCATTTCTGTGCCATTGTTGGTTGCAGCATCTGGAGTGCATACCTTTTGCTCTGCTAAAGAAAAATTGGTGTGTGTCTGAGACTGTTTTGAAACTCAAAAAGTATTTGCTAAGGTGAGAAAAGATTCATTTAATTTAGATAGAGAATAGTATGCTTTAGGGAGAAAATTATGAAGAAAGTTGTGTATTTAAAATGTTGCTTTGTGTCAAGTGTTTTACAAATAGATTTTGTTTCTTTGAGTTACATAGCCATGTTAAAAGTGACGCAAAAATGGTGCAAGGGCTTAAAAATACGCTTTCATGTGTGTTAGGGCATTTTAAGTCACTTCCCTATGAATGTGGGTAAATAAGTGATTTAATTGATGTGTTTAAAAACGTTTTTTGAAATCAATTAGGTTTCTTGATATGTACTGCTAGAGTTTCATAGGTTGCTTGGGGCATATTTACAAGGCCTTTGAGTCACTTTGATGTTATTTTCCCCATTTTAATTTAGGTCATTTCCCCGTGGTGCAAGGTCCTTGTAAATACGCCCCCATGTGTGCTTGGCAAATTTAGATTTTGTTTCTTTGAGTTACATAGCCATGTTAAAAGTGACGCAAAAATGGTGCAAGGGCCTTAAAAATACGCTTTCATGTGTGTTAGGGCATTTTAAGTCATTTCCCCATGAATGTGGTTGAATAATTGCTTTACTTGATGTGTTTAAAAACGTTTTTTGAAGTCAATTAGGTTTCTTGATATGTACTGCTAGAGTTTCATAGGCTGCTTGGGGCATATTTAGAAGGACTTTGAGTCACTTTGATGTTATTTTTCCCATTTTAATTTAAGACATTTCCCCGTGGTGCAAGGTCCTTGTAAATACGCCCCCATGTGTGCTTGGCAAATTTAGATTTTGTTTCTTTGAGTTACATAGCCATGTTAAAAGTGACGCAAAAATGGTGCAAGGGCCTTAAAAATACGCTTTCATGTGTGTTAGGGCATTTTAAGTCACTTCCCCATGAATGTGGTTGAATAATTGCTTTACTTGATGTGTTTAAAAACGTTTCTTGAAGTCATTTAGGTTTCTTGATATGTACTGCTAGAGTTTCATAGGCTGCTTGGGGCATATTTACAAGGCCTTTGAGTCCCTTTGATGTTATTTTCCCCATTTTAATTTAAGTAATTTCCCCGTTGTGCAAGGTCCTTGTAAATACGCCCCCATGTGTGCTTGGCTAATTTAAGTACTGACCGGGTGTGCTTCTACATAGGACCTGTGTTGTGTTTTCAAATTATGACCAGAAAATCGTTTATTTAAAAAAAAAAAACGCTTTTCACATTTATGAGAAGGTCATATTGGTGTCTGCTTCTTTAGGTTTAAAGTATTTTATTCAAGACAACACGTAAGGACAGACAAACATTTCAAGAGAATATAGCAGGGCAGAAAAGCAAGTGTCCAAGAGTGCCGTTAAGGAATGGTCATCCGTTGACTCCGCCTGCACTGTGATAGAAGGCACCTGTCGCCTCAACATGTTATGACATTTCCCAGGAAACCCCCCCACCCAACATGCCCCCCCAACACCCAAACTCCCATCCCCCCCTCCCAATCCCACCCCCCGTCCAGTGCACAGTCTCTAAGCGCAACACACATCAGTGCTACAATACTAAGGAGAGAAACCTACAGGAAGATCAAGGGGCAGGCCCCATCCGGGCCGGAAGCCTCAAAAGGCGGAGATATTTGGGACAGGTAAGTTCCTTAAATTCGGTAAGCAAAAGGGAGTGAAATGGTTGCCAGAGCTCCCTAAACTGATCCACATCCCCCGCCACCGTGAGGGATAGCTTCTCCATACCCAGCACGTGCCACAACCTGTGGAGCCAGCCAGTGATAGACGGTACTGCAGCAGTGTGCCAATGAATCAGGATGTTCTGAACCGCGGAGGCCAGAGCTATAGCTATTTGTCTTCCTCTACGGGAACGAAGGGGATACATCAGATCATTCGGAAGTCCCAGCAAGGTATAGGCAGGGAAACGTGGCAATTCAATCTCAAAAGCAGAATCAATTTCATCCAACACTTCCGTCCAGTAAAGTTCTAGGAGCGGGCAATCCCACAGTATATGCGTAAGAGTACCCTTATGTCCACACCCCCGCCAACATGCATCCGCTTTACTACGGTCAAACTCATGCACTCGTTCCGGTGTGTAATACCAATAGGTAGAGATTTTAGTCAGTGTATCAGTGAGTCCCATGTGGTAGGCCGAGTGCCGCGCTCTATAGGCTATGTGTTCCCATTCCTTATGGCTCAGTGTCCTCCCCAGCTCCCTCTCCCAACGCTCTCTCCCAGGGTGATAAAGGTGTGTTGCCGGGGGCTGCAGCAGCTTGTACAAATCAGTAATCAGTTTGGAGTCCGAAGTCCGTGTCATGAGCCAGTGCTCATAAGGGAGAAAAGGCCGATCGGCCGTCTCTCTCACTTGCGGGTGGAGGGCCCAGTGGCGGGCCTGCATGTAATGAAGTCGCTCCGTCTCTGGAAGTGAAAACTCCTGGCGAAGGTGGGGAAAAGGAACCACCCCGTCCGGCCCATAAAGATGACACAAGGCTCTGCACCCCGCCTGTTGCCACCTCGCAAACGCTCCCCTCTCCATCCCTGGGGTGAAGTCTGGATTATCTACCAGCGGAGTAAGCGGTGACGGGAACGTGGTGAGGCCACGTAGAACGCTCGTAGCATCCCACACCCACAGTGGCACCCTCGTAACAAAGCAGGCATAGAGATTTCTGGGCCGATGAGGGCGACGCAGGAAGGGGATTTCCGGCAGCGGTCTCCCCGCCACCGCCTGATCCTGGAAGAGCCAGTGCTTATCAGACTCCCACCTACTCCATTCCACCAGGTAACGCAGCTGTGCCGCCTGGAAGTATTTGCGAAAGTCTGGGATACCCAGTCCACCTGCTTCCGGGGCCAGCAGCGAGAGGGCCCTACGCAATCTAGGCTTCTTCCCCTGCCAGACAAACCGAGAAACATCTGCCTGCAGTTGCGAGATCCATCCCCCGGGCGGTTGGAGCGGCAAGGCCCGAAAGAGGTACAACACCTGAGGTAGAATCGTCATTTTGACAGCAGCTATCCTGCCAAGCCAGGAAAAAGCGCCCCGATTCCATCGGCTCAGTTCCTCCTTGATCTTGGCCCCCAGGGCCCGATAGTTTGCCGACACCATCGCCGCCACGGTAGGTGCAATCTGGATGCCCAAATAGGGCACTGCTCCCGAAGACCATACATGGGAAACCGCTGCTGCAAACAGGCCCAAGGGAGATATCCAGCGCCACCGATTTCCCCATGTTCATCCGAAATCCAGACACCGCGCCAAAAGAGGACAGTTCCTCCATGCACGCCGGGAGAGCTACGGCGGGTTTGTCAATGGACAAAATTACATCATCAGCGTAAAGGCTGACCGTGTGTGTAAAGGCTCCCATCCGGATGCCGGTCACTCGCGGGTTATCTCGCACCCGCTGGGCAAAGGGCTCCATGTAGAGCGTGAAAAGCAAAGGTGAAAGCGGGCAACCCTGCCTGGTGCCTCGTTCAATGTCGAAGGAGGTAGAAGCGTGCCCATTAACGCGGACCACCGCCGACGGACGAATGTAGCAATTAAGGATCATGGTGCGGAATTTCTCACCTATACCCGCTTTCATAAGCACCCGCTCCAGGTAAGGCCAGTGGACTCGGTCAAACGCTTTCTCTGCGTCCACCGCCAACATCATTCGCTCCCCCGGAATCCGGGAAGCCTTTTCCAGCAAATGAACAATTCGTTTCGTATTGTCCACCGTCTGCCGTCCCGGGACAAAACCCGCCTGGTCAGGATCGATAAGGCCGGGCAAATGGAGAGCTAGTCTAGCAGCGAGGATCCCCGTATACAGTTTAAAATCAATATTCAGAAGGGAGATCGGCCGGTATGATCCACATTGCTTTGGATCCTTACCTGGCTTAGGGATAACCGAGATCGAGGCCCTGAGCAGATCAGGCGGAATGGCCCCGGGCTCCGCAAAGGAGTTGAAGAGGCGCGTCAGAATGGGTGCCAGCGTCATGCAAAATGTTTTATAAAACAGCGCAATGTAGCCGTCCGGGCCTGGTGCCTTGCCGTGTTTGAGTCGGGCAATGGCGGAAACTACTTCCTCAATCCTAATGTCCCTGTCCAGAGAGTCCGCCTGCATAGGTTCCAGAGAGGGAAGTGTGGTTGAGGTCAGATAAGTGTCCATCGCCTCCTCATCCGGGGGGTCCCCGGTATAGAGGTCTTTGTAAAAGCCCCGAAAGACGGCTGCTATTCGCTCGTCCTCAGTTTCCGGCATGCCCATCGGGCCAGAGATCTCCTTGACCAGCTGGCTCTGCCGCGCCACGCGGAGCCTGTTCGCCAACAACTTGCCACAGCGGTCCCCTCCAGTATAAAAGGCGTGTCGCAACCGCAAAGCGGCGTACTCCGCCCGGTCAAGGTCAAGGGCCGCCAGGAGCTTCCTGGCTTCCTTGAGCTGCCGCCAAATTCGGGGGGCCCCGGTTCTGCGATGGATCTGTTCCAGTTCCCGAACACGATCTGTAAGTTCATCTCTCTTGGACTGCCGCTCCCTATTGTCCGCCGAGGAAATCGCTATAAATTCCCCCCTGATGACTGCCTTCAATGCCGCCCATTGCGTGGCCCGACTGGTATCTGCATTATCGTTATGGGATTGAAATTCCTGAATCGACTTTTCAATGCGAGCCACCACTTCCGCCCTGTGCAGCAGCGTATCACGGAGGCGCCACGTCCGCGGGCGGAGCGCCGCCGGGGGCATAGTTAACAGGACCTCGACCGGGGCATGGTCCGAGAGGGAGATCACACCCATTTCTGACCCAGAGGCTAACGCTTTCACTGGGGAGGTAACCAACAGGTGATCTAACCGTGCGTACGTTTTGTGTGCATGAGAATAGTACGAGTAGTCCCTATCCGTCGGGTGCAGATGTCGCCATATATCAAGGAGGTCCACCTCGTCCAGCTGAGCCTTACGGTCCGCCGAGAGTTCTCCAACCTGAGGGGAGCGCTGCGCCGACCTATCCAGTGCGGAGTCGAAGACAATATTGAAGTCTCCCCCGAGTATGACATGTCTATCCTGGGAAGATGTGACCTCCTCGATCGCCGCCTGAAGAAAGCGGTCCTGTCGTTCATTAGGACTATAGAGAGACCCTATCGTAAAGACGAGACCCCCGATCCGAAACCGATAAGCCAGTAACCTTCCCTTTTGTTTGGCAAATTTGTGGAGAACCTCCCCCGGGAATGCCGCGCTACCAGAATCGCCACCCCAGCTGTTTTAGTGGTGCATGAGGAAAAGAATTGTGAGGGGAACTTGTGTGAGCGGAGCCTGTGTGTGTCCTGTGACAGTAAGTGCGTCTCCTGGAGGAGACAGATATCTGCCTGTGTGTTCTCTAAAAGCGAAAGGACGGCCCGCCTCTTCACAGGATTATTCTGACCTCGGACATTCAGGGTCACTACCTTACATGTATTTGGAGGCATGAGTGGTGGTGTAGTAGAAAGCAACAAGGACCCACCGCAAAAACGGGAGGACAAGAGCGTCATTCAGCCTGTGGTGCAGCAGAGTACTATGCAGAGAGCATTGACACAAAAAGCAGACAGTTCCAAGCAAACCATTAAGCAGGCTACCCAACCAGCAGCTCACCGCTCTCAAGAAGCATCCGGCGACCCCTCCCGCCTCCCCCCAACGTCCATGCCAGGCAGAGAGGCAGAGCGCACCGCTGAAGCCACAGCCAAATAGAAGCAGAGCAAAAAGCACAGACAATTTCAAAATGACCAGGAACCCCCGTGTGCACTGGACGACCCTCCCTCCCCATTCCAAACCCCCAAACCCCATCCTCCACTCCACTCCCCAACTCCCCATGCCCCCCCCAACCATTCCCCGTTCTCCCCGCCCACCCTCTCGCATCCCGTCCCCACCCACAACTGGGACCAGATCAACAACTTCAAACACCCCCCTCTCTACCCCCCCAAAAACTTGTAGGCCCATTGTCCCAGTCCGGTCCTAATCGGACAAGCCTGCGGAAAGTCAAAAATAGTGGACGTCCAGCCACTTCGCACCCCTCCGCTCCCCCCACCCCCCCAGACCCTCAAACCTGCAGCTCCACCACAGCGATGTCGATCTCCCCCCGGAGTTCACTTAAGCTGTCAGCGCCACCCCAGTTGCAGTAGCAGCTCCAGTTCCCTCCTGCACCGCTGTGTCCGACTCCGCCCGAGCCATAGGAGAGTCCGGCCGTGACAAGGGAGCAGAAGATCGCCGGCCAGGGATTGTCTGCCATCCGTCTCTGGTAATACGGCTCCGGTGCGGTGTGTGAGCTCCGTCCTCAGTGGCAGTGATCCCCAGCACTCCACACGTGTCCTGCAAGGAACGCAACTGGTGCAGGGTTCCGTTCCACCTGAAAATGAGCCGGAAGGGATGTCCCCAGGAATATTGAGTGCCATGCTCCCTGAGAAAGTCAGTCGCAATTTTAAAAGCTTTGCGTTTTTGCAGAGTAGATGCGGCCAGGTCCTGATAGAGAGCTATCCGGTGGCCTCTGAATTCCAGGGAGGGTCTCCTCCGAGCCTCCCTCAGTATCCGCTCCTTCAAGGGATAGTCTGGCAGAAAAGCCAAGATGTCAGGAGGAGGCGCTGAATTTCGACGTTGCAGGCCCACCCTGTGCGCCCTGTCAATCCGAATGGCGAAGTCAGCCGGTTCCCCCAGCACCTCTCTGAACAGCTCCCCGAGGTAGGCCGCCACATCTTCCCCCTCTTCCCGGGACGGAACGCCCCGGACGCGGATGTTGTTTCTCCTGGAGCGATTCTCGAGGTCCTCCGTGTGCGTCTGCAGGTCAAGGTGCTGTTCCCGGAGTCGGATGACCTCCTGCTGCAGCCGTGTGATTTCCTCGTCCCTAGCATGGCCCGCTTCCTCCACCGTGGACACTCTGTCACCGAGACCGTCCACCTCCCTCCGTATCTCCCGGACCTCACCTGCGACCTCCTGCTTAAGCGTCTGAAAATCGTCCCTCAATGAGCTGAAGAGGGACTCTAGGAAGGACCTCGTAACTGGGGGTTCTCCTCCACTCGCTCCCTGGGCACCACTCGAGTGGGGTGGGGATGGTTGACCTCGGTCCTGCCTCGCAGTGCTCCGGTGCAGCATCTCTGGCAGTGTGCGGTCCCCCTTCCGGGACCCTTTGTTGTTCGACATGGCGGCTACAGAGGTGTTCCCCCGAAAAGTCAACAGCCCAATCCCTGTTGCAACTTCGGAACCGAGCTGCCTGATTCCCACCAGTGGTCCGTTCCCTTGACGACAGGCCACTCTCCCGGGCCCTCAGCACCAATCCGCCCGTCGCTGCTCTCTTCTCTCGGTGCACAAGCCCCGTGGCCTCGGGCTCGGAGTCACCTACGCCACTGAGGGATCGCCCATCAAGCTAGGCCACAGCAGACCCTCAGGGCCCATGTGGGGGTTGCAGTAATGTCCGGGCGTCTCCCTCCTTCTCCCACGGTCAGGCCCAGAATGCCGCCAGAGGTCCGCTTGAGGAAGGGTCCGTCCCGGTTCTATACCGGTGGCCAAGTGTAAGGGCGGACAGAACCACCGGAGCCCAACTCCCGGTCTCCCGTGGCCCCCAGGGGTGACGGCCGCCACAGTCCTCACTGTTGTCCCCCAGCTGTGTGACTCACCACAGGGTTCTGCGTCTGCCAAGGAGCGCCGCTCCGTGCTCCGCAATGTCTACCGGAGGGCCGGGGGGCCACCGCCGTGCAGCGTCTCTGAGGCCCGGGGCACAGGCCGAAGCCGCGGCCTCGCGTAGCAGGGTGCCCCGAGTCCGGGACCTCTCCCTCCTCACCTCCGCTCCAGCCGGTCCACGCTCCGACGGGGTGACACAGGACCAGGCAGGTCCGTCCGGGTCCGGCAGGCAGGGCCCACAGTGCTCGCTGACCCGCTCAGAGGCCGTCAAGGTAGTCGAGGCCTAGGACCCAGGCCCGAGCCCCGGCCTTGCGTGAAGTCCGACGCCGGCCCGGCGTCGGAGTCTCTATGGTTCCGGGTCCGGCAGCCCAGACCCCCGGCCCCCGCGGCAATGAGAGGCTCAGAAATCCGGGGCAGGCGGGCAGGGTCGGCGAATCCGCAGCAATCACCCGGGCTTACGTCTATGGCCGGCAGGGTCCGTCTCTGCACTAGGTCGTGTGCTAGGCCCCGCTCGCCCTCCGCAGTGGTGTCCCGTCTGGCGTCAGCCCAGCTCCCCGAGGGGGGGTCCAACGATCTCACAGATGCTCCTCCGGTGTTATGGGCCCCCGCTCTATGTAATGCAGCGTCCCGGGGGGAGAATCAGCGCATTTACAGCAGGATCAGGGTCTCGGGATGGCGGAGCTCACTTAGAGTGCGACCACTCAGCCCGCCATCTTGGCCACGCCCCCGTGTCTGCTTCTTTAAATAAATATTTCACTTTCCACCTTGAATATGTGAGAATAATTTTCCTTGTTTGCCGGTTTAAAAACACGTTTCTTGAAGTCATTAAGGTGTCACAATATGTTCTGCAAGAGTTTCATAGTCACTATGATGATAATGATATACATTTAGAACTGTGTAGGAGGCATGGAGAAACTGAGGCTTCTGTAAGTGTCAAGGGAGGTGAGTAATGTACATTGCTCTGTTGCATACAGTCCTCATCTTCTGCGTAGTCTTGGATATGCTAGACTACATCTGCACAATGAGATAACTAAGCTGAGGAAACACAGGTGATGTGATTGTGAATTGAGCATAAATATTTGCACGTTTTTCAATTACATCACCTGTGTTTCCTAACATTACGAATCACATTGTGCAGATGAGGTTTAGGCCTGTCCAGGGAGATAGAGGAGGTCTGGCCTTTGTTCAAGAGTGCAGTGGACATGACTCACTTCATTGGTAGGCCTGCACATGTATTATCTCCTCTGTACTCTTCAATAAGCCTAAATTTCATCTGCAACCCTGAGTAGGCCTCACCTCAAACAAACCTCTGGATAGGCCACACCTTATCGTCATCTTGAATCAATCATTTAAAATGTTAGGGGCAGATTTATGATGGCTGTGCGCCTCTTTTGTGCCGCTGTTGCGTCACTTTTGTGACGCAGCAGTGATGCAAAAGATGCACCATGTTGCAAGATAAGCCTCACTTCATCTGCAACAAGATACCGTCAGTTTAAACTGTAAACATTTAGGACTGTGTAGGGGGCATGGAGAAGCTGAATCTTCTGTAAGTGTCAAAATTGTTGCATACAGTGCTCACCTTCTGCGTACTCTTTGATATGCTAGACTACATCTGCACAATGAGATACCTAAGCAAAGGAAACACATTGTATTTGAAGAAAAACAATAAGTACTACAAGAATGTATATGTTGCAGAAGAGGAAGTAAGTGAAGAAGAGGATAGTGATTTGTGTGCTGGTCAAATTGAGAAAGTAGAAGCCTCTAAAAATGAAGAAATATATGAACATTATAGTGTTCATCCTTTGCATTCCAAGGAAGTCATGGGGAATGCTATTGAGTTGTTTCAAATGAAACAAGCCAAAGGGAGTCCCATTAGTGTTTGGGAGGAAAGTTTGGAAGCTCGGTGTTTCCCACAACTATTTCCAACAGGTCAAGGAGGAAGATATGATGAGCGACCTGATCAAATTCTGCTTCTGAATACCGGACTTTACGATTGTATGCAGAAGATCCTAGGTTTCGTCAATGCATTCCCTATTTGTTTCATCTACTGTTTGAAAGCGATCTGTCTGGACTGTCATATGCAGTGAACCACATCTTGAAAAGTGGTGTACAGATGCAAAATATCTCAGCAAGGGACTTTATGGATAAAGTCAATGTGCAAGACAGTATTTTGGATTCTCACCTGATTAATCTCATGGCGTGTCAGCGTGGTACTAATGAGTACTGGTACCGTCGTCATGGTGATTTAAAATGTATGCTGAGGAACTTAGGAACTCCCACATGGTTCCTCACTCTCAGCTGTGCCGAGTATGGCTGGGAAGACTTACTTGAATTTCTACGAGAGGCAAATGGAAACATTGAAAATATCGAATTCAAGACACCCGGAGAACTGTGCTCTTTGGATCCAGTGAATGTATTCAGATACTTCAATCATAGATTTGAAGCTATGATGTCTTTCATCATGAACAATAAAAATCCACCTCTTGGAGAGGTGTTGGATTTCTTCTGGAGAAAGGAGTACCAAGCAAGAGGTGCTCCTCATATACATATGCTGCTATGGATCAAAGATGCACCCAAATTTAGAACAGATCCGGATGACTTAGTGATGAGTTTCATAGAACAGTATTCTACATGTGCTGTTCCAAACACAAAGGAAGACAAAAGCTTAAGAGAACAAGTTTTACGCTTCCAAAGCCATCGTTGTGGAAAGTACTGTCGTCGTAAATTCAGAAACAAGGACAAGTTCTACACAAAATGTCGTTTCGCCTTTCCACGACCGGTGATTTCCAAAGGAAGAGTGAACAGTTTGATGTCTTCGCTGCGAAATATTTGTGACGAGGAAATCACCCAAAAATACATACAATTTGAAAAGAAACGAAGAGTCCAAGTACATCAAAGACTACAACCCAGTGATTTTGTCCATGTGGAATGCTAACATGGATATACAGTTTGTGGCTGATAACTGTATGGCTGTGGCTCGGTATGTGACATCTTACATCACAAAAAAAGAAAAGACAGAATTGAAGGATATGTGGGAGGACATTTCCCATGAAAAGAGCCTCAGTAAGAAGTTGTACAGTTTCAGTCTGAAGATGTTGTCGCATCGAGAAATCGGAGCTTACGAATGTTCTGACCGGTTGTCTTCAGCAAGTCTCTATGCCAAATCCAGGAGTATCATTTGGGCGAGTCTTGGTCTTGCTGCAACACGTAATCGAGTTCTGAAACCTGTACGGGAAATTGAGTATTTGGCGGAAAAGGAGCCAAACAGTACAGATATTTTGAAGACCAACATGTTGGATACATATTATCCAAATAGAAGCAGTCACCTCGAGAATGTTTGTCTGTATGAGGTTCTACAAAATTACATATTCAAGAGGAACATCAAAGAAGATATTGATAAAGGAGTGTATGCTGTAATTGGAAGTGAGGGATGTCTGGTCAAGCAAAGAAAATGCCAATTGGTAAACCATCGAAAATTGAGTGGCGAATCTCCTGAAAGAAAAGAGTTTTTCTATTTAGCTCTTTTGCAACTTTTCAAGCCTTGGCGAGCAGAAGAGGAACTGCTTGGAGATTTGCTCTGTTACGAAGACTCTTTCAATGCCGCCAAGGAGACCATAGAATGTCCTGTTTTTCCCAAATATCTAGAAATGTTGAATGCGGAAATCGAGCAGGAAGCAACGATTGCAGCCGAGATTGCTAGAGACAGTTCTCAGGACAGTCAGAGTTCTGTTTCATTGAGTCAGGATCCACTAGGAGGACCAGTTATCGAAAATGAAGCTGCCACTGCCATGATTGAAGTGGAAAGAGCCATGGCACATGCTCAGGAGGATGCGGTTAACTTAGAAGACTTGGAAAGACAACTCAACGTTGAGCAGAGGAAAATATATAACGAAGTTACCAACCAAATTGATCATGGATTAAGTCATGAGAAGAAAGAGTGCTCATGTACGTCGTTGAAGCCTGTCCGACTGTACGTGAGTGGAGAAGCGGGAACTGGAAAAAGTTTCTTCATTAAAGCAATTTCATAATATTTGCAGAAAAGGACTGAGTCATCGCTGTCTTGTGTTGTCACCGCTCCAACTGGACTGGCAGCACATAACATTAAAGGTATTACTTTGCATCGTCTACTGATGCTGCCAGTGGAGCATGATCACAAATTACAATACCACAAGTTATCTGGAGATGCTTGTTGTGAAGTTTCCAGAGTCTTGAGGAAAATTAAACTTCTTATCATTGACGAAGTAAGCATGGTTTCCAATGTCATGCTTGCCTTTGTGCATTTGAGAATGCAAGAAGTTCTCAAAACAGAGTATGATGTGTTATTTGGTGGCAAACACATCATTGTTTTCGGTGATCTTCTGCAGCTGACACCAGTGAAAGGACAACCTGTGTTCAAAATGCTCACGTATGAAGATACCAGGAAGTGCCTAGGGAGCATTGGCAACGTTAATATATGGTTAAACTTCAATTATGCTGAACTGCGTGAAAATATGCGTCAAGCGAAGGATGAAGATTATAAGAATATTCTACAAGATGTTAGAATCGGAAAAGTGACCGAGCATGGGAAAGAAGCTTTACATGCACGATTACTGTCAAATTTGTATCCAGAAGAAGACGTTGTGCCTGAGAATATTTTTCGGAAAATTACTGAGAAGAAATCTGGAATATGTTTGATGCCAACTCTTGCAGAATGTGCCATCTTCAACAACAAAATGTTGAATTTAGAAAACCAAGAGATTGTGAAACTGGAAGCTATTGACAGAATAGAGCATATGGGAGCAACAATTATTTTGTCTGAGAATTTGAAATCAAAATTGGATTCATTAGAGAAGACTATATCTAAAACTGCTGGTTTTGAAAAGACTCTGAATGTGTGCTTAAATTGCCGTATAATTTTAAGAAGGAATTTACATGTTGAAAGAGGTCTGGTAAATGGATCAATGGTCAATGGGTAATGTTGTTGATTTTGAGAAATACAGAAATAGAGATGGAATTGAATTTCTAAAAATTAAATTTGATGGCATTGAGGAAGTACAGCTAATTGGTCGTTGCTCTGCTAGGTTTTTGCTTGTAAAAGACTTATATGTTCGCCGTAAGCAGTTTCCTGTTTGCTTGGCATATGCGGTGACAATCCATAAATCGCAAGGTTTAAGTGTAGACAGTGCATTGGTGAATATTGGCAGTTCTGTGTTCAAGTAGGGTATGGCATATGTGGCATTGTCACGAGTCAGAACTTTATCGGGATTGTACTTGATTGAGTGTGATGTCACAAACATTTGT
The DNA here is from genome assembly GCF_964261635.1 of Lissotriton helveticus. Taxonomy (NCBI): domain Eukaryota; kingdom Metazoa; phylum Chordata; class Amphibia; order Caudata; family Salamandridae; genus Lissotriton; species Lissotriton helveticus. The sequence continues at coordinate 301,767,461 of NC_136067.1, read as the reverse complement.
GCGGATCTAGATTGTGTTAAGGAATACAATAGGTTAAGAAGAGAGTATGCGCCACATTTGCCTCAATATCCTTTGTTTGAGAAACGTGTGGTAGGCCGGAAACGAAGAAATGTGACCAATAGTAGGGAGGTTGTAGCAAAAAGACGAAAAGTCGATGAACCCAAAATTATAAGCAGAAAAAAAATGGATTCTGTTGAAGATGTTGTTGGTTTTCAATTTGAAAATAGTTCTGGTGTCAACTGCTATGCTAATGTAGTGGTTAATGTTGTCTTTTCTCTAGAAACTTTAAAAGAAGAGATTGTGGTCAATTCGGATCAAAGATTTTGCAGTTTGTTGAATTCTGTGTTAGAGAAATGTAGCACTGATAGAACAAAAATAGAAAGTGTGTCTGAAGTTCGAAATCTGTTAGACAAATGTTCAGGTCAAACGCAATTCTCTCAAAATATTCAGCAAGATTGTCAGGAGTTTTTAATGTATATGCTTGATGTATTGCAAGATGAAGGTGTAGATGTAGATCATCTGTTTGGCCTTTCTTATCAATGGCAGCATGACTGCGAGAACTGTAGGGTATCAAGTACTACTAGTGTAGACTCAAAAAGATTTATATATTTAACTTTGCCAGACAGTAAATCAGTGTCCTTTAATAAGCTAGTAAAAGCAGCCGATCACAACATGGAGTGTAGCCAATGTAAGTCTGCAATGTTGTCCACATTATTTATACGAACATATGGCCAGTATGTCATTTTAATGTTCCAACGATGTAGGCCTGATGGAACAAAATTGACAACTTTAATTAAAAATTTTGTGGCTTCGCAGTTGTCAATATCAGGAAGGACTTTTGTAACTGCAGCAATTAAATATCATGACGGTCCTTCAACAACATCAGGACATTACACAGCTTATTTGAAGTCTAGAAACGGCTGGTCATTCTGCAATGATTCTGTTTTAACTTAAAAAAAAATTGCCTTTTGACCTTAAAAATTCTTACCTGGTGTTTTTACAACCAAAATTTTAGGGAAAGAATCTCGGGATTTGCTCTGAGGAATTTCAAGAGGTTCTAATGGCTCCTACACGATTTGGCCTTGAGGATAAGTGTAGTACAGAGTAAAAAGTTATTTTTGAGTTTTAAGTAGTTCCTGAAAAAAAAGAAGGTTTTCTTACAGAAAGTGGTGGGCATGGATTAGTTAAAGGACAACAGAGTATTTCCCAAAGCAAACGGTGTTCTTACCATAACACTTGACGTCATGGAAAAATAACTGCACTTTGAATGAGTTCAGAAAAACTGTTTCTTTTAATAAGCTAATTCAAGCAGCCAATCAAAACATGGAGTAGAGGTAATGTAAGTCTGCAATGCTGTCCACATTTTTTGAACAAACTTTTGGTTATAATGTCATTTAAAAATTCCAACTATATAAACCTGATGAAAGTAAGTTTTCAACTTTAATTACAAATGTTGTGGCTACACAGTCGTTGATTTTAGGAAGAACATTTCTAACTGCAGCTATTATATGACATGATGGTCCTTTGACAACATCCACTTATTACACAGCTTATTGAAAATGTAAAAAAAGCTGATGTTTCGGAAATGATTCACATTTGACTATGAAACAATGTTGCCTTTTGACTTAAAAATATTCTTACTTTCTGTTTTTAGAAGAAAGAATTTTGGGTAGGTAACTGGCCTATAATGATTCTAGGAGTTGATATAAGTTTATGTACTGTTTTAAATTGCTTTGTGATTAAAAGTGATGTAGAGAATTAAATATTGTAGTAGTCATAGAGGTAGTGTAAGTCTGCTTCATAGTAAGCAGTATCAGTGTCATAGGAAATGTGGAACATGAGTGAGCAAGAAGGGTAAAATATTAATAGTACAGGATTGTGAAAGTGATCTTGAACGTTTTCTTTCTGAAAGTTGCGGAAAAAGAAAATGACGGGATTTGCTTAGAAGAATTCCAAGAGTTATAAATGGCTCTTACACCATTTGGCCTTGAGGAGAAGTGCGGTAGAGAGCGAGAAGTCATTTATTGTATGTAACATATTTGTCAAAACGATGGAGCTTTTCTTTCAGAAAGTGGCGGGCTGAAAATAATAACAGCACAACAGAGTGTAAGCTGTTCATAGGACATCCTTCGACGTCATGGAAAGTAAGTTACTTTTAAGGAGTTCTGATTTCTGATTGGTTATGTTATATGGGTTTTTTAAACACAATCATTTTGATTGTGTTTTTTTTCCCGCTGTTATATGATGAATACCTTCAAGTCACTGTTTTTAGTGAAATTTGATATATTCTGAGAACAGCAAAAATAAACCATTTAACATGTATAATTAATTCTGTACTTTGTATAGTGAATTTTAATTTGTACTCGTCTTATCTCATGCTCACTCATCTTTTACTACCTTCTATCAATCCTCCTTACATACTTACATTGCCTTTTGTTTTATTCTCTTTCACTCTTGCTCTCTAACTCCACTTATCTTTCAACCTTTGTTTCCCTAATCCAACTCTGTTTTTTTCTTTTCTCCCTTGCACCATTTTCCAGCTTTTAGACCTTCTGATTCGCTTGTCTTTTCCATCTTTCCTCCCTTTGTTTTCTAAATTAAATATTTTTGGGTTCTCCTTTTTTGGTGCAATCAGTTATTATAACTCACCCTCACTCATTTATCTTTCTTTGTTGCCTCACTCAGTCTGTATCTGACACTCTTTCCTTCACTTCCTCTGTCTCCTCTCTCCCTCACTCTCTTTTCCTTATTCACCCTTTCCTTATATAGTTTACCTTACTCACTTTCTTTTAGTAGCTTACACAACTTCAATTTAGTTTTCTCTTCTATCCTTCTTTTCTGTCACTGAAAGTATCTTCCTTTTTTTTCTCCTAGTAATTTACTCTATTACAATTTCTTTTTGTCTCTGACTGTCTATCACCGTTTCTTTCTCTTTTTTTCTGCATGTTTATCTCTAACTTTATTTCTTTGTAAAATTGGATGATTGTCAATCTTTTCCCTTGTCTTTTCTAATTTTTAAATACATGTTTTAATATTTTTCAAATTTTTGTTCTTTCTTTCACAGATTGAAAATATAAAAATAACAAGTGACTAAGTTAACGACAATTATAAGGTAAGTGTTTTGTACTCTTTTCGTTACATTTCTATCACATTTAACTTCTATTAGTTCCACTGCTTCATTTGTTTAACCCTCAGTTTCCTGCCTTTGCTACTTCCCTCATTCCTTTTTCTATTACTTACTTACTCTACTCCTTCCACTCCTTTTCTCAGTCCCTCTGTTCTCATAGTTCCTCACTCCTGTTCACTCACTCCGTCTCTATTACTCTCACTATCTCTGACTCATCACTCTTTCACTACTTGTTCATTATGCTTTCTCCCTGTAGTTCAAGCACACTAAGGGGCATATTATCAACACAGGCAATAAAATTATCACTGCTTTTATCAGCAGAAAAATGCTGCAAAAGCGGCTTTAGCGGCAGTTTTCTGCCGATAAAAGCAGCGATAATTTTATCGCCTGTGTTGATAATATGCCCCTATGTTATTTACATTTCTTTGCTGTTTCAATCATTCCTTTTCTGTCACTTCTTCTTTTCTGCTTTCTGTTTTTTCTCTCTGTTATTCCACATGTTTTAACCTTAGTCACTATCATACATCTTGTTTTATTCCTATTTAATTTTGCTCACTGTTTTCTTAACACTTTCCCTCAGGATTGTTCTTTTAGTCCGGTTCTATCCCTACCTCTCATTCCACATCCTTTACTGTTTTTCTTCTTGATTTGAACATTCACTCACATTCTCCAAGAAACTCTTGTTTATTATTCTTCTACTCACCTTTTTTTCTTTCACTTCCTTATCTATGTTGTTTTTCTCAATTATACACTCTTACATCTTTTCTTTGGTAAATAGATCTATTAAATAGTATCTCTGTGTTACTCCCTGTAGCTGTCTTTATTTTCACATTACTCTCTGTTTCCTTCCCTTATACTCACTCTTCCTTTTTTTAAAACATTTTTTTGTTTCGCTTCCGGTTCGCGTACCGGGTAGCGAACCGGGAAGCGAATCAAAAGAAATAGAGGTTGCCAGAGTGCTAAACATTCTAGCAATTTTTCATAAATGGGAGGTAGTTCTGAAAAGAACTTTTTTTTAAATTGTTTTTGTTGTTTTATATTTTTTTAATTATTTTTCTGAACATTTTTTTACTTTTGTTGTATTTTTTGAACGGTTTTATATTTTTTTTGTTTTTTTTGGGGGGGAAACGAAAATGATTCATTATAAAGGGCTCAACAGGAGCAACAAAAAAAAAAGATAATTTATTTTCTGGGGCTTTTGGACAATTATGATTGTCAATAGCTACATTGATTAAATTTATGCTACTTTCCCTGTAGCAAATCAATTGGCCGCAATAAACGCACACTTGTTTCACACTCCCAAACTTCATCTGTATATTTGGGACCATCTCCCTCGCCTCTGGTCCCGTCACTGCCTCTACATTTGATGTTCTGGCCACAGGAGGGGGGTTATCCTGCAGGTCACGTACCTGTGCAGCACTATATTTAATAGGGTGCCACCTCTCCAGGTGGCGATGCATGGTGTAATTGCCATAGCTATATTTCTTATCTGTCCCTCTGGACAGAACTTTTTTGCAGATAAGGCAAGTAACATAGCGGGCATTTACTTTTTTTTGGCCCGGGGATATTTGAAAAATTGCCAAATGAAATTTTCCTTGACATGGGACCTCCTAGGCTCTTCATGCAAAAACTGCCTCTCTTGCTCCTCTTCCTCTTCTTCCTCTTCTTCCTCCTCTTGCTGAACGATAACCTGAGGAGGTGGTCCTCTCTTCCTAGGAGGTGGTGGTGGTGGGGGTGCACCAGCTGCAGCTACAAGACTTGCCATTTCTAAGTAATCAAAAAAGGTCTTCCTCTCACAAAGTTGAAAGTCAGAGTGAGGAAACAAGAAGGGGTTTTCATCATTTGGGAAAAAAAATTGTTCTAAAACAATGAAAAGTGTTATTTTTAGGTCACATGACCTAGCCTTACATCATTAGGAAACCAAAAGTGAAGTGAACCAATGAAAAGTTTTATTAACAAGTCACATGACCTGTTATGCTTACGTTACGCGCTCCGCGCCGCGCCCCAGATCGCTTCCGGGAAGCTGCGCTTCGCGCCTCGCTTCGCGCACCGGAGCACCAACGCGGCGCGTCATATGACGCATTACGCGACAACGCGATACGGCGCGGTTATGCGACGCGTCACGATGTTGTTTTCTAACGCGGCAGTTGCGCAAACGGAACGTTTACCGGTTCGCGGACCGAGTCGCGGCACCAAATTGAGCTAACGGGAAGCTACCCGGTTCGCGAACCGGGAGCGAAACAAAAAATAATAATACAAAAAAAAATACCAAAAAAAATTGTATTAAAAACATATAAAATATATTTTTCGATTTAAAGAAGAATACATTTTAAAGCTTTTGATATTTGCTATTAAAAAACCATTGAAATTCACTGAAAAATCCATAGGTTATAGACCATATATAGTTAGGAATTAGCATTTACAAAACCTTGAAAATTCACTGAAAAAACCATAGGTTATAGACCATATATAGTTAGGAATTAACATTTACAAAACCTTGAAAATTCACTGAAAAAACCATCGGTTATAGACCATATATAGCTAGGAATTAGCATTTAAAAAACCTTGAAAATTCACTGAAAAAAACATAGGTTATACACCATATATAGTTAGGAATTAACATTTACAAAACCTTATTTTACTCACACAAAACCATTGAAATTTGCATATATAGTTAGTTGCACTAACTATATATCGCGCACCCGCAATCCACTGCTGATGATGTCACATATTACATCATTCATGACATGGTCAGTGACATCACTGATGACATCACTGATGACATCTCAAATGACATCACTGATGACATCACTGATAACATCTCAGTTGACATTACTGATCACATCACTGATGACATCATTCATGTGATAATACGATGAACCTCTACAGACTCTAATATAACCTTAGAAACACTCAATGTAAACAGACACTCACAGACTGTCACTCATCCATGAAGTTACACAGACACCTAGTCAGTCATGCAAATAATCAATCACACCTCCATTTTCTCAACTATACAGTTATACACACCTTACTTATTCAAACATATACTAACACTTATTTACTCTCTTATACAATCATGGATACAAGTTCACATTGATCCTTACAGCCACTCACACATTCACTGGCTCTTATGCACAGTTATTTATATATGTCAACTCTCACATGTACTGTGTTTTACATATGTACTTACTTTGACATATAGCACTGAGATATCCAATCACTCACCAATACACTCATGCACACAATCAACCACCCATACAGCTGTTTCCACATGCACTTTTGGACCCATACATCTAGTGAATCAACTGCTCACACATCTATGCACAGAGTCATACACCTCCCAGCCACCCACACACACACTCAGTCTCCCATACAAGTACTTGGTCAACCAATCAATAACCCATATAGCCACTCATATAGCTACTGATCAACACATGCAGCAGCTTGCACAACAACAGACATACTGATGCACACTTTCAGACAGTTTAGTCACTAACCCATGCATTCAGTAAGACGCATTTAATCACTCACTCATACAGTCAATCACGCACCTACTAAAACCTTCATCCAGACACTTATACATCCACTCATTCTTCAATATGTAAAACATATTTAAACTTTACAGAAACACACAGTCACTGGATGATGTCATCAGTGATGTCATTTGAGATGTCATCAGTGATGTCATCGGTGATGTCATTTGAGATGTCATCAGTGATGTCATCAGTGATGTCACTGACCATGTTATGAATGATGTAATATGTGACATCATCAGCAGTGGATTGCGGGTTCGCGATATATAGTTAGTGCAACTAACTATATATGCGAATTTCAATGGTTTTGTGTGAGTAAAATAAGGTTTTGTAAATGTTAATTCCTAACTATATATGGTGTATAACCTATGTTTTTTTCAGTGAATTTTCAAGGTTTTTTAAATGCTAATTCCTAACTATATATTGTCTATAACCTATGGTTTTTTCAGTGAATATATATATATATAGAGATATATATATATATATATATATATATATATATATATATATATATATATATATATATCTCTATATATATATATATTCACTGAAAAAACCATAGGTTAGAGACCATATATAGTTAGGAATTAGCATTTAAAAAACCTTGAAAATTCACTGAAAAAACCATAGGTTATAGACCATATATAGTTAGGGCTTAGCATTTAAAAAACCTTATTTTACTCACACAAAACCATTGAAATTCCATATATAGTTAGTTGCACTAACTATATATCGCGCACCCGCAATCCACTGCTGATGATGTCACATATTACATCATTCATGACATGGTCAGTGACATTACTGATGACATCACTGATGACATCTCAAATGACATCACTGATGACATCACTGATGACATCTCATTTGACATCAATGACCACATCACTGATGATATCATTCATGTGACAATACAATGCATCTCCTCACATTTTAATATAACCTCTGTTACACCCAGTGTTAAATACAGAGTATAATTTTTGAAACCATTGACACACCAATACTAGTTACTACATACGCACTCACTGATTCCTACGTCTACACACACATTCACTCATTCACCCATACAATCATTCATACATACAATCACTCATCTTTACACTATCATATGCACTCATACACCTATACAGACACTCACACTCTGCCACTCATCCATGGAGTTACTCACACACCTAGTCAGTCCTGTAAAGAATCAATCACACTTCCATTTTCTAATCTATACAGTTAAACATAGAGCACCTTACATTTTCAAACATATACTAACACATACTTACTCTCTTATACAATCATTGATACAAGTACATATTGATCTGCACAGAGTCACACACCTCCCAGCCAGCCACACACACACTCAGTCTCCCATACAAATACTTGGACAATCAATCAGTAACCCATATAGTTAATCATATAGCTACTGATCAACACATGCAGCAGTTTACAGAACAACAGACATAATGATGCACAAATTAAGACAGTTTAGTCACTAACCCATGCACTCAGTGAGACACATTTAATCACTCACTCATACATTCAGTCATGCACCTACTAAATCCTTTGTCCAGACACTTATATTACTTCCACTCATTTGAGATGTCATTAGTGATGTCATCAGTGATGTCACTGACCATGTCATGAATGATGTAATATGTGACATCATCAGCAGTGGATTGCGGGTGCGCGATATATAGTTAGTGCAACTAACTATATATGGAATTTCAATGGTTTTGTGTGAGTAAAATAAGGTTTTTTAAATGCTAAGCCCTAACTGTATATGTTCTATAACCTATGGTTTTTTCAGTGAATTTTCAAGGTTTTTTAAATGCTAATTCCTAACTATATATGGTCTCTAACCTATGGGTTTTTCAGTGAATTTTAATGTTTTTTTAATAGCAAATATCATAAGCTGTCGAATGTCAAGTACGTGGTAAGTAAAAACATTTTCGTGTTTATGCACACTGATCTGCTTTGAATGCTGCCCCCCCCTCCCCCTCATTTCTATTAGGAGTACTCTCTCTTTGCAGATAGTGAAGGGTAGTTAACGCAGGCCTTTGCCCCCGTTGTAATCCGTCGTGCCTGCTTCTCTCTCCATTTGATTGATTGTTATCCAAGCATTTACTGTTTTAGAATTGGTTCTCTTTGGTTCATTCTCTATTTACAAACAAGCACAGAGTCGCAATACTCTGTTTAGTCTTTGCAGATAGCGAAAAATCGTGTAAAAAAACAAAAGGAATCGAGCAAAATCAGTAGGCCACTAATGGGATCTCTTTTTGACCTCGCTAAAATAGAAACATTAGGAACAACCCTTCATGACAAACACGAAACTATTGAGATGAACTGAACTCCACACCATGATGGCTGCAATACAGCTCGGCTCCGCCACCCACCCCGCCCAAAATAACGATAAACTCTATGCAAATATTACAAATATATACAACACACCAGCAAAGTAACAGGGTAAAACATTTTATTAAACAACTATTTACATAACTATTTTATACTTTTTGTTGCCCGATCCGGCTAGCTCAATCGATCGAGCATGAAACTCATGCACTCTGATGGTTCAAAGTTTTGAGGAGTGCTTGTAACACTGTCTGAAGCCTATTTGCACTTGCTTCAGCTTCACTATTGTCAAAGTAAAGTGGGGACTGTTTGAGGACGTGACTGCATTTGTGAACAATGTAATGCGGTGCCACCCTGAACCGCTTGACGGAGGCCCCCGAGGGACGGTGTGATGGCGCGGACTCGGAGGGGGCGCTTGGCTCCGGCTCCCTCCCCAAGTCGTGTTCTCCTGGTGTAGCCTGAGATCGCCCCCGACATAGGTGGCCGGCTCCCGGGATCAAGCGGAACTTTTTGCCTTTTGGTAACTCTTCCATTCTTGACCTTGTCCCACAATCCGTTTCACCTAAAGACACGCTGTAGTTGGGCGCCCCTTTACCATTTCAGTTGCCATTCCGCCGCTTTTGCTACACTGTGCCTCTTCCGCTATTCAGCTGTTTACCGCCCGCTCTTTCGACTACAGCGTCTCACTCACCATGTAGTTGAGTTGCTCCCGCTCTTGCGGTGCAGCGATAGCCGGCTGCCACAGTACTCTCAAAATGGCGGCCGGCTCTTCAGATTTGGGCGTGGTCCACTAAAATTGCCCTGCGACACCTTGGAACTCGGACGCTTGTCTGCTAGAGATTGGGCTCCATTCTCGAAAGCGTCCCCTCAGCCTTGAAGATTCTACAAAAGTCTTGGGGGCCCCCGACTCCCGCAGGCTTCTGGTGGAGAGCGGCTAGCATTATTGCTCATCGAATGGCCACGACGGAGCTACGAAATGGTGGTGCTCTCATGCTAACGCCAGCTTCAGTTTGAAACATCCAGAAACACTGTAGACTACCAATTCGATCAGTTCCGGTAGCGCCCCAACGTGACCCGGTAAAGAAGAACTAGCCCTCCCCTCTTTGACTGATGGTTCTTGTTGCCTGTCCCTTCTGTTGTCATTTAACAGAACTATTTAGCCTGCTGAAAGGGGTTGTGTTCCGACCGCTGGTTGGTGGAGACATTTTGACTATATTCTAGACCTGCGTTGTCGCGTAATGCGTCATATGACGCGCCGCGTTAGCGCATCCGGAAGTGATCCAGGGCGCGACGCGCAGCGCGTAACGTAAGCATAACAGGTCATATGACTTGTTAATAAAACTTTTCATTTGTTCATTTTACTTTTCTTATTCTAATGATGCTTTCGAACATTATTTTTTCTTAAATATATGTTATAATGTTCCAGGCTAATGTACTTTCCCGGAAAATTTACAACTGTCCTGCAAGTAAAATATATTCCTTTTTCGAGAAAAAGGGCGTTTCTTCGTCCCATGACGGAGCCGTTGAGCAAAAGAGGGTCGGCCTGCTGTCTTAGTCGCCGATACGCCTGAATATCAGATTCTTATCGATCACTTTATGTTGCAGGAGTAGAAAACACAACAGCCCTTGACCATTTATCTTTACTGCGTTCCTGCATATTATACCTTTTACCCTTCATGTAATTGGACTGCTTTATTTCACTTGCCTTTTACTGATTCGAAAACAGTGACTATTATTAAAAACTTTACCAATGTATATACTACTACCATGTTTTCTTTTAAAAACCTTTATTGTGAAAATGTCATTATACAAATACGGGCCTATAACCACGTGGGCCGGCCACGGAGCAAACTGTAATCGTATATGATGAGTAGACATTTACACTGTAGAGGAACGTAACGGGCGGGCCATTAGGTTGCAAGAACTAAAGTGTCTAACAGTTGCGGAATCGGTGGACGTACATTTTATAATTAAAATACGACAGGGCCACTTACAATAAAATTATCTAGATATACATTTGCGGGCAAGTACCATGGGTGACGTTAATTCGAACTTTCAATAGTACAGTAATCAATAACACATCAGAACTTAATATCAATAGGGATATCGAAATATTCAATCTATTCTCGTCCCCGCCCGCCATGTGCTTCAAAACTGCATACGTATCTCGTGATATCAAGGTTGTGCAACCAGTACACAACAAGGAGTTACGAGTCCCATTTATTCCGGCACCATTTTGGGCGAGGACGGGCAGGTCCAGGATATAGTCAAAATGTCTCTACCAACCATCGACTATGATGATGTTCATATGCTGTATTTATTAGAGTAACACTCATCTGTCCACATGAAATTAATTTGCCACAATCTAAACATGTCATTTTAATCTTTCCAAAGTTCTTCTAAATATTTGGGACCGTTTCCCTTGCCTCTGATGCTGTCAGTGCCACTTCTTTGATGAATGTACTGGCAGGTCGGGGGTTCTCCTCCAAATCTCTCTTTTATGCAGCACTATAATTAATCGGTGCCACCTCTCCATATGACGATGCATGGTATAGTTACCATAACTATATATTTTTTCGGTTCCTCTGGAGAGTACATCGTGGCAGATGAAGCGTGTAACGTACCGGGCATTTACCTTTTTTTGCATGTAGAGGAAAGGAAAAAAAATTCGAGCGTCCGAGTTCTAAGGTGTCCCAGGGCCATTTTAGTGGACCAGGCCCAAATCCAAAGAACAGGCCGCCATTTTGAGAGTCCTCTTGCAGCCGCCTGTCGCTGTAGCATCAAGAGCGGCCGAAACTCAGCTGAATGGCAACTGAAACGGTAAAGGGGCGCCCCACTACAGCAGACGAGCCTCCACCTAGGAAGGCCCGTTCACGCCACCTCCCCCCCCCCCTTCGGGCACCCCACGCCGTTATTCGGAGCAGGATTGTAGGATGGCCACACCAGTACGGCAACTTGCTAGACACCACCTCGGTGCCTACCGAATCTCAGCGCCTTGTGGTGTCTTCTATTCAGAAAACATTGTTGTGCTGCCTTCGACCTATTCGCCGCAAGTGCGCACGCAACTCAGCTGCATAGCTTGCTAGACACCACCTCGGTGCTAACCGAATCTCAGCGCCTTGTGGTGTCTTCTATTCCAAAAATATTGTTGCGCTGCCTTGGGCCCCCTTCGCACATCGGTCCGCTACTGCCGCCATCTCACAGGCCAACGGGGCGCCCCACGCCGACTTTCAGCATTGTAGGATGGCCACACCAGTGCGACAACTTGCTGGACACCACCTCGGTTCCATCCGGATCTTGGCATCTCAGCGCCTTGTGGTGTCTTCTATTCAGAAAATATTGTTGCGCTGCCTTTGGCCCCATTCGCACATCGGTCCACTACTGCCGCCATCTCACAGGCCAACGGGGCGCCCCACGCCGACTTTCAGCATTGTAGGATGGCCACACCAGTGCGACAACTTGCTGGACACCACCTCGGTTCCATCCGGATCTTGGCATCTCAGCGCCTTGTGGTGTCTTCTATTCAGAAAATATTGTTGCGCTGCCTTTGGCCCCATTCGCACATCGGTCCGCTACTGCCGCCATCTCACAGGCCAACGGGGCGCCCCACGCCGACTTTCAGCATTGTAGGATGGCCACACCAGTGCGACAACTTGCTGGACACCACCTCGGTGCCATCCGGATCTTGGCGCGTTGTGCTGCCTTCGGCCTATTCGCACATCGGTCCGCTACTGACGCGAACTCACAGGCCAACGGGGCGCCCCACGCCGACTTTCAGCATTGTAGGATGGCCACACCAGTGCGACAACTTGCTGGACACCACCTCGGTGCCATCCGGATCTTGGCGCGTTGTGCTGCCTTCGGCCTATTCGCACATCGGTCCGCTACTGACGCCGCCTCACGTGCCAACGGATTTTCAACGCTTTTTATACCCTATGCCGCATAACAGGTCATGTGACTTGTTTATAAAACTTTTCATTGGTTCATTTTACTTTTGGTTTCCTAATGATGGAAGGCTTGATCATATGACCTAAAAATAACACTTTTCATTGGATGAAAACGATTTTTTTTTTCCAAACGATGAAAGCCCCACCTTGTTTCTGGATGTTTCAGACTGAAGCTGGCGTCAGCATGAAAGCACCACCATCTCGTGGCTCCGTCGTGGTCATTCTGCGAACAATCATGGCAGCCGCTCCCCACCGGAAGCCTACAGGAGTCGGGGGCCCCCAAGACTTTTGTAGAATCCTCAAGGCGGAGGGGACGCTTTCGAGAATGGGGTCCAAGACCTAGCAGACAAGCGTCCGATTTCCAAGGTGTCCCAGGGCCATTTCAGTGGACCAGGCCCAAAAAGGAAAGAGCCTGCCGCCATTTTGAGAGTCCTGTGACAGCCGCCTATCGCTGCACCGCAAGAGTGGGCGCAACTCAGCTGAATTGCGGATTTTGACACAGTGGACCAAAAGCGGACGGAATGGCAACTGAAACGGTAAAGGGGCGCCCCACTACAGCAGACGAGGCTCCACCTGGGGAGGCCCGTTCACGCCGCCTCCCCCCCCCCCCTCCCGGGGCGCCCCACGCCGTTATTCGGAGGGCGGCAACTCAGCTGAATTGCGGATTTTGACACAGTGGACCAAAAGCGGACGGAATGGCAACTGAAACAGTAAAGGGGCGCCCCACTACAGCAGACGAGGCCCCACCTGGGGAGGCCCGTTCACGCCGCCTCCCCCCCCCCACGGGGCGCCCCACGCCGTTATTCGGAGGGCGGCAACTTACTGGACATCACCTTGGTGCCATCGTTCTGCTGCCTTGGAACTATTCGCACAACAGACCGCTACTGATGACCCACCCCCCGCGACGCCCCACGCCGGATACCGAAATCAGTGCGGCACCCAGGCAACATCACCTGGGTGCCGTCCAGAAATCTGGACGTTATGCTGCCTTGGGACTATTCGCACAACCGACCGCTACTTCCTTCTTTTTCCCTAAAAATGTTTAAATGTTTTTACTGTTTTTGTTTTGTTGTATATATTTATAAGTTATTAAAGTTTTATAATCCTACTACTTTGTTGGAGTGCTATATATTTTTAATGTGACACATAATTGTAAAAACTTTGATGTACAAAGAGTCATCCCTGGAATCTTCCGCTTCAGGCTCGGTCCCCTCCCCAATCACAATACAGGATGGTTTTCAGATAGTAGGAACGCGTGTGGTGTGACGGATCTCATCGGGTGTGGGCCTTGATCTACTATAACTCCTTTGAAGAGGGGTAATTCTTTACAGCTGGGGCCATAAACTACATCTGCAGGGCTAGCTGATAGCCTGGGACCGGCCTGGACAATCGGACACAGAGGAAGAGGAGTGTCAGAGGGTGCGGTAGTGAATAGGGCGAAAGGGAGGTGTCGGGCGGGCACAGGGTGTGATTCTCAGGGAAGAGCAGCGCAGATGGGGGGAGGTTTATTGCCCATGCATAAGACAGAGAGCAGGGGTGACCAGTGCCTGGGGGAGATGCTTGCGAGGGTGGGGAGCCATGCTAAGGATCGACAGCGTGCAGAGAGTGGGTCTGGTCAAGTCATCTAAAATGGCTGCCGTGCACGACAAAAGTGTGGCATTTGAAAAAAGGCAAGATGGCGCAGACAATGTTTTTCAACACTTCCTGATTTCCTTCGAATCGAACGTTAACAGACGTTGGGGCATATTACCAAAGTTAAGCGATATTTACCCTAACGATGCTTAGCAACGAATTTTTTACCGCTAAGCATCGTCAGAAATTATCGCAGATAAACCTTGCTATTATCAAGGTTTATCGCAAATGCGATAAAAAACGGCCGCAATGCATTAATATCGCTGAAAAGTCAGCGATATTCATGCATTACCGAGCTAATGCTCTTAGCCATGTTATCCACCTCCCATTGGATAACATGGCTAAGAACTGCTCAGGGCAGGTGTTACTTTTTGGAGATATTCGCGCTTAGCGCGAATATCTCCAAAAGTTGGTAATAGGAGATAGCGATGTTAGCGACTGTTTCCAGTCGCTAACATCTTGGCATGCCCACTTTGCATGTCATTAGTGATAAATATCACTGACATGCAAAGTGGGGCCCAAGATAGTCGCTATCTCCTACTAGCGGTCGCTAACTGGTGTTAGCGACAGCTAGGTAATACGGAGATAATTTTATCTCCGCTTTCTTGGCTTTTAAAGCCAAAAAAGCGGAGATAAACCCCCTTGATAATATGCCCCGTTATCTCTCCCACACTACCGGTCCCCCTGGGCTTAAACGCCGAGATGGTAGGGACTGCATCCCGTGAAGATAGGCCGAGACGTCACTCAGCAGAAAAAAAAGTAAAAAAAAAGTCTATAAACATACAATAAGTTAAAAGTCAATCATTCTTCATTCCTTGTAGTACGCTCCCCAGTCCGCTTCCCGTTACGCTAACCGGGCGCACCCCACCGCGGAGCCCTTTTAAAGCCTCCACATCAAACCTATGGGGTCAGGGAGGATCTACTATGCACCCTTATGGTCATTTGCCCCTTCGCTTTGGCCTCCTCTTGTCTCTCGATCCTACCAAGAGACAAGATGGCGGCCGCTACGGACTGTTTGGAATGTTTACAGACGCCGGAGAACCAATCAGCTTCGCTTCACAAAGCTCCGTAACGCGAAAAGTACGCGAACTGGAGCGCTGCCCGTTCCGCTGTTACAGATATATATCTTTTTTTGAACGTTAATTTCTCAAAATCCACTGGAGCACATATATTGAGACCTAGCAAAGGCACATCGGGCTACCAGTCCCTACAATTTTGCCAAGTTTCGTGCAAATCCATTGAGCCGTTCGGGCTAAAAGTGAGGCCAACCGCCCTATGGAAAACTCAATGTTAAAAACACGTTTTGGGACCCCCTTTTTTCTCGGCCCCCCCTTGACGAAACCCCCCCAAATTTTCAGGGGCTACTCAGAAACAAAATGTTCCATTTTCCTGAAAATTTCAGCCAATTCCGTCCACAAACGCCAAAGTTATTAGACATAGAATTTTCAAAAATCCCATAGAGAAAAAATCCTAACTATATATACCTACTGGCGACCGCCAGTAGGTAATATCTCTCTATATATATATATATATATATATGTCTCTATATATATATATATATATATTACACTTCGTCTCTTCCCACCACAATTCCTCATGGATGAAGTCACGGCACTGCAACAGGTTAGTTTCAAGATATTTATTTACACACCATGTGCAAATTAAAGTGCATCAAATAACGGTCTACGCGTTTCGGCTACTCCTAGCCTTCTACTGGACCATAGAGTCCTGTGGTCTAGACCTCATTTTTAAAGTGCTTAGTGCTAAGTACCCTTTTCCATTTCCTTGGTCATCTAGACCGACAACCCTGCACAGTTAATTATCGGCATGTTTGCACAGCCATTTTTGCAAGTCCATATTATTGTAAAGTACTCTGTTTCTAGTCAATTTTGTCAATACCAGTTAATAGTATAGAAAAACCAACTCAATGGTAGCATTCGGTCAAGACCTCTAAGGAGGGATGATTAGTGTGTGTGAACTGGTAGCGAAATCATTCACTGGGCACTCTCGATGTACTTGAAGTGTTCCCATCAGAATTCCTACCTGTACCGCCCTGCATCATTTGGGAGTATGACAGATAGCACACGGGGAGTGACCCAGTGTACAATTTGGCATAATAATGCCCTTGCCGTCTTCTGTATCCCAATGTATCTAGATATTTAGTAGGTATCAGGAGGTAACAAGCAGTGCTCAATAGTGAAAAAACAAACTATATCAAACTATATCAAAAAAGAGGTGGTGTTCATAAAATGGGGTAAGGGAAGGAAAAAAGTTTAAAGGAGACCTTCCATTCCCAACATTAAAAACAGTGAAAGAGGTAGTGTCAACAAATAACTACCCTGACAATCGTAATGGTCATGGTCGACATGTTTCTGCAGTTTTACCTTGGGCCCATAGGTCACCTACTGCTTCATCAGGACCTTCTTTGCTACTGCTTAATTACGTGAGTAAACATAAAGGGGAAGTGAAATAGTGATTATCACCTTTAATTCTCCTGGTTGGCGAATCCCCGGATTTCACAATGCGCCACACACACCAATATGCAAAAAAGAAAAGAGAAAGAACTTATTAGCTAGTTTCTCTCATACAGCAAAGGTGATAGAAAGTACCATACTTTGACTGCTAATATAAATAGAACACTCACACATCATGTTCCCTCATAGGGAGTAACATGAGAGCAGAGTTACCTGTGGTAAAGTACACTCACCCAATGTTCTGGAGAATGTCGCCCCACCTCACCCGGCATTAGCGCAGGTATGACAGAGCCCCGCTCTGTGTAGGCAAACATAAGCAAAGGGGGGTTAGGGGAAGCACTATCGGGCCGAGACAAGCCACTAAATCCTCTCTTTGCTATTATTCTTGAGCAAATCATTAAATGGGCCGAATAAGTTGACTCATGGTATTATAATTTGGTGTTCAGTTAAGCTTTAAGACTCTAGTGCCGAGATAATATGCGCCGAGAATCGCGCAACCATTTATGATCTAATATGTTTGGTCTGGCACACTGTTGACTAATTAGGCAGTCTGTAACGCGAGCGTGGAGCACACTCCTGGCCATTCGCGTCTGGATTGTTATACAGTTGCACGCGCTGCCGGAAAAAGCCCTCGGGGGGACCGTGAATCAGAGAGAGCTGTTGCCTGTTACCAAATAATAATAATAAGTAATAGATGACATCCTAGTGATATGGAGGGGAAGTGAAGTTGAACTTAATAAATTTCATGAGTGGCTGAATGAAAGGAACCGTTTCCTGCGTTTTACAATGGAACAGAGAAGATCACAGCTGGCATTCCTTGATCTTCTTATAACATCCACGTCCACGGGTCTGGCATCAGAACTATTCCGCAAGCCGATGGCGTGGAATTCGTTACTGAATTATCACAGCTGTCACCCTAAGTCCCTCCGAGATAACTTGCCTTATGGGCAATTCTTGCGCATTCAGAGGAATTGCTCTACTAGGAACAGTTTTGAACACCATGCAGGAGGTCTAGAGAAAGATCTCCTACAAAAGGAGTACCCTAAACATCTAGTTCGCATATCCAAAAAACGAGCCTCCAATAATAACCGAGAGGGGTTATTAGAGATTCTGCCGCCCAAACCCAAACAAGACCGGGTCACATTTGTGAGTACGTTCACCACACAGTCCAATCATATTCAAAGAATAGTGAAGAAACATTGGAGCATTCTGAATACAGGAACTGACTCCATACAGGCTCCACTATTTGCTTTTAAAAAGAGGACAAAACCTAAAGGACAAATTAGTCCATACCCGTCCTAAATCTGAAATACCACGAGCATTGGGCACATTGTGGGACATGCCAGCAACCACTGGACATCACCCTTGTGGCAATTGTGCAGCGTGTCCGAACACTACCAAATCACAGACGATAGACATCGGTACGGATCGTCCGTGGGAGCAGCGTAGATTCACTAATTGTAACAGTTCCAATCTAGTGTATCTAATTACTTGCCCGTGCAAGAAAAGATATGTAGGAATGACTACCCGAAAGGTTAAGACACGCATTTCAGAACATAAGAGCTCTATTCGGTGCTCTAGACAGTCCACTAGACTCACAAATCATTTTTTACAAGCAAGGCATACTGCAACTGATCTACACTGGACTGTATTAGAGCAGCCTTTGATACCTATACATATCACTGACACAAAGAGTTTCTTATTCAGGCGCGAACAGAAATGGGTGTACAAGCTCCAGACGGACACACAAGGACTGAATGAAGACATCCCTTGGATGTCGCTATGATGTCACAGGGACTCTACATCTCCTGTCTAGTGGATAACATTACATCTGGTAAGATTCACCATAAAATTGATTGTTGTCCTCTAAGATCTAGACCAAGCCTTACTGAGATAAACTAAACGGGACAGGACCATTCCTGATATCAGATGTCCTTACAGGGTAATTACTACATTGCCCATGAGCCCAGGCGCGGTGGGCTGACGTCATGGCGCCGGGCTCACTGGTTTCAAGAGTCTAGGGGTCATACCAACCTCCCTTTATCTTTATCTTTGTACACTTTCAGGTATGAATAGAAGGTGTTCGAAACATCAAGATGTAAGATGAGAGGTATTAAATCTAGAATACACAACACAGGACCAATCACGATATCGGCTGTCTCGGCAGCGTGAAAACTACATTACCCATGAGCTCGTGAACGGCGCCGTGACGTCATTGCGCCGCGCCTACCGATCTCGTGAGTAACCGGAATTTGTAAAAACAGGCTGACCTGTCCAGTCGGTACCTCCCACAGACAGCCCAGAGGGACGTCTGGAGTACCGACGGACAGGTGAGTTATTTGGTAACAGGCAACAGCTCTCTCTGATTCACGGTCCCCCCGAGGGCTTTTTCCGGCAGCGCGTGCAACTGTATAACAATCCAGACGCGAATGGCCAGGAGTGTGCTCCACGCTCGCGTTACAGACTGCCTAATTAGTCAACAATGTGCCAGACCAAACATATTAGATCATAAATGGTTGTGCGATTCTCGGCGCATATTATCTCGGCACTAGAGTCTTAAAGCTTAACTGAACACCAAATTATAATACCATGAGTCAACTTATTCGGCCCATTTAATTATTTGCTCAAGAATAATAGCAAAGAGAGGATTTAGTGGCTTGTCTCGGCCCGATAGTGCTTCCCCTAACCCCCCTTTGCTTATGTTTGCCTACACAGAGCGGGGCTCCGTCATACCTGCGCTAATGCCGGGTGAGGTGGGGCGAAATTCTCCAGAACATTGGGTGAGTGTACTTTACCACAGGTAACTCTGCTCTCATGTTACTCCCTATGAGGGAACATGATGTGTGAGTATTCTATTTATATTAGCAGTCAAAGTATGGTACTTTCTATCACCTTTGCTGTATGAGAGAAACTAGCTAATAAGTTCTTTCTCTTTTCTTTTTTGCATATTGGTGTGTGTGGCACATTGTGAAATCCGGGGATTCGCCAACCAGGAGAATTAAAGGTGATAATCACTATTTCACTTCCCCTTTATGTTTACTCATGTAATTAAGCAGTAGCAAAGAAGGTCCTGATGAACCAGTAGGTGACCTATGGGCCCAAGGTAAAACTGCAGAAACATGTCGACCATGACCATTACGATTGTCAGGGTAGTTATTTGTTGACACTACCTCTTTCACTGTTTTTAATGTTGGGAATGGAAGGTCTCCATTAAACTTTTTTCCTTCCCTTACCCCATTTTATGAACACCACCTCTTTTTTGATATAGTTTGTTTTTTCACTATTGAGCACTGCTTGTTAGATACCTCCTGATACCTACTAAATATCTAGATACATTGGGATACAGAAGACGGCAAGGGCATTATTATGCCAAATTGTACACTGGGTCACTCCCCGTGTGCTATCTGTCATACTCCCAAATGATGCAGGGCGGTACAGGTAGGAATTCTGATGGGAACACTTCAAGTACATCGAGAGTGCCCAGTGAATGATTTCGCTACCAGTTCACACACACTAATCATCCCTCCTTAGAGGTCTTGACCGAATGCTACCATTGAGTTGGTTTTTCAATAGTTTTCAGGGTTGTAGCATTGTGGTCGTTAAACATTCCCTTGGACCCCTTTTGCGTTAGTATTGCAGTTAATAGTATATACAAATCTACAATCTTTTCAATTTGACATTTTAAGCATTCCAGGTCTATTTACACGTGTTATTGCTCTTGCAAATTCTAAGAACATTGTTCCTTCAAATATATATATATATATATATATATATATATATATATTCATTGAAAAAACCATAGGTTTCACACACGTTATAGTTAGGAATTAGCATTTAAAAAAGCTTAGAAATTCATTGAAAAACCATAGGTTTCACACGTTATAGTTAGCTAAACATTTCTCTCATACAAAACCATTGAAATTCCTCCGTTATAGTTAGCTCAGCTAACTATAACTTGCGCGCCCGCAATGCACTGCTGATGATATCACATATTACATCACTCATGACATGGTCATTGACATCACTCATGACATCACTGATGACATCTCAAATGACATCCCTGATGATATCACTGATGACATCATCCTTGTGGCAGACCTCCTCTCACTGTAATATAACCTTTGATACACACAATCAAAAATAGAAACTACAATTTTCAAAAAAATGGAGATACCAATTCCAGTTAGAATAACATATTCAGTAATTCCAAAATCTACATACACATCCCCTCATTCACCAACATTTCTATATAGTCACTCATACATGTACTCACTTATCATATGTACTCATACACCTATACATCCTGTTATACACTGTCACTCATCTATAGAGTTACTACACACATACTCACACATGCAAATAAACTATCAAATATCAATTTCCTTGCATATACAGCTGTACACCCACCACTACACTAACTTCTACAGATTCGTACACATACTTACTCTCTTAAACAATCACTTATAGAAACTCATACTTATTTATACAGGAAGACTTAGAATCTCTCGCTCTGACATATACTCACTTATATATATGAATACTCACATATACTACTTTAAAACATATGTAGTAACTCATAAAGATACTATTGAGACAGCCATTCACTCACTAACACACCCATACACACACTCATCCACCCATACAGTCCTGCACACATGCTGTCTTCAAAACACATACAAACAGTGAGTCAGTCATTCATGCATCTGTGCGCTAAGCAATACTCCCCACCGAACCATACAGACACTCATTCTGATACTCAAAAAACCAACTAATAACCCATATACACACACATGTAGCTACTCACCAACCCATGCAGCCACTTATATACAAAGTGAGACACTGATACAGCTATTTAAATATTTAAAGATTACTCGCTAATACACCTATTCACTAAGATGTACTTAATAAGTCAGTTATACAATCAATTTTACAAAAAAAAACATCGATTTAGACACTTATTTACCCATTTATTCTTCAGTCGACCTTTAGATATACATATATAAAAAATAATTATTTTTCAGAAATACACACATTCACTGGATGATGTCATCAGTGATGTCATCAGGGATGTCATTTGAGATGTCATGAGTGATGTCATGAGTGATGTCACTGACCATGTTATGAGTGCTGTAATATGTGACGTCATCAGCAGTGCATTGCGGGCGCGCAAGTTATAGTTAGCTGAGCTAACTATAACGGAGGAATTTCAAAGGTTTTGTATGAGAGAAATTATTAGCTAACTATAACGTGTGAAACCTATGGTTTTTTCAATGAATTTCTAAGCTTTTTTAAATGCTAATTCCTAACTATAACGTGTGTGAAACCTATGGGAGAACTTTTTTGCTAAATTTCAAGACGCTGGGCAGGTTGTATTGCACCCTTGCCCCTGTTGTTATTGAACTTAGACTGACAGGCAGAGGTGGTGTGGGGACCCGAGGGAGAACTTTTTTGCTAAATTTCAAGACTGCACGCTATTATTTTTATTTTTCTCTCTAGTGCATACAACGCCCCAACTCACTGAAAGTTTAATCTCATAGCGATACATACCTGGTTTCTGACATTGGTTTCTGGGAACTGCAGTTCGTCACTACATGATGAACTACTCAGGTGCGAGATACATTATGGGGCGGAGCCGCCCTGCCTGAATAAGAGGGGGCGGTGCACTTGAACTTTGAGAGAGAGGTGGAAGCGGTTACATAACAACTTGGGCACTGAGGAAGGCATAATTTGCCGAAATGCATTCGCCATTTTAATTTGAATTAAAGCTCATTCCAAAGGAATCCCTCGTGTGGGCTCTGCTCTTCTGTTCGTGGAGGAGGTATGGTGATACGGTAATTGCGGTGACCAGAAAACGCAATGACAGAGGCCCCCGCCTTACAAGTGGTCCGGAGAACACTGGTTAATTGCCTCAGCAGTTTGTTTTGTACCCCAAAGGATTGGATTGCTCCGGTACCCGCCAAGACGTCCAAGAATGATGGGGCAGTTGCTGGGTATTTACCCGACGCTGCGCAGGTTGTATTGCACCCTTGCCCCTGTTGTTATTGAACTTGGACTGACAGGCAGAGGTAGTGTGGGGACCCGAGGGAGAACTTTTTTGCTAAATTTCAAGACGGCACGCTATTATTTTTCATTTTCTCTCAAGTGCATACAACGCCCCAACTCACTGAAAGTTTAATTTCATAGCGATACCTACCTGGTTCTGACATTGGTTTCTGGGAACTGCAGTTCGTCACTACATTAAGAACTACAACAGGTGCAAGATACATTATGGGGCGGAGCCGCCCTGCCCGGATAAGAGGGGGCGGTGCACTTGAAATTTGAGAGAGAGGTGGAAGCAGTAACATAACAACTTGGGCGCTGAGGAAGGCATAATTGCCAAAATGCATTCGCCATTTTAATTTGCATTAAAGCTGCTTCCAAAGGAATCCCTCGTGTGGGCTCTGCTCTTCTGTTCGTGGAGGAGGTGTGGTGATATATATATAAATATATATATATATTCACTGAAAAAACCATAGGTTTCACACCAGTTATAGTTAGCTGGACATTTTACTCATACAAAACCATTGAAATTCCCCTGTTATAGTTAGTTGTACTCACTATAACTCGCGCGCCCGCAATCCACTGCTGATGATGTCACATATTACATCATTCATGACATGGTCAGTGACATCACTGATGACATCACTGATGACATCTCAAGTGACATCACTGATGACATCACTGATGATATCCTCCATGTGACAATCAAATACACCTCATCACACACAAGTATAATCCTTCATCACTCACTGTAAAATAGAAAGTGCCGTATTTGAAACCATTGACACACCAATAGAAATTTCTAAACACCCACTCAGTTATTCATAGAACTATACACACATCTAATCACTTACCTATAGATTCAGTGTTATATGCAGTGAATAATCAACAGAACAATATCAAATATACTTATACACCTATTTCAACATTAGACACCAGCAAACATTGTATTCACTTATAAAGACATCCTTCTGACTTATGCAAACAATTGATTATACTTACATTTACTCACCTACACACTTATACAAACACCACTTCATCTATTTATATAGATAGTAATTCATTAGTGTGTTATAAAATCACTATTACAAGTATACAGTTATCCATATAGTGGCTCATACAATCACTAAGTCTTAGGCACACCTGATTAGATATAACTGTCACATACACTGCCTTTTTTTTCAAGTTTAATGGAGATGTACCATTGAGAGAAATATTTCATCACCACCACACCCATAAACATATACACTCACTGAAACAACTGTTATAACATGTAGTCTTAACCTCACATACCTACTGAATGAACTATTCACACATTTTTTGGCAATCACACACCCCCCACCAAACCACATAGACATTCTTTTACCCATACAAATACTCAGTTAAGAAACCAATAACAAATATAGTCTTTAACATAGCAATTAAGACAAAGCAATAAAGACTTTCACACAGTTTAGTAACTACACATTATATATAGTGAGACTCTACAAATTAGTCAAGGAAACAATCAATGACACTGTTACTAAATCCACCATCCACACATTTATATTTATATATCCACTCATTCTTCAATGCAAAGTAGTGTATTTATAATACATATTTAAATATCAAAGCCAACCACATTCACTGGATGATGTCATCAGTGATGTCATCAGTGATGTCATTTGAGATGTCATCAGTGATGTCATCATATGTGACATCATCAGCAGTGGATTGCGGGCGCGTGAGTTATAGTGAGTACAACTAACTATAACAGGGGAATTTCAATGGTTTAGTATGAGTAAAATGTCCACCTAACTATAACTGGTGTGAAACCTATGGTTTTTTCAGTGAATTTCAAAGGTTTTTAAATGCTAATTCCTAACTATAACGAGTGTGAAACCTATGGGGCCTTATTTAGGAGCCCTTTGCGCCTCTGGAACGTCACTTTTTGTGACGTTCCGGTGGCGCAGAAGACTGAGCGATATTTATCAGGCAGGACTAAGCCACTTTTTGTGGCGTAATCCTGCCTGATAAATATCAGTCCCTTTAACGCAGTGTCCTGCATTAAAGGGGCGTGCAATGGGTGTTGCTGGGGCCGTTCCCAGCAGCATCCATGGACTTGAGTAATTTATAGCATCCTCAAAGTCAGTCTTTCAAAAATTCCAAAGTATAGGACATGATAATCCAAATCCAAATGTTTCTCAAGAAAAGTCATAAACCGTGTCCTTGGGTCATATCTGCCCAAACGCCGATATTCCGAACGATTGAAAATGACTTTTCTTGAGAAACATTTGGATTTGGATTATCATGTCCTATACTTTGGAATTTTTGAAAGACTGACTTTGAGGATGCTATATATTACTCAAGTCTGCCCGAATTGTGTGGGTAAAATTGATACCTAGTCACTTTGAATAAGAATGTACTTACGACTCGTCTAACATTTGGAAAAAATATCTAGTTATATGACAACAGGATACCGACATAACTTGAAGGAAATAAGAACGCCCTGAAGAAGTTCTGTTGTACAGAATGAAACACGTCGGCTGGCTGTGGTACATAAACTTAAGGAAAATAAAAGCATTTGAATATACACCAAGATTCAGCGCTTCAATAAGGACTCTAAGTGATATGATTTGATTGGACTTTTTGTGCAAGTGGTGCTGTGCCAAACTTTGGAATATTCTCCACTACTCTCTACTACTCCACTACTCTCTAATACTCACTCTCTACTACTCATTCTCTACTACTCTACCAATCTCTACTACTCTCTTTCTACTACTCACTCTTTACTACTCTCTCTCTACTAGTCTCTACTACTCACTCTCTACTACTCACTCTACTACTCACTCTACTACTCACTCTCTACTACTCACTCTCTACTACTCTCTACTACTCACTCTCTACTACTCTCTCTCTACTACTCTCTATTACTCACTCTACTACTCCATCTCTACTACTCTCTACTACTCACTCTTTACTACTCTCTACTACTCACTCTCTACTGCTCTCTACTACTCACTCTCTACTACTCTCTACTACTCACTCTACTATTCACTCTACCACACTCTACTACTCACTCTCTGCTACTCTCTCTACTGCTCTCTACTATTCTCTACTACTCACTCTCTACTCTCTATTACTCACTCTCTACTCTCTACCTCTCTCTACTTCTCTCTACTTCTCTCTCTACTAGTCTCTACCTCTCTACCTCTACACCTCTACCTCTACACCTCTACCTCTCTACCTCTCTCTACACGCACACATATACACATATATATATGCATATGCATTTATATATATGTATGTGTATATATGTATACATACATATATAAACATATATAATCTGCATATCTATATAAATACAAATATAAATGCATGCATACATATACATATGTGCATACATATGCATGTTATTTACATGAAAGTTTGAACAACACTAATAAAAGCAAAGCTAAAAAGCCACCTCATTACAAACAGAATGGCTTTAACTTAAACGAGGGCGAGATCGATTGCATTTTTAATGCTTGGTTACTTTGGTCCTGTCAAGAAGGCATATAGATGTGTCACACATTTGCCATGAATTCTGAATGTTAGCACTCTAGTTGCTCATCAGATCACTGTAGTAAAGCTACTGCTCACCAGGGAAGCCTGCTGCTGGTATTCAAAGTGCATGTTTCAGTCTGCATGTCAGAATTTTTTTAATGAAATAGAAGAGGATTTGAGAAGTCAAAATGTGCCCTAATTTTTCTTTCTTCAGCACTAATCATAATTTCTATGGGAAAATGAACCCCCTCATTTTGTTCCTTTTTAAATTAAATGTTTTCAGACTTACCACTTCATTCCAATTAAGATGGCTTCTGGTGTGCCATACTTTTGTCATAAGTCAGACTGTTAGCGCTCTAGTTGTTCTTTAGAACACTCTGGGGCATTCTGTCATTGGGCTATACTTGGGCTACATCTGGGTGATATTTGGGCTACATTTGGGCTCTTTTGTCTCTGGTGGCCATCTTGGGAGACTGCATGTCAGAATTTTTTCATGAAATAGAAGAGGATTTGAGACGTCACTCAAAATGTGCCCTAATTTTTCTTTCTGCAGCACTAATCATACTTTCTATGGCAAAATATACCCCCTCATTTTGTTCCTTTTTAAATTAAATGTTTTAAGAGTTACCACTTTATTCCAATCAATATGGCTTCAGGTGTGCCATACCTTTGTAATAAGTAGGACTGTTAGCGCTCTAGTTGTTCTTTTGAACACTCTGGGAAGCTGCAGTAAAACACAAAGGAATCAACAGACAGTCTCTGTCCTTGTTGGATGTACATGTTTTACTGAGAATGTCAGACTTCATTCTCACATGACTGAGAAAGATAATGTGAATTTACAGAAAATATGCTTTCAGTTTAGCTTATAGATCCCCTTTTCAAACCACTGTGGGAAAAGCATGAGATAATAGTTTTCTTTCAAACATGATTCATGATATCCCAGCAGAAGGTTTTTTCACATGGTAAAATCACCTTAGAACACACCACAATTCCAAAAATGAATGATACCATCAACAAATGATTTATAATGTAACTAAAGTCCTAAAACCTTCTATTAACTGCAATGCTTTTTAATGAGGTGCTATCATGTATATTGGTCCCAAGATGGCTGCCAACACTTCTTGGATGAAGTGCTGACAGCCAATCAGATCTCACGATGAGATGTGTGCTTAGGCGCCGCCCAGATATATACATTTTTTCACATTTGATTTTCTCAACAACTACTGGAGGGATTTACACCATTTAAACAAAAGGGCGATCTGCGAATCAGACTCTACCATTTTGCCAAATTTCTTGTAATTCCGTTCAGCTGTTCGGGCTGTAGCCGTGTCTAATCGTCCTATAGAAATTAACATGGGTAAAACACGTTTTGGGACCCCCCTTTTTTCTCGGCCCCCGCTTGACGAATCTTCCCAAGACTTTCAGGGAAGGAGTGGAGCGGGCCATCTTCTTTGAGAAATTCATAAAGATTCAACAACCGGCGCCAAAGTTATTAGAATAATAGAATGTTGCGGATTTCCTATGGAAACTAGGTCCTAACTACAACTACCTACTGGTGACCGCCAGTAGGTAATATAAATATATATATGTACCCCTTTCAAAGTGATCCTACGACCTCGCGAGCTTGGCTGTGGGTGCTCTGCACAGGGGTCGTATCCTGACCTAATTCGTACGATTTTCCACCAAGGATGCGGCACTCAAGGTTTAGAGTTTCACAATATGAATTTATATAGACTTCTCCAGCTCGGACCAACGCGTTTCAGCCTACACAGGCTTTTTTGGTGCATTATGGGTTTAGTGGTTTATACAAATGCAAATTATTCATCATTTGACATGCAGTACATCAGTGATATTGATTAACAGTACATTTCAACATTTTTAGTGATATCGCGCTGCATTTTTACGCGCCAGAGTGTATGAAATTCACATTTTGAGTTTGATTGTGGTATAGTAACCAGCGTCTTTTTAGTAAATGCAAGTTCCATATTGTTTGTTGTTATTATGGGTATAGTACCCATTGATGTCATTTCGTATTTTTCTATTGTTTGTCAAGTCTCTTTAATCTATTCTAGGTGTACATAGAGTTCTCCATCGAAGTTCATCCCACGGGGCGTTTTTGTATTAGGTCCGATGATGAACTTTGATTCAGTCTGTCTTAATTTTCGATGTCTGTTGCCTCCCTGTTCGTCCATATTGACCATGAATATTCCATAATAGGACGTTGCTCTCCAATCGCTCTTTTGACACATGTGTTTTGCTGTGGCATAAGACATATCATTGTTTTTTACGGCTCTGATGTGTTCCAAAATTCTTTTCTTCAAGGCACACATTGTACTTCCAATGTATTTCGAACCACATTTGCATTCTATGACATATACCACATGTGTTGATGAGCACGTGATTCTTCCTTCAATGGCAATACTTTTTCCATCTGGTTCTTCGAAGCTGCTTTTGTTTTGGCCAATCTTGCACTCCTTACAGACATTAATTTTTTGAAAGCATTTTGCTGCTCCGTTAGCCAATTGGTTTTCTTTTTGGATGTAATCAATGTGAAGTGGCTATGGACAAGTTGGTTCTTCAAAGAGGAAGTTTTTTTGTAACTGATCGTAGGTCCATCTCCTACCATCTTGCCTACATCAGGGTCCCCTGATATTAGGTGCCAGTACTTCTTTATTTTACTTTTTATGATGCAACTTTCTTTGCTGTAGGTTGTTACCAGACGTGGCGGTCCCTGTGGTTCTTCTTTTTTCTTTGTTTCAGTTGTTAGTTTCATGGATCTAGTTTTGAGTTTCGCTTCGTTTTTACTTTTCTCCAGTATTCTTTCACTGTATCCCCGGGATCTTAATCTTTCAATTGTTTCATCAATTTTCTTTTCTGCATCTGTTTCCACTGAACAGTTCCTTTTCATGCGAATGAATTCGCCATATGGTATGCTTGCCAACAGTGGTTGAGGATGGAAACTCGTTCCATGCAGTATACTGTTTGTGGAAGTTTTTTTGCGGAAAAGTGACGTTTGTATGTGATTGTCCTCAACATATACCTTCAGATCTAAAAACTCAATTTCCTTTTTGTTGGTGACATAGGTAAACTGTAATCCCACATCATTGTCACATAGTTTTGAGTAATATGAATCAAAATCAGATTTGGTTCCATTCCAAATTAGGAACAAGTCGTCAATATATCGGACCCATAAAATTATTTTATCCAGGTCCGTTTGATTGGTTGGGTTCCATGCGATTGTCTTCTCCCACCATCCCATTGTAATGTTCGCGTAATTCGGTGAGAATGAAATTCCCATTGCTGTTCCGTACTCTTGTTTGTATAGTTGGTGGTCAAATAGGAACACATTGTTTGTAAGGCATAATTTGATCATAGTCAAGAGCATTTCAGTGTGTTTCAGCTCCCCGATGTTTCGTTGTTTTAAAAAATAGTGACATGCATTCAAACCAATCTCATGTTTTATCGATGTATATAATGCCACTGCATCAACTGTTATTAGTAGATAGTTCTCATTCCATTCAATATCCTTTAAAATTCGTAGGAAGTCCCCAGTGTCTTTAATATAAGAACTCATGTTCTTTGCAATGGGTGCCAAAAATAGATCTACATATTGCGATATGTTTTCGTAGAGACTTCCACATGATGAGACTATCGGTCTGCCAGGTGGGTCAATTAGTGTTTTATGGATCTTTGGCAGAAAGTAGATCGTGGGGATTACTGGATATTCATTAGTTAATCATTTTTTCTCATCTTCGTTTAGTAATCCTTTCATTTGCCAGTCATGTAACAATCCATTTAGTTGCAATGTCATTTGATTGATTGGGTTGGATTTTAATTTGCTATAATTTGTGGGGTTACTCAGTTGTCGATCGGCTTCTTTCACATAGTCTTGCGTGTCCATTAAGACGATGTTTCCCCCCTTGTCCGCAAGTTTGATAACTAAATTGATATCTTCATTCAGTGACTTTATTGCTTTTCGTTCTTTCCTTGTTAAGTTTTCTCTGTTATTTTCTTTTCTGATATTTGTTAACTTCTCTATTTCCTCTGTTATTGCTTCAGAAAACATATCAATTCTATTGCCTGGTGACAGGGTTGGGCAGAATCTCGATTTTTTCTTTAGGCCGCTCTGGACCCTTTGATCAGTTCTGATGTCTAGATCTTTTAGTAATTGAGTTCCTGATGTTTCCGGAGTTCCTTGGTCATATAGAAGTCCGAATATATTTTGGAGATCCGGGATTTCTTCAATCTTCCAGTTGGGCCGATTGTCTGGTACCTCTCCACAAGCTAATTCCGAAGTTTGTTTTGGTCGGCGTGCATGAATTTTCGCCAATTTCAATTTTCGTATGTACTTATAGAAATCGATTCTTGTTTCTGTTGGGTTGAAGTGTTTTTCAGGGCAAAAAGAGAGTCCTTTGTTTAATACTGATCTTTCTTCTTAAGTTAGCACATGTGTAGATAGATTTACTATCAGATTCTCTATTTCCGATTTCTTAGGGGATATTCTCTTCTTCCTTTTTGCTCTTCTGGTTTTCCTGGTTTTGCGGGTGCTGGATTTAGTCCTTTTCCCCGGGTCTGGAATGTTCCTCTTGCGCGGCCTCTTCCTCTGGACAATGTTTTGTCCAGATTCCAAAGCCGCACCTCCTCTAAAAAATCACAGCCAGTGTTGCTTGATCTATATATATATATATCCAGTACACATCTCCAAACCACTTCCAGCAATGCCGGCGAAGAAGGAGGACGGACCACTTAACTTTGAGGCAAGTTCTTATTTTATTTCAGCCTGTTTTCCAGCAGTGACGCGTTTCGGGCTATGTAGCCCTTGATCACACATCGGATACAATGAGAATCTACCTTTTTAAAGTGCTTTTTTTGATAAGTGCACACCTACTCACACCATGTGAAATGGTCACCTGACCATTGTCCTAGAAAAAATACTGGTGTTTTTCTAGCATACTTACAAAGTTACAATTGTATAAATACATTTATCTCTGTATAAATACTTTACAAGGTAGGAAATACATTTTTTTTAAAAATGCAATACATTGTAATAGCATTAATAGTTAAGTGAAAGAATAGCAGCTATAACTGTATAAATACACAATTATATATTTGAAATAATCGCAAATCTAACCGTATAAATACTTTGTCTCTGACATAACAAATATACGTGAGAGACCACTATAGAGTATCAAAATCTGCTATCATTCCACAAGTTGTACTAAATTCCTAACCAGTACATAATGACGCATGCTACAAAATGCTATGCAAAACAATATATATAGAGGTAAACATCTCCACTGTGCAAAACTGTGCAAAATAGTGTGCAAATGAGCTTGGAAAGTGCAAAACCGATTAGGGCAACATTAAGATATCAATATTGTTAACAAGAATTCATAGATCCAGAATTTCATTGTTAAAAGACATATAAATAATCATGTTGTTAAAACCATATTAAATCATCCAATCGGTAAAACCATGAGCAAGGGAAGTGCTAAAATAATAATACAAATTTAACTATATTAATGCATAGAAGTGTAGAAACAAACTATTTACATAGGTGCCAATTGTTATGCAGGTAGTCCCTGATATAAGGGAACCTCTATATCAGAATGATGGCACCAAACTTCCTAAAAAATTATCCTGTGAATACAGTAGCCACTGAGACACAGGACATTTCTATCTTATAGTTTGGGCCCAAATACATAGTATCTAACGGGGAAAAGAATAATAGCAGGCTATAGAAAATTATGTATTTCCTCTGTGTTGTTAAGGCCGTTCGGCCACTTGCTATCGAACTCTAATATCATTTTAGTTTCCAGTCGACGCAGCTGGCCTTCACGGTTGCCTCCTCTACGCAATTTAGGAATGGCATCAATTACGTAGTATTGTAGGTCAGACAGATCACTTTTATGTTTTTGCTTGAAATGACGAGCTACAAGGTAGGCTTGGTCATTATGAAGAATGGCGCGTAGATGTTGCAGAATCCTTACATGTACCTGCAGCTTAGTGCTGCCAATATATTGCAGACCGCAGGTACATGACAGGACGTAAATAACATATTCGGTCTTACAATTATAGCTGCCAGAAATTACCACCTCCTGATTGCTGAATGGAGTCTTATAGTGAGTCATATTTACTCCAAATTTACAAGCCCGGCAGCTACTACATTTACGAAAGCCAGGTGTAGGTCTAAGCCATATAGATTTAGTAATGGCTTCAGGACTAGTCTTATCAAGCACTCTGCCCATGTTATTGGCTCGTCTGAAAGTAACAACAGGGGTGTCAGGTAAGTTGAGACTGAGTATGTTATCCTTGCGTAAGATCGGCTAATTCTTCCTTATTATGGCCTTGATCTTTCTCTCCTCTTTGCAAAAAGTAGTGATAAGCCTAGGGTAGCTATTATCAATCTTTTCTCCGATCTCCGCGGGCAAGCCACCCTCTGCCACAGGGTCATCTCTGATATTTTTAAAAAGAGTAGCACAACTTCTAGTTTTAGCCTTCTCTACAGCCTGCTTTAGTAATCTGTCAGAATAACCTCGAGCTTTTAGTCTGGTCAACATTAATTCAAGGCATTTGTCAAAATCACTATTGGAGCTACATTTACGTTTAAGCCTTAGTATCTCCCCGTATGGAATACTAGCAATTAGATGTTGAGGGTGGTGACTCGTGGCGTGGAGAATAGTATTTCCCGCCGTTGGTTTTCTGTGTAAGGTTGTTTCAATTTGGGAATTTATAATGTATACCGTAACATCCAGAAATTCTACACTGTTCTTATCAATGTGTGACGTGAAATGAAGATTCAAATCATTTTTGTTAATTTCATCCACAAACAAAAGGGCTTCAGATTTGTCTCCCTGCCATAGAATAAATATATCATTGATGTAACGCAGGTAACATATAATCTTTTCTTCAACCCAGGTCTTGTGATGTGCCCTGAGCACCTGTTCTCCCACCAGCCCACGTGTAGACACGCGTAGCTGGGGGAGAAACAGGAGCCCATCGCAACACCACGCAACTGTTTGAATATGTCTTTGCCAAACAAAACATAGTTATTATTTAGGCACCATTCCATTAGTTTCACAATCACCTTATTATGTTCGTGGTATTCATATGATCGTTTGGATAGAAAGTATTTAGCAGCAGATATTCCTTGGTCATGATTAATGCTAGTATAAAGTGACTCAACATCAAGCGTTAAGAGCCACATATTCTCACTCCATTCCAAACTGTCAATTTTATCCAGAAAATCGCCAGTGTCCTTTACATAGCTTGGTAACTCTTTGACCAAGCCCTGTAGGAAAAAGACAATGTATTGGCTAACATGTTCTCCAACACTTTTTATAGCCGATATTATTGTTCTACCTGGAACCTGTGATATTTCCTTATGAATTTTTGGTATAAGGTATAGAATAGGAATAATTGGAAAATCAATGTTTATGAAGTTAAACTCATCTTTAGAGAACAAGCCTTCCATCCTCCAAAGGGATAGTAATTTGTGTAATTTTTCTTTGGCATTGGAATATTCCTTATGTGTCGTTTTAGCATAACACACACCATCATTGAGTTGTCTCTGTGCCTCCATAATGTAATTCTTTTTCGGCCAGATTACTAGATTGCCTCCCTTGTCCGAATTCTTTATAACAATTTCATTGTTTTCGCCAAGTATTTTCTTGTTTCAAATATTCCCTCTTCTTATACTCCATTTTCTTTCTCATTTGATTATTTTTACATGTCGTCTGTCGATATAACTTTTTGATTTCATTGATTATGCAGTCATGAAACGTATCAAGTGCATCCTTGGGCATTAGAGGGAAGAATTTAGACTTAGGTTTGAAGGGACTGAGTCCTGCTCCTTTTTGTGATATGTTGATTTTGCTAAGTCGTTGTTGAGTCAACAGGTCTATATCTGGACCGTCAGGTTGAGAGGCAGCAGCATCATTAAGATCATGCATAAGGACTAGACATTTCTTTCACAGATTTCAGGGCAAAGACTTTTTGTAGTTTTAGCTTTCGGATAAAGCAATATATATCAATCCGCATATTGGCGTAGTTAAAGCTTTGTCCTGGACAAAAATTTAGGACCAAGGAAAGCAACTGTTCTTCTGCCTTAGTTAGGACAATTGTGGACAAATTGACAATATTATTATTTTCCAATGTTACTTCTTCTGCCACGAACTTTTTTCTTTTTTTGTATTATGTTTTTGTTGGCATTTGCGCCTCCTCTCCCTCCTGCGTTTGTTCCTGTTTTTCCTTGATGCTGCTGTTGTTGTTTTTGTTGTCTGGGCCTCAATGTCAGTCGCCTCTCTCGCTAAAAAATCCATCTCCTCTCCTAAGTCAAGTGTTACTGGAGCTGACTGCAGAAAAATCAGACTTCATACTTGAATTACTTGAATTACTGTTTAGCGATATGGTGTCAGAGCTAGTAAGTTCATCATTATTGCTAGTTTGCGCAATGCTCATTGTTATGGGTGCAGTTTTTTATTCTCCCTGTTACTGTACTGTTGTCTTTTGACCGCATTGTATTTTCTCGCAAAGGTAAAGATTTGTCCATTCGTGTAGTCAGATAAATCTCGGGCAAATTTATGCGCTTTGTGTGTTTTTATTTTTTCTTCGTGTTTGTTCTAACGTTCGTTCATAGCATCAAATAATTTTTTGCTGCTTTCAGAACTTGAGTCTGCATGTTTGTCGATTTCTTGCTCCAGTTTGTCTATTTCAACCATAATAGCTGCCCGGTCTATTGCTGAATATTTAATTAAAATATGAACTAAGTTCATAGAGGCTGTTAGATTGCTCTCGCCCCATTCCTTGAGCATGGCGGGGTTTGGTTGTTCAAAACTCGGGGCCAGTAGAATGCGCAAGCCTCGAGGTACTCTACCGACCTCCGCATATTTCCCCAACGACCGATGCTCCCGCCATTTAGTTATCTCAACTTTTTTCTTTTTTTCCAAGTCTCGAATTAGTGTTTTAATGTCCATTACTCCCTCAATATTGGTATTGGGCAATTTGTTAGCGCTGCTTGTCGCCATTGGCCCATTTGAAAATAGTTCGTCCACAGCCTCCTCCCGCTTCCGGACAGTTTCCGCCGACATGCTGGGAACTAGGCTTCAATATGTACAATATCAGAGAGCCGTGGATAGCGGCACCAATATGAGCCTTTAAGTATATACCTCTCCACCTAAGCGTGTGCTTTTACTGTCCACTCACTTAACACATGGGACAACGATCCCCGACGATCCTCCGACCGATACGGTGCTCACTTCCCGGTTGGGTGCTCTTGTGACTTTCAGCTGCAATAGGGGGCAGCCGCCAATGTATCCACCACGGAACTTTCACGAGCAAAGCAGTTTGAAGGCGGTCACCAGCAATAGGAGAGGGAGTCCGTCATCCGGAAGCAAACCACCTTCCGTAATGAAATCCAGTACACATCTCCAAACCACTTCCACCAATGCCGGTGAAGAAGGAGGATGGACAACTTAACTTTGAGGCAAGTTCTTATTATATTTCAGCCTGTTTTCCAGCAGTGACGCGTTTCGGGCTATGCAGCCCTTGATCACACATCGGATACAAGGAGAATCTACCTTTTTAAAGTGCTTTTTTAGATAAGTGCACACCTACTCACACCATGTGATTAGATCACCTGACCATTGTCATAGAAAAAATACTGGCGTTTTTCTAGCATACTTACAAAGTTACAATTGTATAAATACATTTATCTCTGTATATATATATATATATATATATATATATATATATGTCCAACTCTGATTCCTCCAATGATGAATCGCTTGAGCCCAGGAATTCCTTTTTACAGCGTGAAATTTATTAAGACATGCAAGCAAATAACATGATGTTAATGTGCCTTATTTCATTTTTAACGGCCTTATTTTGATGTCAGTCAGAAAGCCTCCGACCGCTGGTTGGCGGCTTTTCGACCAACATGGATACTTCACATTCTGACCGCCGAATTACAATGTTGACTAAAATGAGTGTAGACCGGCTGGGCAAAACCGACTGGCTTCCTTCCAATGGCTCAAGGAGCCCTTTGGCCAGTAGGAAACCGCACGTAATACATTAAGGACAGCATTTCCTCCGTCAGGATAATGATTTCGGTTTCTGACAGCCTTTCCATGTCAGCCTTTCTGACATGGAATGACTGCTGTGGCCATGGGGGAGCCTATTGTGCCCCCCCTCACATCACTGCACCGCATGTGCCACACCGTGCAGGGATGGGCAAAAACTTCCATTTTACAATGGGAGCTTATGCTGTGGGTGAATTCGGTCTGCCGCACAAGCTCACATTGTCAAATGGAAGTTTGTGACAGCACCATGTGCGGTCGCATCCTAATTGCGGTGTCGGGACGTCGGTGTTGATCGAAGGCAACACTATCCAACATCGTAATGAGGTCCAAAGTGTTCTACTAAAGATCCATAAAATGTACTACTCCCCCCTTCAAGCAATGCTACAGTAGGAAAACTGTTACATCACACAGGGGAAAAATTTACTATTCCACTCCAATCAATGGAACAGAAGGGAAAATGTTGGATTGCGGAGGGGTACAATTTACCATTCCCACTCCAATCAATGCAACAGGAAAGTGTTGGATTGCGGAGGGGTACAATTTACCATTCCCACTCCAATCAATGCAACAGTTTGGAAAGTGTTGGATTGTGGAGGTTCAAAATGTACTATTCCCACTCCAGTTAGTGCAACAAGTGGGAAAGAATTGGATTGCAGAGGGGTCAAATGAATTATTACCACACCAGTCAGTGCAGCAGTATGGAAAGTGTTGAATTACAGAGGGGCAAAATAAACTATTCCCACTCCAGCCAACAGTGGAGAAAGTCTTGGATTGCAGAGATGTAAAATGTATTATTTCAAATCCAATTACTTCAACAGTAGGAAAAGTGTTGGATTATGGAGGGGTAACATGTACTATTCCCACTCCAGTCTGTGGAATAATAGGGAAAGTGTTGTATTGCGGAGGGGTACATTTTACTATTCCTACTACAGTCAGTGCAACAGTACAGAAAGTGTGGAATTGCGGAGCGGTAAAATTCCCAAGGATCCCCTCTACTGGGTCCGCCATCAATAGAAAAGGGAGGAGGTGCATGGCCCCCTTCCTCGAGCCTGAAAATGCACTGGGGACCCCATCCCCTGGGTCCAAATCGGAATAATCAGGGGTAGGGAATGCAGCCCCCCTCCCCAAACATCTACAGGTTCTGGGTACCCCTTCACCTCGGACCGAACTTAAATTACTAAGGAGGTGGCACGCGAACCCCATTCACGGCCAGCATAATAAATGAGTCCCTGGAAACCCACACTTATGTATGGTAATAAACTAAAATAATACTTTATCTTAAAACATAGAAATTCACTGAAAAAAATAAAAGACTTCAGTGATCGTATAGTTATGAATTGTAATTCCATCTAACTTTAAATTAAAAATAACCCTAGAAATCCACGAAAAAAGCTAATATTCACACACACACACACACACACACACACTGGCAGTCACTACTTTGGCCCAGTGGCAGCTCCTCCGCAAAGGTAGAGGGACATCGCCCTACTGCTTTGCAGCATTGAAATAAAATAAAAATAAAATGATAATACCTTGATGTTATTATCATTTTATTATGTCCTGCTCTGGCAGTTTTGCAGGGTGGAGTGGGACGGCTCCGACGACAGAGGAGCAGGGGGAGTGGTGAGCACACTCTCTAAGTGCGCATTAATGTTTGTCGGGCCGTCTCAGGCCAACCAAACATTCATACGCACTTTGCATGTTCTCCAACCAAGCTGTATTGCAGCCTGGGTGGAGAACATGCTGTTACATTCTGGTTTAACCCCTTTGTTTTGGTTTACATGTCTGCCTTGCTCGCTGCCTGGAACTTGGAACTTATGATGCATCTGCATCTTACATGTTGTATTCCAGGTTCCACAGTTGGCAGTTTTTGCTATTACCTGGTTCTGTTAAACGTGCTGTGCCTTTCTCTATATTTTAATTAAATCTTTGATTTGTTTTAGCGTATTTTTGGGATTTCCTATTTCCTCGTGATAAATAATTTTTGCTACGTGCTGACTTGCAGTATTCTATAGCGCTGGGGGAATTTGGACTGTGGTACATATTACACCCTCTTATATTATTCCACTGGTTATTTTACATGTCGGATTGTTTTTATCATCCAACGACATTGTACTTGTGACTATTTTCATCATCATTGACAGTTTAGGTCTTACAGTCATTATTTTACTGGAACAATTTTGTGGAAACTTCTTTTTTGTACAACTAATTTGCTACCATGCAATTTGACACTCCATCAAAATTTTTGCAAACCAAGGGTGATCCACCTATTCCCTGGACAAGATGGAAAGAAGAATTTTTTACTTATCTTAAAGCTATGGATGGTGAACGAATGTCCGCTGAGAGGAAAAAGAACATATTCTTGCACTGTCTTGGATCTGAGGGACAGTTAGTATTTAGGACACTTCCTCTTGTTAGATCTGGGGGTTATTTTAATGTGTATGATGAGGCTATTTTAAGGGTTGAAGGGATATTTAAGCCTACTATGAGTATTGCTCGTAATAGGTCTAAATTTTATACTCGTGTTCAAGATGAACATGAAAGCTTTGATGAATTTCTCACTGCTCTTCGTGCCCTATCTTTGCATTGTAATTTTGGTTTGATGACTGATGAAATGATCAGGGATCAAATCATTGTACATGTAATGAGTAAAAAGGTTCAAGAACAGTTGTGGATACTAGGTGACCCTAATTTGGAAACGACCATAAGCACTGCCAAAGCTTTGGAACAGTCTGATAAATGGATTAAGTCATTGGACAAGGACAACAAAACGTCTGCGTCTTCTTGCACTAGTAGTGAAGTTAATGTTGTTAATCCAAACGTACCAAAGATTTCTTCCAATTACAAAGGGGACTGGGATAATAAGTCCAGACAATTTTATTGTTACAGGTGTGGCAATCCCGATCATGTGGCTTAATTTCCACAGTGTCCTGCCATTGGTAAGTTGTGCAATAAGTGTGGACATACTGGACACTTCTCTAAGATGTGTAAAACTTTTTCTAAACCTTTTTATGATTCAAAAAGAACATCGTCATCTTATTCTAAATTTGGTAATGGTAAAGTGTCGTGTGTATCAGATGATGTCACTTGCAATGCCAATTCTAGTGATGTGGAGTCTGGTATTGTTGTATCAGTTCAGGATTTTGTTAATGATTCTGACACTGATAAATTACCGTCTCCTAAGTGTACAGTAAACATTTTGGGTAAAGATTTAGAACTCATGGCAGATTCAGGTTCTCCATGGACTATTACTACTCAAGAGTATTGTACTAAGATTTTCCAAAATTTGATTGATATTAACTCACTCTGTGAACCTGACATTATTGCTTATAATTTTGATGGTTCTAAGATTGTTTTCCTAGGTTTCAAAGAAGTACTCATTCAATTTAAAGGCAATTCTGTTCATATCAAATTGTATATTGCATTTAAAGGTGTAAATGTTTTAGGTTGGCGTGATCAAGCCAAACTAAGTATAATTTTAAATCCCAGAATGAAACATCCGGTATCAATACTTGTAGTATCTACATGTGGTACAGATCTAACAGTTTTATTTCCTAATGTATTTTCTGACAGGTTAGGAAGACTTAAAGGTTTTAGTCACAAAATTAAAGTTAAAGCAGATTCTATTCCTGTTAGACAAAAGTTGAGAGCAGTTCCTATAAGTATCAGAAATGAACTAAAAGAAATGTTGGACAACATGGTTTATGAGGATATTATTGAAGAAATAGAGTCCTCAGAGTGGGTTTCTCCCATTGTTTTTGGCTCTTAAACCAGATAAAAGTATCAGATTGCGTGTGGATTTAAGAGCATTAAACACTAATTTTTTTACTGATTGTCACCCTCTCCCTAACATCAACGAAAGGGTGTGCATGTTGGAGGGGGCTTGTGTGTTTTCCACTTTGGATCTCCGTTCTGCGTATCATCAGATCGAACTCACTGATGATTCAAAGCAGTTTACAGCATTTATCACTCCTCATGGCCTATTTCAATTCAAAAGGATGCCTTTTGGTTTGGCTTCGGCTGCATCTGTTTATCAGAGAGCGATGTATCATATTTTTAAAGATGTTGGTCTGTTTGTCAAATGCTTTCAGGATGATATTCTGGTGTTCTCTAAAAATGAAAGTGAGCATTTTGACCATCTTAAGGAAGTTTGTTCTAGGTTAGAAGAATATGGGTTAACACTCAAAGCCAGTAAGTGCAAGTTCTTTTGCAAATCTGTAGAGTATTTGGGTCATACTCTTTCAGGTGAAGGGGTTGTTCCAAAAAAAGCGTTAGTTGATGCTATTATTAATGTGCCTGCTCCTGATGTTAGAGACAAATTGCTCTCTTTTGCAGGGCTATGTGAATATTATAGCAAATTTATACAGAATTATGCTACCAAGATGGAGCCCCTTAGAGAGCCGATTAGGAAATCTTCTGAATTTGTTTGGTCTGAAAAACAAGAAGCTGCGTTTAAGCAAATTAAAAATGAGATTGTAAATGCTCCTACCTTAAAGTCTTTTTGTCTGAATAAAAAGTGTATCATCACTGTGGACGCCAGTCTTTATGGTCTGGGTTGTTTCTCAGCCAATGTTCTGACAAGAAGAATGGTGTGTGGCATTTGCCTCTAGAACCTTGTCTGCTACAGAAAGGAGATATTCTGTAATAGAAAGAGAATTATTGGCTTGCATTTGGGCTGTTGAACACTTTCGTAATTATGTGTGGGGGAACAGATTCACTCTCAGGACAGATCATAAACCACTTGTTGGAATTCTGTCTCCTGGTGGTGGCTGGAATTCTACTGCTCAGATTGCCCGATTAACATCTCGGCTCCAAGAATATGATTTCCAAGTTGTGTATGTACCAGGTAGGAGTAATGTCACAGCGGATTTTTTGTCCAGGTTACCTTGCCAGCAGGAAAGTGTCTCTACTGTCGATCAGGAGGTGGATGTTATTGCCACTATTGGAGATTGTGTTTCCCATGAATTTGTTATGTTATCTGGAAAGGAATGGTTTTAAGAAATGTTTAATGACGTTTTGTATCAGCAGATTTCGGATTGTGTCAAGAAGGGATGGCCCAGGGAAAAGTGTGTTTCCGCTGAAATGTCTCCGTATTGCCAGGTGAGGTCTGAAATTGAAGAATCTGGAGGTTTACTGTTTAAGGGGGGTAAGATTATTCCTCCTGTATCTATGCAAAAAAAGTTTTTGTTGTTGGCTCATCAGGGACATTTGGGAATGTCTTCTATGAAACGTCTTATTAGGACCAATTTTTGGTGGCCAGGACTTGATAAGATGGTAGATAGAACAGTTAGAGAATGCTCAGAGTGTGTAAATAGTGACAAAATGCTTCATGTGTCTTCGGCTCCACTTAAACCTGTGTCTTAGCCTAATTTTCCTTGGCAAAAGGTAGCTTTTGATGTGTCAGGACCTTTTAAGCACCTTCGCCTTAATGCTCGTTATGCTTTGGTCATTGTGGATTACCACTCCAAGTGGCCAGAAGTTAAATTTGTGGCCAATGCTTCTTCTCAGGTTATTATCTCTTTCTTGAAAGAAGTTTTTGCTCGTGAGGGTTCGCCAGAAGTCATTGTCACCGACAATGGAGTGCAGCTTATTTCTCATGAAATGGAACAATTTTTTAAAAATTGTAACATCAAACACTTTACTACATCTTTATATGAACCCAGAGAGAATGGTCAGGTTGAGCGCTTCAATCGAGTTCTCAAGGATAGTGTTCAATCTGCGGCTTTGTCATGTGAACCATGGATGGATGTCGTGAGAAGGAAATTATGGGTATATCGTATTACTCCTCATTCTGTCACTGGAGTAAGTCCTTTCATGCTTTTGAGGGGTAGAGAACCTTCGTCTGATGTGTGCCCATGGTGGATTTAGAAAATTAACAACACTGTTGATAAAGTTAATCTTGATGTTATTGCCAAACGTGTTGAGGACAAACAAGATAAGATGAGAAAGTTGTTTGATTCCAAAATGAATGTCAAACTTCTGAATTTTGTTGTGGTGAAGTGGGTCAGGATCAAAAAACCTGTTTTTTTAGTGAAAGGAGTTTCCAAGTTTTATTCTCCCATTAAGATTGTGAACATTTGTAAAAACTGTGTTATTACTCAAGATGGAAGAGTATGGAATATACGTAGAGTTGTTAAATGTCATATTTTTAACAATGATCACAAGTGTAACAAAGTTCATGATAATTGTTTGCCTCCTGCTCAATCTTTAGCTTCCAGAGTCAAGAGCAATGTTCGACCAAAAAAATTACCTGGTAGATATTTGTCTTGATTTTATTTATTTTTTATTTTTGTTAGGGGTGAGATGTGTTACATTCTGGTTTGACCCCTTTGTTTTGTTTTACATGTCTGCCTTGCTCGCTGCCTGGAACTTAGAACTTATGATGCATCTGCATCTTACATGCTGTATTCCAGGTTCCACAGTTGGCAGTTATTGCTATTACCTGGTTCTGTTAAACGTGCTGTGCCTTTCTCTATATTTTAATTAAATCTTTCACACTACCTTGCTGTCTGGATTACTTGGACTTTTACACATGCCCAGGCTCTCATTGCCTGTCTGAGCACCGAACCACGGCGCTCAGACCAATCATAGGCTTAGGGGAGCCTAAGTGTGCTTCCTGTTCTGGCCAGAGAAGGGGCAATAAAGGAGAAAGGTGATGAGGAAGCAGCAAGGAGGTATGTTTTTTTTTCTGTCACCCCTGAGCCGTGCAGGCTGCCACTACATTGACCCTCATTATGTATGATGTCAGGCGAAAAGCCATCCGACAGTTCAATGAAGGCTTGCCGCCCAACATCGTAGGACTCCCCCCGGCCGCTGTATTATGATACTGGGTTTGGGTGGGAAACCCCGTGGGGGAATTTTACTCCGCTTCTGATGGGCTCTCAGAGTCCATTGGGGAGGCGGGTGTAATTGTATCCCAAAATGGCAGTGGAGTCAGCTTTGGCTCTGCCATTGGGATTACAATGTTGCTTTTCATCCGCGGACCACCATGAAAAGGCATCTGAAAGTGACTTTGGGGGCCCCAAGCCTGGCCTCCTTCCCCCCTGGCCCTAAGCTATGCGGCATGGCCCCCTAAACATGCCTTCATCATAGGGCGGTTGCATCCTACTGCAGGTGGAACCGCCAGCTAATAGTTGGACGGATTCCGTCCCGCTATGGTGTTG
The DNA here is from genome assembly GCF_964261635.1 of Lissotriton helveticus. NCBI lineage: Eukaryota > Metazoa > Chordata > Amphibia > Caudata > Salamandridae > Lissotriton > Lissotriton helveticus. The sequence continues at coordinate 301,723,602 of NC_136067.1, read as the reverse complement.
GTTGGACACTTGTCCGACCGACATCATAATAGGGCCCTTTGTAGTATGGTCCAGCCTATCAATTTTCATACATTTCCATGCAACCGGCAAAAATTAAAGGCATGGGCAATTTTGCTTGCAGCAACAGCAAACATTGCTGAACAGATTTATATCAAAGAAGATTAAAACAGTTTTTCATGAATCAGTTCAGTAGTTTTTGAAATTTTATTTTTGTGTATCATTGGCATTTTTTTCCAAATATGCATGAAATTTTGAAATAATTACTTTGCTGACACTACGCTTGGTCATTTCAATTTGGTGCAGGTCCATCAAGAGGGGGGCAGTTATAAAGCAGAGAGCTAAAACAATACTAATATGCTAATACCTTTGGCAATGTCAAAAGTATCTGCACATAATTTGACAGAAACTTTCGTTTTCTATTGATAGGTCAAGTTTTGTGCCAATCTATCAAGGGGGGCAAAGTTATAGTGTGAAGAAATCAACAGTTTCATGTGTTTATAGATTTGGCACTGCTAGACAAATCGGTATAAAGTCTGGCAGGCTGGAGCAGTGTAGTGAAAGAAAAAAGGTTGTTATCCAAAGAGGTGTCTCTTGCGGGTTGTGTTGCTGCTGAGATCATCCACTGCCAAGAGGGACCAGCATGTGCTGGCGCATTACATGCCAGTGTACACCTTTACATCAATGAATTAGGAGTACAATTCTGCTCTCCATCACTCATGTTTTTCCTGAGCGCCGGAATGTCTTTGACATAGCAATATATCATTTATGTCTAAAATATATAACCCATTATGTTCTTGTTCTCCTAATATAAGTACCCAAAATTTTACGACCCCACTTGGAATTATTTTTTCTGAGGACTAACACATGAAGCTCACTAAAGAATATTCTGATATAAATTCTATTCTGTGGAATTATCATAAGTTTTTTATTTTAATACTTTTAACCCATAAAAACTAACTAGCAAGTGCACTTAAAATGTATACTTTGAATTCAAGACTGTCTGGCATTTATTATGAAAAAGCATATGAGAAAATCTGCCTCTGAACAAATAAAATGATCTTTGAGTGTAACTAATGTGCTCACATGCACAGCCAATGGGGTTAGACATTGTAATGTCTTCCACATTTCTATTCCTATAAATAGCCTCTGGATTTCACAAAGTGATGCATTAGGTACTCTACATGTCTGAACAACATGCTGCTGCCATACCTTCAAGCCACACTGCCACCTCTTACTAAAGATGGTGTTGTTTAAGCTTATTTCTTGATTTTCTACTGCCGCTCACGTACTGGATCAAAACCACCAGTGTACATTTAAAGAATATTGCTAGATCTATTTCTTCAAAAATGAAAATCACAAACACGCACAGTAATGTGTGTTCACTCAAGTCTGGAAAAAAAACAATATTTAATTTTGAGGTTTTAAAACCAGTAGAACCTATTTATTCACGAAAAGATATTCCAGTTACAGCTGATAACAAGTGACTTTTTGGAACAAGTGGTTCACGTCCACTTGGAATCAGTTTTTACAGCGTCTCATACACTTTCACTGCATACATAAAATAATAACATTTTAGAAAAAGGTGTAGTTATTCACCTCGTAATACCTCCCGAAAAACAATTTTGTGACTTTCCCTCCCCATCTCTCCAAGAATAATTGCAGCATACACAAGGATGCTGTGAGAGGGAGTGGGGGGGGGGGGGGGGGGGGGGAGGAGAGAGATATCAGGATTTGGTGGGAGACAGAGGAAAGAAAACGGAAGAGCGAGAATGGATGGATGGAAAGAAAGATATTGTGCGAGAAGACAAACAGGCTTCTTTTGATTCCCCAGTCTGGCCCCGAAAGAAAATCTTGCACCGTTTTGGATCACTGACACACGTTTTTGGAAAACAATATCGTTGACTCACATATTGTCTCAAAAATATCGTGTACCACAAAATAGTGCTCCTTTACTTATAATGGTAAGTACAAAACTATCAGGAAAAAATAATGTTGACACTATTATCATCCAAAATTAAGCACAAATATAGATTTGTTCATATAGTTTAAAGTAGTAAATGTAAAATAGTTTAATATATAAATGTAATATTATGTAAATTAAATATATTCCACTGATATCTCATTCTATATACATATATATATATATTCATTTATATATATATATATATATATATATATATATATATATATATATATATATATATATATATATATATATTATATATTACATTTACCATGAGAGCCCCTCCACCTCCTCCTCAGTAAGGACACAAAGAAGGCCAAAATCTCCTCTTGTTGCTTTTTCCGTGTTTATTTCTCACCACATGTCATTACGCGTTTCGGTAAACAACTGACCTTGATCACATACTGAAACCGCTTTGCAGCCATTTTTAAATACAAACCCACTGTGTGACGTGACCTATAATACTATAGACATAGTAAGCAGACTGTGTTTTGCTGTGTTACTGCATTTTAGCTCTACTCATACTCCACCCCGTGTGGGGACATGTTAAACAATATTAACCAATTTGTAAATATATGAATATATAAATACACACCATATATTTAGTAAAAATATGTACATGTATATAGCAAATTTCGAATTTGGCTAAACTTGTTCAGCTAATTCATTTTAAGTGAACACCTCTACAATTTACTATGAACTTTGTATCTTTTGAATTAAACCTAGATATATATATATATATATATATATATATATATATATATATATATATATATATATATATATATATATGTATATAAAGTGTAACATAATCATTAAAACTATTTATTTTACATTATATACATTTTTATGTACTGCTATGAATATATATATAAATAATTAATATAATATTGATTTTACATTGTATTACTTTTGTTAATGCATACATATAAATATATATATATGTATAGATATATATATATATATACATATATGTTCCTAGTAATATATTTGAAATATGAATAGCATTAAAATAAATTGTAAAATTAATATTTTTATTAATTATTTTGCACTCTGGGGGCTATTTTGATGTCAGGTGGATGGGGAAAAAGAACCGTACCTCCTTTGGTGGTCCCGACACCCTAATCACGATGCTACCACACATGGTGCGGTCACATACTGCCATTCCTCTACTTGAGCTCATGTTACGATCGTAAACCGGCAGTAACTTAAGCTCCCATAGAGGGATGTGAGTCTGTGTTCATCCCTTCACCCCGTGGCAGGTCCCTCAAGGGGGGCTATGGACGTCCTTGTGGGCCAATTACCCCTCCTGAGACCCACCCAGAGGGATTGCTGTGACCTTGTAGGAGGCCACGCCCCCTTTCTCCACAACTCTGCAAATGCGCGTGTACTATACCCACTACAACTTATAAAAAGTAGACAAAGGGGCCTATTACTATGGCGATCCTTCTGCGCCCTTAAGCCTGAAACAGGCTTCCTGCCAATTTGCATCGTTATAAATCTCGCTATTCATTCATTAATTCATTCAAAAAAATGACTAACATTTATATAAACAATAGTAAAACATAAAATTAACATATCAACAAAAACACATTAAAATAATGAAAAAAACAATATTTCTTACCACTCTATTAGTGAAAACGATAAAAACATTATTGATGTCAACAATATTACTTACCTCAAACAATGATATTCTTGTCAATGATATTCCTGCATCATGATATTTGTGTGTCATGATATTTGATTTCTAATATTTCTATCTCCTAATACTTTTGTAATTATATTTTTTCCAAACACCACTATTTCATCTACATCAGTCAAACCATCGTTAAGTTTGATGTAGTGGTTTCAAAATAGAAAATGTGCAACTTTTGTGTGAAAATGATTTTTGATAATGAGGGGCTCATTACGATGAGACTCGGAAAGCCTCCGACCGCAGGTCAGAGGCTTTCCGAGGCACATCATGGCTTTCTCTTTTGACCGCTGCATTACGATGCAGGTTCTCGAAAGTGAAACCGGCTGGTCATTCTGGCTAGATTTCCATGGGCTCAAGGAGCCCGTTGGCCTGTCAGAGGCCTCACCGTAATCCCTATGGATGGCATTTTTGTAGTAGGGATTACGATGTTGGTTTCCGACAGGCTTTCCATTTCTGGCTTTCTGAAAACCTGTCAGGAAGGCACTTTAGGGCCTCAAGCAAGGCCCTCTTCACCCTGTGGCCTCTGGTTGGGGGCCAAAGGGGCACCTATGCTGCCCCCCTATTAATCCCTGCACCGTGTAGCAGGCATCTTGAGGTGCCTTCCAGGTGGTGCAGGGATGAACAGATTTTCCTATTTCCCTATGGGAGCTTGTGCTATGGCTGATTTATGGTATCCACAGGAGCAAGTTAGGAGAACGCTCCTTTTCCTTCATCATCACCAAATCCTGGATCGACCGTCCACACAACATCAGGACCTCCCCATCTCTTCTTGAATCCCACAAAAAACTGAACACCTGGTTATTCGACAATGAGCTTGATTGGCCTACTCATCTGCTGTAGCACCTGAATACCCCTTGGGTGATAAACGTGCTCTACAAATCCTCATAATATAACGTAACATAATATTGTGTACCCAAAGTATGATTTTCAAGGACTTCTGCTGGAAGTGTTGGTGAAGATGTGATAGTTCTAGGAGCCATTGTTTGAGAAATGTTTAATTTTTTGTAGAAGATTTCTCCCACCTTAAGAAATGAGTTAGTACTAAAGATTTAGGGGCATATATATTAGGATTTTGAGCAGAACAGCGCAGCATGTCACCTTGCGGCGCTGCACTGTGCCAAAGTGAAAGAGCGGGGAATTTGAATTTAAAAAGTATTTATTAAGCGCACGACTACCAATCGGTTTCTTGGCGCTGTGCCAGCGCAGCGGCAGGAATGTGCCACATCTATGGCGTATGGCATATTCCCGTCCTTTCCCCCATGCTGGTGCTGTTTTGACAGACTAGCGCCAATGCAGGCACCCTTGGAACATGGCGCAAGGGTGACTGCATTACATGCATGATTGTTTTTGTGGAAGGGGCAACTTCCTGCACAAAAACAAATGGGAAAAAACAAAGTTATTTCTCCTTGCTGCTGGGGTGGCATAAGGTTTTGGTGCATCCGCAGGTGTACATGGCCTTGTAAATCTGGGGATGTGTTAATACCCATGGCTGTTATGAGAGAAAACTCACCGCAACACCCAAGGAAGGCCTCCCTAGCCCATAGTAAGACAATGGAGTGATTTGCGCTGCCTTGCCTTTCTCCATATCTATGAGGCTATTCAAAGTTAAGAAAAGCAGCTTTGTGTGGCCTAATAAATATGATTTGGTGGTTTGCCCAGCCAGAGCATTACAAAAAGTGACTCTACTGCTGTGCAAGGGGCTTATAAATATGCCCCTTACAATATCATGTTGTTTTTTTCTGATTTGCAAAACACATAAGATGATGGACGGAATGTTGCACATTGGCAAAACATTCACCCCCAGTCACAGATCTGGGTTTAATCCATCGTTATTTTGCTCACCATGCCACCCCAGTTCAGACATGGCCATATGCATATCAGTCTTGACCCTGTGCATCAAGGGAACAGTCCAGCCCGAACTGCCAAGCCATGTCTTCCCTGGACCGGAATCAAGCATCCTAGGACCGGTTTCTGGCTATCAGCCGGCATCAGCCAGGATAGCTTGACTCGCGTGAGTCCCGTGCTCTCCATGCCACTGGAATCAAGCTATACTTGCTGATGGGGGCTGAAAGCCCGTAACCAGTCCTAGGATGCTTGTTTCCAGTCCAGGGAGGACCTGGATTGGCACTTCGGGCTGGACTGTTCCCATGGGGCACAGGGTCAAGACTGATTTGCATATGGCTGGGTTCAAACTGGAATGGAATGGTGAGCAAAAACAACAATGGATTTAGGCCCAGATCTCTGTACTGGGGTGAATGTATGACATTGTTCTGCATTCTGTAAGTAATGTTTTTTTTCCCAATCTTTCACTTTCCTAATGCTGATAAACATGGTTTGTTTGGGTATAAATATTGTTTTTATTAGTAAAGCTAACCACTGTGGTACTTTTTAAATCTTTAGTTTCTGCTTCTTCAGACCAATCCCTCTTAGAATATGCTGCCTGCCAGTATGGATGGCATGTGATTCCTACACCTTGTAGTCCTCATTGTCTTATGTAACATTTCCTATACACTGATTTACACAAGTAGGATTCATTGTATCTGTATAATATTGATGTGATTTAAAGTGCTTTGACACCCAACACTGGAATGAGTATTGCTATATAGCAAATGAAATGCACGCGATAAAGCTGCTAGAGGGTGGTACTGAGGTAATCCATGGAGAATGAGGTTATTGGGGAGGTGTTTTTTTATATTTTTTTTTATTCCCTCATATCACCAAAAAGCATCTGCAAAGGAAAGAAAACTGTACCGTCTAACTGTCCACCCTGCGGTCACTGCACTTGCCCTGGTCCATTACACCTTGACCTTCACCTTTGTCAGTGAGTTGTTGTAATCATTGGGATGAATAGCCTACACCCAGGGAATGAGACCAAATCTGAAAAGGAGACCATAAAGATGGGACAGGGCGCTTTGTTATTCTCTGATCAAGGCCACAAATCCTGACTGCAGCCCTGACCCAATCTTCTGCTGTTGGGGGTGAAGGGTCCCTCCATTTCAGACAGATTTCCCTCCTAGCAATAAGGATTAGATAAAAGAGCAACCTTCTATGAGCCCACTTCAACAGCAAAGTTAGCACTCCATCGTCTCCCAGGAGAATAAGAGTAGTATTTAATTTAATCTCATGATCGTGAATCCCTTTAAGTGCTAGTCCTGCACCGTCCCGTAAATTCTTCAAGCACGGACAATCAGCATAGATGTGAAAATCATTGGCTCCTATACAGCCGCACTTCGCACACTTGGGGGGAGGTTATGGTGCAAACTTAGATATTTTATGCGGAGTCCAATAAAGGCGATTAATAGTAAAAAACAAATGGTTTTGCTTCAAGTTAGCAGGTTTAACAGTTGAGTAGAGAATCTTCAGAGAGCTGCTCCAAAGTGACTCGATGCCCTCCTCTGGGAGAATTCCACTCCATATCGCATAAGGGGGTAATAGCTTTCTCTCCTCCGCTGCTAAAAATCCCTCAACCCACCTTGCCACTTCCTTGTTCTTGAGTCTGATGTCTTGGAGAGACAGCTCTAATTCATAGTCACCCCCAATCACTTTTTTGACTCACTAACCAGGAGGATAATTGGATAAACTTAAATCTGTACAGCTTATTGCTGGTTTTGGTGTGTAATACTTCCCAGGGGTGAACTCCTTCCAATGATAGCAAGTCCGACCAAGTTGTTACCCGCACACCTTCTGTGTGGAAAACTAAGGGCATCCTTTAAACATTCTGGTGTTCCGGCGGAGTCCCAAACTCGAGCGAAATCAGAATACTATCCAATACCCCACCTCCTCCTGACTCTATAAAAAAGATCCAAGGCAGCTCGCAAAACCTTTAGGTGAACCTTCCTAAAGAACTTAGGAGCACTACATTTATATAGAAAGCCCTCTACACTCCAAAGCCTTACCATTTCCCCCAGAAGTTTCCCCCAAGTGGAGTCATCTGTTTTTGCCAGGAGCATTCGAATATTTTTAAACTGAAAGGAAACACAATACCAATTAAAATCAGGTAAAGCCAATCCCCCTTTATTCAGTTTGTGCCTGAGTTTTTTCCAAGACATCCTAGCTCCTTTCTGGGCCGAAATGAAACTTGACACAAACCCCTGAATTTTATCAATGCCTTGTTTGGGGAATCCAAGAGGGATAGCATTAAAAAAGGTGGTGTTTTACTAGAAGGGCTTGATGTGTTTCATTTATTGTTAAAACCTCAGTTTTAGCGATGTTAAGTTTGAAATCCTCCAAGACTGTCTAATTGCAGCTTATGTCTACAACAATTCTTTATCTGTAATCCATCCACAAACCAGATCATCAAGATACAGCCTAATGCTGGAGGTTTTAGGAAATTAATTGTTGTTAGGGCCCATTGCTTGCAGCCCCCCATACAAAACATCCCACCTCACAAGGTCAAACGCTATCTCTGTCACAAGCAATACTATGGCCCAAGCCATGTAATGAATGTTATCCTATAATTGTCATGAGGGGATAAAGTCATTTTGGTTCTAATTTGTCATGCTTGAGTCTGTATTTATTTGCAATGCCCACATTTTCTTAAAGGTTTTTGTAATTAGAATTCTATTAGAATTATTAGGCAAATAGAGCAAGGATCAGAAGGATCATACACCCACTGATTCACTAATACACGTTGGTATATTGTAGGGACTTCAGCTGTTCGTGGCCCCCCCAGACTCACGGGCCACGGACCAACGGTCAACACGCACACACAGAGAGAAGGGACACCTCACTCAGCTTAGCAGTGCGGACCGGAAGTCACGAGCGACTCCGGTCCCTTTATTTAAAGCCTTCTGGCCACGCCTGGCCAGAAGGTGCTACATTGTGTGGATGTGTTTCCGGGCCTCAGCCGAGACCCGTGAAACACTAGAGCGCTACATCCCATTCCAACTTGGTTCCTTGTTTAGTTATGGGACAGGACGGTCAAAAGTCAACACACAAAATCAGCAAGTTTTACACTGGGTCTAGGGTTGGGTCTTAGATGGTAGCTCTCACCTCCCCTGGTTGTTTGCGACCCAGGCTGTGTTCCTCTCATCGGTTCAGGTGCTCGATCTCTGTCCGTGGTGTGGATGTTTTCGTTGTCTTGCTCCGACCTCTCCGTTTCCTGTGTCTCACTATCTTGTCGGGTGTCCTGGCTCGCTGGGATGCGCTTGAACCAGGATATATTTCGGGTTACTACTTCGTCATTTCTCTGTGCTGTCACGGCCGTACCCTTTGTCGTTTTGATGACCCACGGGTCAACCTCGTAGGGTGTGCGGAACTTGCCTCCCGGTCTTCTGTTTCGCATCAGCGCCGTGTCCCCTGGGCCGAGCTCTCTGTCTCGAGCCCTCCTCCGGTAACTGGCCCTTTCATTGGTCTGCCGCCGTCGTTCTTGGGTGGCCGCTGGTCGGTATGGCGCCACTTTCCAATTGTCCGCCATGGGCAGTCGATCTCTCCTTGGTCCGGCAAACATCAACGACCACGGGGACCTTTGGGTTGTGCTATGTGGGGTGCTCCGATATTCTCGCAGAAACAGCTGCAGTGCTAGCTCTGGGTCCTTGCCCTCCACCATGGCGATTCGTATGGTTTTGTTGACTGTCCTCATAAAACGCTCAGCCTCCCCATTCGCCTGTGGCCACTGTGGAGTGATTCTGTGGTGTTTTATTCCTAGCTCCTTTACAAATTCCTTGAACTCAGCTCCTTGGAATGGCGGGCCATTGTCCGTTTTGATTCTTCGGGGAATGCCAAACAGCGCGAAAGTTTTACTCAGCAGCGGGTGGATGTTTGCAAAGCTTGTGGATGCAGCCAGCTCCACCACCGGGTACTTGGTGTAACTGTCCACCATCACTACTGTCACTCTCCCATCCGGGAAACTACCAAAATCTAGACTGATCCAACTCCATGGAGATGGTGATGGTTCCTCCGTGATGACCGGGGCTGGTGACTCTGGAGTGCTCGTGAGCTGACACGCTCGGCAGTTTTCTACCACGCTGTCTACCTTTTCGTCCATGTAAGGGAACCATACCTTTTCCCTCATTCTCGCCTTCATTCTTCTGGTCCCTTGGTGTCCCTCATGTGCTAACAGGGTTGCTTGGTCTTGGAGTGTCACTGGGATAACTATCCGCGACCCTCTCAGGATTAGTCCATTGCTGGCCTTGCTCAGTTCGTTGTGCACTCGCCAAATTTGAGACAGTCGGTTTCGGTCAGTTTCACTCCAGTCGCTTACGTTGCGCAGGAAACTTTCCCAGGATCCTGAGTCTAATGCCGCTGCCACTCTCACCATCGTGGCGTCATGCTCATATTGATTCACAATATCTTCGGCCACCAGTGCCCGGGGACACGCCAACTGTGATATCATGTCTACGAACTCTTCCGTCTGCGATTCCTGTTCATTGCCATTTTCTTCCTTCTCAGAGGGATGTCGCGACAGAAAATCAGCCGGGTTTTTGGCTCCTGGACGATACACCAAGTCCATTTGGTAGTGCTGTGTTTGAATGGCCCATCTCTCAATCCGTGGCGGCGGGTGTGGAGCGGTCCCTCTGAATAGCGATAGGAGCGGTTGATGATCGGTGACCATCCTGAAGGGCTGTCCAGCTATGTAGAGATGAAAATGATTGCAGGCCCACTTAACTGCTAACGCCTCTCTCTCTATCTGAGAGTATCTTGCTTCGGTTGCTGTGAGGGCCTTGCTTGCAAAGGCCAACGGGACCCACACCCCCGGTTCTGATTCTTGGGTGAGGAGTGCGCCCAACCCCACGGGGCTGGCGTCCACCAAAATTTCTGTTGCCCTGGCAACGTCGAAATAGGCCATCGTCGTGCTGTCTAGTAACGCTGTCTTGACTTTCTCGAATGCTTCCGCCTCTACACTCGACCATCTCCACGCCGTTTCTGTCTTCGTCAGGTTTCTTAGCGGTTCAGCAATTGTGGCTAATTGCGGAATGAATCTGGCGCAGTATTGTGCCATCCCCATGAAACTCCTCACCTCTGACGCCGTCACTGGAGCGGGTGCGTTTTTGATTGCTGACGACTTCCTGGGGTCCACCTTGACACCTTCTGCACCGAAGACATAACCAAAAAACTCAATTGCCCTTTTGAAGAACTGGCATTTCTCTTTGTTCAAAGTGATTCCGTACTCTGCTAGCCTTCGGAGTGTCAATTTTAGTCGTTTGTGATGCTCCTCACTTGACTTCGCATGTATCAGGATATCATCACTTATGTTCAAGACTCCGCTCAACCCGGACAGGATCTCTCTAATAGTGTTCTGAAAGATCTCAGCTGCTGATGTTATTCCAAAGTTGAGTCTTTTGTAACGTCGCAGTCCCAAGTGTGTAGAGAATGTCGTGATGTACCGACTCTCCTCTCCCAGCCGGAGCTGATGATACCCAGCATTAAGATCCAACTTAGAAAACCATTGGGCTCCATTTAAATCGGTCAAAATGTCATCCACTGTAGGCGTGAGGTGTCTTTCCCGTTTTATTGCTCTATTCGGCATCCTCATGTCTATACAGATCCGGATTTTACCAGGTTGTCGGGGCTTCTGTGCAATTACCATAGGAGATACCCACGGGGTTGGCCCCGTTACTTTTTCAATCACGCCTTGTTCTTCAAGGTTCTTCAGCTCCTGTTCCACTGCCGACCGCAGGTGGAATGGAATCCTCCTATGGCGCAGAGCCACCGGTTGTATTGCCTTGTCTATATGTAGCTTGACAGGCGGTCGTTTGATGGTGCCCAGACCGTTGAATAGCGAGGGGAATCTTTGTAGGAGCTCTTCGGTGTGTAGCGCCTTCACTATGTTTGCAAACGCTATCAATTTGAGGTCCTCGGCGGTATGGCTACCTATGAGTAGATCCGCTTCTCGATCTATCACGTGAAACGTAGTGGTGATTTCCTGTCCCTCTGCTCTTACTTGCACAGTCATCCTCCCCTTGAGGGGTAACGGTTTCGTGCTCCCATATGTGAGGATGCGTGCTTTTGATGGCAGTAGTTCTGGTCTTGGTCTCAAAGCGTTGTAGTGCTGACACCCCATCACATTGATCGTTGCCCCAGTGTCTATGACACCTGTCACTGTTGATCCATCGATCTGTATTTCGCACTTGGGTTGAGGCCTCCGTCTTCGTTTCAACTCACTGACAAATGAGACATAATAACACTCATCGTCATCATCACTAGACGAGTCATCTGGATATTGTGGATGTCGAGGCTGTGGTCTGTTGCCCGTTGCAGCCGATTTCTCCCGGGTATCTTCTAGTGTCAGTTGTCTGACTGCTCTGTTTGGAGTTTTCTTCCCTGCCGGTTCCCGACCTCTGAACGTTCCTCTAGCACCCGCTCTGCAAACGCTTGCGAAATGGTTCATTCCGCCACACTTGGCGCATGCTTTACCACGTGCCGTACAGCCATTTTGACTGTGTTCCTCATATCCGCATGCTCCACACGGGGCTTGTCGCTGCGTTCGGGTAGGCCATCTTCCTCTGCCCCTGTTGTTGCTGTTTTTCATCGCGTCCACTCTTTCTGTCTTCACCGTCACTTCATGGCTGGTGGACGGGTTTATGGCTTCCTCCATCGCGGTGGCACGAGCATCCGACAATTCGTGTGACCTGGCGAGCATCAGAATTTCGTCCAGCGTAATGCGCGACTGTCGCAAGATTAGGGTCCTCAAATGCTTACTTCTACAGCCCTGGATCAGCTGCGCCGTCACTTCCTTCGTTTGGTCGTCGTCCGGGCAGGTGCTTATCATCTCTCTGAGTCTTGCATGGAACGCATCCATGGTCTCACCTTCACGCTGTTTGGACTGTCTAAATTTGAATCGCTCGTAATGGGGATTCAACTGGGGGTCGAAATGGTCATTCAGCGCTTGTACCGCTGCGTTGTAGTCTGTTGCTGCTCCTGTATTTGGTAGATGCGTGAACAACTTGTGGAGTTCATCTCCTCCAAAATGCAGTAAAAGGGAGCGTTTCACCTCCTCGTCCTTCTCACGCGTTGCCGTGAAATAATTGTTCAAACGGCGTAGCCACATCGCCCATCTTGGTGCAGCGGTGTTTGGCTCAATGTGGGCACTAAATGGCGGCAAGGGGTTGATTTGTGAGTGTGGGGAATGTTGGACGACCGTCCCCACAGCTTGCTGTGCCACTGTTCCTGCCACTGCTGCCAGTTGTGCGGCCTGTGGCGTCCCCCCTGTCGCTCCTCCTTCTTGCCCTGACATGCTGGTGTCTGACTGGTGACGTACCCCCTTCAGGTCTGATCGTCTTCTATCTGTCGCCTTGCTCCCTGTGTACTACTTGCCTTTTGTTGGCCTCTGTGCCGGTGATACCGTTGACCAAATGTTAATCAGTGAAAACCGGAATGGATGGGCCAATGCTTGATGGAAATTATTATGTATCACTGTATGTTTTTCTTCAAAAATATTTTTTTTTTTTTTCAAATGTCATTAAATTTTCACTTTCGATAATATGGGCCAATGCTTGCTTGACAGTCTATTTTCCGGCTTAGCCGGGTTTTCCCCCGCGATCCAGAACCTCCAGACCTCTCTGCGAGGCCACACGCCGCACTCGCGGCCTTCAGGGACGTTTTCGCGCCACACAGGCGCCGGGCCGCTCCAGCCGTCTCTTCTGCGCATGCGCGCCTCCCTCGACGCCGACGCAGGCCTTCCTAGGCCCAGTGTGCGCACAGGGTGACACCACAGCGCATGCGCGAGCCACACGAGGCCGCCGACAGCCTTCCCGGGCCCGACACTCGCTCCAGCCTCGCTCTTCACAGACAGCGCCGGTCCCTGATGCAGCTCCACACACGCTGCTTACCGGCTCAGATCAGCGCCGCCTTCACTTCCACGAGGCAGGTAGGCGCGACGCGCTACCAGACGCGCTGCTCCGCCGCAGGGCTCACCACACCAGTGTCCGCCCTCGTCGCCAGTGTAGGGACTTCAGCTGTTCGTGGCCCCCCCAGACTCACGGGCCACGGACCAACGGTCAACACGCACACACAGAGAGAAGGGACACCTCACTCAGCTTAGCAGTGCGGACCGGAAGTCACGAGCGACTCCGGTCCCTTTATTTAAAGCCTTCTGGCCACGCCTGGCCAGAAGGTGCTACATTGTGTGGATGTGTTTCCGGGCCTCAGCCGAGACCCGTGAAACACTAGAGCGCTACAGTATATATATTTAACACTCATAAACTTTTTTAAAACACTCACAGTCACTGGATGATGTCATCACTGATGTCATTAGTGATGTAATTTGAGAAGCCATCAGTGATGCCATCAGTGATGTTACTGACCATGTCATGCGTGATGTAATATGTGAGGCCATAATCAGTGCATTGAGGGGGCGCAAGTTATAGTTAACGCAGGTAACTATAACGGCTGAATTTCTCTGGTTTCAGATGAGTAAAATCTGATCCTAACTATAACGTCCCTATAACCTATGTTTTGTAGTGAATTTCTAAGTTTTTTAAAATTCCTTTTGCTAATTATAATGTCCTTGTAACCTTTGGTTTTTTCAGTGAATTTCTTAGGTTTTTGTAAATGTTAATTCCTAACTATAATGTCCCTGGAACCTTTGTTTTTTTAGTGAATTTCTAAGGTTTTTTAACTAGAAGTAACGTTTGCACAGGGATTGAGAAAGGGGACTGGGCCTCAAACCAGTTCTCAGGAATTCCACTACATAGGACTTACAGGAGGTACCAGGAGGGCTTCTTGTCCCCCCAAGTTCCCTCTGGAGCCAAGGGGCCTTTTTCCCCCAACTAGTTGTGCGCCAGGAGGCACGTTTGCTCAGTGGTGGAGAAATGGGGCATGGCCTTTGACAACTTCTCAGCAATCCTGCTGTGTGGGACTTACTGGAGGTAACAGTAGGGGTAGTTGGCCCCCAAGGACATCCTTGGGGGCCAACTACCCCTTCTATGATCTCCAGTAAGTCCATACAGCAGGATTGCTGATATCTGATAGCAGGCCACACTCCCTTACTCCCCCATTTCACAAACACTCCCCCTGATGTGCTACTAGTAGGGGGAGGAAGTCTCCTTGGCTATTGAGGGTCTTTGGGAGCCAACTACCCCTCCTGTTACCTCCAGCATGTCCCACACAATGGGTTTGCTCTAAGGTATGTTCGACCACACCATCTTTCTCCTCCACTCTGCAAACGCATCTACTGGTGCACTACTATTGGGGGGTGAAGTCCCCTTGGCTCTTGAGGGTCCTAGGGGGCCAACTAGCCCTCCTGTTACCTCCAGTAATTCCCACACAGCTGGATTGCTGAGGGGTGGTCAGAGGAAGATAGCCCCAAGAAGGCAGTGGTCCCTGGGGCAGCAGGGGGTGCATGCCCTCTGCATTTTTATATACTAGCCCCAGGAAGGTGGAGGTCCCAGGGGCTGCAAGGGGGGACTGGAGTCCCCCCATGCATCTTAATTCAATATAGCCCCAGGGAGGTGGTGGTCCCCGGGGAACATAATTCCGTTCAGCAGTTCGAGCTGTAGCCACGGCAAAAGTTTCCTATGGAAATTAACATGGATAAAAAAGTTTTGGGACACCCCTTTTTCTCGGCCCCCGCTTGACAGATCACTCTGAAATAACAGCAGCTGACGTGACCGATCCATTAGTTTTGAAAATTTGATGCAGATTCGGCAGATAACACCAAAGTTATTGGCAAATATAAAAACGCTTTTCCTATGGAAAGTAGGTCCTAACTATAACTACCCTCAGTCGACCGCCAGTATTTAATGTTGTTTTTTATAACAAGATCATGGCAGACATCAAAGAAGAGATTCGAGCAAGACTTTTTACAGTGAACATCTTCTCCCCCAGGGTTTGTCATAGGTGGTAACAAGCATCACAATCTTTACCTAATCTATGATATTTTATGTAACAAAATACCTAGCTTTAACACAGAGAAGTAACAAGCTACTCTTAAATGGCTATTGACTTCAACATATGCATTTCACAATCAATATGTCTAGCTTACTGCACTATCATAACTTTTCATAATAAACAGATCAGACCTATAGTATCTGAAATATTTATTTCTACTGAGCCAATCAGGCCCCTAATTATTATTACTGACTTGTCACCATAACCCAATGAGGCTTCCTGTACTAAGCTTAACCTTTCCCACAAGACAACTATAAGACATACAGTCATGACATTGCAGAGTATACAAAATAACAGTTGGCAAAGCAAAATGCTACTGCTCCTAATAGGTCTTAACAACTATTCAAGCAGTGGAAAGCTTCTATAGGTCTAGTTTGTCTAATGGGGTGACCAGCACCAAAACCCTTTGCCTAATACAGTAATCTAGCTTTAAATTCATATTGACTTTAACATATGGATATGAACTTTAACATACATTTTTTGCAATCAATGTCAGATCTATTGCCTCTAACTTTACTTTTCATTATAAACAATGAGACAAATCTTTTATTGGCTTGTCACCATAACCAACGCAGGCCTACTGTACTGATTGTAAACGTTTCACAAAACAACCATCCGGCATACTGTCATAAAAGTACTAATGTACATAAAATTTCAGTTGCCAAAGAAAAATACTATCTCTCCTTCGAGGCCTACTAAGGATTCTCACAAAACTAACCTTCTACATCAACTGTGGGATGTACACTTATGGCTAGAGCGGTCAACGTCGAAGCTGGGGAACCGGGTTCGAGTCTCGGCAACAAGGCTCAACATCCTGTGATTCTGAGCAAATCACTTAATATCCCCGTGCCAAGCAAAAATGAATTTGTCCTTGTGTAATAAAACTGGTGCTATGTAAAGCGCTCTAATACCGGATATCTTCGGGTCTAGTTCACGCCATATACAACTCTTAAAAAAACAACAGCAAAAAACATGAAAACCATTGCCTACTATGATAGTCTATGAGCTTCCATGTAACAAAATACGTATCTGTAGGTTTTACTATAAAGTATTAACAATCCACACTTAGATGCTATTTACTTTAACATATGCTTTTCAACATAAACATGTATGACCTTGGGGCATGTTTACAGCAGAATGGAGAAGCGTGGCGTTCAGCAAACTTTGCTAACACCACGTTCTCCATTCTGAAAACACAGGGATGTGCCATATTCACAAGAATGCGGCACACCCCTGCGTTTCCCCTAGCGCTGGCACTCAGTTCAGCTCCTATCGCCAATGCAGGCACCCCTGAAGGGGGAACATCCTTTACGACGCAACTATTACCCCACACTACCATTACAACGCGGGGATTACAACGAAAGTCGGTACAACGACTTTCGCTGGAGGGCACTGTTGGATAGGGAATAGTTTAATTTTCTATCCAACACCTTCCCTACTATCCACGGGGACTGGAGTTGGAATAGAAAATTAAACTATTCCACTATCCAGCACCCCCAATGCAAGTAGTTGTAACGACTTGCGTTGTAATACCCGCATTGTAATGGCATGCGGGGTAAAAGCATGCGTTGTACTGACATACAACCCCCTTAAACCATAGTGCAAGGGTGTCTGTGTTGGGGGGAAGATTGTTTATGTCCCCATTCCTGTACATAAACAATCTTTAAATGCTGTTTTGTAACTTCTATGTGTGCTGCTTCATGCAGGTCCCTGGACTTAATTGTGGCTCTGCCTCCTAGTTACTCTGCCCTTATAAATAGGGGGCAGTGTCAAAATGAATGGGTGTTGCGCTGGAACATCAACCACAATACCCATTGCCCATTCACGTTCATGCTAAATACAGTGTGAAAGAGTGCCTTATTTACAAGGCAGTGTGAAGCCAATTTAAGTGGCTTAACGCTGCCTTTTAAATAAGGCGAGGCCCCTATCGCCATCACGGTGTCACTGAAAGTGACGTTGAGGTGGCAATAGGGGTTTGTAAATATGCCCCCTTGTGCCTTTATCATAACATTTCATAATAAACTGGTCAGGCCAATAGTCACAATATTTGACTTGCCAACATAACCACATTAGTCCACACTTAATGCTATTGACTTTACCATATGCTTTTCACTATAAATATCTATAGATTAGTGCCTTTAGCATAATATTTAATAATAAACAGATCTGGCCAATAGTCACAATCATTGGCTTGCCATCATAACCACATTAGTCCTGCTGTATCGAATATAAGTGTTGCCACAAGTCTAAAAGCGCAGTACAAGAAGTCTTTTCAGTAGAAGCATACAAATTGAACCAAACAGAAATGCTGCACGCCGGGGAACCAACATGTGAATGGAGCCCAATCCCCCCTTTTAGAAGTATTCAAAAAGTAATTTTTTGTTGATCGCATAAGGTCAGTAACAATGGCATTGTCAAGCTGGACCTAAAAATCGATGTAGGTTAGTGGAGCCCTGGCAATTTGATACTGATCTCAAACACAGAACTGCACTTGGAAGTCTAAAGTTCTTGATGGAAGGGGGGGCGCTGAGACTGCAATACTTTTTTCATTGCTACCCTCCTACCATCTGTGTTGGTGCCAGAGAAAAACAAATATTGAAATTTATATAAGGCACTTTAAGAGCTTCATAATATCATGCATGTATGTGAAAGTTAAAGCTCAGGCAGCCCCACTGCTGTTGTCTCAGGCAGCTGCATAACTAAACAAAATAGTTGCAGCTATATAGAGGGTAAGCACTTTTTCTGTGGAAGCACACATCTTGTTCTCAATCAAAACATGTACACCTGGCTTCATACATGTGGGAGGGGCCAAACGCATTTCTCTAATGGTGCTGAAAGTCATTTTTTAGATTGATCACATTACGCCTACTGACAGCTGAGCTGTCAAGCCAGACCCCAAATTTAGCAATTATTCAAATATGCTGGTCCCATTTATTGGACATATGGAACAGGGCATTTTTCAAACTAGAGCCATATGAACTGGTGTGAAACTACTCCTACTTGGTTCTATAAAATAGGCATTGATACATTGAACACATTTTGCTTTATTTTAGGTGTGTTTTGTAATCTCTGAAATGACAGATATTGCAATTACACTAGAGTACACCTATCACTGTCGTAGTAACAGGTGTCAGTCGCCCAGCATAGTGCATCAATCAATGGGCCTAGTCACTAGTGCCTGTTGCCTACAAAATTTATTGGTGAACAAACCTAGGGATGGGTGTCAAATGTTTTTGTCAAATGAGTCATTCAGGGTGGTGTCTTAGGCCAAACGCATGGTCTGATGGAATGTAATTCATCTAGGTGTATCATTTTGTTCCATTATTCCTTTCTACGTGCACTGTTAGAACTGGGATTTCTGGTTGGCTAAGGCTTGCGCCAAAGCCAGGCAGAAACCACCATTCTAGTCAGGGCAAGGGAGTCACACGCCAAGATAACCCCTGCTCACCCCCTTGGTAGCTTGGCACGAGCAGACAGGCTTATCTCGGAGGCGATGTGTAAAGCATTTGCGCACGCACACAGCAACAACATCCCAGGCACACTACAAAAGGAACTCCACACAAGGTTATATAAAAATAACTTTTGTATTATCAAAAACACATCAGATAGTATCACACAATATACATTGTGCCAACTGGCACGGGCAATATTCACACAGGATTATTTACACAGGACAGTGCCACGTGGGCCACTGTTAGGAAGAAGCACTTGTTAGAACTAGTACTAGAACAATTGTAGCACAAATAACAATTGTAGAACACACCCAGTAACCACTGGTCAAGGTAGGTACACACTACACAATACTAATAGCCATAGGCCTAGACCACGCAGGGACACAAACTCACTAGTATAAACATACTAGGCAAAGCAAACTTCTAAGCATGAGCACATTTAGAAGTATAAAACAAGCACAACGGCAAAGCACATTACGCAGAAATCACATTTAGGTCTAAACAGTATACCTACAGTAGGCAATCACCTTGCGCCACATTTAGAGCACAAAAATCACATTTAGGACCTTGCGCCCTACCTACAAACCAGTCCCCCTGGCCAACTGGCCATCCAAGAAGGGGCTCAAATGCCCTGTGTCCAGAGTGTCAGGGCGCGCTGCCAACGCAGCGCCAGTCAGGGGTGCGCCAACGGCGCAAACCTAAATGTTGCAGCTGCCCACTACTTGCTGGGCAGCTGAGGACAATCACAAGGGCCTAAACGCTGCAGCTGGCACTAAGTGCTGCACAGCTGTGAAGGGCCAAGGTAGGGGCAAAGGGAGTGCGACTCACTCCTGGATTCACAACAAACAGGTCCCCCTAAAAGAAATAAAAGCCTAAACGGTGCAGCTGCCCACTACTTGCTGGGCAGCTGTGAGTCAGCAAAGCTGCGGTATGGGCTCTCAGTAGCCTTTTAAATAAATGGGCCACACGTTGGAGCCATCTGGCTCTGAGACTAAATGTCCCCAAGCACTAGGACTCTGAAAACAAAGAGATCACCTGTTGGAGCCACACAGGGCTCCTAGGACGAACATGGCCCCCAAGTCCTCCTTGGGACGTCAAAACAAATGGCCCCCAATGATGATGGAGCCCTGGGGCTCTGAAAAAGTATTAATAAACTGTTGGGGCAGCCCACTGCCATCCGGGGCCGCCCTGAATGCACCCGACGCTGTGCCTGTCTCAGGCACCAACACTAGCCCCTACAGAGCCCCCCAGCCCGTTTCACTCACCGGACTGATCTCTTCTGGTGGGGGCTCCTCGTGGTGGCTGCACTCCTCTTGCGGAGCTCCCCCGGACTCCTGGGAGGCCCGCGCTGCAGTACACTTCGCCCTGGCCGCCACCTTCTCAGCTTGCTGGCGCCCACGGGGCTCTCGCTCACCCATGGGAGCCCCGCATGGGCCGGCGCCAGCGTCTTCACCCCGGGTGGCTTCTCCTCCTCACCCGGGCCCCCTCCTGGGACCCGGGCATGGCGCAGGCTTACCCCCGCGGCTGCTTCTCCTTCCTGATGCAGGGCTCCCTCCAGCACACGGGAGCTCTGCTGGAACCGGCACCGCCATCTTGGTTGCTCCTCTTCCGGCCGCCCTTCCGCTTCCGTCGCAGGCCCCACCAACAACCAGACGGGCCACGGCGGCGGCGATCCTGGTGCTTCCCGGCTGCAATGAGGGGTAGGCTCCCTCGATATCGGAAGCACACCGCGGGGTGGGCACCCGCTCTGGTTTTAGCACCAAAACAGGGTGTGCACCCGTAATATAAATAAATATTTCGACGACGCAGGCTGGGCTCCTGTGAGGCACCAGCTGCAGGGGGGTCCCCACAAAGAGAAATGGCAGCCTGACGCTGCGAATGTAAGGCAGGAGCGCTTCCCCCTGGGATAAAAACAGCGCTCTGCCAGAAAGTACAAAAATAAAGCACCCACGAGGCACTGGGGGGGGGGCAGAAAAACCCCAACGGCCCCAGGAATGACCCCTAGAGCAAGAAGGGTCCCAGCAGTCCTGGAAGAGCAAAGGTGGAGCAAAACAGCTTACAGCAAAAAAAGCCTTCCAGCATCCAGGGCAGCCAGGGGCTGGGCAGGGCCTAGGGAGGCAAGCCTTCCCCTGGGCCCCAGCAGCAGCACGCCCCTGGCAGATTTAAATAGCAAGACAAGAACATTTTAAATGAGGTCACAGCCTCTTTTTATACACCATGTCCCTTTGTTTCCAAAGGTGCAGGCAAGGGGCGAACCAGATGCAACTGGTTCCTGAGCACTTTGTTTTGCTCAGCCCCTCTGCCTATTCACAGGATGGGTCAGGGACATCAGACACACCACAGGGTGTGGAGCCAGCATTGTGGAGGGAAAACCTAGCCCTAATCAGGTCCCAGGTGCACTCCTCCCCGGCCATCAACATGCAGATCTCCCATTCACCACCGGGGCAGACCCATCCTGACTCCTGGAGCCAAGCACACCAGCCAGCTCCAGCCAATCACAAGCCAGCACATTCACTGCACAGGCACACCAACTTCTAGAAGTGGCACTACCACACTAGACACATTAACGCCGCACACATCATCGCACAGCATTCAATTTCATGAGTCCGCACATACCAAACTCGAGCCTGCACTCCCCACACAACAGGATCTACCACGGACACATACATTCCCCATGCATTCCTATGGGAGGGCAGGCCAATCTCACAGCACATACACAGAACTCATGCACTTTACACTTTACCACAGTGAAAAAGTGCGCAGAGGCCTAAAATCACCAACACCAGGTTACAGAAACAGGCTAGGCAAAAGCAAAAAGTTTCGGGGTGAACCTGCCAAAAGGGCCATGTCCAACACAACCCCCTTCCAGCCAAAACGCAGGGTAGACTAATCACTCCCTTGATGGGCTTCCCTGCTTTGGGCGATAGAACACGGATTCGGGCCCGCACCGCAGGGACACCCTCCGGTTCTACGCCATTCTGAACCCACATCGTTACCTCCAAACAAGAACTCTCTGGCCCAACTAGGATACCCCATTGGTACTCTCTAGTTATCCACGGCCAGGACCTGGTATTAAGCCATCCAGATGTCACAGGTCATGACCACTTCACAGAGTGGGGGGCAGTAACCCCTGGCACACAATAGCCATTCTCCACTCTCCCTCTCGGTGTAGCTACAACTACCACTGATTCTTCAACCTAGGGTACGCACCCTTAGGCTGACCAGAGGTCACGGGCAAGAATGCCCCACCCTACCTCTACTTCTGGGGTTCCGCACCCTCCCAGGGAAGCACCCACCAGAACACAACTCTCCCACCAGATCAGTACCTCTTTCCATCAACTGGTCTACCGCCTGGGATCCACATTCACCGGGTGCACCGGGGTCAGAGGCGAGGACTCCCTCCCTCTGCACCCCCTTACAGAGTTCTGCACCCTCCCACTGTAGAGCAGGGTCCCTTTCCTTTAAGATGGGCCCTCCACGCTCTCAGGGCAGTACTACCCTAGTCAGCCAGGGACCCTAAGGATCCCGGCGAGGCCTGCACCACCCCTTCTGGGCAATACAGGGTCTCTTCACTTAAGATGAGCCCCACCTGTGTTCACAGGGGTACCCCTAGAAGGCAACCCGACCAGGACACTGGTTACAGATGCCCTGCCTTCCAGGTCAGGCTACAACCCGAACCTGGTCTTCCCCTCCTCGGGGAAGGCCCAGCGAACCAGGACTTCACGGGGCGCATGCATGCCCCACCTTGAGGGTGACATCACAAATGCGTCGGCAAAAGTCTGCCTGACTCAGAACAGAAATGGCGTCACCATGGTCACTCACGGATGGCTCAGCCCTTCTGGCTGGCCCCTGACCCACTGGCTTTTCCACTGGGGCGTTTTTTCCCCCTCTCTGCCCTCAACCAGGCCTTATGCATCCTCCACTTAGGAGCGGTACTGCCCAATACTAGGATCGCCGGAGTTCTGGTTACAGAAACTCCCCATCCTCTAGACACAGGAAGATCCTCCTCAAATGACCTGCCAGTACAGCCTAGGCCCCTGACCTGGCGCTCCTTTAGGGAACCCTCCAGGTCCTGAGACAGGGTTTCTGCGCTCATGGAAACACGCAGTCCCTCCCACTCCTTCTCCTTCAGAGACAGGACGTGGGCCCCTACAACCCTTCCCATTCTACTGGGCTTCACATGAACCTCTTTCTCCCATCAGGACTTGAAGATACACAAGCCATTCCTGTTGGAATCAATCCCCAATGACTCTGCAAGACCTCTAGCACACCGCCAGAAGCCCACCTTCTCATCCAGTGCCTCTGCTGGACCTCGAGCACGCCAGAGGTACACCTCCCGTGCAATCCTATTGTCAAGCAACCAGCTGACACCTACTCCTCCAGGGCCTCTGCAGGACCTACCACATCACACTGGAGGTTCAACTCCCATGCAAGCTCCTTTTCAGAAAACGAACTCACACCAACTCCTACAGTGTAAGACACCACTCACCCATACACTCCCCCTACAGGCTGGTAAGACAGTTTTTACCACCCCTGATTTCTCAAGCTGACCACCACGTGACAGAGGTACCATTACTCCGGTAACGGGACGGGGAACACATGCACTGGACGTATATATATATATATTATTTTTTTTTTGAGCTGCCACCACTGGATCCCACCCTTCCTGGGGAATCCAGACACACATACTACACTCAGGGATAACCACCCTCCTGAGCTAGCCATTTCTCCTCCACACCCCCTCTCTCTCCTCTATCGACACCTCTGGGGACAGGAACGGAGATTGGACACTGGACACAGGAAGGAACTCCCTATATACTGGCGTCCCGCCCTGTCATTTTCTCTCTTCTACCACTAAACATAAAGCACAGGAACACCATTTGAAAATGACACTCTTGAGGAAAAACAAAATCACAAACAATAATCCCCTACATGTGACTATCTAAAATGCAGAGTTTTGTAATGTAGCCAAATGTCGCTGTGGTAATGCGTAAACACAAGTCCTAATCCTCACTGCTGATCACCAATGTTAGAACTGGGATTTATGGTTGGCTAAGGCTTGCGCCAAAGCCAGGCAGAAACCACCATTCTAGTCAGGGGAAGGGAGTCACACGCCAAGATAACCCCTGCTCACCCCCTTGGTAGCATGGCACGAGCAGACAGGCTTATCTCGGAGGCGATGTGTAAAGCATTTGCGCACGCACACAGCTACAACATCCCAGGCACACTACAAAAGGAACTCCACACAAGGTTATATACAAATAACTTTTGTATTTATCAAAAACACATCAGATAGTATCACACAATATACATTGTGCCAACTGGCACGGGCAATATTCACACAGGATTAATTACACAGGACAGTGCCACGTGGGCCACTGTCAGGAACAAGCACTTGTTAGAACTAGTACTAGAACAATTGTAGCTCAAATAACAATTGTAGAACACACCCAGTAACCACTGGTCAAGGTAGGTACACACTACGCAATACTAATAACCATAGGCCTAGATCACAGAGGGACACAAACTCACTAGTATAAACATACTAGGCAAAGCAAACTTCTAAGCATGAGCACATTTAGAAATATAAAACAAGCATAACGACAAAGCACATTACGCAGAAATCACATTTAGGCCTAAACAGTATAACTACAGTAGGCAATCACCTTGCGCCACATTTAGAGCACATAAGTCACATTTAGGGCCTTGCGCCCTACCCACAAACCAGCCCCCCTGGCCAACTAGCCATCCAAGAAGGGACTCAAGTGCCCTGTGTCCAGAGTGTCAGGGCGCGCTGCCAATGCAGCGCCTGTCAGGGGTGCGCCACCGGCGCAAACCTAAACATTGCGGCTGCCCACTACTTGCTGGGCAGCTATGGACAATCACAAGGGCCTAAACGCAGCAGCTGGCACTAAGTGCTGCTTAGCTGTGAAGGGCCAAGGTAGGGGCGAAGGGAGTGCAACTCACTCCTGGATTCACAACGAACAGGTCCCCCTAAAAGAAATAAAAGCCTAAACGGTGCAGCTGCCCACTACTTGCTGGGCAGCTGTGAGTCAGCAAAGCTGCGGTATGGGCTCTCAGTAGCCTTTTAAATAAATGGGCCACACGTTGGAGCCATCTGGCTCTGAGACTAAATGTCCCCAAGCACTGGGGAAAGGCCACGAGCCCCTCTGGGGCTCTGAAAACAAAGAGATCACCTGTTGCAGCCACACAGGGCTCCTAGGAAGAACATGGCCCCCAAGTCCTCCTTGGGACATCAAAACAAATGGCCCCCAATGATGATGGAGCCCTGGGGCTCTGAAAAAGTAATAATAAACTATTGGGGTGGCCCACTGCCATCCGGGGCCGCCCTGAATGCACCCGACACTGTGCCTGTCTCAGGCACCAACACTAGCCCCTACGGATCCCCCTAACCCGTTTCACTCACCGGGCTGCTCTCTTCTGGTGGGGGCTCCTCACGGCGGCTGCACTCCTCTTGCAGGGCTCCCCTGGACTCCTGGGAGCCCCGTGCTGCAGTACTCTTCGCCCGGGCCGCCACCTTCTCAGCTTGCTGGCGCCCGCGGGGCTCTCCCTCAGCCATGGGAGCCCCGCACGGGCAGGTGCCAGCGTCTTCACCCCAGGTGGCTTCTCCTCCTCACCCGGGCCCCCTCCTGGGACCCGGGCATGGCGCAGGCTACCCCGCGGCGGCTTCTCCTTCCTGATGCAGGGCTCCCTCCAGCACACGGGAGCCCTGCTGGAACCGGCACCGCCATCTTGGTTGCTCTTCTTCCGGCCGCCGTACCGCTTCCGTCGCAGGCCCCGCCCACAACCAGGCAGGCCGCGGTGGCGATCCTGGTGCTTCCCGGCTGCATGAGGGGTAGGCTCCCTTGATATCGAGAGCACACCACGGGGTGGGCACCTGCTCTAGCTTTAGCACCAAAATGGGGTTGGCCCCCGTAATATAAATAAATAATTCAACAACGCAGGGTGGGCTCCTGCGAGGCACCAGCTGCAGGGGGGGGATCCCCACAAAGAGAAATGGCAGCCTGGCGCTGCGAATGTAAGGCAGGAGCACTTCCCCCTGGGATAAAAACAGCGCTCTGCCATAAAGTACAAAAATAAAGCACCCACGAGGTGGTGGGGGGGGGGCAGAAAAACCCCAAAGGCCCCAGGAATGACCCTTAGAGTAAGAATGGTCCCAGCAGTCCTGGAAGAGCAAAGGTGGAGCAAAACAGCTTACAGCAAAGAAAAGTCTTCCAGCATCCAGGGCATCCAGGGGCTGGGCAGGGCCCAGGGAGGCAAGCCTTCCCCTGGGCCCCAGCAGCAGCACACCCCTGGCAGATTCAAGTAGCAAGACAAGAACATTTTAAATAAGGTTGCAGCCTCTTTTTATACACCATGTCCCTTTGTTTCCAAAGGTGCAGGCAAGGGGCGAACCAGATGCAACTGGTTCCTGAGCACTTTGTTTTGCTCAGCCCCTCTGCCTATTCACAGGATGGGTCAGGGACATCAGACACACCACAGGGGGTGGAACCAGCATTGTGGAGGGAAAGCCCAGCCCTATTCAGGTCCCAGGTGCACTCCTCCCCAGCCATCAACATGCAGAACTCCCATTCACCACTGGGGCAGACCCATCCTGACTCCTGGAGTCAAGCACACCAGCCAGCTCCAGCCAATCACAAGCCAGCACATTCACTGCACAGGCACAGCAACTTCTAGAAGTGGCACTTCCAGACACATTAACGCCGCACACATCATCACAGAGCATTCAATCTCACGAGTCCGCACATGCCAAACTCGAGCCTGCACTCCCCACACAACAGGAACTATCACGAACACTTACATTCCCCATGCATTCCTATGGGAGTGCAGGCCAATCTCACAGCACATACACAGAGAGCTCACGCACTTTACACTGTACCACAGTGAAAAAGTGCGCAGAGGCCTAAAATCACCAATAACAAGTTTTGGGGTGAACCTGCCAAAAGGGCCAAGTCCAACATGCACTTTTTGTTTGCCACCTCATTTTAATGTTGTACTATAAGGTGGCTGACTTAAAAAACAGGGCTTTGCAAAAATTGCATTACCTGAAAGAAGTGTGTATGGATTACAATAACAGTAATATTTGGGTAGGTCTCACTGTAAGCACTGTATTAGATATTAACCCAAAATATCTTTATAATAGAGTAAAACGTTCACTTATGAAAACACACTTCATTTTATTGATAACCAAAACAGAAAAGTCAAAAAGTAGGGACTTATTCACGAATCCCATTTTGTAGTATGTAAGCAGGGGTTTATAGAGGTGTAAGGAGGGATTCATGGAGGGGAATGCTAACCAAACACTCACCCATAAAAGAGTAGGCTCATGGCTATTCACAAACTACGGGGCATATTCATGAAAATAATGACACTGTGCAGAATTCATAATTAACATTATACAGTTCATTCCTGTTTTTTCCCTTCACTGGCCCACACAATGTGCTACCTAGCACCATGGTGCAAGGGTGCCTAGATTGTAAGGAGGATTGATTTTGTGCAGGAAGGGACACCTTCCTACACAAAAACAATCCTCTGAGGAATTTTCCTCTTTCTATGTGTGCTGATATTTCTCCTCCTTAAGCCATCCCTTGGGAGGTGTAGCATTTTTATGCATTCCCAGGTCTACCATTAATGGTAAATCTGGGAATGCACCAAAATCCCTGGATGGATGTGTGGGAACACCCATGTTCCACACGTGGAACGCCTGCCAGGGGCAGAGAAACACAATGTAGAGATTTGTTCTGCATTGCATTACTATAGATTTATCAAGCCACTCAGGGCCACGCAAGGCGGCCTTACGTGGCCTGATAAATCTAACTTAGGCGTTGCTTTGCTCAGCACCCTGTCACATGGCGCAACGGCTATGTAACACTTTGTTAAATATGGCCCTAAATTTCTAAAGTTGCTAAGGCCCAAAAGGCCGCAAAACAGTCATCAGCTAAGACTTGGAGTTACTCTAGGAGCACACATGACCAATCAAAGATACTGCAACAGACATAGAGAATAATGAAAATATAAATCTACTTTAATGTTAAAAAAAAAATATATATATATATATATATATATTTGATTAAACCTATTTCATTTTAAACATGGTCATTATCTTTTTAAATTAAAAGAGCAAATGTAATATTCTTTTTTTTAAATGTCTACACTAATTTTACTTAATTCTACACATAACATGTAATAATTCATATATTTTATTTTATATGGGATTTTTTTTAAATAAATATTAAAAGTTATTTTAATTTACTCAAATGTATTTAAATGAAATATTTTAAAACTAAGCTAATAGAGAAGCTAATTTGTTATCTACTACATTTACTATAAATATATAAATGAATTTATATGAATATTTAATATGAAAATAGTTTATCTTAATAATTTGAAAAATAGACTTTTTACATTTTCCCTACACTTTATCTTAAAGAGATCTCGGAAATGCTGAGGTGTGGCGCCGCGGCCAGGGCGACTGACGCTGGAATCTGGGGACCACGGTTCGATCCCCGGCTCCGGCGGCAGGTTAGCCCAGCACCATGTGACTCTGGGCAATAGCTCGCTTAATCTTCCCGACGGCCCCCAGCGCCTAGAGACCCTTACGGGTGATTGTGCGCTTTACAAATGTGGACTTTACTTTACTTTGATTAGCCAGAAGTACTACCTTTACTAAAATGTGTAAAAGCAAATTTAAAAGTGGATATTCACTTCTTTTAATCACTTGGACAATGTAAAAAAGTATGAGGTTTAAATCAAATAACTTTAGACATGTAGTTACTCTAAACTATCTAATGCAATTTAAACTAAATTCTGAAATATCTTAAGCCTCAGCCTTCTACTACCAGAGGCAGCCCAAAACATAAGAATGAAAATCACTGTTTTGTATTAAACCGGTTGAAAGGCCTAATTCATGTCAGCGAACAATGACAAAATGCGTTTTTTTCTTGTCATTAAGAGGCACAATTAGTGTAAAAATTGATCAAAACGAAAGTTTTCCGTTTTGCCGAACCCAACAAGCATTCGCAGAGTAAGAAGTTCCTATCCCCCACATGCATCATTGTGACATTTTGCACTTCCTAATTTGCGAAAAATAAGGAATCGCAAATTAAGAAGTGCAAAATGCTATGCATCATTATTTTCTGTATTCATTTCTGATTCGGTAAAAATCGCAATTTTTACCGAATCCCAAATGAATACCGAATTCTTAAGTTAATTTTCGCAATTCCCATTGATTCCTATGGCCCAAAAGGCCCATAGGAGTCAATGGGAAGGCATTAGCAAATTGCGAGTGGCACTTTGAAAATTTCATGGGTGCAGGGGGGGGTCCAAAGGACCCCCCCCTGCACCCCTGAAATGTATTTTTCGCATCATGTTTCACACACACATGTCCTAAGGACATGTGTGTGTGAAACATGAATGTTGAAAAAAAACAATTTTCAGCAATTTAAACACTTTTTCCAAATTTACCGAGTGGTTCAACCACTCGGTAAATTTGGCACCCTAATTGCGAATTTACACTTTCAAAAGTAATGATGCATTGCTTTTAAGAAATCGCACATCTGCGACTTCTTAAAAGCACCCGCAATTTTAGAACTCGCAAAAATGTTACGAATTCTAAAATTGCTTCATGCATCCCAAAAAGCACTTTTGCATTCGCAAACGGCCGATTTTAAGGAATCGCACCGTTTGCGACTACAAAAATGCTTGATGCATGTGGGGGTATGTCACAATCTGTCAAGACTAAGAAAAACAACATTGGCAGATAGCTTTTGGTATTTATTGCAGCTGAGGATAATCTGCTGGGGGATCTGGAAGCACACCGCATTGATTCAGAATGTGCTGAGATGGAGGAAAGAACAGAAAATGAACATATCTGTGGCACCTGCAGCTGTCTTAGGAATGTCTCTTGAGGTAGGTGTTTTTTTGGCTCACATGGGCGTAAACTGAAGCTCCAGGTGCAAGTTAGTAAGCAGTGTAACTTTGAAGAGGAACTGGCGTATTACATTTCACCCTTTGAATCAACAGTGATCAGTGCTGATAACATAAGGAAAGAGTTACTATTACTGCTAGGAAGAGTCATTTTTGATTCATAGAAGGAAACATATGATGGATCATCATGCAAGGGTTATCTTTCCAGGCCTGAATAGATGTGAAATTTCAGAAAACATACATACTAGTTATTCATATTAAAAATAATGTTTAACAAATTTAAAAATTATTTACTGCATGTATTTAAATTCTGAATCCTCGGTTTTAGCATACTAAAACAGTAAGGGGTTGACTCTTAAGCACAGTGCACAGAAAAAAGGTGATGTGAACTCAAGAACACAGCAACAATTAACTGTGTCCACCGGCCATATATCCTACAGGGCATATTTTGTGAGCTTTGCATCATGCTTGCACCATGGAACATGGTACATGTGTGACGTAAACCTCTAAGTCCTGTTTTTTAAGCCATGCAAAGCCACTTTGCATGGTTCAGAATGGCTCCAAAAATATGGCATAATGCAATGAAGCGCAATCGCTGTGTTGCATTACTCTGCACAAGGGAGGCATTCCATGCAACTCCCATGGTTTTTATTTCATTCCCAGATTTACCAAATGTGTTAAACCTGAGAATGCGCCAAAAAGATGTGCCTCCCCAACGAGGAGAGATATCTTTATTTTTCCTTGTTACTTCCTCTTTCTGCATTTTGCAGCACACATGGAAAGAGGAAAATGCCTCTAAGGATTTTTGTTTGTGGAAGAAGTTGTCCTTTCCTGCACGAAAGCAATCCTGCATGCAACACAGGCACCCCTGCATTGGTGCTAGATGGTCTATTGTGCACCACCGCGGGGAGAAAGGACAGGAATGCGCTGTATGCATTGAATTTTCCCTATGACACAGTGCAGCACTGCAAGGTGACTTGCTGCGCGGCCCTTCACCACCGTTTTCAAATATGCGCCTAAGGGCATGACTCTCAAACTCCATTTTGTAGTGCTTAATGTAGGACTACAGTAATCCTACCTACTCACTGAAAATGCAATTCACAAATCTATGGGTGGAAATCTCCACCTACACCTCTCCTATCTTTTCCATGGGGAGATTCACATTCATGTAAGTTTACTATTTAGTAGTAAATATGGGAGTCAAAGGGGAAATGGCTGGTAAATTCGGAATACTTACTACTAAATAGGAGTGGTTTAAGGAGGACAGGCATCTTCACACAAATTGCACTTCTAAAGTTACTACAGCCAAACAGGACACAACACAGAAGTAAATGTACTCTAGATGAGACCCGTAATACATCTAATGCCACAAATGCCCAAACACTAATCCTTCAACACTCTCACACAGGACATAATGTCAAAATAAAAATAATCTAATATATACAAATTTAATTTTTATTTTATTTACGTTTGCCACACTTGGAATACAGCTTGACTATCTTAAAGTACATGTAGTCTACATCAATTCAGAAACCTAACACAAAAACAAGAATAGAGAATACATCCATCTCAATTACATTGTTTTTGACTTCGTAGCAGCAAACTGTAACAGGACAGTCACAACATCCTTACACTTATTTTAAACCCTACTGCTCAAAGGAGACACATTTTTCTAAGAAGGTGATTGCGTTTGTCAACCTAACTGCAATGGGAAATCTATTAAGGGAAGTACTATAATATAAGAACACACTCACCCCTCTAAATCTGACACCCATACTCCAATTTGTTAAAATCGACCTTCATCTTTGAGCTGAAGTGATGCAGAAAAAGGCTTTAACATGATGGAGAACATGTCAAAGCAGGAAAGGAAACAGACTTCTAGAACCAAGAGCCCATGTGGGGTGAATCCCCTGGAAAAACTCAAAACTCAAAGGGACAAGACAGCAAATCTATATTTCACAAAAAGCAAACAACTAGAAATCAGTCTATAACCCACAACATATTATCAAACAGAATGCCTTAAGCTCAAATGAATTTTAACCATTAAGATATGGCAATTACCTAAAAGATATGTGCCTCTTTCCAAGTAAAATCAAATCATTTATATATATGAACTTTAGTCACTGCTCTCAGGCACCTTGAATTAGATTTCACATCTAAACATAGCAGTTCTAACATGGAAAAGCTAGCAAAGTACCCATGTGTGGGCCTACCTGTACTCCAGTTGCCATAGAACTCTGCAACTCAATGTTCAGGCCCATGTAGATGCAAATTAGTCTGTTGTTACATATGTTTCCATTCAGAGAGGACATGGCCAGGCAGTTTGTGCTAGGCTGTTGGGGAAGGACTACAGCAGAACTGCATATGGTTTGCTCCTGTCTGATATCATAATGACATCTCCGATACTACCTTTCACCATTTAACATGAAAGTTAAGTCTTATTTTAGGAGAATGTACATACCTTCTTCAAATTTTAAAGGTGAATTGAGCAGATGATAACCATTTTAGCTGACATTTCCAGAAGATTACACAGATCTCATCTCAGCAGCCATAGCCTTAATGGTCTCCAAATTATTAAGTGCTTATTTATTTATTGGTTTACAAAATACTCTTTAGAAATAGAACTTAGATAATGCTCCATTACTGCACTCTGTAATGAAGGTTATGCAAGTAGGATGAATGGCAAGGTCCCAGCCCCAACGTTTGTGATAGAATCCACCTTTTCTTGCTACATAAATCTTTAGATTATCAGTGCAACGGAATACCCAGGACCTGTATCATTGATTGAATAAAAGCCTGAGATTCTAGATGCACCAGAATTTATTGATTAAAAACGAACACAAAGCAAGTAGAAGTGAGCTTTTGCCATCTTAACATGATTGTTGTGATCTTCTAGTTTCTTCAGTTCCAACATAGGGTTTATCTGATTATGGTACCACATGTTTTATCACCCAGGACATTGCCACACATGATTTTACTGTTGTTGTGCTGTACCCCTGGAATCTTGCACCCCTTAAACACGCCCAGGGGTTGGGTGTATCGGGAATGGTGTTAACCACTTGGCTGCTAAGGGGTTTTCCCCTCCCGTGCTGCAGATTTATGAATCCCATTATACATGACGAGTTGACCTTGTCATGAGCACAGATTCAGTGTGCCTCATGACGAGGTCACCTTGTCATTAGAATGCAAGTGGTTAAATTCAATTTCATGAGGCGATGTATCCCAAGATAAGGCACAAAATCAGCATCTCAAAAATGTCTAATAAGAAAAGACTAGCTTAAGTGAGTTCTAGCGCAGGATTAGGAATTTTATGAAGAATTATTACAAAATTTGAAAGGTATAATGCAGAAATACCAAAGGACAAATGCAGTAAATCTAATTTAAATGCACGAAGTCATTGCAATAAAGGCTCTCAATAATAGGAAAAGGCAGAATAGTAGGCAAAATAAAAAATAAACAAAGTTCTAAATATGCAGCAAAATCAGTAAGACATCAGACTGCATCCCTAGTTTCATAGGAAAGGTCTGTGGCTCAACCCCAAATGCAAGATTTTAAGAAATCTCATCACAGAACAGTATGAAAAATGCAGAATCATTGTGGGGTGAGCAAAGAAATACTGAATTTACAATCGTCATACAGCTATGCAATCCAACCACTAACCTACTACATGAATATTGAATCAGCTCCCTCTGCCTTAATGTCATTCAGAGGTGTCAAAACAAACCAGTTATACAAACAACAGTGACCCATTGTGAATGAATGAATTCAACAGTGCATGAAAACGGAAGAATCTTGGAAATATGTCACAATAGTGAGGGCATGAGAGTTTTCTTTGAGAATAGTGTCATTCATAAATTAAGAAACATGCCTTGTTTGATTATGTGCAACAGATATAATAAACAGTCAATGTTACATCCATTTCTGACAAGATGGCATTGAGGCCTAGCTGTGGCCCAGTTAGCATTAGTTAGGAAAATACACTTTAACAGGTTGCATCAAAATCTTTTCAGATGCAATACCTCTAAATAGGAGCATTTTAGTATACATATGTGAATTTGAGTGTAGAATATTTGTTCAGCACACTATTAATAGTGTATATTCTTGATTATTCCATAAAAGCATCCTCAATATTCCCCATGATGATTCAATCATCACTAAAACCCCCCAACAATTATAATAGTTTGCATCACTTTCTGCTTCTTTCTTTTCGATTCCTCCAAAATATTGAGTTGATTACATACTGGAGCTCGATCTTCCACCTCACACCTGACATCTTTTTCTCCTTACATCCACATTTTGAGAATATTAAAATTTGAAATAGAACAATTGCACAAATTAACACAATAATTATAGGTGTTAACATTCCCAGTAGCATGCCCCCACCCAAGCTATCAACCACTCACCAACCTTACTAAAGCCCTTTCCAATCTCACCAATCCAGGAACCCACTGATTTCCATAATTCATACTCTGTAAAAGTTTTGACTTCATGAGAAACATTAGCTGTGTTAGAAAGATAAGTATTGTTGGACTTGGCCCTTTTTGGCAGGTTCAAACCTAAACTTTTTGCTTTAAGCTCTGACATGGTGGTAGTGATTTTAGGCCTCTGCACACTTTAGCACTGTGGGGCAGTGAAAAGTGCGTGCGCACTCTGAGTGTGTGTGGTGAAATTGGCCTGCCCCCCCATGGGAATGCATGGGGGATATGTGTGTCCATGGTAATTCCTGATGTGAGGGGAGTGCAGGGTCAAGTTTAGTATATGCAAACTCGTGAGAATAAATGCTGTGCAATAGTGTGCGCAGATTTATTGTGGTTATTTTAGAAATGCCACTTTTAGAAGTTGGCATTTCTGTGTGCTGTGTGTCTGCCTACATGATGTGAATTGCATGTCTGGCTTGTGAGTGACAGGTGCTGGATGGTGGGGATGGCTCCAGGAGCCATGATGAGTTTGCCCGGTGGTGAATAGGGAGATCTGCATGTAGATGGGAGGGAGGAGTTTCACCTGGGACCTGAATAGGGCTGTGCCTTCCCTCCACAATGCTGGCTCCACCTCGTGTGGTGCGTCTGATATCCCTGGCCTGTACTGTGAAAAGAAGAGAGGAGCTGAGCAAAACAAAGTACTCCAAAGCTCCCCTGAACCAGTTGTATCTGGTTTTCACATGCCCTACCCTTTTAGACAAAGGAAATGTGCGTATAAAAGAAGGGGCTATGATCCCATGAAAAGGTTCAGTTCTTGGTTGCTGTTCCTGCTGGGGGCGTGCTGCTGCTGGGGCCCAGGGAGCTTCCATGAGGGCTTGCCTCCATTGGCCCTGTCCTGCCCCTAGATGCCTCAATGACTCTTTGAGGACCTTTTGCTTCATTTCTTCCCCTAAGTCAGGACTGATGCCCTTTACTGAGGGACCTTTACCTGCTACAGGAGCTGTGGCTCCTAGCGCCTCATGAGCGCTATATCTTAATTGCTCTGGGGAGAAGACCGCCTGGGCCTTGCAGCGCGGCGCTGCTTAGAGTGAGAGAGAGAGAAACCACAGCTTAGGGATTCCCCCGTGATGCCGGCCTTGCGGTGCCCACCCGCTTATTTTTATATTTACGATGCCCACCCCACATGGCAGCCTTGGATGTATTTACTTGTATTTTAATGCTGGTGCTGACCCCGCTCTATATTTTAATTTTGGCGGGAGCCTACCCCTCCTTTCACCGCCGCAGCCCGATCACCGAAAGTGGAAGCCCTGCGCCTGCCAGACTGTGGGCGGGGCGCCAGACGCAAGTGCTGTAGGACGCGAATGGTGGCATGCGGAGAGGATGGGAGCCCACCCCGCCTCAGCAAGTTGTGGTGAGCTAAGTCCCGGGTCCCAGGACGGGTCCGGGGTGAAGCATGGGGAGAAGGGAGCCTTGCGGGCTCCATTTCCAGCCCCTCCTCGTCTTGAAGGAAGGGAGGCGGGTTCACCGTCTGGTACCATGCTAGCTCCCCGTTAAATCCCCGGGTCCCAGGATAGGGCCCGTGTGAAGGCAGGGAAGTGTTGCAGTGTTCAGCGGACTCCCATGTGCAAGGGAGAGCCCCGCCTTTGCCACAGGAGTCCCGGGACCCAGGAGGGGGCTCGGGTGAAAAGGATAGGCGTCCGAGTCTGCCGGGGCTCCCGAGAGAAGAAGACAAGCCCCGGAGACAGGAGAAGCAGCCCAGATCACCATGACCGGAGGAGGCAGGACGTCGAGGGGAGACTCCGGTGAGTGGGGGCTGAGTTGGGAGCCCTCGTAGTACTCCTTCCTATTCCTTTTGCCTCCCTGTCCTTAATCGTGCTTCACAGCTGCGACACAGTTGCGGGCAGCTGCATCGAGGGGGCACATGATTGTTGAAGGGGCCAAAAGGGGCCTGTCCCCCCCTACATGTCAAGGCATTGATGGTGCCATTTTCCTGAGCGGCCCCCGCCTGATAAGGGGCCGCTCCAACGTTGGGGGCAAGTTCTTTTGGGGCCATATCTGTTTCAGAGCCCCGTGTGGCTCCAATGATGGCCATAATTGTTTTAGGAAGGCTCAGAGGGACCCCTGCTTTTATTGTTTGGGCACATTTGTCTTCAGGGCACAGTCGGTGCCAGCGCCCCTCTCTTCCTGTTGACATTTACAGTTGCAGCATTTCTTCCCATTTGTTCCAAGGGCACATTGAGGGCTCAGGCCCCATTTAAGTTTCACAGCTGCCCAGCAAGTAGTGGGCAGCTGCTACGTTTAGGCCGCAATTCTTTGGGGGCATGTCTTTCTGAAGTTAGGCGTGAAATGCACTCCTTTGCCCCATCCCTTCACACCTGCGAAGCACTTAGTGCCAGCTGCAACATTTAGGCCTGCGCAGATTGTGCACCCTTGACTTTCGCTGCCTTGGCAGCGCACCCTGAATCTTGGGACATAGGTCATTTGAGCCCCTTTTTGAGATGGCCAGTTAGCCAGGGGGACTGTTAGGATTATAGGGTGCCAGGCCCTAGTGTGATTTATATAGGTGCTAGGAAATGTAAATTGTATGTTTTATGCACCCTGATTTATCCCTCTAGATGTGTTTTTATGATTATGAGGTTTTACCTACTGTTATGTTTTGGTTTATTCCCTACTGTGGTTTAGGTATGATTTATTCCCTACTGCGGTTTATGTTAGTGAGTTTATTTCCTAATGTGAGTTATGTTTAGGAGATTATGGTCTACGATGTTTAGGCTTATGAGGTTGGCACAGAATATATTTCTCGCCTGATGTGATACTGTGCTTAATATGATTTTTGTTACAGGATGATGCTGAGCATAGTGTCTGCCAGTAGTTACTGGTTGTGGTCTATGTTTATGATATATTCTCACGTGTACTATTTTTACCAAGTTATGATTCTGACAGTGGCCCACGTGGCCCTGTCATGTGTAAATAATCCCCTGTAAATATTGCCCAATGCCAGTTGGCACAGTGTATATTGTGTGATTACCATCTAATGTGTTTTATGATAATACAAAGGCTATTTTTATATATAACCTTACGTGGAGTTCCTTTTGTGGTGTGCCTAGTATGCTGTTACTGTGTGTGTTGCGCAAATGCTTTACACATCGCCACCGGGATAAGCCTGACTGCTCGTGCCAAGCCACCAAGGGGGTGAGCAGGGGTTATCTTTGGCGTGTAACTCCCTTTCCCTGACTAGAGTGGTGGTCTCTGCCTAGCTTTGGTGCAAGTCTTAGCCACAACCACACGAAAGAGCAAAGGAAAAAGTACAACCGCCCTCACTGAGCTCAGTTAGGAAAGCCCTCACTCACCACCTGGTGATGACATGCTTCATCATTGGGCCCCACTAAAGAGGCCGAGTGCCTCTTCAGTGTGCTTCGACGCCAGATCTACTGCGGAGCAGGATTTGTGAGTTCAAGCGTGTAGTGAAAATTAAATTAAATGGTGGTGAATGGGTAAAAAATTTCTTAGTGTATCTAAAAAAGATTTATTATTTGATCACTTAGGACATATATTTAAAATTTAAGTGTAGGAAAATTAGTCTACCTCCGGGGTATCGCAGGTAGACAGAGGGTGCCTAGCGTCGAGGGCGGTGTGCCAATTACGCTACCACCCCCCTCCCGTGACCCATGGTGTACTCCTATTACACCATAAAAGTGCAACTACCTACTGTAGAAAACCTCCTAAACCAGGAGTTTACAGGAAGACATTTTTCTCTTTTCCTTTTTGCACTTTTTCACTTTTCTTTTCACTTTCACGTCCCTAGGTAAGGGTGAGCCTTAGCGTGTCCATACCGCCAGGGTTTAGTACACTTATATAGTCCTGACGAATGCCTGGTAAACTCACACCGTTTCAAAGGTAGAAACATGTTGACTGACAATTAACGCTCGGAAATAACCACACAATTAATTGTTGACTAATTTTCCTACACTTAGATTTTAAATATATGTCCTAAGTGATCAAATAATAAATACACTTAGATACACTAAGACATTTTTTACCCATTCACCACCATTTAATTTAATTTTCACTACACGCCTGAACTCACAAATCCTGCTCCGCAGTAGATCTGGCGTCGAAGAACACTAAAGAGGCACTCGGCCTCTTTAGTGGGGCACAATGATGAAGCATGTCATCACCAGGTGGTGAGTGAGGGCTTTCCTAACTGAGCTCAGTGAGGCCGGTTGTACTTTTTCCTTTGCTCCTTCGTGTGGTTGTGTATAACCATTGGACACTCTTTCTTTGTTTAAGTATACGTAACCGGGGAATAAGAGTGTTGCCTACCTCTCCCTATCTCTCTTTTTGATTATATATGCAAGTCTTAGCCAACCAGAGATCTCCATTTCTAACAAGTATTAATTACCCTTCTTATATCTGGGATGAAGTTGCAGCAGTCTCTCATCTTTAAAAACTTTGCAAACCCTGCTTCCTTTGCAAGAAGGATATCTAGCGCTAGGCGGTTTCGCATATTCATTACATGCATAGCAAATAGTTCATAATTTACCGGTATTAATGCACTGGCAGTGTAAGAAACAAGCCGATCTACAAGTGTAAATAATCTTCTATAATGTTCACATCAATCATAACGACCCAGGTAGATGGAATCATAGCTCCTAAAAATCTAGCACAATTTGTCCAAAACTATGCTTAACTCTCTTCAAACAAACAGTATCACTCATTTCATTCACATGGTAAACTTGAGAAGATACCAAAGTGAGATAAAGAAACCCACCTAATTATGAGGTAGGTTAAAATAACCATAAAACATTGGGCCATATTATCAAGAAAGGGCGATACATTATCGCCGCTTTTATCGGCAGGAAACTGACGATAAAGCCGCGATAATGGGCTTGATAATAGGCCCTTGTGAATTTCCATAGAAGCCCAGGTTCTGGTGTTAACCTGGGCTTCTATGGGAATTCACAAGGGCCTATTTTCAAGCCCATTATCGCCGCTTTATCGGCAGTTTCCTGACGATAAAAGCGGCAATAATGTATCGCCCTATCTTGATAATATGGCCTCCTATTTTAAGTATTGTTTCTTCACCAACCAAAAGCTCAGAGCTAACAACATAACTTCTTTCACCCTCACTATTTTCCAGAAACTCTAATGGCCTTACTCCTGTAGGTTCATGATGCACCATGCATGATTCAACCTTTCTAACATGCTCCATTCTCTTCCTTGGATTGCTCTTCAACCCTAATCTTTTCTTTAATATTTTAATATTTTTCTCTATCTTCCAGTCTTTTCAAAATTTTCACTCTCCTCTAATTATATCTTTAATAAATGCAAGCTAATTTTTACTCATACTGCACACATACTCCTCAATTTTAACATTAATGCTAGTTTGCGCAACTGAATTCAAATACTTAATATGGCTCACTGGCTGCTAAGGGCCTCCAGAAACGTCATCCACCAAAGTGTATCTTGCATCTTCACTCCTGACTTCTGCTGAATCTTCTTCACTCACAGTCAGACTTGTAGTCTAATCAACATCAGTAACCCAACTCAGTGTGAATTGCTTCTTTCCATTAAAGGGCTCTTGAAACTCAAATTTTCAACTGGAGTTTTTCATGAACTGGATCAAAGATTTCTTTCTACTGCTCAGGACTCTGCAACAGCTCTTCACTGTGATTTTCTAATTGCAACTAGCTACTGGTACCAACACCAAGATATTTACTCTCACCAGCATCACTAACTTCACCAGGTACAGGATTCACTACTCCAACTCCCTCCTCTTGGTTCACACTGCAAACTTGAGCTTGTCTCTCTGGATCAGTTGTGGTGCACCACTTCTTCATCTGCTCTCTTCTCTCTTCTCATGTGAGCTGTGTGGATACACTGCAGGACTCCAGCACACGTTGCAGCAATGTTAGTCACAATCAGAACTTGATGTGGACCTCACGCCCCCATGATTAACAGTACGCTGGCACCCTGATGGGCGTCTCATCTGCTTACAGTGATCCTGAAATTGATCTTATGAGACCCCAATAGTGATCCCCTATCGATAATACCCAGGACTTATATGGCAAATCACCATGGTTTGTTAGGTATCCCCGAGAACTATGTCCTTAATGGGCTTGTGAGGTGTCTCTAGCGCCTCCCAATTTCTAAAACAATTTTTAAGGAATCAAGGGTATTTTTGGTCGTACTGACACCACAAGCAATAAAATGTCTTACTCCATTTACATAAAACGTCACCAATGGGATGACTCCACCATAAGGCACCAAACATTAGTCTGGTAAACCCTCCCTTAACCCCGTTTGCTATTTTGTAACAGCGGCCACATCGGGGTCTGTTCGCTATCTTAAATATACAATTTTTCAATCTCCATGCGTACCGAGTACAGCGAGTCATGTTTTAATTGGGGGACCACTTTGTTGTAGCATAATAAGTTGGCGTTCTAGCATTTGATTTGCGACACAAGTACAGGAAGCGCTCCTCCCAATGAACTACTTCCGCGGCGATAACAACAGTCAGCACAGGTCTGACTGCACATTTTTTTGTGGCAATTATGGAAATCAGAGTCACTATTTAAGAACACCGCCCCACGGACTCAGTATTCAACGGACCCGTGGGGAGGTATTAATTGAGCGAGGCAGTGTCCTGTAATCAGTAAGTACAGCATAGCCGCTTCAGAGGATCGGGGGCCGTCCAGAAACGTCTCCTCCGTGATATTGACTACCCCCTGTATATTTTTCTCTCCATAAACAGAATGTGATTGTAGACACCCCTCTCACCTGTTCAAAGGCTCATGGAGCAGTGTCTCCAACAAAACTAAGTATGTATTGTTGTTCCTTAATTTTCTCCACTAATCAAGTCGAAATCCCCCCAGGGTCCAGAGACATATGTTCCACTGTACCTTAACCCATGGCCATCACAGGGGGACAGCCCGGAGAGCATCAGCGGAGCCCACCTGGGTAATTACTTTGAACATTTCAGGGCGAGGCACGTAACCCACTGGGAGTAACATTCTTCATGCACCATAGCTACCAGCATTCCTTGTGCAGACGCCCACAGAGGCGGGACATTTAAATTTGTGCAGGTGGTGCGTGTTATTCCTTTCCCTTGTGCCAGTGAACAAGATCCTTGTAGTGCTCGAAACGCGTTTGGATTGAAATTGATGCAAAGGAGCAGATGGTCTGATTCTCCTGTATTCCACAAACAAAGGACTGTACTCACCGTAGTGTGGCTGCATCTTGGAGGCAACTTCCTTTTCTTCATATATATTTATATCTATATATATCTATATATATATATATATCACTTGACATTTTCCTTTACTCTACCGACATTGTTTCGATAGTGTAGTGAGAACAGAAGGTATATAATTTTGTCCTGAAGAAGAAGCCCTTGAGCTTTGAAACATGTTGACATACACAGGAGGGTCCGCACATTAACGCAGGATACCTCTGACCCACTCTTTTAACAGTGCCAGCTCAAAGGAATATTAAAGTTACTAGTCCACAAGAGCCAGGCACTTTTTAATATACTTTTTTCACTCAACCCTGACCCTTCTTCTCACCAACTCCTACACCACACATAGTACTGGAAATCAGTGCTACCGCGTAGTCATAGGTCGTAGCACACCCTATCCTGCAGCGGGACGGGAAGACCTTGTCACCAGTCACCTAGTAGAAAAGGAAAGGGTTCTGGCTCTCCCCC
The DNA here is from genome assembly GCF_964261635.1 of Lissotriton helveticus. Lineage (NCBI taxonomy): Eukaryota > Metazoa > Chordata > Amphibia > Caudata > Salamandridae > Lissotriton > Lissotriton helveticus. The sequence continues at coordinate 301,681,592 of NC_136067.1, read as the reverse complement.
ACATTTGTGAAATTATATATGAAATTTCTCCATAGAACAGTGTCAATAGTGCAGAAATATTGATGGGTGAGCAATTTCAGAATACTGAATTTAAAAAACATCTAAGCACTAACCCACTACATGAAAATTGAGTCCGCCCTTTCTGACCTAACATCATCCAGGGGTATCAGAACACACTAGTTACATAAACAGTGAATCAGTGTGAATGAATGCAATTTAGCTGTAAATCAGAAGATTCCTGGAAATATGTTACATTGGTGAGCCCTTACTCAAGTGTCATTCAGAAATACACAAACATGACAAAGTAACCATGACTCGTCCCCGGTCATGTCTTCACATATTACGTTACTCATGACATGTTCTACAAGATCATTTATAGGCCTGGATGGTAAACTCTGCTCCACTTGTGGAGTTTGCAGTGTTTTCTTCACTCTGCAGAGCACAAGGAGTTGCGAAAAGTTTTTTTCCCCGCTCGTGCTTGCCAATGTACGCCATGCACATTGTTCTCATGAATGATGCAATTTCAGATATTGCAGTGATGTTTTAAATAATTAGGCCTGGGCGGAGTGACCAAAAAACTCTGCAACCAACAGAGTGCATTTGGTCATGCCATTCGCGTTGATTCTCAGTGCCCCGTGGTTGTCCCGCATTGTTAAACCAGCATGAACTGCACCATACACAGCGCAAGAGGGCGCTGCTTATTTTCTGCTGCTCTAGTTCATTTTCTACCCGAGCAGCAGCTTTCTCGACGTAAACGAAAGTTTTTCTCAACGCGAGTTGTCGCGGTCATCCGCGACCACCCCCTTTGAGAAATTGACCCACCTATTTTTACGAAATCTCGTTGGGAGGTGGATTTTTCTCACTCACCAACTTGACGTTGGCAAGCACGAGCAGGGAAAAAAACTTTTCGTAACAATTTTTCGTAACGCCATTACGAGTTACAGTTACAGTTACATTAGGGCATGACTTGTAGTTCCTTGAGATAACTATATTTAGCGAATTTCAATGGTTTTGTTAGTTTAAAACTGTATGTTTTTCTGACATTTTCACCTAACTATAAAGTCCCTTTAACATTTGTTTTTTTAGTATTTATCTTTACTAAAGAAGTGGAGAAGTATGGCTCAATGGTTAGAGCAGGCAGACCTTGATGCAGAGCTTCGGCCAGGGACCAGGGTTCGATTCCCGCCTCGGCGGGTCTCGGGCTCATTAATTCCCCTGACCGGATATTCTCGCCTCAGTGCCTGTTCTGATCATGGGTCCCACTCTGCAACTCTGGGCAATAGCTTGCTTAGTCTCCACAACGGCCCCCACAATGCGAGGGATGCCTGGTCTGCACCATGGGGGTGCCCAGGAATGGACACTTCACAGGGAAAGCCAGGAAGGGTTCCCTTGCTGTATTCGTACAAGCGCCGGGAAACCCACTGCGGGTAGCTGTGCGCTATACAAGTACAAAAACATTTACATTTACATTTACAAATATATATGCACATTAATTAGATGAAATTCTAGCCGCTCCCTTCCATCCTGCTCAGGCAAGGCCATCAGAATGCAGGTGTATGTATATCGGTGCTCAGACACAGCTATTCTTCCTGTGTTGTGGCTATTTAGATGAAATGTTTAAGTGTAGCTGTCACCCACCCCAGGCGCATATTGGAGAGAAGGCTGTCAGGCACAAAGAGCAATGAGTGCAGAGAAATTTCCACTTTCTAAAAGTGCCATTTCTGAAATAGTAATGTTAAATCCAACTTCACCAGTGAGGAGGATTTATCATTACCATTCCAAAAGATATGAAACATGAAAAAACTACTCCTCTCTGATCAGGAATTACAGCTTAAAAGTGTATTAAGGAATTTCCAATGCTATCCTATGAGAGGGATAGGCCTCACTGTAGGACATGTAAAGATTAAACTCACATATCCTACCTTTTACTTACATGTCACCCTGCCCTTAGGGTTATTCAGGACCTACCTTAGAAGTGACTTATATGCAATAAAGGAGGAATTTAAAGCTTGGCAGGTAGTTTTAAATGCCAAGTCGAAGTGGAAGCAAACACAAAAAGGCACTATGGTGGCAAGCCTGAGACAGATTTGAAAGGATATTTATGTGGTTGGCACAATCAGCGCAGTAGGCCCACTAGTAGCATTTGCCTTACAGAGCCTAGGTATTTGTTATACCACTTTACAAGGGACATACTAGAAAATCAAACAGGCCAATCAAGGAATATACCAATCGAAACATGTTTAGGGCAGAAGCACATGAACTTTAGCACTGGGTAGCAGTTTTAAAGTCCCCAGAGTCCTAAGGCCAACAAAAAGAATTAGCGAAACAGGAGGTAAAAAGCTAAACATCTGGGGAAAGATCTCTAAGGATGACAGGTCTAACAATATAAGTTAAAGTTAGGTGAAAATATACTCTCGCCATTAACAGTTTTGTTGTTTCAGATGGCATATGGATGTTATCAGTGCAGTCACTGAACATGTCATGATTGATGTAGTGATGTAATATTTGAGGGTACAAGTAGTGTCTAGCGAGAGTGCTAGTTATAGTTCCTCTTGAGCACAAGTTTTAATTACTTGACATAACTATAACTGATATATTTTGGTGGTTTTCTTTGCTTAAAACAGTATATTTTGACTGCCATTTTCATCTAACTATATTGTACTTTTTTTCAGTGCATTGCCATGTTTTTTATGTAGTAAGTAAAATGTCCATCGCTGTGTGTTTGGATGCAGGGCTTGACCTGTGCCCAGGCCCTGCACCCAATCCCAGAAGGTACCATACTACTCCTAGCTGTTGCCCTGCACGGTGTGGAGTTGGGTGCAGGACCTTGCCTGTGACCACGCCCTGTGCCCAACACCTTGCTGGGGCCCAACCCCACTATGCATGGCCTTTCTCCAGATGTATTTGGTCAGATACAAGCGGTATATTGGGTGTGGTACGTGCTTGCCTTCGGACTAGAAGATATTTCAACAAATATTGTCTGAGCAGGTAAAGTTTCAGCAGGGAAAAGCTGCAGGCAGTGTCCGGGGATGAGGCATCTTCGCCAGGGAACTGCTGGACGAAGTCGCAGTGAAGATTTCAACACTCAGGTTTAATCTCATTTTTTGGAAGTCAAAAATCTCCAGTGGGACAAAGCTGCATTCTTGGCTATCTGGGCACCTGTATCACAACTTCCACGCATCCAGGACTGGAGAGGCACCACTTGGAGGGTCAGGACTAACTCAGCCTGGGTCCAGGTGTGAGTTCAAGGTGGTTGGAGCCTTTTCTGCCCTTGAAGCTCTGATCAGGAGGCCAGTCAACTAGCCCTTCAAGTCACTCTGGTAGTCCTGGGATCAAGAGGTGGAACAGGGCTCATGCAGCAGGGCAGGCCTCTGAGGGATCATGGCAGGCATCAGGTGGAACACCATCCTTCCAGGTGTAGAAAATTATTCTTTGGAAGTACACAGTAGGCCACAGCAGCAGGCAGCCCTCTGTAGGTCCACAAAGTGAACTGATGGCTCACCCAGGCACACCTAATCCCTCTATTGTGCGATTTGTGCGATTGTCTTGGAGGTATAAACAAAGTTAAACTGCCAACTGCACCCAGTCATATGACCCAGGAACAAGCTGCAGGCAAAAAATATGTAGGGCAGGAAAATGCCAACTTTCTAAAAGTTATACTTTCAAATTGTGACTTACAATCCAGCGTTACCATTAAAGAGGATTTTAGATTACAATTTCTTAGACACTTAACATGAATTTCACAACTGCTCCTAATCAAAGGTTAGCACGTATCAAATGTAATAAAGCAGCTCAATGGTATCTTATGGGAGAAGTGGACCTCACAGTAGTGAACAACGAGGAGTTTTTCACTACTATGGCATGTAAACTTAAAAGTGCATATCCAACCTTTTCATTACAATGCCTCATGCCATATGAGCTGCCTAGGGCCTGATTTAAGGTTGATTCACAAGCATTAAAAGGGGTGTTTAATGCTTGACAAAGGGGTTATTTTGCCAAAGTCAAATTGGCATTTAAAACTGCATTCAGGCTGCAATGGCAGACTTGGGCTACTTAAGTAGGGGACACAATAAGTGTTGCAAACCTACTAGCTTTTAATTTAAAGGCCATAAGTATATTGTACACCACTTTACTAGGGACTTATACATAAATTAAATATGCCTATCAGGTGTAAGCCAATTTTACCATATTTTTAGGGAGTGAGCACAAGCACTTTAGCACTTTAGCACTGGTTAGCAGTGGTAAAGTGCACAGAGTACCAAGGCCAGCAAAAGTGAATTAAGAAAAATAGGAGGGTATAGGCAAAAGGTTTTTTTGCTCACCACACCACCCCAGTTTGGACCCAGCCATATGCAAATCTGTCTTGACCCTTCTCCTCATGGGAACAGTCCAGCCCAAACTGCCAAGCCAAGTCCTCCCTGGACCAGAAACAAGCATCCTGGGACCATTATAGGGTGTCACCCCTCAACAGCCAGGCTAGCTAGAATCCAGTGGTGCAGTAAACACAAGCCCACGTCTGGGCATACCCTTCCTGCTTAGGGCAACAAAACCAAAAAGAACAATTGACAAATGGAATGCTGAACAGGCCCTCTCTTCAGCCAGTATCCCGCTCCTGATTCAGTTAGGACACGCTGACGGATCCTTCAGGTAAGATCGCTTCCAGGGTGACAAACTTTCCTGCTAGACATACACTTGCAGATGCAAATGTAGGCTCACGTGATATACTGTCCACAATGTGCGCTTGCTAGCTGATCTTGATTTAAGCATAGACAACTCCCGGAGGGAAGTAGTTTTTCCCCCCAACTCACACCCACACTGGTGAACCCTAGGTCCCGTGAGACACCGGACACAGTATGTAGTCATAAGCAGGTCCAGTGTCCTTATGCAGCTTTCCCTGATTTCCTCATTCATGAATTACCGCCTCAGGCACGTCGCTGTACTCTGGCCACTTCCCAGCAAGGTTGCTGAGTTTGTATTGCACATATATATTTTTATATATATGAACTTATTACCACAAAAATGCATGGTAATGTCCCATGATGTAATACAACCCATTATAAAGGTTAACACATTGTATTACATGCTATGTAAACACATGTGAAGTAATGCCTGATATTCATGCTTGTGGTATCAAGGCTGGACTTTGTTTGTACCACATAGAAGGACTTGTCAAAGTGTTTGAAGATGAGACTTCAAAGATTACAGCTTTCAATAAGTCAGAGACTAACTCCCTGGGAAAGTGAACCCTGTCACTACGGAAATGGGGCCAGTCCATGCAGGCTTCACAGAGAAAGCTGTCATGCGAGGTTCCATTACAATAATGTTCTATAGATATTGACCTGGCAGATCCCCAAGGTATGTAAATCTGACCATGTAGTGGTCCCTAAATTTAATCATGACATGGTGCTTGTTCATTCTCTGTCTGGGCCACACAATCCTGGCATGAGCTGCTTGCCATGTGCCATAAGTTTAGAAGAAGAAGATCTTACAGTTAAAAAATTACTGAAAATGGCTTTTGAAGTTGACTTTTTATTGTGTGACCATATTGTCATTGATCATTAAATTGCTATGTAGTTACTCTTCATTCAACACCAAAAATTCCCATGAAAGTAATAGCTGCACAATGTAAACTTTTTACACATGAAATAACGTAGATGACAAAGTTACATTTGTATATGTAGAGTCAAATGTTGAAAAATGTAGCAATGCACTACTAAAGGCACATAATGTCTTTGAAGTGACTATGGCAATAGTGGGAGAAGTGGCAAACAAGGACATTAAGTTAAACCTATGAGAGATCTATTGGCTTTGTCAATGCTTTTTTAGCCATATTGTACTGCACTGGCTTCACTGCAGCATGGCTGAAAGTATTTTTAAAAACACGTTATGACACGGTCAACACTGGCTGTGTTTTAGATCTTTTTTCTGTACTTTCAGACATTTTATTCAACATGTATAATTAACACTGGCTAAGCTAATAGATCTCACAAAGGCAAAACCTATTGGCTTTGCCAATGCTTGTTAAGCCTTGGCGCCCCTGTTTGTTCATATCCCGTTTTGGCAGGCAAGAGTCTTTCTGACTTGTGGTAGGTCTTCATCTTCTTGATAGGCCAGGGCACATCCCTCGAGGGTGAGTGAGTGCATATGCATCTTGTCTCTAAATGTCAGTTCAGGATATGTTGGCACAATAATTTCAAATATCTACATTTATGTGTTGACATTTGTTATGCAATTCCTGCTCGCTGTAGTAGGGTCAGATCTCAGAAAAAGGATGCAGGCAGAAATGCACTTCTTGATGATTTATAGCGCCTCCGAACTTTTTTATGTTCAACCTATTTCGCCCAGTTTTTACATTAGCATCTAATTTTAGTTGCGTCTGTTTCTCTATGATAAATTAATCAATGTATGTTATATGTGCAAAGCCTGGAATGTAAGCATTGCATTTCTTTGAATTTTGGAGTTGTGTGCTCTCCCACCCTCCTCCCGTCTGTTGTTTCCCATTTGGTAAGGACGAGTCGCCAAGCTCTTCTGCAGTCTAGTTCCAAAGCGCTCCTTCTGAGATTCCTCTTCCAGGTCCTCACTGCACCCCTGTTGCAGGAGATGAAAGGTGTTTTACATGTAAACAAAGGGACCCGAAATAATGGCTGAGGACCACGGTGTCAATTATACATTTAAAAGAACAAAGGTCCTTAGCAATTTTAGAAAAATAGGTGAAGAATAGCGTATAGACCACAATAGGCTGCTATACAATTCCAATGTCCAGCCGAGGTGCGACTTGGCCCTCCTTTACCCGAACATGCCGCTTTGCCTCAACCCGGAGGCAGTAAATGTATACACCAGGCAAATGTTAAGTTTTAGTCCTGATGATGATCCCAATTAACCTTGAGCAAGGGATCGAAACGTCGACTTTCTCTAGTGGTTTCACAATTCACCATTGTGTTTAATTTGTTGTGATCTCCACTTTGGCTATACTTGCATCTGATACACTAATTAAAAAGTGGCCATTTCGCTCAGTCTTTGCCTGTAACCTTGTAAGTGTTGTATGTCCCTTCTCGCATCTATTACCTCTCTAAATATGTACAGTACTGTGCCCTACTACAACTGACGTTGTTCTGATATCTTTTACTCTATTTTTTTAATAATTACAAATAAAAATCATTGTCCGGCTGGACATTGGAATTGTATAGCAGCCTATTGTGGTCTATACACTATTCTTCACCTATTTTTCTAAAACTGCCAAGGACCTTTGTTCTTTTAAATGGAGATGAAAGGTGTGGCAGACAGTACAGCATTGTGTGAGGTGGATATGAGTGAAGCATGAGTAAGAGTGTTTGAAGGCTGTGAAAGGCCTGAAGGCAGCGGTGCTGCGCTCATGCCAGAGTCACAGGTGCACTCCAACTGAAGGGTGGGGGGGCAGAAAGGCAAGGATAGACTTACACTGGGACCTGGACACACAGCTACTGTAAAATGCACGGACAGAGTGACACTGGGACTTAGACAAACAGATATACTAACAGGCAGGGATTGACTGACACTGGGACTTAAACACACAGGTACAGTAACAGGTGCGGAAGCACAGACACTGGGCCTTGGATACCCAGGTACAGTAATAGGCACTTATAGAATGACTCTTTGACTTAGACACACAGGTACAGTAACAGGCATGGATAGACTGACTCTTGGACTTAGACACACAGGTACAGTAAAAGGCATGGATAGACTGACACTGGGACTTAGACACGGAGGCACAGTAAGAGGCAGAAATTGACTAGCCCTGTGACTTAGACACATAGGTACAGTAACAGGTATGGATAGACTGACTCTTGGACTTAGACACCCATGTACAGTAACAGGCACGGACAGAGTGACACTGAGACTTAGACACAGAGGCACAGTAAGAGGCAGAGATTGACTGTCACTGTGACTTAGACACACAAGTACATTAACAGTTGTGGATAGACTAACACTGGGGCTTAGACAGACACATACAGTAACAGTGGGCACTAAGTATAACACATGCAGGTACAGTAACAAGCAGCGATAGACTGAGAATGGGACTTAGACACACAGGTAAAGTAAAAGACAGGGATAGACTGGCACTGGGACATAGACTAAAGGTAAAGCAACCGGCTCGGATGCACGCACACGGGGGACCAATATATGCAGGTACAGTAACAGGCAAGGATATTCCTGACCATGGGACTTACACACATAGGAACATCAACAGGCGCAGATGCATGGACACTAGGACTTAGACAAGCAGGTACAGTAACAGACATGGATAGACTGACTCTGGGACTTAGCACACAGGTACAGGAGCAGGCACGGATACACAGACAATGGGACTTAAACAAACAGGTACAGTAACAGTCACAGATAGACTGACACTGGCATTCAGACACACAGGTACAGTTAGAGGCACAGATGTACGAGCACTGGAATTTAGAGACTTACACGGGTGAAAAGAATTGACAGATTGCCACTAGAACTTCATGTAGGCACAGGACACTGAAACCAAAACGTAGGGCACGAAAACGAGGCATACAAAAATGGGCAGATTGGCACCGACAATTGCAAATATGAGGGCAGAAGACATAAGGACCCTGAAACTCAGAGAGTCAGACAAAGGGGAGAAAGTCATTGAGCCACTGACACCAGTATGTAGTCATAAAGACCCAGATTGATGGTGCAAGGGTGCCTGCCTTGCAGGGATGATTATTTTTGTACAGGAAGGGAAACCTCTCTGTACAAAAATAATCACAAGAGGCTTTTCCTCTTTCTACGTGTGCTGCAGAGTGCAGCACACATAGAAAAAGGAACAAGCATTTGCAATGCAATAGGTCTCGCATTGTTAAAACTTTGACCTATTGGCATTGTAAATGACAATGTCTTTTATTATTACAGGTCTCTGAAACCCATAAATGAAATGCATTGTTATTTACAATGTCAATAGCTCAAACTCTCTCAAATGCGAGCGATTGCATTGCAGAAGCGAGTTTATTTTCTCTCACGGGCTCCTGCACTTTATCATGCAAGCTGTCAAATAACATCTGCATGATTAAATGAGCAGTAGCAGCCCAGCCTACACCATTTGGACATTTCCACTGCCTGCTGCTGAAAAATGGAAAGAGGCTGGAGAACGCAGTGAAGTTAGAGAAATGAAATGTGTAGGAGGTTGAGTGATTTGTCTAGAACAGGGGTCTCCAACCTTTTGTGTAGTCAGAGCTACTTCTGGCCAGTGAAAATCGTCGTGAGCTACTGAACCCGAATTAACTCGCGCATTTTATCGAGAGACCCCCCACGCCCAGTTTCATTGACTTTTAGCCGAATTTCATCAGAGCCCATACTGTGGTTTGAACAAAATACCCAAGACAGGCCTGACTTAAGAGTTCCCTAGAACACCAGAAGGAATGACTTTGGATTGCATTGTTCTTGTTCAAATAATAAAAAAGCTTTGCAGGAGGCTGAAGATTCTTCTCTGCAGCGACTTTAATCTTGGTTTTCATAATGAAACAGATTTGTGATTTCACCAGGAACTGTGACTGAACACGTATTGATTACGACTGCATACAAATAATTTCAGTGAGAGACTTGACACTGCATGGTGTCCAGTAATGCCTTGTAATCTGGGGTGTAGCTTGAGAGGTCAACTCTTATGGAGTCATTCAAATGTTCGTCAGTCAGACGTGTGCGAAACTTAGATTTTATGAAGTTCATATCGGAAAATGCAGATTCACAAAGATAGGTAGAGCCAAACAGGGAAAAAAGTTTGAATGTAGCTGTGTGGATGTTCTTAAACCTTTCTGCATCCACAAGACTCCAGAAATTAATGTCAGATTGCCTTCATTTCAATTCAATGTCATTTTGAAGTGAGACCATCTCCATTTCCATGGTGTCAGAGTCAAGGTTCAGAAGAACACTAATTTTCTCTGAAAGGTCACTAACATCCACTTCCATGAAGGGGTTTGAAGTGAACATCACACAGGGCTCCAGTTGCTCAAAATCACTAAACCGGTCACTGAACTCTTGATTAAGCCTCACGAGGAGGTTACTGTATTTTTGTATGTCAAGGATCTCAGCCTCAATGTTGTTTTCTGACAGGATTTGGAGCACAGAGAGAAAGTGCTGCAACTTTCTTTTCTGTACATGCCTTATGAAAAGGTTAAGTTTTGTTTTGAATGTTTTCACAGAACTAATCATGTTGGTTATTGTCTTGTTTTTGGCTTGCAACTCATAGTTCAATAAATTTAATTTCTCTGTGACATCTGTCAAAAACGCTAAATCGAGCAACCAATCAGTGTTTGACAGCTGTGTGGTATCTTCATTTCTAGACTCCATGAAAGCTTTGACTTCCTGCAATAAGGAAAGGAATTGTCGCAGTATTCTTCCTCTGCTAAGCCATCGGATCTGAGTGTGCAGTAAAAGGTCACCATACTCAGCTGAAAGTTCTTCAAGGAACAATTTGAAGGTCCGGTGCTGCTTGGCCTTTGCACGAATTGAATTAATAACTTTAACAACAGGAGTCATCACATGATCAAACCCCATTACTTTCGCACATATTGCCTGTTGATGTATAATGCAATGGTGGTTTAATAACGGAGGGAAATCTGGATCTGCTTTACAATTGGCAATGAAGCCAGAATGACGTCCTATCATTGCGGGTGCACCATCAGTTGTTATCGCTACTAACTTTTTCAATGGGACATTTTGTTTCACAAAATAAATTGTCACCTCATTGTGGATGTCAGATCCTCTGGTTGTGGTTTTCAGAGGCAACAGAGTTAAAAATTCTTCTTTATAAGTGAAATCTTCAAAAACGATTCTAACAAAGATAGCCAACTGTGCAATATCGCTTGCATCAACAGATTCATCACATTGCAGAGAAAAATATTTACATGTCTTTAAATCCCGCTCCAACTGCTCTATCATGTTGACCGATAATGCAGATACCCTTCTACCATAGTGTTTGACCCCAACTGCACATCTGAAATGCCAGACATAATTTCAGGGCTGTATTTAAAGTCTTTGAATAAGGAGTGGGCCATTAGAAGCATTGCTTCCTTCACAATTGCTCCATCTGAAAATGTTGCTTTGTGCTTGATCAAGTGATGAGTAACTACGAAGGATGCTTCAGATGCCGCAGTGGCTTTCTTCGTTGGCTTTGTAAAAAAAGATTGCTGTGTCTGCAATGCAGATTTCAGTTCATTTACTTTTTGTGACCTCAGGCTGCTTCCCTTTGGGAACTTCCTCTCAAAATGCATGTGCTTTGTTGAAAAATGCCTCTCAACATTTCCCTTTTTTCCCACTGCAACTTTAGCTCCACAGATTAAACACACACAGTTGTCTTTGATTTGTGTAAATAAAAATTTGTTCTCCCACTCTTGGTGAAAGTTGTAAGTCTTCGGCCTTTTGGAGGGACCAGGCTCTTCACCCATCATTGGTTGTTGAGGCTGTAGCAAGAGTAAAAATGTTGATGAAGTCCACATCCAATCCACAAAAGGCAAGAATACCAGATGGACACTTTTAATAATGCTGTAATCAGGGGTGGCTGGTAACATTTGAAAATGGTGAGGCGTAAAGTGATTGTGGTATTGCACTGAGGCGAGTGAGCGACCCCTAACAACCCCTAACAACCTACGAGGAGTTTGGGGGATAAATGGAGCATTTTCAAGCAAATTTGAGGAAGCAGGAAGGTTGATAAAGCACTTGCGAAAGTGTTAAGACAGGATCTGTAACAACATCCTTACATCCATCAACTTCACCCCAACACAAGTACAAACACACACTCAAACACTATCAAGTACACACATAAAGCAAGACTCACAAACATTTGTTTAGGCTTAAAGACCTGTACTCAAAAAAGTACACAGAGACCGCTGCAGTTGCAAGCAGACGTTGAAATACTCGATTTACTCACATAGTGACAAACACAAAACCCGAAGCCAGACATACTGTGCCCGGTGCCACCTCACAAGCACCCCCCTGGTCACACCTTCCCCTTTCTGGGAGCTTCCATGAGACTCACTGGGCTGGATGAGGAAATAGTGAGTGCTAGTCCCAGCAAGTCTTTTTCTGTTAAAAAATGACCACCTTCCTTTTTCTGCATCCCACTCATTTCTGTGTTTCGGTGTCTTTGTGTCTCACACCCTTCACCATCTCCGCCACCCTCTCCTCAGCTGCCCTCTGCACGTCCCCCTCACCTTTGGGTCTCCCCATCACTCTTTCTACCTCCTGTTTCCCCCATACAGCTCTGCCTGAAATGCACCCTTTTTCATGTTCATACTTTCACTCTCTCCTTGCTGTCACTCTGTCCACTCCCCTTTGCCCTCCCCCTCCTCTCTGTGAACCTCTCTCTCTGTCACTCTCCTCTCATTGCCACGCTTTCCACTCTCATTTGGCCCTTATGGATCTCATCTCACGCTCATCATCTCCATCCTTTCACTCTCTCCTTGCTGTCACTCTTTCCACTCCCTTTTGCCCTTCCCTCCTCTCTCTGACCTCCATCTCTGTCACTCTCTTCTCATTGACTATACAGAACAAAACTGTCAATGGTCCCTTACAGCTTAATGTGGGCAAATACAGAGAGTCTGTGTCCACCTAAAAACGTGTGTAAAACAGAAAGAAAATGAATCCCATCAGCCCACCCATATGGCAGAGCATCATCACCTGGGATAAAATCAAAGATGATCCGGTTGAGGAGTGACACACCTATTGGTATTGTGTGCTTCTCCAAACCAAATGGACCAACAGTGATGGATCATACCAAAAGGACAAATGTATGTAATGGTGTGGGCTGTCAAATGCAGGGAGAAAATTATAATATGTGAAAAAAGTGAAATATAAAATTGGCTACCATGACATAGGGAAAATATTATTTTCCCTATGTCATGGTAGCCAATTTTATATTTTATATTTCACTTTTTTCACATATTATAATTTTCCCACTGCATTTGACAGCCCAACTTAAATAAAACTTTGTAAAGAAGACATGCTCATTGGGCCCTCAGCAATGACGCCTTTGCAAGGTCCAGCTGACGACAATGGGTCTTCTGCCTTCAGCTGGAAAGTAAATTAGAACATTTATTGGGATGCCGCGGACCCCTAAACTGCTGCACTCCGGTGCCACTGCACCTACTGCTCTAATGAAAAAACTTCCATTAGCGTGAAGATTTAAGATACCCTGAAGAAGTATTAGGAACCCTTGGATGAGGGCGATTGGAAGGCAAGATTTCTGCCCCTCTGGGCGTCGAATCCTTGCTCTCAGAGAGAGTACGAAATCTTTCAAGCAGGCACGTGACATCTTGCCAGGTGTTCTCTGCCCGAGTCCACTACTGGCTGCTGCTGTTGTCACCCATGAGCTGCTCTGCACACGTCCCACCCGAGGGTCACTGGCAGACTAGCCCTGCCGGCCCAGTTTATGCCCTGTTTCTAATTTAGCTTCCACATAATTCTGACACTTTTTCCTTCAGCACAAGTTATTAAACAGATGGCTGGCAGGTATGTAAATCTAAACCAAAGGGGATGATGGACGGAGTGTTGAACATTGCAAGCACTCACCCCCAGTCAACTGATCTGGGTTTAATCCATCATCATTCTTTAGCTCACTCCGCCACCCCAGTTCAGACATGGCCATATGCAAATCAGTCTGACCCTGTGCCTCATGGGAACAGTCCACAAAAAAAAGATAAACGAAGAAAAGAAAAAAAAGGGAAGATCAGAACATAAACAATACTCCAATGTCCTAGACTTATACCTGGAGTCTGTCTATTCCAGTTTCCCAGTCTATTACTGGGGCCCAAAAATGTTTCCCTAGTTTCCTAGCTTTCCAACCTTTCTTTTCATACAGGCTCTTTCCCAAATTGTACATGGCGTGATAACCATTGTTGGAATGTGTGGGGGTTGGGGTCCACCCATGCAGATGACACACATATTCTTACCACAGCCATGGCAAGAAACAGAAATTCCCTGTGGATTATCACTGTTCCATTTCTAGCCCCACCTAAAACTATCAATTAAGCACATAATTTTTGGGGGATCCTCAGAGTTTGCCCCATAAAATCCTCCAAAGCACTTTTAAGAGGTTCCAGGGCAGGGCACGCGGCAAACATGTGGACTATGTCTGCCTCCCCGCTTTGGCAGCGGTGACATAGAATACCCTCAGTCCCCCATCGGGCTATTTTAGCTGGGGTGTAATAAAGCGAGTAAACAGTTTTGAAATGTTGTGCTTGGAGGCTCGATACTCTTAAAACTGTGTACCCCAAGTTAAGTGATGCCCTGAACTCGTCGCGTTCAATATTCAACTACCGCTGGCATTTCTCCGAGTATTTTTCTAAATCATCGCTCTGTAGTTTGCTCAGTTCTCCATAGATCTGGGTGATAGTACACCCGTCAGGGTTTCTGACCCCTTCCATAACTGCTTTTGAACCCACCCCCACTGTGCACTGCATTACAGTTCCCTTAATTTGTTTTAATGCAGTTCAACTGCTGCGCTCAAGATGCCAAAAAGAAGCGCACAGATGCCTTCTGTGTTGTTGCTCGCCTCTGTCTCGAGCACGTATCTTCTTTGACAGATTTACATACCTAAAAGCAAAAACAAAGGAGATGCTCGAAGGAGTGTTGAACATTGCAAGCACTCACGCCAAGCGGGCGGAAATCTTGCCTTCCAATCTCTGGTAAAAGCTCTCGTTCCCCCCTTTTTCCTTACTATAACGGACCGAATCTGGAGGAATTTAAAAAACTCCGTGCGATCAAGTTTATAAAGATTTTGGGCTTTCTCAAATGACATTATACCGTTTGAATCAAATAGGTCTCCGATTGTTTTTACCCCTAAAGCCTCGCACAGCCACATAATTCCATTATAAAAAATCTCAGGTAGTGACGGATTCCTGAATAAAGTGGTATAATAATTCATTCTTCCTAGCCCCAGCCTTTTTCTGACACCGGTCCAAACCGCTACTGCTGCACCAAGAGTCTTAAATGTAACTTTTTTTTATCGTTACTGGCTTCACTGAACCTCAAGAGCCAGTTAGGGGCTTCTTTTCTAGGAGTAGTTCAAATACATCTGGGGAGGGTCATCCCTCCACTGGTCAGTAACCTTTCCACCCAATAACCCGCAGATATATTGAATTACCGTGGCCCAATAATACATTTTTAAGTCAGGTACAGCCCAGCCCCCTCTCTCCCTAGATAGCGACATATATCTAAGTTCTTTTCTTTTCTTCCCTTGAGCCCAGATGAATCCATTAATCATTCTCTCCACATCCTTAAATCAATGATTTTCAAATTTCAAGGGTATCGTCCTGATTAGATATAACATTTTCGGCAGAAATATCATTTTAATGATATTACAGCGTCCCACAATCAAGAGATGTAAATTATTCAGCCTGTTAAAGTTTCTCTTGGATTTTTGAATCCCGGGGACAGGGTTCTTCTCAACAATCTTACTTAATTCTGATGTTATGGTGACTCCGAGATATGTAGCGGATTCAGTCACTCTTGGATTCACAATAGAAATCCTGTCATTAACGACAATTTGGGTCTTTCCACAATGAAGTCGATAACCAGAAACCGCCCCAAAGCATTCTGCCTCGTGCTCTATTTCTGTTAAAGCCATGGATGGATTTGTTTTAATTATTGCCAGGTCATCGGCATGTCCCCAAATCTTGGTTTCAAATCCATTTAATTGAATAGGAAGGATACCTTTGTTTGCCTCAATTCTCCTAATCAAAGGGTCAATATAAAAAGCAAACAGGAGGGGAGAGCAGGGGGACACCCCTGCCTCGTCCCTCGCGTGATATCAATTGAATCGCTTTGCCCCCCCCATTATTCGGAGTCGGATCTTAGGATTCTTGTATAATGTTTGAATGGCTTTGATGCACCCCCTTCCTTCCCCCGAGTTCTCAAGTACGGCCCAAAGACAGTCCCACGAGACCCTGCGCCCAAGGATCTCGCGTGACAGAGGTACCGTCAAACAGAGTGCAGACTCTGCAGATGTGTTCGGCCATACCCCTACCAGGGATAAACCCATGCTGGCGGGGAGAAGATGACCTTCCCAATCATAGTACTAAGCGATTCATGAGGATTTTTTAATACATTTTTACATCACTATTCATTAGATTAATTGGTCTATATGAACCAGGTTCAAGAGGAGGCTTTCCTTTTTAGGGCTCTGCCTACATCCCACGAAGTGGGTGTGGCTTCATAGTCCTTTTGTGAGGAGTTCCAAAATCTAACCTACGAATTCCAGAGAAGCGCGTGAATTTTGTTTGTTATTTATGGCAGCTGCAAGGCAATGGGCTCTCGCATGGCTGTATTTTTACAAGCCAGCACGCAATAGGCCATGGGCTGCCGAGTTGCTCCTCTTCCTGCATATTCCGTTCGGACACGCGCAGCAGAAGGTTATATTTCATCAATTACCAGCTGTCAGGGGCCACGGTAATTGAAGCCAGATGCTCGGCGCGCATTCACCTCTTTCCAGTTTCTTTTTTTTTCAGCTGTGTGGGCGTGCATGCTGGCTCCCTGCCAAAGCTTGTTTTTTAGGTCTCGTTATCTGCTTGTTCTGTGTATGTTTCCATATGTTAATAAGTTTTTGTTGGTTTTAATAACGTGCGCTTGCTATTTAGTTCCCCTTTTTTTTATTATGACATGTTATTCTTTGCAAGAACCCTCGTGGATGCGTATTCGCTATTTCCTCTGATTTATTTATTTTTGTATTGTAGTTCTTTCTGTCTATTGGCCCTGGCTGCGTCCCCGCATTACAGATATTAAACAAAGCGAAGAAATCTTTGCTTAACGTTCAGTCATTTCGGAAAGCGCCCAGTGGCATGCCTGGGGGTACAAGCAGCAAGGCCAACGCTCTGACCTTTGCCTGCCAATTAACCAATCACTTTCGAAACATCTCAAGACCTGGCTCCCCGCTGGTCAGACTCTAGGCTCTGACTGGGCAAGTACGTCAGTGTCAGATAGCACCACGAAGCCTGGAGGCAGATGAACGCTTTATAAAATATATAAACTGATATAGAGTTCGGTACTGCCTGAGCTGCAAGGTGTAATATTGGTCTTGGTGCCTTTCTATGAAACATATCATTATAATAATAAGATTGCAATGATTTTTAACATTCCAAAGGTTACCTACCACAGGTAAATTAGTGCAAGCCAAAATGGTGGAATTTGTACTCTTGAGGAAGTGGTGGGGGTAAAGGCAGGCTGAAATTAAAAGTATTTATTTGAAAACTAGGTTTCGTTCAAAATTAGTTTTTTGGCAAAATAGAGCAGCGCTATAAAGGTGCCTCGGAGGTCGTTTTGCTGGGATCACTGAAAGAATATCGACTACCACAATATCGAGTACCCAAAATATCGAGGTGAAAATATCTACTACAAAAATATCGAGTTTGTATGTACAAACAGGTAAGTACAAAAATATCGACTACAAAATATCGTTTACAAAAATATCGTTGTAAAAAATATCGACTTTACTAAAAACAATGTTTAATTACATTAATATAAAAAATTAATTACTAAAATATAATTAACAATACTTAAAATAACTTTTAATAATTAAATATTTAATGAAAGTAAAAAAAAATATATATTTTTAATCATATTTCTTAAAACATATATATATAGTAACAACATTTAATTAAATAATAGGCAATATTGTATATGTACCCCAAAAACCCAAAACTGACCCTGAACCCTAAAAATACCCCTTTACCCAAAAACTAAAAACTGACCCTGAACCCTAAAAATAACCCTTTACCCAAAAACTGAAAACTGACCCTGAACCCTAAAAATACCCCTTTACCCAAAAACTGAAAACTGACCCTGAACCCTAAAAATACCCCTTGACCCAAAAACTGAAAACTGACCCTGAACCCTAAAAATACCCCTTTACCCAAACACTGAAAACTGACCCTGAACCCTAAAAATACCCCTTTACCCAAAAACTGAAAACTGACCCTGAACCCTAAAAATACCCCTTTACCCAAAAACTGAAAACTGACCCTGAACCCTAAAAATACCCCTTTACCCAAAAACTAAAAACTGACCCTGAACCCTAAAAATACCCCTTTACCCAAAAACTGAAAACTGACCCTGAACCCTAAAAATACCCCTTTACCCAAAAACTGAAAACTGACCCTGAACCCTAAAAATACCCCTTTACCCAAAAACTAAAAACTGACCCTGAACCCTAAAAATACCCCTTTCATTTAACATAATTAGCAATTAATCAATTAAATAAAATTAATTACCAATTACATTTTAATTAATTAACAAACATTTTTTAATTAACAATTAATTAAATATTACTACCAATTATTAAATTAACATATTTAATTAATTATAATTAAATTACTTCCCACCCTATTCCCCTATAAACCCACAACCCGCTAGAGAAAATACATTATTTTAATTGACATAATTAGCAATTAATCAATTAAATAAAATTAATTACCAATTAAATTTTAAATAATTAACATATATTATTTAATTACCAATTAATTAATTATTACTACCAATTAATAAATTTACATATTTAATTAATTATAATTAAATTACTTCCCACCCTATTCCCCTATAAACCCACAACCCGCTACAGAATTAAATTACACAATAATTAAAAAAATAATTAATTAAAAAAAATAATAAAATAAATTGACACTTTTCACACATATTATAACATAAACACACTATAAATAATTAAATATTATTTAAAAAACTATATTTTTTACTATCTAGATTATATACTTGGATATTTTCACTGTCTATATTATTTACAGTCGATATTACTTCACTTACCTTAAAAACGATATTTTGGCTGTCGATATTCTGTCTAGTCGATATTTTCTCCAAACGATATTTAAAACTCGATATTCTGTCCAGACGATATTTTGGAGTCGATATTATGTCTGTGCACCGTTTTGCTGGCACCGCCCTCGCACGCGCGGGTATCTCTCATACATGAACATCCAAAATGACCACGCGGCAATGTAATTGGGTGGGATTCCGGAATTGCTGCAGTTAAACATATTTTCCTAGGTTTGGTCGAAAAGATTCCTTGGCGAGAGAGGAAGGAACGTAAAACACAGAGTGGGTGCCAGAGTGACAGTGAGTGCAGATTGACAGTGAGTGCAGAGTGAGTGCAGAGTGACAGTGAGTGCAGAGTGAGTGCAGAGTGAGTGCGAGAGTGACTGAGTGCAGAGTGAGTGCGAGAGTGATTGTGAGTGCAGAGTGACTGTGAGTGCAGAGTGAGTGCGAGAGTGACAGTGAGTGCAGAGTGAGTGCAGAGTGAGTGAGAGAGTGACTGTGAGCGCAGAGTGAGTACAGAGTGAGTGTGAGAGTGACTGAGTGCAGAGTGAGTGCGAGAGTGACTGTGAGTGCGAGAGTGACTGTGAGTGCAGAGTCAGTGCGAGAGTGACAGTGAGTGCAGAGTGAGTGCGAGAGTTACAGTGAGTGCAGAGTGAGTGCCAGAGTGACAGTGAGTGCAGATTGACAGTGAGTGCAGAGTGAGTGCAGAGTGACAGTGAGTGCAGATTGACAGTGAGTGCAGAGTGACAGTGAGTGCAGAGTGTGTGCAGAGTGAGTGCGAGAGTGACCATGAGTGCAGAGTGAGTGCAAGAGTGACAGTGAGTGCAGAGTGAGTGCGAGAGTGACAGTGAGTGCAGAGTGAGTGCAGAATCAGAGTACAGATTCTGAGTGCAGAGTGCAGATTCAGAGTGCAGAATCTGAGTTCAGAGTGCAGATTCAGAGTGCAGATTCAGGGTGCAGATTCAGAGTGCAGAGTGCAGATTCAGAGTGCAGAGTGCAGATTCAGAGAGCAGATTCAGAGTGCAGAGTGCAGATTCAGAGTGCAGATTCAGAGTGCAGATTCAGAGTGCAGTTTCAGAGTGCAGATTCAGAGTGCAGATTCAGAGGTCAGATTCAGAGTGCAGAGTGCAGATTCAGAGTGCAGATTGTGGGGGCAGAGTGCAGATTGTGAGGGCAGAGTGCAGATTCAGAGTGCAGAATGATTGCAGAGTGAGAGTGAGTGCAGAATGAGTGCAGAGTGCAGAGTGAGTGCAGAGTGCAGATTCAGAGTGCAGAATGATTGCAGAGTGAGAGTGAGTGCAGAATGAGTGCAGAGTGCAGAGTGTGTGCAGAGTGTGAGTGTGTGCAGAGTGAGAGAGAGTGCAGAATGAGTGCAGAGTGAGTGCAGAATGAGTGCAGAGTGAGAGTGAGTGCTGCAGAGTGTGAGTGAGTTCTGCAGAGTGTGAGTGAGTGTGTGCAGAGTGTGAGTGTGTGCAGAGTGTGAGTGTGTGCAGAGTGTGCGTGTGTGCAGAGTGTGAGTGTGTGCAGAGTGAGAGTGTGTGCATAGTAAGAGAGAGTGCAGAGAGAGTGCAGAGTGAGTGCAGAATGAGTGCAGAGTGTGAGTGAGTGCTGCAGAGTGTGAGTGAGTGCTGCAGAGTGTGAGTGAGTGATGCAGAGTGTGAGTGAGTGCTGCAGAGTGTGAGTGAGTGCAGAGTGAGAGTGAGTGCAGAGTGGGAGTGAGTGCAGAGTGAGTGCAGAGTGCAGATTCAGAGTGCAGATTGTGAGTGCAGAGTGCAGATTCAGAGTGCAGAATGATTGCAGAGTGAGAGTGAGTGCAGAGTGTAGATTCAGAGTGCAGAATGATTGCAGAGTGAGAGTGAGTGCAGAGTGAGAGTGAGTGCTGCAGAGTGTGAGTGAGTTCTGCAGAGTGTGAGTGAGTGTGTGCAGAGTGTGAGTGTGTGCAGAGTGTGAGTGTGTGCAGAGTGTGCGTGTGTGCAGAGTGTGAGTGTGTGCAGAGTGAGAGTGTGTGCATAGTAAGAGAGAGTGCAGAGAGAGTGCAGAGTGAGTTCAGAATGAGTACAGAGTGTGAGTGAGTGCTGCAGAGTGTGAGTGAGTGCTGCAGAGTGTGAGTGAGTGATGCAGAGTGTGAGTGAGTGCTGCAGAGTGTGAGTGAGTGCAGAGTGAGAGTGAGTGCAGAGTGAGAGTGAGTGCAGAGTGAGTGCAGAGTGCAGATTCAGAGTGCAGATTGTGAGTGCAGAGTGCAGATTCAGAGTGCAGAATGATTGCAGAATGAGAGTGAGTGCAGAGTGTAGATTCAGAGTGCAGAATGATTGCAGAGTGAGAGTGAGTGCAGAGTGAGTGCAGAGTGCAGAGTGTGTGCAGAGTGTGAGTGTGTGCAGAGTGTGAGTGTGTGCAGAGTGTGAGTGTGTGCAGAGTGGGAGAGAGTGCAGAGTGAGTGCAGAGTGAGTGCAGAATGAGTTCAGAGTGAGAGTGAGTGCTGCAGAGTGTGAGTGAGTTCTGCAGAGTGTGAGTGAGTGTGTGCAGAGTGTGAGTGTGTGCAGAGTGTGAGTGTGTGCAGAGTGTGAGTGTGTGCAGAGTAAGAGAGAGTGCAGAGAGAGTGCAGAGTGAGTGCAGAATGAGTGCAGAGTGAGAGTGAGTGCTGCAGAGTGTGAGTGAGTGCTGCAGAGTGTGAGTGCGTGCTGCAGAGTGTGAGTGAGTGCAGAGTGAGATTGAGTGCAGAGTGAAAGTGAGTGCAGAGTGGTGAGCGTGAATGCAGAGTGTGAGTGAGTGCAGAGTGAGTGCAGAGTGAGTGCAGAGTGAGAGTGAGTGCAGAGTGAGAGTGAGTGCAGAGTGAGTGCAGAGTGCAGAGTGAGTGCAGAGTGAATGCAGAATGAGTGCAGAGTGAGAGTGAGTGCAGATTGAGTGCAGAGTGTGAGTGAGTGCAGAATGAGTGCAGAATGAGGGCAGAATAAGTGCAGAGTGAGACTGAGTGCAGAATGACTGCAGAGTGAGAGTGAGTGCGCAGGATAAGACCACACACATAAGACCACACACATATGACCACACACATAAGACCACACACATAACACCTCACACATAAGACCACACACATAAGACCACACACACACACCACTCTCACCACCACACACACCACCACACACACCACCACACACACCACCACACACTCACCACCACACACTCACCACCACACACGCAACCACACACACAACCACACACACACACCACCAGCTGTCACTGCACACTTTCACCGGGCACAAACACCACCAGCCGTCAGTGCACGCTTTCACCAGGCACAAACACCATCAGCTGTCAGTGCAGGCATCCACCAGGCACACAACACCAGACATCAGTGCATGCTTTCACCAGGCACACACACCTCCAGCCATCTGTGTACACTTTTACCAGGCACACACACCACCAGCCATCAGTGCCAGCTTCCACCAAGCACACACACCTCCAGCCGGCAGTGCACGCTTCCACCAAGCACACACACCACTAGCCATCAGTGCACAATTTCTACAGACACGCACACCACCAGCCATCAGTGCACACATCAATTGTTAACGCATCCACAATTAACTATTGTAGCAATCGCAGTATGGTGCACTTTACTTTTAAACATATTCATCTTAAGCGCAGCATGCCACCATTGCTACAATTCCAATCCAACCCACATAATTCCACTACACACCACAAGCATACACTCCATAACACATGGCTAAAAGACATTGCCATTTACAATGCCATTAGCTCTAACTCAAATAAATCCGAGACCTATTGCATTTCTAATGCTTGTTTTTTAAATTACCATGCTCGCTTCTGCCCATGACCCTGGAATTGTATCCCTCCTCTGTGCCTGACATATTACATAACTTAAGTCTTCTCCCAAAATCGGAAAAAAAACGTTTAAAATTCTAGTGGTATTTGGTCTGGGCCTACAGCCTTGCCTGAGGCAGTCCCTTTAGAGCGCTCTGGATTTCTTCATCTGAGAATCTTTCCTCCAGAGCCCTTGAGTCTTCTGGTGAAAATGTTTCAGCAGTGATAACAGCTAAATATTCTTTTATATTTTTGGGTTCACTGAGGGTATTTTCCCTATATAAATTTCCATAATACCTATGAAAAACCATGCATATTTCCCTAGGTGTTGTGACTATATCCCCATCTGCATTTTTGATCTCTACAATATCTCCCCCGCTGACTTTCTGCCTAGTCCTTACAGCTAGCATGTGCCCAACTTGCTCACTAAATTCATAGCAAGATTGTCTCCAAGCCAAAAATTTCCCTGCTACTCTTGTTGCCATGATCTCCCCTGCTGCAGCCTTAGCTAGCACTAATTTCTGATGGATCTCATCTGTATGTACGCCAGTGACAATAGCCCTGACCAGTTCTTCTTCTATCTCCATGATTGTTCTAAGGATCGTCTTAATCTCTTGCTTTGCTTTTTTATCAAGGTTTCTCCCCTGATACTAGCCTTGAGAGCATCCGATACTACCTCACAACCGGCACTTCCCCTTTTGATCTCCAGGAATTCCTCGAGCCATTTGTTCATATGTTGAATATAATTTGAGTCCTGCAACAAGGCACATTCAAAGGTCCAGGTGCGTTCCAACTCCCCCCTATCACCACTTTGAACCTCTAGGACCAAAGGGTTGTGGTACTTAAATCACTTGCGGGAATTTCTTGATAAGACAAGTAGAGAGAAGAGAGGATGACACCAAGAAATAATCTAGCCGTGCTACAGCTCTATGCAGTGTCGAGTAATATGTGCTACCCGCATCCTGTGGTTTCAGTTGCGCCCAAGCATCTATAAGCCCATTATCCTCCATCATCAGTATTAGGGCCCAATGGGCTTTTGTTTTTCAGCCTGTATATTTCCTAGGATCCCCCTTCCACAGTCCTTCTATTCCATTTATACTTAAATCCCCACATACAATATTCGGTAAGGGCTATCTAGCCAATTCTGAGTTAAAAAAATTTAATATTTCAGGATCGTCCCGCATTGACCCATAGATTGACCATAACGTAAAATTAAACCCCTGTTCTTGACATTCAACAATTACCCATCTCTCATACCCATCAGTTAAGCAAGATTTAAACACAATCCCCCTCTTCAGACCCAAAAGTGCTACCCCTCGCGTCCTTGTCTCTTGTGTGGTTTGTACTATCATTTGAAATCCCAGCTGCTCTAGGAGGCTCTTTCGCGACCCATCAATGTAGGTTTCCTGTATGCAAACTATATCGGCATGTAGTGTTTTAAGATATTCCTTCACCATCCTATGTTTGGCAGCATCGTTCAACCCGTGGATATTAATTGTTGCTCTACGCATACTGTATAAGTAGTACCACTTTTCCCCAATTTCCTAATCATCCTTTTTCTGTCACTTGCTTCCACACGCTACCCTCCTCAGATGATGGTGTTTTTTTTATTTGCCCCTCCCTCCCCTATGCCCCTCCCGATAAGCCTCCGCTTATCCCCACTCTGCCCTCCCTGTCCTCGCACCCCTCCTCCCCCACCTATATTGTGAGACAAGCAGACCTAAGGTCTCTGTGATGAAGCCTGAAAGTCGCCCCCCTGGTTATCAGTGTATTAAATATTTTTCCCCCTCCCCTAGTCTTCCCCACACCCCTTTTTTTTAAACAAAATGTTTTCATATCCCTCCAGTGTTCCTCCCGCAGTGATACGTGCACACCAAAAAAAATATCCTCCCCCCCACAGAATACACCACCAAAGTACTGGGCAATTCTAATAATAAGGTGAAATAGATACATCTCCATTATTCCCTCCCCGTTGCTTCAATCTAACTGCTCCAACAAGCAACATTATGATTTTAGTTTCTCCATGTAGTCTTTGGCCTGGATCTCTGAAGTAAAGACTCGTGTAGTGTTCTTGTGAATAATTTTGAGACTAGCTGGATTCAACAGGTACGCTTGTGCTCCCAGAGCTTAACAGGGCAGAATCAGTTCTCTTAATCTCCATCGACGTTCCACAGGAACATGGCGAATGTCCGGTTTCATGAAGAAAGATTGGTTCTCGTAAGTCCGTCTAGCATTCAAGTGGGCCTTAGCATATACTTCCTCTCGGAGTAGAAAACGTCCAAAGTAAATTTAGAATTGCCCTTGGCATTGCAGTTCCTTCTCTGCCCGATTGTAAGGGCTTTCTCAGGGTCATAGGGAATCGGTAAACCCGCTGTATCTCTGTCTCCCAGCTCCGGTGCTGGAGTTCTGGAAATGCTCCCTTCATCAATATCTGTATATAGGCCCGCAGATCATCCCCTTCTATTCCCTCTTCAATACCAAGTATCCGTAGGTTGTTACGCCTTTGCCTATTTTCAAAATCTTCCATTTTCCATTGGAGATCTGTGAACTGTGTTGCGTACGTTTCCGCCTGTGTTTATGTTATGGCCAGTCCATCTTCCAGCATGCTTGTACGTTCTTCAACATGCGTCAATCTTGAATTCATTTCGGTACAAGCTTTAGCCATTTTCCTCACCGCGCCCTGGTGCTCTTTGTTGCCAGTCTATTTTTCTTTCCATCCATTCGGGTCTCTTCCTGCAGTTGCTTTATGGATTCATAAACATTTTCAAAGAAGGTGTAGCATCTTCCTCCTGCCCTGAGAGTTCTTTATGAACACTCCTGGTAGCCAAGAAGTCCCATTTCAGGCTAGGACCTACATTGGATCTGGTGTTATCTTCTACACCTCCTTCCAGTGTATGAGATTCTCTTTGTTTCTTCAAAAACCTCTTTTTCCTAACAACGGTGACTTTCTGTAAGGTACAAAGACTAGAACTGGAAAGCAGTACACTACTGCTACATTCAGCTTCAGAGGAGCTAACTTCGGAACCGTCAGTAACTGAGTGAAATGTATCCCCCAGATCCAGGGTGTCCTCTAGACCCTTACAGCCTGTTGCCTCCTCAACTAACATACTAGTGTCTAGTTGGTCTGTGATGCCCGCTGGCCTTTCCTGTGCCATGGAGGAGTGGATGCCTTCGGCAACCTCAGGTCGTTCCATTGTGATAGCACTCTCACCATGGAATTTGTCCGCTTTGATTGACTCATTACTGACTGGAAATTTGCTACAGGAGGTATCAGCCATATAAGGAGAGTCCAGCTGCTCCCTAGGATTGTCTGCATCCCCCTGTTTGTTCATTTTTCCCTCCCCATTGGATAACGCGGGTAATATATCATTGTCATCGGTTTGGGGGGCTGTGGGGAAACATTCTGTGATGGTGTGCTGTACCACGGGATCATTTGGATACATTTTCTTTCCCTTAACCCCTATTTTAATGTCATTTGATTGTTTTAAAGCCTCCTGGCTCACACCTTTTTTTTTGGCCATCCTGGATCTGTTTTCCTTTGGTTGAGATCCTGTTAGCGTTAGTATTCTCGGAGCCTCCCGGTTTGACCCCCTTTGCACGACCTGCCCTTATGCTAACGTTTGGCCTTGCACTCGTCTGTGCTTCGGGAGCCTTCACTCGTGTCACCCGGCTGGGTCTGGAAGGCATCCTTGCTTCCTCCGCTCTGTTGGTGCTCCTTCACGCCGCAAGCCATTCAGCCCTTGATGGTGCTCCTGGTCCTCCAGCCCCGTCTCTCAGCCAGCTCTGTGCAGCTATCGATCGGAGCGCTCTCCGCATCTCTCGGACGGCTGTCAGCACAAGCGTCAGGAGCGTTTCAAATTCGCGGAGGACGATTTGATGCCTATTCCATGTTTTTTTTTCTAATATCTTTAAATATACAAAATTAATTTCACATACATTTTGGACCATGATGGCATTACATTTGTCAGTTAATTACAGCATCAAGGGAGAGCATACCTCTGAAAATTTCAAAAGCTATTTAGCCACTTATTATAAACTCAAACAGGCACCTTCTTTACTTCTTTTCGCCCTTGTTTTCTTCTTTCCAACGTTCTCATTCTTTCTATCTACATTTTGCTACCAGTTCCATTCTTTTTCTTTTTTCTTTCTTTCCCTCCTATGTTATCTCTTGCTTCTTTGCTTTCTTCACCCTTATTTTCTTTCTTAAGATCTGTTCTTGCTGCATGTTTATCTTTCCTCCCTTTCTCATTCTCTTTCCCTCTCTTTAATTGTCTCTTTTCGTCTTTTTTTGTTGTTCATTTTTTGGCATTGGTCCTTTTTTCCCTACCACAACTCAGTCCCTCAGCTCTGTCATGCTATTCTCTAATAATGCCATTTATGAACTTCTGTATTCAGACTTGCAAACCTCCAATCAAAGAAGATAGAACAAATCAGAAAGAGGTGCTCTGTTTTTATAGGTGAAAGGGGCTAGAGATGTAGAGTGGCCTGCCAAACTCTTAATCACTTCACTCCATCACGGGAAGGGCATGGAGCCTCCAGCTACCCAGTCTCAGGTACAGCCTTAGCTATCTTGAATAAATGAAAAAAAAATGCTGTGATCCAACCATCTGGCCAAGTCTGTCCTTTGGCAATATGTGTTACATCATCTGCTGCAGACGGGAGGGGGCCCACAATGCCACAGTTACTACTGGGGACTAGTACCGAGAGCCCAGATGAAGGCGCACCTATGAACCCCGCTATGTAACGCTTTATGTGTTCTGCTATTTTCTGCCCACTGCTACACTGCTATACCGTTACATTACTAGGTTTGAAGGTACTTGGGCTCTGCCCAATCAAGCCACCATTTCAGTATGCTGTGGCTGATGCATGCTTCTTAAATTTTTACAAGTGTACCTGGGTATTATTTGCTTGACTTGTGCTCCTTCCCACCCATCATTCTTTACTGATAACATTCCTCTATTTTCTATTCCAGCAGCTCCCGCCATCACAGCTTTACTAATTTTCTTTCAATTTTACGTTTGTCCTCAGATCAGTGAACCTGCACAACAGACATAACTTAATACAACATGCCTCCACTCTTAAACTTTTTCCTTTAGACCTCCACTGACTTTTGTACTCAAATCAGAGCAATAACTAAGGGGCATATCATCAGCAAGCTGCTCGCAAACTTGCGTAGTGATAAGAAAAGTAGCGCTAAATGCGGTTATCGCTACTTTCCTTATGCCTGCTTTCAGTCTGACTTAGCCATTATATCCAATAGAAGGTGGATATAATGGCTAAGTCTGCCCTGCCCTGTCATCAAGCTATCGCCAAACGTTGTGCGATTATCGCTGGATTCCCAGCGATAATCGCACATTTGGCAGCTTGAGCATGGAATTTTATCGCTTTGGAGATAAGCGTTGCTGATAGCACGCTATCTCAGTGATAAAATCCTGCGATAGTCGGCGAAAATTATCCTTGCGCTAAACACGCTGAGCAATAATAATCGCCGGCCCTTGCTGATATGCCCCTAAGGGGCATATCATCAAGGGCAGTATTGCCGCTCTAACAGCACTTTTTTCTGTTAAAGCGGTGATCATCTTAACGCCATATCAGCATGGACACGTTAGCGCGTGTTTCCATGCCTTTTCGCCATTTCCCTTTGCTGAGAGCACGCTATCTCAGCTGTAAAATCCTGCAATAGCCGGCGATAATTATCCTTGCGCTAAGCGCGCTGAGCAATAATTATTGACGGCCCTTGCTGACATGCCCCGAAGCATCGCCACCTAAACGTTATTTCCCATTGCTAAGAGGGACAACAAGACCGAAAAATCTTTTATGACAATCTTCAAGTTTTAAACCATCATATTCAACCATTTAGGTTTTCACATGCATAGAGATCAATTATAATTAAAATATTTAATACTGAAAAATGAATTCACAATCATTTTGCCAACATGCATACTCCCTGATTTTAGAGGTTAGTGCTAGGTCTGTGTGAACTGTTTACTATGAAGGTGAATTTTTCAAAATTGTGCATATGTTCCACGCAGGATACCGCTGAGGTAATTTTGTAAAATGTCACCTCATTTCTTATAAAAGTTTGTGAAACTTCTAAAAAATCTCACGATTATACGTCCTCCTAATTTTCAGCACGAACACTTGCAAATTGTAGGTTTTCACAAATTAAATAGATCCGTTTATACATTCAAAATCAATCACTGAATATTGAATGTGACAGAACTGAATTGAATTGACGCTGGACATTACGATGAAGACTTTAGACAGAAGGTGCTGAACAACTCCGAGATGGTATCAGTTTATGAGAACTAAACCTAAACACATGCTGCCCTCCTGAAGATAGCCCAATTTGTCCCAGTTTCCATTTCTCCCGTGCACTATAATGGTATGAACACAAGGATTCAGACTACAGTGTTTGCACCTGTGTGGGAGCAATCTTGCACAAAAGTTACTGGATTCCATAGCTTGTATTGAGCTAATTGTTAATAATGTGGGCCTAAACATTCTAACGTAAATGACATCATGTGCTGCTGGAAGCCCCAAAAGATTTAAGCTGGATTTACGTAGGGATCTCTGCTCGTATTGGGGAAGAAAAAACCTGTGTGAATGTTTTTCACATCAGCGTTATTTATCCACATTATTATGACACTTTCCATAGTCGGGGTTAGCACCAGCGAAAAGCTGGTAGTAACAGACTGTGAACAGTGCGGGCAAGCACAACTTGCTGTGAGCTGCTGTTCGGATGTTGCAAAACCTGTTTTTGCACTAATGCCGGATTTTAAATGACCGGTTTACACACCAGTGTAAAGTGTTGCACTTCCACTGGCCAATGGATGGTAGTGGTCGCGGTATAAAAATTGCACTTTTCAGTTGCTGCAAGTATCAAGACTAAGGGGCACTAACACCAGTACAGTTATTAAACGGTGAAAAATTACAACCGCGCCAAGTAATACTAACCAATCCACCGTAAAATGATCGTTACTTCATTTCATTAAGAGCTTGGCTGTCAATTCAAAAAGTGAGATTAATGTAGGCATTTCATCAAATGAGGGCATGGGCAAGGACAAGCAGGCCAATTGATGAAATAATGTACTTGACAATGTAAAGCACATGCCGAACTGTAACTCCGTGTGAACTTATGAGGTCTGGGAAAAGTGGTTTTGAGAGGGAACCACATAATGCAAAGAGGAAGTTGTCCAATCAGCTAAGTAAATTGACATAAGGCTTGTACTGTACCAGGGAGTGCATGCTTTTCAGGTCACCTGGCAGTCAGTCCTCCTGTAGCAGGTCTTATGCAGGTCTTATGTCATCCCCGTGGACTTCGTCCATGGCATCCACACATACCCCCTTAACAAGGAAGCCTTGTGGAAAATGATGTTTTGTGTCAGCGGGAGTTTAAAGGTCGAAAGATTAATTAAGAAGAATATCTGGCCCTCTCTTGCTGCTCGAAATTATGCGACAATTTCCCAAAATATTTGAGAAAGTCGTTGCAAAGCAAATATGCATGTCCTATGCAGAACTGTACACGGTGCAATCATCAATCAAACGATGGAATGAAAAACGAGGCAATTAAGCCTTTGTGGGATTCAATATTTTTACAGCTTTGGTGCATAGTTACATAACTGCAGGCTTCGAACAGTAAGCTCGCATAGACGAATTAAAGCAAATTACATAGACTTTATATTTTATAATGTATGTACTGTTTTTTGTAGTTTAAACGACATATTGGTAAGCAAATGTAAATGCTTATGTATATGTTTGTAGTGAGCCAATAAAAATAAGTGTGGCTCACTAACACATGTTAATAGGAACAGCTATACTAATAACACTGAAATCACACATGTCACAATCACACATCACACAATACAGAGATCAACAATCTTGCTATTACAACACTGCAGCCTAACAACCTGGAGAAAAGTATGGTAATAGAATATTATGGACTAATTAACGTATACAAAAATATTGTGTCCCATTCACAAAAGGAAATCTACACGTGGAGATCTCAGTATGTATATGTAGATTTCTCCATACAACTTTGCTGAGATCTCCGCCATGATGGTATTTAGCAATTCTTGGTGGAAATCTTAACCTTGTGGGAGGATTTATCAGTCTCAACTCCTTTGAACAAGGAAATTGAGACTTATTCAACTGAAATTACAGTGTTAACATATCAAGTGATATTATGACCGGATTCTACATCAATGCCTATAGGCAGAAATCTCTGCAGCAGAAGCGGAAATATCTGACTCCACTACAAAAAACTCAGAAGGGTAAAGAATTGAGATATAGCATACAAGCCCACCTGATACATTCATCCAGCAAGCACCTTTGTGTACAGCCTACCACCTAGGCTTTACCCTCTTCCCCTTGGACATGGGTATGAGGATGCTATATTCTAGATTCAGCCCCTAAAGGAAGCAGACCATCAGTAGACAGGCTTTCCAGTGGCCTTTTTGTGGATAACTAGAGGGATCCAGATGGTCTGCTTTCATACACCCTCAGTGAAGCAGAGAAAACAGCCGGCAGGAGGTGACTGACTTGATCAATTACTTGAGGTCAAGGTACAAATTGCGAAGGATTTAAAGAAGAAATGACAGGATGGGAGGAGGCATGTGAAGGATAAGTATGTGAAGGATAAGCTTTCAAGTACACAGGTGGCAAACACTCCTTATGTAGGTGGACATCAATCCCGTCTCCATCTGACATTCATTGATAAATGTATCCACTCCACCCGGGGAATTCCATCGTCAGCCTAGGTAAGTTCTCTTCTATATTACCACTACATTTCTACTCCACACTTACGTCACATTCTCCCTCGCAGAGGTAGGTACACATGTCATATTTTTCACTCCCACACAGCTTAGCCTCCCATTTAGAGTGTATAATAAATAGAGTTATCTTAATGCATACCTTTTTAAATGCATTGGTAGTAACATCAGGAGCAGGAGTACCATATACTGCAGCAGAGTGACAGCCAGTGATCACTTCTAACCACATGCCAAGCACAAACACAGGAATGTACACTAATATCCATTATACAACCACACCAGAGT
Organism: Lissotriton helveticus; assembly: GCF_964261635.1. Lineage (NCBI taxonomy): Eukaryota > Metazoa > Chordata > Amphibia > Caudata > Salamandridae > Lissotriton > Lissotriton helveticus. Next base: position 301,649,913 of record NC_136067.1, on the reverse strand, counting down.
TTTATATGCCTCAGTTTTTTATATGTCAACACAGATATACATGAATATTTATTGCATGTGCTTATCTAAAATGCAGTCAGTATTTACTTCTAAGTAATTTATTTTGAACCCAATGTGCGCTTTCAGATTGTGTTAAATTCATTTTAAAAGGTTCTGTGTAGTCTGCCCATCCTTTAAATGTCCCAACTCCTCTACTGCTGAAAGTTGGGCTCGTCATTGACCATACATGTCTTGCAGAGAATGGTGAATTTGTAGCACTATCATTCTCAATGTCTATAACAATATTTCTCTTTCTGTAAGTATTTGGATATGTGACATATTATTATTATTTTTTAATGAATGTAAACCCATTGTTCTTCATGAATTAGCTGAACTACGTAATGTGTGAATGTGAATGTATAGGTCAAATCTAGCTCACCATATGTCACCAAGTATATCCTTTCATTGTTCAGATTCATTTCGAGGTATACTTACGAGTTCCTTGGTGTGTTTTCAAATTATGTTATTTATTTTGTGTTGCATGCTAATCACCAACGAGGGTATCCAGGTGCTTTGAAGGTGGGTGGGCGGCGGTTTCCTGGTGAGTTTATTTGAAGAGCCAGGTCTACCACTTCTTTCAGATCTTATGAAGCACTGTGGAGACTCTGATGTGAAGTGGGAGGTAGTTACATGCCTTGGGGCAATTGTAAGAGAAAGCATAGACTCCAGTTTTGATTTTGTGGAATCGTGGTACATGGGCTAGTGAAAGTCTAGCTGAGCCAAGGTGCCATTGGAGGTCAATGGAAGTGTACACAATTGTTGACGTGGGTTTCACCATGTTTGTGTAGTGCTTTGTATGTGTGAGAAGTTTGAACTCAGCACATCTGTGTGTGGAGAGTCAGCGTAGCTCTCTGAGGTGTGGGGTGATGTGTGTACAGCGAGTTAGGGCAAGGATGAGTCTTTCTGTCTCATATTGGATGGCGTGGAGTCTGTTCAGGAGCTTCTTTGAGATCTGTACATGGAGTGCATTGCCGTAGTCAAGTTTGCTTATAATCAGGGCCTGTATGACTGTTTTCCTAGTGTACTCTGGTAGCCCTTTGTAGATCTTTTGCAGAATCCTCTGGGTGTAGAAGCAGGTGGAGGTCACTGCCTTCACCAGGGCTGTCATGCCAAACTTGTTGGACAGAATGATTCCTAAATGTATGTTGTGGGTTGTGGAGGTAGTTGTAGGGCCGAATTCTGATGTCCACCAGGTAGAGTCCCAAGTAGACATTTTCCTTCTCAAGATCACTTAAGTTTTGTGAGTGTTTAGTTTAAGGCAGTTGGATCTCATGCGAGTGGCTAATGAGGACACGCAGGTGGAGAAGTTGGTTTTGTTGAGGGGATCTTGTCTCACAGGGAGAGTATCACTTAGGTGTCATCTGCACATAGATTTCATTTTACACCCTAGTCGGGAAGAATTAGGCTCATAGTTACAACGTGTATTCAATAAAATTCATTTCACTGCATGGAATTAACCTCATTACCATTCAGATGTGCACAAATATTTGATGAATGTGTCAATAGTATGAGTGGGTCAGGTCGTGAAATACGATGACCGCTTTCAATCAATCAGGATTTATAAAGTGCAGCTAATCCCCCGACTCGGGAGGCTTATTCGAACAGACAGGTCTTGCGAGCCATTTGGAATTCTGGAAGTGAGGTGATGGTCCGGAGGTGAGTGGGGAGGCTGTTGCAGGTCTTTGCTGTGATGTGGAAGAACAAGCATCCTCCACTTCAGCTTCAGTAGATGCAGGGAGTATGGGCAAGTGAAAGGGAAGTGGAGCGTAGTCTCCTCAATGGCTGGTGGAAGTTTAGGCAGTGGTTAATGGAGACGGGTCCTTGGTTGTGTAGAGCCTTGTGTGTGGGTCAGCAGCTTTAATTGGCATCTCTTCTGTACGGAGAGCCAGTGGAGTCTCCTGAGGTGGGGTGTGATGTGGGCTCGTCTGGAAAGGCTGAGGATGAGTCTGGCTGCAGCATTCTGTAAGCGTTGTAACAGAGAAAAAAGCCATGACAGTGTACCAGCAAGCACAAGTGGACTATGTGTACTGTATATATGTACATATGGAATAGAGGGATGATGCTTAACTTATTATTTTGGTATGATAATGCTACTGATAAGTTCAGGTGAAATATTACCCCAGAAAGTTGAAGGGGGGGTGTTGTGAAAGTGTCAACATGACTTTTTGGGAAACGACGCACATGACACAGGTTATATGTCGTTAATATGGCAAATGTGTTATTTTTCGGGCAGAAAACGTTTGTTGGGAACACTGGAATATTGGAGTGTTTGATTGTCTGTATGAAAAAGAAGACAGATAATTATTTGAATTATTTTAAGATTTCGGTGTGATAAATAGACTTAAAATACAAAATACAATTCTCTTGCTAGAATTAAGAAATTATTTGGAGTCCCCCAATTGTAATTTGTCATCCCTTTGCTTTGGACTTTTCAAAGTTTATAATGTTGCCTCTGCTGCATGGGTTCCTTATTGACCCTAACTCTGACCACTAGGGGGGACCAATATTTTTGTATTGGAAGGTTTAACCAGGCTGGAGATACTTTGATACCTGCCTGCTATTTCTCTGACAGCCAAGTGGGAGTGGAAATACTGTTGTAGCTTTAGGTTCCAAATAATTAAATTATCTCCCTTTGGACACCAGCTTAATGAGAAGCTCATTTAATCCAACATACATTTAAAGGTCTACCTGTTAACTTATTGTCTTAATAAGTGCAACACAAGCACTTGGATATCTTTGGGCTGAGAATGCATGGGTGTGGTACAGCTTCATGTGGGTCACACAAAGCAAAGCTCCCTTGTATCATAAGCATTCAGTATAGCTATAAGTGCCTGTAATGTATCTAGCCGATTTGTAAAATATATTTTCGATGCTAATGTCTATGGTCTACGTATGCTTTTTATGAGGGTCTCCTGCCACTGACTGTGCCGAACATGTCCTGTTTGCAGATGACTTATATTACTGATGCATTTGATATACCAGTAATGCTTGTAAGTTAAACTAGTGCTGGTGCTCCTATACCTTGCTTCGTATGTATGTGAACAAAGCTTGAGTTGCTACTACTGCCTATACTGTACCATTTGGAAACTTTGACTTCTGCTCCTAAAGCCTACCCGTTTGAGTGTGATGGCCCAAGTGGTACCTGTTATGTCAAGATTGTAAAGACATTTCATTATGCAAAAATCAAAACTATTGTGTTAAATATGGGGGTCTCTAATTGGCACTGGTAGGCACCCTGTCTAAGTAGGTACCCTTCCTTCTAGTCAGCATAAGAGAGTTACACACCCAAGATAACCCCAGCTCACCCCCTTGGTAGGCTGGCACGAGCTGTCAGGCCTATCTCAAAGTTAATGTGTAAAGTATTTATACAAAACACACACAGTAACACAGTGAAAACACTACAAATGGATACCATATCAGTTTGGAAAAATAAGCAATCTTTATCTAAACTAAACAAGACCAAAATGACAAAAAAACAACATACAGAACTCATATAAATTGTTAACGGTTTAAGCAATTCTGTCCATAGAATTCTATGAATTAAGTGTTTTAGCACAAAGTACCTTTGATGCGTCACAATTCAAGGTGAAAAACAGCCACAAAGGAGAGAAGCATCAGAAAACACCGGGATGAGTTAGTTCTTCTTGAGTCCTTGGGGTACCGATGCGTCACAACTGCTGCATGCAGGAGAAGTGTTGCGTCGGTTCCGGACTGTGTGGAGAAGCAATGTGTCGTAATCTGAAGACGGTTCTGGTCTGCGTGTGATGCGGTTGAAAACGTGCCGCACAGTTGCGATGCATGGAAATCCGGGTGTGCTGGAGTCGATGCAGCAGTGGCAAAACAAGTGCTGTCTCGATTTTTCCAGCCTCAGGCAGGTGATGCATCAATTCTTTCAGCTGCACAGCAGGGCTTGCGCCAAAGACGGAGTTGGGGTCTCAGATGTTGGAGACTTGGTGTCCTGGGCTGTGGCAGTTCTTTCAGCCTGGGACAGGCGCTGCATCAATTTCTTTGGTTGCTGGAAGGGCGATGCATTGATGTTGAAGGGTTTAGGCAGCAAACAAGCCCAGAACTCTTTGATTGCCCTGAGACTTCCAATGGGAGGCAAGCACACATTAGCCATTGGAGAACCTTGGAACAGCAAGATACAAGAAGCAAAGTCCAGTTCTTTTGCTACCCACAGACAGAAGCAGCAACTGCAGGCCAACCAAGCAAAGCAACACACAGAAAAGGGGCACAACTCCTCCTGACAGCTCTTCAACTCTTCATCTTCACAAAGTTGTTAGTCCTGAAGTGTTCTAAAAATGTGGGGTTACAAGTTTAATACTTACGCCTCTTTTAGCCTTTAAAGTAGGCATACTTCAAAGAAAGTCTTTGTTGTGCACAAGATTCTGCCTTGCCATGCCTTGGCTCCAGATACACTACAGGGGGCAGCAACAGCATTGTGATGGGACAGGCACAGCCCTATTCAGGTGTCAGCTCAGGAAGGCCCATTGGCCTGGTGATGTGCCATCAGGATATGCAGGGCACACCTCAGCTCCCTTTTTGTGACTGTCTAGAGTGAGTGCACAAACAGCCCTTGTCAGTCTAAACCAGAAGTAGATTCCACAGCCAAGCAGAATCACAGAATGGAAAAGCAAGAATATTCACTCAGTCTAAAGTGGCATTTTCAAACACAAAATGTAAAAACTTACTTCACTAAAAAAAAATATTTTTACATTCTGAGCTCAGGGAGCCCTACCTCCAAATCTCTATCTCTTCCTAATTGAAAGTTACACTTGTACGATGTTACAAGGCAGCTCTAATTATAAACCATGGGAGAAATAGCCCTTGCAAGAGTGAAAAACGTATTTAGCAGTATTTCATTAGCAGAACATGTAAAACATACCAGTACATGTACTACCTTTCATGTACACTGCATCCTGCCCGTGGGGTTGCATTGGGCCTACCTTAGGAGTGTTTTAAATGTAATAAAAGGGAAGGTTTGGGCCTAGCAAGATGGTGCGCTTGCCAGGTCGACATGGCAGTTCAAAACTGCTCTGGAAGACAGTGCAGTGGAAGGCCTGAGACATGTTTACAAGGCTACTCGTGTGGGTGGCACAATCAGTGCTGCAGGCTCATTAGTAGCATTCAATTTGTAGGCCCTGGACACCTACAGTGCCCCTTACTAGGGATTTACTAGTAAATCAAATATGCCAGTCATGGATAAACCAATCACCAAGACAATTTACACAGAGAGCATATAAACTTTAGCACCGATCAGCAGTGGCATATTGCCCAGAGTCCTAAAGCCAACAAAAACTGATAAGAACAATAGGAGTAAGGAACCAAAAGGTCTGGGCATAACCCTGCAAAATGGGCAAGATCCAACATATCGGATTTGTCCGTATGTTTTTTTTGTGTGAATCCCACTGTAAGAAATGGGTTATTAGTTGTGCAGGATGTGAGGCTTGTGCAAGTAATAGGTCCACAATTTCGCCTTACTGGGAACCAAGTATCCAATTGTGACACTAGACACTCTAAGGGAAACGAAGCACAGCAGCCCAAAGCCTACTCAGGAGAGGTGGTGTGGGCTAGTTATCACCATTCACTGGCCAACAGCAATAACACTCAATGAATGATTGTTCAGTCAGTATTTATTTTGGGAAAAAAGAAAGGTACAATTATTACACACACATACTACTCCATGATACACAATAATCTAAAAATATATACATATGATTGATATAAAATACCTTAGGTGACATTCTGTTTTTACATTTGACCCCTAAAGAGTGATGACCCCCCACAATCACAGCACTCCCCTACCTATACCATATAAAATATCACAGAAAAGGGGGTATTACTTTGCGTAAAGCAGGCCTATTGGCTTTGTCACAGGATCAGCACAATAAACGACTTGCAACCTATTGGCGTTGTAAAAGGTTCACTATTGTAAAAGAAAAATACACCACATGATAAAAATCCACCATCATATCAGTGAATTCATTAACTCTATTTAAAAGCAATCACTATTGTCAATAAAGTATTGCAATAATAATTAAACAATGACTGTCAACAACATATTGTCAATAAAGCTTTCAAAATCGACAATATATGTGTCTGTATGTGTATTAGATACCTTCAGCCCACATAAAATGCAGCCATGGAACCAACCCCTAGAATGTATTGCACTCCCAGCAGAAGAGTAAAAGCCCCAGTCTTAGGAATGCATTGAAAACTATAGTGAACAGCCTGGAGGTCCTGCTTTTTATGACCCCAGAAACATAAGGTCAGTTTTAAATGTACTTGGTGGGGCTTTGACCTTTTACAGCCCCCACAACATCAATTGGTGGTGCCCGGGTTTTATCGAGGCACCACGAGAGCCAGATTTAGCACTGTTCACAGCCCCACAAGGCATTATAGTGCGCTCTCCCAAGGAGCAGTGAATATTAATAAAGCGGCTCCACCCTCTGCTTTGCTTTGTTACATGGGACACCTGCCCCACGTCTTATTTGGTTTTTTCCTTTTTTGTTTGTAGGGAGTACCTGGTCTCACCCAGAAACACCCAAAGTGCTTTCTCCTGTGGCCGCATGAGAAGCCAATCTCCTTCTGCCCCTGCCAGCTTCCCACCCAGCTGATGTCTTTCTCTGCTGGTGCGGGAGTCTGCAGTTTGCTTCGCCCCTGCCCGCTCCATGTAAGCAGGGTGTCTCTGGTGAGGTGGCTGCCTCATTCAACCACAAACACCAGCACGGGGAGCGAGAGTGATCCCTCTACCAGACCCCAGGGCCTACTGGCCTTCTTTCAGGGCATCTGGGGGGCAGTGGAGTCCAACTTTGGTGTTGGGGAACCAGCTTCAGTGATCCAGGCGAGTTCCACTGATCCTGGGGTCATCTGTAGGCAGAGTCCTTAGTCTATCAGGCGGCTTGTACTTCTATCTCTAAATGGTGTTGCCGCTGTTGCAATACAGGTCCACAAACTAAATCCAATTACCACAACTCTCTCTCTCTTGTGCAATAGTTTTTTTAGTGGGGTGAAATGTTCTAGAAGCCACTCAGCCCAGGCCAATCCTAGGGTGCCATATCTCCCCTCCAACCCTGTTCCAAACCTTCTGCAAAGCATGCTCACACAATTCAAGGTGGTGCCGTCAAGAAGTCACTGTTCTCATCTCCTCTGGAGGTCCCAACTCTGCTCCTAGCTGACATCACTGCCAGTGTTTTTCCCACCAATAATTCATAGGAGAGCTCCCTCCTGTTTTCACTTGAGAGATCTGGGCTCCCTCCTTTTTTAGTGGTCCTAGGCTGTCCTAACCCTGCTAAAGTTTGACAGCTAATTAACAGATGCAGATTTTCATCCCCACTGTTTCCTCCTCCTGAGTTGCGTGAAGTGCCGGTAATCACTCTTTTTGTGTGGGAAGCCTTTGTTCCCTCTGCTGGCAGGCAGTGTAATTAACTTGGCCCAACAGGGTGACAAAAAGGCCTCAACTTTGATTTTAAGCTGAGCCAGAGAAATATGAACATTCTGGACGACATATAAAGTATACATGCAGTGTCTTGAAACCTGCATATTAAAACTGGGTGCAAATGGTTAATCCCACTTTCATACCTTGTGGGACCCATGCATATGATATAGTGTCACTGCAGCTAAGCCAGTAAACCCAAATGACCTTACCTATCAGGACCTATGAGTTCCCGCTAATCTTATAAGGCCTATCCCAGGTCAACATCTAATCCTGCAGAGTCCTCTCTACACAGACCACCTTTTGTTTCTCATTGCACTCAATATTCTTTTCTAGATGTCTTGTCTTCTCCATGCACTCAATATTGACTAAACAATGATCCCTGCCCATGAGGCACATCTTTTCTTACAGTTCCACTCCACGAAAAATGAGACAGCAAAGTCTTAACAGGTTTATTTTATTAATGTCCACAGTAGGAAGCGGAAGAGGTCTAGCCATTTCAGGCAGAGGGTTCAATGTAGGCCACATAAAAGGCAACACTGACAGTGCACTACTATATCTACTTTATTTCTAAACACAGGAGCAGGAGGAAAAGATGATGCAAATGTTGTTTTAAGTTTCTATGTATACCCATCAATTAATGTTACTCAATTTATTTGAGATTCTTTTGCAGTTGTCAGCTCCACTTTATAGCTACTTTGGAGCAATTGGAGGTGAGGCAATGGGTGGAGAAAGTTTATAGGGCCATTTTATTGTTTCAAATTCTTCAGAGCATCATGGCATGGTAGGCAAAATGTGACTGTTGGACTCTCTGCAGGGTCACCCCCAAACCTTTTGCCTTTATCCTCCTGTTTTCTGAACCCTATTTTGATTACTTTTAGGACTCAGAGCAATTTAGACTGCTAACCAATGCTAAAGTGTGTGTACTCTCTCCTGTGAACATGGTGAAATAAGCTTACAGCCAATTGGCACATGCGATTTACTTGTTAGTCCCTAGTAAAGTAGTAGTACATGTACCCAGACCTGTTAATTAAATGATACTAGTGGTCAGCAGCACTAATTGTGACCCCCCACTTAATTAGCCCTCTAAACATGACTCTGGCTTACCATCGTAGTCTGTTTGAGCTGTTTGAAGCTGCCATTGACCATTCATGCCTCAACCTTTCTTTTTAATGCATGTGTCACCCATAGGGTAAGCCCTAAGTAGTCCATAGGGCAGGGTATAGTGTATTTAAAAAGTTTGATATGTAATTTTACCTTTCACAGTTCTTGGTAGTGAAAAACTCTTAAATTTGTTTTTCACTACTGCCAGGCCTACCTCTCCCATAAGATAACATTGGGTTAACTAATTACAGAAAGTAGGAATATCAAGTTTGGAGTCTAAAATATTGTAATTTACAAAACATTTTAATGGTAAAGTTGGATTTTAAGTCACAAATCTGAATATGCCACTTTTATAAAGTTGAATTACCAATACAGGGTTTGGCTAACATGCAGCAAGGCCACACCAATATAGAAATGAATTGAACTTGAGGACGCTAGCTCTGTGGTCCATTCATTTTCTTGTGACCGCTCAGTCGTAGCTTGAACAGGAGGACGCTAGCTCTGTGGTCCAATGAATGGACCACAGAGCTAGCTTCCTCCGGTTCAAGCTACCACTGAGCGGTCACGAGAAAAAAGGATTTGGTTCTTACAAAGAACAGCCGAGCAAACTTGTTTCTCCCAGCAAGACCAGAAATTTCAAAACAGAGAGTCATTCAACAAGCCCTGTCTCTCCAGGAGTCTGGAATATGGCCAACAACTCAAAGCTTGTCATACTTTTACCACACAAATAGTACATGAGAGTGGTTTCTGTTGTGATTCAACTGTTTGAGAAGAAACTATTGGTCCTGAGGAGAATCTCTTTAAGGAAAGAGATTCAAAACGCGTCGACCGCGTCATTTTTAGGCCAATCTACAGATTCGATTTTTTTTTGTTCTTTGGATTGTTGTGTAAAAATTTTGATGGCCTTATTTTCAATTTGGTTTTGTTAGTATATCAGGACAGAATAGAAGGTGCACTCCAATAAAGTCAATATTGCTGGTAATTTTTTATATAAATTCTCCTTTATTTAGAAAGTCTTTCAAGTTGCATAGGCAACGCCAAATGCGATGCAGCGCGCGCAACAAAATCTGTTTCATTTATTTTTTATGTTATTTACCTGTAATCATCCGTTTCCAGTATTTTACACCCCCCCCACAGTGCCCCCCCCCGCCCCACGTCATCACCCGGTGAAACGCCCTACACAAGCCGGCACTGGTTCTGCTGCCCTGCTGCCTGAGTGAAAAGGACTGGATCTGCATCTTGAACCCAGGCCCAAAAGAGTGACACCATGGTCTAGTTCGCTAGCCTCCTGATCAGAGCCCTAGATACAGAAAAGGCTCTAACCACCTGGAACCCACCACCTGGACCCTGTCTGCTGTGATTCCTACCCCTTAAGTGGTGCCACCCGATTCCTGGACCTTTGGAAATGGGTCTAAAGATGCTCTGTCCTGGCTGTGGTCCTGATCAGAACCAACACAGTAAAACATATCTCCTCGCAGCCCCATTGGAACTACTTCTGCGCGATACATCCCAAATGAAGGACCTCGTATCGCAGCTCGCTGCTTCCTCAGGTCCCCCAATGTGTGATCCATCCTTGGTGCAGGCCTTTGCATCACAAGATCCTCATCAACTGCATTCTCAAGAATACTACAGGAATTTGCATTGCAGTCCTGCAGCTTCTTCGGAACAGCTGCTGCGTTAGGCATCCCTGATGCAGGACTTTGCATCACAAGTCCCACGTCGATGGAATCCTCTATGAAGCAGGACTCTGTATCCCAGCCCTACAGCTCCCTCAATACTGCCAATACGTGATGCATCTCCAACACAGGATCTCACAATGCTCTACAAACTAGGATCCAAGGTACTTTGTTCAGTGGACCTAACATGGTCCTTGTTTCCCACCCGTGCTCTATCGCTTTCAGCCTGAACTTATGACTTTGAACCAGGTCGGAGGGACTAGATAACCACAGTTGTGCTTCTAGGCACTATGTTCACTTAAATCTATAAAATTACATATCTCCAGTTCTACTATGAAGAGCATTTGTATAGGTAATTTTGTGGCAAGTTGGTTCTTGGATGCTCATCTTTGCTGTCCGGTAAGTTTGTAGAGATGGAGGAGATTAGTGACATAGAAAGGTTCTTTAGGTGCACAGGTGACCACGTCTTCAAGTCATGACGTGACATAGCGAGTTCCAAAGTGGTTGTCAGGGAAAGGCAGATTTATCGTTCTATTTCAGGAAAGAATTCCAATAAACAAGGCTTCATGGTGATGGTTGTTTATATGAGGTGTTGTCACTCTTTCTGTGACAACACCTTATATTTTACTCTATTATATTTACTCTATGTTTAAGCCCATGTACATTAATGCTGCTCACCAACAAGGCCCCCATAATTGAAAATACAGCTTAAACATCAATGACCAACAGTTGTACCTCTTTTGGAGATTCCCAATTGCTTTAGAACACCTTATGAGACTTTCTTTTCCACCCCAAAAAACAAAATACCTTCCCTTGCCTAGATCCCCTGCCCCTCCCTCCCACCACCCCTCACCATGGTGGCATACCCCCCTCATGCCCTCCAGTATTTCCTGCCCACCAACCCCCTCTGCCACTGAGTAATGCCCCCGATGGCAAGGCCATTCCTACATGTAATGGGTGTGTTAGATTGAGAAGTGAAGTAGCTTCAAAGACCAGCCCCCTTATGAATACATCATTCCCATTTCCCAATCCAGGCTAAGCATCAAACACAGCCTAGAATCAATAGAATCAATAGAAACATTCTGGTTTCCTGTGTCCGAAAAAATCTGTAATCTGCCCACCCAAATGATTTTCAGTTTGCTGGTTGAATAAGCTGAGCTTGCACCTCCTGGGCCTTGAAATATTTAATCATCTGTTTAAACTCCCACCTCCGGCGAGATGTTTCATAGGACACAGCAGGGAAACTTTGAAATGAGAAGTCTCTCTCTATATTTATAGGTTTGAGCTGTAAAGTCTTTTGAAAGTCCTCAATGTGTACCACTAATGTCAGAGTCTTATCCCCTTTCTTCTGCATAATTCCAGAGGATACTCTGTGCACTCTGGCTATTAACAAATCCATCAAGGGTTCTTTAAGCAGATGAGTAGAAATCAGACTGGAAACTCTCTCTACCATTTCCGAATCCCTTTCCCATATTTCAGGGATTCCTATCAGGCATAAGTTAGATCTACAACAGCGGTTCTCTAGATCTCCCTTCTTCCCATTCACACCTCTCATTTCTTTCTGTATAGAGTAAACCAACTTGGTCTGGTTATTAATCGTATCTTTTACATTTGACACACTCTGCTCTTCTTCTTTATGACGGATGTTTAGATCTGACATTTTTATCTCTATTGCTTCCAACCTTTATTTATAATTTACTTGCGAGGACGGCTTCATCAACTTTGATCTTGTGGATTTCCCTAAAAAAGCTGAAGCGTGGCAAACATTTTGCTTGCTGTGCTGGATCCCCTAGACCTGATCCAGGATGTCCCCCAGTTGACTCCAAACTAACATGTGGGGACATAGCAGAGATTCAACCACTACTTGATCTTTCCTCCCCACTACTTGATATTTGGTAGTCTTCCGACTGAGACTGCAGAGGCACTTTGTCTCTCTCCAAGTTGACTTGTGGCTCCCCCCCAAAGACCGGTCCAAAACCTCCCTTCCTGTATTGTCCTCCTGCCGGATTGTGACCCTTTTCCCCCATCCCAGATTTTTGAAAAATCGAGAATTGTGGTCCACTCGAGGTGTCCTCCTGGGAAGAAATAGCAAAATCCTTGGGGGAAAGGGGCTGGGAGCTGATCTCTGCTACAGACTTTACTAAGCTCTTTTTCCTTGCCAGCTGTTCTTCATCGTTCTCTTTTGGAGCTCAGCTATCAGGTAAGGTCAATCCAACTTCCGTACTTCTTAACTTGCCACCTTCGCCTGTCGTATCACCTGTTTCTGTTGCTAGCTGGTGCGGTTTCTCATAACACTCAAATTTTCGTCACCTTTAGCGGAGTCCATCTGGCTGTTTCCCTTCTACATGGTCACAGAGTCCTTAGAATGATTCAACATAGAATTCCCTGGGGAAAGGAAACTAGTTTGCTCAATTGGCCGAGCTCTATTAGTTGCTAACTTTAAAGTTAGTAAAAGAGCTGGCTTAATAAGGCTTCCCTTTCTTCATGAAAGATTTTCTTTTTAACATGCCTCCACCAACCCCCTCAAAAATGTGTGAAAAACCACCACAGTGGCGAGCCAGTTATTCAGCATGAGCTCTGTTCAGTTTGAAATTCAAGGGAAATATTTAATCCTTCTTCATGGTGACAGTAAGACCACTGCAAATCTTAATGTTCCTTACACCTAATCTCCAAAAATCTCAAGCTACCACCCCTTGCCATCACCACCTGCAGAAAGAGCCAAGCAACCTTCCTTGTTCTCTTGGTTTCCACCCTTAAAAACCTCATTAAGAATGTGTATTATAAAAGATTGACCCAGGAAAGTCAAAATCAGTGATTAAGAAAGGACTAAATTAACTCTATAATAACAGTAATCACCTGTCATCAACATTCCTTCCAACAGAGGGACAGCAAGAACACGAGCACAGCGAGACTGCAAGAGCAATGGCAACAGGCCCAAACAAGGTCTTAAATCTTTATAGCATGCAATCACATGAGGGGTTTCAGAAGGAAAGAAGTGTCTCTTACTTTTGGCAGTGACAAGCAGGGTCCAGCTGCTTCTAGAGGTATTGAGTAATCCAAATTTTTCCTCTGTGTTTTTTTCACGGACTGCCATCCATTAGTAGGGGCTCACTAATGCTGCTCTGCTTGTGGCGGGCTCCATCTCGCTGCTGCTCTTCTTTCCCTTGTCTCCTCCTCCAACCTTTATTACGAGCTGCTGCTTTACTCTACCACTTTCAGTGAGCACACCAGACTCTCCTTCTTTTCCCCTTGGGACTGCTGCTCCACTATGCCGTAAGGCTCACAAATCTCAGCAGACTCCAATAGCAGCACAAGCCCATGGCAAAGAAAGTAGAGACTGGGCATCGAGCCACCAAGACAGGAATTTCAGGCACTCAGCCTGTCTGGAATCTCTCCCCCACATCATGTTATGTTATGTTATGTTATGTTATGTTATATTAAGTTTATATAGCGCACGGCTACTCTAAAAGAGTGTCCCGGCGCTTTCCACAAGCAGCTCGATGTAGAATAACACAACAAGGAATAACAGATACAACGAAGAAAAAGAAAAAAAAACACCAGAAAAAGCCTAGAGATTAAAAAGCCAGGTCTTCAGGCTAAAAATCATTCCCCTCTCTTCTCTTTTCTGCTCGTCTGAAAAAACCATCATGAGATGTCTCAGTCATCAGCAATTTTGGTCTTAATACCAGGTTTCATTTATTGGGCAAAATTGTTGGAAAAAATATTTTGCCATTGCTCATAGTGGGAAGGCCCTTTTGTAATTTAAATCATTCCTCTCTGTTCGCTCTCAATGCATCAACATTGATATCCTCAGATCTTCCACTCTAACCATGCCATGTGAGGTACCCTAGGGTCTATCCTACCCTTTACTCTATTCAATGTATATACAGTGTCATCTGAAGCCACCATCTTACACCTGCAGTGTTGCCTAAAGCCAGGTGAAACTTGAATGGCAAAAGCTATCTTCATGGTTTACCATGTAAGAGGGAATGTGTTATTTTTCCTAGTGGTCAAGCTAATACTCATCTTCAATTTTGGCTTTCTCTACATACCTAATTTGTATCACAACTACATTCACGTACTCTGGAAAATTCCTTGGGTTTGTCTTAATTCAGAGTTCTCTACAAGAACATACCTCAACAGGAAGCTCAATTTGCCCACTTTCAATTTCCCCTCATCTCATTAAACCCTTTTAGCTGAAGAGCATTCATAACTGTGGTTGAATCTCTAGTACTGCTCCATATTGGTGGAGGCAATGCACTGCTTGCTGGGTTATTAAAATGCTTTTTTGCCCCATTTTAAGTCATCTCACATTCAGCATCCAAGATGATGGTAGAGCCAAACAAATGTAAACATATTAGCCCCATTCTTAAATCCTCACATTGACTGCCATTTGAGGCTCGAAGTCAGTTTCAATTGAGTGCCTTAAATGTTAGGTTTTAACTATGGGATAAATTATTTACTTGGCTAGAATAATTCAGACCACTGGGAGCTCATGTTCAATTCTTATTTTATTTAGTTATTTATTTATTTATTTTATTTTAAAGGTTTTATATAGCGCTGGCTAGACCTGGAGGTATCAGAGCGCTTTACAGGAGTATCAGATCATAGTTACAGGTTACATCGTTACAAAAGTTACACAGTTATTAGAGCATGGCAACATAGTTACTTGTAAGGTCGAGATAAACAATAAGCACAAATACGTAAGGGGAAAAGCAGGCAAGGGGAAAGATTCAGGGGAGGGGGATAGGAGCAGGGGAAGTAGACAGATAATGAAGGTGCTAAAGAGGAGGGGAGGGTGAGAGACACCACATGGAAAGAGGAGGGAAATGGCGACGGGGACACAAACCGGTAGACGAGTCAAAGCAACGTCCAAAATCCAGTAAGCTGTGATCCAGGAAAAGTGGTATCACTTCCCTATCTCTGTTGCGAGAGGTTCCCTTTACGCAGTGGACTCTCTCAGAGGGGTCTCTGAGACTCCAAGGCCTTCATACTGGATCCTTTCCCAAAAAGGGGAGAGGGAGTGCTTTGGCAAGGGGTGCCATACCATACCTCAGCTGTGAGGGGCTCCCTTGGCGCAGTTTGCCTTTTTTGCCCTTGTTTGCCTCTAGGTTCCATTGGCCAAGAATTCTTGCATGATCAATCAAGATTTGTTCCTCTCTTGCCCCTGCTCTCTGGAACTTGATTCGACTTGCATCTGCTGTCTGAGTCTTTAGAAAGGAGCTGAAAAGCGTTTCTGTTTAAACAATTTTCCTTTGACATCAACTTTAAAATAGATGTCTAATTTAGTAAATTAGGTAATGATTTCATTATTATTTTGCTGCCGTAAATATACTGATTGTGATCTTCCTTATGTACAGTACGTCATCAGAATTTGGCAAGGTTCACATGATGGAGCAAGGATTTGCACGTAACGCGACTTGCTTGTATTCAGTCCTCTCGACATAACGTTAATTAACTAACCAACATGTTTGTATTACTAATATCGCATTACATGACATCTGAGGGAAGCTTGCATATGTGCTTTTATTAACTATATTCTGCTTGCATGAAAATGGTTGCTGCTACGTGGGATTTCCTACTGCGCATGCATCTGTCATACTCACGTGACATGACGTACTCTTTGCTTTGGGGGGAAACTTTCGCTTCTGCGCACTAGAATTAAAATGGCTGATCTGTGTTACAGCATGCATGAAGCTTGCACTGCTGCTTTTGATAAGCTGTTCGTTTTGCTTAACCTTAACGCAATAGTTAAATATAAAGTAATGGGAATAGAGTAGAGATAAGTGGTATACAGTGCATTCTTTTATTCTGTGTTCTCAAACTGTTTCTTTTTTATTCTTACATGTACATCAATTTGGGCCTGATGCCTATCGGTGAACTCCATATTGAAACCTTTGAGCCTGCGCGCCAGAGTCTAAAATCCATTGAGTCATGGCATTGAATGAGTGCCAGGGACAGTCTTGACCAAGAAGCGCCTGGGAACCTCACCTCCTGAACTTTACGGAGGAAGCAGAATTCTAATATGAACTAAAATGTAACAAATAATAGAACATTCATTGTCGGGTGGAATAAAATATACATGAGAAAATACAAATTGATGGGCGGGAACGTTAATAGAATATTCAAAAGAAAAGTGTCATTTTGGTATCGTGTGATGACCTCTCCTCATTGCTTGTCCAATCAAAATTGGGGATCCTTACACTTGCAACATTGGGGGTGGTACACTGACCTGGAAAATAGTATAACTAGGGTAGGCTTAGCTAGTTAATTTGTCCGACTTGTCCGAATAGCTGACCTGTCACTGACCCAACGCACTCAATAGGTGACCAAGAGCAGAGGGCTGCGGAGCACTCTGCCAGAAGATTCGATAACCCAATCGGGGTTCTGGGAGCTGAAGTGCTGGCGAAGCACTTTGTCGGGGAAATCGATAACCCAATCGGGGTTCTGGCTGTTAGCTGCAGAGAGGGAGTAGCGCAGGTGTTGCAACTTAACTGCGGGTGCCAGTCTCAACCTTTGGTGGTCCTGTGCTGATCCAATTCGGCTTTACCTGTCCTGATTTTAATCTGCACCTGCTAGCCTACTGGCGACTGCAACTTTCGGGGTTCTGTCCTTTAAACTGACCTGTGGCCAGGGTTAGTTCTTCACACCATTCTAGGTAAATATAAAATCTATATGGGTTCGTCATTGATTTGTTCCCACTCTACCCTTCCTAATCGCTACATGTTTTAATTGCTGTATGTTTGCATTCCATGTTCCTTCTCTTTACCCTTCCTACTGTTAAAGTTTGACATGTTCCCTTTTTACCCTCCCTTTTGTTAAATGCCTAAAACATTTTGATCATATTTCATGTTTCTTTTCTTTACCCTCCCTATTGCTAAATGATTGAAATTAGTTTATTACATATTTTACATAGTTACATTTTGATTCTGATCTTCATAATTGAAAGTCTTTTGGTGTTTAATCTCTGGATCATGACCATTAAGAATCTTAGATAAAGAGTTTAAAACTTCCCTGAGTCTGAGGTTATTATATGAGTGCAATGTTAAAATTTGCAGCCTATTTTAAAAGCTAACTCCCTGATCCAATAGGTTTACAGGTACCGGCAACAAGGGTTGGTAAGTTAATGGTACAGGACCTAGTAGGGAAAAATATCTGGTAGTAAAGCTAAGGTTACCTGATTAAATTATATGTTTATTGTGTATGGGCCCAGGTGTGTATGGTAAAAATATAGTCCGGTGACCTGCGCGCTCTATCACACACTTTATAAATACATAAGTTAAAGTAAAAAGAAACACCATCAATCCACACCACCTCATATTCAAATATGCATATAGCTAAATTCTAGGGGTGGGCGGTAGACTCCACAAACTACCACGTTGCGAAGTTTTTCTCGCACAAGACTTGCCAACATTAAGTTGGTGAGTGCGAGCAAGAAGAAATGAGTGCTAGGACAAGTCCTGGTGTGATTTTTCAACCAGGGCGGTCACGGAAGGTCGCTACTGTTTACGTTGAGAATGCTGCCGCTCGAGTAGAAAGTCTGCTTGAGCCGCAGATGGAAACAGCGCCCTCTGATGCAGCGTGTGGTGCAGGTTGCACTGATTTTACAGTGTGGAACAAGATCCCAGTACTAAAAATCAGCACAAGCAGCGCGATGTGCCAAAATTGACCAGCTCGCAGAACTCTGTGGAATGAGTTTTTATGCATCTCCGTGGAATTCCGTGGAGTAAAACTCCATGAATTCTGCCCACTCCTACTATTTTCATGGCCTCTGCAACATGTCAACACTATCTGCTTATTTCTCCTTTTTCACTCCAATCCACTACTTAATACATGTGAACAAATTTGATCTCATGCCTCCTACAAATGTTTTGCTTCTTGCAAATTCCAGTTATAGAGGTGAACTCATTTGTCTAGTCCAACTCGCATTCTTTTACAGAAATGACCACGTGTACGCAGATTGACTCATGTGTTTACACCTTCAGTGCTTTCTATCACTGCCCCATGCGTTATCCTTTCTTCTGCACCCACCACTGAGGACTGTGCCACAGAGCCCTAATCATGCCGCAAGTTCACGCTTAATCTTTGATATTTCAACCAGTTATAATCAACATTGACACATCTTTTCATTACACCTACATTTTTTGGTAATATGTCTTCCCCTTCCCATGTTTCCTCATTTTCTTTGAAGCTGCACACCTTCTTATGGGTTTTCAGCAAAGGGTCCAAGTCACACTAGCAATTTGCCCCAGTTTGAATATTGATTTTAAGATCCATTGTATCATTTGCTGGGTATTGGGAAACAAAGCCACCAACGAGATTAATTCACTAAAATATCAGGGGTACTGGAAGTGACATCATGCACCAATTGACCTCTGATAACAATCAGGTTGACTTCTGCTAAGTGGCTAGTGGAAGGGAAAAGAGTTGAATTACATACATTAAACAGGACATGTGTAGCCCTGACCTCATGGGTAGCAAATGCAGTGTTAGGAGTACAAAAACTGCCTGCCTGTGGAAGCAGACACCGACAAGTGATGAACATGATGGCCACCTAATCAAACAATAGAGAATAAAATGTTATATCCCATCAAAATCCTTTGGTGATATACATTCCTTGTATTGAAAGTACGAAAGTTAAAAATTGTGTATATTGGTGTAGCACTTTATCTGCCATAGCTCTCCAACTGTGGAACTAACTTTCCCTCTCTGCCTTAACCAACGTAAGAATCTCCAGGGCTTCATGATATAATAAAACCAATATGTATTCTGTGTAATCAACTAAAGTAGAGTCTTGAATTTTTAATCACAACTGCCACAGATCGAGTCGCACATCAAGTCCCATTGTTGGAGAGGTAAATAATTACAACATCTAACAGGTCCTTGGAGCCACACACGTGATTGTCCACTCAATAAGTATCACTATCAGCTTCTGAGGGCAAAGGAATCTAAATGGGTGTATGATCACTTTATAAAAGATGAACATAGCGAATTATATATTGTTTCAGAGCGCATACAATTTTGGCCATTTTTATTCAAAATAGGTTCTGAGGGGAGGTCTACCCAGGACCTTGCTTTGTCGGGCCTAGGCTGTTATAGTTGCTTTCTTAGTCATTATCTAGCCAGGGTGATTATTCCCACCAGGGGCCATATTATACAAAGTTTCAGAGGCACAAGAGACATTTAGACCCATGTCTTGTATATCCCAATATACGTTGGTGTTATGGACTGGACTGCAGATTATTGTGTGACTACTACTTTAAAATGAATTTTGTCGGAATACATTTTGGGCCAGCGCAATCACAATGCAGCATTTCCTCATTTGCATGGGCACTTAGCACCATGCAATTAAGAAACGCCTTGATTTTGCACCTGCACTGTATTACAGACTTGGGTGCAGAGGCAAATATGCCATTAGGAGGCACACTGATGCACACCACAAAGAGGGGGTACATATTCATTGTCCCTCTTCCACCCCCAGGGAAGCCTTAAGGAGGAGGGCATTAGTTCAAAAGGGACCCCCAGGCTTCCTCATGCTAGTGGTGTGTAGTAACAAACTGCACCCACCTGCAGATGATGCCTTTCTCACGCATCAAACTGAGCTCAGTCCTCCTCCCGTTGAAGATGATTTCATTAATAATCTCTCTAGAGCACAAATGTAAACTGTTGGAGGACAGATAGTAACCTTTTCAGTGTAATCTGTCACACTGCCCCAGTCTGTTTTGGGTGCATTGAGTAAAGGGTGCGCCCTGCACAAAACGAGACAGTGCCTTCAAAGCATAATTGGGCACATGTTACAAGTTGACAAGCCACCACTAAAGTCAGGTTTATAAATTATTAGACTAAGAGCAAAATATAATATTTCTCTTATTCTAACTTTAAATTTATACTGACATAGGGCCATATGTATCAAAAAGTCATTTTGCGATTCTCAAATAGCGTTTTTTTGTGAATCGCTATTTGAGAATTGCAAAATGCTATGTATGTAGGATTTGCAATAAATTTTGCGAATCCTACATATTCCTTAATTGCGATTCGCAATTAAGGAATAACTCCCCAATCATTCCTATGGGCCTAGAGGCCCATAGGAATGAATGGGAAGACATTCTCAATTTGCGATTAGCAATTAGAGAATCGCAAATTGAGCATGCAATTTCAAGGGTGCAAGGGTGTCAAAAGGACACCCTGTTGCACCCATGAAATAAGCATGGGTGCACATGTGGCACACATACATGCCCTAAGGACATGTATGTGCGTCACATGGCACTTTGAAAAATGCAAAAAAGTGCATTTTTCAAAGAAATCGCAAATTACCACCAATAAGTTGGTCGTAATTTGCGATTCCTTAAGGCGAAATTGCACTTTTTTGGTGCTTCTAACATTGCATTTAAGGAATCGCAAAATTTGCGATTCCGTAGCCCCTTAATTGCTGCGCACGTTCAGCGGCCGACGGCACCACTACCTCTGCAGTGCTGCTGTCGGCCATTGAACGTTCGAACTGCACCTGCGCAATGGAACGTCCAGCACTGGAGCTGGACGTTCCATAGCAGCTATGAGGTTAAATGCAATCGCAAAAAAAGGAATCGCAAATTTTGCGATTCCTTATTTCGCATGCAGATTTGCTTCATACATACCATTTAGCAAAAATATGATCGCAAACCCAGGAATTCGGCGAATTTTGGCGTTTGTAAACGCATTTGTGCTTGATACATATGGTCCATAAGCTTTTATTAGCTGCAAAATATTGATATTGGTATAATATTAGTTAATCCTATATTATATAATACTGGATTTTCTGAAGAGAGTAGGAAAGACTTGTAATTTTGGCTTGGAAAAAGGTAACTGTGGCAAGAAATTACAAAATTCTGTCAAATAAATCGAGATGTGAACATTGAAGGATAATTACATTCAAAGAACCTTTGGCATTAGGCACCCGTGAAAGTGTCATGTTTTGTTTCTGTCTGTCAAAATGCAATTGAACAATAACTTAACTTTAAGATCCTAATTTGCTAATCATCAATCTCACAACGCACAATCTTTAGGCGGATTTAAGACATAAATCGTTATTTCAATTGCTTAGCCCGAAGGCAGGGATAGGTTAACGTCTGGCACGAGCACAACAATCTTTGAACTTAGTTAGAATCAACCGAATGTTAAGGTAATTGTGGGAAAAGAGCATGCCAACATGAGAGTCTGGGAGAAAGGAGAGCATGCAAATATAGTGGGCCATTAAAATCGAAAAAGAACACAATTAAGAGCTTATGCATTAATAGTATTGTATAGCTTCTGCCTTAAATCATGCATCTGGGAGTCGAAAGAGCATGGTAGTTGCACAGTAAATCTTCATAAATGAATAATAGTAAAATCGCTTACAACGAGAGTAAAACTTTTCAAGCAGATCGGGAAAAAAAGGATACGGTGGCTTCCCACATAAAATGAAGAAACAACATTGAAATATGGTGAAGTAAGACAGCAGCGCACGGCTCCATTTAAGGTGCAATTATGAGGCCTACTTTATTTCTCATAGGGCTGGAAACGGGTGTAAGCAGACCTATTGGAATTATGAAATTGGAGATTTTGATTATTGATTGTTGAGGAAATCTCCAGGAAGATCTTTGCGAGAGAAAATAAGGAATTATCACTGGAGTCAGACCCAAATCTATCAATTTCCCAATAATTCTTAGGGTATTCTCTTGGCTAAACCCAGAATCCCATTAATTCTGCACCCCATAGTTAACAGAACCCATCCTGGCGTAACATTCAAGGGTGTGAAATTAACACCACTGCATACGGGGTAATCAAAATGGGCTCTTAGTCATGGAAAGAAATGTTTTTTTAAATGCCGGAAACACTGTGGGGCATATTATCAAGGGATTTATCTCTGCTTTTTTGGCTTTAAAAGCCAAGAAAGCGGATTATCGCCCTATTACCTAGCTGTCGCTAACACCAGTTAGCGACAGCTAGTAGGAGATAGCGACCATCTTGGGCCCCGCTTTGCATGTCAGAGAAATTTATCACTAATGACATGCAAAGTAGGCGTGCCAAGATGTTAGCGACTAGACATCGCTAACTCCTATTACCAACTTTTGGAGATATTCGCGCTATGCGCGAATATCTCCAAAAGCTAACACCTGCCCTGAGCAGTTCTTAGCCATGTTATCCAATGGGTGGTGGATAATATGGCTAAGAGCATTTGCTCGGTAATACATGAATATCGCTGACTTTTCAGCGATATTCATGCATTTCGGCCGATTTTTATCGCTTAGGAGATAAACCTTGATAATATCAAGGCTCCTAAGCGATAAAAATCGTCACTACACGGCGATAAAATTATTGCTGCTAAGCCAACCTAGCGATAATTATCGCTAGTTGTTGGTAATATGCCCCTGTATTTTTGTGAATGAAGACTGCCTCAATAGGCAAAATGCTGTTTTGCTTTCAGAGCTAAAAATAATCCCCAATGCTGCTTAGTGGAGAAGGGAACATGTTAAATATGATGACTGAGGTTTTAGGAAAAAATATGTATTTTGTTCATAAGGTTTTGAAGCATTGGAAAATGGAGTCTCCTTACTTCACACGACAGGGGAGAAAATATTCTTTCAAAACACTCATAATTGAAACATCCCATTTTTGTCCAAGCAATAAAGGGGTCTGGGTCTTCTTGTATGGGGGATTAGGGCAAAGTGAGGAAGAAAGAGTCTTTAAGTACATAGACAAATAATACATTTAATAGGAATGGGGACCTAAAATTGATCCAGACTGTGCTCAGGAAGGAGGGCATCAGTGGGAAGCCCATATTTCTATCTAACGTAAACCTTTATCAATCTTCATCATTATCCCTATTATTCCGTTTGACCACTCTTGCCTTCCGTACTTTTACTTGGCTGAGGGTTCACACAGAGGGTATCAGCATTATTTTCAGGTTAAAGGTTTTCAACCTATATTCTTCATTGCAGATTAGATTCTATTCTAAAGTTGATTTTCTACAACTCACAATGCATTGCACCATTCTTGCTACTGTACTTTTTGCCCATAAATTATGTGATCTAATCTCAGTTGGGCCAGTTTTATTTTGCAGCCAGGCCCTATCTTTGTTTTCTAGGTGTCTCTTGGAACAAGTGTCTGATATAAGGAGGAAGAATTGTACACTGGAAAGGAGCCTTAATAGATAATCCTACAGTAGACGAACCTTCAATAGAACATTTAGAATAGAACAGAATATAGAATAAAAAGATTTGTAAAGTGCTTGAATCCCCCCTCAGGGGTATCGCCGCGCTATGTAGCATTGGTCCAGTATATCAGTTGTGGAAAAGTTCAGTTTTCAGAAGGTTTCTAAAAGTAAGAAGATCAGTGCACTTGCGGGGATAAGGACGTCCAATATAGGGGAGCCAAATAGGAAAAGGTATTGCCCCCGGTGCAAGACTTCCTAAAACTGGGGTAATGAGGAGAAATTTGTCTCCTGAGCATAAGGATCTGCACGGTTGATAAGGGAGGAGTTTCCCTTAAATAGCTAGGTCCTTTGTCATTATGGGGTAGATGTATCAAGCATTTTTGTCCGTTTGCGAATGCAAAAATTGATTTTCCAAAGCAGCAAACCTAATTTTGCGATTCAGAAACCTATTACCGAATCACAAAATGGGTTTGCGATTCGGTATTAGGAAGGGGCATTTTTAGGGGGTCCCTTCCTAAAGCCGAATCGTATCAGTATGTATGTTTTGTGACCGCAATTGCAGTCGCAAAGCATTTGCATTTTACCACCTACTTCAAGTAGGTGGTAACCCATTTGCAAATGACCCCTTCCCCTTTGTAAATGTTTGTAAACCCATTTTTAAGAGCAGGCAGTGGTCCACTGCCTGCAATTAAAAAACTAAAAGATAACTTTATAAAGCATCTCCTTTTTCTTTAAGGAAAATGGGCTGTTTACAGAAAAAAGATTGCTTTATTGAAAAGCAATCACAGACATGGTGGTCTGCAGATCTCAGCAGGCCACCATCCCCGTGATTTTTGCAATTTCAAGGGGGTCGCAAATTGCGACATCCCTCATTAATATTCATGAGGTAGGTCATTTACAATCCCCTAGGAGTCGCTAAAGGTGTACTACACACCTTCATACATTGCATTTTGCAATTTCTTAATTGTAAACCCTTGTGATTCGCAATTAGGGAATCCCAAAATGCCATGCAGCACATCTTAAACATAATTCTCTGACGTATTGGGAGCCAGTGTAACTGTCCCAGAAGAGGCAGTAAGGATGTTCTGGGTGGCATATTCTGTACCAAACAGGCTGTAGTATTCTGGAACACTTGAAGTTTATTAATTAAAGCTTCATTTGTGGCCGCCAACAGTTTATTACAATGGTCCAGGTGACTTATGACTAGAGCCTGAATCAATGTTTTTCGCACCTCAAGTGCAAGGAACTAAAATACTATCCGTAAAAGACTCATCGTATGAAAACAGGTACAGATGGTAGCTCTTACTTGGTCTTTCATTGTGAGACACTGATCCAATCGGATACCAACATTTTTAACCAACGTCTTGGGTACCGGTGCTGTGCCTAAATTAGAAGGCAACGACTCTGCAGACCAGAGTTTTTGGGCACTTCCAAAAAGCATAATCTCTTTGTTTTTTGCATTTAGTTGGAGAAAATATTCTGTCATCCAATCTGAAACCGCGTTAATGCCTGCCATAAAGTTATTTGCGCCACAGCGCACCTGTTTTTTGGTTTGCCATGGCGCGAACAGGGAAAGTGCACTTTTATCTTAATACAGCCCCAGGTCTTGGCGTTCGACCTTTAGCAACAGCGTAATATAAGCTGCTTCCTAGATGCCCCTTTGTTTGAAAAGCCAACGGAATTTGCATGTGAAGCCAACCAGCATTACCAACAAAATGAGGGAACAAGTGGTGTAACAAGGAAGATCAATTGAAAGAGTAATAACACAACAAAGGTCCAAACATAATAAAGATAGACAATAGATGGTAATGCGATATAAGGCACATGCACGTTTTTGTTGTAGATAGCACTTAATTTTGTCTACATTATCAAGTAATAAGTCGTCTATTATGTAGTGGTTTTTTTGGTAGGATCTGGTACCTCGTGAATGGTTGACTTTTTAAAGTATTTCTATTCCACTTTTACTTCCAATTTGATCTAGGAAATTGTGAATTCTTCTGCTAAGCATCTTCACTTTGCTGCTGCTATAATAAAACAAGCGCATTGAAACATAATTTGAGCTTGCGGCCTAGCTATATATAGGTAGACAAAGAAGACATAATATAAATGTAAGTAAAACGTTGTATCTTCCTATGTACTTCCGAGAGAAGAATGTCTTTAACCAATACTTAAGGTAGGAGCATGAGGCTGTGACTTCAAAAAGGTAGGGTCTGCCACAGCTCAGAATGCAATACAGAGCAGAATTTAAAAAATGGGTACGTGAGATATAAACTAAAACATTATCAGACTAAAACCACAGATGGCGAAAAAGCGAGGTTTGTGGTGTTAAACTAGCCGCCTAACTGGCAGTTTGGAAGGCATTGCCAACGCATGTACCTTGAAGGCAAGAGTACTTTACAATTTAAATAGCATTTTTGAAACATAGAAATCATATGACATCAAAGTACACAACGAAATATGCTGTGGGGATGTAAAACGGAGGCAGGCCAGACATAAAAGAGCAACGTCATCTGGCAAGGATAAGCGTTTTGGATGGATTTCGGTGCTTAAATTAAATCTAGTGTAAAAGACAGACCTGTAAGCCCTTCCATTTGAGGAAGGGGATGGGACTTCATCATACTTCATGAGGTTGTCTCAACAGGGAACATACTTTCACTGAGGATAGAGAAAAAGAGGAAGGAAAATATGCTAATACATATTAATCACAGGTGCACAATAGTGGATAGTCTGACATGGTGACTGTCCCCATTAGAATGCATCGAGGAAAAAGAGTTCACTTGGAAATTGGTGATATGTGGAGTTCTCCAACTGTAGGGGGGTCCTTTAAAAAAGATCTAAAAGTGTCGCATCCCGACGACAATTTTTCTCACCTTTGCCTTCCTTTTCCTAATAGTTGCTTTGAGTTGCTCTCAGGCGAAGGAAAGCCTATAATGAGTGTGAAAAAGAGGGAAAGGGCGCTCCTGGCATCAGTCGAAAGGGTGATAACTCATATAGAGACAACATTTTTTCGACAATTGAATGCAAGGAACAGGAAATAGAGAATCAAGCTGAAGTGGATAAAAAACACAAAAAATATAGCACAGGGCTGACGTTACTTTTACACGTAGGGACAATTCAGTAAAGACGACTCTTAACTTAAATTAATCCTACCACATGAGGAAGTGACCAAAGAGCCGCGAAATTCATGAAGAACAACAGAGGAATGTTTTCCCCATTCTTCACAGAATAAGATTAGGAATCATTTCAACAGAACTAAAGACCTCATTTACAAAAAAAAGTGGTGTGGGGCAGCCCCACAAGTCTTTTTGCTGTGCTGGCCTACGCCAATTTAAAAATGTCAGGAATGCACCGTAGGAAAATACGGTGCAGTCCTGTCCTTTCAGCCAGAGCAGACGCAAAATGTAGTGCCTAGCGTCAACGCAGGCTCCCTCGCACCATGGTGCAAGGGTGTCTGCTTTGTTAGCAGGATTGTTTTTGTGCATGAAAAAGCCCCTTCCTGCACAAAAACAACCAAGGAGGTGTTTTTCTCGTTCTATGTGTGCTGCAGCAGACATAGAAAAGGAAAAACCAAAGAGAATTGAAAACTTTTCTCCATGTTACATCTGCTCTGTGGAGGTGTAGGGTTTTATCTCTGCCCCAGGCTGACATGATTTGGTCAATCTGGGGCTGCTTAAAAACCCATGGGTGTTACAAGGGGAATACCCACCACAATGCCCATGGAATGCCTCCTTGACGCAGAGTAATACAATGCCGTGCTTTGCACGGCCTTGCCTTACTCCATATCTTTGAGGCTATGCAAAGCCATGGGTGGAGGCTTTGCGTCGCCTCTTAAATATGATTGATAGGCCTGTGCCACCGAAGTGTAAAAAAAGTGACACTCCAGCAGCCCATGCCTCTTGTAAATAATCCCCTAAATAGGCTTAGGTTATCCCACTACTACAAAAACGCCCCATTAGAAACCAAGGATATTAAAATTATAGGCATATCTCAAATGTGGCTTTTGTGCTGAAAGCGGAAGAAAAGGGTGGAATAACTCAAATGCAAGTGCATCTAAAATCTTAATAGATTATTACAAACTGAAAGACCTAGCTGCTGATTTTGATGGCATGAGATGGAGATCCAAGTGGAAAGAAAGACTGACAATTTGGACAGTACTGTGGTGAAGCCCTCTTGGGCCCACTTTATTTCTCCTTTTAGGTTTACATTTTACGCATTTTAGTAGATTTTGTTTTCAGTCCTGTTACCTTTTACATATTTTATTTTCACAATATGATTATAAGTAATGCTGCACATGCTACTTGTTTTCAGAAAGCCTTTCCTGATACACAATCTGTACTCTTCGCTCAAGCCTAGGAACATAGAACAAGATATCCTAGTACATGTGCTGTCTGCTTGGAGACAGATTCTAACATATAGACACATCATTGCATTAGAGCTGCATCACAACATTGTGGTTTTATTATATAAACAGTGCACTGTCCCTTAGTAGGCCAGAGGGGGCTCTCCAGTAACAACAGTCCTGGGACAACTGTTATGTTCGACCTCTAGCTCTGCTGAAGCTGATTTTACATGCTGATCCTGCAGAGAGGGATTGTCAATCAAACTCCACACCAAGTCACTCAGGTATGGGGTCTCAGGCTATCCTAAGAGATCGGGCAGAGCGTACACCCACTATGTCCTCGGAGTAGAGGTAGAGGTTGGTAGGAATATAGATACATAGAAATCAGACTGCCATGGTTGGACTGTTTATTCTTTTGCCCATGTTCACAATGCTGGTTACTTTGCTTTGTTTTATCTGCCTAATAATTGCAGCACATTCTTTCTATGCAAGACTACGATTGCTTCAATAAAGGCATTGCAAGCCTTATTTATATTCTTCCTGTGTTTTACCAAGGGCATGCATGATTAAGCAATATAAGGGGTAAGATGATTCCCTTGGGGATCAGAGTGTCATGTTCAAGGTTGACAAAATCACCTGTTACCCAAGATGGGTTAGGGGTGCAGATGAGGCACTGTGAGCTAGGTAGTAATTGTACCAACAGTTTCTGATGATGTAGATAGACTCAGTCCCTGTTGTCCTAATATGTAGTCCTACAATTTCTCTTGGCCTGAAGGGAGGTGTGGTTGTTCCCTGTGAGTGAGTATAGCTGGAGTTTACTCCAGTTTATTTTATAGCTAGAGTATTGGCCAAAATGTTTGAAGTGGAGAAATCTACAAACTGACTGGGCTAAATACGCCACGTATAGGAGAATGTTATTTGTGTACAGTGATATTCTATTTACCCATGTGTCTACCCAGGGGGTCTTGTCTGATCTAAACCATTAAGGGCTCTAGTGCAAGGTTGAATAACATGGGGGAGAGTGAGCATCCCTGTTGGGTGGCTCTTTGTAGTGGTATAGCTCAAGACATAGTACAGTTAACCTTTGCGGCCACAAGCAACTGTTGGTACAACATGCATATCCACTGTTGATAACGAGGGCCAAAGCCCACTTTTGTCCAGGACTCTGAAGAGGTACGGTGATTCAAGCATGTCGAATGCCATTGTGGGCTCTAGGAACAGCTGTGATGTCTGTTCCTGTATTCCATGTGCCAATCCCCTGACCCCAAGAAGGCACCTTAAATTGAGTCTGGTCCCTCTATTGGGAAAAAAAACCAATTGGTCAGGGTAGATCAATGTCAATGTTACTTTTTAAAGTTTTGCTTCTAATATTTTTGCCAGAATTTTCCCCTCTGCATTTAAATGTGAAATAGACTGGTGCGATGGGAATTTATTTGGGCAGTTCGCCCTCTTTAGTTATGACCCCTATGGTGGCCAATCTTCGATGCAGCGGGAGCAGTCCTGTATCTCAAGCCTCCTGTACCATGCCCAGCATGTGCTGTGACAATCAGGATGCCAGTCGCTTATAAAGTTCAATTGGTATCCTATTTAGTCCCTGAGCTTTCCCAGAATGCGAGGCTTACATGGCCTATGTCATCTCAGTCTCATCTTTTTCTGTGTCTACGAATCGTCTGGTCTCTAGCAAGAGGCCTTGCATTTTGATATCTCTAAGAAAATCTTGTATGTCTTCTGGGGTATGTGTTGCTGAGGGCATGTATAGAAGGGCAAGTAGGTTTCTGCTATCTCTATGTCGCCTCCACAGGTTATCCGCCTGTGTATTTAATTTACATTAACAGGCTCTAGTGGCATTTTCTGATATCTCTTCATATTCTCTTTGTCTGGGAGTCAGCAGGTGCTGCAGGGTCTCCCCCCCCTACACCCCCCCCCCGAGTACAGGTGTTGTTCTAAGTCAAGTACATCTAATTTATTCCCCCATCTGTTAGTCCCTTCAGCTTGGTGTGGTCTTCCCCAAATATTTTTGTCATACTCCTCCATATTTTGCTAACCTTGTTTTTATTGGCTGTAGGACTCTGTGCATTTACCACTGCTATTGAGTGCTAAAGTGCTTGTGCTCACACTTAAACATTGTGTCACTGGCTTCTCTCCAATTAGAATAATTAATTTACGTATACGTCCCTAATAAAGTGGTACTACATGAACTAAGTGCTTGTAACTTAAATGCTACTAGTGGGCCTGCAGCACTTCTTTTGCCACCCACTCAAGTAGCCTTGCAAACCTGTCTCAGGCCTGTCATTAAGGCCTAAGTGCAGTTTTAAATTGCCATTTTGACCTGGCAAAATAGGATCAAGCCACCTTTTTAATACATATGTCACTCCTTTGGTAGGCCTTAAACAGCTCACGGGGAAGGATGAAAGATGTTTAAAATGTAGGATATACATTTTTACTTTTATATGTCCTTATGGTGAAAAGTTCTTAAATTCTTTTTTCAATATTGCAAGACCAACCTCTTTCATAGAATATCATTGCATTTACCATATTATATTTAATAAGCTGGTACTTCCAAATGGGAACCAGTAAACAGTTCATGTTTGGTGGCTTTGGAAATGTAATGAAAAATCCTCTCTTACGGTAAAGTCGAATTTTGAATTACAATTTTGAAAATGCCACTTTTAGAAATGTGACATTTTCCTGCCTCAGCCTTTTAGCGCTTGCAGCCTGTCTTTTGGTCACATGACTGGGTGCAGTAAGAAGTTGATCGTTGTATATTCCTCCTAGACATCCACGCACAATAGAGAGCTTAGGTGTCCCTGGATGGGCCATCACTAGCAGGATAGGAAGACAGAGTTAGGTACAGCTCCATTTCCACCTGAATAGTTGCATCCTGCAGTCACACAAAGGATTGCATGCCCCCTGTAATTAGTCTGGAGTCAGGGCAGGTGAGACAGGAAACCTGAGCACTTCAAAGGGAATCCTCTAAACGTTTCTCCCACTTTAGAAAAGGAACCAGTCATAAATATATATAAGCGTTAATTAAGCTAATTGCTCTTTGTACTAACGGCCTCCGCCTCATGGTGGTCCTTTCCCGTGTGCTTGCGCCATTTTTCTGTGAAACTAGGTGTACACAAAAGTGGCACCTCGTGATGCATCAAGTAGTTACTGACGCTCACATGTGGTTTAACTTGTTTTCTTGTTTCCTAGGTATCAACCAGGAGCAGCTTCTGTGTAGCAGCTGAATTTACATAGAGGGTATACAGGCTTCCTTACCCGCCCTGGCTGAGATAAGAGGGTTCTCATTTTAACTTTTATGTATTATGTTCACGTGCACTTCACTGTTTTTTGTTTGGTCCTGAAGAAGCGCCAATGACCTACGGGCGACAGAGGCGCGAAACATGTCGACCGCGACTATAGACACCCAGGCATAGTGGGCCTTTTGGGGTCAGTCATTTTTAAGCAGTATTCTTAACTGCCAAGGGTTTACTAAGAAAAACTTAACACTGCTTTCATACCCTTGGATTTTTATCATACTATCACGTTTGCACGTACATCAATTACCTTCCTTTACCCTTCCCCACACACCCTCATGCAACATCCGGCATTTCCTCAAAAAGATCTCCGATAAAGTGACCCTTTGGGGACCCGTAGGGAATTGCAGCGCCGGCCCTACGAGGAGCAAAATTCCCGATGATGAAGCATGACATCCTTCGGGGTGTGTGAGGGCAGCAGAGGATGTTGAATGCCTTTCCCTCTCATATTAGGGTACTTTATACCTAGGATTACCTTTCCCTTTTCCTTCCCTGTTTTTAATGCATGGGTGACTGTTTGCACCCTGATACACCACTGACTTTTGCACCCTTGTATAGGAACTTTGTCCTCCTTTTTGTTATCATAAAAATTGGACCTCAGACACCAACTCTTCAGTATAATTTTGGGCCAGTGGAAGACTCTGCCAGGAAGGACTGCTGTGCTGCTGAAAGCAGTACCACTTTGCTGGACTGCTGCTCTAAGGGTCTGCTGCCCTACTGTAGTATCCTCATGTTATTTCTATGTACCTGCATCTAGCTGCTCAGCCCTGTGTGAGAGTTCTCTCTGGAATCTTGGTGTGGTGGAATGTTGGACGCATAAGAGACACAGTTGAGGATGGGCTGAGCGGCGAGTAGGCTGCTCCTGGTGGGGCTGTTATCCTGTTCCATCTTAACTACTAATAAACACCATCTATATGCACCTGGTCTGGTCTGCTGTGTCTACCTATCTACACCTGGACCTGTGGGACAAGCCCACTACACCTACTGACCTGCTGCCTGCTGTCTGCTGCCCTCTTGCCTGGGTGGGAAAAACTAGAATTGAATCTGTTGAACCCTGGACCACCAGGGTGAGTCCAAGGGCTAGTTGACTGGCCTCCTGACTAAAGCCTCAAGTACAAAAGGCTCAAACAACCTTGAACCTACCTCCTGGACTCTGCCGTCTGTTACTCATATCCTGCCAAGTGGTGCCACCCTAGTCCAGGACCATTGGAAGTGGGCCTGAGGGTACTCTGCAAGCCTATCTGTGTATCGAGCAGAACCGATGCATCCCCTCTGCTGTGCAGCACATTTCTGAGAAGAACAGATGCTTCGCATTTGCTTTGTTGACTTTCCCAGCACAAGGACTTTGTAATGCAGCCCGCAGTCTCAACTGAAACACTGCTGTATGACTTATCCTCAACGCTGACCCTCGCATCAAAAGCAGCTAGTCAAGGGTTGCCTCACCGATGACGCACGATTTTGCATTGCTAGCCAAGCAGCTACTTTGGAACCAGCCAGTGCGTGATGCATCTTTTACGCAGGACTTCACATCGTAAGCCTTCCTCCTCAACTGCTGCCTCAATAATGATGCAGGACCTTGTTTCACA
This sequence comes from Lissotriton helveticus, assembly GCF_964261635.1. Lineage (NCBI taxonomy): Eukaryota > Metazoa > Chordata > Amphibia > Caudata > Salamandridae > Lissotriton > Lissotriton helveticus. Next base: position 301,617,261 of record NC_136067.1, on the reverse strand, counting down.
GCGTCACAACACCTCTGAATGGGCACTGAGTGATGCACCTCCGACCTGGACCTCACCTTGCCTCAGCTGTCCGACTCGTCCTCAATGCGGGTCATCGCACCTCTTTGCAACCAGAATTTAAGGGACTCTCATTCAGTGGGCCCAACTGGGTCCCTATAGCCTACCTATGCTCCATGGCATTTGGTCTCAACTGTGTTGTTGTTCTTTCACTTTGTTACTGTTTGAAATGCTGCACAAATACTTTACACATTGTTACACATTGTTAAGTCTGACTGCTCTGTACCAAGCTAACCGAGGGTGGAGCACAGGTTAATTTGGGGTTTATGTATGACTTCCCCTGATAATGATTGTGGTTCCTGCTTGAGTAGGGTTTCACCCCCCTCAACAGGTAGCCCAGTTTCTTACACTTGCTATCAGAGGAATTGCCTGGCCCTTCAGTAGTGTTTTGTATGCTTTCCAGAGGGTAGCTGTTGAGTCCACTGCATCTTTATTTTCAACATAGTATGGTTCGTAAGCTTTCGATTAGGGCCTCGTAATTTAGGTAGCAAGGGTATTTGGGTCGGATGCCCCGTGACCTGACTAGTCTACTCTATAGTTCAACCCATATTGTGGAATGGTGTGAGATACCTCGTGCAAGGTGTTTTGATCCACTAAATCAGCCTTCATTCAGGTGTTGCATCAGTAGGTATCAAGTCATGAAAAGCTCTTATGTGCCCCTGAGGAGTAGGTGTATTGTTTCTGGTGTGAGTTGAGGGAACCCCATAGGTCTGTTAGGCCCGGGGCTTCTAAGAAGCCTAGAAACTGGCCGGCAGGGCCTCGGATCGATTCTTTAGTTTCTCTATCCCATTGCTAGTCTTCGACTTGAAGTCTCCACCCAAAATAGACAGGCCCCGGGATAGTTATAGCAGGATGGATTCTTTTGCAGTTAAGGTATCTTTCTGTAGTTTGGGCAGAAGGTATATGAAGCCTAGGTTTAAAGTTTGGTCCTCTCAGTGTCCTGTCAACATCACATATCCACCTCATTGGTCTAGCCATGTCTGCTGAGGGACAAAAGGCAGTGCTTTCCTTATCAGTAGCCGCCACCCCTATTGAGTCCGAGGTAAATCCCGAGTGTGAAATAAGCTTGTAGACACATCTATTGAGTGTGTTGCAGTAGTAGCCTTTCCGATGCATTTTCTGCAGCATATCAGTGTCTCTCAATTTCTTGAAGTTTAATGTACGCAGTCTTCCTGTTTTGTTTATGGTGTGATGTCACTCTGCCTGCCATGTAACTTGTGAAACAATTATAAAAATACATTTAAATTAAAAAAGAAATGTAGTCGCATATATTTATGTAATTCTTCTGACTCTGTGAAAAGTCAGAACATTACTTATATCTTAGGCAGAAATCTACAAAGTTTAGTTTTCCAACCTTCCTGCAAAATGTTCATGGTTCTGGCTCTATAAAAAAGGAAAATGGGATTGTCTTGGAATTTGTGAAACAAATTTGGCAGCAGATGCACGCCTTTTACATGTTTGGTAAGTAGCAACTTCTGCCGCGGCTAGAAATATTAACATTGACATTTTTTCCAGATGTTTTATTCACTAAATGTCAATTTTACATAGAAAAAAGCCTCCTTGTTCACTTTCAAGCATCTGCACTAAATGAAATAAATACCATTTGCGTCATTCTTACTCCTTTTTTTGGTTTAATTTTTTGCGGTTAAGACTGACCTTTAATCAATGAATAGTCAAAGCATCAACGTAAAACAATATTCCTGATATTGGTTAGATATAAAAAAAAAAGAACAATATCACTGAGCATGTCTAGTATTGTAAGTGGGTCGGATTGGATTGGGTATTTATCGTACTCACTAAATATCAGCACTGTTTGGTGCTGAAATTACCACCATTATCAGTCGTGACTCCTACCAATATACAATGGCGGGGCGGCAGGGCAGCGGTGGCGGGGAGGGTTGAATTAAAAAAGTTAAATAAATAAACAAACTTACCAGATCCTGCGCCTGCCTCACGGTCATGTGCTCCTCCGTTCTTCCGCTTCTCCCAGCAGTTGTTGGTGTATATTCTATGAGAGCAGCGCTGGGATTGGCCTGAGTGGGCTGCTTAGACTCTGTGCTCAGGCACAGGGAGTCTATGCCGTTTCTCCACCTGGCTGTAGAATACAGCCGGATGGAGAAACCTAAACGTGCATGTCAGTTTTGCCGGCCTGAGACGGACAACCAAAAAGACATGTGCACTTAGAAGTGCACTAACCAGTCCTCCTCCCGTGGCACCAGCCCTGCCCCTCCCTACACAGGCTGGCACAGCTAGCAGCTAAAAAAAAAACCAATAATAAAATATAATTTTATTTTTCAGCTGCTGGCTTGGAGCCAATGGAGTGATGCTCCCACGCCATTGCGGAGGAGCCGCCCATAACGATTATGAAAATTATGAATTACATGCAGATTTGGGACATTTCTTCGCCAAACGTTTTATGTACTACATCTATTAACTTGGTGAATTTCGGCAGGTTTGCCTGAAGAAATTCACCAAGCTAAAATTGTATGGGTGAATGGGGGCAGCGGTGTTAACAGACAACTCATACCTGTACATAAAATGGATCGCCCAAGGATCAGAATTTAAGGCCATTATGGAACCAGGGTACCGGTAGGGGCCTAAAATTGTATTTTTGATTGAGCTGTGGTGCCAGGGATAAAAATTGATGTTTTCCTATGTCTTTGATAACCCTTCCACAATTTCTGCATTTAATATAACATTTGCTTTTTGAACAATTATTCATCCCTCCAGCTCGAAACAGTCTCAACTATGTAATGCGGTTCACTTTAAAAATATATATATTTGCAAATCAATCTGCTTTGCATGATTTTATAGCACTCTCCTTCCTCAGCATTTAGCCTCATAACTTGGGCTGTCGTGTTTATGGTTCATTAGCTGTGTGTGGGAAAGTGCTAGGTAGCTGGAAAACACACTGTTCTTTGGAAGGAAATTAAAAGAACTGGGATACTGCTTTGGCAAAACACCTAAATAGGCCTTTCTCAGTACACAATACCTAATCTAACCTACATAGCTACTTGGCCCGCAGCTTGTGAATGTAGGATAGCCGGTCTTGGTTAGAAGAGGCTGAGGAATCTCAGCCCCGAGGCTCTTGAAAAATGAAGGAAATAAACTCGGTGACATTTAGTTCCTGGCGCCCTGCAGTGCGCTCTAACGGGGTCTAACTAACACAGCACAGCCAGCAGGCTGCAGGTTAGTGCCTGGACCTGTCCTAGGAAGCTGTGACAATTCCAAATGATGCGCTTCATTTTGTCAGGTGATGGGATCTACCTGCCAGCTGCCATCCCTGAAGAAATGTACAAATGAAAGGCTGACTTACAGCATACTTCTCATAAAAGAAGCTTCTCATGCTGCCCGTGTGAATTTAACTTTTGGCACAGCACACAGTCCCTGTTGGGAGCTGTGCGGTGCCAGCACCTGTGGCAATAGCGTCTTAGTTCGCACAGAAGGTTGTGGGAAAGTAAGTAAGGTGCTGCAAAAACAAGACGTCAGTGAAAATAGCATTTCAGAAAACAAAAGCACAAAGTTGCGATTGTGAGACTTGGGCTTGCGGCCTTTATACAAAATAGAGACCCTGGGCATTTTGCAAATGACATGTGTTTTTTTGTTATATGTGGGCCCAACTCTAACAAGCATTGGCAAAGTTAAAAGGTCTGGATGTTAATATGCCAATACATGCAAATACTGGCAAGAACAAATTTGCGCAGACAATTTGCGTATTGTCACTATGTAATATTCGGTATGGCACTGTAAGCGTGGGAAATAAAAATCAGGACATAGGAAAAAGCTGCACAGAAAGAGGCACATTTCAGAGCGTTGAGGCACAAATAGTTTGTGCACATTGTATTTGTCTGTGATCACATACATTGGTACATTGGCACATTGAAGGCAAACCTATTGGCTTTGGCAATGGTATTTGGTTTTCTCAGTGAGATACTCTAAATGCAAAAGGTATATCCAGGCATCAGTTTCATGCTAGCTATGCCATAAGCTGCAAGCTGGACATTAATGATGAGGCTCGAGAGGGCAAAACCAGCCTATGTATGTTTGTGTTCCCCATATGCGGCTGGGGGGAGGTAAGGGCATAGCTCATCATTTCGTGTTGGACTGTTCCTATTGGAGCATGACAATAGCTGATTGAAAATGTTTGAACCCTATCTGTAGCAGCACAGGGAGCAAAAATCCCTTGAATGTGGCCCAGAGTAATTATCAGTAGCTGAGATTAATTGAAGCATTCCACGCGTTACATTTTTCCTTCTCTGTAGTAACAACTATGGTCATTGACATGTTCTTCCTAGCATCTGCTGTTACAAATATTGTCCCCTCCGTGGTGTTAGCTGTAGTCACAGCTGTGGTTCCTGCCACTTGTTGCAGCTATTGTTGTTGTCTCTTTTTAGATTATAATGGTTGGCAATGCTGTTTTCTATGCCTTGCTTTCAGGTGTTATTTTTGTCCTGCCTGCCATGGTGGTAGCTGGGGGTCACTGATGGATTCTAGCTCTGGTCACTGCAGGAGTAGCACTGGTGGTCATTGCTGCTGTGTCAATTGTTGCTGTCCCATCTATGATAGCATGTGATTGTTGCTGTGGTACCAGATGGGGTCACAGTTCTGATGGCTATTGCTACTATGATCCCTGCTACATTGGCAGCTGTTGTTACTGCTGTGGGCCCTTTCAGGATAAAAGATATTGTTGATGATGTTTCCCTGCCATGATGGCAACTGTTGTCACTGCGTCTGCTCCATTTACAACTGTGGTGGAAGCCGTTGTCACTGTTGTTGTTCCTGCTGTGCTTCAAACCAATGATGCAGTTGTTGTTGCTACTGCGGTGTCTGCTGTGTTCACAGCTGGTGGTGTTTCTGTAGCCCCTCTTGAGGTAAATCAGTCAATCAGTATTTGTTAAGTGCGGCTTGTCACCCAAAGGGGTATCCAGGTGCTGGGTTCTGGTGGGCCTCAGTTGACGAGCCAGGTCTTGAGTCTCTTCCTGAAGTCGGCGAGGAAGGGAGCGGTTCAGAGGGAGGTTGTTCCAGGATTTGGCAGCGAGGTAGGAGAAAGAGAATCCTCCACTATGGCTCTGTCGGATGTGAGGAAAGTGTGCAAGGGCAGGGAGGAGGATCGAAGTTGTCTGGTTAGTTGGTGAAAAATCATATGGTGGTTGATGTAGGAGGGTCCAGTGTTCTGGAGGGCCTTGTAGGCGAGGGTGAGCAGTTTGAACTTCCATCTCTTTGCAATGGGGAGCCAGTGGAGATTTCTGAGGTGCGGGGAGGTGCTGGTGCATTTTGGGACGTTGAGGACAAGTCTAGCTGCTGTGTTCTAGATAGTCTTTACTTGCTTGAGAAGCTGTGTGGAGGATCTGGAGTGGAGTGCATTTCCATAATCTAGTTGGCTGGTGATCAAGGCTAAGGTTAAAGTTTTCCTGGTGTTCCACCTAAAAATCTTGCACGCATGAGGAGGGTGTTAAAGCATGAAGAGGTGACGGCGATGACTTGGCATTTCATGGAGAGCTCACGGTCTAGGATGTTGCAGAGGTTCCGACCTGGCTGGTGGGGGTTGGTGCAGGTCGGAGTGCCAAGGTCCACATTGTGTCATCCCGAGGGGAGGAGTTCTTTCCAAAGATGAGAGCTTCAGTTTTGTCAGTGTTCAGTTTCAGGCAGTTGGCTTTCATCTATTCGGTGATGTTGGTCATGGCCAGGCCCGGACTGGCCATTGCGGGCACCGGGCAATCCCCCGGTGCGCCGCAAGGGTGGGGGCCGGTTTTGGGCCCTGGGGGCCGTTTTTCTTACAGGGCCGTTTTTGCAGCATAGCTGCAAAATCGTCCCTGTAACAAAATCGGCCGAAAACCGGCCCTGGTAAAGAGCTCGGTCGGACTCCCAGGGGGCCGGCCGAGCACTTTGCCAGGGCCGGTTTTGGTTCTCAGTCCTGCCCTGGTCATGGCCAGCAGCGGCCCACACAGGTAAGCGCGGAGGGGTGGCGCAGGACGCGGTGGGGGGAAGTCGACCGAGGACAGAATATATCTAATTGATGTTAGCAGTGTCTTCCGGGAGGGAGAGGATGAGTTGGGTGTCATCCGTGTATGAGATTATGTTGATTCAGTGGGTGCAGACGATGTTGGCTAGTGTGGTCAAGTAGGCGGTGATATGTTGGAGTCTGGTAATAAGCGTGTGGTGGAATACAGTGTGGAAGGCCAGTAAGAGGTCAAGGAGGCTCAGAGCTGCAAGTTCGCCTCGAGGAGGGCTCTGATACCACTGGTTGCAACTATTAGGGTGGTCTTGATGCTGTGGTTTGAGAGGAACTGGGATGTGTAGAGTAGGTGATTTTCTTCCAAGTTATCAGCGAGCTGGTGGTTGATGGCTTTCCCCAGGACCTTGTCTGTGAAGGGGAGCAATGAGATTGGGCAGTAGTTCTTGAGCTTGCTTCTTCAGGGCTTCTTCAGGAAGGGTTTCATATGTGTGTGTTTCCAAGAGTTGGGGGACATAGCAGTGGTGATGGAAGAGATGAGGATGATGGTGAGTACAATGCTGATTTCCTTCTGTCCTTGGTCAAAAATGTGGTAGAGGTAGGGGTCTGTCTGAACCCCGAAGTGAATGGAGGCCATGATTCCTGTGGTGATGGATATGGTGAGAGGGGTCCATTTGGTGGGGTGGCCGTGGGCACTGTTGGTGAGAGTTGGTGGGTGGTTGAGGTCTGATGGCTTCTGGTCGGAGTTGCTGTAGATGGCTGCTATCTTCTTCTGGAAATGGACTGCCAGGGAGTTGCAGAGTGTTTTTGGGTGGGCGAATTGAGGTCTCAGTGGTTGAAGGGTATGAGAATTCTCTAAAAATGTTCAAGAGTTCTTTCATTTGATAGGTGCTTGTCTCGATGTGGGAAGTCAGGGTGTCCTTTATGGCTTCCTTGAGATGGTAGTATTTGCTGAGTGCCATTCTGAAAGAGGCGTGATGGGTTTTTGCTGGTGCACCATTGTCTCTCCAGCTGCTCACACTCGTGTTTGAAGGCACAGAGTTCAGGGGTTAACCAGCTGGCGTGTTTGGTGGATCTTCTGGTGTTGGTCATTCTCCTGGGGCACAGAGTCGGAGCAGTTGGTCATCCAGGTAGGGAAGTCTTGGATTGCTGTCTCATTGTCTCTGGTGGTGTAAGCACTGTTGGCATTGAGGGGGACTAAGTGATGGGGCATGGGGAGAGTGGCAATGTGTCACGGTGAGCCTGCAACAGTGAGGTGGACAATGCTGTGGTCTGTCCAGGTGAGGTTACTGGTATGGCTAAAATTGATTCTGTTGCTGGCTGTAAAGATGGGGTCCAGGGTGTGACCTGCGCAGCTTTTGGAGTTGCTGACCAGTTGCATGAGTCCTATGTTGCTCAAATTTTCCAGGAGGTTGGCGGAGTTGGGGTTGTCGAGGTGGAAGTTGAGATTGCCGAGCAAGATGTAATTCTTAGGGTCGATTGCCAGGGTGGTGATGATTTCGGTAACTATAGTCACAGGTGTTGCTGCCACTATTTCCCAGGCTGTATTAGAAGATATTGTTTCCTCTTTTGTTGCTCTTGAGGTGGTAGCTCTAGCTGATGCTTTGGTCCCTGCTATGGTTACAGCTATGGTCTCTAGTATCCCGGGTGTGCTTGCAACTCTTCTTGCTGCTTTTCTTAATTTTATGGTTGGGCAGCTATTGTGGATGCTCTGGTGGCAGAGGTTGCTGCTGTGGTTTCTGCTGATGTGGCAGCTGTACTTTCAACATTATTCAGACCCATCATCCCTGTCTCACTATCAGATGTTGTTGCTGATGCAGTCGTTGCCTTAGCGGCAATTGTGGCCCCTGCAATAGTTACTACAGCTGATGCTTCTTTACTCTCTGCTGTAGCAGTAGATGTGGTTGCTCTTGTAGACCCTTCTGTAGATTCACAGGGAGGGCCGAAGCAGCATTTTGTCAGTAAAGCTCCGTAGTGCGAGTAAATGAATGTAAATTACTTGTAAAGTGCTACATATGAACTGGGTATCCTCATGCTTCAATGAGGTAGGTAAGCAGCAGTGTTAGCAGAATACCCACATTTTCAGGTGTTTCATGAAAAGGAGATAATTAGAATGTCTTTTTTTAAGTTAAGAGGTAGGGAGTTCCAATGAGTGCCAGCAAGATAAGAGAAACGGGAACAACATAATTGTGCTTTTTAATGGGAGGAACTGAGTTAAGATGAGCGTTAGCAGACCTGACAATCCTGCCTAACACAAATCAGCAGACTCGGTTGTGGACAAAGAGGTACCTTTGTGTTGGAGCCCACGGTGAGGAAGGACCAAAGCCTTGACCAAATAGTTACTGGAGAGAGGCTGTTGCAAAATGTATTGCGCAGATCCCCAAGTTACTATTGACAACTATTAGCAATATGAGTCTTTTCATAATATGAGATGAGAGAAAAACTGAGTTTTCTGATAAGATTTTCTTTAGGGGTGAGATAGATGCAAGAACACAATTCAAATGTGTAATTGCTCGAATCAACAATGGAAATCCCGCTCTGAGTTAAATGTTTTGCTATCATATCAATTTTTAGATTACAAATAAGGCTATCTCACATTGCAAGCCTTTCTTTGGCGGGCTCCTTGACGACAACACAGAAATACAGGATTTCGCCCTGCAGCTTCTACGGAACCTGCCAGTTAATAGCTCAGTCAAAGACCAGCTTAAGAGTTTAATACACACTTGGCAACAAAGCTGTATATGAAGTAATGATGAAGTTAATACAATGGAACATACTATTCTTTTGGAATTCCTGGTCATCTACTTTATCATTCTGGAACATGCACAGAACTGGATACAAGATGTCAATACAAATAGAACAAAGCACACGAGGACAGAAGGACTTTACACAAGTAAGAATGGATACATTGTGTGGCGCTTCTCTGTTTTCTCTATAACAGGTACTTAACAACACTGGTCATCAGTTCCAATTTCTCGAAACTGTATGTCATTAATGTGTTTTCCAATTAGATAAAGAGCTTCAAGGCCTGCTAGAAGTAAAATATTACTTCTCCCTGAATTAAATTTCTGTACAAGTCAACTTTCTTTAACCACATCACTGCGGCGGCTATTCCGCCGCAGCGCTAAGGGGGCGGGGGCGCGCGGCGGGCGCATGCTGGTGACGGAACCGCTCCGTCACCAGCTGCGGTTAATAGAACGCGCCGCGCAGGCACGAAATCAGCGCCGCGCAGGCGCGTCGGGCGGGCCATGACGGAACCGCTCCGACATCAGCATAGCGCCACCGCGGCTGATGACGGAGCGGTTCCGTCATCAGCGTGGAACCGGTTAAAGGGGAGAATCCCAAATTATTTTCATTTAGTCTGCAACCATGGCTAAGGACATGAATTAAGGGCTCCGAAGACAAGTTAGTCCGACACAAACGTGGCGGATTTCCCATCCGCTGCATACTAAGTGCCACTGGATATTTTGCACTTGTAACACTGCAGAGAGGATATCCGTCACGTTTGTGATGGAGTAACCCATCCACTGAACTCGAAATCAGTCCATATGTCTGCATTCACTGCTCTGGAAACTGAACCCCACTCAATGAAGACCTCCAGATATCGAGAAATGCTGTGGCTATTTTATTAGTATGTTTAAACCCCAAAGCTCTCCATTGTTTTCAATGACGCTCTCAACACTCCAATGTTCTAATCGTTTGTTAGATACAAAAACTAGCTGCTCTTGGTTCTAGCCCAGACAAAACACTTTGGGCCCGATGTAGGTAAATCTAATTTACCACTTCTAAAATACCGAATCATACCGATTCGGTATTTAAGAAGTGGTAAATTAGAGTGGGGGAAATGTAGGTAATTCTGATTCGGTAAATACCGATTCTGTAAGATTCGGTATTTACCGATTCTGTAAATACCGAATCGGTATCCCCCATTGATTCCTATGGGCCTTGAAGCCCATAGGAATCAATGTGGAATACCGAATCGGTATTTACCGATATTTACCGATTCGGTAATTACCTATTCTTGCAAGGGTGCAGGGGGTGTCACTTTGACACCCTCTAGCACCCCAATTACAGGCTTGTGTGCCATGTGGCACACAGACATGCCCTAAGGGCATGTCTGTGTGTCACATGGCACAGGTGTGCATGCACAGATGTGCATGCACACCTGGATTCTGTATTTTGCCACCCAATTGGATTGGGTGGTAAAATACCGACTCTTGAAGGCCTGTGGCACTCTTCAGAGTGCCACCTAAATCTCTATTTACCGATTCTGTACATTTACTGATTCGGTATTTTACCAAATCGGTAAATGTACAGAATCAGTAAAATTACCGAATCTGTACTTATGTAGCCCCCTACATAAGAAAACGGTAATACCGGTCGGAAACTGCCGAATTCGGCCATTTCCGACCGGTATTAGGGCTCCTACATCGGGCCCTTAATCTTTATATTGGTTAGATTAAGCAACAGATCAATGCTAAACACTCAACTGATCAGCTCCCTATTACAGCCCCTCTGGGCTAACATCTAATAGTAATATTGTCTCCAAACAATAATGGCTGTGTATACACATGAATACAAAATGTACTATGCGGGTGTTCAGGCCATCCAAAACAATAACTCATGCTTCATGCTGTCTTGTTCACCCAAATAATACAGATTAGAAAGATCCTTCAACTTGAGCTAGATTTTGACAACCGTTCACCCAGAGCAGGCTACTGTACCAATACATACAACAGGACACCAGAGAAAGAAGTGAATACTGCATGTCCTCTTCAAAATTGTACAGCCAAACGGAGTCAGTCTTTGAGAGAAGTTGACAGCACAATTTTAGGTCTCAAAGCACTTCAGTCAGCACTGACCAAAGGGTAAATGTCTTTGAAAGCACTCTTTGGAATGCCCGTGTTCTTGTCTTTGTCAACATCAGGTCCCATGCAGAGGTGTCCAGTAGGTAGGAAGGTGGTTCATAGTGCAAAGAAGCAGTGAGGTGAACTTAACCACTTGGCCATCTTATTTTTAGGTTCTGAGTCAACATCATGAGCAGATCAAGGAAGGGTAGGGAGTGCACTGGTAACATACAGAGGAGGAAGTAGATACTTTTTCTCAGAAATTTAAAAGCACTATTACAATGTTTTCTTTTCTCTTAATACAAATATGGCCTTGTAGAGTTTGGCAAGCAGGATGCTCCCTCAAGACATGGCAGATATTCCGTCTGCCTTATTACAAGAGCCAAAGTCTATAATGCACTTGTAATACAGAGGACAGGACATTCTCCACGTTAGTGATGATGTATCTTGTAAATAAGGCCCATAGTTTAGGAACATTAAAACAACTCTCTTCTTAATAAATCTTAATACTGAAAACAGCTAAAAATAAGTATAAACATCTTTGGGCATTACAGTCTGGGACACACTTCTCAAAAACGCGGCAGTCGGTGTACAATAGGGCTAGAGTCTGCGATGCAAGATTGTCGCTTCCGCATGAGGATGGCATTGGTTTGTCCTTAACCATAATATTTTGAACATTACATAGTCCTTGCTGATTATACTAATGCAAGGGCACACCAAGACAAGGTGGTAGTAAGTGGTTTAGCCTCAGGTAAAGCTAAAGCTGGAAGCCACTCTTCAGGCTCTGCAGCTAACCAATAGCAGCTAACAAGGTTCACAGAACAAGCATATAAAATGCATTATTTCCATCTTTTGAATTTTTCTAAAAAGAAACTAAGGGCCTGATATACCAGAGGGCCTACAAACCTTTCTATTTAACTGGCACATAAATTAATCAGCACCTTGAATGATCCACCCTCCTGCCAGCTCTTTGCACCTCTCCACCCACCTCTAGATTCTTTAATACCTCTAATATCTTTATTTTCATGATTCTTTCTGCTTCCAATTTTCCTCCATCTCCCCCTTTTCCCTTACTACCCATCTACTCCAGCCAGTCCCACTTCAGCTCATCCATCATTACACCTTAACTCTTCCTTTTCTACTCCCCCTCCTCTTCAAATCTATCTCCTCCCACTCCCAACTTATATGATGTTCAATAGTATTTAGTTTTTATAATAAAAAGAACCTGGCTGCCGTTTTTGTCCTGCTTCTTTATTAGTTTAGCAGACTAAGGGCCAATATTTATGATCCTTGGTCCTAGGCTTAATCATTTCGCCATGATTTATGCTATTTTCAAGGAACTTTTTAAACAACATCAATATGTCTGAGACTTACAGGGATACACTATTTAGTTCGGAAAAATGAAAAATACAAAACTTTAATTTGCAAACACGATTATAAACATAAGACATTTATGCATGAATTCTTTGTCTATGCAATACGAAACAGACAATTATGTGTGAATTCAATATCTATGCAATAAAACCATGTATGAATTACACCAGTATACAATTTGAACATACAGTAAACTGATGAGCACTCTCATAGAACCCTATAACTGTTTTCCTTTTTGAAAGATGCTCTCCACGCGGAAAGGGTTTTGGGGCCTGTGGGGATAAATCAATGTTCAAAGTCCCGCAACAGAATCTATATCAATGTAATTAGTCTCCCTCTTGGATTAAAGAAGGTGCCGACGCGTTTCAAATCCCTGTTGTGCTCAAGGGATTTTCTTCAGGGCAGTAACACGGTGTAATCTTTGATAATAAAAAATGAAAAATGAAAAAGAATATTCAGTATGTTATGCCCCTTCTCTCTACCTTAGTGTTTACGAAATGATTAAGCCAAGGACCAGAGATTATAAATATTGGCCCTTAGTCTGCTAAACTAATAAAGCAGCAGGACAAAAACAGCAGCCAGGTTTTTTTATTATAAAAACTTCAAGTGCACCCCATCTGGCTACCACTACAGGGCGTAACCCCTCCATTTGTTTCACAATATTATTTAGTGGCATTCCCTGTTCTTACTACTGTTCGATGTTGACTCTTTATCTTCTCATGTTACACTGGCACTCCAGGTAGAGTAGCACTATCTAAGATGTAAATATATTTTAAAAAGAATACCTTCCACAGCACCATACCACTCAACATTGTCATTCGCTCAGATATCACACTATAATGCTTTTCACCTCTCACCTTATATAGAGCAGCAACATATGGAGCAACATGCTCAAGTACAAGATAAGACACCCAGTTGTGTCTCAAAGCATCATTAAACCAACAATGAATATCATTCAATCCAGAAATCACAAGGGTCATTTCCAGTTCACAAAACACCAGGCCATAGATCAGCCTTAAATTATACCAAGAGCTGGCAAATCCAGACTCGAGTCATCGACTGAAAGGTACACAGATCTTTATAGAGCACCACTGTGTCACAGACTCAGACCTCACAGCCGAATACAACAAACAATCAAAAACAATATGTAACAATTATTTTGGTCCCTAAATAAAACTGACAGAACCAAACCAGCAATGAACGCTCTTTTGTGACCATTGTCAAAACATACAATATCCTTACCACCTGGCTTTGACCCTTTTAGTGCTGTCACCTTGGTCTCTTGGATAACAGTTGTCTTTAGTGGTCAAGCATTTCCTGGTGCACATCTGCACTATCTGCTGACTCTACCCACTGTCCACTGTCCTGTGGTACAAACATTGACAATAGTTCTCTGAAGACATTATCTGTGCAGCTCTGTAGCTGCTTAGTGCACAAGTCAAGATAGAACATTACAAAGAAGACATACAATCCATAACAGATTCAGTATATGCCTTTCCATAGGCATTGGATTGCAACATGCAGAGCTGAGCCATTGACATTAATTGAGTGGTGCATTTGGGGTTTTCTTTGCCATATTTTCTCATCGCTGGTTTTAAAATGTATTTAGGTAGACTGACATTCAATTTCAAGGTTATCAAGATAATCCTCACAATTTGCTAAAGCGTTATGCTGATGATTTATTTTAGTTGAGCAAGGCATTATGTCCCCTTTTTATAAAGAAATCAGAAGGCTTAATTTGAGCTGGTGTTTGCCAGTGGGGCCCACCAGCAATCATATTTGGGAGCCGGCACTTACTTTTCCTCATTAGACATGTTCCGAGAGCAAGAGAGGAAAAAACACACATGGGAAAGAAGGAGGAAGACAAAAACGGAAAACTGTCACAAAGGGAGAAGCAGGAACCTGCAATTGTGAGATAGGGGCAGGAAGTGTCTGGAGGTGAATTAAGGAGGTATAAGGTGGATTCAAGGCTACGCAGGCCCAGTAATTGGCGTGCCAGCATTTAATAGCACTGCCAGTGTGCTTCTGGGCAAGGTTTTAGACCCTGGCACTCAGTCAATCCGATTGTAAAGCTCGCTACTCAGCTGTGAGAGTCTCAAGGGGCTGTCGGGGCGGCTCCGGATCAGTTGGAAAGCCAGGTCTTGATGTCTTTCCTGAAAGTGTGCAGGGTCAGGGAACGTCTGATGTTCACCGGGAGCTCGTTCTAGGTCATGGCTGTGATGTAGGAGAAAGCTCTCCTGCCCGTTCTGTTACTGCGGATGAGGGGGACTTCTGCCAGGGTAAGGTCGGCAGAGTGGAGGTTCCTCTTGGGCACGTAGAAATATACTCTCTTGTTGAGGTATTTGGGTCCTATGTTGTTGAGGGATTTGTAGGCGTGGATGAGGAATTTGAAGGTGACCCTCTTCTCGACGGGGAACTAGTGGAGACTGTGTAGGTGTTGGGTCATGTGTTCGTGATGTGGTGTACCAAGGATGAGTCTGGCTGTGGCGTTCTGGATGGTTTGGAGTTTGAGTAGAGCGTGGAGGGTGTTGCCATACTCCAGTCTGCCTGTTATGAGCGCGTGGATGATGGTCCTTCTACAGTCGGGGGGGATCCATTTGAAGGTCTTGCGAAGGATGCTCAGGCAGTTGAAGCTGTTGGAGGCCACGGTGTTGATCTGGTGGTTCATGGAGAGGGAGGAGTCCAGGATGATGCAGAGGTTACGTGCGGGGTCCGTGGGGGTGGGTGGGTGGGGTTATTTTCTCATAGTTTATTTTTTATTCTTGCATAGTCATGTTTTATAATATAATTGAGTTTTCGTTAGCGCACATCATCAGGCCATGTTTGTTACATCATATTTTCACATTTGAATACTTTATTTGCTCTGGGATTCTGGTAGTCATGATTTTCAATCACCGTACTAGTGCACTGTAGGTTGGTAGTTTTCGTACAGCTAAGTTTAGGAAATGTAGGAGGTCACGGGGTCTTAATTAAGGACTCATTGAGAAAAAGCGCAAAAGGAGGTTTTAACAGCAGGCGAGATGGGAGGGGAACAGCTGTCATCAACGCCGCGCAGGTTGATGTTTCACAAGAACGAAGACACGTAGTTGAAGCCACCGACCTCGGTAGCAAGGTAAAAAGACGTATTGGGTAGTGGCACAAATGAGAGAATAGCAAGGGGTGTGGGGAGAGTATTTCATCGGTGTTTAATCTTCGGTTCTTTTCGAACATACATGGGAGGGAGAGGAAATGAAGCAATTGTTCTTGGTTAATGTGGTTTGATTTTAGGGAGATTTCTAAATGTGGAGGATTTTGGGTGACAGTCTTATATGTTAATTTGATTTAACCTCATTGCATGGGAGGATTGGGCAAAGGTAATTTAAGTTGTAACTACACACGTGGTTTTTTTAAGCACAAAAATGTAGGGTTTGTGTTCTTGGGTATGTATTTACGTGGCCCTTTCTAAATCTATTTCAGTACCCCTGACAAAGAACTAATGAAGAGTTCGAAATGCATTGGGTTTTATTCTGGCGTGGCCGAAGGAATGTTGAACGCACATGTTTATGTTTAAGCTTTTTTGCAACATAAGACATTTGAAAATGCTAATTAAAACATTCTTACATCATCTTGCTGTCTCTGGAGTGAATCACATAAAAGTTGAAGAATTGGATTACTAAGATGGCATAAAATTGAAATAAATATGGAGTCCTTGGGTTAAAGTTGAAAGTCTGGAGAATTCACGAAGAGTTTCTTCTCACCTCAGCAGTGCAACAGCCAGGGACGCAAATGGTGTTCTCTTTGTTACTTCAGAGTAATATCACTGTGGCAGCACTAGATAACTAACTTTGCACCTAGAAACCAACTGCATCTTGAATTCGACCCAATCAGGCTTTAAAAAGGGCCTTAGTTAATGTTAATGTTAATGTTAAATTAATGTTAACTGAGCTTATAAAGCGCGCAGCTGCCTCAGCAAAGAGGCGTCCCAGCCCTGACAGCAGAGAGACATGGAGGCTAGGAAACTGGGCAGAGCTGCAAAAAAGTGGTTGTTAGACCTGACACCCTTGGCTGGTTTTTCCCTTATCTTTTTGCCTCTGCCTCCTGTATTTTGGATGCTGTGCTGGATTTCGTTTTTGCTGGTTTAGATGCTTTGGACACTCTACCACTGCTGATCAGTGTCAGAGTGTAAGTGCCCCCTATGGAAATTGTGATTTTGATTGGATATACATGATTGGCCTATATTTGTATCACCAAGAAGTCCCTAGTAAAGTGCACTGGGTGTGCCAGGGCTGGTGATGACAGATGCTACTAGTGGGCCTGCAGCGCTGATTGTGCCACCCACATGAGTAGCCCTAAAATGGTGTCTCAGGCCTGCCACCGCAGTGCCTGTGTGCAGTCTGTGAACTGCCATGTCCTCCTGGTCAGTGTCCCCACTGGCTAGGCCTAACCCTTCCCTTTTTATGCACATTGGTCTCCCCTATGGAAGGCTCAAGGTGCCCCCTAGGGCAGGGTGCAGTGTATATGAAAGGTAGAGCATGTACTAGTGCAGGTAACATGCTCTGGTAATGAACAGCAGCCATTTGTGTGATCACTGCTGCAAGGTTATCTTGCTCCATAGACTAACATGGGGGAGGTTGGTCCCAATGGCTACCAGCCTATCTTCCCATAGGAACAAGATAGGACATAAGTGAGTGATATCCCTGAACTCAGAATTTAATAACACACATTTTAAGAAAGGTTGTTTTTAAATTCTGTGTTTGAGAACAGCACTTTTAGAAAGTGGCTGTTCTCTTGTCTGACCTTTCTGTGTGCTTGGGCCTGCTTGTGGATTGACTGTCTGGTTTGACGGTGACAGGGGCTGTGGAGCCCCCAGGAGGTTGTCTGAGCCGGCCCGTGGTTGAATGACTGCATTTGCAACTAGAGTGGTGGGAGGAAATAGCACCTGGGATTGAATAGGGCTGTGCCTGCCTGCCACAATGCTGGCTTTACCTCCTGCTGGGTGGCTGACGACTCTGCCCCTCACTCTGAAAGGAAGAAGGAAGCCAGGAAACCAAGGTACTCCAGCAACACCCAGAACTGGTTTAGACCGGGCTCAGGGCCCCCTTGCACAAAGACTTCAAAGACTTTTAGGGGTATAAGAGAAGGACCCCTGACAACAGATTTTCAGATTCTACAATCAATAGGAACCTCTGCCAGAAGAAGGACCGCTGAAGAAACTGAGGAAGACTGCCCTTGCTGTGTGCTCTGGGGCTGACCTGGTTTTCTATTCATCTGAAGGAGAGAAGAACAGGACTTTGCTGTGTGCTGTGACCCCTGCCTGCTTGACCTTAAGACTTTGCTGTGTGCTGTGTCTGTAAACGAATCTCCAAGGGCCTGAGAAGAGCTGGCCTCCTGTCCTGGAACCCAGGGTCAAAAAGGTTCCTTTAACATTCTGAAATGCTGTAAAGATCGTGCTTAGTGCGTGGCTGGAAACTGTGGGCCCTGAAGAAGGATCGGTGTGCTCATCGGCACATTCCTGCAGCAGACCGGAGGCTCGTCGTACTTTTCCGTCGAGAATCATTGCCCCAAAGGTGTTCGGATCATCACGAGAGCTCTACCTGTCCCTGGCGCCCTAAAAAACTCTGTGCCGCTAAGCATCACCGCTGCCGGGGCCTGCATTCCCCCAACCGAACTCGCTATCTCCCCCGGGTTGCGGAGAAGGAACGGGAGAATCTGTGTCCTGATTGGTCCCCTGCGACGAGCCCCCTCAGCAACCTCGAAGCCAGGTTGGCGGTGCCGCGCTGGGATTGGTCCCCGGGCCGCCGCGTCACCACTGAAGCCGCGCTGCGAGTGGCTGAAGCCGGGAAGAAGAGTCAGCGTCACGAGGGGCTCGTCTCAGAAGCTGCGTGCTGATTGGCCTAGCGTCATGGGTTCATCTCCGAGGCCGCGCTCCAATTGGTCCTGCGCCTGTGAAGTCAAGACCTCGCGTCCGAGGGAGCGGCGTTCGAGTTTACAGGAAGACCCGTCCTCGCCGAGGGATCCGTGAGTGCATTTGTCATCCCTGGCTTGCCGTCCCAGCATCAAAGTGGTAACCTGGCTCCCCGCCGCTCGGTGGATTGTCGAGAGCGGGCGGAGAGCTAGCGGGACCGGCCAGGGCCACATTTGAGGTTTTCTCCTACGCTGAGGCTTCTCTTGCAACCAGAATGGGGAGACGCTTCTTTTCATAGCGCAAGGTACGGCGAAGGGCTGATTTCGATATCTCACAGCCTACAATATTTACTCCTGTGATATTTTGAGACTGAGACTGAATTACCTGCCTAGAATGGAGTGCAAATCTGGAGGAGAGTAAAGGAGTGGTGTAAAGTACATTACTTTTGCTAAACTGCCTAAAACTAGATAAAGATATATTTTTGATATACCTACCTGTGTGGTTTCAGTTTGTGGTGTGTTTTAGAGTCATTGTGCGTGTTAAGTGCAAGTACTATCCACATTGCCTTGGGGATAAGCCTGCCTGCTCGTGCCAAGCTGCCTAGGGGGTGAGCAGGGGTTATCTACAGTGTGTATCCCTTTACCCTGACTAGAAGCAAGGGTCCCTATTTGGAGAAAGGTACTTACCTCTGCCAACTAGAGACCCCCAGTTCTAACAGTGGTGAACATAAAAGGAAGAATTAGGCGGCGAAAAAGAGGTAAGTCTTGATGACTTTGCGGCAATCTATCAAGCCATCCAGACTACAAATCTGATAGGGCAGGGAGTTCCATAACTTAGCTGCCAGACAACGAAACAACCGCCCCCCCGGCACGGAGGCGGTTCACTTGAGGGATCACAGCCAAGTGTTGAGCCAGAGAGCGCAGCTGGCATCTAGGAACGTAAGGTACAAACAAGTTGGTCAAAAAACTCGGCGACGCAAGCTTAAGAATTTTAAAAGACAGACAAAGAGCCTTCAATTCAATTCGCTTAGCCATGGGCAGCCAATGTAATCGTCGGATAGCACCAGCTGTTGAACATCTGTGCAGGAGCCTGAACAGGGCTCTGGCGGCTGCATTTTGGACTCGCTGCAAGCGCACTATCTCAGCCTGAGTCGCCCCAAGGAGGAGCGAGCTGGCGTAGTCCAGTATAGGTAGTATGGCCGCTTGCACGATCAGCAGCCGAGTGGGTGGGTCAAAGAACCCCAACAGGGGTCTAAGTCCACGAAGAATGCCGAAACAACTATTGACGACCTTCTTGGTGTGGTCCTGGAAGCTGAGGGTGGAATCCATCCAAACCCCTAAGTTTTTAACCACTGTCTTGGGAACAGGCGCACTACCAAGAGAGGTAGGCCAAAAATGCCTACCCCACAGGCTCTAATCTTACCCCACCAGCAACACCTCGGTTTTATTGGCCTTCGCACAGAGACAACACTGGTGAACGCTACGGATGACATCTGAAAGATATTAGACGCGGATGGCAAAGCAGCAATGGTGCTTCTGGATCTGTCAGACGCTTTTGATACCATCTCGCACAATATCCCCCTGGAACAGCTGTCAGGGGCAGGGCTATCGGAACAAACAATAACGTGCTTTACCTCCTCATCAGAGCTCAGGGAAACAGTCTTCCTAGGAGAGCGCCTCTCCCCAGCCCAAAACATTGTAGTAGCGGTGCTACAAGGGTCAGCACTGAGTTCCACCTCATTCAACCTATATGTTTCTCCCTTGGGTAGACTGATAGACTCCTTTAGGTATACATTTTACGCATATGCAGATGATTCTTATGGTCAGACTTGATGGGGACTCTCAACAATTCTAGGTCTGCCTGTCAGAGCTAACAGAATGGATTAAAATCAACTCCCTAATGCTAAATGGGAAACAAAATGGAAGTGGTGGTTTTTAGAAACCAGTCACTATGAAGCTAGGGCTTGTGGTCAGCTAAACTGAGGCCTCTGTCAGCACCAGTTACCTCAGGCAAGAAATGTGGGAATTATGATTGACTCTAATTTCACTTTTAAGTCACACAAAAAGGAAATGCTCATGACTTATATGTTTCTTCTAAAAGTTCTTAGGAAAATATGACCATTACCCATAATGGTCCGGGCACGGATTTTATCATGCATGGACTACTTACTGTAACGCCCTCCTAGAGGGATGGTCTAAATTCTCACCCAGAGACTCTACATTATAGAAAAAGCAGCGGCAAGAGTAGTGATGAAAGAGAAAAACTCCATCTCCAGACACTTTTGCAGACTCTGCAGGCTACCCATAGGCAAGGGAAGCATATCGAGGGCACTCTGCCTCTTTACAGCTATCCAAAGTCCAAGAAATGAGCTACACATGAAATCCTTATTCATTAAACACATGCCCCCCGGTTCTCTCAGGGTCTCCAGTCAACAACTGCTAGTGACACACATGTTTGAAAAATCCAGAATAGGAGGCAGAAGGTTATCGGTTTTCATCCCGAAGCTTTGGAATGATGTGCCATGGAGATTAAGAGCACTAAGTAAGCATCAGATATGTAAACAAAAAAACATTTTAAAACGTACCTGTTTAACCCGTTGACCGTGGCTGGAATTCCGCCACAGTGCGGGTGATTTATGACTGGACCTCCGCACACGCCCACCGTGACGTTGGACGGCCGGGGGCCGTCCGACGCACGGAAAGGGTTAATATCGATGGCTTACCAAACAAAACCTCAGTCGGGGGAAACGAAGGCCCTACACCTGATCAAAATAGATGTATAAGGTGTCTGAAAGGCTAGGACACCTCTACATGAGGCCATTATAGCGCGTTATAGACTATACGTTCATTCCTTTATTTTCATTAATAGGCCTGTTTACAAGTTGTTCATTGCACGGGTGCTGAAATCAGGGGCTAGAATTGCAGTTCTAGCTGGTTATCACACCCATATACCATGCAGTTACCTGTTATTCTTCGCTTAATGGGGAATAACACGCAAACCCAGTTTTACCAGGTTAAAATCTGTATTCAGATTCACATCCTGGCTTCAAGAACGGGCCCTTTTTGACTCCCTTTTACCACTTGCTTTGTGCAGCTGAAAAATGGGGGTGGTGATATCACGGAAGGCCAGAAGGCAAGGGTGTGGGGCATGGGGGCAGAGAGAGAAACTGGAGCAGGGTAGACCTACAGCGGGCGCAGTGGAGCACTCCATGCGTCCACAGTGTCCTAGGTGGGGGTCGAGCAAGGTTGCGCTTGTGCCCGCTGACACCACCAGTACCCGCACTCGATTTTGTCAGCTGGCATTTCTTCCCAGTTAACCTGGACCTGGTGTTCCTGGACTCAATAATCCCCTGTGTGGGAACATTGGGGCTCTTGAGATCACCCAGAGCAGTCATCCACAGAGGGATACCACTCTACCCAACCCATACTTGGGGGCCATATAATCTAACAGTGCTTTGATGTTACCCTAGGAACAACTGCATTCAAGTTTTGTAACAAAGGTGAATTTAGTTTTGTAAATCAAACCATAGATGACTTCCACTCAGGTGAGCAAACTGCTTTGAGAACCAGACCCTTCATATTGTCCAAGATGTGTAGATCTTGACCTATTAATTACCTTGGTGCAAAATAGGTTTATTTCCTTGCACTCTTGCTTCTCTGTGTTGAAAAGAGGAGGTTCACCCATTTCTGTTGGAGTTAACTTTATGGATTTCTCATAAGTGTGTATTATCCTTCTTGAAGCAAAAATATATTTTGTTTTTTGTCACAGGAAACTGGTGCAAAAAGTGTAACCCTGGAGCCTTCAAGTTACGTTCATAAAGAGTGTTTAAAAAGGTGTTTCCTTTTTTACCACTTTTAAGTTTAACGAAAACATTACGTTTTCCTAGAAAAACATATGAATGAATTGTGAATGGTAATTCAGTGGCTGTTTGGGCCATCGCCTGTGCAGACTGTGAGAAAAAAAACATCACATGCTTTATGGCCATACATCTGAGTTTAAACTCACAAACTGTATCATTCACATGTAAAATTATCACACCATGCTGTAAGTTTACTATTGAGAAAATCTACTCATACCGGGTGCCTGGACAAATCCCCTCACTTGGTAGAGCGAGATTACTCCTGTCAATCTAAAAACACTTAAAAGTGCAAAGGCATTTTGCTAAGCATTACACATACTTAAGTGAACACCATTTATGCATTTGTAATAGCTTACACATGAGTAAACATGGAAGGCTGCTTCAGGCACAGTTTTGAAAGAGTAATCCTGCAATTCTTTGTGAGTTACAAACATTTCATAAATCTACCCCTAATGTTGATGTACACTACAGAAGTAAATGTATACATTTTGTGGTATGCTACAAACAGCTTGACCTGCATGTGGTAGCCAGCACGGTGTAAACCTCTACATAATAGAGACTTTGGTAACTAGGTAAAAAAAGAAACATTAGGCGCTCTGCACAGAGTATTGGAGAGATACAGAGCAAAGAACAATCATCTCTTCCTTTTAGGAAGGAAAGGGTCAGTTACCAAAACAACCCTTATATGCCTCTCTGGGAGGGAAACAATCAAATGTCAATAATCCAATCCGAGCACACTAGTCGAGAGTCAATAATACTGGAAACTGGAAACCATGTAAGAGTCCACTTTAATCTGAAATCCTCAGTTCCGGTCACATGAAATCCAAGGTCGCACTTTTCACATGTAAGACTAATAATCTTTTCTCATACAGCCAACGTTAGGTTCAATTCATATATTGAAGGTGCAGTCAGAATACCCTAATTCAGCAAGTTACAGGGTTCAGCCAACATGTGTTTCGTCAATAGGTAATTGATACCTGGACTACTTTAGGGCTGATAGGCGTTCCAATCAATATAGAGAGTATATTCCATCCGCGTAACCATATTTTTCACCGCTGATAGTAGCCAGAGAACCAGAGAATATGCTGAGGAAAAGACTCAATATTTGGATAAATATTATGAATTCCTAATCAACTCCATCTCCAATCCTCCTTCAGATCAAAAAAATAGTGCCCACCATCTTAGTTCTCCTGTAATTCTAACCCTCTCAATCGAAAAAAGAGGGAAATATTGTTTTAGGTGCAGTCCGACACTCTTCAGAAACATGAATAATTTTCAAAGCAATGGCAATATGCTGTACAGTATGTGCAGTTGAGTTTGATAATTCCTGCTTTCCAAGAGAAACAGTCAAAAGAATAAATATATTACTACATTTCTAGCTTTCTACGTGCCTGTAGAACAGGGGTCTCCAACCTTTTCTGTAGTAAGAGCTAATTCTGATGAAGAAAAGTCCTGATGAGCTACTACCATATTTTACCACTGTAAAATGCCGATGATATGTATTAACATTACACTATGACCACCCTAAGCACAGTTATCAGTAGTAACCCCCAAATATTTCAGGTGAAGTTATCAGCAGAATGCTCGGAAAACGTTAATCAATATTAAATGTTTGTAATGAAGTAAAATTCAAATCTTCATATGCTGTGTGCCACAAAGGGTAGTACCACAGCAGTAAGACTCTCCAACTCAAATTGTATTATCATTCAGCTAACAACTTTAAATGTGTTTTAGAATTGCAATATTATGTCTTCATTCGCATATTACTTTTTGAAAATACACATAGTTTTTTATCAAAATGCCTTTCAGCTTTGAGGAAGCAAACTCAATTTTCCTGAAGAAAACCCTTTTTAAAAAAAAGCATAATTTAATCTTTTAAAAATCAAATCAGTTTTCATTGTTAGAGAATATACAGTCCCTAAACATCAGCATTTACTTTTCATTGAGTACTGCCATGTAAAAATGTCTCTCATGGACAAATTATGCTTCAAATACCCAGGTATTGGAATCATAGGCCATGGTTCTTCACCATAACACTAAGAATGCCTCTGTTATGCCAATAATGCCCACCATTAAACCAGGGCTACCACTGTGCCACAGCTGGATGCCCAACATATATCAGTTATGGCCAATATTATGGGAGAAGATGCTGCCACTCTGTCAGGAATGGCTAAAAGCAGATCAGTCATGCTCTTAATATGTCAGTGATGGCAGCAAGTATGTAATTACTCTACTTATGTGCCCAAAATAGTCAAGGATGAAAATATTATAGCTATGGCACAATTATACATGAATAGGCACAATTCCATCAGAGATAATACTCTTATGATGGAGACCAGCATACATATTTGGTAGTCCTTGACGCTAGGAGTAGTTTTAAGGAATGCACACTGTTTATTTAGGAAGGACACAATGTCACACACCCACACACAAATTAATGTGATGTTTTTAATTTTCCCTGCTCTGGATGCATGCTCTGTTCTCTTCGGCTCTTTGGTTGATCATGCTCCCAAATAACATATTTTCATTTTAGTTCTTGAAGTCACACCCTTTGGTGGGTCATCCCTGGTTACTGTTGTTACTATTCTTTGATGTCACATACAGTGCGACTGATGGAGCTGGGTGGATAATATGGCCAATCTCTTTTTAGGTAGTTTTAAAGTGGATAAAGATGGTTCATGTGGCAGACCCATAGGCCAATACCGCATCTTCCACATGCTTCAACCCCCTCCACTTACTCAGCAAGACTTTCAAATGGACCCACCCCCGAATCCTGGAAGACCGTCACCTATGCACCCATTATCAGCAGGCTGGACTATGGGAACACCCTCTATGCCGGAATAAACAAATCTCTACTCTACAAACTTTTGACAGTCCAGAAGGCGACAGCTAGACTCATGCTCAGTATCCCATGACAAGACTACATTACCCAGCATATACGAGACCTCCATTGCCTCCCAATTGAAAAACAGAGTGATTTTCCAGCTGCTCACACACACCTATAAAGGTCTCCACAACACTGGACCCCAATACCTCAACAAATTAATGTCCTTCTACACCCCCAAAAGAAACCTGCGCTCCGCTGACCAGGTCTTGGACCGAGATCCCCTGCATCTACAGAACCAGTACAGGAGGCATACCCTTCTCCTATATCATGGCAAAGACCTGGAACAAACTACCCCTCAGCATCAGATGAAGTAGCACACTGAAAGCATTCAGGTAGAGCCTCAAGATCTGGCTTTTCGAATGACTTGAGGTGCCCAAATCCCCCGACACACACTCCCCCAGCGCCTTGAGACCCTCACAGGTGAGTAGTGCGCTCTATAAATCCCTGATTGATTGATTGATAGGCCACCAAAGTGTGTGCTTGAGTGTTATCAAATGGCCCTGGTATTGGTTTGGCTGCCTGTAACTCTTAAAGGTAGTGGAATGAGTAGTGTTGCCTTTTACACTATAAAGAGATTCTCCCAGATTGGCTTGGTTTGCTTCACCTCTGAGAGCTACTTTGAGGGTGCTGGTAAGCTACCAGTAGCTCCCGAGCTACTGGTTGGAGACCCCGGCTGTAGAATCACGGGGTTGCTAAAAGTGACACCTTCCTTAACCTTTCTTACTGCCCTAGAAAGAATAGCTTATAAATGTATCTAGGGTATCTCAACACTCTTTGGGGGATATTCACAAGGAAGTGGCGGAGAGAGGCATTAGCCTTCTTGGCTTAAAGCCTCTCTCTGCCACTTCGGAAAAGCAAGGCTGCACCATATTCACGAGGATATGTGTAGTCTTGCTTCTCCCCCTGCGATGGCGCTAAGTTTCACAACTTAGCGCCAACGCATGCACCCTTGCATGTGGAAAAGTCAGCCCATAACACACCTGATGCCCAGGCTGCTGGCACAGGACGCCTCTTAGTTCCCATCTTGAACAATTATCAAATAAAAGAGACGGGCGCTGGAAGCAGGAAAACAAGAACAGAGTTTATTTCTCATGAGGAGAGCCTGTCATTTCGGACACTCGCATAGTGTCTTCAGGAGGTGCTCTAACAAGTTTCTCTGAGGCTTCGTCTTTTATACACATGTTTATGATGCACAAAACATTCCTTATTGCAAAAAAGACGCTTTGAAGTAGGAAGAAGCATGCTTGGAATCCCAGCTTCAGGCCTATTCCCATACCAGTCGATCAGATGTCATTCTCCCCTCCTGAATGTAACAAGAGATTGTGATCTCTCAGCCGGACATTCCTACAGGACACGAGGGCAGGAGGGGATGATCAGATCAAAGGTTGGGCAGGCGATAAGATCGGGGACTTCGGCTGGTGTATTACGGTTTTGTTATGCTGGGCAGGAAAAAGGGGGGGTGTACATCCACGAGGCTTGGTCTTAGGACGTGGGACCGGGTCGAAGGGCCAAGTGCAGCTGGGGGGGGGGAGCTCATCAGCTGAGGGGAAGGGTGCTCTTGGGAGGAAATGGGGGGTGTGGGTCAAGCAGGAGGGTTACTTCTAGGGCAGGGTCACGCAGAGGGAGAGGGTCTTATGGCCGATGCATGAGCAGTGCGCGCGGGGAGGGGTGCCGGGAACAAACGGGCAGAGAGGCCATGGTGCCTAAAATGGCTGTCGTGTACGTGTGTGCATGGGTCTATGCTGGAGGGATAATACAGTCAGGGTTTTAGCGATATCCGTTCTGCTTACAACAAGGGGTACAGTGAACACAAATGAACGCCGCTTATGTGCATATACATTGCCATTTTCAACAGTCGCCGCTTTTTTACATAAGCTAGTTCATTTCTATACAGTCGATACGATTGGCAGAATGCGGTACATATGATTTTACATTTGTTGGGTTATTCATACAAGTCTAGAGATCGGCATAATACTTAGTCGGGGTCAATCAAGAAAAAGGTTCCGACACATTATAGAATCACGTTCTGACTTTCTCTCCGGTGACATCAACATACAGTAAAAAGTGCTCTGATACCTTCGGGTCTTGTCAGTGCTATAAGAGACTATTGGAAAACTAAATACATGAGTGACCGATGAAACATTTTTGAAAACAATACAAAATGGTTGAGGGAGGAATTCAGTTCGATACAAGCAATTAGTCAAGGGGTGGGTAGAAAGTTCAGGAAGGGGGGGTCTTCGTCACAGTGTCTTTTTAACAGCGAGCCATCACTGGTAGGCTCTGGCAGTCCGTCTTCTTTCGTTGGCGCTGTTGAGCACCGGCGGTGGAGCTATAGGTCCAGCTCGGATTCATCCTTACGCGTTGCAGGGTGCGATCAGTCCTCTGCTGTTAGATCACAGTCCTGTTTCCTAACTGATCTTCTTAGGGGTGCCTCATGCTGGGCACCTGCGTGTCTTTCTTCTTCCGTGGTAAAACCTTATTCTATCTGAATGCTGCTCTTCTTTTCTGAGTCAAAAGTTATGCAAAAAGGGTGATGTAGTTGATTAATTGAGGGAAGAGAGGGCGGAGTGGGATCAGATCTTTGAACACACCAAGGGACCAAAGGAGCAAAGGATGACGAGCAGGCAGGCCCATCAGTTGGGATCAAAAGGGACGGGGACTTCAGGCACGAGTGGGTCAGCAAATCAAGG
The DNA here is from genome assembly GCF_964261635.1 of Lissotriton helveticus. Taxonomy (NCBI): domain Eukaryota; kingdom Metazoa; phylum Chordata; class Amphibia; order Caudata; family Salamandridae; genus Lissotriton; species Lissotriton helveticus. The sequence continues at coordinate 301,589,710 of NC_136067.1, read as the reverse complement.
GCTTCAAGGCAGCCTTTCATTCCTTCATCTGCCGAGCTTGAGAGTGGTGCCTCGTCCTGCGTCTCGTTGCTCTGCGACTCCACCTTTGGTTGCGGTCACAAGTGCTTCATGATCTGTGGCCAGGCTGTGCGTCACATCCAGCTCCTCTCCTCCGGTGATTGTATCTTTGAATGGGTACAAAACAAGTTTTAGAAAAACTGGCAGGAGAAGACATTTATACATCTCAATTCCGTCCTCAATCCTAAGTAGGTGGGGGATATGTTCATCAGTCACAGTCAGAAGTCATCACTTATAGAGTATGTAGGATGGCATTTCCACTGAATTCGTAAGCCTATTTGACGTTCATTCGTGACGTACGTGTAGAGAAATCGGACTCCTATCGACAGTGTATTATATCAAACTCGAAATCGAGTCCTTAGGTAGAGACTCGCCCTTTTTTCTAACCCAAGTACTGACAATCTTACATTTCCCTTCGGGGTCGGCTAACTCTTGCATCATGAGGGGGGGGGCAGAGGTTAAACATGCTTTTCTTGGGGAGCGACGGCTAATCAAGGTCATCAATTACACTTCAGGGATAGCTGATATGGAGCTGGGGTCAATTGAGGACGCTTTGGATGCTTTGGACAGGGAGCTGGGGTCAATCGAGGGAAGCGAGGACGCTTTGGACGTCCGCACTTAAGTGCAGAGGGGTGAAGCAATTTGGGCATTGGGGATTGCATTTCTAACGAACTGAAAAACAGAAGACCATTGACGTTATAGTCCCCCTATAAAAAGGCCAGATTAGGGGACATCAGTCGTCTTACCTGTCCTTTCTTTTATTACCAACTTCGGGTTCTATCGTTTCGCAGAAAGGAGAGGTAGTAATATGGCAAGTTACAATCATTTTAGTTTCTGTCAATTTTGCCGAACACCTTTGTGTTCGAAGAGACCCAATTAGGTTTGTGCCGGTGGGGCACAACGTTACCATACAAGGGAGGAGGGAACAGGGGGATCCTCAGAGAGAGAGAGAGAGAGAGAGAGAGAGAGAGAGAGACAGAGAGAGAGAGAGAGAGAGAGAGAGAGAGAGAAACGTGTACAATAATGGGCCATTCAGTGCGCACACAACACAGAACAGCAGGGGACAAGTAATACGGAAACACTGGCAGAGGGACGACGTAGACCCATACATTACGTGCACACAAACTCAGGCGGGGGAGACAGTACATGTATTATGTACAAAAATCCAAGACAAAACATAGAACAGTGACTGGTATTATATACAAAAATCCAAGACAAAACATGGAACAGTTATTGGCCAAAATGATCTCTGCCTGTATGCTGCGCATCCTTTACATCCTAAGCTCTTTTTACTTATTTCTTCTCTTTTATCGTCGGCTGCCTTTACCGGTGGCTTTAGTTATATACACTTATATGCCTTTGGCAATTGGTCAAGAACTAACCTGGTCGGGCTAGGATGTTTCCAGGCTTGAGGCAACAGTGGGTGTCAGTTGTGAGAACAATGGGGCAGCTTTGAGTTTCATGTCTATGAGGGTGCGAAAGGAGGTAGTAGATTTTAAACACTGGCAACATTCCTAGTTCTCCGAACGGAGGGTACTTGGGTAAACCTCACCTCGGAATATTCCTTAAACTTTCCCTATTTAGTTAAACGTAGGAATTCATTCATTAGTGCACGTCATTCCTGGTTGTATTATTCGGGGTGCCAAGCGAAGTCATATTTCGTAGTTTCCGCTTCAGTCTGTCCTCCCAAGCGCTAAGTTCAGGGAGAGAAATAGCCATTGTTCGCTCGTCGTGTGTAGGTACCATAATCGAACCCCTTTTTCCCATCTTTGTCCGCTAGATCACCATTTTCCTTTTCGTTCTTTAGTCGACGTTCCGATGTGACCTGCAGAAAGAGGGAAAAGAAGGGGGGCGGGGGCAGCATTTTAAAAACACATCAGCGCGCATAAACCCGAAAAGGCTTTTACTTACTACATACTCGGGCTATCTCCACTGGACGCAGTCCCTGCCAACTTGGCGTCTAAGCCCAGGTGGACCGTTTAGTGTGGGAGAGATGATTATCGGAAGCCTGTGGATAGCATAGGTCGCCCAAGTGTGGTATTACGGATCGTGCGCGGGGGGGGGTCAGAACAAAGGGCAGTCGGTGCAACGTGGGGGGGCGAGCTCGTGCTCTCCTTTGAGGAAAAGTGATAACCTACAGTGGTACGGGGTCGTTTGTCGTTCGTACCAGGGGGGGGGTCAGGTGGCATTCCTTCGGGGCGACTTAGGGGCATTTTTAAAACAACTTTCCTGATACAGGTAGCTTATAAAATATAGGCTAAATACCAGGATCTTTAGCGGTTGCTTTAGGCTGTACAAAAATGCAGAACACATACAACAAAAACCTTGACCGTTCATATTTGCAATTTTTCTGCGTACTATACTTTTTTTAACCCTTAACTAATCGAGCTGAGCCATATCACCTGTAATTTAGTTATATCGGAAATAGTGGTCATTTATTCGAAATTTATCAATTTACGTGTGACAACTTCGTTTGCTTTTTTCCCAAAAATCTTTAATGAAAATGTCGGTGCATAAATACGGGCCTACAACCCCGTGGGCCGGCCAGAACTGTACATGTGGGGATACTTATTAGTGGAAAACCTAATGGAGTCGGTGGTCGTTGATTTCATAATAAAAAGTGCGACAAGTACAATAAAATCATATCGAAACTTCAGTGTGAGCGAGTATCATAAGTGTTGAAATTCGAACTTTCAATAATCATGATGCGCCAAAACTTAACAACAATTCATTGTCCGAATGTTCAATCAGTACCCATCTCACTTCAATTCATTGTCCGAACACATAATCAGTACCCATCCTATATCAATTCATTGTGTTTAAAAACTGCATACATATTTCATGACACCAAGGCTGAGCAATCGGGGTACAACAAGGAGTTGAAAGTTTCATTTGTACCAGCGCCATTTTGGGTGCAGCCAGGCAGATCTAGGCATAGTCAAAATCTCCACTAACTCGTGGTTGGCCTAGAGCCTCTTTCGGCAGTCCAAAAGTTCCGTTAAAGGGCAACAGAAAGGATCGGCGGTATGAACCATCAGTCAAAGGGGGAGGGAGGCAACAATTTTTTCTACCGGGTCATACTGGGTTTTCACCGGAACTGATCCGAACTGTAGTCTGCAGGATTTTAGTCATTCAAACTGAGGCTGGCGTCAGCATGGGAGCGCCGATGTCTCGCGGCTACATTTTCATCGTTCCGCGGGTAATCATGGCAGTCATTCCCCATCGGAGGTGTCTGCGGGGGTCGGGGGCCCCCGTGGCTCTTATAGAATCTTCAAAGTCGAGGAGAACACTTATGATGGTGGGACTCATTTCTTAATCAACAAGCAACCGGGCCATCTCTCCACGCCGGGCCCGCTCCAGCATGGCCGACCGCCATTTTATGAGTGGATGAACCCTCGTCGGGTGAGTGGAGCGTTGGGGGTGCCACTAGGGGCCTTCACCTGGGGAGGTGGGAGAGGCTCGTTCGCGCCGCCTCTCCCTCCCAGCGCACCCCACGCCGTTTTTCTCGGCGCTAATATTCATGATGGCCGGACCAGGCGATGAGAGGGGGGAGGGGTCGGAGGCATAGGCAAGACACCCCCCCCCCGGTGGCCTGCAAGGAGCCGCTTCAGGGCCGAACGGGGAGCTCATACCAAGCCGTGGCTGGACCAGGAGATGCGAGGGGGGGGTCGGTGGCATGAGCAAGACATCCACCCCCCCGTGTTGTCGCAGCCATTATTGAAGAAAGAAGAGGGGACGGCCGGATCCCGTCGGCCTCGGCTCCTCTTTTGGCCCACCTTACTCGACGACCTCCGGCCGACGGCTGGCAGCAGGACCCGCCCTACACGTGCCGAAGATCTCGTCTTCCGGATGGGCGTAGCCGCGAACCTGTTGCACTTCGGGAGTTTCCAGAATGGGGGTAGGTATCTGTTGACTTGTATCTGTCTCATGTTACCGTTATTGGGGCGTGGCAGGCGGTGGGACAGACATGTTTAGAGCAGTGAGGGGTGGCGAAGCCTGGTTGCCTTGTGGCTGCCGTGATGTCAAGCTTGGCTTCTCTCACCATTCTCATGTTTCGTATTACGGACTTATTTCTTAACGTTTCTTATTTCTAGCGAAATCATGTGTTTTATCGTCAGCTATTTCTAACGTTTTCGTATTTGTAGCGAAATCAAAAACTCATCAGTGGCCTACTGATTTTGCTTTCTTATTTCTTTCTTCCCTTTTTTTTTTTTCTAGCGTGTTTCATGCTAAATTTTATGTTAACAGGATACGGTTATTACTTCGTTATTGTTGCATATGTCCTTTTTATTAGGGGTGCCCTCTGGTCGAGCCAGATGACCTACCTCTAATAAATGGTCCGGGTGGAACTAGTTTACCAATCAGTGGGGAGTAGATAGGCCCGAGAGATTACAACGGGGGACAAAGGTCCGAATTACCTACCCTTCACTTCTTGCAAAGATTAGACAGAATATTTCTTTTCTACGTTATTTGCAAACAGAGAATACCTCAAAAGAACTATTCCTTGAACAATAAATGTCCAGACAATCAATCAATCAGTGGGGAGAAAAACAGGCATGACGGATTACAACGGGGACAGAAATCTGCATTACCTATCCTTCACTATCTGCAAAGGGGGCAGAATATTTCTATTCTTCCCTGTTTGTAGACAGGGAATATCTCAAAGAGCAATAATCGATAAAAATCGATAACAAACAATCAGTGGGGAGAAAGATAGGCATGACGGATTACAATAGGGGACAAACCTCTGCATTACCTATCCTTAACTATTTGCAAAGAGAGAGGAACGTTCCTATTCATCGCTGTTTGCAAATAGAAAATGTCTCAAAGAGAACCAATACTTCAAGTACAATCAATCAATCAATCAGATGGATAAAGCCATCCTACCAATCGGACGTAAAGACGTCCTACTTAACCTTACCCGGACCGGACCGTGTGGGCAATTCTTCGCCTTCCCTTTTCCAGCGCCCAATCGTTCTCTTTCTCCATGTTTTTACCGCAGCATTCCTGTGGGATTCCAGTCAGGACAGTAGGTCACTTGAGAGAGGTCCGTTCGGAATCGGTGAAGTTCATTCAATCGGCAGCCGGACGAGGGCCCTCTCAAGGCAGGTATACTCCAATCGTTTAGATGTTCACCCCATCGTCTGGACCTCTCTTACCGGACCTTATGTCGCTGATGGACCCCGCGTTGGGACGCCAATTGTGGAAAAGTCAGCCCATAACACACCTGATGCCCAGGCTGCTGGCGCAGGACGCCTCTTAGTTCCCATCTTGAACAATTATCAAATAAAAGAGACGGGCGCTGGAAGCAGGAAAACAAGAACAGAGTTTATTTCTCATGAGGAGAGCCTGTCATTTCGGACACTCGCATAGTGTCTTCAGGAGGTGCTCTAACAAGTTTCTCTGAGGCTTCGTCTTTTATACACATGTTTATGATGCACAAAACATTCCTTATTGCAAAAAAGACGCTTTGAAGTAGGAAGAAGCATGCTTGGAATCCCAGCTTCAGGCCTATTCCCATACCAGTCGATCAGATGTCATTCTACCCTCCTGAATGTAACAAGAGATTGTGATCTCTCAGCCGGACATTCCTACAGGACACGAGGGCAGGAGATGATCAGATCAAAGGTTGGGCAGGCGATAAGATCGGGGACTTCGGCTGGTGTATCACGGTTTTGTTATGCTGGGCAGGAAAAAGGGGGGGTGTACATCCACGAGGCTTGGTCTTAGAACGTGGGACCGGGTCGAAGGGCCAAGTGCAGCTGGGGGGGGGGCTCATCAGCTGAGGGGAAGGGTGCTCTTGGGAGGAAATGGGGGGTGTGGGTCAAGCAGGAGGGTTACTTCTAGGGCAGGGTCACGCAGAGGGAGAGGGTCTTATGGCCGATGCATGAGCAGTGCGCGCGGGGAGGGGTGCCGGGAACAAACGGGCAGAGAGGCCATGGTGCCTAAAATGGCTGTCGTGTACGTGTGTGCATGGGTCTATGCTGGCGGGATAATACAGTCAGGGTTTTAGCGATATCCGTTCTGCTTACAACAAGGGGTACAGTGAACACAAATGAACGCCGCTTATGTGCATATACATTGCCATTTTCAACATGCACCAGAGTGAAAGGGTGTCTGCAAGCAGGGTGGTTTGTTTATGTACAGGAAGGTGTCCCTTCCTGCACATAAACAAACCTAAAATGTCAGTTTGTAACTTAAATGTGTGCTGCTTCATGCAGCACACATGTAAGTTACAAAACAGCATTTAAAAAAAGGTTTGCTTATGTACAGGAAGGGACAGCTTCCTGTAGATAAACAAACCATGGCATTTTGTATTTTCCATGTGTGCTGCACAAGGCCGCACACATGGAAAATGCAAAAACGAGGAGAAATAAAGCATTTCTCCTCGTATCACCAACTTAAGACCAGGGTTTTTCAGGTCTTAAGTTTGGTGTTAGCTCCTATTTGCACTGCCCTTGTGAACAGGGGGCAGAGTAAATATCAATGGGTGTTGTGGTGGAACGCCCACCACAAAACCCACTGCACGCCCCTTTCACACTAAACACAGCTTGAAAGGGAGCCTATTCACAAGGCAGCGTTAAGTCACAATAAGTGGCTTAACGCTGCCTTTTTGAATAAGGCAAGGCCCCTATCGCCACCACAACGTCACTGAAAGTGACGTTGTGGTGGCGATAGGGGCTTGTGAATATGCCCCTTTGTCTCTCTTTATGAGAGGCCCGGCTTGGTATCTCTAGAGGGATTCTGCTCTAGGCCATTCTAACTTGTGCAGGGTTGCCAGCCCAGGAATTACCTGGTCCTCAAATTCTGAACCTGTAAAGTCCAGGACTGGGGATACTGGACCGGAAACCGGGTGCTGTGCTGCAGGGTTTGCAAGTAGTTGCTACATCTAGCCGTGCTCCAGCACAACAGGTGAGCTGAGAATACTCCCCAGTTCTGCCATCATCTGCACTGACCTCCACTGCCCACCACAACCCACAACATGGCCTAAAGCTAACATTCCAGGTCCATTTACCTCCTGCTTGAGCAGGAGGAGGATTTGGCACACACGTTTCTCTGAAATGGGGAGTAACACAGAACTTCAGGTCTTCCCGGGCTTGTGTGTATTTGTCATTTTGTGTAAAATAACACACACTCCTTTGCCTTTTGTGTGAGTGTACTGGCTGGACTAGAGGAGTATCCCCATATCAAAATATGGTGAGCATCTAATGAGGTCCTTAGAAAGCAAACATTCAAGCAGAATGCCAAAACGTGTTTGATTTACATTTGGATGCAATTTTGGAGACATGCCAATTTGTTCATCTCGATCATCTGATGATAAATGCATTATATATATATTTTAATATATTAGGCCTGATTACATAAATTAAACTGAATGCAGAGATATTTTAACCATGAGTTAACCCCTTGGGCGCGGCCACGCTTCTGCGCCTGTGCGGCAGTTTTATTGAGTGGGCGGGTTCGTGATGGCCCCCAGCCGTCATCAGCACACGCCCACCGATATGCATGACGGCCCCCGCATGGAAGGGGTAAAAGATGATGTTAGAGCTGTCGACCTTGAAGCTGGGGAACCGGGTTTGAGTCTCTGCAACGACGCGCAACAGCCTGTGATTCTGGGCAAATCACTTAATCTTCCCGTGCCTAACAAAAAATTAATGTGTCCGTCTGTAACGAAACTGGTGCTCATGTAATGCACTCTGATAACTGATGTCTCGGGTCTAGTTTGCGCTATATAAAACTCTCCCAAAGAAAATAAATGGTGCGATTTTATGTCCGGTTTACATATATTGCAGTGGACCCAGTAAATAGTTCACTTACATTTCCTGATAAATTAGATGTGTAGTTTGTTATGTTCAAGTTTGCAGCAGTATTTGATGAAACGGTTAGATTGGTTTACCAGTCCTTCTACTGACTTTTCTGGATTGTGCAGATTGCACTGCTTCATTTTTGAGTTCACATTTACACCAACGGCAGAAATGACCAACCAATAAAACTGGCTATTTTTATATTGGCCAATTGGTGCAAATTTCGCGTCTGAAAATGTATTGTGGTGCAAATAACACTGCAAATTTCACAACTAACTTCGATCTATGTAATCTATAACATGTAGAGCACAATTTTAATAGTTCAGCCTAATGGGACATTTGCTAGCGCCAAGACGCCTTATGGCAATCGGACGCTTTAGAAGTTTCTACATCAAATCAAACCATTTATTTTCATAATCCAACCTCTGCTCCTCTAATTTAGTTATATGAAAAACAGAGATGATTGGCCATCAAATGCTACTACGTGGAAGGCTTTAACTAAAAACAAGCAAACATAACTTGAACCTCTGTTAAATTTCTTGGGTGTCTATGACCAGAAGCACACTAGGATTTTGCCTAAATAAGGTATTTTTCTTTTCCTTTTGCAGTTTAAGAAAAACACATTCTCTTCATGGCACTCACGGGTGAACGTCTATCTGGACAAAATCTCTCGTGTTCTCCTAGCAACAGTTTTCGCTACAATGTACAGAAGCCAAAGTAGTTTATAATTAAATCCGTCAGTTTACTCTTCAGGCGAGGATTGTTGCAAGGAAGCCATCAAGGACCTTCCTATTGCGTCAACAATGTAGCATTTATGTTTCACAAATATAATAATTAAAGCCCTCCTTTAGTCTTTCTCTGAGCAAAATCAGTTGCGTGTGTGGGGGGTGCCGCTCCCCGTCCCCGCTCTTAACTGTGTCCGCCAAGGGGTGTAAAACGCAGGGACCGCCATGGGCGGCCAAAGGTTTAGCTACGCTGCTCAGCAAAATCCATGCCAGCTCTTCCTGTTCATTGGTTTTCCCCTCAAAATGTTGTTTCGTACCTCTAAGTAATCACCTTTTGGACATTAAAGTGACCTTCTCTGGCCAACTTGGGTGGACACATAAGATGCATTTACATACAATACATTTACTCCTTTACACTGTGTTTTTCTCAAAACCTTGAAACATTTATTTTTCTAGAGTTCAATTTATTATAAGAATTATTTCTTATTAGATTAATTGTATGTAAAGGTAACTGTTGAACATATCTTGAAAATATGGCACGGATTCTACCCTCCTGGATCCTTTCTAGCACAACCTCAATTTGATTTTAATATTCTTCTCTGCACAATGGTCCTGCAACAATTTTGTTTCACGCAGAATATAGATCCATCTTCCTCACACTGGTCTTGAAATAGAAGATATTATGGAGCATAAGAATAACACATACATTACCACAAAACATTTTCCCTAACTCTTGTTAAAATTATGAGTTTGAACCATAGTATAACTGCTATTATGACTTGTCTTTACATATGTAAAAGTAGTTTTCCCAAAGCTACATGTGCTTTGTAGTTATATGGAAAGTAGCCATGACGGCAAATGGAATTAGGCTAGGACACCTAACATGGAGGCAAATTCTGGCCAGCGACTGTAACAAACAAGCATTGTCAAAGCCACTAGGTTTCACCTAAGTAAGATCTATTGGCTTTGTCATTGTTCTTTTCTATAGGTTGGACAGCAGAGCACGCTGCTGTACAACATGGCTTAAAGTTGAAAAAAAGAGCTATTACGCTGCCAGCATCAGGTCAGCATTGCAACTGCCCAGCTTACCTGCTGCAAAGGGCTGTGTCTGGACCTGCAACTAGAAATGCCTGGACCTGCAACTGGACATGCCTGAGCCTTGTGAGCCTCTGATGCAGTGAGTTCTTGATCCTCAAGAGGTGCATCCCCAGGTCCTGGAACCTTGGCTGGCATTAGTTGAACTCCACCCGTGAAATCGTGAAGTTTTGAGTTCTGTAAGCTGGACTTTTGGAGGGTACGTTTTTCAATGGGACTAACCTGGTCCCTGTATGCGGCCCACACTCAAACGCAGTTGGCCTGAACTTGTGACTTTGCCCTGGTCTACCACCAGTTAGCGCTTTCTGCTTCTTGTCGCAATTTTTACTTGGAGCTTTAATATTGCATATCACGATTTCTACTGATTGGATCTTTGTTGTTTTGGTCTCAAATTATTTATTACATTGTACTCTATTTTACTGAATTGGTTTGGGATTTTCGTTGTGTTGTAATTTCACTAAATTACTGTTTGTGTACTGCATAAATACTTAGCACAGTGCCTCTGACTTAAGCCTGACTGCTTTTGTAATACGCTACCAGAAGGTTAAGCATCAGTTAATTTAGTGACTTTTGTGGGTCCCCTTACAAGGATTGTGGTTTATGCTTGAGAAGGGATTACACCCCCGCAGTCAAAAACCCGATTTCTCTCACAAATTCTTAGTAATGGTGAAATATGGCATGTTCACTAGAACGTTCTATGAACTGTCCAAGGCACAGACATTGGCAGCCTGTAGGTATATATAAACACACAGCACAATAGAATGTACAGTCGCATGCCTAATGTAATTTACCACAGGCCACATAAACTGGCCAGGTAGTGAGTGTCTTGAAAGAGGTGAGCCCTGGTCCATATAAACCCAGATGGACGGCACATCTCTCCAGTAGGGCTGGACATCCCTGTCCCAGAGCACATGGTGAGCGCAATCTGCTCTCTTCCACATGGATGTCTCCTGATGGTGTTTTATGCAGTTTCCTTTCACGAAACATGCAGGGAACCACAGCTCAGATGGATTCTCAGGCTATTACAAGTGTGCAGTTTAGTTGCTAACGACCTCAAAGGTTGTGTTCTCTAGTGAGAACTTGACACTACTGTAGTCAGTCCCTTTCCTTAAGTGTGGCTCATTTTGATTGAGTGTTAAACTGAGATCACATTGAAGTTATTCAATTTTGATCAGATATAAAATGTGCATGACAATCAGAAAACTTTTAGCTCACTCATAGCAGAGTGGGCGGGAAAAGAAATATGAAAGTCTAAAAACTATTACGTTTGACAAATGTCAGTGACAAAAGTGTCGCTGAAGAGTTAAAGAAATATGCATATTTAATCTGAAAGAGTCTTATTTTATCATATTTTGCAAGGCTTTTGCTTTATCTTACCATGCCAGAACTTTTGTTGACTTGACGTCACGTGTACTGTGGCTCATGCACCCAGAGCAGATAACTTGCTTATCTCTCACTTGCATTCGCTGGCTTTCCATTCAAGACCACCTCCAAAACATACAACAGATTGTATAAGAAGGCCAGGCAGCAACCTGGACTCTTTGCTCCGGAGCAACAAGCAATGTCCACTGCTGCCACCAAGTTCTCATCAGGTTGGCTTGTCTGCAGCTCGCCACACTGAGACATGCAGGACAGAGCACCAATGTACGCATGACACAAGTTGTCACATGGTGCTGCTTAGTTGCTAAGGGCCGTAAACCTCATTGTTGCCGGAAGTCTCCTTATGGACAACCACCATCTGTAATACGCTAGATAACGGACAATGGACAGACCACAAAAAAATAACCCGTTTGTGTAAATAATGGACAGGTGGTGTGAAAGTGGACAAATGCATCCGCCACAGGGGTGGAATTTTGAAAGTTTCCCTTATCCTCTCACCCTTCCAAAATCAAACAAAGAGTGCCACTGAGTTGGGTAAGAAAATGCATCTAAGGCTGCGTTACAGAAAGTGCTGTAGCGACACAACACTTTCGTTTTTATGGAAGGGTCTGTAGATGCTTGTGTGGCTCTTTCTCTAATACGAATTGCACTGGGACACATATTGCACCGCTACGATCACAAGAGGCCTTCCCTCATTTGCATAGGCTGTGACCCCATGCAAAGGAGGAAACCATTAACCTTTTTACCTGCATCATTTTACAGATGCAGGCTTTGGGGCAAAGAACCTGTCAGGAGGTGGACTGACTGTGCACCCAATATTGGTGGCACACATTCAGTGCACCACAAGTAGGCTCAATTTGGGAGGTGGTCACAGGGTTCCCTGCAGGCAGGTAGATAAATATACTGTACCTGCCTGCAGTGGGATACCTTTCCCCCTCTTCAAAGAGAGGCCTGCCTGGCTCCAGTAAAAACAGACCAGCGGTTTCAAATCACACCAATGTCCTTCCCTGATGGGAACTCCTGAGAATAGGCATAAACAGTTCGCACCTGCCCTGAGGAACTGGGCACATTGTCATGGTCTGCACTGGCCATACCTTATTAAGTGTGCACTGCAACACGAATAGGAATAGTATGCCCAGACCTGTTATCATCAACAGCACCAAAATACCCCCAGGGTGACATAAGTGCTCTCTGCACATAAGCATGTGTGAAGTGTAATATATATTGTGAGTATTTATGTATAATCCTTAGGGAAAGTTCAATTGAATTGCAAAGCATAGAAAGGATTTAAAACTTTCATGTCATCAGCTTGCATTACATTGTCAAGCTGCACACTTTTTCATTTGCATTCACATTGTGACTTTATACACTTAGAGCCTGATTACGAGTTCCTCATAATATTCCGACCCATATGTAAACTCCTGTATACCATGGGTCGGAATTGGAGTCAGAAGGTATTTAACATATCTGATAGTTATCGGATGCGTTAAATAACTCAACCATCATTAAATTTCGGCCGAAATATTACAGGGGAAAACATATGGGGGCATATTATCAAGAAAGGCGATAAAATTATCACCGCTTTAGCAGCAGGAAACTGCCGCTAAAGCGGCGATAATGGCTTTGATAATATGCCCTTGTGAATTCCCATAGCAGCCCAGGTTAACACCAGCACCTGGGCTGCTATGGGAATTCAAAAGGACGTATTATCAAAGCCATTATAGCCGCTTTAGAGGCAGTTGCTAAAGCGGCGATAATTTTCGCCTTTATTGATAATATGCACCATGGTTATTACCATAACATGTGGACTTTGGTGCGTTTAACACCAAAATCTGCCCGTTCTTCCCCATGAGCTCCGGATGAATAACATCTCCTGTGGCCTGTGGTATCATAATTTAGCAGGGACGATAAACAACTCCTTTGCTCATTATCATGCCTTAAGTAGTTGGGATGTGTCAAAACATGTCAGTTCCAAGGAAAATAGATTAGGAATAAGCGATTTTGACAGCTGCATGAAGGGTTCGTAAGGGACCCATGGAGCAGGTCACTGCTAGTGGAATCACTACAGATATCAATTAGTCATTTATAATACATTAGCAGAGATTGTGCAGTGGGAGAATGCAGCTACAGAGGAAGCATTGCCAACAGAGGCCAGATGCACAGCAAGAGTAGCTGAATCTACAGAGATAGAATGCCAGGCAAGTCAAGCTGTGTTCTGAAAGGCATAGGCCAGAGACTCTGCAGAAGCAGCTGTGCTGTCATATCCATCCCAAGCCAACCTCTTTTAAATTAAACAGAATAGCAAAAACACATGCATCCCGTCATTTGTTTACAAAGAAGCAGAATGTTTGTCAGCACCAGAAGACGTGAAAAGTTCAACAGGATTGAATGTTGCAAAACAAATGGTTACAGTTGTCAAATGCATGGACGCAGGAGGGAAGCTGCAAAGATTGACCATATAAGGTGTCTGTTGGACTTGGCCCTTTTTTCAGGATCATCCCTAAACTGTGTGCCTTTCTCCTAGCCTTTTTTTCTGACATGATGTTGGTGGTTTTAGGACTCAGGGCACTTTAGCACTGCTGGCCAGTGTAAAGTGTGTGTGCTCTCTGTGATCAATAAGGTAAGATTGGTCTTCACCTGTTTGGCCTATTTAATTTACCTATCAGTCCCTTGTAAATTGGTATCTCATATACCCAGAGCTGGTGAACTAAATGCTACTGGTGGGCTTGTAGCGCTGATTGCGCCACCCACCAAAATAGCCCTTTAAACCTATTCCAGGTCTCTGCCATTGCAGGGCCTGCACACGCAGTGTTACTGCCGCTGTGACGTGACACCTAAAGTGAGTGCCTTGTCTGTGGCCCCCCTTTTACTGCATGTCAGTCACCCCTAAGGTAGGTAAGGTAGGCCCTAGCTAGCCCTTTGGGCAGGGTGCATTGTAGGTAAAGGATAGGACAGGTACCTTAAGCGTGTAACATGTCCTGGTCGTTACAAAAAGCTATTTTTGGTTTCTCACTATTGTGGGGCAGCCCTCCCATAGGAATGCATTGGGGATTCCCTGATAAGTGTTTCAGTGGTAATTCCTGATATGAGAGGCGCAGCGTGGTCAAGTTTGGTATATTTGGATTAGTGATAATAAATGCTGCGCAATGGTGTGCGCAGATTTATTATAACTATTTTAGAACTGCCACTTTTAGAAGTTGGCATTTCTGTGTGCTATTATACCTGCCTGATGTGAATTACATGTCTGGCTTTTGAGTGACAGGGGCTGGTGAGGTGTGTATGGCTCCAGGAGGGGCAGGGAGAGTCAGCACTATGCTGAATGGGACATCTGCATTTGGAGTAGTGGGAGGAGTAGTCCTTGGTCCCTGAATAGGCCTGTGCCTTGCCTGTCTAATGCTTGCTCCGCCCCCCTGTTGTGTGCCTGATGACGAGCCCCCACCTAACAAAGGGGAAGAGGAGCCTTGTAAAGAAAGTGCTTCAATCCCCCCTCTGAACCAGTAGCATCTGGTTCCCCTAAAGCCCTGTAGTGCAGACAAAGGAGCAGTTAGTATAAATGTAGGGGCTGTGACCCCATATGAAGGAGCTGTTCCTGTACTTGCTGGGCCTTGCTACTGCTGGGGACCCAGGAGGAACCACCATGAGGGCTTGCCTCCCTGCTGGAAGGCCCTGTGTACTGGCCTCCCTGGGCCCAGCTATGCCCCTTGGACCTTTTTACAAATCCAGCACCTCGTGGGAGCTCAGACTTTATTGTCAAATAGAGGAGCCTTTCGTGGCTTGCAGCGCGTTGCTGTGAGGTGCCTGCAGGGGGAATCCCGGTGTGGGGACTCCCCCGTACTGCTGTGGAAGGAGCGGGGACCCACCCCGCATTTTGCATATTTGGGAGGTGGGTGCCCACACCGCATTTTTGCCAGGTTTCAGCGGGAGCCTACCCCGCTAGGTCCCTGTGAGCAGGTGCCCACCCTGCTTTTTGCATACCTAAACGGCGGGTGCCCACCCCGCATTGTGCTTCTTAGCGGAAGCCCACTCCACGTTTTGATGGGGTAAGCGGGTGCCCACCCTGCAATGGTCTTTATTGCAAACGGGAGCCTACCCCATATTGCCACCTAGATCGGGAAGAGAATTACTGCACCTGGCCCGGAAGCCAGGCAAGCTGCCTGACTGAGGGCGGGGCCTGCTGGTGGAGCATGGCGTGTGGCCACACTGGTGGAAAGGCCAACGGAAGACAGGAGGGGTTCTCGTGGACTAGGAGAACTCCGCATGTGCCTGATGAGCTCCCAGCTAGACTCTGGCGCGAGTCCCATGACCACGGCAAAAAAGAGGAGAAGCCCCGGGAGAGTGGGGCTGCCAAGGCACATTGTCGGTGCCTCCCCCCCCCCCCCGCCCCTGGACACCGGTGATGCAAGGAGAGACGCCGAAGGAGTTCTGAACCAGTGATGTAGGGGCACCCCGAGGCACATTGTTGGTGTCTGAGTGGTCCCGCAGGAGAAATGGCCACTCCAACGGTGGGGGCCATTGTCTTCCAAAGCCCCAGAGGGAGGCTTCCTTTCTGCCGCATAGGGACCGCACAATGAGATGCTCAGTTACCCTCTGATGAGAATGCAAACCCAAAAAAGTTCCAATTTTGTGTGTTCTGTCCTTTCTAGACCGTGTTCTGTCATTGTTTGCTGTCTTCCTGATCACCTCCCTTTTCCTTCACATGTTGTTAAGGATAAGAGCGAAAGCATCTGTCAAAAGGTGTAATGTAAGCCCTACATCCTAAGCTCTATGCAAATACATCTGACTGCTACATCAAATAAGTGGACAAGTCATCATGCATTTGGAATGACAGTTAAAATCAACCAATGGTTGATGAATGTAGATTGACCAATATGAGAATGATACAACAATTGATGGCTGCAGTGGTCGGGGGTGACTTTTTGGCCCTATGTGTAGACTGTATTCTCTCTGCACGAATTCTAAGACTATTTCTAGTGAGACCTCATATAAATGATAATAACTAAATACTCTCCCATACAAAATTAAAGATAGTGCAGCAAAGAGGAAGCAGTAGGATTCCCACTCAATAATGCATGAATACTTTCTTAGTCATATAAGCTAGTGAAACTGACACTGTTAGAAATGGGATTTCTGGTTGGCTAGGGCTTGCGCCAAAGCCAGGCAGAAACCACCACTCTAGTCAGGGCAAGGGAGTTACACACTGAAGATAACCCCTGCTCACACCCTTGCTAGCTTGGCACGAGCAGTCAGGCTTATCCCAGAGGCAATGTGTAAAGCGTTTGCGCAACACACATCAGCAACACACTAGGCACAGCACAAAAAGGAAAATAGCCTTTGTATTATCATAAACACATTAGAAACATAATTACACATTTACACTGTGCCAACCAGCACTAGGCAATATTCACAGGGGATTATATACAGGACAGGGCCAATTGGGCCACTGCCAGAACGATTAGAAACACAAGTAGCAAAAATAAATCACAACCAGGATCTCCTGGTACAATAATGACCTCAGCATTATTACCTGAAACATAAACACATTATGTCTGCATCACTGGAAGCATAAAACACATTGTGCAGTATCGTTCCAATTTTGTACATTCCCATAAAATATGTATAATATCACATTATGTCATTGTGCACTGCCAGCACGGTGAAGATTTGTTCACATTCATTGTTTGCAAATGTGCAGGTGACCAGTGTCATCTGTGTAATATTGTGAAATAACCCAGTTTTAATCTGACCTCCCTTATTCCTTTATCATGGCTAACCAGTATCCACGTCTGAAAATTCAAATTTTACCCTATGTACCCAGCAGGTCTTTAGTGGCATTGCAGTCAGTTGGAATCATTTATCAATTATCAGTTTGTAAGGACCTGAGATCATTCCTTAAAACTTAAAAGCCCCGCATTTATGTAAGTACTAAAAAAGGGTGAGTGGTCTAACTGAATTGATGCTGGGGCCAGCTCAATCGAAATTAGGAGGTAGGTACATTGTATTATGCTTGCAAATCGGCAATTTTGTATAACAACCTCTAGGAACAAGTCTCCAACCTCTCAGTTGCCTCTGTCCTTCTATACTGTCCATAGCATTGTGGAGCCATTGATGCAAATATCGCTGTCATCCCGGACTATGCATTTATATGAAGTTTATTGTTTATTTGTATGTATTTATGGGTCCCCTTCCAGACACATGTGTTGGAATGGATAAATAGGTTTAATTTTAGCATATACTCTGGCTGTTTTGTCATATAGTACTGTTAGTGCACTATCTGTATTTAGGATTGTCTTTTCTATTTGTGCCCTACTGGAATTTCAATAGGAATAGGCAACATGTGGTTCACTTGATCCAATTGATGAGCTTGTCAATATGATTACATTTAGGGGAGTTGTAACCTGCCTGTTTGCTTTGATACATATAATTTAGGCTCTGATTTAGAGTTTGACGGACTGGTTACTATGTCATAATCGTGATGGCTATCCCGTCTGCCCTATTACAAGTGCATTCTATCCAATGGCCCTTGTAATATGGTGGATGGATTATCCATCAGGTTTGTGGCGGAGTAACCCATGCTCCAAACTCTAAATCAGACCCTAAATCATTTTTATTCTGGGTTTGGATCCACCACAACACCATTTATAGAGGTTTTATTCCCCATGAAACACAATATGTCAGATGCCCTCACCAGCCAGATCATTGCAAAGATATAGTTGAATTTAGTGGCAGGATTTAAATAATTTCCCCACATGGAAATTTGCAGTTCTGACCAACTGCTCTGACAGATGGTAAATGTGGTAAATATCTGTGAGGGGTCTGAATTGTGACAGGGGAAAGAGGGCTGAGAGGGTGGGAGGAGGGAAAATTATGGTATGGGGAGTTGCATGATCCCCCCTTGCCAGTGAAAAGGGACAACAGAGACTGGGGAACGAGGACTGGTTAATGTTGCCAGCAAAGCCTTCTGCAAGTTTAGCAACAATAATTGCCAGCTGGCAAAATCGGGTCGAGTGGTCTAGTGACCGTTTAAAGTATGTGCTGGAACCCTGGGACAGTCATGATCAGGCAAAGTGGAATTCCGTATGGAATTCCACGCCTGGCTCTTTATACAACATAAAAACAAAAACGTATTTTCACTATCAATGCCATTCATGAAGGGGACACATCGCTACTTTTTGTATTCCTTTCATTAGACCGATAATTCCACTGCCTTATCTGAAAATCATACAATCCAGCAAACCCAGCCTTGAACCAAGTCCTTGAGGGAAATACTATAGACTGAAATGTGTAGGCGCCACAAGCTGCAGCACCAACCCATTTATAGACGGTTCAGAAAAACTTTGCCTCTCCTTTAAAACTGGCGATAGCCTGATGGAATAAAGCTGGAGTTAACATTGCCAACAAGCAGACTGACTCCCTCACGGAGGCTGAAATATAAGCATCATTAAGCTTCGCTAACTAACTGGGATCAGGTGAGAAATCTATTGTTTGGATTTGTCATTATTATTTTTTCCTTTTAATTTTATACAATAAGCCTAAACGGCTATAAGGAAATTGTGATATGTGCACCGTGGTGTATTACCACTGAATTTCATTCAAATCTAAAACAAAATAAATATGTGAATGAGCTAAAACTATAACGGAAAAAATATATTATGCCCTTAAGTTACAATTTGGCATTAAATCAGACCGAAAAATGAGTGTGTAAACATAAAGGAACCATGACTAATTTGACGTTTTCTTTGTGATGTATTCCTCGGTCAGAAATATTTTTACACTTTGGGGCCGATTACAATGTTTGATGGACCTGAGTCTGTCCTACAGCATCTAAGAAGTGGGACCGAACGACCTCCTGTCGTAGGTCCCAACTCAGCAATTAGAATGCGACCAAACACTGTTTGGTCACATTCCTATTCTTTACAATGGGAGCATGCATTCTGACCAGAATGCATGCTCTGATTGTAAAGAGCAGAGGTGCAGTTCATCCCGGGACCACATGGCAGACACCTCAAGGTACCTGCCACAGGGTGCAGGGATCAACATGAGGGGCACCATAGGTGCCCCCTAGGCTGCCATTCAGCAGCCTTGCACCCATGGGGACCCTGTTGGGGGTCCCCAAAGTCAGATTTCCACAGACGTTTTGTGCCAGAAAGGCCAGCACAGAAAGGCTGTAAAAATCTGCAATTGTAATCTCTCGGTCGGAAAAAGACGGCTGAGGGATTACTGACTCCGAGCCCACTGGAGGCCATTTGGAAATCCAATTTGGATTCCCTTCTGACTGACCCCATCAAAATTGGTCAGTCAGAAAGGAATCAGAACAGCCGATTACGATGCGGTCTGAATGGCTCCGACCATTTCATACCACAACATAATCTGCCCCTTATTTAGAGGACCCCAATTCTGACAGGACTACTGTTAGCTCTGAAACGTATATATAAGGTAGACCCAGGAATGTGCCTACGTCTGGTACAGTCGTAAGGCAAGGAGCCCATGTGAGAAGTTGGCCTGATATATAGTGCTCACTATTCTAGTGATCACTCTGTATCATTCCAAACAACCCTTATTGATGATTGGTTGTAAGTCAACCTTATTAGACCAGCTATCCTAGTAGCGTGGACAAGAGCAGTCTTTAGGCTAAACTCTAGAGGGCGTGTTAAGCCAGCTGTTTTACCATCACATATACCCCTTGAACACCAAGTGAAAGGACACCACACAAGTTGTTATAAAAAGAAAGGATATTTATTAATAACAAGTCTACCCTGAACTCTTTATGAGTCAGGGAGCTAAGCACAATACAAAACTCTTACGAAAATACTACAAGTTGCACAATTAACACAAATGCCCGAGGGGCACGAAAAACCATATACTCTAAAAATGGAATGCGAAATACTAGCAGGTAAGTAACACGATCCAGAGGCTTCAGGACCGCTAGGACTACCTTACTGAACCCTCAGGTTAGGAGCAGGAGGCCTAGGGAACTCGGGTGCAGAGTGGGAACTCTTACGCGGGATGCGGGACAAATTCTATGGATGCTAGTAATTCTAAAGTTACTGTTTCCGGACGAATCCGACTAGGTAGACTAAAAACGAAAAAGGATCTGGACACTAGGATAGTGAACCTGTGCTGGAGCACCGAAATGCTCGAGTTACCTAGCCCAGGGGCTGCGGCTGCATAGGGTTCAAATGACGTCGGGAATCCTCGTTGTAGTCTATGGAGCCTGAAAGAAGATGTTGCTGGCAGGCGACCAGTGAAGATGTTCGGTGTGATCCAAGGCTGGATCAGTGAAGGAGACGACCTGAAAGCAGAGGGGACTCAGTTCTCAATCACTAGCCAGTGATTGTGTGGGCACCAGGATGGCACCGGATGAAGTCACCGCGATCAGGTGAGTGGGTGACGGTGGACTCTGCAGTCACACGGGCCAGGAGGCGTTGTCGGCGTCCAGGCTGGAGGTGCGAGCTGTCCCACGATGGTGTCTGCTGTCGGCGATGCTGGATCCAAGATTGGAGCAACAAACCTTGGCAAAGGCAAGCCCACGCGGTGGAGTCAAAATGGCGTCTGGAGTGGACCAGGAGGTCCAGGGCACTTCTTGTTGGACAAGGAGCAAGGGCCAGTCTAGAGGATCTAGACCAGCGGTGGAAACGTCGTGGTACGTCGTCAGGAGGGCCACTAGCCGACGGGCAAGTGACCGGACAACGTGGCAAGCAGCAAAGAAGCAGAAGGGCCCCACACAGATCTCGTGGAGGCTGGGGGGCTGGACTTCGGTGCTGGAGCTGCTCAGGGTTGGGGCTTCTCAAACCCCAGTGCACCCACTCGAGGATCCCTCGGCGGTCGTGCTGTTTAAGCGTCGTGCAGGTTTTGAAGATAGCCAGTCCCACGGGTCTCGTCACACCCACGAATCTCAGCTGGGCTGATGATGCAGGTAGAGGTCAGAGATGGCAGGGAATCTGGGTCTCGTCGAGCTGGTCAGTCTTGATCCGGAGTATGGACGTGCAGCAAACTGCAAGCGCTTAGGTGGTGCCTGCTGGTGCAGGGTGGCTACTCCTTAGCCACAAGGGAGAGTCTTCAGAGAATGACAAGAGTTCCTTTCGTGGAAAGTAGTTCAAGTTTCAAGATTATCCAATTTGGGAAGGGTGCCCGCTCCTACCTTTATTCTAAAAAAAGGGGCTGGCACGCGACTAGGTCCTGGCCATGGGTGGGACCAGGAGGGGGGTGGTTACACCCCTCTCCTTTGTTCGGTTTCTCCCCAGCTCAGGGGCTGGTGTGCCCCTGGAACTGGTTTGAGCCGGCATATGCACAGTGAGCACCGGGGTCCCACTTGCAGTCACCTTCCTCTCAGCCCTGCCTACCTGGGATACACAAAATCCTGTCTGGGATGGTGCTGGCACCGCCCTGACAGGAAACCCTTTTTCCAGGCCTCCCTCGCTGGAAGGACTCCCAGCAGCAGGAGGTCAGACTTGTGTCTGTGGTGGCAGCATCCATTTTGTGATGCTGAGGCTTGAGTTAACTTTAACCGGGGTTCACAGTTACACACATGTCGTGCCCCTCTAGAAGGGTGGAATGCTAACCTCGTCACCAGAATTGGCGAGGGGTTAGTATTCCGATTCGTTTGACACCTTACTCGACATGTTTTGATAATGCTATGCCAAAGTTAGCATTTGACCGCGAGGTTCATAATGCACTTAAGAGTATATGGTATAGCGTTATCATGGAACAGCTATAAGGACTTGGTTCCGCAAGCTGCAAACGGGCTCAGCTCATGCCAGAGCACCATGTCACATAATTCCAAGCACTCTGCCTTCAGGATTGATAAGGCCTGCCATAGGAGTGACTGATAGGAATATATGTGTCCATTTTAGGGTTAGATATAGGAATACTATATCTAAAGCAAAGGGTGATTACACCACCTTGCCCCAGATGTCGTGCAGCCAGTTGTGTCAGATTTGGGAGGCCATCCAGGGGTGGCATAATACATGCTGCAGCCCCTGGTAGGCCCTGGGTACACCTATGCCCTGGATACCTAAGGTATACTGTACAGGGACTGATAAGGTGGCCCAGTACCAATTGGTAAATGCACCTAAGGTACATGCTTGTCAATTTAGAGAGAGAACAGCCAGGCTGTGGGTCTGATTAGCAGGCCCACAGCCAGGGAAAGTCGTAAACCAGTGAAGCAAAAAGCAAAAATCTGGGGTGGCCATGGGATTGCCGACCCCACTCTCCAACAGCCCAGTGGGAACTTCACAGCACCCTACAAGCCCACTGGTGGACCGCAGTGATGGTGTCAGATCGGTGCCAGCTTCTCCATGCCAGACATGTAGTGGGGGCAGCAGCAACGAGTGGAATGTCAAATATGTCAGTATATGGTGGAGATGGACATTCTTAGCCAAGGTACACAGCAGAAGCATGTGATCAAGCATGAGATGTCACAACGATGGTGTCTGAGGGTGCTGCTCGCCAGCAGGGAACAGAGGAAGGTCATAGAATTCTTAATCAGGAGAGATACATTACTTATCTAACCCCACCATATATGCGCTGGGGCACGTAGGTTCTGATGGTGCCTTTAATGAGCGAGGAAGAGGCGATATGAGAGATCTGGTGTATAGTGGAAAGCATGCTTTGTAAGGAGTTGAGAATGCAAGGCACCTTGATCAAGCACAAAATGTTGCGCAGGAGACGGTAACCTCAAGCGCAATTGCTCATCCAGACAGCTCCACACATTATTTACTTTTCTATTCACTCTTCCACCCATTCCCCCTTCCATGCACTCATTTAACAATCCCTCAGGGTCCACTTTGATGGGGAGGATCATTTGTTTCCTCCCTACTGGTCTGCTCACCAGGTACTCTATAGTCACTTGGTAGTGCTGAGTCCCTCACTACTTAAGAGAAGCCTGGTAAAATAGGCAGTAGGAGTTTCTATCTGAATATTTGCCTGGTAATACTCACCAAGTGGCTCTCATTCCCCACTCCAACCTACAGCAGATGGATGGAGTGATTCTAAGACCCTGAGCAAAAGATGAGAAATGCTAAGAAGCTGTTCAAGTTATACGATGCTCGGAAGCATCTTCTATCCTTCAGACGTCTCAATATAGTTTTCCATCCAAGCTGCCCGATACAGAAGCGGAACTGGTCATTCACAGCAGTTTACAAGGACTTCATTATTGCATGTCTTGCAATGGAGCAGGTTTTCTGATTTGCTGGTTCTGCTTTCCTCTTGAATGACCATGTCATGAGTGATGTAATATGTGACGTCATCAGCAGTGCATCGCGGGCGCGCGAGTTATAGTTAGCTGAACTAACTATAACCGTGGAATTTCAATGGTTTTGTATGAGTGAAATATCCAGCTAACTATAACATGTGTGAAACCTATGGTTTTTTCAGTGAATTTCTAAGGTTTTTAAATGCTAATTCCTAACTATAACATGTGTGAAACAAATGTTTTTTTCAGTGAATTTGCAAGGTTTTATAAATGCTAATTCCTAACTATAACGTGTGTAAAACCTATGGTTTATTTCAGTGAATATATATATTTCGAGGGAGAAACCATACAGACATTTCTACGTTGGCCAGCAGCGCAGTTTGGGATACCCCTGCCACGCTCTTGGGTCCAGACCACAACTGGAACGCCTCACGGCATATCCCTCGGTTTGGCTACGACCATTGTTTGGTACCCGCCCTGGTGGAAGGAGGAAGGGAGCAGTTGAGGTATTTCACCTCTCCTGGGCTATTTGCGGATCGCGATATGCCCCTGCACATTGAATCCTGACGACAGTGGCTGTGGCAGTATAGGGGATTCTAGGAGAGACTTGTTGTGCAGATCTGCGGCGAAGTGTGTCATCGTGCCTGCTAGCCTACAGGGGTGCCGCAAGTTACCGTCCATCCCCGCATTTTCCACCAACCTGATTTGCTGCTACACGGCATTCTGGGTGTTGCAGTCCAAGGACGTGGACGGGCTGCAACAGGTGAGCGCGATCGTTAATGGGGGAGGAGCGGACCCACTCCAACACCCAAAAAGGAAGCAGGATGAACTGTGACGGTGTCACATGGGTCCGGTGTTGGGCGCTGAAGAAGGGAGTGTCCGAAATGCATTCGCCGCCACCGGAGTTGAAGTCTGTATAATAAAGTCTCTCCAAACTGGCCCCTGGGCTCCTGCTCTTTCTTTCGAGGGAGAAACCATACAGACATTTCTACGTTGGCCAGCAGCGCAGTTTGGGATACCCCTGCCACGCTCTTGGGTCCAGACTACAACTGGCACGCCTCACGGCATATCCCTTGGTTCGGCTACGAACATTGTGTGGTACCCGCCCTGGGGGAAGGAGGAAGGGAGCAGTTGAGGTATTTCACCTCGCCTGGGCTATTTGCGGATCGCGATATACCCCTGCACATTGAATCCTGATGACAGTGGCTGTGGCAGTATAGGGGACTCGAGGAGAGACTTGTTGTGCAGATCTGCGGCGAAGTGTGTCATCGTGCCTGCCAGCCTACAGGGGTGCCGCAAGTTACCGTCCATCCCCGCATTTTCCACCAACCTGCTTTGCTGCTACACGGCATTCTGGGTGTTGCAGTCCAAGGACGGGCTGCAACAGGTGAGCGCGATCGTTAATGGGGGAGGAGCGGACCCACTCCAACACCTAAAAAGGAAGCAGGATGAACTGTGACGGTGTCACATGGGTCCGGTGTTGGGCGCTGAAGAAGGGAATGTCCGAAATGCATTCGCCGCCACCGGAGTTGAAGTCTGTATAATAAATGTATTTATTTATTTTATTTATTTTTACCATTTGTTAAGCGCACTGTTACCGGGCGGTGTCCTGGCGCTGAAACGATACATTATCTCCGAGAGGCAAAGAAAATTACTAGAGGTTAAAGAGCCATGTTTTGATATTTTTCCTGAAGGTCACGAGGTCATTACTTTGTTTTAGGGCGAGGGGCATTTCATTCCAGATGCTGGATGCTCCGTGGAAGAAACTGCGTCCTCCCCATCGGGCTTTCCTAATACGGTTAGTCATAACCAGGCTTTTATTAGCAGATCTTAGTTGTTGCCCTGGTTTGTACAGTTGGAGGTGTTCTTGAAGGAAGGAAGGACCTATTCCATTTACTGCCTTGAATACTATACAAAGAGCTTTAAACATGATACGTTTCCGTATTGGAAGCCAATGTGGATTTTTTAGTTCCTGAGTGACCGATGCAAACTTAGGTAGACCCGTAATCAGTCGGGCAGCAGCATTTTGTAGCATTTGCATTTTGTTCAGAACTCCCTGCTGGGCCTCCAGATACATGCTATTGCAGTAGTCAAGGCGGGACAGCACAAGTGCTGTCACCACCGTTTCCCTGCTATCACTGGAAAGGAAGGGAAGGATTTTCCTAATGGTTTTTATTATCCAGTGGATGGAGGATGATAAGGCATTAGCCTGTGATTTGAAAGAAAGTTGGAAGTCAATAATCACCCCCAGGTTTTTTACTGTAGTGGCTGGAATGGGTGGGGCTCCCATTTCATGAGGCCACCAGTTAGGGGTCCAGAGATTGGTCACATTTCCAAAGAGAAGAACCTCAGTTTTTGAGGAGTTCAATTTAAGGCAGTTCCTAGCCATCCATGAACTTACTGCGGTCATGCAGTCCTGGAATCTGGCCGCAATTCCTTCCTCTCGCCCCGGGAGCAGAGATACCACAATTTGAGTATCATCTGCATACGATGTTAATTCGAAGCCAAACAAAACGAATCACCGGGGCGAGGGAGGTAACATAAACATTAAATAAGGTAGGACTTAGGGAGGAGCCCTGAGGAACCCCTCCTGGGAGGGAAAAAGGGTTAGATTCAAATTCTCCCATGGCCACCACCTGGATCCTGTCTGATAGAAAGGATTTCAGCATGGTCAATGCGACTCCTTGGATTCCGCAGCCCTCAAGACGGTCCACCAGAATGTTATGGTGGACCGTATCGAAGGCCGCGGATAGGTCCAGGAGCACCAGGACTGCCCGTCCTCCAGCATCCATTACTTTCCTGATTTCCTCAGTGGATTTAATGAGGGCTGTCTCGGTGCTGTGACCTTCCCTGAACCCATGTTGAGCAGGGTCCAGACCACCAGAGGATCGGAGGAAGTCACAAAGCTGAGCATTCATGATCCTTTCAATAAGCTTAGCCGGTAGTGGGAGTCTAGATATGGGTCGATAGCTACTAGGGTCAGAGATGTCTAGATTAGATTTTTTGAGGAGAGGAGCTATTGAGACTTGTTTCCAACATAGTGGATATGCTCCCTCTTGAACATTTTATTGAACAGATCTGCTAGCAAGGCGGATATAGGGGTGGCCAGATTTGGTTCTTAGTAGTAGCTTTTTTACTACTTCTGTTGTTACTGGCCGGAACTCCCGGAGTTCCAAGTTATGTGGATTTGTTTGCGTGGTCATATGTGATCCCTCGGCAAGAGTGAGCCCCACATGAGGTTCAAGGGCTGTGAAGATTTGCTCCACTTTATTTAGAAAGAACTTGGCGAGGATCTCGCAGAGCTCCAGACTGGGAGGGATAGTGACAGAATTTGGAGTGGACAGAGTGGTCACAGTCTGAAAAAGTTCTTTGGAGGAGTTCTTAGCTCTCTCAATTCTAGCAGAGAAATATACACTTTTTGCTTTTTTGATCATTTCTTTATATATCTTTTGGCTTGTTTTGAGTTTTTGTTTATCTGCCTGTGAATATTCAGTGCGCCATTGGCGTTCGAGTTTTTTGCAAGATACCTTGTAATCTCTTAATTCCAAGGTGAACCAAGGAGCTGATGGTATTGTGCGTGTCGGGCGAGATAATTTGGGCTTGACTAGAGATGTTAATGCATCTTTTATCCAGGTAGTGTATCTTTCAGTAGCCTCGTTTATATCAACCGATGGGGTAAAGGTAGAGGCTACAAGACAGTCCAAACTGGCCCCTGGGTTCCTGCTCTTTCTTTCGAGGGAGAAACCATATATATATATATATATATATATATATATATTACCTACTGGCGGTCGCCAGTAGGTATATATAGTTAGGATTTTTTCTCTATGGGATTTTTGAAAATTCTATGTCTAATAACTTTGGCGTTTGTGGACGGAATTGGCTGAAATTTTCAGGAAAATTGCACATTTTGTTTCTGAGCAGCCCTTAAAAATTTGGGGGGGGGTTCGTCAAGGGGGGGCCGAGAAAAAAGGGGGGTCCCAAAACGCGTTTTTCCCATGTTAATTTCCATAGGGCGGTTGGCCTCACTTTTAGCCCGAACGGCTGAATGGATTTGCACGAAACTTGGCAAAATTGTAGGGACTGGTAGCCCGATGTGCCTTTTGTAGGTCTCAATATATGTGCTCCAGTGGATTTTGAGAAATTAACGTTTAAAAAAAGATATATATCTGTAACAGCGGACCTGGCAGCGTCCCAGGACGCGTACTTTACGCGCAACGGAGCTTTGTGAAGCGAAGCTGATTGGTTCTCCGGCGTCTGTCAACATTCCAAACAGTCTGTGGCGGCCGCCATCTTGTCTCTCGGTAGGATCGAGAGACAAGAGGAGGCCAAAGCGAAGGGGCAAATGACCATAAGGGGGAATAGTAGATCCTCGCTGACCCCCTAGGTTTGATGTGGAGGTTTTAAAAGGGCCCCGCGGGGCAAAAAAAAAAAAAATAATAATAATCGAACGGCTGAATGGATTTGCACGAAACTTGGCAAAATTGTAGGGACTGGTAGCCCGATGTGCCTTTGCTAGGTCTCAATATATGTGCTCCAGTGGATTTTGGGAAATTAACGTTCAAAAAAAGATATATATCTGTAACAGCGCTCCGCTTCGCGTACTTTTCGCGTTACGGAGGTTTGCGGAGCTGATTGGTTTTTCGGCGTCTGTAAACATTCTAAACAGTCCGTAGCGGCCGCCATCTTTCCTCTCGGTAGGATCGAGAGACAAGAGGAGGCCAAAGCGAAGGGGCAAATGACCATAAGGGGGCATAGTAGATCGTCCCTGACCCCCTAGGTTTGATGTGGAGGCTTTGAAGGGGTCTCGCAGGGCAAAAAAAAATATACCGTTTTTTTAGTTTTTTTGCGTGGAGTGCGCCCGGTTCGCGAACCGGGAAGCGTTCTGGGGAGCGTACTTTCTTGAAAATTAGTGAAAAAAGTTAGAGTAAAATAATAATTGTGAGTGATCAGATGTAGGGTAGCTCTGAGAAGAGCTTTTGGGTTTATGGTACATTTAGGTACTTATAAGTAGGTACCAATGCACATTCTTAAATTCAGAGTGAAAACTCTGTTGCCCTCATCTGAGAAGTGAACTCCATCTCCTCTGTAGATATCTTGCATGTAGTAACGCAAGTTATTGTTGTACAGGGAGCCCATTCCATGGTCTCTCATGTAAGCTGAAACAGATTTGTTTACATGCTTCCTCGACTTCTCAATTTGTGGACAAAATTGGTTCGACCACCTCCATTTCTGTCTTTGGCATATATTTGAATATACCAAGGCAGTCTGAGGAAAAAGTGCCATCAATTGCTCAAAGGTGTCCTTTAAAAGCATTTCCAGACCTACCCCAGTCAAAGTGCCCAAATCATTACCTCCACAGTGCACAATTAACAGGTCAGGTTTTGGCAAATGCATAAAGGTTTTCACCAATGGTATCAATTGGTGACATTTTAATCCTCTGTGGCCAAACCACTTAATTTCCACATCTTGTAAATTGAGGTTAGGTAAATTCCTGTTTTCAGCGTACCTTTGAGCCCAATATATGTAACTATGTCCAACAATCCAGACAGAAAACATGGTGAGAGAAGGTTCTGCTGCAGTCAGATGAAGTGTGGCAATGAAATGGCAGTTGAAAAAATGAGAGTGTAAAATGAAAAAAACTGAGGAGTTTCTGTGTTAATGAAGCAGTAAGAGTGATTGGTGGATTTTGATTGCTGAAAACAGAAAGTTAGTGTGCATGGATGAGTTCGTTGAAAGATGTATTTTGAGTGGCGAAGAAAAAATCATTAAATGAAAGAATGCTCTGGATATGCAGGTGCACTGAGAGTTCAGAGTTCAATTGCAACATTGTTGTGTGAGAGGTCTTGCAAGAGGTGGTTGCTATGCAGAAAAAGCAGAGAGGGGGCAGAGGGGGGAAGGGTTTTGCTTTGAAAAAAAGTGAGGGAAGGGTTTTGATTGGGTGACATGAGAGATATGTGTGAGGAATTACAGCATTTCTGTGCTTTTGATAGCTGCAGACTCTGGAGTGCATACCTTTTGCTCTGCTGAAGACAAATTGGTGTGTTTCTGAGACTGTTTTGAAACTCAAAGTATTTGCTAAGGTGAGAAAAGATTTCTTTAATTTAGATAGAAAATAGTGTGCTTTAAGGAGAAAATTATGAAGAAAGTTGTGTTTTTCAAATGTTGCTTTGTCTCAAGTGTTTCACAAATAGATTTTGTTTCTTTGAGAAATTGTAATTGGAGAAAATGTGAAGTATTAGTACTGACAGGGCTTTTATGTGCATAGGAGCTGTGGAGTGTTTTCAAATTATGACTTGTAAATCGTTTTTGAGAAAAAGCAATGGTTTTAATATTGATGAGAAGGACATAATGGTGTCTGCTTCTTTATAAGGTAATTGAGAGTCTCTGATGTTATTTTTCCCATTTCAATGTAAGAAGTTTGTCTGTGGAGCAAATTGCTTGTAAATATGCTCCCACCTGTGCATGGCAAATTTAGATTTTGAATGTTTCCGTTACATAGGCATGTTAAAGGTGACTGAAACATGCTGCAAAGGCAATCAAAAAATGCTTTTATGTGTCTTAAGGACATTTTAAGTCATTTCCCCATGTGCAGTGTTTTCAAATTATGAGTTGAAAATCGTTTTTGAGGTAAAGGAATGTTTTCAAAATTTATGTGCGCCATATGACCCCAAATTTCTTTTTCAGGGGTGCAGCAGGGTGTTCTTGAGACACCCCTGCACCGTCGGAAAAATTCGTAATTTGCGATGAGGTAATTGCTAATCGCAAATTGCACCTTCATTCCTATGGGCCTCCTGCTGCATGGAAATGAATGGGTAATTTGTAATTAGCAAATAGGTCATTGCAAACTAGGAATGGTAAAGAATCGCTATTTATTCCTTAAAGTTCGCTATTTAGGAAATGCAAAAAACTTTGATGATACATATGGCGGTTTATCTCTAACAAGATAAGAAGCATAGGGATAGATTTATGATGACTGGCGCATCACCAGGGATGTGTTAGTCATTCTGTGCCGCTGTTCCGTCACCTATGGTGTGCTGCATTTACAATGCGGCGCATCATGGGGCAAAAACAGCACAGATGCGTGACGTATTTGTGCCGTAAAGTTGGCGCATTGCTGGAGTTGTATCGCAAGTGTGATGAAGCTCCAGTAAGGTTGAGGGGTGCCCCTGTCGCAGGGTTTCTGTTCTGACACAGAACTGTGGACAGAGGATTGGAACCTCGGCGAATTAGGGTGTCCCAAAACTCACCTTAGTAATCAAAACCCCTTAGCAAGCTAGGTATAGTGTCACATTGGATATAACAAACTCTCAATGTTTAGACAATCCAGAATATGAACTTATAGTACCTCAGGATACGTGGAACTCATGAACAGTCGGTCGTTATATATTTCTTAGAAACGAGAACATGGAGTTAAGAAGAACACATGTGTATTTGAAATGTTTATTTACTAATGCCGTCTTCTCAGGCGTAGTATCTTAGATTATACAAGTACACATATTATCAGTAGCAAAATTACCAGCATAGTCAATAGTACATAAAAAGCGAATGGTGACAGTATGTTAACATGCTGTAAATGAATAAGAGTTAGCAACACTTATAAGCAGCCGCGGGCCGTGGAGGGAGTTACGGTGGGCAGGGAGGCGGGGAGGGGGAGGGGCAGGGTGGAGAGGGCTCCACCCTGCCCCTCCCCCTCCCTGCATCCCTGCCCCACCGTAACTCCCTCCACGGCCCGCGGCTGCTTATATCTCACCCTCCCTAATACACATAATATATTATTTGCTAAGAAGGTCTCTTTGTGTTGGTTTAGGGCGTGCCGATACTTTAGTGTCTTAGATTTGAAGGAATCATATCAGCATAGAAAAGATAATCCATATGCCGTGCTTAATATCGCCAACGGCATTGTGCCATAATATTCTAGCATGCGATTGCGGAACAGTGTCAGCAGCTGCAGGGCGGGAGCTTGCACAGGAGGGACATCCATATTTAAAAATGTAAAAAAGCACAAGAGCGTCCGCTGGTAATGGAAGTAAAAATGGGAATCCACGAAGCAGAGTGGAAAAAATAGAATGTAAGAAAGCAGGGATGACTCCAAAGATTTTCTCAAATGAAGTCACGAGACCACTGGTAACAATTTTAAAAAAGTGCGCCAGGCCCTTTGTGGAGGACGCGTTAGAGATAGTCCGAACCATCTTGCTGAAATGGAAAGGCGAATCTGTATTTAAAAGGGTCTGCACCTCTGTACGGGTGTTCGCTGTGTGAAGCACGAAAGTTTCACGGGCCGAACTCAAGGCCACCTCTCTCTGAGACAAAATAGCTCTTATTCTTGCCATGCCGTTGAAATGTGCTGCCAAGGTTGGTATTTGTGGCCAGATTGAAAACTCCCTATGTTCATGTGTGGGAGGAAATAGAACATTTCTGCAGCAAATAACCCGTTCATTTACTGTTACGATAAAATGAATACTTTTAATTAACCCAGAACAATCTTCATTATTGAGCATCAAATAACTACCATTTTCCAAGAACTTGAACGTGGGGATGATAGCAGGAACTGGTGTGCCTTGCAACACGCAAGCCATATTTGGTCGGTGTTTGTTGCATGAACCGTGTAACTGTATGTGCCTACACATTAGTGAATGATCTGGCGTCTCAGTGCATTCCTCTCCATTCAGATGAAGTTCTTGATCATCTTTGAAAATCTGTATGTGTATGGAAGCGACCAGACTTCATGAAGAAAACCACTACCTAAAGGTTAATAACGACCTATTGGTATATATTTCATACAATTTGAAAACTTACATAAAGCAAAAGGCAGCGTTATTAAACCGTGGATAAGGCACGTTGCCAAAGCAGTCAACCTTTTGGATTTATACTGGAAATGTTAAAGGAAGAATTACGGAGTAGGGCCTGTAAATCTTTAATAGACAACGAGTAAAATTACTCCAACCATCATATTCCTCTAACTCCGGGATAGTAGGGGTGTTTAATTTTTTAGAAGTAGCCAATCCAAAGCATTTGGGCCCAGATGTAGGTAAAACTTATTTACCGATTCTTAATTACCGAATTTTACCGATTCGGTAATTAAGAATCGGTAAATAAGAAGTGGGGGTATGTAGGAACATCCAGAGAGTCCCATCTACCGCTTTGCTTATTACACTCAAGCCCCATTTAACATCGGAGTCATCTTTGTTGTTCACTTTGTAATTTTCGTTTTTGTATTTTTTCATTTGACAAATTAATATGTATACCACATACTTTTTAACTTGATAATGTATATTTTTATAAACTGAATATGTTCTACAAAAATGATATATAAAAAATATTTTGGAAATAAAACAAAAATATCAATTTATAATATAGAAATGTTTTGTGTTCTTATCAGTTCTTTACTACAGGTCATAATTACCTTGTAGTCACTCAGTTTCCTTCTTGGGTTTTTGGCTTTAGAATTATTCTCACTACTTATGGTTTTGCAAGAAAGTTCTTACATGTTTCCCTACAAGTAGTGAATGCATCATTAGTAGGGGTCCCCCTTCTTTACAAATAGGGGAACATCCAGATGTTCCATTTACCGAATCGTTAAGAATCGGTATTTACCGACCGGTAATGCTCCATTCATTCCTATGGGCTTTGAAGCCCATAGGAATGAATGGGGCATTACCGGTCGGTATTTACCGATTCGGTAAATACAGATTTTGACAAGGGTGCAGGGGGTGTCACTTTGACACCCTCTAGCACCCCCACAAAAGGTTCGGGGGCCATATGGCAGGCATACCTGCCCTAAGGGCAGGTCTGCCTGTCATATGGCACAGGTGTGCATGCACACATGTGCATGCACACCTGAATCGGTATTTTACCATCAAATACAATTTGATGGTAAAATACCGATTTTGTAGGCCTTGTGGGACTCAGAAGAGTCCCACCTACATATCAATGTTACCGATTCGGTAAATATACCGGTCGGTAAATTTACCGACCGGTATATTTACCGAATCGGTAAAATTACCGATTTTCCCTGTTTACCTGCCCCTACATATCAAATGCCAAATACCGGTCGGTAACGGCCGAATTCGGCCGTTACCGACCGGTAAAACCCTACCTACATCTGGCCCTTGGTCTGGGAAATTGTTTCATTCACAAACCACATATGTTTTGGGATGAGACATGCACGGTGGAAAGCCTCAGTGCCTTGTACCTGCCAGGTTCGTGAACCCCAAACTGATGTAGATCCTGGATATTTTTACTCTGTGTTACGTTAGCATGGTCTCATTACTGGTTTAAACGCCATTTTTCCTTTTTTGTAACTTCTGCACACGACACTTAGTTGTTGCTTTAGCTTTCAGCCTACCTGCGTCAAGATCTATGCCTGCTTCAAGCAGGCGCAGGGTTTTGATGTAGCTTTGTCCTATCTGATTGTAAATGCGGCACACCGTGGGTGGCAGAGCAGCGGTGCACGTTAACTGGTGCATCCCTGGGGATGTGCTAGTTAATATAAATCTGCCCCTTTACATTTAATTATGTGCAGGGTACACAGAGTAGGTGAGGTTTATCCAAGGTTAAGAAGAGATGAGTCCTGTTCAGTGAAAAATTGGAGATAGGCTTCAGTATATTATATACTTAAGTAGTGTGTTAAGTTTTTGATGGCTGTTATTAATTTACTGTTGGGTAATAGTGGTTAATAACATTTTTTATTATATTTTACCACAGATTCAACTGCAGATTATTTCAAGATTTTAGGATGCCTAGCAAAGAAAGAGTAAGAAAGGCTGCAAAACGTCAAAGACAGCAGGACCATGGAATAATGCAGCAGTCCTCTAACAAAAAGATTTGTCAAGTCACCAAGAAAGCACCGGGTAAGAGTCGAAAAACAGTCATAAGAAATATGTGTAGTAAAAAAAATATTACTACAGAAAATGTTTCAGTCCAGAAAAGGAGAAATAATTCAAATGGTAAGGAAAGGCCAATGAGAAATGTTACTGCTAGAGTAAGAGATAACTCTATGCATGAAAGTAGAAGGAAACAACAGTTTAGGGATATTCGTAAACGAATGTTCCGCAACAGGATAATTGGGAATTTGTTAAAAAATATTAAGAAAGGTCAGCAGAAAGTGGTTTTTTATAAGAGAAAAAAAATAGTTGAGAAAGTTATTGATCAGGCATTTGAAATTAAACGTAAGTTATTTATTTTGACAATCAATAGAATTAGGAAGCTAAACAAGGTAATTTATGATTTCAAAAGAAATAGTAGATGGAAGAGAATAGTTAATCGTAGTAATTTTTGTGAAGTTTTTTCTGGAGAATGGATGCATAGTTCAAGCTCTGAGGCATTTTTTAATGAGGAGAGTTATTTCCAGGATAATGATTTGGTGCATGCAGTTGACACCAGTGGTCGAGCTTATGAAGTGAAAGATGGTTGTCCAGTTGAAAAAGAAAAACTTGTGAGAACAGAGATAGAAGAGGTGTTAGGTAATGAGGTTTTAGGGAGACGTCCTAAGGGTCCTGTGTACACCTGGAAGTGTAGTAGTATTTGCAGTGTACGACAGGATTCCATCAATTTGCTTTGTGATTTTATACGGTCATTTAGTAAGAAAAGTTTGAAGCAGAAAATGAAGTTGTTGCAAGAATTAGATCCTTGCAGAGTGAGAGAAGTGATAGGTTTGCATGGTCATTCACTGGCTTGTCTTTCCAGGAGAGTATGCCAGAGTGTTTTTCATCATTTCAGGATGCTAGCAGTGCATCATAATAAAGTGAGGAAATTAGTTAGAATGTTGTATTATGCTAAGAGTCCAGCAATTATGCTTAAACAATTATGCGCTGCTCTTTTGCATGGTTCTGAAATAGATGTGAAGAATATATGTGAAGAAATTGAGTTTTGTTACTTTGGAAGTAAAGAGGAGAATGTTGAAATTGACCAAGAAGAAGAGAGTAATGTGGAAGATAGTGTACAGGTTTCCAGTACAGATAATTTCCAGAGGGAAATTGCGACGTTTGAGGTGAAATCAAGTGAGAGGCCAAATTTCACCTGTGTGTGTTGTCGACGCACTTATTATAAGAATCAGACTAAGTTAGTGGATTTATATGGAAAAAGTGAAAGGGAAAATAATAGTGAATGGAAGGATTTTACAACATACTTGATGGTAGAAAATTGTTTTGATTTGGGATTGGATCAACGTGTGTGTACTTATTGTTGTAACAAATTAAATCAAAACCAGATGCCTGCTAGAGCAGTTCATAATAATCTGGAATTGGTTGAGATTCCTTCTGAATTGAAGGATTTAAATACTTATGAATCTATTTTGATTCAAAGTATCCATCCCTTTCAGGCTATTGTAAGAATGGAGCCAAAGACAGGGAAATTGCCTCCATCAGATTTACAGAGAGGATTAAAGGGAAGAGTTGTTTATTTGCCTCTAGATTTGAAGAAAAACATTAACACAATTGGAGTAGAAAAAGTGGAAGAGGAACCTCTTGTTATCTTAGTTAATGGGGTTCCGACAAAGAATAAGAAAATATGGCAAGATTTAGTAGATGTTAGGAAAGTCAAAAGGGCAACATTGTATTTGAAAAAATATAATAAATACTATAAAAATGTATATGTTGCAGAAGAGGAAGTAAGTGAGGAAGAGGATAGCGATTTGTGTGCTGGTCAAATTGAGAAAGTAGAACCCTGTACTAGTGAAGAAATATATGAACATTATAGTGTTCATCCTTTGCATTCCAAGGAAGTCATGGGGAATGCTATTGAGTTGTTTCAAATGAAACAAGCGAAAGGGAGTCCCATTAGTGTTTGAGAGGAAAGTTTGGAAGCTCGGTGTTTCCCACAGCTTTTTCCAACAGGTCAGGGAGGAAGATATGATGAGCGACCTCATCAAATTCCTGCTTCTGAATACCGGACTTTGCGATTGTATGCAGGAGATCCTAGGTTTCGACAATGCATTCCTTATTTGTTTCATCTCCTGTTTGAAAGCGATCTGTCTGGACTGTCATATGCAGTGAACCACATCTTGAAAAGTGGTATACACATGCAAAACATCTCGGCAAGTGACTTTATGGATAAAGTCAATGTCCAAGACAGTATTTTGGATTCTCACCTGATTAATCTCATGGCGTGTCAGCGTGGTACTAATGAGTACTGGTACCGTCGTCATGGTGATTTAAAATGTATGCTGAGGAACTTAGGAACTCCCACATGGTTCCTCACTTTGAGCTGTGCTGAGTATGGCTGGGAAGACTTACTTGAATTTCTACGAGAGGCAAATGCTAACGTAGAAAACATCGAATTCAAGACACCCGGAGAACTGTGCTCTTTGGATCCAGTGAATGTATGTAGGTACTTCAATCATAGATTTGAAGGCATGAAGATACCAGGAAGTGCTTAGGGAGTATTGGCAACGTCAATATATGGTTAAACTTCAATTATGCTGAACTGCATGAAAATATGCGTCAGGCAAAGGATGAAGTTTACAAGACTATTCTACAAGATGTTAGAATTGGAAAAGTGACCGAGCATGGGAAAGAAGCTTTACATGTACGATTACTGACAAATTTATATCCAGACGAAGATGTTGTGCCTGAGAATATTTTTCAGAAAGTTACTGAGAAAAAATCTGGAATATGTTTGATGCCAACTCTTGCAGAATGTGCCAAATTCAACAACAAAATGTTGCATTTAGAAAAGCAAGAGATTGTGAAATTGGAAGCTATTGACAGAGTAGAGCATATGGGATCAACAATTATTTTGTCTGAGAATCTGAAAACAAAATTGGATTCATTAGAGAAGAGTATATCTAAAACTACGGGTTTTGAAAAGACTCTGAATGTGTGCTTGAACTGCCGTATAATTTTAAGAAGGAATTTACATGTTGAAAGAGGTCTGGTAAATGGATCAATGGGTAATGTTGTTGATTTTGTGAAATACAGAAATAGAGATGGAATTGAATTTTTAAAAATTAAATTTGATGGCATTGAGGAAGTACAGCTAATTGCTCGTTGTTCTGCTAGATTTTTGCTTGTAAAAGACTTATATGTTCGTCGTAAGCAGTTTCCTGTTTGCTTGGCATATGCGGTGACAATCCATAAATCGCAAGGTTTAAGTGTAGACTGTGCATTGGTGAATATTGGCAGTTCTGTGTTCAAGGAGGGTATGGCATATGTGGCATTGTCACGAGTTAGGACTTTATCGGGATTGTACTTGATTGAGTGTGATGTCACAAACATTTGTGCGGATCTAGATTGTGTTAAGGAATACAATAGGTTGAGAAGAGAGTATGCGCCACATTTGCCTCAGTATCCTTTGTTTGAGAAACGTGTGGTAGGCCGGAAACGAAGAAATGTGACCAATATTGGGGAGGTTGTAGCAAAAAGACGAAAAGTCGATGAACCTGAAATTATAAGCAGAAACAAAAAGGATTCTGTTGAAGATGTTGTTGGTTTTCAATTTGAAAACAGTTCTGGTGTCAACTGCTATGCTAATGTAGTGGTTAATGTTTTGTTTTCTCTACAAAATGTAAAAGAAGAGATTGTGGTCAATTCTGATCAAAGATTTTGCAGTTTGTTAAATTCTGTGTTAGAGAAATGTAGCACTGATAGAACAAACATAGAAAGTGTGTCTGAAATTCGAAATCTGTTAGACAGATATTCAGGCCAAACACAATTCTCTCAAAATAGTCAGCAAGATTGTCAGGAGTTTTTAATGTATATGCTTGATGTATTGTATGCTGAAGGTGTAGATGTAGATCATCTGTTTGGGCTTTCTTATCAATGGCAGCATGACTGCGAGAACTGTAGGGTATCAAGTAGTACTAGTGTAGACTCAGAAAGATTTATATATTTAACTTTGCCAGACAGTAAATCAGTCTCTTTTAATAAGCTAGTAAAAGCAGCTGATCACAATATGGAGTGTAGGCAATGTAAATCTGAAATGATGTCCACATTATTTATACGAACATATGGCCAGTATGTCATTTTAATGTTCCAACGATGTAGGCCTGATGGAACAAAATTGACAACTTTAATTAAAAATTTTGTGGCTTCACAGTTGTCAATATCAGGAAGGACTTTTGTAACTGTAGCAATTATATATCATGATGGTTCTTCAATAACATCAGGACATTATACAGCTTATTTAAAGTGTAGAAATGGCTGGTCATTCTGCAATGATTCTGTTTTAATTTTCAAAAAAAAATTGCCATATGACCTTAAAAACTCTTACCTGGTGTTTTTAAAACCAAAATTTTAGGGAAAGAATCTCGGGATGTGCTCTGAGGAATTTCAAGAAGTTCTCATGGCTCCTACACTATTTGGCCTTGAAGATAAGTGTAGTACAGAGACATAACTTTTTACCATAACACTGGACGTTATTGAGAAATACGTGCACTTTGAATGAGTTCAGAAAAACTATTTCTTTTTATTAGCTAATTGAAGCAGCGAATCAAAACATGGAGTAGAGGGAATGTAAGTCTGCAATGCTGTCTACTGTTTTACATTGCTTTGTGATTAAAAGTGATGTAGAGAATTAAATAATTGTACTAGTCATAAAGGTAGTGTAAGTCTGCTTCATAGTAAGCAGTATCAGTGTGACAGGAAATGTAGAACATGATTGAGCAAGAAGGGGAAGATATTACTAGTCCAGGATTGTGTAAATGATCTTCAACATTTTAATTCTGAAAGTTGCGGAAATGCGAAAAGACGGGATTGGCTAACAAGAAATCCAAGAGTTATACATGGCTCTGACAAGATTTGGCCTTGTGGAATCTTGTGGTAGAGAGCAAGAAGTCATTTATTGTATGTAACATGTTTTTGAAAACGATGGAGGTTTTCTTTCAGAAAGTGGCGGGTTGAAAGTAATAACAGCACAACAGAGTGTAAGCTGTTCATAGGACATCCTTGGCCGTCAAGGAAAGTAAGTTAACTTTAAGGAGTTCTGAATTCTGATTTGTAATGTATGGGTTTTTTAAACACAATCATTTTGATTGTGTTTTTTTTCCCCGCTGTTATATGATGAATACCTTCAAGTCACTGTTTTAGTGAAATTTGATACATTCTGAGAACAGCAAAAATAAACCATTTAACATGTATAATTAATTCTGTTCTGTTTGCATTTATGATGTATATGTAGAACTGTGTAGGAGGCATGGAGAAGGTGAGGCTTCTGTAAGTGTCAAAGTTGTTGCATACAGTGCTCATATTCTACGTAGTCTTTTATATTTCATTACTTTTACTGTTTCTGACTGATCTAAAAAATTTTTTTTAAAAAGAACAGTAAGTATAAGGGAAGGAAACAGACAGTTATGTTAAAAGAAACACAGCTATAGGGAATAAACTAGGGATACTGTTACCCGCAATCCTCTGCTGATGATGTCACTGAGCATGTCATGAATGATGTAATATGTGACATCATCAGCAGTGGATTACGGGTAATAGTATCTCTAGTTTACTCCCCTATAGCTGTCTTTCTTTTAACATAACTGTCTGTTTCCTTCCCTTATACTTACTGTTCTTTTTTAAAAAAAACATTTTTGGGTTCGCTTCCGGTTCGCGTACCGTGGAGCGAACTGGGAAGCGAACTAAGAGAAATAGAGGTTGGCACAGTTGCAAATATTGTACCAATTTTTTAATAACGGGGAGGTAGTTCTGAAAAGAATTTTTTTTTAATTGTTTTTGTTGTTTTATATTTTTTTTATTATTTTTCGGAACATTTTTTTACTTTTTTTGAATTTTTCTGAACAGTTTTATATTTTTTGGGGTTTTTCTTGGAGGGGGCAATGAAAACGATTCATTGTAAAGGGCTCAACAGGAGCAAGAAAACAAAAAAAAAGAATTTATTGTTTGGGGAGTTTCGGACAAACATGAGCATGATTGTCAATAGCTCTGTTGATCAGAGTGATGCTACTTTCTCCGTAGCAAATGAATCCACTGCAATGTACGCAGACTTGTTTTACTTCACGAAATCTCGTTTGTATATTTGGCACCATCTCCCTGCCCTCTGGTCCCGTTACTTCCGGTACAACAGATCTTCTGGCCATAATAGGGAGATTATCTAGGTCGTCCTGTTCCTCTTCTTCCTCTTCTTGCTGAATTATAACTTTAGCAGGTGGTCCACTCTTCCTTGGATGTGGTGGAGGTGGTGGGGAAGCACCAGCTGAAGCTAGTAAAGAAGCCATTGCTCACTGGTAACAAAGGGTCTTTCTCTCACAATGATGAAAGTCAGAGTGAGGAAAGAAGGAGGGATTTTCACCATTTGGGAAAAAAAATAGTTCTCAACCAATGAAAAGTGTTAATTTTAGATCATATGACCTAGTCTTACATCATTAGGAAACCGAAAGTGAAATGAACCAATGAAAAGTGTTATTACCAAGTCACATGACCTGCTGTGTTTACGTTACGCGCTTTGCAGGGCCTCCCGGTTTGCTTCCAGAAACCTGTGCTTTGCGACTCGGTAAGCGTACGAGTTCGCTAATGTAGCACGTCATATGACGTATCACGCGACAACGCGAAACGTCATGCGGACGGGAGGCGTCACGATGTTGTTTTCTAACGCGGCAGTTGCGGTAAAGAAACGTTTACCGGCTCGCGGTCTATTTCGCGGCATCAAGGTCAGCTAACGGGAAGCTTCCCGATTCGCGAAGCGGGAACGAAGAAAAAAAAATATTTTAAAAAAAAGTTATTAATAAACATATAAAATATATTTTTGGATTTAAAGAAGAATACATTTTACAGCTACAGATATTAGCTGTTAAAAAACCAATGAAATTCACTGAAAAAACCATAGGTTATAGACCATATATAGTTAGGAATTAGCATTTACAAAACCTTGAAAATTCACTGAAAAAACCATAGGTTATAGACCATATATAGTTAGGAATTAGCATTTAAAAAACCTTATTTTACTCACACAAAACCATTGAAATTCCATATATAGTTAGTTGCACTAACTATATATCGCGCACCCGCAATCCACTGCTGATGATGTCACATATTACATCATTCATGACATGGTCAGTGACATCACTGATGACATCACTGATGACAACATCCAGTGATTATGTGTTTCTGTAAAGTTTAAATATGTTTTACATATTGAAGAATGAGTGGATGTATAAGTGTCTGAATGAAGGTTTTAGTAGGTGCGTGATTGACTGTATGAGTGAGTGATTAAATGCGTCTTACTGAATGCACGGGTTAGTGACTAAACTGTCTAAAAGTGTGCATCAGTATGTCTGTTGTTGTGCAAGCTGCTGCATGTGTTGATCAGTAGCTATATAAGTAGCTATATGGGTTATTGATTGGTTGCACAAGTATTTGTATGGGAGACTGAGTGTGTGTATGGCTGGCTGGGAGGTGTGTGACTCTGTGCAGATCAATGTGTACTTATATCAGTGATTCTATAAGAGAGTAACTATGTGTTAGTATATGTTTCAAAAATGTAAGGTGTTCTGTGTTTAACTGTATAGATGAGAAAATGGAAGTGTGATTGATTCTTTTCAGGACTGACTAGGTGTGTGAGTAACTCCATGGATGAGTGGCAGAGTGTGAGTGTCTGTATAGGTGTATGAGTGCATTTGATAGTGTTGTAAAGATGAGTGATTGTATGTATGAATGATTGTATGAGTGAATGTGTGTGTAGACATAGGAATCAGTGAGTGCGTATGTAGTAACTAGTATTGGTGTGTCAATGGTTTCAAAAATGATACTCTCTATTTAACACTGGGTGTAACGGAGGTTATATTAGAGTGTGAGGAGATGCATTGTATTATCACATGAATGATATCATCAGTGATGTGATCATTGATGTCAAGTGAGATGTCATCAGTGATGTCATCAGTGATGTCACTGACCATGTCATGAATGATGTAATATGTGACATCATCAGCAGTGGATTGCGGGTGCGCGATATATAGTTAGTGCAACTAACTATATATGGAATTTCAATGGTTTTGTGTGAGTAAAATAAGGTTTTTTAAATGCTAATTCCTAACTATATATGGTCTATAACCTATGGTTTTTTCAGTGAATATATATATATATATATATATATATATATGACTAGTCAACCCAGAACATGCGACTTAGATTAACTCAAGTAAGGTGGATAAAAAGAGCACTCTTTCATTATAGTCTTATAGCAGTAGTGGATCACATTGAGTTCTTCACAAACTGTCAGGATACGAATGTTCTCCAACTGTGTGTAATTATGCCTCCACAATATATTATTAAACGCGCCAGTATCAGAGGTGGCCACAGCTGCATATGTGTTATGGGTCGAAAGTGCGAGGATCATTCCGAAACACAGGCACAGTATCCAAGATAACCTTGATGTTCCATGCTCTCACTATACGCACTAAACTAGTGAGGCAGTCTAGAAATGTAGCATAACAAATTATTCTCATGTGAAGCAAAATACTCAGCCTTCTCTAAACAATATCACAAGTGCGTGTCGTGTGTAAAGCAGAGCAGGAAAGCAAAAATGTCGTTTAAGCTTCTAATAAACCCATGCTAACATAACACGGTGTGAGTGCAAGGCTCAGCCCACGACACCCTCCCTCGATCAAAGCACGTGATATAAACGTGGGCGAATTATGAAATGAAATGAAATGAAATGAAAAAGAAACTTATAAAGCGCTCTGTGGCCAAGCGGCTTCCTGGCGCTGAGGAACACATCAGTGTCTGCCGACAAGTGCGGGGGAAAATTTAGACCGGGAACGCCTGACGAAAGAAGAGAGTTTTAAGGGCTTTCCGGAAGTGAGAGAAAATAGGGATAGAACGAATAGAGATAGGAAGAGAGTTCCAGATCTGCGGGGCACGCACGGAGAACCGGGTACCCCCTGTGCGGGACTTACGGAAACGGGGGACGTGAAGGAGAGAAAGGGAG
The DNA here is from genome assembly GCF_964261635.1 of Lissotriton helveticus. Taxonomy (NCBI): domain Eukaryota; kingdom Metazoa; phylum Chordata; class Amphibia; order Caudata; family Salamandridae; genus Lissotriton; species Lissotriton helveticus. The sequence continues at coordinate 301,546,589 of NC_136067.1, read as the reverse complement.
GAAGAACGGAGGGAGCGGGTGGGGGCGTGAGAGGAGATCAGGGAATTGATAAAGAAAGGAGCAGAACGAGCCTGCGCCCGAAAGGCCAGACAGGCAAGTTTGAACTGGGACCTGAACTGAACGGGGAGCCAGTGGAGGGTTTTAAGGGCAGGAGTGATATGGGAAAATTTAGGAAGGCGGAGGACAAGACGGGCCGCCTGGTTCTGGATGGCCTGGAGACGACGAGTCTCGTAGGCAGGAATGCCTACATACAGGCCATTACCATAATCCAGGCGGGATGTAATGAGGGCAGTGATAATAACTTTCAGGGCGTCAACAGAAAAAAACCGGGAAATTTTGCGAATAAGGCGGAGGGAAAGGAAGCAGGAGGATACAACAGAACTGATGTGCGCGTGCATCGAAAGATCATTACTGATCTTGATGCCCAAGGTCCGAACAGAGGGAACCGGGGAGGGTGGAGGACCAAAGGAAAGGGGCCAAAAAGCTGGGGACCACGGGTTGGAGGGACCACCAGTGAGGACGAGCTCTGTCTTGTCAGGGTTGAGCTTCAAATGATTGAAGCTCATCCACTGAGAAATAAAGACAAGAGTAGAGCTGAGCTTGGGGAGAGAGTGAGTGGGGGAAGATAGATCAAAGACGAGCTGGAGGTCGTCAGCGTAGTTATACACCGAGACCCCCAGCTCAAGAAGCGAGGAAATGAGAGGGCGGATATAAAGGTTAAAGAGAAGAGGGGAAAGAGAAGAGCCTTGGGGTACCCCACACGTGACCGGGAGGGGGGGAGCAGAGAAGGCGGAGAGGTGGACTGCCTGTGAGCGTCCCTGAAGAAAGGAGGAGATCCAGGAGAGGGCGGAGCCCTGAATGCCCGCTGCGCTGACACGGTCAAGAAGAATAGCGTGATCGACCGTGTCAAACGCAGCGGACAGATCCAGAAGGACTAGAGCCTGAGGAAAATTGCCATCAGCCTTGCCCTTCAATTCATCAAGGACCGCAAGGACCACACCCTCAGTGGAGTGGCCCGGTCGAAAGCCAGCCTGGTGGGAGGCCAAGATGTTGTTCTCCTCGATGTAAGATGAGAGACAAGATGTGACGTGGCTCATTAGGAACGCAGAGTCCAAGCCTGAAAAGCAGAGTCAAGTTAAAATTTGCAAAAAAAATTATTCGCTGTTTGATAGAAAACAGTAACTAAATAATAAAGAATAGGTAGAAAAATCAAAGCGTCTTAATCCAACAGCGTATAAGCACAGTATGTAGCAACAGCCTCCAAGAGGAAGTCATTGTTCTCATCTGAAAACATTTCAGCCATCCAATTCAATAGTGAGAATGAACATACATGTTCCTCAACGACCGGAGCCTCTATCACCATCGGAGGAAAACTCGGGTCATCTTCAATGTACCTGCGTGCCAAGAAGTCATGCGCCGCTGCAAAAACATTCCAACGTCCCATTATTTCATGTATCGCTGCTAAGGCCAAAATCCCGCAGCCAGAACAGAGCAAGTCATGAACCACTAAGGGGCTCATCAGCTGGTCATAATCCGCGTTGGGAGACACCGTGCAGCAGAGACTCAAATCTCAGGGCCCAGTCGAAATCGCAGCTCAGGCAATGGAAGACAGGTTGAACGCATGTGAAAAAGGAGAATCAAAACGATAATCCATAAACTGCACTCAATGTAGCCAGAGGCAGCGCTCCGTAATAACTAAGCATTCGGTTGCAGACCAGCAACAGCCGGGACATATTCTCGTGTGCTGCAGGATGTGCATCCATATTTAAGTAAACAAATTAATAGAAGCACACCGGCAACTAATGCGAGTATTAAGGGGAATCCACCAAAGATACTGGAAAACATCGAATGAAAAAATGCCAAGAAGACACCAAATATAGTTTAAAAAGAAGTCTCAAGGCCACTGCTTCTAACTTTAAAAAAGTAAGGTAACTCCGTAGTCAAGGACGCATTAAAGATACTCTGAATTAACTCCCCAAAATGCAGGGGCACTTTTGTATTTAATAAATCAGCACTTCTGAGCGGGTGTTTGCTACTTGAAGGACAAATGTTTCTCTAGCAGATGTAAGAGAGACAATAGTGCTCTTATATGGCTCATTTGGTTGACTCTTCTTTCAAGGTCGGAATCGACGGCCAGATGGAAACATCCCCCTTCCCATGCAGAAGAGTAAACACAAATTTTTTTATAGCAAACCACACGCTCAGTTACCGTAATCATGTAAGCGATGCCTGCTAACATTGCACAACAATATGCATTATTTCAAATTAAATAACTCACGTTTCCAGTAAACTGAACATTGGTATGATAGCAGGTGTCAGAGTGCCTTTCAAAACTCAGGCCAAATTAGGCGCATCTTGATTACAAGAGCCATGCAAATGTGCCTACAAATTAAGGAGTGATCTGGTGCTATTGTGCAATCCTCGCCATTCAGATAGACTTCTTTTCCCTCCCTCAGGCACCGATATGTAAATGATAATAACCAAGCTTCATAGAGATAAGCGCTACCTAAAGATCCATATCTCCCTATAGTATAGTATTTCATGCAAACCTCAAACTTAAACAGGCTAAAAAGCAACGTTATGATACCGTGGATAAGCCACACAGCTGAATCAGATTTCCAATGAGTGACCACTTCTAACCATTCTCATAGCGCGCCCTGTGCTCTGATTTGACAGTGAGAGAGTGATCGCACCATAGTTTGTACTGCTAATCATTCTCAGCATACGCTACGAATACGCTTTCACGTTACACGTCGCATCAAAGCTTCCATGTGACGTCATGTACGGCGCCCCGTACGCAAAGACGCGAATGTTTTTAATTATTTAAAAACATATATTTATGTATTTAATGAACATACTAACAGAAGACATTATCTAGGATAATTATGACATTTTTTTTTTTAAGTTCCAATAATCCTATATTACTTTTAAAAGCATTTACACAAATCGCGGTGGAACGTCATGCGTACTCGCATCGTAAGAGTACCGTAATCACAGCGTAAGCGTTCGCAAAGCCATGTGACTTTAAAAGAAGAGATTTGATTGGTTCACAACACTTCCTATTACAACTGTTGAAACTTCCGTCCCATTTTAATAATTCTACTTTGACTTTCTAAGAAGAAGCATCTCTTCTGAGAATCTTGTCAAATAGAACTAAGTTTACCATAATAACAGCAATGGACTCATCTTCCAGCCATTCTTCAGAGAAATATTTAATTCCTGAAGAACCTCCAAAGAAGAGGAAAGAAGCTCTAATTTGGCAGTTTTTTACTTTTCTAGAAGGGCAAAAAATGTTAATGCTCCAAAAGTAACCTGTAAAATTTTCCAAACTCTTTCAAGGGGTGATCCATCTAAAAATACTCCTTTGGCACAGCAAATATGGAGCGACACGTGAAGAACTTACACCCCAACAACTTTGCTCGAGCTGCAACATAGAGGTTGAAGGACAACCCGCCTGCTGCTGCACCAAGCACATCAACTGATGCACCAGCATTTTCAGCAAGCAGTCCACACCCACAAATTGATCCTGATTTTGCTAAAGTAAAAATTGGTATACAACCTTTACCACGCATTTTTTACCACGCAATACCATTACAACGCATTGCGCTGGGGGGCGCTCTAGGATAGGGAATAAGTTTAATTTTCTATCCAACACCTTCCCTAGTGTCCACGGGGACTGGAGTTGGAATAGAAAATTATACTTATCACTATCCAGCACCTCTAAGCGCTATGCGTTGTAAAGGTATGCGTGGTAAAAACCGCGTTGTAAAAGTATGCATGGTAAAAGTATGCGTTGTAACGTCATACAACCGTAAAAATTCAATGCATTTATTGCAATAAATTTTTGTGTAGTGGGAAACAGTCTATTGACCTGATAAAACGCAGGAAGCAGGAGCATCGCTGTCCTTGACATTCGTTTTTTTTTTCATTCTTTTGTTCCTGTTGGACACTTCCAAGCCCCCCATTATAGAAATAAATTGCCCCCGGGAGCTAATTAAGAATAAAACAGACTTCTAGTTTTTTTTTCCTTTTCCACCGCATACGAGTACCATACGCGTAACCCGCGTTTTTTTAATTTAAAAAAATAAATAAGAAATTTGCGCCTAAAGATCCATGTGGGACCCCCTGAGCAGGCCTAGAGGGTCAACATGTTTCTACCCTACCCCCTTTCCTTATTTTTCAACTTTGTTTTACTGTTTTCTTGTGACTCGGTGCTACTGAGGCACAAGATGGCTGCCAACACTTCCTGGTTTGGAGTGTTGACAGACAGTTGACATCCAATCAGCATGCAGCTCGTGCTCGTAATTGTACGGATTTCGGTACTCGTGCCGTACTTCGTCTCTAGATATCACTATGATTTTAAAAATTTGGATCTGCAAACAGAACTCTACCTCTCTGCAAAATTTGGTGTAATTCCGTTCAGCCGTTCGGGCTGTAGCCCTAGCTAAAGGTCCCTATGGAAAATTGCATGGGGAAAACATGTTTTGAGACCCCCTTTTTTCTCCCCACTTGACTAATCACCCCTAAACTTTCAGGGAAGGAGCGGAGCGGAGTAGGCCATTTTCTTGGAGAAATTCGCGAAGATTCGTCCACCAGCGCCAAAGTTATTCCAAATAGAATGTTGTGGATTTCCTATGGAAAGTAGGTCCTAACTATAACCACCTACTGGCCACTGCCAGTAGGTAATGTGGACCTTAAAAGTACATGACTGTTTCAAATGCAGCATAGAAAGCAGTCAACAAAATCAAACAAAAAACATAAGTGTTAGGGTTCCAGAGAGTTACATGACGCTCCAATGAGGTGATAAGGAGGACCAGAATGTCTTGGTGCTTGCGCCAAATGAGTATCGGTCAGGACAGTTCACAATTATTTATGAAATACGAGTCCGAAGCCAATGCAGTTGAGAAACAAAAGTGGGAGCTCAAGGTGTGATAAATCCGCTGGGGTCCGGAAAGGACAGTGTAGTTTTTTCCACATATTCATGTTCGATTTCGAAGTCATCAATGGGTTCATTTCTTGCCATCCCCAGCTTGAAATGTGCACCTCTATGGGATCTGGGAGCAACGGATGCTGGGAGAAATCATGGCTAATTGGTAGAGAACTGAAACATGCATTGGTAAATGCATTAGGTTTCAACTATGTGATTAATAATAAGATGTTTTTTGTTGTATGTTGTAGCTTGATGAGCAGTTGTGCAATATAAGTAAGGCTCCCTGTTTTCCGTTTTTACTAATTTTTACAGATAAATACAGACAGAAAACCATTTATTTTCCTGTCTTTATTTATTTTTAAATGTAAATAAAAAACGGAAATTGGGTTGTTTTTTAGTGATTCTAAATTATATCAGTCATGACTGTCAGGCCAATAGATCTGCGGATTGACAGGCAAGGGGATTACAAAAATAAAGGAAATTTCATAAAGAACCTTAAGCAGCAGTAGATTTGCACAAGCTTGATACTTAAATGTGCATGATTTCTTATAAGTGCATATTTTATCATCTGAGTGTGTATATATATCACTGAAACCTGTCAAGCGGTCAGGCACAAGTGTACTTTAACTGGTTAAATAAATGCAGAAATATACATATTTCAGTTACATTTTTTCACAAACCCTAAAATAAATATGGATAAATACTGGTAAAATTAGCAAAAAATCAATATGGATAAATACAGACGGAATGACCAAAATATAAATACCATAAAACCGGGAGCCCTAAATATAAGGTATTGAAAGTCTGTTAAAGTGTTGTGACTTGTTTATTGAGAAAAGCAATGCTTTCCTTCAAACTGAGTTCACGGAATCAAAAATTTGCCATAGTGGTGTTGTAATAAAGGAAAGCGTTGCTGAGCACTGGCACACGTTCCATGGAGGGCCGAGGGAAGCTGTGGCCGAAGAGCCAGGCGGCAGAAACTGCTTGAGAGCACAGGCTGCATGGGTTGTCTCTAAAGTGCAGTGTGGAGTAGGCCTGGCACACCTACCAACAGAAGCCTTATTTAGATTTATTAAACTGGCAGCCTCCTGGATTAGCCAACTCTTTGAGATTATGAATTTGTCACAAAAGTGTTGAATTTTGGAGGTGAAGAGTAATTAATCACGGTTGCCAGAGGGTCGATCTCTGGTAGTTGCTTTGTGTGCAGCTCATTGGAAGAGGCGGCAGTCGGCTACTGCAATTTCGTTAAGAATAACAGTAAGAAAATAATACTGCACTCCACAGTAAACATATCTCCTGTGTTGAAGCACCAGGGGGCATATTAGCAAGAACCATGTTAAAATTATCACTGTTTTAGCGGCAGGAAACTGCAGCTAAAACGACAATAATGGGCTTGCTAATATGCATTATAGAATTCCAATAGAAGCCCAGGTTAGATGTCCTGCATATCTAACCTGGGCTTCTATTTGAATTCTATAACGCATATTAGCAAGCCCATTATCGCCGTTTTAGCTGCAGTTTCCTGCCGCTAAAACAGCGATAATTTTAACGAGGTTCTTGCTAATATGCCCCCAAGTTCTTTAAGGTAAGAAAATGTACTTTTACCCAACTAGAAAATGAGCATATTCAGCGGCCTGCTGTAATCTGAGCTCTGGCGTAATGTGAAAATGGGGAAGGCTTATTAATATGCATAACTGGTATTATCAAAACGTGAACAAAAAGAGCGTTCTTTCCTTAGCAGAGAACATAAACGGCGTACCACGGGTGAAGGAATGAGCAATTTGTATAGCGCAAACTAAGCCCAAGGGCGTCAAGGCCCTGTATAAGAACCGCCCACAAGCCAGCTTCAGAGATAGTGCTCAAGCTTTACTCTTAGGAAACAACCAGGTCTTCAGGGACTTGCGAAAAACAGAATATTCTTGTTGCCCCGAAAGGGAAACAGGGAGAGAGTTCCACGCCTTGGCAGCAGTCAGTGAGAAACTCTCCCCCCCCCCCCACTTCAATCTTTTAAACCTCTGAACCACGAGGAGATTACGGTTCGCTGACCTAGGGTTCCTTGAGGGCGTGTACCTTTTGACCTTGGCTTTTAGGCCAGTAGGGCCCCGGCCATAGTATGCATTATGGGTGAGGCAGAGGATCTTAAACAGAACTCTACGCTCCACCAGAAGCCAATGCAGTAGACTGAGGGAAGATAAGACTGAATGATGCTTGGGGATATTCAGAACCACATAAATAACAAAAAACCTGTAGGTCGAGTAAAGCTGAGATACTTGAACTAACACTGGATAAATTGCACATCAGAGATTTTGATACAACAGTAATCAAAAGTCAGACTGGCTGTCAACAAATGCTGTTGAAGTCCTATCAGCCCACCCGAGTGGCAGAGCCTCATCATGTAGGACCCCCAAACCTAGGTCTGTGTGCGAAAGCCCTGGTGTATGTTGGCTACGCATCACTAGGCCAAAGTCTGGTCACCGCAATTGTTCTTACATATGGTGGAGCTGATGTGTGCAGTGCAAAGATTAAATCAAGTGAAGTGTATTAAAATGGCTGTTAAACTAAACTCAGCCATGCCAATCACCTCTAGTGATGGCCACTTGAAATGTGCGCTATATTAAGTCGCCAACAGATAATCTGTGTATTATTTCAAAAACTTAGTTAAACACTTACCCAACTCAGCGTGGGAAGAAAGCCTCACCTCACCCGGCAACTGCTCGGAAGAATGAGGCCCCGCTCTAAACATGTAAGTAAGGACAGTTCCTAGATTAGATACCTGTCACACAATATGATTCTGTTACAGTTTAACTATCACTGGTTTTGCACAGAAAGCACTTCTCATTAAGTGCGCACAAAAGTTTTATTGCAATGTTTATTCTTAAACTAGCAGTATGTTGATGTACAGAGTACATGGTTTTTCCTTTTCTTTGTATTCCTCACAGGGAAGACCTCTTCTAACTTCAGAGCCAATCGAGAAGATGTGGTAGGATGGTCCCAATGACCGCTCATCTCTTCCTGATAATGGTCTGTTAGATTTTCTATTTTTCATTGTTTCATCAAGCACGATTGATAGTGTCATTGCAGTAGCATACATAAGAGCTTGGCCCTGATGAATGCCGGTGAACTTTCACCTCACGGCAGAAACATGTTGGCCCTATATAAAATTTCTACCAAGCAATCTAGACAGTGATTTTGTCACACTGTCCTTTCACTATTTTTAATCTGACGTCCAGGCGAACACTAATAAAGGTCTTTGTTTGCCTTGACAGCCATTTTAATACACTTCACTTGATTTAATTTTTGCACTGCACACATCAGCTCCACCATATGTAAGAACAATTGCGGTGACCAGACTTTGGCCTAGTGATGCGTAGCCAACATACACCAGGGCTTTCGCACACAGACCTAGGTTTGGGGGTCCTACATGATGAGGCTCTGCCACTCGGGTGGGCTGATAGGACTTCAACAGCATTTGTTGACAGCCAGTCTGACTTTTGATTACTGTTGTATCAAAATCTCTGATGTGCAATTTATCCAGTGTTAGTTCAAGTATCTCAGCTTTACTCGACCTACAGGTTTTTTGTTATTTATGTAGTTTCACTGGGGGTATTTACCTGGTTGGTCGCTAAACATATCCCTCTGACCCTCCACTACTAGTTGTTGTTTCACGATATTCAGAACCAGCCTTGCAGCAGCATTTTGAACCAGCTGCAGGCGGTGAATCTGACCCTTGTTTATGCCCAGATAAAGGGCATTACAATAGTCTAGCCTGGCCAGGATTAAGACCACAGCCACCTTTTTCTGGGCTTCAAAGGACAGAAACGGGGATATTTTTCTAATAATACGGATAAGCACGAAACAGGAGTACACAGTCCTTGAGACCTGCAGAGTCATAGAGAGAGAATTATCAATAATTACTCCAAGGTTTTTCCCATGGGGAACAGGAGTGGGGCAGGTACCCAAGGAGTCAGGCCACCACTCACCCAACCAGATGTCCAGGCCTTCCCCAAAAATCAGGACTTCCGTCTTTTCACCGTTCAATTTCCGATAGTTGTGAACCATCCATAATGAGACAGCTGACATACGGTCTTTAAAGTTTTGCGCGGAGTTCCTGACATTGTGCGTAATAGATACCATGATCTGGGTATCGTCCGCTTAGTATAAAACTTCAAGCCCAACGGATTTCACCACCCTTGCCAGCGGGGCCACGGCGATATTAAACAGGGTGGGCTCAATGAGGAGCCCTGGGGTACTCCGCAGGCAAGGGGGGAGGGCTCTGAAGAGAAACTCCCCATTCTAACTAGTTGGGATCGCTCACTAAGAAAAGAAGCAAGGAGATCTAATGCCCGACCCCCGACCCCTATCTCCTTGAGGCGTTCCACCAATCTCTGGGGAGACAGGGTATCGAAGGCAGCAGTGCGCTCGAGTAGAATCAGGAGAGTGGTATGACCTGCGTCTACCTTGACACGAATGTTATCCAGCACCATTGTGAGCGCGGTCTCCGTACTGTGAGAACATCTAAAACCATGTTGCGAGTCATCTAAGATCTGGTGGTTCCTCAAATACGCTCTCAAATGTGAATTGAGGTGAGATTCAAGAATTTTAGCGGGTAGAGGGAGGAGGGAATTAGGACAAACATTTTTAAGATGGGTAGGATCTAGAGAGGGCTTCTTAAGTATAGGTCTAACCACTGCAGCCTTCCAGATCAGCGGATAAAGACCTGAGGATATGGCTAAGTTCAAAACTGTGGTCTGTTGAATGCACCAGAATAAAGTTCTCTCTAAAGAAGATACTGATTTGGCTTCCTTATTGGACATTATACAATTAGGGTAGTGCACCACTCCATTGCTTGTTTTATATTTGTTCCCGGCCCTTGCGGTTGCACCCTTCAACGGCAGGTGCAGGAGATGATAGTGCACACCCTTCATTCTATTTAACTTCAATCTACTTCGAGTACGCTGCCCAAGGCTAGTGCGGCACCAGGAGTCCGCCGTTGTTCTTCTAAAAAAAATGTCAGCGTTATTAACCTGGAGGATTGTTTTATAAGCAACCTTAAAGTCTGTTATCCCCTTTGACCTAAAGAACGGTATCAATAACTGCATACTATATTTTTGATCAAAAGTGCAGAAAAACAAGAAATGCAGCATGGATATTGCCACATGGGCAGGCCAGGTTATCAATATTAGATTGATATCCTAAGGGGAAACACAACAAATATTTTATTGTCCCTGATCTAAGGCGAAAAAGAAGGCTTTGTTCCCAGCGAGTAATATCTTTTAATAGATAACTGGCAGGTAAACGAGATTGAGAGCCTCCTTCTTCAGCCATTGTTATGTATTGTCCCACGGATGCTTTAACAGACTCCTTGGCATGTCTTAAATCCCCGTAATCTTTGTATAATATTTTACGGATAGACTTTCCATCAATACTATCTAGTTGATCAGGGTTATAGAAAATATGACTGAGGTTAACGGCTATCAGATTCTCCCGTACTTCCACAATCCACAGTATTTCACTGGGAAAAGGGTCAATCAAGGGTATCTAAGTTGGAAATGGCAGTAAACCTGTTTGTCAGTTGGCATGGTGTAATACACAGATATTTGTGGATAAAGGGCAGTTGGACTCTCTGGTGTTCAGTATAGATCTAACAGTACCGACACGATGAAAATTGATGACAATACAATTGCCCCTTAAGGTTTTTTAAGCTGGCCCCACCGATCCCACCCTTCGTGCCATTATGATTTCCTCTATATCAGCTCCCCTGTACCCTTTATATTTCGCTAACCAATCCATGCATTTGTTCCGTAATTGGTCCCAGGATTCTGATTTGTTTTTCTTTAACGGGGGTACCCCTGCAAGAATTAAAACATATTGACAAGAAGCAGGGGGTAAGTTTAAAACATTCTTATTAGGCTCTACATCTCCACTAATACAAGTGTCATCTGTATTCGTGCAGACTGTCAGGCCAGCCTGTGCATCATGAGGGGCTATATCTTGGGTGTAAGTAGACCCACTGTGATTTTTTGGGATTGTAGAGATATTAGTTTTACTATTAAATAGTGTTTTTTCAGCTTGGGACACTGATTGCCCGCACAGGACTATGTTTTCCTTGAAGCTAATCTCTTCAAATAGTTGTTTAGGTTCCATACCAGGTGGCTTTACCGTAGCGATTAAAGATTCCAAGCAATCTAAACGCTTCCATAATCTTACAAAACTTTCTTCTACAAGGCCCTTAACACGTTCATACAGTGTATCCATAATAATGTCCACGGCAGTGTCCCCAAGTGTAAAATTAGAAAAAGCAGTCGGCATAGGTTCCGTCTGGGTATGTGCAGAGTTACTTGAAGTGACCACAGAGACTAGGTTAGTAGCATCGTTACTGGATGTTGGATCTGCTTCAGCCTTTGAGCCCCTTACCCAGTTGTTTAATGTCAAATTCTGGCGTGATGGTTGTTTCCTTTTTGAATAGACTGGCTTCACTGCCTTCCTTTTCTTTTTGGCCCCACTTTCTTCTGGGTGGGGGGATATGGCCGAAGTAGCCAGAGCTGGTACAATATTAGGGCTGCTTACAAGTACAAGTGCTGGCTCTGGTTCTACTATTGTTTCTATATGACTAGGCCCTCCCACATTCAGTGTACTGTCTCTGGTTAATAAATATACATCAGGGTCATCTTCACCAAGTACCTGTGTTTCAGCATCGCCAATCTCAGTTTGTAGTAATGGGTGGGATTTTATGGGGCCTAGAGACAAACGTCTTTCAGTCAGCTCAATTTCAGTACTGACCAAGTTCATAGCCCTCTCCAGCATAGTATCTATGGATGTAGTATTGCGGGTTACAGTACTTATATTCCGTTTAACCATTTTGTTGTTTAGCCCCAAACGTTCAGTAAATACAAAACGTATCCCCACTCACCAGCTTTTTACAGAGTGGTGATGTCGAAAGGGGGGTGGCCCAGCCCGGCCTCGAACGGTCCCCGACGGGCTCAGACGGGCCCGTCCTTGGTCCCATGCTTAGTCCCGGCTTCGTCCCGCGCCGCGGAAAAAGGGGAGTGGCTTTTAGGCGCGGTGTCAGTGCCTCTCCCTGACTCGCCGCAGGTGTGTGGGCAGTGATGCACCCTGGGGGCTGTAGTCCAGAGCCCCGGTGTAGCGGTATGGCTGTGGCATTGCTCATAGCGGCAGGCAGCTCTCCTCCTCTCAGTGCAGCCTGCCTCGCGGATTCACCTCTCAGCAATTGCCAGGAAAGAAGAAAACTCCAAGAACACTCCCGCGGCACAGGGGCAGAAGCTGCGCTTTTAGGCCCGGTGTCAGCGCCTCCCCCTGACTCGCCGCAGGTGTGTGGGCAGTGATGCACCCTGGGGGCTGTAGTCCAGAGCCCGGGTGTAGAGGTATGGCTGTGGCGTTGCTCGTAGCTGCAGGCAGCTCTCCTCCTCTCAGTGCAGCCTGCCTCGTGGATTCACCTCTCTGCAATTGCCAGGAAAGAAGACAACTCCAAGAACACTCCCGCGGCACAGGGGCAGAGGCTGCGCTTTTAAGCGTGGTGTCAGCGCCTCCCCCTGACTCGCCGCAGGTGTGTGGGCAGTGATGCACCCTGGGGGCTGTAGTCCAGAGCCCGGGTGTAGCGGTATGGCTGTGGCGTTGCTCGTATCAGCAGGCAGCTCTCCTCCTCTCAGTGCAGCCTGCCTCACTGATTCACCTCTCAGTAATTGCCAGGAAAGAAGAAAACTCCAAGAACACTCCCTTTGTATTTATTAAGCAGACTATGAGGTTGCTCCATATATAATAACAACCCAGGCCGCATATACTTCAATCATAGGCCACCAAACACATTAGTAGTACTGCCCACTCCCAGTATATGTTCTATCTTGTGATTGGCTGTTACGCACTCCGGAAGTGCTAAAGTTATTGAAAAATGACATCGTTAGATCAGCCCCGTAGGAAGTACTGTGCATATGGAATTGAATTGAGTGATCCTTCTGTAACCAACAGGTGGTCATCGTACTTTATGCACCGGGTTACTGCTTTTCAAGAATGGACAGGGAGGGAAGACGTGGTGGCAGGTTGGGCATCCTGGTCAGGGATGCCTTTACCTGTCGGACAAAACCCCTCACTTCCACTCTTGATGCCTACCAGGCACTGTATTTCTCCATAAACTTCACTTCCACGGAAAGTTTTTCTGGGATTGTTTGTTATAGGCATCCAGGCCCAAGGGCATCGTTTGGCCAGGACCTATGGAATTTGTTAGAACCTTATTTGGAACGTACCAACTTCACGGTTCTTGGAGATTTTAATTTTCATCTAGAAAACAATACAAATCAGGATACCCTTACTCTTTTAGAGGTCTTGAACGGCTGTGGCCTACTTCAGTTAGTGAAGTCTTTCACCCACATTGCTGGTCATACCCTCAATGGGGTCTTTTCAAACGATGACCGCATTTGTGTGAAGGTGCCCGCTCCGCTTTTCTGGTCAGACCACTATGCTGTTCCTTTTGAGCTAAAGGCCATCACGTCAGGCACCCTCCCAAAGGCTCAACCTAAAACGGAGGAAAAACGTAACTTTACTTTGATTTCTAATGAAACGGTCGCTAATATTCTTTCCAACTCACAGACCTTGGACTCTGCCAATGCGGATATTGCCGCGGCTGACCTCGCTGAAAGAAATTTATCCATGATGGATTTCCTTGCCCCAAAAAATCTTACCATTCTACAAGGTCTAAGCCAACCGCACATTGGTTCTCTGATCGGTTACGCAAAATGAGGCAGGAGTGTAGAAGGACAGAAAGACGCTGGAGGAAGGACTTGGTTTTATCAGGCAGTGTGGCTCATAAACAATCTTTGAAGCTTTATAAAGCAGCGATTCTTGAGGAAAAAAAAAAATACTTTTCCAACATCGTTGAGGGCTTCACCTCCCCGAAGGAGCTCTTTAACATCTCTAATGCGCTTGCGGCTCTGTCTATTTCGGACAAGGTGGAACCCTCTCAGGCACTCTGTGATAGTTAAGCTTCCTTTTTCCGCTCTAAGATAGCAGATATATATATGTCCAGTTGGATATTCAAAATTCCACCCAGATACCGGATACTACGACAGATACTCCCCCTTATAGCGGCCCTAGTCATACCCCTGCAGGGAGTCTTTGCACTTTCCCTAACCTTACCACCGAAGCCGTAGACTTGTTGATTGAAGGAATCAAATTGGGGTCCCCTCTGGATCCTTGTCCCCTTAAAGTCGTGAAAAGGGCAAAAGCAGCCCTCATTCCTCATTCCACAGTTCCACATTTGGTCATATCTACTTTGGACCCTCTTCATTGATTAGTGTACGTGGTCCAAGAAACATCATATTTGCCCTGATGAAGTTCGCAACACGAACGAAACGCGTTGGCTGATGTTTTGCATTATCAGGTTAATAACGATGATTTAACATATTGGGTGGGCACTTTCTTGAAAATGGCTATTCGCTCACGCTCTTCCATGAACCCATTAACGTTGGATTAGATTGCACCTTATATATGCCTTTTGATGGTATCCCTAAATGGGGAATATGTTACACAACTAACATAAGGGTGCACAGAGCTGAGTGTTTATAATTTTCTATTTTATGAACTTGCCCATTTCTTGCACATTTGTACATTGCACTTTTGCACCCTAGTATTGAAGTTGCAACTGACTATGTGTTTTTGTAGTATGCACATTGCACTCTGGCACTTTAGAGTTGAAGCTGCTAATGACTATGTAATCTATTAATTTGTGTTCTCTTTGCTTATTTACACGTTGCATTTTTTGGCACTTTAGTATTGAAGTTTGCAATTGGCTAAATTATCCATGAATTTGTTACTCCCCTGCATATTTGCACATTGCACTTTTGCACTTTAGTATCAAAGTTGCAATTGGCTATGCGTGATATCCTTGTAGTATTTTTGAGAACTGTTTTAAAATTGTATTGATGAAGGTCTTATGCAACTGCCAACGAATATGCCAAATGACACGCTCGTAATATAGTCAATGTTTAGTTGCAACATTATTTATTAACGAGGGGCATTGTGAAATGTATGTACTTATATGGATATTATTTATCCGAATAAAGATCAATATTCGATTCGATTCACAAAGGGTTTTTTCAACAGGGCACAACCTGAAGTTACGCATTTGAATGTGTTCTAATATAATAATGAAACCACATAATTGTCTACTATCACATAATTTGGCCAAGCTGCGAAACTGAGATATATAGCACTTTTCCGGTTTCAGATTGTACAAGTTTCTCTCCTTTTTGTATCAATAGTTAATGCATTCATTCTGGCCAACTGAGGCAGGCTGTGGGTGGCAGGCAAAAACCACATAAGAACTTGGCTGGTTTTAGGGTTGAGGGTGCAAGAGAATCTAGAGCGGGGCAAGAGACAGGCACTCGACTGGAGTCTGCCAGGCTGTGGGCTGAGTTGTTTGGAAAGCCACGCATCTGTGAAAAGTAAAGTCACTGATATCTATAAAAAAGCCAGAGACTCAGCACATATGTTCTGCTTGGAAATATGTGTTTGTGTGGGCGATATTTGTGGGGTCGAGAGAGAAGGAGTCTCTGCTTGCTCTCCGTGATGTAACCATGAAGGTTTAGAGTTGCAGGAAAAGTCAGGCATAACATCTGTGCTTAGGTAATACACACTTAAAACAAAGCTGCTACTGTACGTTTGGTTGGAACTTCGTGGAGTGTACACTAGCAATTCAGAGGGGAGCATTATGTGCAGAGGATTCAAACCTTCATATGCACCATCGTTTGGACGGCATGCACGCTTGTTCTTCAAACACGCAGCGGAAGATAGGTTGGGACACAAGAGTGTGGTCAATACAACCAGACTGACCGCAACTTAATTAGTTGAAACCATCAAGTATGCTGAGAGCGGGCTCCTTCCAGCTGATTTTCCAATAAGTAGCTCCAAGTTTAAGAACATGCAAACTATGGGGCCTGGTGTCTCCGTAATTCCACCGTGCTCCTAATGATACACATGTTCCTATATTGCATTGAATAGGGATTCTGAAACACAGAACAAATGCTTGAGGGTGGGTTTGAGTGTAGGGGGCTAACCACGATCCGCTGGTAGATATAGAGAAGAAATGACACAGATCTTGCTAGTCCCTCAATAGAACGGCCAGACAGCTGCACAATGTCTTGATTCATAGACGGCCAAGGCTATAAATTAGCACTGCCTTGAAGTGTAGTTGTTCAGAGCAGACATTTGTTAGGACAGATAACCAGTAGGTCATCCAAGCCACGTACCCTATGCTACATGCATTCATGTTGGAGTGCAGCATATTGGAGAATGATTACGTAAACAAGCACAGCACAAGTGCTGTGAAGGGGAGGAAGTTGGCCAAAAAAAAACAGACTCAACAAGCATGCTATAAATGTATGCAGCCAGGGGGAGAATGGTTGGGTAAACAAGAACAGCACACGCGCTATGCAGTGGACATTATGTAAACGATCACAGCACAAGTGCTGTACAGGAAACCCATTTTTAAAAAGTGCTTCAAAAGCAGATGGAAACAGTACTTCAGTGACACTACACTGATATGAAAAGCACACGAGGAACAGCATGAGGAACAACAGGAAACAGTATGCTGCAGCCATAGAAATGGGGGAAAAGTAAGTGGCAATCACAGGTACCTATGCAAAGCAAGGGTGCAGGATGCGCTGGCGCATGTTTTAAGGACTTCCTGCAATAAAGAGCTGTATCAATTTTAGCATCAGTAACTGATGTACTAGCTAATTCTGCCAAAAACAGACACAGTATTGGCACTTCCTCCTATGTGGAATGCAATAAACTCTGCCTCGGATTGTTCAAATTCCAATGGCCTTAGTATGATGAACGTGTATAGTAATGTATTAACATTTGCACCCCATATCTGCATTGAATTCAAACCAGCAACAGGAAACTGTTGGTGAAATTCCCACTATGGAAGATGCAACAATAAGTGGGAAATTGGATATAATGAAATCTGGACACAATGAAATCATGTATGAGGGAGAGACAAAACATTATAACATACCCAAATCTCCATATTCGTCAAAGAATCTTCAGGTTAGAAATTGCACTGTCAATACTGGGAAGAGACACAATATATCTAAAAATTTAGAGCAAATGACCAAATGGATTTAAATATTCTTGTACTAAACAACTGATTGTATTCTTGTATAAAAATGACGACACATAACGACAGTGCTTAAAGCTTGGGAGAGACATAAAATATCTATAAATTTAGAGCAAATGGCCACATGTTTTTTTTTTTACTTTTAAACTACAGGGGATGCATTATCCCACTGAGCTGCAATACCAGCCTTTAATACAGAAACAGTACTTTGGTGACGGGACACTGATGAGAGAGGTACATGAGAAACAACACGGTAAACAACAGGAAACAGTATGCTACAGCCAATAGAAATGGATGAAAAGTGAGTGGCTAGCACAGGAAGTAATGAAGAGGGCGATATGTAAGCCCCTTTTAAGATCTATATTGAATACAATTGATTTCACAAACACAGCACAAACACTGTGCAGGTGAAACCTAAAAATATGTAATTCAAAACCATCATGAGTGGACAGCATTTGGCACAAAGGCCAATCACAGATCGAGCCCCATGGACTGAGATAGGTCTAGAAGATGAGTACAGTCCAATGATTCGGATCTGGTACTGGTACTGAGAAGGAACGGCGGGTACCGTTGGCCTGCTATAATGGGGCGGTGTCTCTGCTGTAGGGCAATAATGGGAACTGCACGATGCCTGTCTCCTCCACACCTCTGTCATATTTGGGAGACTTTGCAATTAATTCAATTTGGGCTTTCCTGTAATAAGGTCCTCAGTACAACTGTCACGCAATCTCATGAGTTAAATGCGCACCAATTAAATGCTGCTATACCTGTGGTGTTTACCGAGTGTACAATTACCACTCCTTTCCGCATTTTGCTACTCGAAATTATGCATTATATGCTCAGTTCTAATGTGCACACATTAACTGCGTATATTTTGTTACTTTTCCAGTTGAAATTTTTCACATTGTGCCAAGTTTTTCCAGGCACCATATGAAATGGAAACATTTGAGATATGCAATAATTACAACAGTATGTGCCTGAATCGGGATTTGGAGTCCTGTTGTAAGTGCATGCCAAGCATTTTCTTTCCATCAACAAAGTTAATCATAATAACAATATTTGTTGTGGCAAACATGTTTTTAAGATGTACACACTTGTTGGCTAACCATCCATATTGTGTGACCTTGAACCATCAAACATTCTAAAAAGGCTAATTTTAAAGTAATACTTTCACAGTATTTTACTTACTGCCATTTTGGTACATGAATTAATATTTTGAATATGGTTATACGTGACCAGTTCTGAAGAGGTTCAATTAACTCAGTTTTTTTCTCCGTGAAACACGTAACCATGCATTCTCTCTGGTTGTGTATGGGGCATCTCGAAATAAAAAATAAATGACCTTATTCACGAAAGGATGTGGGGGCCATGAGGAGACAGACTGCAATTTAAGAAGAGACGAGAGCTCTGTAAGCTTAGATAAGTTTGACGTGTGACGTTGGAAATTCTGCTAGGATTACAGTGCCAATTTACTATGGACATGCCACGCAATACGAGGACATACCTGGCAATCTTAGAACTGGGCAAATGCCAGCGTCAGCATCAGCTGAAAATCCTGTGATTCTAGGTGAATCATGAAAAATCCCCGCGCCTAAAATAAATATTATTTAAATCCTTCAGGATCCGTGTGCCCAAGTAGCCGCTTTGGGCTAAATCATACGTGTAACTGATTGCTGTCCTTATGCCAGAGAAGGCAATACCATGTCCCACAGCGATCCAGGTGCAAAAGACATCTCAGTAAAACGAAATATGTATTTTCCTCAAGGAGAAACTGTTAAGTTGATTTTAATCATACATGAATTGCTTTGATTCATTATAAACTGCAAAGACCACATCCAATTAATGTTACTTTTTAAACATTTCTTTCACAGATATTTCCCAGTCAAAAGAGATTATTCTTAAACAGCTAAAACGTGCTTCGCCATCTAAGGCCACTTTAAGGATCTTTGGAGCATAAAACGCCCAATGAACCTCCAATTTGTAAGCTCTATCATTTGATACACTTCTTTCTTCTTGAAAAATCCCTAGGTCTGCGAGCCACTAAGTTTATGCAGCACAGGTTCTATCAAAGTAATTATTGTATGATTAGAAACAACTCTCTGAGACAAATACAATTTTCGTTTTACTAAAGCTGTACTTAACCAGGTAGAAGGGCGTATGACCTAGTGTTGATGTATAGCCAAACACGTCAATATCTATTTGTTTGCAACATGGTGTTATATCAGTGTAATCGTTTTGTCAATAGTCAGTCACTTTCTACAAAATATATTCTGTTTGTGATGTGAAAATTTTACTAGCGTGTATAATAAGACATGTAACTGCACTGCTTATCTAACTGATGTGTATATGAAAGCGACAATTGTATCTGCAACAAATGATGGACGGAATGCTGAATGGTTCAGACATTCTCCCCCATTCAAGAGATCTGGGTTAAATCTATCGTTCTTTTGCCCACTACTCCACCCCAGTTTGGACCCAGCCATATGTCTTGACCCTGCG
Source organism: Lissotriton helveticus (assembly GCF_964261635.1). Taxonomy (NCBI): domain Eukaryota; kingdom Metazoa; phylum Chordata; class Amphibia; order Caudata; family Salamandridae; genus Lissotriton; species Lissotriton helveticus. Next base: position 301,527,030 of record NC_136067.1, on the reverse strand, counting down.
CCTCATGGGAACATTCCAGACCAACCTGCCAAGCCAGGTCCTGCCTGGACCGGAAACAAGCATCTTGGGACCGATTTCAGGGTATGTCAACCTTCCTAAGCCAGGCTAGCTTGAATCCAGTGGCACAGTGAGCAAGGGACCCACGTCTGGGCACACCCATCCCACTTAGTGTGAAAAGTGTATCTGCAAAAAATGATGGACGGAATGCTGAATGATTCAGACATTCTCCCCCAGTTAGGAGAAATCGACAATAACATCATGTTGCACAGTCATGGGTCATGACTGTAGGGTTGAGAAAAGCTTCATAGATTATTTTAGTCTTCCATGTGCCTGCTCATATGTTGTGGGTGTTACATTAACTAATATACCTCCAAGTAGCCCCACACAAACATTTCCCAGAACAACACACCTGGCAATGAGGTGGGAACACCAGGACCTTGGAAAAGCCAACACTTCATTGGAAGAAGGAATGGACAGATCTGTTTTTAAAAAAAGAATTCTTCACTGACACAGAAGAAGTTGTGTGGAAAGACGACCAGCATCAGAGACACAATAAAAGACTAATGGGCCATTATTGCATTAGAGCCAGTCATCATATCCCCAATAATGCCCACAATATGTGCTAATAGGCTGTGGTATGCCCAGCTACCATGTCTTGGATGGGCCCCATTATGCATGAGTAAGTCTTCTGTCTCCTCTCACCAAAAACATCAATACATATCTCTTCATTCATATATGTGCAATCATTCACACACACACACACACACACACACACACCACACCCCCGCCCCCATATGCTTTGTTCTCTAACGTTTAGGCAGAAGCTGGTGGGAGGAGAAACCAGGACTGGCCTAGGATGCCCCTTTGCTCAAGAAACCCTATTGTGTTGCTAGCACACTATTATGATACAATATAGTCCCTTGGAAGATTAAATAGAACCATCTATTTAAGATTTGACAATAACAGAGCATCCACAGGCAGTAGAGTCCACCACAACTGATGATAAACATGGTGATATGTGAAGGTTCTGAAGGTACCATGGAAAACAAAGTACTATACTTACTGTACTTTTTCTCCTAATGTCAGTCCCAGACTTCAAAATTTTCACCCTGTCTCCAACGTTAACAGAGAAAAGGCTTTGTTTTCATTGTATTATCGGGCATTATTTGGGCTTTACTTGTTTTATGCAAATACTTTTGCCCAGTCAACAAGCATTCATTAATGCCTAAGGATTTCATCTCGAACCACAAAGAAAACACCTGTAACACCTTTTCCCTTCTTTTAGGTAACACAAAAATAGATTTCTCAGTTACATGATGATGGCGCGCGGAGTTACCTGCTCAAATATCATACTCACCTGGACCCATAAGCATACACACCTTTAACAGGTAATCCTGCCTTACCATTTGCCTATCAGGATTTTATTCACTTTAGGACTTATAACTATAGACATTGACTTACCAATCATTGTCACCTGTATTTAAAGTCCTAAGGGATCAAAAGGAGTTAGGATAATAGGTAGAAAATAACATTTACCTTCATAAAATAACCACAGACTCGGGAAAGTTTTAAACACTTTATCTATGTAAATTCTTATTTGCAAGTGTCCATACAAGTTCAGTTAAAGACTTTTCAAGCAAGAAAACAGTAATCAAAGTGAGGATCTTGTAGAAATATTGCAAGATTTCTTTTGGACATTGATACCTGGGAAGGGTGAAAGAGGGAAACAGTACAATGACATACCACACAGAATATATATACCTAGAATGGTGTGAAGACCAACCCTGGCCACAGGCTGGGTAAAGGAAACCAGGACTCCCCACAGTATCAGGTGCAAATGAACAGGACAGGTGCAGATAAGGACAGGTGAGGACCAGGACAGGACAGATGCAGGTCAGGACAGGAATCCTCAGCTAAGTCCAACGCCAGAGTCACACCCCTCTCTGCGGCTAACTGTCGGACCCCGATTGGGTTATCGATTCTTCTCCCTCAGCAATTCCCAATTCTTCTGAGAGAGTGCTCCACCAGCACCTCTGCTCTCGATCTCCTATAGCATGCGTTGTGTCAGTGACAGGTCAGCTACTCGGACAAGTCGGACAATCTAACTAGCTAAGTCTACCTTAGTTATACCATTTTACAGGGCAATATACCACCCCCCAGTTTGATTGGTCAAAAGACGGGAGAGGTCATCACACCATACCAGTTATGAGATCATCTTCATTCAAAAATAATGATCAATGTTTCCGCCCATAATTTACTTTCCCATGGATTTTAGTCCACCCACCAATAAATGATGTTGCAATATTATACACAATGTATTTGATCAGTTCATATTTTCCTTCCTTTTGAAGGGTCAGTAAGTCGGGACTTGGCTGCGTTTCAATGCCAATGCTTCAGAGTTTAAGATTTCCTCTGCGAAGACGCAGCTCTTTCAAAATGGCGTTTAGAAACACTTGTCAGGCACAAATACGAGCTAGCAGCAAAGTCAAAGTGAAACAATTTAGAACAAGGAAATAAATGAATGCACTGTGTACCACTTATCTCTACTCTATTCCCATTACCTTATTTTAACTATAGCTTTAATAGTTAAGCAGAACGAACAAAGTTTAGTTAAAGCAGCAGCAGGTGCTTTAGTATGCGAAACATGAAGCTGCCATCTTAATTCTAGTGCGCAGCTGCAAGGATTTCCCACCAAGCAAAAGATACGGTCCACCACGTGAGTGTGGCAGACGCATATGCAGTACAGTTCCCGCGTTTCCGGCAGCCATTTTAATGCATTCAGGTTACTATTAGTAAAAGCACATTTTCAAGCTTCCCCATGACACAAAAAATGTCATGTGGTGCATTTATTAAGTAAGACAAAACATTTTGATTAATGGATTACTTTTTATTTCGAGAGGATTGAATCCGAGCAAGTCTCTCCGTATGAAACCTTGCTCCATCAAGGTAGGCCATGATATGATATGTTTGAAGTCTATTTCTAGTGGTTTTCGCTAAACCTTGGTTCTTGCAAAGACCTACTTTAGCGCTGTCGTGAAGTTAGAGGTTCAATTTTTATGCTTGACCACTACATTGTGTGTTGTACAATGCTTTGGTGATGTGCTTGATGTGATATTTTTTCAAAAACTGTTTCTGACACCAGTTGAATCCCTGTGTCAGTGACCAGCGTATCAGGAAATTCGTCTTTGCAAAGTACATCTCCCATGACGTATGTATGTGTGTTAGGATATTCTAAAAATCTGACCTTCGCCCAGTTTGAGCCGTAATCAATTAAAACCAGGACAACACTGATATCAAAATGCAAAATGTTAAACGGAACAAAGGCATTGTTTGCCAGGGGCCAGCAGACTATTGACTGGAGTCATAAGCAATGATGCATTTTTTTAACCTTTTCCTTCTTCAATGCTTTCGTCAGACTCATCCACTTTTCCTCTTCAAACTCCATCTATGAACACCAAAAGTACATCCATCTCAGATTTATTTAACACTGACATTATCATATGCACACAATGTCCCTGCTCCCACTACTTTTCTCTGACTTGTTTGGTGGAACACATTTACCATTTCTCATCAATACATTTCCTTTAGTGCCTAAGTTATCTGCCACATGACAAAATGATCGCAAGGGACTTTGCAGGGATCTTCAAAAAGGCCATCTGTTTATAAAGTATTTTTTTACCATGAACATTATTTTATTGTTACTCTCGGTGTCACTCTATTCCTCCTTTAACATCCCTTGTCGGTGATTCCTCCTCCTCTTGCAAAGCTGAGATGGTATCATTCTTGTCTTCTTTTTCACCCTCATCAAAATGTTCAGACACAGGCATGAACAACAGGCAATCTTTGGTAATGGTCTCCTTCTCAGGTGCAAACTTTATTTCAAAACAATATTTCTTTGGTTTTGATGTCTGATGAGCCATCCTTCCATTGGTACATCGTCCACTGTTGTGTGACAAAACATTGACTATCCATCCATATAGTGCATTTACTGCCCCAGGTATAAAGTCTGAAATGGTTGATAGCCCAGGCACAGACTAGCAGTTCTCTGTTTATCTCAGTATGTTTACGCTATGTCATGTTCAATGTTCGCAAAGCGAAACCCAGCATTCCCCTCACAATTTTTATTACACTTAGAAAGTACTACTCCCACACCATAAGCCGTGACATTCACTGTAAAGATACAATGTTGCGCTGGAGAGTTGGGCTTTAATGCACAATCATTTGTTACAGTGTTTTTCACAGTGTCAAATCCTTCCTGCGGATTTTCTCCAATTCAAGCTGTTCCCCCTTTCATAATAACACTGAAAGAGGTTCAATCGGTTCAGCAAACTTCACACCAAATTTACAATATACTCCCCAAAACCTAAGAAGGCTAAGAAAGTTTCCTTGAATTAGGTGGAGGACCATTATTCTGGCATTAGCTAGGTTGAGTTTGGGTACAACAGCTTCCTGGAAATAGAATGGGCTACCTCCTCTGCCTTTTTTCTTAAACATGAAGTATTTATTAGCATTCAGAACCAAACCTCTTACACTATTGTGTACACATTTCACTCATCACCTCCGATTTTTTTATTAAGTGTGAATATCAAGATATCATCTTGAAATACCTTTACACAAAAGTCCAAATCTTTTCAGAGAAGATACAATGCTCTCTTTAAAAAACAAATGTGGTAAGAGCTAGCTCTAAAGGAATTTGTTTGAAGCAGTATAAATAAAAAAGTGTAACAAATGCCATTAATTTGGGCTCTGGTTGCAATTTGGTACTATGCAGCTTTTATATCTAGAGTAGAAAATGTGGTGGCTTTACCTGTCATGGGGCTTAATTCATTTATAATTGGTTTTGGATGTGTCTCAATGACTTGTTTAGCGCACTGACAACACATACATAATCAGCGCTTCCTATAATGTTTCCCTTTCAAAGCTATGTGAGATACCATTTTGTAGTTTCTTCCTCTTCAATAATGTTCTTCTTAACCATTTCTTCTACCATGTCCTGTAATTCATTCTCCACAGGAATGGGATCACCTCTAGTTTTATATTTTATTGGAACAGCATTGGTGTGAGAATGTGTGTGTATTGAAACTCAGGCCACTTGTTTAACTTGTTGGGGAATAGTTTGGCAAAACCTCTGATAAAGTGTCAAATATATCCTTACTTGCTATAGAAAGAACTCGCTCTGGTACACATGGATTTAAGATGATTCTTCCAACCAAGCACACAAATCTCTTTTCGAGGTATGCATGCCTTCAACAAGCTGATCTCCCTGTGAACAATACATTGTCAGCAAAACATCCAATACATTCAAATGCATTGTTGTCAAATGAAACAGTCCTAAAATACATTGTATACAATTCTTTACCAACATCTCAAAGAACCTTATCAAAATAATATTTAGTAATGAAAAGCAAAAGGAGACTTGAAGTACATAATGCATTTAACATCTTTATCCAATGTGTGAATCACACACATGTTAGGATCAAAATCTTCTCTTACAATATTGATGCTCTTCAATTCTCTTCCTCGCCTTTAATTTGACCCAATCATTACATAAATTAGAATTCAGACTCAATTGAACTACTTTGTTTTCCATTGTCAATCATCAGTACCAGATGTCAATGCTTCCCAAACCACCTCTAACCTGGTCCTAACCTCTAATACCATAAAAGAGGGGCTAACCAAAAGAGCAGGAAAAAGATTAAGAAAAGCCCACAACACGACAAAGAAACTAAAGAATTCTACAGACGCCAGCCTGCTTACTATCCTAATTCAAAAGAAATGTATCCAATTTTAAATTTTTGGGAATCTTGTTGGTGCGAAACAACGGCTGGGCTAACTCCATGCCCAAATGGATTAGCCACGTCATCTTTTCCCGTTGATGCAGCTCAAGAGCCTATAATGTCACAACTAACTGAAGCATCGAATTCTCCAGTGCTAGGACAAGGTTCGGCACAACGAGGAACACTCTAGGCATGCAGTTGTCACTTGAGACCAGTGGTAACATAAAAAAGGGAAAGTCAGTGAATAACAAGTATCCTGTCACCGCTATGAAATTAATATTTACCCCATGGTACACTTCAATGGGCCCTCACGATATTCTGAATCGTGGTAATATTCTGAAATTGATGAACTCAATCCCAGAGCTTAAGGACATAACATCAGAAGACTTAGATTTGGTTGACTTCAAACAAGATCCTAATAATTCTACTAAAGAGGTGTATTTTACAACTTGGTACTGTGATGAGACTGTTTTTAAAATTCTAGAAAACAGCTCACAATTTGAGAAATGGGGCATCAAATTACGGAAATGCAGTGAAAATCAATATCCAACTATATTGATTCTGAAGCAAACGATAAAGAGGCCTGCTACAATAAATTTCATGACAATCATAACATCAGGAGGTCATATAAGGGTTTTAAAACGAGCCATAGGTCCGCTATTTAATCCGGATCTGGGATCAAAGTTACAAGCTGCAACTCAGGTACTCGAATTTGTGAGGAGCCAAAGAAAAATACAGCACTTCGTGATGACTTGGCTTGGCTTCCAAAAATGCTCACAAAAGGTAAGACTGGAGTGCATGAATGATGCTTAAAAATTTCAACTAATGAAATAAAAACAGACACAGTAAAATTTTTAAGGGATTTTGAAGTACAATGTTTCAGGAAACATGGAATATGAATAAAGAACCCCTCATTGGATATTATTAGTACTCAAATTTTGCATCCCGCACGGCTGCCTTTGGTCACCAAGCGGCAGCTTATCTACTTATGTGTCACTGACCCTGGATTATCAAACACTATGAAATCGACTTTCAGCTAGCGTGGCTTCTGTGTATTAAAATTGACTTTAAACAACCAATAATATTTATAAATGTTTAATTGAGTACAAAAAACACAGTCAAAACATCCGAGTTTACTGTACTCTGTGAAGTAGTCAAAATCTTGTATCATGAATATCCAGCCACTATGCTAATCATCTCAGGAGACTCAAATATGCACCTGCTCGCCAAGAACCACTGCGCTAAGTAATAAACCAAACAGAGCGCTAACACAGATGTGTTGTTCAACAAATATAATCTTATGTTACTACAGGAAGACGCTCAAAATTCCAATAAGAGTGTACTAACATTCAAAAAGTCAGGTCAACTCTCCATTATTGATTATTCCATAATTTCAAAGGAGCTGACATCCTCTTTTCACGATTATCAAGTGATCCCCAGGATAGAAAGCAACCATAATCCACAAATAATCTCTCTGGTATTATCAGTTGCCCACTTGCCCGATGCAAGATCTATGGTAACCGGGTCAACGGCTTTCAGCCTGAAAAGGCTAGTGTGGGATTCGACAAACCAGATGGGAATATGGGTATTTTTAGACCCTGCAATTGCCAAGCCACTAACTGAGAAAAGACAAGGGAAGTCAATAGTAGATATTTGGCCCAGTCTTTGTGCTTCCCTTTTGGATCGCTTTCTTTCTTTAACTACATCAAGAGGGTCAAGGCCTAAAGAACAGGATGGTATACAAATAGGTCACTCCAATAAAAAAGAGAACTTAACAAAATAATAAGGGCCATGTTGTATGGGTATTTCTTTATTCTCTTTCTTCCCCTGCTCCCTGTGTAGAATCTTATACATGTCATAGAATGTTGGATGAGTGTACAGATTCAGTTAGTGACTGAAGGCTGAGCTGCCAGGAGGACAGCTCCTGGTGGGGCATATTTACAAGGAAACTTACTAGCCTACTTTACATCCTGGCTTTAACATCACCTTGTATCTCAATAAATACCTACTTGAAACCTACCACCTCTGGACCTTCCATCATTGTAACAGGCCACTTATAGAAAAACAAATGTAACCCTAAAAACTTTGGAATTTTGCAAACTAAAATGTCTCAGAAGTTCATAGAAAAATGACTGATACGTACTATGAGGGAGTATGCACTTAGCTGCACTTTGCCTGCAAAACACATAATTTTAAAGTATTCTGGGGCATAATAAATAATCTTGAAAACTGTAGTAAAAGAGCAAACCGTGCTAATATCTCCGAATCATGTTAGGCGTTGTTTATTTTTAACCAATTTGGAGCCTCTTCAGATATAATATGTATTTTGTGAAAACTTTTTATTGTACATAAAACAAGATCTGCAAATACATTTCCTATGAAGGAGATAATACTTTTACAACATCTCATCAATCAACATCGTACATAGGCATAGATTCATCAACCAAAATTGCGATTGCAATAGCTGCGAAAAAGCTATTGCGATCGCAATTACGGCTCCCGTAATTAATCAAGCAAAAAAACTGTAAATTGCGAATTCGCAAACATAAATTCGCAGAATCAATGTGGAACCCCCCTAGCGAATCTGTAACAGCGATTTTCCACTTATTCGCAAATAAATCGCAAATTCAATTCATCAAACATCACAAATTGCGAAAAAAAACAAAATCGCTAAATGCGAGTCGCAATTTAAGGAGAAGTCAAACCAGGAAGTAACCATGAAGTTCAATTTGAAAACAAACAAAAAAAATTCTACCAAAAAAACAGGGGCGGGGTAAAACAAACACACTTAAGGAGAAACAGTAGGAGCATGAAGACATTCACAATACCAGGTCTATACATCGTGGCAAGGCGGCTGAGGCTCCAGGCTGCAGCCCGGAACCAACGCAGGATCCAGGAGCGCATCTTCCGGCTGTGGATAACACTCTTGGGCCAGACTGAAGAGGAGATCTACTCCAAATACAGGCTGAATGGGGCAATGATAACTAAGCTCATCCGAGACCTTGACCCCCTGATGCAGCACCCAACAAGGAGGACCAATGCCATGCCCACCCATGTCCAGGTCCTGTGCTGCCTGCACCTCCTGGCCTCTGGAAGCTTCCAGGGGATAGTTGCATATGCAGGGGGGATCTCCCAGAGCACACTGTCATGCTGCCTACGGAGTTTCCTGGACGCCATGCTGAGCCACTACATAACCTTCCCAACCACCCAACAGGACTTAAACCAAACAAAGATTGACTTCTATAACACCGCACAATTCCCCCATGTAATTGGCTTCATTGACTGTACCCACATCCATATCTGCCCATCCGCTGAGACAGAATACATGTACCGGAACCGCAAGTCCTACCACTGACTAAACATCCAGATGGTCTGCAATGCAAGACATTCATCACCGACATAGTGGCCCAATACCCGGGGAGCACGCATGATTCGTTCATCTTCAGGCACAGCGGCATACACACCCGCTTGGCCGGGGGTCACTTTGGCGAAGGATGTCTCCTAGGTAAGTACCATGTAGCTGTGCATAACAGGCACTGACCCTCTGCTCCTATCCTTCAGGTGACAGCGCCTCCGGCCTCCGTGAGTACCTCCTCACCCCATACCTCAACCCTGCAACACCACAGGAACAGCATTACAATGCTGCACACATTCACACAAGAAATGTCACTGAGCGGACATTTGGGATGTTAAAGAGCCGATTCCGCATCCTACACAATACAGGTGGGGCCCTCAAATACCAGCCTGAGGTCTGCTGCTGCATCGTGGCCGTGTATGCCATAATCCACAATATTGCTACCAAGCGGAGGATACCTGTGAAGATCTCTGGTAGTGAGTCGGAGGGGGACAACCGGCCACCTGCACATGTGCATCATGCACGCAGGGAGAATCCTGCAGAAGGACACAGGTGCCGCAACAACATTACACAGAACTATTTCTAGTGCACCCATACCCCTCACACAACACTGCACTCATGCATGCCACATGAAATAATGACATGAGTAATATTTGAATTCATAATAAATTCTCATTCTATATTTTGAACAAGATCTAGGACTTATTTGTATTTCACAAACAACATAACTGCTGTATTGCATCATAAAGACTCTTGAATGCAGAGCAGGCGTGCTTGGTACATCAGCATGGCACTGCTGCTAATGTTCATCCATTCACTGGCGCCTCTCCGAATCCACGTCGGCAGTGTCTGGCCATGATGCTGCACTGGGCCTGGTAATGTGGCGCCGTTCTGGTGCCACGGCACAGACAGTCTGCTCAGGCTGGATGTGCCCTCACTGGCATCATCACCCCCCCCCCTTGCATGGGCTTGGCCACACACCTGTTGGTTTTGGATAGCGGTGGTGACCTGCTCCAGGGCCCTTGCAACATCCTGGCTGCATTGCACCATTTGAATTTGCATTGCCAGGGGGCGGCGTGACAGTTAGGATGTTGCATTCCCGATCAGGTGGTTTGACCTGGTATATGCTGATAGCCGGGTCAGCAGCAGTCAACTCCTGCACACTTTCGGTGAGCTGATTCACATTGCGTGCAGTCTTGTACAGCTGCAGCTGCATGGCTGCCATGTGCTGTGCCTGCTTGCAGTGCACAGCTAGCATCTGGCGTTCGATCCCTAGCCCTGGATCTTGGCCCTCTCTGCTCGTGTGCCCCCGTTGCGCTGCTGCCTCAACCGGCCGCTTGCCTGCGACCGCACAGTGGCTCTGCGGCGTGTCTGCCTCCTGGGTGGTGGTGGGGCCTGTTCCACTGCCATGCGTGATGCATGGAGTGTTTGCACTCCTCCTGTGGCTGCAGGGGTGGCTCTGTCTGCATGTGGAGGTGGTGGTACTGGTGCAGGTGCAGGTGTGTGTGACGGTCCAGGTTGTGGGGCAGCATGGCTCTCTCCCTCCGTATCCTCTGGGGTCTCCTCGATGTGGAGTGCCTCGCTATCTGTGGTCTCTGCTTCTGCAGCACCTGTGATGTAAATGGGTGTATGATTATTGATATGAATCTTGCACATGGGATGTTGCAACATGCATGCAGGCTTGCATTCCCTGACTGGCTTTAGGGATATGTTTCGCTTGACAGTTCTGGCTGTGTGTGGCTATCAGGGAACTATTGTCATACTACAGGTCCCACAGTGCGTTTCTGATGTGCAGGGACTGCATTACTGGGGTTATCAAATGGCTAGCTCGGGGGGGATGGGCATTCTTTGGGGACTGGGTCGCAGTTCCATGGCTCTTTCCTTGTGATTGTTGTGTGGGTCGGGAGGTGTCCAGCCGAGTGACCCCCACGCAGGCTGCAGGGTTGATGGTGTCCTCAACCAGGTCCTCAAGTGGTGTGTTGGCGGCAACTGTGGGGTCTCCTCCTCCCATGGCATGTTGCTCCCCTAGCCTCTCTGCTATGCACTCCTTGGCACGCCCTCTGAGGTCAGACCACCTCTTCTTCAGGTCATCAATTGACCGCTGGGTCACTCCTACGGCGTTTACCTTCACCCTGATGCGCAGCCAAATGTGCCTTTTGTCGGCCTCAGGCACCTTCCTGGATAGCTTCCCAAAAAGCTTATCATGGTCCCTGCTGACTCCCTCAATCAGAAACTCCAGCTCCTGTTCTGAAAACTTTATTTTTCTTTTCCTGCCAGTTTCACTGGCTCCTGCGGCATCCTGGGACATTCTGGTGTTGGATGTCTGTTCTGTTTAGGGGCTGCAGGGTGTTTCTTCTAGAGCTCAGGGCTGTGCCTCCTCCTCTCTCCAGCTCTGTGTTCAGAATGAGAAAGGGAACTGCCTACTTCCTGGTTGTGATGTCTTCATTGTGCTCAAAATGCGACTTCCTGTTTTTGCGATCTCGCAATTTGTGATTTTGGTAATTGCGAAATCGCAATTTCAGGTTGGGAAAACTGGAGATTCTGCGAATTTTCTGCAATTTTTGGAAATTCGCATTCGCCGACTGCGGGCGATTGCGAATCGCATTTTTTGATGCATCCCATTCTGCGAATTCCAATTTGCGATTCTGTATTTTTCGCAAATTGGAATTTGCAGAATGGGTGCTTGATGCATCAGGGGGTATATGATACACATGTTACACAGCATCCAATATTATACCTCATCATCCATATATGGCCTCTACATGCGTTCCATTTGCCCCACACTATCCTCCATTTCTTTGGGCACCCTCTGAGAATATATGTAGCTTTCTCAGCCACCATGATCATGTCCATATCCCTACACCACTCTGGCAGGGTTGGGGCCTGCGCTACCCCCCATTTCTGAGCTATATTCCGCCTAGCTATTGTCATCCCCGTTATTGCCCATTGTCTATCCATGTGGTTGAGGTCTGTTGGCTCCCATAGGCAGCACTTGGGATCAAGCAGGACTATGTTCTCGCTAACCTCTGCGATAGTATCCATCACTGCAGTCCAGGATAATGTAATCATTGGACACTCCCATAAAGTATGGTAAAATGTGCCTACTTCTTCGTAGTGGTGCATACAGCATGGGTCAGTGGCTCTACCTATCTTGTGCATTGTCACCCTTGTGTAGTAGGCCCTATGCAGTATTTTTAGTTGTTTCAGACGCAGGCTTGAGGACACAGCTACCTGTCAAGGCGATGCAATCGCGTCCTGACATTCTGTGTCGTCTAAGTCTCCAACCTCTGCCCGCCAGACTCCCGAAGTCAAATCAAATCAAAATTTCTTTATTCGACTGTAGATAAAATCAGTCATAAAAGTACAGAGAAAAACACATATGTATACAAATCATTAATTAAAAAGATTCAATTTAAAACAATGGATCGCATGGTAGCCTATCACAGCTCATACAAATGTGAATATGAATATTCAGTTTATCAGAGACTTATATACAAAAATAATACGGGGCAGGTAGAAATTTAACCTTCCATACTTTTTCTAAATTTCAGGGCTGTTTTTAGAAAATTACATACGTATAAAGTGCTTTCACAGTGCAGCATTTTAAGGTAAATTAGTGCAGGCCTTAAGTGCACAAAATTCAGTTTTTTAAAAAGAGGTTTTAAAAACATTTTTCGTGGTAACGTGTAGTAGGAGCATATAAATAAAAAGTGTGCCAGATCTTGCGGAGACTTATTGTCTCAGCCGCAAGCTGGCAACACTTGTCCCCTATGAGCTCACTGGGCACGGCTAGCAACAGGTGGAATAAATCAAAACGAAATCTGGTCAATAAAAAGCGCTCATATCTGGAAATGGCCCAGGATAAATATGGTTCTATTTGAATACATGATTTAATTAAAACATGACTCATCACACTACCCTTCTTCAATTCGGCCTCTTCCCTAGCCAACTGTCGAATCATTAAAAAAGTGTCCTTTACAGATGTTACATCGCGCTTTGATACTAACTGTGGTGTTAAGAAGAGATCCATCCTGCCCAAATCTTGAAGACAATTTCGAATATATTTTATCCAGGGTATCTTGAATTTCCCATCCCAGTCGAGTGCTTCAGATAAAATGTTTTGGGTAAAAGGTATTTCATTGTTCATCCAACAATTTAGCCAGCACAAGAGGGGGTTTACCGCAATTTTGTCCTCTAAATAGGGCATGCCCAGTTCCTCATGAGTGGAAAAGTTAGCCGTGCTCTTCGGTAGACATAAAATTTGTTTTAAAAAGTTGTTTTCAATGGTTGCAAGATCGGCCACTGGTAAGAAGCCCCAAAGGTCACTCCCATAGCAGGCTACTGATATACTTTTGGCTTGGTATAGTTTCATCAGTGCAACCACTGGAGTGTTACCCATTTTACGAGCAAAATCAGTTATTGCAACATTGGTCCTTATTAGATCTCCTCTCTTTTTCTTTAATGCGGGTCCCCATGTGAGTTTACTGTCAAACAATACACCAAGATATGAGAAGGTTGATGTAGTAGGTATTTTTTCCCCGTTGACAAAAAATGGGTAGGACTTTTTGGACCCGGATCCTACCTTCATGATGTATGACTTGGCATTGTTGATACACAGGCCACGTGAGTTCATAAAGTGAAAGAAAGAATCTAATAAAGTTTGGAGGCCAAGTGCAGTTCTGGAAATAAGGACGGCATCGTCAGCGTAGAGCAGGACAGGGACGCCCCTTTTCCTTATGTATGGGTAGTCCGTATTTGTTTTTAAAAGATGCTCCTCTAAATCGTTAATATATAAATTAAAAAGAAAAGGCGCTAAAATACAGCCCTGTCTAACCCCCCGATTTATTTTGAAGTCTCTGGTTACTTTTAAATCTTTAGTGTACCGCACATTTGCTTGTGTATCACTGTGGAGGTCGGCCAGGAAGTTGATTAGATTTTTTTCAACCCCCATTTTCAGCAAAACGTCCCAAAGTTTACATCTGTCAATGCAGTCAAAGGCCGAAGAAAGGTCCATAAAGGCCATATTTAGTGTGCCATTTCTGGCCAAAGTGTATGTGCCACTAATTAAATACAGATTCAGGCATTGGGTTATTGTGGAGTGCCCTGGCCTGAAGCCGTATTGTACCGGTGACATAACTTTGTTGTTTTTGGCCCATACGGACAGCCTGTTTAGGATAATCCCACCAACAACCTTAGCGACTGAGTTGATCAGGGAGATTGGCCTGTAACAGGCTGCGTTGCTTCTGTCTCCTTTTTTGTACACGGGTACGATGGTTGAAGCTCCCCAAGACTTTGGAGCCCCAGTAGCGGCTCCGGCATTAACAACCGCCGTAAGGATTGGGGCCCAAAAGGAGACGTCGGATTTAAATAGATCTGGGGGAAGGCCATCTGGGCCCGGAGCCTTATTACTAGTTAGACAACGGATCCCCCTTTCCACTTCCTTGTCTGTAAACATCAGCAGAGCTTCTTCGGGAAATTTGGTACCAGGGGGTCCGCTTGATTATTGACAATTTTCCAATAAGTAAGGGAAATTGCTTTCTTGTTTAAGTGTTCTGTCAACAGTCGGTCCTCTAAGGGGGATGATTCAGGGAGTACCTCCTTTGCCGGAATAGCTGCTTCTAGTGCGTGTTTTACCTGCACATATCAACATTTTTCACCAGGAGCCATTTCGTAGTGTTCCTGCAGGTAGGCAAAGGTGACGACCTTTCCCTCTTTCCATAGATCCCCCAGCCGGGAGATCCCTATAAAGTCCCACTTTTGAAACACCTTGCTCTTTCTCAGGGTACCCAGCCTGCCGGTGACCCATAGAGGGGTGTTTTGTGTAAGTTTGTTATCCCACCCCAGGTGCCTTAACTCTGTGTGCCAGATGTGAACCGTGTGTGCTGTTAGTCCCAGGAGGCCCAGCGTTTACCGTTTGTTGTAGAGTAGCCTATTTACTCCCCCTGTTCCCAGAGCTACTCTGTCTCTGCGGTATGCCGGGTCAGTGTCAGGTGTGTGAATCCATTGATTGATTACCGTCAGTTGTGAGGCCCAGTAATATGCCCGGATGTCGGGTAAAGCGATACACCCATACCAGCTTCTAACCAGTTTACATGTGGCTACTCTTGCCGGTTTGTTATCCCAAAGGAGATTAGTGACTTCTGAGTTTATTGCTTTAAAATAGGAGTCGGGGACTCGCAGGGCGTGTTGTGTAGGGCATATAGAAATCTAGGTAATGCCATCATTTTAAAAAGTGCTGCTTTGTCCACTAGGGTGAGCGACAATGCTCTCCAATGTTTAATATTTCGCCTCAGCCTCTGCAGCGGTGCCTGAAGATTGTGTGCCTGGAATTCATCCAGGTCGGAAGTTACGTATATCCCAAGGTATCTAAAGCTGTCTGTTACTATCGTGACCATACATCCCCTCGGTAGTCTGGGAGGTGGTCCGTGCAGAACATACAGTACAGATTTCTCCCAATTAATCATATATACTGACACCAACCCAAACACCTCACAGATGTTCAGCAGTGCATGAAGGGACTGTGTGGGGGGAAGCTATGTACACCAGGACATCATCAGGATAGAGGGAAATATGATCTTCCCATCCCTCCCGTCACTTTAGGCCTTGGACTTCTGGGGGTCACATAATCCAGGAAGCCAAGGGTTCCAGGTCCAGTGCGAAAAGAAGTGGCGACAGCGGGCAGCCCTGCCGCGTCCCGCATCCCAGAGCAAATTGCTGTGATATGTGTCTATTAGTTACCACATGTGTGATAGGGTTAGCATATAGTAGACGTACCCAGGAACAGAATTTAGGCCTGAACCCCAAGTGTTGGAGGACAGCGAAAAGGAACGCCCATTCCACGGAGTCAAATGCAATTTTTGCGTCAAGAGATAGAACTGCTGCGTCTTCCCGTATTAAATGCTTTCGACCCAGGACGACTGGCGTTGTGTTGCACTGTTAAGGTAAAATCGGGTGGTAGTACTCACCGCCGCCAGCCAAGGAGTCCCCTGCGGCCTTTCGGGTTTCCTACCCCCAATGAGGAAAGCAACAGCTGCTCTTTACGTTGCAACGCCAGGCTCTGCCCTGCACAGTCGCTTGTGCAGGTTATGTGTAGCAAGTTGCCCACTGTGTGCTTCCTGGGGGCCAGCATGTGAGCCCTCTTCTGCTGCTAATGCTCAATGTCACAGATTGAATTCTGATACCTCACAAGCCAAGTATTATCCCCTCCCCCAATGGGCACTCACCGCTCCCGTGGCCCTCCGTCACAGTAAGCCAGCGCCGATATTGTGCAAGAGTGGGGGGGTCCTGGCAGCTCGCAGCTGCTCTTTGCACCTTCTGGTGCCTATCGTGCATCGGTGTCCGCTGTACTGGGGGCTCAGTGCCTCGCCGCGGGCCATGGCAGCATGTACCACTGTGGGAAGGGAAGGAGGGGGGCCGAAAGAAGAAGCCCACAGAGATCCAACCGCGTCGGATACTTCAGCTGGCCTTTGGATTTCCGAGGCCAATCGCAAAGGGCTGCTTGCTGGTCTTCACCAAGTCATATGCGCTCGACACGGCTGCTCCGTGTGCTTGAGGTCCTGGATTTTCCTCCTCGCATAGGCTGCAGCTCGTCCTCACTGTATTACGGCGACGCAGAGTACCTCCGTCCCCATTTGGGACCGTCGCTGTATGTCAATTGCGGTCCAAAACCTGTATCTCCACTCAGCGCCCATCAGGAGATGCGGATTAGTGCACGGATTGTTAGAGACGTCGGAAGGGGTCTCATAGCTCAGTTTGGCAGCGGCCATTTTGTTTAGCTGCTAGCCATTTCCCCAGATATAACTTTTAACAATAACATTGTTCATCAAAAGCCAAGCTCGTTGAGCAGTGAAGATAGTGGAACACTCAGGAATGATCAGTATCACATTAAAGTCGAGCCACAAGTAAATGAGATACCGCAAACAGAATAAGTAAAAATAGCAATAAGCAGGATTATATAGAATGGTGCACCAGGCCCCAACAGAATCCTGAATTCAATCTTTAAAGCAAAGATAGATCTTTGGTCAGATATTTTAACAATTTTGTTTAATTATGTTATTAAATTGGTCCCTGAGTCATGGCATAGAAGCATAATACAGCCGATCTATAAAAGTGGCCCAGAAGATAATCCAGCAAATTATAGGCTGATCGCCCAAACAGATGTGGAGGCAAATGTCTTCTCAAGCTGTGTGCTAATTAAGGCGTGGCAACTCTTTAGAAGAATTTTGAAAGGACTGACAGGTAAAGGGTTGGCCATTGACTGACTGGAATAATCCAAGCCAAGTTTCATGAGTAAAGGAGCAACTAGTGGAGGTTTCAGTTGCAATGGGACAATTCCTGGCATTAAGGCATCACTAATCAACTCCAGAAAATGGTTACAGTTAAATCTCAAGGTGATATTTTGACAGGTGTCATTATAGGACCATGCCTAGATTTCGTAAAGAATTGAATGTGATTTACGTCTGATACCTGAAGGCCAGACTGATGCATCAAAGCTAGAAGAACAATTTCCCTCTGCTTTTATATTATGTGATTCGGGAGCATGAAGAGTTGTCTCCAGCCTGAACAAAGGAAACCCTTTAATCACTGTATATGCTCTTGAGGGATTGCCCAACTACCATTTTAACTCTAGGTCTGTTCTGTCCTCATTACTTCTGCCTTAAATGTCACCAGTCCAAAAAGGATTTCATTGACTCACAATGTCAGCATTTTATGCGGATCCTACTGGAGCCAGCGGGTACTGCGATGCATAATAGAAAAGAAGAATAAAAAGCGAACAATGTTTCGTTAGACAGGACATGTAGGGAACATATATCAAGAAATCCCAAATAATTAAAATAGCTCAGGGGCAGAGGCATTTTCTCGCTCAGGGGAGCATTACAATTCAGTTCTTCTGGAAGAAAGAGAAGACTTGGAAATCTTTACATTCCCTTTAATCTTGTTAACTGTCAACAAACTGTAGTTCTCATGCGCCTGACAGTGGAGCATATTGCCAGACAGAATGCTTGGTAAATTATTGTTCAAGAAGCATAGCTCAGTAAGCATGAGCTAATACTGTGACACTTGCTAAAACACGTGTGCCAAACCCAGCAAATTTATATCCACAAGGAAGCTGGGATCTCTTACAGGCCGAAGCAAGGTGGTGATACATCCTATTTGATGTGAGCTATGATAGTAACTCTGCCTAGTACATTCTTATTTCCCTAAATAAATTAATTTAATTGCAAATCGACTTTCCTTTTCAATAGGCAGCATCTCATTTCTTTACAACTACTTCATCTAAATCATTAAGAACATCACCACATCCACCACAATCAAAGTAGACTAACCGATAAAGTGCCTTCATCTCCCAAATAAACTTCATAAGACTGTTACTCTATCATCATACTCTTCACCTACATGTGCTTTCTTCCTTTGGCTTTACCATAAGTCCTTGGCCCCCTTGTCAGTACTGTCTTCCTATTGCAGAAATACAAAGATATTATCACATTTCTTTAGCATTTGGTTAGAAAATTCTAAAGGAATGACTCAAAAAAATATAACATTTTCGGTAAAAAGATAATTTTTTAAAACATTACCTCTATCCACTAAAGAGAGGTGTAAATTATTCAGCCTATGCAATGACCTCTTCATCTCCGTGGCTGAAGAAGCTATAATTTCTTCCAAAATCATGTTGAAATTAGACAAAATGTTCCCCCTAAGATATCTAGCCTTATTATCAACCCTAGGGTCAGCCCATTTGATTTTCTCATTCAAAATAATCTGTGTATTTTTCTTTATTTAAAGAATAACCCGAGACCTCCCCTCAGCCTTGAGCCTCTAATTCAATTGACCTTGCCGGACCAGGAGTTACAAGCACTATATCATCAGCATAACCCATGATTTTAGTATCGAATCCATGCCTATGTATTGGACGAATACACAGATTTATTTCTAGTTTCTTGATAACCGGGTCGATATACATTGCAAAAAGCAAGGGAGAGCAAGGGTACCCTTGACGGGTCTCCTGTGATATTGGAAATTGCTCTGTTAGTACCCCATTTATCAAGAAACTAGCCGTAGGTTTAATGTATGGTGCCTTTACAGCCTGAATAAATCTGGATCCTATTCCCATTTTCTGCATGATAGACCACAGGAAGAGCCAGGAGACCCAATCAAAGGCCTTCTCGGCAGTGTGATGGACCTCCTTATATGATCAGTAGTGCCTGGTTTAGGTATAAACCCATGCTACCATTTAGAAACTAGTCTATCGATTACTTGCGATAGACGAGAGGCTAGTATTTTAGAATAGATTTTGGAATCCTCATTTATTTAAGTTATAGGGCGATATGATCCCATTCTTGGATAGGTTTACGTTTTTGGGGGTTGTTCTAACATAGTTTTAAATATCTCCTTCATTTGGTCAATAAAGACTATATAAAATATATAAAATATATAAAATTTTACCTGAATAAGGTCAGAAGCCGCAGCTTTCCCATCTAGTTGACAGGTCAATGCAGTGGCAATCTCCTCCCATGAAGGGGGTGCCTTCTAAAAATTCACGTTCCCCTTCACTTAGTCTGGGCATCAAAATCGGGTCTAGATACTTATCAATGGTGCTTTGTTTGGACGTTGCCTCACTGATCCCTTTCTCCATATACAATGCTCGATAGAACTGAAGGAAAGCTGCTCTAATTTTGTCCAGCTCTGTGACCACCCTGGCCATCGGATCTCTTATTGACCGTATCCCGTTATTAGTGCCTTGTTGTCTAGTTGCTCACTGAACTCATACACCTTTTCCCTGGTGGCGGTCCACTTGGAGGTGGCTTTCTCAGCCAAGATTTCCCTTATTGCTGCCTTAGCAGTCACAACCTCCAACTGTGCCGATTCCACTTCTTTCTTTCATTGGACTGCCCAAATAAGCTTTTCTTCAGACCTCGCTAATTTCCTTTGCAGCTCTTGTAGTGAATGTTTGTCTTCCTTGTTCTTCCTTAATGAAAACTGAAGCGTTTCCCCCCAGTATGCATGTCTTTTAAGTGTCCCACACACCCCTTTTTTTGCAGAACCAATATTTCTTTCCAGAAACTCCAACATGCACTCTTTCATGTGATCACATTATTCCTTATTAAATAGTAAGGCTCTCTCAAAACTGCAGGACTATGAATTTTTATTAAGGTATACCGCCTTGACCCCTAAGATTAGATCAAAGGGTTGTGATCTGACATGAACCGGGGAACAAGCTCGATACTAACATCCTGGACCATAGAGGCAGGTACTAAAAATAATCTAGCCAGGCATGTGACTGATGCGGACAGAATAATAAGTACACCCATAATTGAGTGGTCTCAAAAGAGACCATACATCAATAACCCATGTTATGTTATGTTATGTTATGTTATTGAAGTTTATACCGCGCTCAGATTCTCCTAGGAGTGTCCCGGCACGAGCCTTTGAGGTGCTGGATAAAGAAGCATTTAGAACAGGAAAGTTTTAAGCTGTTTTTTAAACTGCCCCAGATCCTGGATGCTAAGCAGAGAAAACGGCAGGGAATTCCAAGCCGTGGCTGCCGTACCGGCGAGAGACCTGCCCCCCATTCTTTGTAGGCGTGCACGGGGTACCTGTGCCAGAAGCTGGGATGCCAACCTCAGGTGTCTGGCAGGCGTGTAAAATGCAAAGCGCTTCCTAAGATATTCCAACCACTCAGCGTGCAGTGCACAATAACCAGGGCCTTAAACTTTAACCGTTTCATGACAGGCAGCCAGTGCAGCATACGCAAATGTTGTTTGACACTGTTTCTAATAGGAATGTTGAACACAAGCCTAGCTGCCGCATTCTGGACCACCTGCACTTTTTTGAAAGTGTAGTCCGGGAGGCCAATTTACAAAGCATTGGCGTAGTCGGCGTGAGATAGAATCAGTGCTCAGGTCACTGTTTCCTTCGCTGTTCTAGGAAGCAGTGGAAGGAATTTCTTAAGGGACTTTAATATCTAACTATATATATTTAATATATAACAGCCCCTGGCTAGTCTTGTAATTTGGGTCGAGAAAGACAGCTGACCGTCCACCCAAATACTCAGATTTGTTACTCGTAGGCCCGAGGAGGAAGGCAGAGGATAGTCAGACGGCCAGAGCGATTCTCTGAACCGGCGGCGGGGGGGGGGGGAGGACTTTCCATAAAGAAGGATTTCCAACTTATCTTCATTGCATTTGAGCTGAGCAGCACAGAGCCATTGACAAACAGCTGTCAGACACTCTTTTGCCTCCAGTAGAGAACTCCGATTTACCCCAAGTGAACAGAAGTTGGGTATCGTCGGCGTAAGCAACAATCTTGGCTCCCCGATCTGCCACCATGGACATGTCATAAGGTACTAAGATTCTACAAAACTTTGGGTTTCCAACCTGTATAAACCTGATGGCCATCCATAGCCCAGTCACAACATAAGTGAATGTTCAGGTCTCCACAGATTATGATAAGTAGTGGCCAGTGTGCCAACTCACCAGTTAGCCAGTCAAAAACCCCTTGGGTCATCTGCGGTACTACCATACATTGAACATAAAGTAAATGAAGACATAGATAAAGGCCTACATTTAGTTACAACCCATCTCCTGTGGGGGTCCACCTTGGTTTCAATAGATTGGTGTTAAAATTGCTATCCCTCGGATACGTGCACTCTGAGACATCCCTCCTATCAGAGTATATCTCAGCCTGTATAAAAGACCCAGCTGCGTCCCTTTAATGTGCGTCTCTTGCAGGCAGACTACATCTACCCCCAACAGTCGTAATCCCTGTGAAACTTTCCGTCTTTTCCGCAGATCATTTCATCCACAGACATTAAGGGTGGCAATTCTAAAATTCTCTAAATTTGACATTCTGACCTATCTGAGTTTCTTCCTACCATGTCGAGAATAAAATGCACAAGGCTTCCTCTAATCACCAAAAAAAACAACATACCCACAACAAAAAACAGCACTTGTTCACAGGTATACCTGCTTCATTGTGTAGGCTCCCTAGTCTTGCCCCCTACCCTCCCTAACCCCGCTAACCCTACCAGAACCCTCCTCCCAAAAACCGAGCAATCAGGATTTGCCTGATTGATAGACCACGCCACCCAACCCCACCATGTTAAATGAAGAAAAGCATTCAATCTTTTGACCTAGTGAGGCTGGATTCATATTGGCTTAGATTTTTATTCTCCCCCTTCCTTTTGTTTCCTTCTTTTTCCCTTTCTAACTCTTTTTCCTTTACCCCTTCTTTTTTTGCCCCTCCCCAAAAACAAAAACAAAAATTGATCCTCCAACATCAGAATTAAAATCTACTAACGGTATTAATGTTGCTCAGTTTTCGACCTAATTTCATTGAGATATTCCTGAGCCTTAATTCCAGAAGTGAAATTGCGAGAGAGGCCATTTAGATTAATTTTAAGTTTTGCCGGATTCATTAGATAAACTTGGGCCTCAGTCTGTTGGAAAGGGACAAACAGCTGGCAAAGGCACTATCTGCTTTCGACTGTTGCATAACTGAAGTCCGGTTTAGAAGAAAATGACATCCCTTCAATTTTTTGGGGGAGTTTGGACGAGCATGTTCGTAAACCAACGGTTTTGGTAAAATGTTTCCAACATACACTAAGATGAAAGGAAATCGTTGTGCCCGTTGTATCTCTTCACCATAACCTGGCGGAAGTTGTCCCCTTCAATCCTTTCGGGGATCCCTAAGAATCGAAGGGTAATCTTGCACTGCCTGTTATCCTGATCCTTCAATTTCCACTTGACGTTGGTCATACGGGCTCCTTGGGAGATACTTTGCACTTTCAAAGCACTGACTTCTGCTTCCAAGCTCTCAGAGCGATTTTTTATCGTAGTAACACGTTCAGCCAATTTTTTTTCAAATTCCTGATCCCATCCTGAAGATTCTTGGCCGCACCTTTTGCTTGACTGTTGTCATTCCTCACTTCTTCTTGAAACTGTTTGATTGAGGGAAAAATGGTGGACAGAGAGGGTTTTTCCGTATCCATTCTTGGCTTGCTTCTGTTGGTTCAGATTCTCTAAATGACTTATCACCATTGGGGAAGGTAAGTTCCATACCAGAATAGTCCCTTTTTAGGTGGCTGTGGCTCTCAGTGCGCTTTCCCTTTTCTTTATTCTAGTCTGACTTCTTGTGTTCCGTGGTACCTGCCTAATTCGTAGTGCGGCTGTGGTTTGAATCTGAAAGTGCATCATCGCTGGTAGACAGATTCCCCTCTGCCGAAGAGTCAGATCCTAAGGGGCCAAATATGGTACTGCAGATATGCAGCAAAATTAAAAAAGGGCAGCCTATTTCAAATAAAAGTCCCCTGGTGTTTGGCCAAGGCCTGGGGGAGTCAGCGCAATGTTAATTAATTATTAAAAGGTGAGGAGTGTGTATGTGGCCGCATCCCCAAGCCAATTTAAGACCCATCCACTATGGCCCACTGTTATTATTTCATAGGCAGGGGGATAAGGGCCCTCGTCCCCCAGCTGTTTACAACCCTGGGATCCAATTTGCTAGGGGCTGCAACTTTTTTTGATGAGAAGGGTAGTATATGGCTCCCATCTCAATCTGACTTCAGCCTTAAGGACCCATTCCCCTAGGGCCTGTTGCTTCGTTTAGTAGGCATCTGCCCCCTCCCCAAGCTGTTACCGGCTACAGGGACCCTATCCTATGGGTCCTGACACATAACATTGTTCTGGGGGCCCCATCCGCTTGGATACTGTAGTGTTCTCTGCCCGCCAAAGTGCTGGCAGGGAAGACTTCATTGCTCCCACTCGGTAGGAGCAGAAAAGCTCCCACTGAGCAAGACCTGAAATGTTCCTCCTGCCCGCACTCTAGCTGGCAAGGAGCAGAAGATTTCTCCTTCCTGGTGGGTGCAAAAAGAAAAGATTTTCCCACCAAGCAGGTGTAAAGAAGACCTGCTGGCTCAGGGTGGCATCAAAGGATGGGTGCTGGTAGGAGAGGCCTTAGGTGCCATGGGCCTCCCACTGTGGCCCCCAACAGCTCACAATGTTGTGGGTTAGAGATGTCATCAGTGATGTCATCAGTGCTTTCACTGACCATGTCATTGTTGAAGATTGCAGGGATCTGTTAGCATGAGCTGAAAGACATTTTGTACTTGGCAGCCATTTTAGGTAGCCATGTGCTTGCCGTGTGCTTTCTCCCTCTTCCAGAGCATTGCACATGCTAAGAAGGGCCTAGCTAGTAGAATACACCTGCTCCTATGTTATAACCATCAGGCTATTCTTGCTGATGTAAGGAGAATGCTTCTCCTCGCACTTTGTTGAGAAAGCAAATCTTGTATGCCCATATTAGTCATTTTGCATGATGGTACATGCCAGGACTTCCCCTTGGCTTTATGCTGACTAATGCAACCTAAGCATATATAAGGCCCCTGTTGTCTGTACTCCTTAGAATGCCTCCTATAGTTACCAGTTACCTGAGGGTACTGTGTGACATAGTCTCCCTCATCTGAGGTTAATAAAAATGTCTTTTATATTACAGCTTCTGTGCCAATCTCTTCTTTGTTGGTTTACAAGGACCAGGTGTATCAGTGAGACCCCTGTGAAGGTTTCTATTTTCTTCATCATGAGTGATGTAATATGTGCGGGCATAAGCAGTGCATTGCAGAGGCGCAAGTTATAGTTAGTTCAAGTAACTATAACTGTTGAATTTCACTGATTCTGTACGAGTAAAATCTGAGCTTAACTATAACGTCCCTGTAACCTCTGGTTATTTTCAGTGAATTTCTAAGTTTTTATTATTCTATTCCCTAACTCTAATGTCCCTACAACCTTTGGTTTTTTTCTGTGAATTTTTACATAATGTTTAATGTTATTTGTAACTATAACGCCCCTGTCACCTTTATTTTGTTCAGTGAATTCCTATGTTAAAAATATTCTGTAGCCTGTCATGTTTGAGAGTGGATGTGTGAGCTATGTTTATATTTGTAAGTGCTTCCCGTTGAGGTCTAATTTCTGTGAAATGAGCATCAGGGCCATAATGGAACGTCATTTGTTTCCCAGAAGAGTCCACAGTTTTGCCAGAAATAGCTACCCAACTGGGGTACTTTCTTCTGGTTAATTAGAAAGGGCTACCTCATTAGGTAAATGTCTAGTGCATATTCTACACTACAGCTGCATAAAGGACCACAAAATAAGGTCTCTAGTGACCTTGTGTGCATGTAATTTCAGCAATGTGATTGTTCCTACAGTGTCTTCATTCACAAATCTGTGATAACATGAATCCTCGTCTAGAGAGGAGGAGGAGACTACAAAGAGGTGAATCTCCACTGAACACAGGTATGTTTTGTAAGTGGATGAAGTAAGTGCTTGTTAGTTTGGTGTAGATGTCCTACTATTTCTCTGCTTGAAGAGCATGTAACCAAAATCAGTAGGAAACACGGTTGGGGACTTTTGGTAAACTGCCCATCAATGTGGGAAAAACGTGAAGACCTTTGCATACTACTAAAGGAATGGGGGGGGGCAACCGGGCGGAGCTTATAGATGATTTTAGGCATTTGTATACGCAGAGAAATTTAAAGAGAGCACCATATGATTTTGTTTTAATATTTTTGAAGGGGCGGGGTGCGGCACGCCCCTCTTCCCAGGCCGATTTCGGCCCCAGGGACCCCATCCTCCAGGACCCGGTCAAAGATTTATGTGGACTGGGTTACGTGGCCCCCTGCCTGGGCTGAGTTCAGCCCAGAGACCCCATCCCCTAGGGCCCGGCCTTTCCAATCTTGAATACCTAGACTCACCCAGAGCACCCAGTCACCAGCGTTGGGGACCACAGAGGGAGCCTTAATGACCCCACAGTCCCTGCCGGCTCCCTGCCTCCAGCAGGAGATGCCATTGCTCCCTCACGTAGAAAGCAGTCAAAAACCCTGCTACCTGCAGGCCGCTGTGATACAGATGAAAACTCTGCTCTCATCAAATGGGAGCAGTTATTCCGGCCCAGCCCGCTGGGAGCGGAGTCACTGTTGGCTGTCACTTGGCGGGAGCTGTCAAAAGATCCTGTCAAGCGACATCAAATTGCTATGTTCTGGGGGCGGGCTCCCCGGCCATAGGGAGCCGGTGCTGAGGGTGGCAGTCCCACAGCTATTAATGGCTCCAGGAGGGGAGCCGCACAGTTTCCCTCGTTTTCTTTCCACAAAACTGGCCCCAGAGAGGTGGTGGTGCCCGGGTCCATTAATGGTCTGGGAGGCACGTGCCCTCCATGGTATAGTGGCAATACCCAGGAGAAGTGGTGGTCCCCGGGGCTGAATATGACCATACAGCCTCACTCCCCTTTCTTTTGTATATTTATGGCCTCAGGCATGGTGATCCCTGGGGGCCTCTAGGAGTGGTCCATGTTGCCCCCTCCTATTTAATTAACAAGCACCAGGGAGGGGATGTCCCTAGAGCTCTTTGAGCCAAAGGAGGGGGTCTGTGTGGCCCCCTCCTACATATGCCTAAATCCCCAGGAGGTGGTCCCTGGGGCACTGTGAAGTGCACAGAGGGTGCCCCCTTTATTTCAAATATAAATATGCATGCCTCTGGGACCTGGCCCACCCAGGAGCTCAACTAGAAGCAAACATGGGAGACGCCCTTGTTTTTTCTCAATTGTGTTGCAAATTTGTGAATCTGTCCTGGGGGACCCAAACACAGGGCTCAGCATCAGGGTATTCCTACCCTTACCCCTTCTCTTTTACTTTAGCTTTTTGTTTGGGACATAGTCACAAAATGGCTGCTTCAATTCCTGGTGGAAGTGTTGGTAGCCAATCAGATCTCTGCACGAGATTGGGAGGATTCGTGGAGGGTTGTTGCTTCTAGATATCCAAATTAGTTTTTTAGTTAATATCTCCAAAACTACTGAACAGATTTACCCCAAATAAAAAAAGGCACTTTTTTGGGCCAGAAGCTACCTTTCTGACAAATTTGGTGCCATTCTGTCCAGTGGTTTGTGCTGTAGTTGTGGTTAACATCTCTATGGTAATCAACATGGAGTAAAAGCATTTTGGGACCCCTGCTTTTTCTCACCCCCTACTTGATGAATCACCTAAAACCTTCAACACAGCAGCTGTACAGAGTGTCATACTGATTTTGAAAATGTTGTGAAGATTTGTCTAATTGCGCCAAAGTTATTGGCAAAACCAAAATAATGCTTATCCTATGGAATCTAGGTCCTAACTATAATTTGGATATGGATTTGTTGGTATGCTAATAACTTTTTTGTCTAGTATGACGATTATGCACAAAACTTTCAAAAAAGTCTCATTCACCTCTGCTCCTTCCTATAGAGTTCTGGGTGATACGTCAAACAAGGGCCGAGAAAATAGGGTGGTTCCAAAACAAAATTTCCCTATGCAGTTTTCTATAGAGAAATTGAGAAACAATACATAACAAAATGGCTGAATTGAATTACACCATATTTGGCAGAAAACTAGCTCTTTACCCAG
This sequence comes from Lissotriton helveticus, assembly GCF_964261635.1. Lineage (NCBI taxonomy): Eukaryota > Metazoa > Chordata > Amphibia > Caudata > Salamandridae > Lissotriton > Lissotriton helveticus. The sequence continues at coordinate 301,499,477 of NC_136067.1, read as the reverse complement.
ATAGAGTGCTTTTTTGAGATATTAAGGTTAAAACAATATGTAATTTTTAGGCTGTGGAGGATCCGCGGACCTAACAGAGTAAAAGATTTGATCTGATTGGCTACCATCAAGATCACCAAAGGTGTTGCGGCAGCCATTTTAGAACTCGGTAACTGTGTCCTAGTTTTTTTTTTAAATACATATGGGACTTGGTAGGGATACCCTGACCCATTAGGCCTGGTGGAAGAGTCCCAGAGGAACCCCTCTGGGGCCCAAAAACATATTTATCTTTTAACTGTACCTCAGAACCACTAGTATCGGGGTTCGACTGTGAAATTTAAAAAATGAAAGGGTGGTTTTCCCGTCAATATATTTCTAAATCAGCCCTTGTTGGGCCAGTTGGTGGGGGTATCTGCACTATAATTTTAAAGGCAAAAGGTGTGCGTGGCACTGCTCCATAAGTCATTAAATAGCACTAGAGACCCCCATCCCCTGGGGCCTCAAGAAATACATTATTGTTCAAGAGAGGGGCATGCAGTCACTCCCTCCCCCAGCCATTACATGGCCTCAGGGACCCAATCTCTCAGAGCCTGTTCAAATAAATATTTGAGGATGGGGTCATAGGCTCCCTACTGAGCCATTAAATGCCACATGGACCACACTCCAAGGGGCCATTAAAATATCTGAATTCTGCCAGTGTCTGGGGGACCCCATCTCCAGGGACACTGTATTGTTCCAAGCTTGAAAGAGTCTGAGCAGGGAGCACAAATGTAGGTCCCTGCGTGTGCTCTTCCAAGCACTCTGCCGGCAGGAGCAGAAACATGAGCTGCTGCTGCTGGGTGGGAGCAAACTAATGGAGATCGCTGTAAGACAGTGTACCTCATGCCACTCTTTGACATACCACTCCACTCTATGGCACGCACCACCACTCTACGCCACTCTACACCACCCTATGCCACTCCACTCTAGAACACTCTGCTACACTGTATGACCCTCTACTCTATGCCACTATACTCCACTCTATAACATTCTATGACATGTCACGCCACTCCACTCTACGATACTCCTCTCTAAGACTCTCAACATCTCTCCTTTGCATGACACACCTGTGGTTCGGAAAATTCTGGACTCGTGTAATCGTTCTGGACTTGAGAATTAAAACTCCGTCAAAACATGACGAATTTGGTATCAAAAGATCGAGAATGACGGGCACACCATGTACATATAATTTCAGCACATTCGAGTGACGATTTCACCTCGAAATCGTCATTTGCGTTCTGAAACCCTTCGCCTCCATTTATGTGTTGCCCTTTACATAGGCCTTAATCCAGCTGAATTCAATTCCACAAGGACACGTACTCCTTAATCGACTTTCCTATGACCTGTGCAAGTTGGAACCATTGACCCAGGCCGAACTCGTTAGGTCAGTTCCCCTCCCAGTGGCCGAACAAGATAGCATCAGGGCTCAACAGGCCATAAAACCATTTCAGCGCGCACACCTGCCGTATCTTGCTCCCATCTGTCCCTACTCTTTTCGTTTCACTTACTTTATGGTGGGGAGGCGCCTGTTTTATTGGGGGTCCATCGATATCTGATGAAATGTTGGGCCTCACCGGGTGATTTGTTTTGGGCAGCACGACGTGAAATAGGTACATGTCATCATGACTCTGCTTTTCTTTTGTAACCAAGACCTGTAAATAATATATTGCAAATTCGAAGAATGTTTGCCTGAAGCTGAATATTCTGTATAAAGAGAGAAGCCTGACTTTGTAAATTCGAGCAGTCTCCTGAGAATATACTTCCCCGTGTGTTGTACTTCTAGGACACTTGTTACCTCGGTTGCAGCCAATAAACCGATCTTTGACTTCACCTAGAAGACTCTGAGTTTCTGTGGTCTGGATCAGGAAGAACCCGAGGTATCTGGGTGTACCCTGACACCGCTGGGTTACCGGTTCTGTGCCGGTTCTTAAAAACCCAGTACCTCAGCTGGCGCCCAACGTTTGGGGAAATTCCAGTGATACCAGTCAGCCAGAGGTTCGTGAGGAGCTTCGTGTGAAAATTCCGGAGGACGGCCAACCACCTCATCGACCCCTGCATGTCGACGTGGTCCGAAGGTCTTTGCTGCGAGGTTCCCCGCTTCCCGACGGCTACAAGGACTGCTGCCCTGGCTATCGCCCTGATTTGGACCCTTGAAGTTTGGTAGAGCGAAACACTAAGACGAGTCTTCTGGTGACGTCATCGATATCTCAGTTAAGTATAAGTGGAGCGTCTCCCAGTCCTTAGTTGGTCTTAGTCTTGGGTATCCTTTGGAATAATTGTTGGTACTTGCAAGCACCAAAACCGAAGGACTCGTGTATTCACGAGAAATATCGTAACCGATAATCCTTTGAAGTTTGGAACTAGACTAGAGAGCGAAGATGCCTAGTCTTAAAATTGGAAATTTGTTTTGTCTTAGTGGTAATAATAGGGACTCCCGATTGGAGGACTCATGTCCGGTTCCTCCAGTTGGAACTCCAACTTACGAGTTATATGTGAAACATGGGGTAGGCCCCATCACATACAATGAAGTGTGGATCAAATACACCAGGAAAGATGGTGTTTTAAAATGGCCCCAATATGGTAGCTTTGATACCGAAATCTTAGATAACCTTGAAGTTAAACTGTTCAAAAAGAAAGCCCGGCCGGCAATGTTCGACTCTTTTCGCCTATGGCGTAAGGAGGCCAAACAGAAGGAAATCAAATTAGCTAAGAAAAATAAGAGAGAAGGAGGAATTTCAGTAATGCAAGCTGCGACGCAGTTTAAAGACAATGACGAAGAGCAGATGAGTGAGCAGTTGCACAGGCAACGTAAAATGGTAATAGATAAATGTTATGCAGTTTTGCCGTCTCTTCAGCAAGAGGCAGCAAAAGAGCGTGAAAAAGATCCATTAATGTCGCATTTATTAAGTTCACCACCCCCCTATGCACAAAATCCCACGGCACCTCCACAACCCACAGTTGCACAACCTGTGGTTGTTATGCCTCCTATTCCTCGGCAGCAACCACCAGCTACTCTTCAGCTGGCTCCTACTCCTTTGGTGCAGCCTCCTCAAGGCCCACCGATCACACCTGTTTCTACGATTTTGCCCACTGTACTCTCTACTTCTCCTAATGCTCCCTCTACGATTTTGCCTAGTGTTCCTTCTATTTCTCCTGATGCCTCCTCTGCCGGTATCTCTGCCTCTGCCTTATTTCACCCCGTTCTTCCTTCAGTTTCACCTTCCCTTCGGCAGAAGATGGCCAGCACTGTCACTAACCTTCTTTCACCTCTTTTTGGGTCGCATACTACGACCCCTAAAATGGAACGAAGACAGTTGCGAAGTCGACTGCCTGACTATCAAGAGAGAGACTCATTGAATCGTTTAGCACGAAAATGGGTTATGGACACCGTAAAGTATGATGTAGAGTCTGTCATGGAGGCCTTCCATCAATGGGAAGCACTGACACAGAGATATGTTTTCGAACAGATGTGTGTTTTCCTTTGCGAGGATTTGGAAGACAATGATCTGGAATGCATCCCGCAAGAGATGTGTCGTGTACGATTTAAGTTTGGAGAGGGCATAATTGTAGGTCCAGATGTGGAGGAAGCAGTTGAAATGTTGTTATCATATCGGAGTAAGGGAAGCAGTTCTGGATCACAATCTGAGCCTAGTGCATCTAGTAGGAAAAAGGCGCGACAATACCCTATGAGAGAAGTTCCCCCACAATGGAGAGAGGGCGACACAACTGTTAACCCACCTATTCTGCCACACTTTCAGCGTGTATGGGTACATGTCCCATGGAAGCGAGCTGAAGTTTTAGCACTTAAACAGACATTACCTGATCCGCGTAAAAATCCTGCAGGGTATTATAAAGAGTTGTCACAAACTGCTGGGTCATGCATAATGAATTTAGCCGATATTGATATGCTGTTTGGGAATGTTGTTCCACAGCCTTTATGGGGTAAAATTCATCATACAGATCATGATCAAGAGTTAGGTGACTCATGGGCTAATATTGCCGCTGCAGATGCCCGACAAGTTGGTGGTGCTAAGCCTGAGCCTTTGATAGCAGAACTCCCTGGTAGAATAGTTGATTACATGAAAACGATAATGCCTGCAATACGTGTAAATTGAGACAAGTTGTCTGCATGCAAGCAAAAGAAAGAAGAAACAGTCTCAGATTTCTTCACCAGGTTTGGAGAAACATTTGTCGACCACAGCGGTCAAGATATGACCACAGAAGGTGGTCAGAGATTGTTTGTCGATAAATTCGTGCACAATCTGCTTCCGGAATTGTGTAAAAAGTTAAAGGATTCAGAAAGTTCTTGGGCAGTCTCATCTTCAGCGCAGATATTAGCTACTGCCCAATATTACGAGAATAGAGACAAGGACGAGAAAGATAGAGTAGAAAAGAAAACTAAAGAATTGAAAACGAAGGTTTTGCCTCAGCAAGCATATCCGCCACGTGGTGGTGGTAATCAAAATAATAATGGTCAGAATAATTATCAGAGTAATTTCCAGCAGCCTCAACAGTATCAGAGGAACTCGCAAAGAGTCGAGTATACTCAACCCCGTGTACCTGTAGGCCCCAACCAGTGTTCGTATTGCAAGGAAGAAGGTCATTTCAAGTATAGTTGTCCTATTTTGTTACAACGTGCAAATGGTGTTTCTGGTGTAAGAGGTCGTGGTGTTCAGCAAGCACCTAGAGGTAGAGGGCGTGGAAACGTCCCCCAGAACGCACGTCCCCTTCCACCACAAAATTCCATGAATAGGTTCGATCAGCAGAACAACGCATCTGATAGGACAGCTCAATATTATGTTGATGATTACTATACCGAAAATGAGTATTTTGAGGGTAATGATTGCTAGGACAGCCAAAGACAAAGAGAGGGAGTTGTTTCAGTTCCAGTAGATCAGAGTGGACCTTACGTTGAGGTGATTACATCAGGTGTGTCAGAGCCTTTTCTGTTGGATACTGGTGCTACAAAGAGTTCTATAATGCACTCCAAACTCCCTGGCGCACCTTTGTCTGGCGAAATGAACGTTTCTGTAGGTTTTTCTGGCGCCCCAGTTAGAAATCCGATTTCTGACCCTTTGTCTCTTTCTGTTGGTCCTTGTGAATTCGAAGCACCCCTCATTCTGACAACAGGTTGTGGTGAAAACTTGCTAGGATTGGATTTGTTAAAAAGATTGTATGCGACTTTGTACAGTTCTCCTTCAGGAGTACAACTTACTTTAGGTAAGAAAGTGGTTTCCCCCATGTATTTGTCGAGGGATAAACTGCCAGCAGAATTGTCGTTTCTTCCAGACATTCTTTGGGCCGCTGGTCCTAATGATGTAGGTCTTTTAGAAATTCCACCATATGTTGTAACATCGAAAGCCAATGTTAAAATGCCACGAATTCCACAATATAGGATTTCTAGTGAGGGTGAAAAAGCTTTGCTAGCGATCGTTTACGAATTAATTGAAAAGGATGTGATTGAAGAAACACGAGGCAACGTTTGCAATAGTCCTGTTCTGCCTGTTTTAAAACGAACTGACCCTTCCCAGCCACCTGTGTACAGATTTGTGATTGATCTGAGAGAGGTGAATAAAATAGTTGTGCCACAATTCCCAGTTGTCCCCGACATTACCACATTATTGACTATGATTCCAGCATCTGCCTCTTGGTTTTCGGTGATTGACCTGAAGAATGCCTTCTTCAGCATCCCGATTGCTGAGGAGAGCAGGGATATTTTTTCCTTCAGTTTAGGAGGTCGCAGCTTCCGCTTTAAACGCGCTCCTCAGGGCTACTGTGAAAGTCCATCAATATACAGTCAAGCTCTAAAAACACAGCTTGATACGATTGTTTTACCTGAAGGTGCTACTCTTGTACAGTATGTGGATGATTTGCTCATTGCTGCAGACACTGAGGAAATTTGTAAAAAGGCCACGCTGTCATTATTGCGTCATCTGTGTGATCTTCATCACAAGGTGTCACTTTCCAAACTGCAGTATTGCCGACAAGAAGTGACCTACTTAGGTCACCTCTTATCGAAGGAGGGAAGGAAACTGACCCCAGAAAGAATTCAGGCAATAGCGAAATTGAATGTGCCAAGAACACAGAGAGAAGTGCGTGCTTTCTTGGGCATTACATCGTACTGTAGACAGTGGATTCCAAATTTTTCATTATTAGCCAAACCCTTGGTGGCATTAACGTGTAAAAATACACCCAATCCCATTCCTTGGTCTGAAGAGTGTCAGGAAAGTTTTCTCGAATTGCGCACAGCATTGTGTTCGGCCCCTGTGTTAGGTACCCCCGACTACAGTAAGCCTTTCACATTATATGTCCACAAGAACCTCTTTCTGTGCATTGTCTGTGTTGACTCAGTTGTTTGGAGGTAGGCAGCGTCCATGTGCCTATTTTTCGTCGACTTTGGATCTGGTAGCTAAAGCATTGCCGAGTTGTTTAAGAGCCACAGCAGCAGCAGCTGTTTCTATTCGACAGTCTGCTGGTCTAGTAATGAATAATACACTAGTCGTGATGGTCCCACATGCAGTAGACACGTTGTTAAATAGAACCAAGACACAGCACTTAACTAGTGCTCGACTGTCCAGTTACGAATTGACATTACTAGCGAGTCATGTGCACATAAAAAGGTGCAGCACCTTAAACTTAGCTACATTGTTGCCAATTGCAGAGGAATCAGATGTTTCAGAACAGCACGATTGTTTTCTCAGAACAGAGGAAGAGACAAAAGGGAGGATAGATTTATTCGATTCCCTTCTTGCTGAGTGTGATGGTACATTATGGGTGGATGGTTCATGCTTTAAGCTCCCGAGTGGTGACACAACTGCAGCATATGCTGCCACGACTTTGCATACAATTGTTGAAGCTGCACGTGTCCCACATAATTCGGCTCAGGCAGCAGAATTAATTGCACTCACGAGAGCATGTGTGTTGTCTAAAGGGATGAAAGTGACTATCTACACTGATAGTCAGTATGCATTTGGAGTGGCTCACAGTTTTGGGCGATTGTGGAGAGAACGTGGATTCCTGACTTCGCATGGAGCTAAGATTCAGCACGGTCAGTTGGTGAATGAGCTTCTTGAATCACTGACCTTGCCCCTGCAAATGGCGATTGTGAAATGTAGTGCTCACAAGAAGGTGACTGATGATGTTGGTCGCGGAAATGCATTTGCTGATGAAATCGCAAAAGAAACTGCAAAGAATGTAATGAGCCGAATGTATGTTGCAGGCCCTGCAAGATGGACTGGTGATGTTGGAATGTGTGAAGACACAATAGAGAGTGTGAAGTCCATTCAAGCTGAGGCCACAGAGAAAGAATTGAGCACGTGGAGAGAAAGTACGGGTAGAATGGATGCAAATGGTTGCTGGATTGAATCATCAGAGCATCAGAGATGGTTGTTACCTGATGCATATGTGCTTGCAGTGGTTACAATGGCTCATGGAATGGCTCATATCAGCGTGAAAGGGATTTGCGAGTTGTTGGCCCCAGTATGGAAGAATTCAGGGATTCCCAAATGTGCAGAGAATGTTGTCAAGAATTGCATGGTATGTTTGAAACACAATCCTGGTAGGGAAACCCCAACTCCAGCTGGTCATTTTGCACCTCCTACGTACCCGTTCGAGGTTTTGCAGCTAGATTTCATTCACATGGAGAGGTGCAACAATTTAAAATACGTACTCGTTGTTGTTTGTGCCTTCTCAAGATGGATGGAAGCCTATCCCCTAAAAGACAATACTGCCTTGTCCACAGCAAAAGCCCTTGTGAAAGAATACTTCCCCAGGTTCGGAATGCCTAGAATGGTCTGGTCTGATAATGGAAGTGAATTTGTAGGTCGTGTGATGAAAAGAGTGTGTGAAGGGCTAGGTATCCGGCAGAAGTTCCATGCTGCAAATCACCCCCAATCAGCTGGATTAGTAGAATGTTACAATGGCACTCTAAAACTTAAACTGGCCAAAATCCAAGCGAGCACAGGTCTTAAATGGCCTGATGCTCTGCCCTTAGCACTCCTGTCCACTAGAATGACTGTACATTCACGAGTGAAACTTAGTCCATATAAAATAGTTTTTGGCCGGCCAGCCAACATATGGGGAGTGCCTAGACCCACTAAGTTCAGCGAGCTTGAACACCCTATTTTGCTTAATCATCTGTATGAATTGACGGCTAAATTGCGTGTTTTGCATCAACAGGTCCACAACACCCTGCCTACGGTCTCTGAGACTCCGGGTCACGCCATTGACCCCGGTTCCTGGATCCTTGTAAGGAATTTCCAAAGAACGATGAACGACCAGCCCAGGTGGACCGGGCCTCATCTCGTCCTTCTTTCTACAAGATCAGCCGTTCGGGTGGAGGGGAAGGCCAACTGGGTCCACGGGATCCGTTGTAAGAAAATCCCTTTCCCTCTAACCTATGACCAGTGGGTCCAGAAGGGTGTCGCGGACCCAGAACCTGATACTGTGTCACGTGCCGTCCCTTTTCATGATCTGCACGTAAAAAGAACTGACTCTGAACAAGAAAATGAGAACATTTTGCACAAGGCCGTGACACCATCCGAGCGATTGAACATTACAGAGCCTGACCATTTGTTCCAGGATCAGACAATACCTGGGAAACAGCAATACAATTTGAGACCGAGAAAAACGAACTAATAAAACACTTTCTTTTTGCAATTTGAGACTAAGATCCATGGACTAATAAAACAGATATACCCTTTTCCCCCAAGTACTATTTTTGAAAGTGCAGCTCTCCCATCTAGGAAACTTGCTTATTTTTGTTTTTCGAACCGCCATCCGGGTTCCGCTGCTAGGGCCGCGGTTGATTAAAGTCTTTGGGGTGCAGCTGACGACGTTAGGTCGGTAGTTCTGGTTGGTCCAAGGGAGTTGCCCTAGACTGACAGAAGCATCCCTTAGCAGAGGCAACCTCCCACCGCGGGCAGCACTTTAGAGAGGATGGAGTTTCCCGATGTGGAGAGACCTGCCAAACGGATGAATTTTAAGCACAAGTTGTGCAACGTGATGACAAGGAAAAGTTTTATAATATTGTGTATTCTTATGCTATTCAGTGTAATGATATTTTTGATCAGCTATGTTTTACTTTCTTTTCGTGTAACATTTGCACCCACTGCATCACCCATACCTCCTCCTACTGTTTCCTCTCATTCTTTCCACCCTCTGCCTGATCACGAATCAAATAGGAGATTGGAGTTCATCAATAACTCCTTTGTCCAGTTGTTACACCAGCACCAACTTGTAATGAACAAAACTAACTGTTGGGTATGTGGCCTTATGCCTCACACAACGGATAAAGGTATCCCTTATTTGGTCCTGCCATTTAGTCACAATGGTTCTGTATGGGCATATAGGACAATGTTCATATATGCACACGAAATCTACCCCCTACGTTCCGTAACAGACAATCCTAGGAAAAGTGCTCTAGTCAAGGGTATAGTGGACATGATTAAGGAAGGTATTTCTTATGAGACTATCCCTAGAGATGAGACACTATTATACATAGGATGGAACATGACTGGATATGGAGCTACTCTGAGTGAGAAACAGCAAGCTAAGAGATCGTCCCCGATTTGGATTGTACCCCATCAGGGTTATCTGTGTCTGCAAGGTAATGGCACGAATCCCAGGGCTCAGTTAGGGAAGAGTGTCTGTACCGAAACGTATGTTTTTGGATCTCAGACCTCCCCTGCGTTTTTAGCAGCTAAGGGTACTTATTTCATCTGCCACGATAGAGCCTATATATGGTTGCCCCCTGACTTTTCAGGCTCATGTTTTGTTTCCTTCCTGTTGCCTCCCACCTACACAGCAGCAGCAGACTACCACCGGACAAGAATAGTTAGAGGTGTTTTGAGTGAAGAAGACACTGCAGGTCAAGAATTTGGGGACTTTGCAAAAGGTTTTCTGCCGTTCTGGGGATCCATGGCTAACAGCAGGAACATTAGGCAATTGACAAGGGTAGTTGAGTCCACCGTGATTGAAACTACTGGTGCCCTTAGTAACTTGACTGCTGAGCTCCAGTCGGATCGACTTATGACCCTTCAGAACCGGGTCGCTTTAGATGTCATACTTGCAGACCGAGGTGGGGTATGCAGATTGATCCAATCTAGTTGCTGCATTTTCATCCCTGATAACGCTCCAACAGTGTACCAGGCCATCTCCAAACTACATCAGATTTCCGAATCTATTATGTGGATAAAGGAGATTGGTCGTTAATGGGGTGGTTCTGGGAACTGATATCTGCCTGGGGATAGAAAATTCTGATGGTCATTGGGATGGTCTTAGCCATTCTTTTCCTGTTCTGTCTGTGCATACAGTGTGCTCCTGCAATATGTGGCCTCTGTGTTACATCATGTGTAAGGAAGCCTGTATCAAGAGATGAACTGAGTACTAGAATGATGTTACAGCAACATCTCAATGACTTTAGGAATATAAATCTGGACTCAGATTAACATGAGGATAGATTAATTGCCTATGTAAGGGCAAAAGGAGGGTTTGTGGTTCTGAAAATTCTGGACTCGTGTAATTGTTCTGGACTCGAGAATTAAAACTTTGTCGAAACATGACGAATTTGGTATCAAAAGACCGAGAATGACGGGCACACCATGTACATATAATTTCAGCACATTCGAGTGACGATTTCACCTCGAAATCGTCATTTGCGTTCTGAAACCCTTCGCCTCCATTTATGTGTTGCCCTTTACATAGGCCTTAATCCAGCTGAATTCAATTCCACAAGGACACATACTCCTTAATCGACTTTCCTATGACCTGTGCAAGTTGGAACCATTGCCCCAGGCCGAACTCGTTAGGTCAGTTCCCCTCCCAGTGGCCGAACAAGATAGCATCAGGGCTCAACAGGCCATAAAACCATTTCAGCGCGCACACCTGCCGTATCTTGCTCCCATCTGTCCCTACTCTTTTCGTTTCACTTACTTTATGGTGGGGAGTTGCCTGTTTTATTGGGGGTCCATCGATATCTGATGAAATGTTGGGCCTCACCGGGTGATTTATTATGGGCAGCACAACGTGAAATATGTACATGTCATCATGACTCTGCTTTTCTTTTGTAACCAAGACCTGTAAATAATATATTGCACATTCGAAGAATGTTTGCCTGAAGCTGAATATTCTGTATAAAGAGAGAAGTCTGACTTTGTAAATTCGAGCAGTCTCCTGAGAATATACTTCCCCGTGTGTTGTACTTCTAGGACACTTGTTACCTTGGTTGCAGCCAATAAACCGATCTTTGACTTCACCTAGAAGACTCTGAGTTTCTGTGGTCTGGATCAGGAAGAACCCGAGGTCTCTGGGTGTACCCTGACACCGCTGGGTTACCGGTTCTGTGCCGGTTCTTAAAAACCCAGTACCTCACACCACTCAACTCTCTGACATCCTACTCCACTCTACTCCACTCCACTCCACACCGCTCCACTCATGACACATGACATGCCACTCTACTCCAGCCTACAACATATCATTCCACTCTATGCCTCTCCAGTCTACTCTACAACACATTACTTCATTGTATGCCACTCCAGTCTACGGCAATCCACTCTATGCCATGAATCTCTATGCTACAACACTCTAATCCACAACACTCTATAAAATGACACTCTGCAACACTGCATTCTATGACAATCCACTGTACAACACTTTACCATTCTTTACTCCTACTCCGTTCTACTAGACTCTACTAGACAGTGCCTGGGGCGCACAAGGTGTCCCCAGGCAAAGCCAGTCAAACCGGTTCTGGGGCACTCCAGCCCCAGTCCTGGCGCGAAACTGGACAAAGGAAAAGTGGTGTAACCACCCCCTTCCTGGGTCCCACCCATAGGAGGGACCTAGCAGGTAATCCAGCCCCCAGATTTGGAATAAAGGTGGGAGCAGTGCCAATGCACATCAGATTATCCTGACTGAAACTTATGAAACGAAACTCTGGACCCTTACACATCCCACTTGACGTGGAAGACTGAAGAATCTCCCTTGTGGTCAAGGAGTGACCACCCTGTGCAAACAGGCACCATCCTCTACTCCACCCTATGCCAATTCACTCTACAACACTCTACTCCACTTTATGCCACACTATGAAACTCTATGCAACTCCATTCCACTTTACTCCACTCTAATTAATGACACACTACTCTACTCCACTCTATTACACTATTCCACTCTATGCCACTCCACTCTCTGAAACCCTGTGCCACTCCACTGTACCACACTCTCCTACACTCTACGACACTCTACGACACTTTGCTTCACTATAAAACACTCCACTGTATAGCGCTCTGCTCCACTCTATGTCAGAGGTGTGGCGCCGCGGCCAGGGCGACTGACGCTGGAATCTGGGGACCACGGTTCGATCCCCGGCTCCGGCGGCAGGTCAGCCCAGCACCATGTGACTCTGGGCAATAGCTCGCTTAATCTTCCCGACGGCCCCCCAGCGCCTAGAGACCCTTACGGGTGATTGTGCGCTTTACAAATGTGGACTTTACTTTACTTTACTTTACTCCACTCTACAACTCTCTGCAACACTTCACTCAACGACCCTCTTTGCCACTCCACTCTACCACACTCTTTAACACTCTAATGCACTTTATGACATTCCAATCTACAACACTCTACTCGACTCTATGCCACTCCACACTACTCAACAACAATCCACTCTGCATCACTACACTTTACGCTTTTCTCCTCCACGCTACTCTATGACACTCCACTTGTCGACACTGCACTCTACTCCACTCTATACCACTCCACTTAACTACTCCACTCTATGCCACTCCACACAACTCCACTCTAGGAGAATCTACTACACTACCCTCGATGATACTCCACTTGACGACACTCAACTTGATGACACTCTACTCGACGACACTCCACTCTGCAATTTGAAACACATTTTATTTAAGAAAAAATATTGAAATTCAAATGTTGGGGATAGGTTGTAGTTAGGAAAACATTATTAATCATTTGTATAGGAAACCAACTTAAATTACACAAACCGTAGAAATTCTGTAATTATATTCATAGCTTAAAGTTATAATTTGCACTTTGCCCAAAACTTGCTATAAATCACAGACCTCCACAAAATGTTGTCAGCTCACTAGCCACGCTACATGAACTATAACTTGCTCATTCCCCATACAAAGCTTATACCCTTTCATATTATATCCCTTATAGCCTCTTAAATGAAAGCATTCACAATAAGACTTATGACATCTCAAATGACATTATTTATAAGAACACTTTGCATGATACCAGGCCACAATACTCTACACCACAACATTCTATGATACAATACTCTGCAACACAAATCCATGCCACTGCATTACGCAGTTTGACTCCTTGCGGCCAGGAAAATGACTGTAAAAAATTCATGTGTTGGATCGATTTTGGCGAAACTCGGATAGAAACTACTACATATTCATAATCTGTTCATTTATCCGGTAGTGGTATTGACAGGTTTAAAGGATTTGATAGAGCAGAACATTTAAGATTATATCAATCTTCCATGGATGTTAACATGGACTTTGACAATAACATAGAGAATGCTTAACAAAAACAAACCATCGGAAATGTACATTTCTTAAACGTGAAAGAACAGGCGTGTAGCTTATTAGTTGGCAAAAAGCTCCCACTTTCATTGTGCTCACATGACTAGGTTTCATATGTTTTCCTTTTCTCCTTTCCCTTTAATAAAATAATGACTTTTAGAACTGTTGATTTGCTCTAATATTTTACTGTAATATGTGTCATTGGCAGAAAATGTGCTGTTTCAGGACAATGTATTTATTTCTTTCCTCACACCATATGATTTCAATGTATTAGGTTAAGTCACCTGATATGTGTTATAATAAATTAGATGTTTAGTAAAATGAAGTCTTTTTGAAGAATATGTTTCTCGTGATCTTACCAGGATATTTCAATTATTAGATTAGTTCATTGAACAATAGGCTGTTGTAAAATTAGCAGAATAGGCTCAATGGAGGTTCTTGTGAGAAACTTCTTCAAATGTATCGTCTGTGTAAAGCTTTAGCAGTCTTCAGATAACTTTGGGTCAACCGACATGCTTTCCATGGGAACTGAGAGGAGATCCGATGGACAATTGGAAGATCCTTCTACATTGTCTGGAAATAACTTAAGCACCTGTTTATGAAACTTATGTTTTGTGCCTTTCCATATAGTTTGTGTTCCTAGCTAGAGAGGTAATGCATGCATTCCACGAACATCTACCCTGCCATGACCTTTAGCACCTTGTTGCGCATGCCCACATTACTGCAAGCTACTGCTAACATTGATCTTTTTGTTTGTTTTTCTTACCCTTCATAAAGAGACACTCTTTCTTTATGCTGGATCATATTTACTGCTGTGATTAATTTCCTTTTAACTTAGATTGACTGTTGTTACTGAAACTGTTGCAGAACTCGGCTGAGTTTCCAGAACTGCTGTTGACGAAGAGCACGCTCTCTTGCCACTATTAGTTTTATGTTCCAAATCCTTGCTCTTTTTCACAAGGAACTCTTTATGGATTTCATGCCAGGTCAGGTTAGGTCCTTTAGATTAAAATAGGGACGTTTTCTTTAGGGAACATGCTGTTATTTTTCATGCTGCCTCTAACCAAAATTTACTGATACTTCTGTAACTGGACATATCTGACTAATCTGAATAAAATACAACCGTTATTACTAATCTATTAATGAGTAATACCACTTGTAAAACTTTATCAAACCTCTCATCTTTGACTGAACTCTAAACTGCTTTAAATTGATGAATTTTGATTTGTGCTCCCTTCTAACATGGTGGCAAATATCTGTTAACTGAGAGATACATACCGTATACATATACATTTCCGTGCGTTCAGTTGTAATGAATATTAGCAAGTTCACTATCCCTCCCTGGTTTCTATTTTTGTATAAGATAAAATATCATAGCGAAACTAGACTATCAATAGTTTAGCTACTGCTAGAAGTGAATCAATATTTGCCTGGCAGTATAAGACCAGTTTGTCAGTAACAAGACAACACAAATCAACTGATCGGGTTGCATATTTGATCAAGTGTTCAGCAGCCCTGGAAAGAAAAGTGGTGCAGCCTCCTTTGATTTTGTTATAGTTTGTGGACAAAATACCAAAGGGAGGGCATGTTTTCTGGATAGTAGGTCATATGGACAGTTTTTGAGAAAATCATAAATGGTTTGTTGTGAGCACATTATGTTCTTGTGGATCAGTAAGCAAAGAAGTATTCTGGTGGAGGTAGAATGGTGCAGAGAAGTCTTGATGTCCTCATCTGCCTCTACCGTTGATGCAGGCCCAACACTACATGTCTGGTGCGATCCCTAATATGTATACAAGAAAATAACATTTTCCAGATGCCAAGTGCTGGTTCGAGCATGCTTGAGGGTGTGCCGATTTCAATCTAGCTAGGGGTTCTGGGAAATTGATGCTCTTCAGGGAATCTGGCTCACAGAGAACCGCAGAGAAGATCCATGGATTGGGTTACCACAGTCGAGAGATCTGCAGTTGTGCAACAAGAAGCAGAGCAGCTTTTGCCACTAAGTCTTGACTGAAGACGTACCCTATATGTAACGTCATGGCTCAGAAAAGATTTTTACAGCCCTTCATTTCCTGCCTGTCCCACAATTGCCCCTTGATGGGCCAATCGCTAGGTATTAAAACAGAGAATTAAGAAAGGTCTCAGACAAAAGGGTAAAGTGCTGTTTGCATTGGTTGTGTTAAAGCAAGTAGGCACTCAGCAGGTAAGAGGCATCCTCCTTCTAGGCCCTGACAGGGCTCTCAAGTAAGTAATGCCCCAGAAAGAGGAGAGTTAGGGCAGGATGTGGAGTCCAGTTTACAACTGGAAACCATGTCCACTTGCAATTCGACTGCTGGACAAGATATAATGATAATGGCATAAAAGTCCCAAAACTGTCAGCAAGAGGCATTAGGAAAGTCTCAGCTCATAGGAGGTGGTGAGAGTGGAAGAAGCCATGCACGTATTGTGCTATCTGGCAGATTTTCAGAAATCGTAAGTAGTATCTCACCACATAAAGTGCAAAACATACTCTATTAATCAGGCTAATAATTTCTAACTCTAGCCCATTTTGGAACAGATTTTTATTTTAGTTTTGAATACTGATGGTTACAGTTGAGGGTCAAACCTCGGGAGTAGATCAGATTTCAGTACATCAAAATGTAACCCTTAAAGTCATTTATGGAAGCATTCAAATAATCATACATTGGCATGGCTCTTACTGTTATGTTGAGATATATGTATACATAAGTGTAGTCCAATTAAAAGAAAAAACAAATTAGGATACTTAAAGTATTATGTCATTCCAGTATAATTTGCCAAAATATAAATCAGACTTTCAACATGAATATTTATTTTACATTGCTAAAGGAAAACATACTCAATGGGCAAAGACTGTGTTTTTGAATGTTTGTGCTTTCAAAGTCTTTACATTTCATTTTCGATGGAGTGCTTACTTCATGACCTTTTTGTGGCAAGTTAAAGGAGATCAAGCAGAATACCAGTGGGCCAAATGGGGGTGAGGTATAATTCTTGCACCAGGTACAAAGTGTGAAAAATACCTCTGATGTCTCTTGGAAATGAAGCATAACGTGTTATCGGTATGCAACACACGGAGGACCAGATTTACAAACACTTTGAGTCAGGTTTGCATTACTTTTGTAACAAAAACCTAATGCAAATTGTTGTGGTGGGATTTAAAATCCAACACAAATTGTGATTTGCGTCGGATGGTAACCCAAAATAACGCAAAACTTTGCCATATACAGCCATGTGAGACGTTTCATCAAGGGGGACATTCATGGGTGGTGCATGGAAGTTCCCATGAACCAACGCATGGGTCTTGATGGAAAGAATTGTAGACAGGGGTTTGTGTCAAAATCCTGTGGCCCCCTGAGGCAGGTGTAATGAGGAGAAATGTTTGAATTTCTCCTTGTTTTCCCAATTTGAATGTGTGCAGCATTGCACAGTAGGTATACAACGTTTAAAAATCTTTGAAGCACAGATTTGTTAAAGGAAGGGACCTCTTTAGGCAGAAAACCTTTGCTTCCCACAATGCGTGCTACCTTGTAGTAAGGTGTAAGTGTGTCTGCATTGCAGCATGGCAGCCAAAAGTGAGCCAGCACAAGGAGAGAGCAGAACAGCGCCAAGTCTTAATAGATATGGAGCCGTTCTACTTTCTCATGTTCTCTCAACGCAGTGCAGCAACTTTACTTGCTGTCCTGCACGGCATGCATTCTATGCAAATTTAGGCCTACATTTCAGATGTTTAGCTTCTTTTCCAGACCTTTTGACCAATAAATTCAGACAGGTCTTGCCTGCCAAAATCTGTCAGGAGAAAAATAATGTGGATGTCAAAATTGCTAAACAGCTCAGAATCCTGATTCCGTTGCAAACCCCATTTTGACCTGGGATTCAGATTTAACTCCTAACTAATCAGGCTTCAGAAAGGTAAAAATTATATTGTATATATGGCCCGGTATACACACAGGAGCTTTCTTTGAGACGTTGTCGTTTGTCTACATTTGCTATATGTGACAATGTGAATAGTTGCACACAATATGCCTTGCTATCAATGTAAATTGTAATCATTTGTAGAGTATCAGTAAGAACATTTTTTGAAGATGGAATTATAGATCACATGTCATGAGATGACATCAGCGTCTATACCTATATTTTTTCTTGCACAACCCGCATGCACTGATGATGCTGCCTGCATCCATCATTGGAACTGTCTACTGGGGTTGCCCCTATTTTAGCCTAAATCCATTAGACAGCTCATTTGTAAAAAGCCTAGAGAACTTGGCGTTCTTCATATTCTCTGTACTTTCATACCAAGCTGCTCTTTGCACTTATACAGCTCTACTTCATTCCATGAATGCTTTTTTATTATGTAGAGAAAGTTATTCATTCAATGAGCATCATAAAAGAAGTTTCCAAAATTGTTAAAGCACTAGCTAATCATGGTTGCTGCTCCATTTCCATTACACCCTTGAAGGCTCTTTGCAATCTGCTTTCGACTTTCTTCTTTGACAAGTGGCAGAATTGTGGGACTCGCCTGCCTCCTCTACTACTTTTAATTGTATTCCATTCCCTTCCGCTGCTTGCCCTCCAACTGATTAGGATCAGTTGGAGGGCAAGCAGCATATCTTGCTTATTAAATTTCCCCCTCTCTCTGAGGATAGAGCCACTCAACTTTTAAACATTAATTCATGTTCCCTAATCGCTCTTGAATTTAGCACTCTCCGTGCTAAATTCACAGTTTATGGAAGTTTGCAATCTCTTTTCAAGTTAAGGGACAGTTCCCATTTGGAATAAGGCCTTGGCTACCCTCTTTTGAAAAAATCCAGAACAGACCCTAAAGTGTTGAGTAAATACTGTCCTATTTTACTACTGCCCCTTTCTGTTTGGATAGGAAGTCAATCATCATGTTTATCATTGACTCACAATATTCTGTATCTCTACCCTTCAGGGTTCCATTCCATGTACAGCACTGAATCTGCTCTTCTTCCCATCCTTGATGATCTTAGGCTGGTCACAGATCAGGGAGACTCCACCATGTAAGTCCTCCTTCAACAGTCTCTGGCCTTTGATAAGGTTTCTCATGCATTCTGCTGAATATCCTGCTTGTGTTGCCATTATGGACACAGTTTATTTGAGTGGAAAGAGTTACCCATATCTGTTCTAATCCCGCCCTTTACATCTCATTAGTAAAAGAGGTACCTTCAGGGGGACCACAAGGTTTCAGTGCAAGCTCAATCCTATTTAATATTTATGTGGCCCTACTAGGATGTCTAACTCCATAATTTGGGCTCATATTAATGTCATATGTAGATGACACACAGTCATTCCCGGATAGGAGGCTGTCCTTTTAAATTTCGGGCAATTAATTGTGGACATAGCTTTCCCTCTCCAGCTCCCTGATTGATGATCACTTCCAGATTAGAAAATCCTTAGAAACCCATCTATTCTCTCGTTTTCACTAATAATTCTCAGCCTGGAACCTCAACAATCTTTCACATGCCAGGATACCATGCTGACAGTTTGCGCTTAACAAATTCCACTCATCATCGTCACAGCTAAGGACAGCTAATGAAAGGCAGATTAATAGTGTTTTCAGGCATCCGTTGTAAACATAGCATGATAAATTTGACATAAGTTAAGTTTCTATTCGCCTCATTCATAGACAGCAGCCCTGGTGCAATGTAAACCATCAGTGATTTATATATCCCAGCCTTTTCCAACTCTTCATGCATGTACAACACCAGTTCATAGGAAAATGTAACATTTGAAACATAACTATATGATTTCCCATATTCATTCTCATATCAAACTATGCTCTCCCACACAGAAGAAAAATGGCTGATTGGAATTATACCAAATTTGGCAAAAAGTTAGATCTTTACACCGAAAGCATGCTTCAAATCTAAAAAATAAGTCCTTCTGATTGTCTGATGGAGCTTTTTTTCTCCCATCTGCCATTTCGGAACTACAGTAACAGTGCCAGTATCATGGTGTCAAGCGATCTGATGGGCCAGCTGCAAGTCTGAACAAAACATTCCAGCCCCTACTAAAGGACTCAGGCACACCCTGACCCCCAAGGCCATGTGGGGGGGAAAGGGAGGGCCGAAAGGTACAAAGGAGAGCTTAGCACTACCTCTTTTGACTTGGTGATGGCAATGAGGGCTTCCTCAGTTCATTTCTAGGACCCCCCGGACGGCCAGGCTTCAATCACGGTAGCAGGAAATCCAGTTTTGCCCTTGTCAGATGGAAGGAGAACTCACCTAAGGAGCTATAGACCAGAAGATAGGTCTGCCTGGTGGCATGTGGGTTATGTTATGTCATTTGGGTAAGGCAAAGAGTAATTGCTGCAATTCAAAGTGGAGGGACTGTGAGATAATAGTTAGAATTGACTTGTAGAATTTCTTTAATCACTGGCCATTGCTCAGGATAAAGCTGGAACTTCAACCACCAGCTCCACAGAACTTTCCCGAGCATAGGAAAATGGCACCTGAGAAAGGCCCTGCTGGAAGAAGACAAGAGACTCTTGATGAAGGAAATGGACTCCCCAAAGATCACTGATTTTCAAACAATCAATCAATGAACTTATAGAGTGCACAGCTACTCTGTGAGTGTCCCGGTGCTAGCTAGGCCTGTAGACTGAGCAAGTACCACAGGTTATCTAAATGCATTTTCAAACAGCCAAGTCTTCAAGTGGCATTTAAAGAAGAGTTCATCCTCAATGAAGCAACTCTGCAGACGGAGAGTGTTCCAGGTAGTTGCTGTAAGAAACAAAAAGGATGAACTACCCCACTTTTTCATCCGTGTCCTATGTACCACTGCTAGCAGCGCATCTGAAGAGTAGAGAGGGTGGGCCGAATGACACCGCTTAACCTTTGGCAATCAACAATTTGGTAGATAGACGCACTCTAGTGTGTGACAATGTTAAATTTCACAAATGATACAATCAAAGAGAGAGTGAGGGAGTTTGTTCACTCACAGGTGAACCTGAGATAACTCCTATTCCCCTGGGAGGAATTATATCAAAACAAAGAGAGGAGTATCCCCAATGAAGATATGGAGGGTAGAGTTTTCTGGCAAGAAGGAGAGCATTCATCCTTTTGTTTAAAACCCCTCACTCACCAACCTAGTGGTGACATGCTTCATCATCGGGGTCCACCCTGGCGGCCTAGCGCCACCCGGGTGTGCTTCGACACCTGTATTACAGTGGAGCGGGTTGTGACTGTGGGTGCAAAAAATTAATGTTAAAAATTGTCCTGGTTGTACTCAAAAATATAATTTTTATTATGGAGCAACTGAACAATGTTAAAAGGAGTGATAGGCGAGATCCTGGTAGGAGAGTTACGACCAAGAGATCTCTATATGTATATGTGTTAGTTGGTCAACATGTTTCTACCAATAGGGCATTCGCCCGGTATTCTTCAGGACCAAAAACAGGTGGACAGAAGGTGTGTGCCCCCTAAAAAGCACACCCTTACCTTATCCCCTGTGTACCTCTTGGCAAATGGCCAAAGGTGTTTGTGCTCAATAAAATGAAGGAGCACGTGAAAAAGTGAAAAAAGAGACCTGTGGAGAGAAGAAAAGTAAATAAAATCAAGTTACACTCTTACTTACTCTCCTGTAACGTCGTGTAGTGTCTCTGTGATGTGAAGTATCATGCCAATAGGTCTATCCCTCCAGCTGAGTCAATATCGTGGTGATAGAGTGTTCAAGTGGGAATTACTCAGCATCTATACTGATCAATAAGTGCGTGCGTTTTAGCATGCAATATGATTATAGCACTTATGATTCATGTCATTCATATCATCAAGTGCATGCATTTAAGGGATGCATTTCATCTGCATAATTGTGTCAATACACAATTATTCACGCTATGAATGAATGTAGCGCACCCGCTGTACCGCTATGCCTCTAGTCACTTTGCTATGTATACAAGCACTACCAAATGGCAACCGCACGGTTATTGACTACATACCATAGCGGCAGATGAAATGCAGCCCTTAAATGCATGCACTTGATGATATGAATGACATGAATCATAAGTGCTATAATCATATTGCATGCTAAAACGCACGCACTTATTGATCAGTATAGATGCTGAGTAATTCCCACTTGAACACTCTATCACCACGATATTGACTCAGCTGGAGGGATAGACCTATTGGCATGATACTTCACATCACAGAGACACTACACGATGTTACAGGAGAGTAAGCAAGAGTGTAACTTGATTTTATTTACTTTTCTTCTCTCCACAGGTCTCTTTTTTCACTTTTTCACGTGCTCCTTCATTTTATTGAGCACAAACACCTTTGGCCATTTGCCAAGAGGTACACAGGGGATCAGGTAAGGGTGTGCTTTTTAGGGGGCACACACCTTCTGTCCACCTGTTTTTGGTCCTGAAGAATACCGGGCGAATGCCCTATTGGTAGAAACATGTTGACCAACTAACACATATACATATAGAGATCTCTTGGTCGTAACTCTCCTACCAGGATCTCGCCTATCACTCCTTTTAACATTGTTCAGTTGCTCCATAATAAAAATTATATTTTTGAGTACAACCAGGACAATTTTAAACATTAATTTTTTGCACCCACAGTCACAACCCGCTCCACTGTAATACAGGTGTCGAAGCACACCCGGGTGGCGCTAGGCCGCCAGGGTGGACCCCGATGATGAAGCATGTCACCACTAGGTTGGTGAGTGAGGGGTTTTAAACAAAAGGATGAATGCTCTCCTTCTTGCCAGAAAACTCTAAATTTCACAAATGCCCAATGCATTTTGGGCACTTAGCCTTTAATCAGGGGCTTAATTGTAATGCCGTGCATTCCAGGTGTTTAGTGGTTTGAGAAATCTTGTAGAAATGGCCGTATAAACAATGATGGTGGTGTAGGCGGCCATTCCCTGTGAAGGTGCCAAGGCCCAGAGAGCTGGAAGACTTTGTAAGTCAGGACCAGATCCTTAAACCTCACTCTATCTTTGATTGGAAGCCAGTGCAGCTCTTTAAGATGCTGCTGCATTTAACTTCTTTTAGGGACCTTTAAAAGTAGGCAAGCCACCACGTTCTGAATGGCCTGCAGACTTTTTAGTTGGTATGCTGGTAGGCCCAAGTAAAGGGTATGTGCGCAGTCAAGTCGACACGTGATGTGACGAGGGCATGGACTATAATTATATCATAATGCCCAGATAGAAAGTAGACACATTTCTTCAAGGATTTTAGAAGGTTGTAGCACATGTCTACAATAGCACTGACCTGTGTGTTAAAAGACATGTTATTATCAAATTTTACCCCGAGATTCCTTACAACACCAGTGGAGATAGGTAGTGGGGGAACGTGACTAGGCCACCAATACCTATCCCATGCGGGGGGAACTGATCTGTAATATCTCAGTTTTACTACTGTTGCACTACAAATTGCTCCTGCACATTCATTGGAACACAGCAGAAAGGCATGCCTTGAAATTGATTTGGGAATTGCGGGGATGGTTGTCCAACGAGAGGACAATCTGAGTGTCATCTGTTTATGATACATTAAACAAAGTTGGGCTCAAAACCGACCCTTGGGGAATGCCAAACACTAGGACCTTAGGTTCTGACGAGTAGGGTGTCATCCATACCACCTGACTGAGGTCCAAAAGAAAGGAGTGAAGCCAATCCAAAGCCTATCCACAGACACCAATGTTTTCCAATTGAGGCAATAGGGTGGGATGGGACACAGTATCAAAAGCATCTCAGAAATCCATGAGAAGCAATGCCATTTGTTTCCCCAAAGTCCACTGCCAACCTAATGGTATCCGAAACCTCAACAAGATTGGATTCTGTGCTGAAGCCTGGTCTAAAGCCAGATTGGGAGGGGTGTAGTAACTGATGTTGTTCCAGGTAGTCGGAGAGTTGTTTGTTAACCCACTTCTTAAGAATCTTAGGCCAATCAGAATTCAGGCCAGTAACAGTGAGATATGACGGAAATGAGCCACTACTGACCTATCTGATGGTGGATGCTTTCTTTTTTTTTTGCAGAGTTTTATATAGCACAAACTAGACCCGAACCGAATCAGGTATCAGAGCGCTTTACATAGCACCAGTTACGTTACTTGAGGACGGACACACATTCATTTTAGGCACGGGGAGATTAAGTGATTTGCCCAGAATCACAGGAGGTTT
Source organism: Lissotriton helveticus (assembly GCF_964261635.1). Classification (NCBI taxonomy): domain Eukaryota; kingdom Metazoa; phylum Chordata; class Amphibia; order Caudata; family Salamandridae; genus Lissotriton; species Lissotriton helveticus. The sequence goes on along the minus strand of NC_136067.1, from coordinate 301,475,748 downwards.
TTGGCGTCGTTACCGAGACTCGAACCCAGATCCCTAGGTCCGAGGTCGAGCGCCCTAGCCGTTAGGCCAACCCCTCTTCAACAGGGAAATACGTTTTGCCTCTTTTCAACAGCTGGGTAATACTGCCGAGCTAAGGGAACTAATTAGGAGATGGTTGAGAGTGGAGTTAATCATTTTACATTTGGCCGCTAAAATATGTGGTGGGCATGGATCATCAGGTGATCCAGATTTACAAGCTCTTGTTCTGAATCAGACAGTGAAAAGGGCCTGACCGCGGCAGGTGGTAAGCATAGGTTCTACCCCCCCGGGTATTTGAGAGGGCTATCTGTTCCCAAGAATGCCTCCACAATACCACTGATTTTGTTGTCAAAGAAGTATGATCGCTGAAAAAATATTTCAGCAAAGGTTCAACAGGTAAATGAAGTGCATCTGAATGAGTGAATCTTTTCACTATTTAAAGGCATCTCTGGACCTGCCGTCTGAGTCTGTCATCTTCCTGGAAAAGAGGTCAACTTGAGCCCTTTTAATAGCCAGATGATAATCTTTCAGTGCACATTCGTAATGTTCTTTGTCTGCCAATTGATAGACTTTCCTCCAACTTCTTTCTAGTCTCTTGCAGAGATTACACTGGTTTCTAAGTTCATCATTTAACTAACGGGCAGATGAGCGTCTGCTTTTAGCTGTAACTGAAATCACTTTCAGTGGCACCACCGTGTCAGCCATGTGTTGTATCCAATCATTAACCATCTCAGAGTCAGCCTCAATATCCCACATACTTTAGGGATACTGGAGAAGTATGTAGCTGTCATACATTCAGTAGAAAATGTAGACCAGTTTGTTTTGGGAGGGTAGGAATGGTTCTTCTGCCTAATAACCCCTTTTCTACTTTCCATGCAAAAAGAACCGTGGAATTGTCAGTTCAATCATTCAAAAGAATGTCAAGGACTTCTATTTGACCATTAGTAAAATAATTCTTTAATCATTCTGAATCCTCTTAGCACTAATAACAGGGATTGCTCTCTAAGAGGTAAGGCATTTGGCCTCATGTTTGTCTGCTTCAGAAACACAACTTTCTAGGTCTCAAGACTCCAAAAGGTCATAGCTAAAAACAGAGTGCAAAGCCTTGCAGGAGACCCGAAGCCTAAAACGCTGCCTAAGAGCTATGGACCACAGTACTTACCAAGAGGAACTTTGAAAAAGTTGGTACTTGGTAGTTTTTTCATCTCAGGAGGTCTAACCCTAGACAGGCAAAAAGTCTATGTTTGTACTGTTCTGAGCATTTTGCTGTGCTGAAAACTGGTTCAGATGGATCTTGCAGGAAAGACTTCCATCTTAGTAGAACCCTGTCTGAATTTAACATCCAGCATTGCCAGTCTGGGTTATTTTGACTTCTCAAAAGTCATTGTGCCCGAAAGTAAAACCTTGCACTGGGGTAAATCTATGTGAATCACAAAGCATGCTCTGTAGTCACGACATCAAGGCTTGCCCCCACTCAGGCGTATGTGTGCCTCTCCATGTTCCAGCTGCTTGTAACCCAATGTCAAACACTTTTATGCTACTTGTGGATACCTCCCAGAGCTGGAGTCTACTTTTCCACCATCTTCATATTTCCCAGATAGAAAAAGCCTTCTTCACATTAACTTTCCATTTAGCATTATGACCGCAAACAACTATTAACTATCAGCATGACTTCCTAGTTTGCATACAAACACCATCTATGATGTGGATTATTTTCACTGAACAAACAAGACTGGACTGAGGCACACTCATATACACTTCTCAAGTTCTTACTCCCATTCAGACATGCAGCACTTAAGCACACAAAAATGAACAAACAAGATCTGTCTTTGCAAGAGCATGAACATTCAAAGATAGTCAGTTTGCCCCTCTTTATACTAAAATAGTTTACTTGTGAGCTTTTGTATTTTTTGCTATACTATTGAATTCTTCTTAAAGTAATAATCTTATTTTTATTAAAGTAATATCACTCACTCATCATTCAAATTATTGTACAGTATTTAATTTTTAACTGTATATGAGTTTGTAAGCCTTCATCACCTCACAAGAGTAAGGCTTTACTACCTGTTTTCTATTATGAGCCAACACCCTTAAAAGAGAGCTTTGCAAAGTAGAACTTAACACCTGGAATACATATATAGTAATAAAAACATTTCATAAGGATTATTTTCAAAGACCAAAGACCCCTCAGCCTTACACATCCTGGAGATCTGGCTTGACCAGCAACACTTTTTACTATTTATAGTAGGAGGTGACGGAGGCACAAATATGGTGACAATCACTTAGAGATGCTGCAACATGCACCTCCAGACAACAAATGGCATCAGATTTCACGCGAAACATACAGACCAGGTCAGCCTTAGAGTGGAACAGCCTCAACCACTCACACACTCTACTATGGCATCATTGGGTTTCTTAATGCCCTTAAGTTCATCTTTGATCATGTGCACAATGTTGCTTGGCATGTGCTTTCCAACATGAAATCACTGCTTACATGATTGGTCAATGTAGTCAGTAAGGGTGGATCTGTGCTAGTATTCTTTTCTGCAATGAGCTTAGGTCAGATGGTTGTCTTGTTAGATGGGAGGTATGATTATTTTTTCTTAAAATCCACCTACACATCTTTTTCAGCCTTCTTGATTTAAGACTTGTTACAAGGCTCCAATGTGGCTTTTGGTAGTTGATTGTGGAGTGTGTTGCTTCACACTTAAGGCATGATTATATTTAGAATATTCTCTTTAGAGCATATGTTATGCTGACCACTGACACTGCACTGAGCACTGACACTCTTGCAGTGACTGTGCGCACTACAGGTGGGTAGCAAGTGTACTTTAATTTTGTCACATATCATCATCGATATGGACATCACATGATGCACTTACATATCCCAAAGGCTGAAAGAGAGTGAGCTTCATACATAGTCCACAGTGCTGTGACATCCACATGCGCTCTTCATTGTCTGTTAATCCTCTGTTGTAGTTTAACTAAGAAGTTTATTAGGATTTTCCATTTGTAAATCAGCCGATTATTCCTTTAAAATCCTTCTAGTGGGGGTTTCCACAGTAGGCAACAGTGTCAGAGTTACTGAACTCCTTGCTGTGACCCCCTGCCATCAGCCAATGACCTTGGACTTTCACAATCCATCTACAAAAGGTAGCATACTATGATCAGTAACCTAACAAATCGCCTATCAACAAAAAAAATGGTGTTAAGAATGGGGTTATTTATTTGGAAGGGAGATACCCCACGCAAAGTTGATAAACACATTGAAAAGGTTTGCCTGCCTGGTGGAGATGTCTATGTCTTCACAGGAGCTGCTGCCACAGAAGTTCCCCTGAAAGTACTGATAATTTGCTGAGTGACTGCTTTGTTTTATACGGCCACTCAACAATTTCTCTACATCAAAAAGAATCAATCAATCAATCACGACATTTGTAGAGCGCACTACTTACCCGGAGGGTCTCAAGGCGCTTGGGGGAGGGGGGGTGCTGCTACTGCTCGAACAGCCAGGTCTTGAGCTTCTTCCTGAAGGAGAGGTGGTCTTGGGTCAGGCGCAGGTCGGTCGGGAGGGAGTTCCAGGTCTTGGCGGCCAGGTAGGAGAAGGACCTTCCTCCTGTTGTCGCTCTTCGGACGCGGGGAACGGCGGCGAGGGCGTGACTGGCTGATCGGAGGTGGCGTTTGGGAGCGTAGAAGTTGATGCGGTTGTTGAGGTAGCTCGGGCCCTGATCGTGAAGGGCTTTGTGTGCGTGGGTGAGGAGACGGAAGGTGATTCTTTTGTTGACGGGGAGCCAATGGAGGTCTCTCAGATGTCCGGAGATGTGGCTGTGTCGTGGGATGTCGAGGATGAGTCTGGCTGAGGTGTTCTGGATCCGCTGGAGTCTCTTCTGGAGCTTGGCGGTGGTCCCGGCGTAGAGGGCGTTGCCGTAGTCCAGACGGCTGGTGACGAGGGCCTGGGTGACCGTCTTCCTTGTCTCGGTGGGGATCCACCGGAAGATCTTCCGTAGCATGCGCAGGATGTTGAAGCACGACGAGAAGACGGCGTTGACTTGTCTGGTCATGGAGAGGGAGGAGTCCAGGATGAAGCCCAGGTTGCGTGCGTGGTCTGTCGGTTTGGGTGCGCTGCCCAGGGCGGGGGGCCACCAGGAGTCGTCCCAGGCGGAGGGCGAGGATGTCAGAAGGAACTTGTTTTAATTAAACAACAAAATAATAACATTGGCACCTCTGGAGTTTTTTTCGAGGTTTTGGAAGTCTTTTTTATTTTTCCGTGTTTAGGATTTCTCTTGGACCTCTAGGCTTTTCCGGGTGTTTTTTTAAGAACAAACATATGTTGGAAAGTTTGCATAAACAGGACTGAGATATGTATTCCAACATCCACAAGTCTGTCAGCTGTCCTGTAAGGAATTTGCCAGTAGAGGCAGCGAGGGAAAAGCAGTCAGAAATGTAATGAGCTGCCGGACTGTACACAGAGTGGGCAGACCATCAGTTTGGGGGACAGGATACACAATTACATTTGAGTTGGAATACTCTATCCGCGAAACTTTAAATGAGGACTCTAATCTCTCAAAAAGAAGGCCAGTGAGGGTTCCTTGAACGCATCCTCCTCGAGCTGTAGCTGAAGCTGGCGATTCAATAGAACCAGGGTGCAGAGGACTTAGGTCATCTCAGGCAGCCCACAATGCCCACAGTGCCCACAACAATGCTGGCTATGGTGCACTGGTGAGTGGTTCACACAAAAGGTTCCCGAGTTCTACTCTCATAGAACAGAACCTCAGCACAAATAAAAGTAAAATCGCCCTTGTAAGGGAGGCATTAGCAGAGGATTGGATGAGCAGTCAATTTAGCTGCCACTCTGGAAAAGGTTGGTGATTACCCTGGCAAAGAGCTGGCCCAAATGTCCTTCCACGCTAGGTAAGAAAACAGAAACCTCCATAACTAGTCTACTTTCATAGGATGCTTATATTTGGAATTACCTCTAAACTTACTGATAGGAACCTTAACCCACACCCAATTTCCAACCTTAACTGAAGTCTTCTGTTTAACTACCTTCTGCCAATATACCAATCTTTTGATCTATTCTGCACACCATCTACTTTCACTCTATTTTTTTTGCCCAAAACTTTCAGTCACATATCTATGAACCCATTTCTTCATTAGGATAAAGGGGGCGCAACAGTTATCCAGAGCACTACGGCATATAGAACAGCCTATATGAATCTTTTGGCTGACACCAAGTATGTGGATGATGCCTGTTATGACTACACAGGTGCATTGATAAGCACATCTCACATGGGAAGTAGCAATTTATCAATCAATGATATACTATGTTCAGTTTCATTGTGTTTTTTATTTTCACAGATGGATCATCAGAAAATATAAAATACTCTTGTCGAGAAAAGGAACAGATACCTGCCCTTTATAAACAGCAGTATAGGGAAAGTCCCTTTAGGGGCGAAAGCGGACTGAAACATTTTGGAACTAGGGTCTTAGGGTCTAGGGTCTTAGGACCATAATACCCTAATTGACCATTTTATCTCTATTTTTAATTTCCCTGACAGATCCAAGAATAAAAGGAAACTGGGATCTGCCTGTGGATTTTTAATCTTCAATTCCCCCTGGCCAATAATATCACTAAGAGCTCCCTGGAATATTATCCCTGGAATGGCCCACCCTGACCTTTAGGCATCACGGTGACCCAATGATGAAGCATGACACCACTAGGGAGGTGAGGGTAAGTAAAACAAAAAGGATTTGTTTCCTTCCCCACTCCCTAGTGGGTTACCATCTGTAGTTTCACGTAGGGACTTCCCATCACTGTGTATCAGTGATAAATCGTAAATCGTGGATACAATTTACGTACCAGAGGAGTACTTTTTGTGGTCTAGTAACCCCAACACCTGTGCCCCTATTGCTGGCATTTTGTTGAGACACAGTATAAAATTAGGGACTCTTGCATTTTGCCACAGGTTTAAGAATCCTGCATTAACCATCTCGTGTTTGATCACACTATTTTCGTTAGTCTTATAACTATGATGGGTTTAGAGAACTGACTCTTGCCCTCTTCTGCCCACCTAGACAACCGTAGTCAAACATAATCACCCACAGAAATATTAGACAGGCAAACATCATGCAAGAGGTACAATCTTTTCTTAGCTGTTGTCTGTCTCATAATAAATTTTGATCTAACTCTCTCCAGATCTGGTCTTGTGAACCTCGTGTTTGCCACGTTTGGTCTAGAGCCAGCAAGGACCTAAAGGGGAGTGGGGATGCCTACCCTTAAGCAACAGAAATTGTGAGACTCTTGTGTGTGATCATATAGGTCCATAATGTGTCATACACAGCTAAGAGAAAGGGAATGTCACCAACCATGGGCCTATAAATAATTTCCTTCAAGTATCTATTGAAAAGCTTTACCTGGCCATTGCACTGAGGGTCAAACAGGGCAGTCCAACATGCTTGATATTGTGTGTGAGTAAGAAGCTCAACATTTCAGTAGATGAAAACTGTAAATCAATGCCAATAACAGTAAATTCAGGAAAGCCTTTTCTGCTGACGACTTCCATAAGAAAGTCCAGCGAAGTATCAGTGAACATTACCTCAGGCCATTTGGAATGATAATCAATAAAAACAAAGGCAAATGGCATGTTACCGTAAATACTTTTAAAGGGTCCTGAGATATCAGCACCCACCTTCTGCCATACAAACACCTATTCTATGCTTTTCATGGGTGTCTCTTTGGTATTATAATTCATATTTGCTGCTGCACAAATCTGACAATGTCTGACCAAACCATCAGCTTCCGATTCCATACCTTGCCACAAATGTTGATCGCGTAACACATGCTTATGCCCAGCATGAACAATTTCAATAGTTGTTCTCTTATTCTAGAAGGGGGAATGACTTTATTGTGCTTAATTGCCAATTTGTCATTCATCCTAAATTCAGAAGCCACCTGGTCATAAGAATGAAGTGCATTACTGAGACTCTTTCTGGATGGCAAACCCTCAAATATGTATTTCTTTATCAACTTAAGTTCAGCATCCTTGGAATCATCATCAATTCACACATGCCCACTTAGTGCCTGATTTCGAGTTTGGCAGTTGGTGGGTGGTGCAGCGGTGGCAGTGCAGCTACTGACTCTGGCGGTTGGACCACCATGGGACTGCAGCAACCGCTGGGAACCACAATCCCATTCCTCTATGTTAGCGTGATGGTCTGAGGATCGCAATATTCTGGAGGAGTCGCTGGAGCACTGCCAAGCACATTATGACTTTCCTCAATGCTACCCTTTTCATGGCGGTGAGCCCGCCATGAAAAGGGTTATGGAGAGGAAACTGTTGTCTCAGGGCCTCAGTGCATGGGGATATATGCAGGGGGCATATGGTGTACCCCCCTGTGTGCATGCACCCCAGTAGCTGCATGTCATGGACTGAAGAGTCCATGACATGCAGGAACTTGCTTTGGTGCTCCTTTGGTGTTGCAGTTCTATCGCTCAGATATGGGCCTTCAAATTGCACCACTGTGGGACTGCCAAAGCACCACCTGCCATACCATGAGGAAACTCGTAATCTGGCAGGTGGGCAGCGGTCGAATTTGGCAGTCTGGGAGCAGGATGCTGGTGAGGCAGTCCACTCCCACACCACTGAAGTCATATTCAGGCCCTTAGTACCTTTCCACTCACTATGTAAACATCTTTTACACAGGCCACAACATCATAATATTTGTTCTCAAAAACAGGATGTGGCACAGTGGCCAGAGCTGCTGACTCTGGAGAAGGGTATCCGGGTTTGAGTCTCAGCGTCGGCGCAACATACTGTGATTCTGGGCAAAACATAACTTAATCTCCCCATGCCCATGGACAGGACCTAGGTATCCTCAAGGGTGATAAGCCGCGCTAAATAAATGTACAAACTTTAACTTTTCTTTCTTCAGCACAAGGCAATCTCGACAAACAATCTTCAAAACTATTTTTGCTGCCAGGAACAAAAGATGTCATACGCTTAAAACTTTGAACACAAACAAGCAAGACAAGCAGTGGAGTTACTTCAACCCCCTCTAAAGATAAAATGTTCGCTAATGCTAAACGCATTCTGCAGGTGAAGTTTTAAGAATATTGTAGCTCCATTAAGCATGAAAAACAAGTTATTGATTTTGGGCATCTGATGTCTGTCTGCTAGTATATTGGCATTTAATGCTCTTAGATCGACACAAAGTGTAAGCTCTCCTTTACTTTTCTTTGCAAGAGAAACAAGTGATACCCAATTGGATGGTTCTGTTTCTTCAATAATTCAATCTGCTTGCATGTAATTCAGTAGTCCTTGCAGGTTCTTCCGAACATTAAACTGGCCTTCCCTTACGTTTTTGTCTCACAGGTATGGCATTGCTCTTAAGTTTTACCCAAAGCACAAATCCTAGCAATATTCCCTTTTTGATTGCTGAACACTTGTGGCAAGGAAGCAATGAACTTTTCCTTCAAAGTATCGTCCTTTGCTACCAAAACAGGTCATCCAGGTTAGGGTTCAAAGGATTTTTAGTCACTTTTGATCTTTCCACCCCAAAACGTTGCCACTTTTGTGTGATACATAAATCTTAATTATTGCAGATTGTCCTTTGAAATTGGTGTTAGCCAGAAATATTTCTTGAACTTAATCTTTTGTCCATCAAAGATGACTGCCTGTATGTCAGTTGGCAATAATTGACTCATTTGAGATTTTAAATTTAGCATCAAAATATGACTTAGAGATAACTAAATGCACTTGTATGTAAAACATAAGTGGTTTTATTATTTCATTTTTATCTTCAGCATCTTCCACTTGTACCATTAATATAATATTTTTCTTTAGCATGTCGTCCATCTCGCTTTCTTCTATGTTCGCCAATGTTTCCTATGGATATGCTGGGAGGAAAATTGTTTTTTATTATCACAGCATACTTTGGTAAAATGTCCTCTTCTCTTGCATATGCTACATTCCTTAAAATCACAGGACAAGTCTTAGCAGATGCTAAATGTGTGGGGCTGCCACATCTGTAACAAAAAGGTTTTTTTCTCAGTACATCAATGTCTAAAAACTTTATTTTCTACCATATATTACATTTAAGTAACACACCTCATTATCTTTTTTGAAGAACTTTTCACCTCCTTGACCAACTCATGAAGTGTTCTAAGGATTTTACTGATGTAACAACCTCTACCAAATTATGACCCCCATGAACCACAACCTTTTTTGATTCGTTAATTATTCATATTTAACATACGTTGGTCACACATCATTTAATTAGAATTCATTCGAAAGCTGATCAATATTAGAATTTGGGTCACTAGTCAGCAGAGGTGCACCCTGTCCAAGTAGGGAACATCACCCTAGTCAGAGTAAGCTACATGCACACCTTAAATTAACCTGTGCTCATCCTCTGATACCATGGTACAGAGAAGACAGGCTTCATTTGAGACACAATGTGTAAAGCATGTGTGCAATACACACAAACTAACATAATGCAAACACCACAAAAATATCCACACAGGTTTAGCAAAAAGGGAATACTTATAATTTATCTGAGTACAACAAGACCAAAATATCAAAGATCCAATCAGTAGAGGTCGAGATATGATTTTATAAAGAATATGTGCAAAAACAGCCTTAGAAGTAAATAGTGCTAAAAGGTTACTTGAGGTCACAAGATAATGGAGTAAATATAAAGTTCAAGCCAACCATGATGGAGGACAGCCCGGCTACAGGACCCTTGCAGGGCCTTCTGAAAAAGGACCTTAGATTTAGCAAAAGAGACATCGTCCGATGCTTTTGTTCCGATTCACGCAGTCACGTCGATGCATCAAAGTCGAGCCTCACCGTCGGACCTCAGAACGGCGCTGCATCAGAGTAGAACTTCACCACTTGGATTTAGATCGGTGCTGTAAGCCATTCAGGGATGTCCTCAGATCGGCACTGAGTCGACGTCGAAGGGCACTGCGTTGGTTCTGATTGGCAAAGTGGTTTTGTAGAAAATCTGCTGCTCAATGCACTTCTGAGGCCCATGACTGGAGGGGGCATCTCAAACAAGGTGAGGACTCATAGATGAGAGAGTCCACCAGCCCCAGCAAAATTGCAAGACGCCCTTTTATTTCCCTGAGATTTCTGAAAACAGGAGGTAGGCCAGCAAGCCCTTGGAGTCACTCTGGATTCAAGTGAGATGGGTCTAGTCCTTGTCCTTGCTGAGATCAGCAGGCAGCAGGGCAGTTCAGCAAAGCACAACAGCAATTCCTCAGAACAGTCAGTCAAGGCAAAGTGGCAATCTCTACAGCACAGCAGTCTTTACTTCAGCAGATGTTTTCCCAGGTCCAGTAGTGTACTGTAGTGAGGGTGACTCCAAAGCAGCTCCTTGAAGTGCACAAGTCCCCTTTCAACCCAGCCCTGTCTGTCAGGCTATCTGTGAGGGGTGATCAGTCCTCTGAGTGGGGACAGGACACAGCCTATTCAGATGCAAGTGTGAGCTCTCTCTTACCCTTCCTGCCCAGGAAGGCTATCAGAGTGCAGGAGAATGCAAAAGAGTCTTCTGTCGCACCCACCCTTCCTGTGTTTGGGGCTGTCTAGAGGGAATGCACAAAGTGTAGCTACCACCCAGCCCAGATGTGTATTGGCAACATGATATATGCACACAGAGCCAAATTAACGGCAGAGAAATGGCCATTCTCTTCAAATGGCATTTCTAAAATAGTAATGTCAAATCCAAATTTACCACTAAAGAGGATTTATCATTACCATTCCACAGATATAAAACATGATTTAACTACTCATTTCTAATCATGAATTACAGCTTAAATGTGTTTTAAGGAATTCACAATGTTAGCTGTTTGTCACTACCAGGACATATAAAACTTAAAAGTACATGTCCTACCATTTACTTACATAGCACCCTGCCATTAGGGCTACCTAGGGCCTAGCTGAGGGGTACCTTATACGTAATAAAAGGGGAGTTTAAGGCTTGGCAACTACCTTTAAATGCCAAGCCAAAGTGGCAATAAACTGCACACACTGGCACTGCAGTGGCAGGCCTGAGACAGGTTTGAAGGGATACTTCCGTGGTTGGCACAATCGGTGCTGCCACCCACTAGTAGCATTTTACTTGCAGTCCCTGGGTATATGGTATTCCACCTTACAAAGGATGTACAAGTAAATTTGAGATGCCAATCATGCATACACCAATTACACACATGTTTAGTAAAGAAGCGCAGGCACTTTAGCATTGGTCAGCAGTGCTAAAGTGCTCAGAGTCCTAAGGCCAATAAAAAGATTCAGCAAAAGAGGAGGAGGAAGGTAAAATGTTTGGGGTGACCCTTCAGAGAGGACCATTGTCCAATACTAATATTAGACAGACTCCTTAATGCAATCAAGAATTCAGAATTCATCAAAAGTTTCACCTTCCCTTTGATACATTGTATAAAAAATATATATTTCCAAAGTGGTTCTAACAGTAGGCTTGTTAATCTTAACACTGCTTCTTGAAATTCTTCATATTCATCTTCCCCTGTAGGGGGCTTCTATTTTAGGGAGAGAGAACAGAAAATGCATTGCCCTACTAAACCTAAGGAATGTAACAATATGCATTTTCTTCTCTGAAAAGGCATTCTATTTGCTTCAATTACCACTATGTAGATATTAAATGTGTCCTTCCATCTTTTTCAGGGTATGGATGGCTCCCCTTTTACTTGCAGGAACTTTTGTGGAGGATTAATCTGCATATTGCTTATAGCTAGGTATCAACGAATAAACAGTAGCACAATGATTCACCAGAAGTCGCACTAATAAAAAAGTCCTGAAATGAATGTGTAACAAAGTATATGTATGCTATTCTACATAAGTGTTTTTTCTCGTAATTTTAGAATTTGTGCTCCATAAAATTCAGTTTCTTCAAGGATATATTCACCACATATTTAAAAACAATGGCCCACTTTTTTTTCTTGGAGCGCATGAATGACATATAAGTCTGGGGAGAATCCAAAACGGCAACCTCTAGGCAAAACATGGCTTAAAACGCTTGTATTGGTCCATCTGAGTCTTAGGACTACATTTCCTTAAAGCCCATGAAGATCGCACCTCATAAGGTGTAACCCGGCATGTACAGGGTTGAGCAAGAAAGAACCACCTGTCTCTACTCTCAATCGCTTTCTACAGCTGGTGTAGTCAATAAGAATTGCAAATGCAACTGCAAGGGTGCTAGGGGGCCTAAGGCCCCCCTGATGCACCCACCAAAAAGGAAAGCGTGCACATGTGTCGCACACATATAAGGGCATGTGTATGCACCACATGGTACTTAGAAAAAGGCAATTTTGTGCATTTTTCTAAGGATTTGCAACTTAACATCAACTTGAAGTTGATGTTAATTTGCGATTCCTTAATGCAAAGCTGCATTTTGAATAGGCTTCTTGCATTGCATTTTGGGAATCACAAATTGCGATTCCCTAAATGCATTCACAAAATAGGTAATCGCAAAAATTGTGATTACCTATTTTGCGAATGCATTTTGGATTGATGCATCGGAAATGGCTTTTTACCCGACGCAAATGGGCCGATTCTCTAAATATGCCCATTTGCGACCGGTAAAAAGCTTGATGCATGTACCCCTTTATTTTATGCAACTATTTGAAAGGCTAAAGACCAAGGGCTAAATTTATAATTCCTGATAAATTTGCTTCGTCTTTGCGCCCCTTTGCGTGGCGCAAGGGTGACTCAAAACCTTGCTAAATCTTGTCCCTCCCTGGCCCTTATTAGCTACCCCTTATTTGTCCAATTGGTCTGCTGTTCATGTCAACATCCTTGTTATAAAGTGCGCTGTGTACCTGGGCAAACTGCTACTTTTAACAGGAGGCAGTAATGCCAGGGCGTTGGAGAAAACTCTTGCCTAAGGAAACATGAGCAATAATTCATTCAGGCTGTCACATTTAACATTTAAGGGAGACTGCTCTGCACTTCCTGACAATGGTCCTCATGCAAGGCTCCTCTCGATTACCCCACTTTGACATACGGCATGTTTTACCAGCTCACCTGATCCTATACAAGATGCTCTAGATTAGATTAGATTAGAATACTTGTAAAGCATATGGCTGCCTCGGCAATGAGGCATCCCAGCGCTGAAGCAAGACAAAGTGGGGGACAGAAGAGGGATTAGAGCTGAGAGAAAAGCCATGTCTTCACAAGCCGTCTGAAGGCCTGGTGATTAGAGATGCTGCAGATGTGTAGGGGAAGGGAGTTCCATGAGGCAGGGACCAGTCGCCTGAAGGAATGACCACCAGATCTGATCCTTCGGATGCGTGGGATTCGTGCAAGGATAAGATTTGCCAAATGCAGTGCGCGCGGAGGGGAGTAGAGGGTGTACATTTCCCTCAGAAGATCTGGGCCCATGCCGGTCAAAATCTTGTGCGCGGTACAGAGCGCCTTAAAGTGTACTCGGTGTACAATGGGAAACTAATGCAGACGGAAAAGGAGATTAGAAACATGGCTGTACTTAGGAAGGGCAAAGATGGAGCGCGCTGCAGCGTTCTGGACCCGCTGCAGTCGGTTCAGCACATACTTATTAGAGCCAAGGAGAAGCACATTACAGTAATCCAATCAGCCCATTATGGAGGCTTGGATGATCAGCTGCTTATTTTGAGCATTGAATGAACCAAGTATCGGTTTAAGGTAGCATAGCAGCCCAAAGCATTTCCCTGCCACTGATTTGGCGTGAGTCTCAAAGGTAAGAACTTTGTCAAGCATAAAGCACACATTTTTTACTGCAGGTTTTACTTCAGGTTTTACTGCCGGTTTTGGGACCGGAGGGACTCCAAGGGCCGGAGTCCACCATTCATTGTTCCAAAGATGGGAGTCTTTAGCAATCAGAAGGATCTCAGATTTCACAGTTCAGCTGCAAGAAGTTAGCTGTCATCCACTCTCCAATGGCCAGGATGTCTTCTTTAAATTTCCCTCTGTCCTGGCTAGGAATCATAGACAGGGTGATCACCAACTGAGTGTTGTCAGCGTACGACACCAAAGAGATTCCCCTTGTTTTAGCCATCTGTGCCAGTGGACTCATGTATATATTAAAGAGCGTGGGGCTCAGCGTGATCCCTGAGGGACCCCACAATGGATGGACACTAGAGGCGAAGGGAGGGGCTATCACTTGGAAGGTTTGATCAGCCAAGAAGGTGGAGAACCACGACAAGGCTTTATTACTTATCCATATCTCCTCCAAACCGTGGAGCAATATTTTGTGGGAGACCATGTCAAATGTCACGCTCAGATCCAGCAGGACCAAAACTGAGGTCATGCCGGCATCCGCTGCGGATCTCAATTGCTCTACCATCGTCAGCAGTGCAGACTCACTACTATATCGTGGCCGGAAACCATTTTGGGAGCCATCAAGTATAGGATTGACTTCCAAGAAATGAGTTATCGTCGAATTCACAAAAGCTTCCAGAATTTTGGATAAACATGGGAGCAGTGATATTGGGTGATAGTTTTCTGGCTTGGAGGTATCCAATGAAGGTTTTTTGAGTAGAAGGACCACTTTTGCTTGTTTCCAAGATTTTGGGACCACCGCCGAGGCGAGGGATAGATTGAGTAGATCCAGGCACTTCAGTAGGACCCGGACCCGGCGGCCTGGGTAGGTCGATAGGAAGGACACACGGCTGTAAAACTCCATACGTTATGGAAGTCTCAACCTGTTGTGCAGACCGCCGGGTACTGTTGATGCCTGGAAACTAGACACAATAGGTAGATCCATTGACACATAAAGCACGCTTTCTTGTTTTTGTGACAACTAGACTAGCTCACTGGATACTTATGCAGATCCTTTAGTGTAGATGGTTTCCATAATTATAATAAATTTTTTCTAAGGTCCTGAAGAATCGCGAGTTATTGAACAGAAACGCGAGAAACATGTCGACCATCACGATCACACACTAACTGATACTCAAGTAGGAAACATTGAATTCTATTGAGTACCGGTTAGTTTCCAAATTTTAATTAGAGCAGGAGACCCCCAGAATAAACTTGATACTGGTACTCCCAGCTTTATTTTAAACTCACTATCACATCTACACACTTTTGGCCCCATACCCACACTTCACAAAACAGCTGTTGGATAAAAGATCTCTCGTAAAGTGCCTCTCTTTGAGGTGAGCCCATTGGGTATTGCACCGCCACCCAACGAGGAGCAGCCCAGATGATGAAGCATGACACCTGAAAGGGTGTGTGAGGGCATTACATCCAACAAAATGGATGCCCAACTGTAGGACTCATTGAGACCAACAGTATCCAGACATTAGTGTGACGCGGACATCCTCCCTCTGAGGAACAGCTCAGCATTCTTTGTATTCATTACTTCGGTAGGAGACCCTGTTGAACTTTCCTGAAAGCCTCCAGTCTTAAGGGGTCATCTGGATACCCTGATTTATTTTTGTTCACTAGTCCCTCCAGATCTTTGAGGAGGATGGTAGGTAGTGATGTAAGAGAAACGGTCTCAGGGCAGATGTACGTGTTCCTCTTAGTGGTGCCTGGAGTTCCAGTGTGATCAAAGGTATGTAAATGCCCTTCACCTTCTCGAGGAAGAAGTTCGCCAGCTCTTCACAGTGTTGGCTGGAGGATATAATACTGCCTGTTGCAGAGAGGGGGGCATGTGTGACCAAATCCTTCAAAAGAGAAAATATGGTTTTGTTGCGATTAGTGCTGGTGGTGATCAGGCTGGAGTAGTTGGCTGCCCTAGTTTTATGCACTAGTTTGTGGTAGGATTTGATAGCTGCTCTATACTGTAATTTAGCCTGGAATAAATAAATAAATAAATAAATATGTACATCTCCATGCTCTTTCTAGAACTTTGCAGTTCTTCCTGGCTAGGGTCAGCTCCTCGTTAAACCAGGCGTTGGCCCGCGCAACTTTAGAGTGAGTGAGTTTGAGAGGGATACAGGTATCTAGGGCATGGGATATTCACCTATGAAAGAGCGCATCAGCCTCTTCCATATTGATAGATCTATCTGGTGAAATTGTGCTCAGGGCTGTGAGGAAAATCCAAGGTCGTTTCAGTGAGGGGTGCTGGTTGGACTGGGACTTAAAGTCGGCCAGTGTTAGCCGCATTAGGATGAGAAAGTGATCTGTCCAGATCATGGAGATAGGTTTTAGAACTTCCAGTGCCCCAAGGTTAGAAAAAATAAGATCGAGGAGATGCCCGGCGCTTTGCGTAGTGACGGGGACCAGTTGAGTCAGTTGGCAAGCTGCTAAGTCCCCTAAGAAGCTGAGTATGTCCGGGGATTCTAGCATCTCTAGGTGAAGATTCAAGTCACCAATAATAATTAAAATTGTCATACTGGAGAGCTGGGACTGAGGTGGTATTCACCAGGACTTCTCTAAAAGTCTTAGATGGACCAGGTGGGCGATAGATTAGGAGGCCAGAGAAGGTAAAGTTTGCACTTAGTGCAATTTGAAAAAGGGCACACTCACAGTTTGGTAGATCTTGGGGAGTGAAGCTGCACGAGTGAACGGTTTTATAAACAATCGCAATAAGGCCCTCTCTCCCCCCTGTTCTATTGAGACTGAATATGGCATAACCTGTGGGGAGGGCAAGTGCAGGTTTAGCCACGGAGGCCTCGGAAAGTCAAGTTTCCATTAGAAAGAGGACCTCAGGTGATTGATCCTGGAGGAGGTGGAAATACCTCGGCATGATGTTTGGACAGTGATCAGCAGTTAATGCTCAGGATGGAATATGTCAGAGTCCTGGGACCGAGAGGTTTTGGGCACCCAGGAGGTTTCAACCTAAGGGTACTCTAAAATTCGACATTCCATCTAGTCTAATCAAGATCTTACAACAGCAACATCTTCTATTTGATCTCATTTATTTAACTTTTTGTCATCATTCATGTACCTTCTTTACGTTACAAAATATAATATTATTGTGAATATTCATTACATTAATTATTAATGCATATTCCGTGGCTTGTTCTGTTTTTAACGCTTCCCTTTCATTGCGCCATGTGACTGTTTTATCGTTGCGCAATCTTCATCTTCCTCAATCGCTCTGGGTCACGTTCCTTCTATAAAAAAAACTATTAAAAAAATAATACAATTGACAAAATGATGTCAGTTTCTGTAAAAGCGCTGCTAAACTGGGCGTATGCACAGCACGAGTCAAGATCCTTCTGTGGCTCGATTAATGCTCCCTTCTATGCAGCTTTAAGCCTGCACTTGTTTCCGGGGTTAACCAGCTTAGTGCTATTTCTATCACTTCTTGACATTTCTTGAATCATTCTTCTGTGTCCAGTGCAGCCTGCTCCTGGTTTCCTTTTCTGATTCATGTCTAACCATTGCTGGCGACTACCAGGTGAAAAACATTATTTTTCTGTGAATTATTCTGTTGCTCTTTGCCCGGTTTTTTTCCACAATTTTGAAAAGTGCCAGGATTGGTATTCACAGGCATGCTCTTTCCATGAATATTGATTGGCTGAAGGCAGCAGCTCTCTATGTGCCTGGAACTGTCCAACAAAGGAGGGACCGCATCAACCAGACCGGAGGTGGCATCGCCATAGTCCACAGGAACACCATCCGCATCACGACCGACGCCAACGACTCCTTCGCCGCAGCCGAACATCTCCACTTCCAGATTCACACCGACCCTAAGACGACCCTCAGAGGCACCCTCGTCTACAGACCCCCGGAACCACGCACACAATTCAGCGAAGACATCACAGATTTCATCAGCCCGCACGCCCTCCCCTCCACCGACTACATCCTCCTCGGGGACCTCAACTTCCACCTGGAGAACAACAAGGACCGCAACACCACCGCCCTGCTGGAAAACCTCGCCAACCTCGGACTCAAGCAACTGGTCAACACCCCCAACCACTACGCCGGCCACACGCTTGATCCCGTCTTCTCTTCCAGCAAGTACATCACCTTCAGCCACGCCACCGGACTCCACTGGACCGACCACAGCTGCGTCCACTTCAGCTTCAAAAGATCCACGACCCACCACCACCCGCAACAGGTACCTCACAGGAATTGGAGCAAGATCACCGCAGACCAGCTCACCACCTCCCTCAGCCAGAGCCCACCCGCCAACACAACGGACCCCAACGAAGCAGCCCGCAACTTCACACAGTGGCTGACCGCTTGCGCCGATGACCTAGCGCCACTAAAGAACCCTCCCAGCAGACCCAGAAGCAAGAAGGCATCCTGGTTCACCGACGACCTGAAGGACTCTAAGAAGACCTGCCGCACCCTCGAGAAAGCCTGGCTCCTTGACCGGACCACCGACAACATGACCGCCCTCAAACACGCTACCCGCAAGCACCACCAGCTCATCCGCACCACCAAGAAGAAATCCCTGAAGGAACGACTGGACAACAACGCCCACGACAGCAAAGAGCTCTTCACTATCGTCAAGGAGTTCTCTAACCCCAGCACCGGCACCAACGACATCACTCCGTCACAAGACCTCTGCGACTCCCTCGCCTCGTTCTTCCACCGCAAGATCGCCGACATCCACAACAGCTTCGGCGCCCCACCCACGCACCCAACCGTCGAACCAACGCCCCCACCGCCACCCTTCGCACCTGGACCACGGTGACCACCGAAGACACAGCCCGCACGATGAACACCATCCACTCTGGATCACCGACTGACCCCTGCCCACACCACGTCTTCAACAAGGCCGACTCCACCATCGCACCCCAACTTCGGAACATCATCAACGCCTCCTTCAACACTGCCACCTTCCCGGAGAGCTGGAAGCACGCCGAGATCAGCGCCCTTCTGAAGAAACCTACAGCGGACCCCACCGATCTCAAAAACTTCTGCCCCATCTCGCTCCTCCCTTTTCCTGCTAAAGTCATCGAGAAGATCGTCAACAGACAGCTGACCGCCTTCCTCGAGACGAACGGATCCCTCGACCCCTCGCAGTCCGGCTTCAGAGCCAACCACAGCACCGAGACCGCCCTCATCGCAGCCACCGACGACATCCGGACCCTGCTCGACAAGGGGGAAACAGTGGCCCTCATCCTCCTGGACCTCTCCGCTGCGTTCGACACGGTCTGCCACCGCACCCTAGTCCAGCGCCTCAGCAACATCGGTATCCAAGAGAAGGCACTGGAGTGGATCATCTCGTTCCTCGCCGGAAGAACACAAAGAGTCCGCCTCCCCCCGTTTCGCTCTGAGGCCACCGAAGTCATCTGCGGCGTCCCGCAAGGATCTTCACTCAGCCCCACCCTCTTCAACATCCACATGAAACCTTTCGCAGCCATCGCACGCCAGCACAACCTCAACATCATCTCTTACGCCGATGACACCCAGCTGATCCTCTCCCTCACCAGAGACCCCGACACCGCCAGATCCTGCCTACACGAAGGGATGAAAGACGTCGCCGAGTGGATGAAGGACAGCTGCCTGAAACTGAACTCGGACAAGACGGAAGTCCTCATCCTGGGATCTTCGCCCTCCGCCTGGGACGATTCCTGGTGGCCCCCAGCCCTGGGCACCGCACCCAAGCCAACCGACCACGCACGCACGCAACCTGGGCTTCATCCTGGACCCCTCCCTCTCGATGACCAGACAAGTCAACACCGTCTCCTCATCGTGCTTCAACACCCTGCGTATGCTTCGCAAGATCTTCCGCTGGATCCCGACCGAGACCAGGAAGACTGTCACCCGGGCACTCGTCACCAGCCGACTGGACTACGGAAACGCCCTCTACGCCGGAACCACAGCCAAGCTACAGAAAAGACTCCAGCGCATCCAGAACGCCTCCGCCCGACTCATCCTGGATGTCCCCCGACGCAGCCACATCCCCAGCCACCTGAGGAACCTGCACTGGCTCCCCGTCGACAAGAGGATCACGTTCTGGCTCCTCACCCACGCACACAAGTCTCTCCACGACCTGGGCCCCAAGTACCTCAACAACCGCCTGACCTTCTACACGCCCACCCGCCAGCTACGGTCCACCAGCCTCGCCCTCGCAGCCGTACCACGCATCCGAAGAGCCACCGCCGGAGGAAGATCCTTCTCTTACCTGGCTGACAAGACTTGGAACTCCCTCCCCATCCACCTTCGGCTGACCCAGGACCATCTCGCCTTCAGGAAACAACTCAAGACCTGGCTGTTCGAGCAGTAGCATACCCCTCCCCCCAAGCGCCTTGAGACCCTCCCGGGTGAGTAGTGCGCTATACAAATGGCATGATTGATTGATTGATATGATAGCAGACAGACAAAGGGACGGGGTAAGGAAAGTAAAGTAAATATAGTATTAATATATAAATATTAAGGAATCAAAATCAATATAAAAAATATACCTTTTGTGTTAAAATATATTAAAAATACAATATACTAACTTGGATGCATTTATATAATCAAGGGAAACTCATGTATTAGTACATTTGAAATACTATTAATATGGTTCGTAGAGAGAAAATTGCTAAAACAAGCCACACAGATATATTTTGATATTACCTTTATTATAAAAGGCACAGGTTGAATCTATCCTGTGATTAGAGCAAACATCATTCTACCTTGCAGAAAGCATTACAAAATGCCTGCCTAACAGTCATGACTTGTATTTGGATTCGAATTAGTCCTAGGACTCAGTTATTATGCCACCCTATTACAAACAATAATAAGTGGATGTGAAAGAAATATCAGACATCCCCTGATTTGCTTCAAGTTGTATTACATAGGAAGTGCTAAGATTCACATTGACCTGCAGCAGTAGATAGAGTTGTTGCAGAAGCAAGGTCTCAAACAACTGTTATAATAATGAGCAAATATCATAAGTAGCATGCCCTTCCCACTAGATAGCCATGGAGAAGAGTAAATTCCAAATCTTAGCTGTGATAGTCAAAGCAACCTTTAATATAAATCAGGTTCGTTTAGCTAATGTCACAATTTTCAATACATGTTATGTTAGCAGCCTCTGTGTGCTTTGTCAGAAAAGACGTTGTTAAAGCCAATGCTGCCCTGAGGTTAATATGTCACAAAGTAAGGAAAGTCTTGTACACAGAAATTTTGCTTAAACTCTTAAGAACTGGTATAGTAGGGTATATTTCTTAAAAGTGATGTACACGCTGTGTGCAAGTAATAAATGATAAGGTTGACCACTGGCGGCTGCAGCTAATCTGAAGCAGTGAGACGTGGTAGGGCAATAATATTTTTTTTAAAACATACCTGTTGCTACTGCCGATGCTTAAGCTGCCCGCTGCCTCAGTGCTCCTCTCCTCTTGGCAGACACTGATCACAAAGCACAGGCTCATTACCCAATCCACACACTGCTCTCATGCTATGCCAAGCATGGGAGAAGCACCAGGATTGACCTAAGAGGACAGGTCTGATGCTCACTTAGGCACAGGGAGCCTGTGCCATTTCTCCACCCGGCTGTGCAACACAGCTGGGTTGGAGAAATGTAAGTGCGCATGTCAGTTTGGCCGTCTGCAGATGGCTGGCCAAACTGACATGCACACTTACAGTGCCCATCACTCCTTCTTCTTGCCATGGCTCGGCTCACCCCTCAGTCAGTGAGTGAAAAAAAAAATGATTATATTGTTTTATTAGCATTTTATTTTTCACTGACAGGCTCTGAGCAGTATATATTCACTGAAAAAACCATAGGTTTCACACCAGTTATAGTTAGGTGGAAATTGTACTCGCATAAAACCATTGAAATTCCCATGTTATAGTTAGTTGGACTCACTATAACTTGCGCGTGCAATGCACTGCTGATGACGTCACATATTACATCACTCATGACATGGTCAGTGACATCACTCATGACATCACTGAAGACATCTCAAATGACATCTCTGATGACAACATCCTTGTGACAAAGTGGCAGACCTCCTAACAGCATAAAATAACCTTTGACATACACATTCAAAAATAGAAACTAACATTTTCTTAAAAAAGGAGAAACCAATAACAATTACAACAACTTATTAGGTAATTCCAACATCTACATACACATCCACTCATTCACCAACAGTTCTATATAGTCACTCATGCATGTACTTACTCATCATATGTACTCATACACCTATACATCCTGTTACACACTAATACTCATCCATATAGTTACTCACACACAAATTCACACATGCAAATAAACTATCAAAAAACATTTACTTGATTATACTGCTATATACACACCACTACACATACTTCTACAGAAACGGAAACATATTTACTCTCTTAAACAATCAATTATAAAAACACATACTCACTAACCCACCCATACACACAATCATCCACCCATACAGTCTTGCACACATGCTGTCTTCAAAATACATACAAATAGTGAGTCACTCATTCATGCATCTGTGCTCTAAGTAATATCCCCCACCGAACCATACAGACACTGATACTGATACTCAAAAAAACAACTAATAACCCATATACACACTCATGTAGATACTCACCAACCCATGCAGCCACTTATTCACAAAGTGAGACACAGATACAGATATTTAAATATTTAAACATTACTCGCTAATATATGTATTCACTAAGATACATTTAATAAGTCAGTTAACCAATCAATTTTACACAAAAAAACATCCATTTAGACATTTATTTACCCATTTATTCTTCCATCAACCTTTAGATATACATATATAACAAATATTTATTTTTCAGAAAGATACACATTCACTGGATGATGTCATCAGTGATGTCATTTGAGATGTCATCAGTGATGTCATGAGTGATGTCACTGACCATGTCATGAGTGATGTAATATGTGACGTCATCAGCAGTGCATTGCACGCGCAAGTTATAGTGAGTCCAACTAACTATAACGTGGGAATTTCAATGGTTTTATGCGAGTAAAATTTCCTCCTAACTATAACTGGTGTGAAACCTATGGTTTTTTCAGTGAATTTAATAGGTTTTTTAAATGCTAATTCCTAACTATAACTGGTGTGAAACCTATGGTTTTTTCAGTGAATATATATATATATATAAAATTTCTATGGCAAAATGAAACCCCTCATTTTGTTCCTTTTCAAATTAAATGTATTAAGTGTTACCACTTTATTCCATTCAAGATGACTTCAGGTGTGCCATACTTTTGTCATAAGTAAGACTGTTAGCGCTCTAGTTGTTCTTTAGAACACTCTGGGACATTCTGTCATTGGGCTATAGTTGGGCTACATCTGGCTGATATTTGGGCTACATTTGTTTTTTTTGTCTCTGGTGGCCATCTTTGGGCTACATTGGGCTACATTGGCCTACATTTGGGCTTTAACATATATATAGCCCAATGTAGCCCAATATATATTTTTTCAAAGTTAATTTTCGTAAAAACCACTGGAGCATATATCTTGAGACATAGCAAAGGCACCTCGGGGTACCAGTCCCTACAATTTTGCCAAGTTTGGTGGAAATCCATTCAGCCGTTCGGGCTAAGAGTCCAACCGCCCTATGGAAATTAACATGGGGAAAACACGTTTTGGGACCCCCCTTTTATCTCGGCCCCCGCTTGACGGATCCCCCCGAAACTTTCAGGGAAGGAGCGGAGTGCAGCGAGGCAAAGTTAAGGAAAATTACAGGCAGATCCCTCATTTGGCGCCAAAGTTATTCCCAATAGAATGTTGCGGATTTCCTATGGAAAACGATCCTAACTATAACTACCTACTGGCGACCGCCAGTAGGTAATATGTATATATATATATATATATATATATATATATATATATATATATATATATATATTACCTACTGGCGGTCGCCAGTAGGTATATATAGTTAGGATTTTTTCTCTATGGGTTTTTTGAAAATTCTATGTCTAATAACTTTGGCGTTTGTGGACGGAATTGGCTGAAATTTTCAGGAAAATGGCACATTTTGTTTCTGAGCAGCCCTTGAAAATTTGGGGGGGGTTCGTCAAGGGGGGGCCGAGAAAAAAGGGAGGTCCCAAAACGTGTTTTTAACATTGAGTTTTCCATAGGGCGGTTGGCCTCACTTTTAGCCCGAACGGCTGAATGGATTTGCACGAAACTTGGCAAAATTGTAGGGACTGGTAGCCCGATGTGCCTTTTGTAGGTCTCAATATATGTGCTCCAGTGGATTTTGTGAAATTAACGTTTAAAAAAAGATATATATCTGTAACAGCGGACCGGGCAGCGCACTGGTTCGCGGACTTTTCGCGCAACGGAGCTTTGTGAAGCGAAGCTGATTGGTTCTCCGGCGTCTGTCAACATTCCAAACAGTCCGTAGCGGCCGCCATCTTGTCTCTCGGTAGGATCGAGAGACAAGAGGAGGTCAAAACAAAGGGGGAAATAACTATAAGGGGGCATAGTAGATCCTCGCTGACCCCCTAGTTTTGATGTGGAGGTTTTAAAAGGGCCCCGCGGGGCAAAAAAAAATAATAATAATAATAATTGAATGGCTGAATGGATTTGCACGAAACTTGGCAAAATATTAGGGACTGGTAGCCCGATGTGCCTTTGCTAGGTCTCAATATATGTGCTCCAGTGGATTTTGAGAAATTAACGTTCAAAAAAAGATATATATCTGTAACAGCGCTCCGCTTCGCGTAATGGAGGTTTGCGAAGCTGATTGGTCATTCTGTCACTGGGCTATAGTTGGGCTACATCTGGCTGATATTTGGGCTACATTTGTTTTTTTGTGTGTCTGGCGGCCATCTTTGGGCTACATTGGGCTACATTG
Source organism: Lissotriton helveticus (assembly GCF_964261635.1). Lineage (NCBI taxonomy): Eukaryota > Metazoa > Chordata > Amphibia > Caudata > Salamandridae > Lissotriton > Lissotriton helveticus. Next base: position 301,451,062 of record NC_136067.1, on the reverse strand, counting down.
GGCTTCATTGGGCTACATTCGGCTAATTAGCAAATAGCTCATCGCAAACTAGGAATGGTAAAGAATCGCTATTTATTCCTTAAAGTTCGCTATTTAGGAAATGCAAAAAACTTTGATGATATATATGGCGGTTCATCTCTAACAAGATAAGAAGCATAGGGATACATTTATGATGACTGGCGCATCACCAGGGATGTGTTAGTCATTCTGTGCCGCTGTTCCGTCACCTATGGTGTGCTGCATTTACAATGCGGCGCATCATGGGGCAAAAACAGCACAGATGCGTGATGTATCTGTGCCGTAAAGGTGGCGCATTGCTGGAGTTGTATCGCAAGTGTGATGAAGCTCCAGCAAGGGTCGGGGGTGCCCCTGTCGCAGGGTTTCTGTTCTCACACAGAACTGTGGACAGAGGATTGGAACCTCGGCGAATTAGGGTGTCCCAAAACTCACGTTAGTAATCAAAAACTCCTTAGCAAGCTAGGTACAGTGTCACATTGGATATAACAAACTCTCAATGTTTAGACAATCCAGAATATGAACTTATAGTACCTCAGGATACGTGGAACTCATGAACAGTCGGTCGTTATAGATTTCTTAGAAACCAGAACATGGAGTTAAGAAGAACAGATGTGTATTTGAAATGTTTATTTACTAATGCCGTCTTCTCAGGCGTAGTACCTTAGATAATAAAAGTACACATATTATCAGTAGCAAAATTACCAGCATAGTTACTAGTACATAAAAAGTGAATGGTGATAGTATGTTAACATGCTGTAAATGAATAAGAGTTAGCAACACTTATAAGCAGCCGCGGGCCGTGGAGGGAGTTACGGTGAGGCAGGGAGGCGGGGAGGGGGAGAAGCAGGGTGGAGAATACAAGTACACATATTATCAGTAGCAAAATTACCAGCATAGTTACTAGTACATAAAAAGCGAATGGTGACAGTATGTTAACATGCTGTAAATGAATAAGAGTTAGCAACACTTATAAGCAGCCGCGGGCCGTGGAGGGAGTTACGGTGGGGCAGGGAGGCGGGGAGGGGGAGGGGCAAGGTAGAGAGGGCTCCACCCTGCTTCTCCCCCTCCCCGCCTCCCTGCCCCATCGTAACTCCCTCCACGGCCCGCGGCTGCTTATATCTCACCCTCCCTAATACACATATTATATTATTTGCTAAGAAGGTCTCTTTGTGTTGGTTTAGGGCGTGCCCATACTTTAGTGTCTTAGATTTGAAGGAATCACATCAGCATACACCAGCTCTCTCTTCATGTGAACCGCATCAACTGTTGTGTATGTGTGTTCGGCAAAGCAATATAAAACCCGCCTCATGCCCAGAATTGGCAGAAGTTGCACTTATGTTATGAGTATGAAGTCGTGGAGATCAGACCTCATAACAATTCTGTATCGTGTTGTTCTTGAAACTTTAGCACTCGCTGTACAGATATAGTTTAACAAGTAAAGCAGATAGTAGACCAATAACATATTATTCTCATGTAAACCACGATGAACTACTAGGTGGAAAGCTAAAGCAACAACTAAGTGTCGTGTGCAGAAGTTGCAAAAAAGGAAAAATGGCGTTTAAACCGGTAATGAGCCCATGCTAACTTAACACGGTGTAAAGATATCCAGGACCTAGATGACACCTCCTCATGATCCGGAAACGAACTGAATAAGATAATAGAAGTGCCATCTCATGAGAGCAGATTGCAAGTTTATATGTGGACGGTCCGCAAGGTAAAGCATTAAAAACTAGGAAAATTTAATGCTAAAGAAAAATAAAACAGCCAAGTACTTTATCGAGTCTTAAGCCAATAGGCAAGGTAAATAATAAAAACTTGACAAATAAGTCAATGAATTGTCAATGAAATGCTAGTACTCAGCATATCAAACATGAAAAAGGTCTATGACATAACTGTGTATGCAAAATAAGCTGCAACAGCCTCCAATAGGAAGTCACCGTCTTCATCCGAAAACAGTTCAGCCATCCAATTTAAAAGCGGAAAAGAACATACGTGCTCTCCCAGCACCGGATCCTCTATCACCATCAGAGGACAGCTCGGTGGGTTTTCAAGAAAGCTCTCTTCCAAGAAAGACTGTGCTGCCGCCAGTAAATTCCAGGGACCAAGTAGTCCATGCATCAATGCCACAGCCATAATCCTTTCGCCAGGACAAACCAACTCGTGAGTAATGATAGGAGTCATCAGCTGATTAAAGTCGACGTCAGGAGAAACCGGTCCGCAGAGACACAAATCAATGGCCCAATCGAAATCACAGGTCAGGCAGTGAAATACAGGCTGGACACAGGTGAAGTAGGAGAACCGAAAAGATAATCCATATGCCGTGCTTAATATCGCCAACGGCATTGTGCCATAATATTCTAGCATGCGATTGCGGAACAGTGTCAGCAGCTGCAGGGTCGGAGGTTGCATAGGAGGGACATCCATATTTAAAAATGTAAAAAAGCACAAGAGCGTCCGCTGGTAATGCAAGTAAAAATGCCAATCCACGAACCAGAGTGCAGAAAATACAATGAAAGGAAGCAGGGATGACTCCAAAGATTTTCTCAAATGAAGTCACGAGACCACTGGTAACAACTTTAAAAAAGTGCACCAGGGACTTTGTGGAGGATGCGTTAAAGATAGTCGGAAACATGTTGCTGAAATTGAAAGGCAAATGTTAATTGAAAAAGGTTTTGCACCTCTGTATGGGTGTTCGCTATGTGAAGTACGAAAGTTTCACGGGCCGAACTCAAGGCCACCTCTCTCTGAGACAAAAGAGCTCTTATTCTTGCCATGCCGTTGAAACGTGTCTCAAGGTTGGTATTTGTGGCCAGATTGAAAACTCCCTATGTTCATGTGTGGGAGGAAATAGAACATTTCTGCAGCAAATAACCCGTTCACTTACTGTTACGATAAAAGGAATACTTTTAATTAACTCAGAACAATCTTCATTATTGAGCATCAAATAACTACCATTTTCCAACAACTTGAACGTGGGGATGATAGCAGGAACTGGCGTGCCTTGCAACACGCAAGCCATATTTGGTCGGTGTTTGTTGCATGAACCGTGTAACTGTATGTGCCTACACATTAGTGAATGATCTGGCGTCTCAGTGCATTCCTCTCCATTCAGATAAACTTCTTGATCATCTTTGAAACATCTGTATGTGTATGGAAGCGACCAGACCTCATGAAGAAAAGCACTACCTAAAGGTTCATAACGACCTATTGGTATATATTTCATACAATTTGAAAACTTATATAAAGCAAAAGGCAGCGTTATTAAACCGTGGATAAGGCATGTTGCCAAAAAACCCGCAATCCTCTGCTGATGATGTCACTGAGCATGTCATGAATGATGTAATATGTGACATCATCAGCAGTGGATTACGGGTAATGGTATCTCTAGTTTACTCCCTTATAGCTGTCTTTCTTTTAACATAAGTGTCTGTTTCCTTCCCTTATACTTACTGTTTTTGGGTCGCTTCCGGTTCGCGTACCCGCGAGCGAACTGGGAAGCGAACTAAGAGAAATAGAGGTTGGCACAGTTCCAAATATTGTACCAATTTTTTAATAACGGGGAGGTAGTTCTGAAAAGAACTTTTTTTTTTATTTTTCTGAACATTTTTTTACTGTTTTTGAATTTTTCGGAACAGTTTTATATTTTTTTGGGTTTTTCTTGGAGGGGGCAATGAAAACGATTCATTGTAAAGGGCTCAACAGGAGCAACAAAACAAAAAAAAGAAGTATTTATTATTTTGGGCGTTTCGGACAAACTTGCATATGATAGTCAATAGCTCTGTTGATCAGAGTGATGCTTTTTTCTCCGTAGGAAATGAATCCATCGCAAAATGCGCAGATGTGTTTTACATCACCAAATCTCATTTGTATATTTGGCACCATCTCCCTGCTCTCTGGTCCCGTTACTTCCGGTACAACAGATCTTCTGGCCATAATAGGGAGATTATCTAGGTCGTTCCGAAACTGTGCAGCACTGTAGTTGTTAGGATGCCACCTAGTCATATGGCGATGCATTGTGTAGTTTCCGAAACTGTATTTTTTGTCGGTCCCTCTGGACAGTCTATCTTGACATATAAGGCAAGTTACGTATCTTGCATTTACTTTTTTCTGACCTTTGGGAATTTTAAAAAATTGCCAAATGAAGTTTTCTTTCCGGTGAGACGTCCTGGGCTGCTCAGGCAAAAACTGCCTCTCTTCGTGCTCGTCCTCCTGTTCCTCTTCTTCTTCTTCTTGTTGAATTACAACTTGAGCAGGTGGTCCACTCTTCCTTGGATGTGGTGGAGGTGGTGGGGAAGCACCAGCTGAAGCTACTAAAGAAGCCATTGCTCAGTGATCACAAAGGGTCTTTCTCTCACAATGATGAAAGTCAGAGTGAGGAAAGAAGGAGGGATTTTCATCATTTGGGAAAAACAAGAGTTCTCAACCAATCAAAAGTGTTCATTTTAGATTATATGACCTAGTCTTACATCATTAGGAAACCAAAAGTGAAATGAACCAATGAAAAGTGTTATTACCAAGTCACATGACTTGCTGTGTTTACGTTAAGCGCTTTGCAGGGCCTCCCGGTTTGCTTCCAGAAACCTGCGCTTTGCGACTCGCTTCGCGTACCAGTTCGCTAACGTAGCACGTCATATGACGTATCACGCGACAACGTGAAACGTCATGCGGACGGGAGGCGTCACGATGTTGTTTTCTAACGCGGCACTTGCGGTAAAGAAACGTTTACCGGCTCGCGGTCTATTTCGCGGCATCAAGGTCAGCTAACGGGAAGCTTCCCGATTCGCGAAGCGGGAACGAAGAAAAAAAAATATTTAAAAAAAAAATTATTCATAAACATATAAAATATATTTTTGGATTTAAAGAAGAATACATTTTACAGCTACAGATATTAGCTGTTAAAAAACCAATGAAATTCACAGAAAAAACCATAGGTTATAGACCATATATAGTTAGGAATTAGCATTTACAAAACCTTGAAAATTCACTGAAAAAACCATAGGTTATAGACCATATATAGTTAGGAATTAGCATTTAGAAAACCTTATTTTACTCACACAAAACCATTGAAATTCCATATATAGTTAGTTGCACTAACTATATATCGCGCACCCGCAATCCACTGCTGATGATGTCACATATTACATCATTCATGACATGGTCAGTGACATCACTGATGACATCACTGATGACATCTCAAATGACATCACTGATGACAACATCCAGTGACTGTATGTTTCTGTAAAGTTAAAATATGTCTTAGATATTGAAGAATGAGTGGATGTATAAGTGTCTGGATGAAGGATTTAGTAGGTGCGTGACTGACTGTATGAGTGAGTGATTAAATGTGTCTCACTGAATGCATGGGTTAGTGACTAAACTGTCTTAATTTGTGCATCATTATGTCTGTTGTGATGTAAACTGCTGCATGTGTTGATCATTAGCTATACGAGAGGCTATATGTGTTATTAATTGGTTGCCCAAGTATTTCTATGGGAGATTGAGTTTGTGTGGGGGTGGCTGGAAGGTGTGTGACTCTGTGCATAGATGTGTGAGCAGTTTATTCACTAGGTGTATGAGTTCAAGAGTGCATGTGGAAACAGCTACATGGGCAGTTGACTGTGTGCATGAGTGTATTGATGAGTGAATGGATATCTCAATGCTACATGTCATAGTAAGTACATATGTAAAACACAGTACATGTGAGAGTTGGCATATATAAATAACTGTGCATGAGAGCCACTGAGTGAGTGGTTGTATCGATCATTGTGAACTTGTATCAGGGATTGTATAAGAGAGTAAATATGTGTTAGTATATGTTTCAATAAGTAAGGTGTGTATAACTGTATAGTTGAAGAAATGGAGGTGAGATTGTTTCTTTGCATGACTGACTGGGTGTGTGAGTAACTCCATGGATGAGTGGCAGTGTGTGAGTGTCTGTATACACTGAGTGTATCTAAGGTTATATTAGAGTCTGAAGAGGTTTATCGTATTAGCACAAGAATGAATCCAAATGAGACGTCATCAGTGATGTCATCAGTGATGTCATTTGAGATGTCATCAGTGATGTCATCAGTGATGTCACTGACCATGTCATGAATGATGTAATATGTGACATCATCAGCAGTGGATTGCGGGTGCGCGATATATAGTTAGTGCAACTAACTATATATGGAATTTCAATGGTTTTGTGTGAGTAAAATAAGGTTTTCTAAATGCTAATTCCTAACTATATATGGTCTATAACCTATGGTTTTTTCAGTGAATTTTCAAGGTTTTGTAAATGCTAATTCCTAACTATATATGGTCTATAACCTATGGTTTTTTCTGTGAATATATATATCTATATATATATATATATATATATATATATATATATATATATATATATATATATATATATATATATATATATATATATATATATATATTTATTTATTTATTTATTTATTTTTTCCCCAGAAATTAAAAAAGGTCCACAATGACACTAGAGGTTCTCGTGTAAACATAGGCTGTTGCGAACAGGTGCTATGCATCACCACAGCATCTGTTTACACTTTCCACTCTGATCAGTGGTGGCCTAGACCACTGTAATGGAGTGTATATAGGTGTCAGCAAATCAAACTCAAATTCTCCAAAAGTAATCTGCAAGGACAGCCATTTTGTCTCAGACTAGTTGAAGGACCACACTCTTCTGCATTAGCTTCATTGGCTATCGATCCAGGTTAGAATTGACTTTAGAAACACTACATTTATGGATCTCCCTTAATTTCTTGAAAAAGATCTGCAAAAATATTTTCAGCAGAAAATTGATTCTGCTAGTGCATCTCCTCTTAAAATCCTTCACATTTCATGATTGAGTGGCAAAGCTTGAGGTTCCGTGATTTCGGACCAGACTCCATTTTGTTTGAGTTGTTCAAGACGCCATTTTTGTGTTGCCCTCACGTAGGCCGTGGAGGTAACCGAACGAACAAAGTTGCATGGGCCTCATTGTTCATGTATGCATTAACAGGCCCTTTTCTGACTTGTGAGTAAATTGCAGAGAAACTGACATCTTCACCTGAAACTAACCTCGCAAAACCAATTTCCCTTAAGTTTGATTCTTGTCTAAAATTGCCAATCAATGTTCAGGATATCGTTATCTTCTAGTTTCCTTGCACATATCTTATCCTAATCAGCATCTGAATTGTTTTTTCCTTACGACTTTTCATTTCATGGGTAGTGCTTTCAATTATGGGTTTGTCCGGCTTGTGGAAATTGAATTTGGGACAGTCCTAATAATTAACTTTTGGGTTGGGTTACTGTAAATTGGGTTTTTGTTAATGTGATACTCAGTTAAAAAATGTGTCCTATTGGTCAGAATTTTGCGCAGTGGGTGTACATTTATAATGAGAATATGGTGTATAAAAAGGGATGTCTTGATCTATGAAAATTGAGAAGTTTCCTGAGTTGTACACCGTGTTGTATTGCTTGGTTTACTGTTAATATCTGCGGCTAATAAATTTGATCTCTGACGCCATCCAGAAGTATTCCGTGTCTCTGTATTCCAAGACAGGAGAATCCGAAGACTTCGGGTGTGTCCCTGGCACCGCTGGGTTCTAAGAAAACCCGGTTCTTCAAGCTAAAAAGCTGAACCTCATGTTTGTTTCCAACATTAATTTTTATTCTGATCACTTTCTGCCTATCAGCACAAAGTGATCTACTGGTCATGGGTGCTCGAGAAATCGAGATAACACATTTTATCGTAACATTGCTTGTCCACCCAGGAGAACTGGTTATCCACCACCAATTCCATCCAGGTTGGCTCTCAGTATCACTGAAGGCCCCTACCCTGTGAGGGTCACTCGACTTGAAAGACTGTGGTGTACTGCTACAATACCAGTTTGGAATGAGTATGAAAATCAAAAAAAAGATGTGAAGTCACTAGGGGAGGGTTTCCCAGAGGACCCTCTGAAGTAATGTCATGTCACATGTACACAGAAAACTCACGAAGAGTGTGCTGTGCACTGCCACCCAGTCAACACAGTAGGACATCTTTGTTCCAACTTGGACTGCGAACTGGGCTGCAGTCTCCAGTTTGAGTGCAGACCAGATCAAGTGGCCATATTCTATCCTGCTGGCCTAGAACGGTTGGGGAGAGATCAAGTGCCAGAAGTGGTGGCTAGCAGGCTCAAGCTGCAATGCAGGTAGCAAAGATTCGGATGGTAGCCCTATCCCCATTAGGGCAATGTTGGTGTATTGTGCACTTGTAGCATAACTATCAGCCACAGGGAGGATTTAACTCCCACAAATCTGCCATGTGAATGTCTGTTAGACATACCCTTTGGGCCTCAGATGGGTGCTGCAGGCCAATGCACAGACCTCTACAAAAAGGCAACATAGGTAAAGGTATCAGTCACAGATACCAGGGCCTTCCACCAGGAGAATTACATTCACTGTTTACTCATACCCATGGAGATCCTCCACTACTCTGCACTTTCAACACTATCTACCCAGTTGTGCAAACCTGTGACCATCCAGAATCACATACCTTGGTCCTAGAAATGGGAGAAGGCAAAGTTGCCACCATTTCACCTCACCCAGCTGACATTAGGCAAGGCTGTCATCCATGCCAGGCTGCACCACCTAAAAGATACACAAGCACTAGAGCTCATCAGCCAGCTGACCTCCACACGTGAATACTGCTCCAACAAAGGGACAAACAGCCCAGAGATCAGATCATTGTGGGTTGCTCAGTGTCTCTGGTGTAAATACAGAAGTCCATTATTCACAGTTAAATGGAAAGGGTGAAGTCTCAGTTCAAGCCTGCAAGAAGAAGCCATTTTCGTGGCTGCATGAGCTATTTAAGTGGCCTGTTTCTTTCTCCACAACAGCAGTTCAGATTGGGTAGCTGCCTCCATTTGTGACTAATGTTTTAGGACACCATTCATCCTCTTTTCAGTAACTTGAATGTATCTACCAACCTAGAGCTCTAACCCCTTCGCCGCTGGCGGGATTCCCCCGCTGTGCTGGGGGGCGGGGGGCCCGTACAGCGCCCCCATGCTCATGACGAGGTCAGCTCGTCATGAGCCACGGCGCTCCGGTGCTCATGATGAGCTGAGCTCGTCATGACCGCGCCCGTTCCAATGGAACGTTCAGCACAGCAAGGGAATCAGCCCAGTGTGCGAGCGTTCCAAGTAACGGGCGCGGTCATGACGAGCTCAGCTCGTCATGAGCACCGGAGCGCCGTGGCTCATGACGAGCTGACCTCATCCTGAGCACGCAAGAGGCTAACAGAGGTACATTTCTTCATCATGAGTGCTCAACACTCCAGTGCTCTCCCTCACTAGTCACCTGCAATCACCAATAATGAATAACAAACCTCCCCCACAGAATTCACCAGGCCCCTGACTCTCAGAAACCCAAACACTGTTCTAAAATATGTGAGAGATTTAGTCAGAGGCGAATATAATCTCGTTTGCACCGGGCTGTTGTATTGTCATCCACAACTGCAAAATAGTTTATTGTAAAGCAGGAGTCTCTGTGTGCAGAGTTTAAAGCACCAACTCCATGCAAAGAGAATTGTTGATACTGAAGCAGGATACTTTGCCAATCACCTCTGCAAAATGTAAACCTATGATTACTCCTCTGGACTCAAGATTTGAACACACTTCAAACAAAGGATTCTTCACACTGAAGAAAGTTATCCTGCAGAAGAAAAAATGATACACCACGAAAACGAACTTTTCTGTCCCTTGCATGGATTCAAAATGTAGACTTGTATTACCATGTTCCCAAATGATAATACTTGGGAATTTGCGGCGTGAGCAGTTAAAAATGTGCTAAAAACATAGGCAGCTATATGAGTGAATTTCCACTTTTGTCAATGTGTCTTTGGTTTATCTGGCCCTTGATTCTCAGTAGGAAAGCAGATGGAGCAAGTTAAAAACATTGCCAGCACTGCACATATATATGATATTTAACTAAACTAGGCCCCACCAGTCAGGTTACTCTTTTAAAAATCGAGAGGTTTGGAAATCTAATTCATGACCGTCACTCTTCTTTTATGCCAAAGCAAGTTCTTGCATCTTAACTGTTTCCACCACCTTTAGGAGGCTTTGTATTAACCTCAATTACAACTAAGTATCTCTTTCTCAAGAAATCATTGAAGAAAAAAATAAAAATTAGATTTTTGTAAAATGCACACATTTACATGGATTTTAAACTTGCTCGAACCTTGCTAGTTTTAGAAATTATTGTTATCCATGCTACAGACTCAAAAAAGAAGTCTTTGACAATTGCTACTTTGCAAAGTCAAGTTGGGAGGCATATTTTGAGTGCAGCATTGCAGTAAGACTTGTCTAGCAATGGTGCTCTTAGACTCTTTATGCATTATGACAACTTTTGAGAAAAATAGTATTCAAATTGATTAGATCATTCAATGATTGATGGATTCAGGCTATTTCCTCAATGTGGCAGAAATGGACCACCATCCTTGTTGCAGGATGATGAAGGGTTTCTGGTTCATTTTGTACAATCAGTAACATTTGAGGAGCTGTCTATACTATTAATGGCATAGCAAATTGGGGTCTTTCACCTCTACCCCTTAACTGTTTCTCAGAAGGCAATGAAAAGCAATGAAATCATGCTCTTCATTGAATATATGGATGAAAGCAAACCATATTGCACCACCGACTGTATATTTCAAGGGTTTAAATTGGCATGTTGTTTGTGGTCAAGTGTATTGTTTAGTAAATAGGTATTGTACTTTAAACATCGGCACAATAAGATTCTGAAAAGCATGTTGCACCCAAAAGAGCTTTTCATGCTTTCAGTTTTTGAAAGAGCTCACAATAAAGGCAAGAACTCTGGCAAATGTCAAAGTAGTTAGTATGTTCTAATCCTGATCCCCAGCCTACTGTTGCTGCAGTAAAATATATTGCAATAATTTCCTGAGGCAGGGTAATGTAGAAGGAATGTCAAGCCAAACTCTGGCATATTTGCCTTAGCTCTGTTTCATTAAAGGGAAACGTTTATTAAGGCATGTGGTGAATTAGGCAATCTATATGATTCATTGAGTCCTAGCCTCATTTCTACACTAACAGTAAATCAAGGAGCGATTGTAGTGGGTTCTATATGCACGTGCAGTTAGCTAAAAATGGGGAAAGGTTGACGGGAAGTTGCATGAAGGGTTTTGAATATGTAGTAGTAATTGGTAATGGATACTATATGCACTCAATATTTTCAAGATATATTCTTTCGGATAGAAATCTTATTTTTGTTGAACATTCGCATTGCATATTTTAGGCTTCTGGCTCTAATCATACATTTCTTAACATTGTCCAGGTAAGGACATTTTAATCATGAACCTCTTTAAAAGTCCAGATTCAGAAACAGGACTCTCTAATATCGACAATACACTTCTTTGAAAACTCCTGGCATTCTGTAAACACAAGCTTAACATATGGAAATAACTTTCCTCTTTTTAGAATGAATGGTAAATTTGCGCAAAACGGCTTGTGGCAAGAATTAATGTTATATCCTATATAATTCCCACAAAACATTAATAGAAAAGTGTCGTCCAATCACTGATCAAACTCTTTTCATGCTACTTGAATGAAGTTTAAGAAGTTTGCATCGTTTGTGTAGTTCTTTAGCCAAATTATTGTCCTCTTGTAAAAGAGTAAATGTACAAAAATACACGGTATAATTTAAAAAATTAAACACTGGAAAAGGTTGCATCTGGGTAAAAATATGTCACCGGGAATACAGGATGTGACGTTAATTTTTTATTTATTTTAATAACAAGTTTTTATTAATTTTCCACAAAAAAACAAATACAATACTGTCGGTCCCAGGATGTGACATTATTTAACAGGTATAGAAGACTAACAGATAAACTTCAGTCTTAAAACCTCATATTGAACTTTTCACATTCAATAGAAAAAAAAACTGCTGTAATTCACAACGGATACACACATTTTTGCTTTTCCTGACAAACTACGATGGATTGAGATGCTTCAGGGGTGCAAGGGTAAAATATTAACTAATAATATCAGAGGTGCTGCAAATGTAGAAAGAGAAAAGTAGAGGAGGAAAAGAAAGCAAAAACTAAAGTAATTATAGGATCATGACAAGCTGAATAACTACAAATGGGCCATAGGTTTTTTAGTGCGATTTAAAAACTGTGGGCTTTATTTATGAAGCACTGCGTCACATGTACACCGCCTATGTGTCACTTGTTGTGACGTTGCGGCGTTAGTAATGCACCACGTTGCTCCATATTTACAAAGTGACACATCTAGGCAGATGCGTCACTTTGTAAACCCCTGTGCATATTATACCTGCGTCAGGTATGCTGTATGCAGGGTGGGTGTTTCCCCGCATCAAAGCCTTGTAGAAGTGGCGCACTGGAATCTATAAGTTTCAGTGCGCCACTTCTAGGGCGCCATTCCGTCAAAACCTTGTGCCTGCCTCAAGGCCGGCGTAAGGGTGAGGCAGGCCCTTTCACAAGGACACATTGCTGGAGTTGCATCTGTTTTCTGACACGCCACGTAAATGCTTCAATTTTGCGCCTACAGATAGGTCAGTAATACTGACGTATCTGTAACTCCTTGCGACATAACGGGCTGAACTGTCAATATGGAGCATCCATGGTATCGGAAGGAGGCCGCACTGAGGAGTGTTGTTGCATAGCTGCTTGTCACAGCGATGCGACACTTGTCATAAATAAGGCCCTGAATATGTTTCTCCATTAATGTATTATTTCCACCTAATTGCATCACAGGACTATAATTTGATGGTCCGAGCTGGCACGCATCAGGGATCATCTAGAGGAATCGGCCATAGTATTATGTTCTTTGGTCAAGGCTTCAGAGCTGAACACAGCTCAAGCAGCATCACCATTTTACGGATATATGACGTTACAACGCATACTTTTACCACTCCTACCATTACCACGCATTTTTTACAACGCATGATCCATTACAACGCATACCATTACAACGCATGTATTTACAACGCAGGTACCTTTACAACGCATACCATTACAACGTAAGTATTGGTAAGTATATAATATTTTTTAAAATGTAATTTAATTAAAATTAATTTAATGTAATTTAATTTAATTTAATTAATTTAATTTAATTTAATTTAATTTAATTTAATTTAATTTAATTAATGTAATTTAATTTAATACATTTAATTTAATGTAATTTAAATTTAATTATATTTAATTTTTACCCTATACCCCTTTACCCAAAAACCCAAAACTGACCCTAAATCCTAAAAATACCCCTTTACCCAAAAACCCAAAACTGACCCTAAACCCTAAAAATACCCCTTTACCCAAAAACCCAAAACTGACCCTGAACCCTAAAAATATCTCTGTACCCCAAAAACCCAAAACTGACCCTGAACCCTAAAAATACCCCTTTACTCAAAAACTGAAAACTGACCCTGAACCCTAAAAATACCCCTTTACCCAAAAACTGAAAACTGACCCTGAATCCTAAAAATACCCCTTTACCCAAAAACTGAAAACTGACCCTAAACCCTAAAAATACCCCTTTACCCAAAAACTGAAAACTGACCCTGAACCCTAAAAATACCCCTTTACCCAAAAACTGAAAACTGACCCTGAACCCTAAAAATACCCCTTTACCCAAAAACTGAAAACTGACCCTGAACCCTAAAAATACCCCTTTACCCAAAAACTGAAAACTGACCCTGAACCCTAAAAATACCCCTTTACCCAAAAACTGAAAACTGACCCTGAACCCTAAAAATACCCCTTTACCCAAAAACTGAAAACTGACCCTGAACCCTAAAAATACCCCTTTACCCAAAAACTGAAAACTGACCCTAAACCCTAAAAATACCCCTTTACCCAAAAACTGAAAACTGACCCTGAACCCTAAAAATACCCCTTTACCCAAAAACTGAAAACCGACCCTGCACCCTAAAAATACCCCTTTAGCCAAAAACTGAAAACTGACCCTAAACCCTAAAAATACCCCTTTACCCAAAAACTGAAAACTGACCCTAAACCCTAAAAATACCCCTTTACCCAAAAACTGAAAACTGACCCTGAACCCTAAAAATACCCCTTTACCCAAAAAACCAAACTTATAATATTTTTAATAAAATGATATACTTACCAATACTTACGTTGTAATGGTATGCGTTGTAAAGGTACCTGCGTTGTAAATACATGCGTTGTAATGGTAAGCGTTGTAATGGATCCTGCGTTGTAAAAGTTGCGTGGTAATGGTAGGTCGTTGTAAAAGTTGCGTTGTAAAGGTTGTATACCCCATTTTACAGTATAGTTTAATGGACTGGTTTACTCAGACATAGTATTCTGACAGGTCTCAAACAGTATTTGGAAATTCGAACTTCACAGTTTTAGGAGATAAAATGGACTAATTAAAAATTACACATATGCAGATGAATACTTCATGGGTGTCAGAAAGGTACCAAAGCTGGAAACGTGCTGGGGATCCCTCCTCTCAATGGCCAAATGGAGGAAGAATGCATAAAGTACACACTCTGGACCCATGACATAACATATTTCTTCCAGTTCCAAGTCTGACGTATATCTGGAGAAGGAGAAAGTTGTAACTTTCATATGTGTAATTTACACCTGCTTTTCAAAACCTGAATTCGGCCTAAAAGCTTTGTTTATACACTTAAAATTCTGAGTGGAAGCTATACAGTTATATCAAAGGGCATATAGCTGGCTGATTCAAAAGATTTGCGGGCAAAATAGCATAAAATATGATGAGCAGTTATAGCTCAGAGGGTTCTCACAAACAATTGTAAAAATGCCAGAGAAAGCCTGCATACCTGCACCAAATTCTTATGAAATGGTGAAATAAGGTAATTAGTTATTATAAACACATTTTAGAATAAAAGGAAGTAAACGAACATTTTGCACATTTTACATATGTATAAACCCCAGATCTGACAACGCTGAGAAAAAACGAGTCCAAATACGTTTTTTATCCACTTTTAGATACCATGGAATTTAGAAATCTCCCCTAAAGAGTGAAGAATATTACAAAATAAATGTCTTACTCCTGCTTTGATTTTGTGGATTGGGCTTAGAATCATTTCTGAAAAGGAATGTTTTTACAAAATGAATTAAATACCCCGGTAACAAAAGAAACATGCTAATCTTTCTCTTAAGATCTTCTTTTTGTCATGGGTAATTTCTGTCAGTAAATCTATAACTGTCCTCCAACCTTTTGGGCATTAGCTAACCATCACTTTACTTTCAAGTGAGGAATCAGTGTAGCAAGCTGCCAGTTTCAACTCAATATCTTCGTCTTGACTTAGTCACATTTCGCATGCTCTAGCCAATGGGATCTCTTTGAGCTGCCTATTCCTAGTGTATTTAACACATTGTGAACCACTCACCTGACCTATCGTCCAGACAAATCACATAATATAAATCACAACCAATTTGTTGTTCGCCGTAGTTAGTGCAGTTCTTTTTCCAGTCAGAATATGCTCTTTTTACTTTGACCCATAGCCTTAGCTAATGATTTAATCAATGTTCTGCCAGCTCACTACCTGAATTAGGAAAGATTCCCCAAAAATATGTTCCATCCTTTTCTTTCTCTCTGCATTTATGTTCTTTATATATTTATTTAAAGGTATATATATTTGCTTATTTATTCATTCAATTAAGTATGATGCCACTGACCATGTCATGAGTGATGTAATATGTGAGGTGGTAAGCAGGTCATAATCCGTGCATTACGGGGTCCTAAGTAGCGCAGCTAACTATGAATACCTAATTTCTATGGTTATGTAGAAGTGAAATGTGAGCCTAAATATAATGGCCCTGTAGCCTTTGATTTTTTCAGTGAAAATAAATATATATAAATTTACATGATGTGACATGATAATCATGTGGGGATATGGAATTCTAGAAATAAGTAGGTTATGAAGTTATTTGAATTCAAATGTACATTCAGAAAACCATGGAGGCTGGAATATGCCATTGTAGAATATGTACACTTGTCACTCTAGTGTTTAAGTTTCATTGAAATGAAACAAGGACTGGTGTTAAAATGGTATGCACTGCTTACTTAATTAACGGAGAGGTTTTTGCTACTATTCAGGGAGATCATAACCCCATTAAAATAGCATTGAGGTTGGCCTCACGACCCACGTTTTTATCTGAATGCAAGGCAAGAGATTTAATGCCATCGACTGACAATCCAAGATTAACTTGGAGGGGCATTGACAATGGGGATCTGTTTAAGTCATTAGTTAAGGACAACTTCCCCTCATTAATTCTTGTCTGTCATTTCAAACCTCACATCCAGAGGTAGTCCATGATTTCTCCAAACTTTGTCTGGTCATTAAAACCCCTTTGTCGAAACCAGCATCTCTGAGAAAGCAAGGTCCTAGATGGTTTGATGATAAATGTTCACGAGCTAATAGGCACTTGCGTAGGATGCACATCAGATGTGAAACTGGCCAGGCAGGAGTAGCATTTAGCAGTTACTAACCAGAAGGGGATACTTCTTAGGGATCGTTGGGAAACCCTATCGCGGGCCGCGACTGATAAAAGGGGAAAATTATTCTGGTCTGCTGTGAGGGATTTCCGATCTATGGGACAGTTATTAACTCCCATCAGTTGCACCATCTCTAGCCAATCCTGGGAATCCTACTTTTCTAAAATCTATGCTATCTCACCTTCATCGACCGGCCAGTATGAATATGGTTCATTTACTAGCATTCAGATATCTCTCTCTGAAGTAGAAGAAGCTATTCAACAGAGTATAGGGAATAAGGCCCCGGGCCTTGATGGGCTACCAATAGATTTTATTAAATAGAATTCGGACTTGTGGGCACCACTTCTTCTGAATGTTTTTAACAATCTAACACACGTCCCGCTACACGACACCTGGGCGAAGAGTATTATCGTCCCTTTATTCAAAAAGGGGGATCGGTCGCAGCCGAGCAATTATAGGCCTATTTCTCTGATCGACAATACCCTTAAAATATTGGGCAGAGTTTTATACAATAGGATCCTGGAATGGTCAGAGGAATGTAGCATTTTAGAGCCCTGCCAGCTAGGCTCCCATAGCAAGGTGGGCACTAACGAACAATGCCTTAACCTCAGCCTTGTAATCAGGAAATAAACCATTGCACAGCACTCTCCAGTCTATTTGGCCTTCATGGATCTGTCCTCAGCCTTTGACTTTGTA
Source organism: Lissotriton helveticus (assembly GCF_964261635.1). Lineage (NCBI taxonomy): Eukaryota > Metazoa > Chordata > Amphibia > Caudata > Salamandridae > Lissotriton > Lissotriton helveticus. Next base: position 301,433,846 of record NC_136067.1, on the reverse strand, counting down.
AATAGGTCAAGGCTGTGGGCTATCCTGTTGGCCTATGGTCTGGATGAGCCTTTGGTTCATTTCCTGGCATACCTCCATAAAGATCTTCAGGCACAAGTGAGGATTGGCAGAGGTGGAGAGGTCTCAGGGCCAATCAAGGTCGGAAGGGGTGTCAGGCAGGGTTGCATATTGGCCCCCCTTCTTTTTTATTATTTATATCAATGGATCGAACAAATCATTAATATCCATGTCCCAAGATGTACTTATGATTAATGGGAAAATCCTCCCTGTATTATTATACGCTGACGATGCAGTTCTTATATGCTGCACCCCTAACTCTTTGCGCACTTTAGTTCAGTCTTTTGTTAAATACATGGATAGTCAGGAATTAAGAGTCAATTTTAGTAAGTCATTTTTAATGTCCTGTGGCCCCCGGAGACGCCAGCTCAGTTCTATTGTTGTTGGTAGTCTGAAATTGATAAGCACCTGTAAATGTCCCTATCTTGGGGTGGTCTTTGCTGCGAACGTCTCCTGGACTGAGCATCTTACCCATTCCAGGACCATCAATTCAATTTTAAGATTCCCCCGCCCAAAGAACACAGGCTCTATTTTAGTTATCCTAATTTTTTTTAAATTACAATGTGTTCCAGTGGCCACCTATGGAGCTGAGATATGGGGCATTGTGAACAGTACCTGCATCCAGCAGGAAGAAAAAAACAGATTCTGTAGGAAGCTGTTGGGTATCCCAATCTCTACCCCACAATATGTTTGCCACAAGGAATTACATTTAAATTATATAATTCATTTTATACATGCCTGACCAGCCCTTTTCTGGCTATCGATCTGGAAGAATGAGGCAGTGAATCTCACCAGAGACATTATTACTGATTGTTTGAAGTGTAATAAGGGGATGGATATCCCCTGGCTATCTGGGATATATCAGAGTTTATCCAGCATCAATAAAGGCTATATCTTTTAAAATCCTGGTAAAGCTGAAACTCTGTACAAAAAAGACCTCAGAAGTGCTCTCTACTTGTTGTATAGCACCGAAAGAACAGCGCTGGAATCAAAGAAATCTTTCGTTTCTAGTTATATGTAGATAAACAAAAAGAGAGAGGCCAGATCAATCTCAAATAATGCCACAAGATTGGAGCGAGATAACTGGGGATCACACACTCACTTAGGGTGAAAAGGAAAGCCCTCACACACCGACCTAGTCAGTGTCATGCTTCATCATCGGGCCCCACCAAAGAGGCCGAGTGCCTCTTTGGTGTGCTACAACGCCAGAAAGACTGCGGAGCTGGTTGTGTGAAGGAGGACGTGCTGTGAGGGTGAGTTAAATTAAAAGTGTCTAAATGAGTATCAAAAAAAAATTTTTTATTAAATGATCCCTAAGACACGATTTAACAGGTATTATGTGTCTGAATTTAGTTGCCAAGGATTAGGAATGGTAAAATTCAGATAAATACAGTGAATAAATTCGTCAGTCAACATGTTTCTGCCATTTTGCAGGCTTAAATTTGCCAAGGCATTCTTCAGGACTAAACCCCGGCGGTATGGACTCTCTAATCGTCCACCCTAACCAAGGGACGTGAAAGTGAAAAAAAGTGGGTGAAAAAAGTGCATAAAAAGGGGAGAGCAAATGCTCAATCCCAAAAAAACTCCAAATTCGGGAGTATTTCTGCACCTGTAAAGTGAAAGTACACATACAAACACAAACACAAACAAACAATAATTAATAAATGCCATTGCGTTTGGTTGTAGTGCTCCTTAAAGTGTGGCAAAACTCACGTGCCCAAAGTAACAGGTAGGTTTAACACCATCCACATAACCCTAATGGGATGATATCGGTAACTCTGGGACGTGGGGTGATAAGGTGTTTTAAAATACACTTAATTGGAACAAAAACAAGTTAAAAGCACACTCTATATACTCCTTCTGAAGGGATCAATTGACCAAAGGGTCGGTGACCCCCTAGTTTGGTAATAACATACGTAATTCTCACTTTAAAATATGGCGCTACTTGCACCATGGGTCTCGGGAGGGGGGTTGGAGCGAAATTGGCACATCCTATAAATGAAAGAAGAAGTATTAGCCATTCGGTCCCGAAAAACGGGCAGTACTTAGCTCTGTATCCAGGCCGATCTGCGTTCAGCAGCACTCACGCCCTCGTTGCTCGCAGCCCGCTTAGACACCTAGGAACTCCCTCGTGACCGGACCCCGTCGATGGAGAGCGGGGCCGGTGAGTGAGTATAAGAGCGAGGGCGCAGGGCGTTGCGTTCTTCCTGGTGGGCGTGCCCGACCAGGAAGAGGCCAGGAGCGCGCCCACCCTCCGTTGCAACGAGGCCTGACACGCACCAGACTGGGAAAGGCGTCGCGTCCTTCCTGGTGGGCGTGTCACACGAAAGAGAGGCCTGGAAAGCGCCCGCCCCCCATCTGCATAGGAGGCTTGGAACGCACCGGACCGGGTCGGTGTGAGAGAATGATAACACCGTATTTCATGGGCAGTACTGAGTTGGAATACCGGTGCTAGATGATCAAATAACAATAAGAAATTAGCAATGCTGTATATAGCCAATGTTATTAGAGAGAGGGCGACTGATGAGGTCAGTAGATAGCGCCCTAGTTGTGCACTCCAGCACCCATAGAATTAGTATGATGAGATACTGTACACAGTGTGGGGAGCAGGAAAAGGAGAGAGACATACTGCCAAAAAGCAACACATAGCACAGAACAGGCAGTTAGCTTAGAATTGTCCTTTTTAAGACAAAATGCAGAAAGTGCAGGGTGATGGGTCAGATAGTAATATTGATACTCAGGATAATACAGTGTTCCATGGGATATCATCGTTAAGGCCGGTGGTATGGGTCCCCAAGCGATACACCCAGCGTTGTTCTTTCTCAAAGAGTCTGCTTGTGATATTGGTGGTCCCTTGGAGTGCTTCAATTACAGTCCACCTCATATCATTGGGTGTGTGATTGCTGTCTAGGAAATGACGGCTCAGCTTGGTGGTTAATTTTTTACACCTTATGTTGCTTCGGTGTTCGCATATACGTTGTTTTACCCTGCGGGTAGTCATGCCAATGTAGCGAAGCTGGCAAGTGCAGGTGATCATATACACGACATTGGTAGTGTTGCAGTTAGTGTGTTCTCTCTGTACCCAGACCTTCCCTGGTTCCAATGCTAAGGTTTTAGTTGCTTCTGTCAGGTGGCAAACCGCGCAATCCGAACATGGGTAGTGACCTATAATTTATTATAGGTCACTACACCGAAGCAACATAAGGTGTAAAAACTAACCACCAAGCTGAGCCGTCATTTCCTAGACAGCAATCACACACCCAATGATATGAGGTGGACTGTAATTGAAGCACTCCAAGGGACCACCAATATCACAAGCAGACTCTTTGAGAAAGAACAACGCTGGGTGTATCGCTTGGGGACCCATACCACCGGCCTTAACGATGATATCCCATGGAACACTGTATTATCCTGAGTATCAATATTACTATCTGACCCATCACCCTGCACTTTCTGCATTTTGTCTTAAAAAGGACAATTCTAAGCTAACTGCCTGTTCTGTGCTATGTGTTGCTTTTTGGCAGTATGTCTCTCTCCTTTTCCTGCTCCCCACACTGTGTACAGTATCTCATCATACTAATTCTATGGGTGCTGGAGTGCACAACTAGGGCGCTATCTACTGACCTCATCAGTCGCCCTCTCTCTAATAACATTGGCTATATACAGCATTGCTAATTTCTTATTGTTATTTGATCATCTAGCACCGGTATTCCAACTCAGTACTGCCCATGAAATACGGTGTTATCATTCTCTCACACCGACCCGGTCCGGTGCGTTCCAAGCCTCCTATGCAGATGGGGGGCGGGCGCTTTCCAGGCCTCTCTTTCGTGTGACACGCCCACCAGGAAGGACGCGACGCCTTTCCCAGTCTGGTGCGTGTCAGGCCTCGTTGCAACGGAGGGTGGGCGCGCTCCTGGCCTCTTCCTGGTCGGGCACGCCCACCAGGAAGAACGCAACGCCCTGCGCCCTCGCTCTTATACTCACTCACCGGCCCCGCTCTCCATCGACGGGGTCCGGTCACGAGGGAGTTCCTAGGTGTCTAAGCGGGCTGCGAGCAACGAGGGCGTGAGTGCTGCTGAACGCAGATCGGCCTGGATACAGAGCTAAGTACTGCCCGTTTTTCGGGACCGAATGGCTAATACTTCTTCTTTCATTTATAGGATGTGCCAATTTCGCTCCAACCCCCCTCCCGAGACCCATGGTGCAAGTAGCGCCATATTTTAAAGTGAGAATTACGTATGTTATTACCAAACTAGGGGGTCACCGACCCTTTGGTCAATTGATCCCTTCAGAAGGAGTATATAGAGTGTGCTTTTAACTTGTTTTTGTTCCAATTAAGTGTATTTTAAAACACCTTATCACCCCACGTCCCAGAGTTACCGATATCATCCCATTAGGGTTATGTGGATGGTGTTAAACCTACCTGTTACTTTGGGCACGTGAGTTTTGCCACACTTTAAGGAGCACTACAACCAAACGCAATGGCATTTATTAATTATTGTTTGTTTGTGTTTGTGTTTGTATGTGTACTTTCACTTTACAGGTGCAGAAATACTCCCGAATTTGGAGTTTTTTTGGGATTGAGCATTTGCTCTCCCCTTTTTATGCACTTTTTTCACCCACTTTTTTTCACTTTCACGTCCCTTGGTTAGGGTGGACGATTAGAGAGTCCATACCGCCGGGGTTTAGTCCTGAAGAATGCCTTGGCAAATTTAAGCCTGCAAAATGGCAGAAACATGTTGACTGACAAATTTATTCACTGTATTTATCTGAATTTTACCATTCCTAATCCTTGGCAACTAAATTCAGACACATAATACCTGTTAAATCGTGTCTTAGGGATCATTTAATAAAAAAAAAATTTTTGATACTCATTTAGACACTTTTAATTTAACTCACCCTCACAGCACGTCCTCCTTCACACAACCAGCTCCGCAGTCTTTCTGGCGTTGTAGCACACCAAAGAGGCACTCGGCCTCTTTGGTGGGGCCCGATGATGAAGCATGACACTGACTAGGTCGGTGTGTGAGGGCTTTCCTTTTCACCCTAAGTGAGTGTGTGATCCCCAGTTATCTCGCTCCAATCTTGTGGCATTATTTGAGATTGATCTGGCCTCTCTCTTTTTGTTTATCTACATTGAACCGGGGATTGAGAGAAGCCGTCTTGACTCTCCCTACCTCTCCCATTGTTGTTTTTTGTTTCTAGTTATATGCCACTGGAGCGGCACTACCACCCACTACCAAATTATCTTGCTTTACCTATGAGTCACTGGGAAAGGAGTATTCTATTCCATTTGAAAGCAGGGGCAGTTAAATGTGCACTGTGTTTCGCTCTTGGCTACCACCTGGAACTTGATTTAGCACCCTGTCCATGTGACGGGGTGAGTGTCCAATCTACTCTTCATTTCCTGCTTTTTGTAAATATTACATTAAATACAGTAAGGGGCTTCTTTACCTCTGTTTTAACAGGAGTAGGCCTATTAGCTTGGATTCTGCCTACTGCTTGCCCTGACCGATGAAGAGCTGGTTTTTCGTTTAAGTACTTTTTTGAGAATTGCTACTAGGGCACATAAGACAATGCTCAACCCTTGAGTTTTAAAAACACGAAAGGTTACGTTTATAATTGTTATTTACTTACAACTATGAGTCTGTAATATTGTGTCTTGTAATCGTAAATTTTTATTAATATGTATTGTTACTCTTCTCCCGTCATTTATACTGTTTTTACTGTTGTGTACTTTGATGGATTCAATGTTTATCCGAATAAAGTCTATGAACTGAACTGGTATACACTGCAATGTTTGTGAGACCCAGTTGAAGGCTCCAGCCGAAATGTGTCATTCGTTTTATTGTCTTGCTTGGTGTCACAAAATATATGATGTTCACAAAATAAAATAGAAATTCATAAAATATCTCTTGGAGGCTGCATTGGTGGTTCGGGAAAAGTACTCCTTGAAGAAATATATATACATCCAGTTCACTGATTCTTTGGCATAGGAAAAGAAGAGCACACTTCAGCAATAGCTTGAACGTGAAGGTTTATCCTGTAAATTCCACACACATGCACAAACTTCAACTCCCAACGTTTTTTGGTGTTCAAGACACCTTGATCACGATGGGCTGCCTCCTCCTATCAAGTGGTTAAAAAGAGTGGTATGCATAACTACGGTAACAAGTAAAACATAAACAAAGGACTATCAGCAGTAAAAATCAAGGTTGAGGTTCGCTGTGATGGAATATTGACACATACATCTTGTGAAGTGTGTGAACCATGTAAATACAAGTAATGAGCTTCCGTGTACAATTGCCACAGTGGTACAGCCAATGTAAATTAAATATAAATTATAAACTTGACTTTACATGCTGTTATATTCATGGTTTCATTTAATACCACACAACTTGTACTGCGCACAAATTGTACCTGCATATTCAAAAAGTGTGACAAGGAGCAGCTAGTGAAGCCTGATGGAACTGAAATTAACTGAAAGAAAACCACTATTCATGAATATACACCCACTCCATCAGAGCAGTCAAAGTATTAGGCTCCCCCATCCTGCCACGTTCCGGCAAACTGCTTGGCTAGGTCTCGTTTTGACCATAGTGGCTCCAATCTTCCCCCAATGATCCCCAGGGAGGGAGGACCAGTCAGTAGTAGGCCCACTTGGGAAATATGTATCTCATCATGTGTGGCAAAGTGATGCCCCAATGGGCTGATGTTCCACACACCCAGGGAAAAGAATAGCAAACCAGATACTAGTATGCTGCTGGAATAGAACGACACACTAAATGAAGAACACAATCAGTCAAATAATAATACATTCTCATACAATAAAGAGAGAGCAGAGAAGACCTGTAAGACTGGTAAGACCAAGATATAACCCAAGTGGGTGAATGCCATACACTATGCAATGGACAATACCATATATATATGACACAAAATCACATATGTGCTGTCAGCACTAGTGGACTAGTCATCAGTGATGTCATGAATGATGTCACCGACCATGTCATGAATGATGTAATATGTGACATCATCAGCAGTGCTTTGTGGGGGCGTGAGTTATAGTTAGCTGAACTAACTATAACGGCGGAATTTCACTGGTTTTGTACGAGTGAAATGTCCAACTAACTATAACGTCCCTGAAACCTACGTTTTTTCAGTGAATATATATATATATATATATATATATACATATATATATATATATATATACATATATATATATATATATATATATATATATATGTATTTATATTTATGTATATATGTATATGTATATATATTATAGTTCTGTAGTTAGAACTGGGGTTTCTGGTTGTCAGGTTATGGACCCTGTGCAAGCAGGAACCATCACTCTAGTCAGGGTAAGCTAGATGCACACTAAAAGATAACCTGTGTTCATCCGCTGGTACCTTTACACAGAGCCGTAAAGCTTATCTAAAGACGCAATGTGTAAAGTATTTGTGCAACACACAAACACAGTAACACAATGAAAACTCCACAAAAATACTCCACACAGGTTTAGAAAAATTTATAATAATTTTATGAGTTGAAAACAGCATTCAAGGACCGGCTGGACAACAACGCACACAACTGCAAGGAACTCTTCAACATCGTGAAAGAGCTCTCCAACCCCAGCGCAGGAAACAACGACATCACCCCATCGCAAGACCTCTGCAACTCCCTCGCTTCATACTTCCACAACAAGATCGCGGACATACACAACAGCTTCAACAACCAACCAACGCACACCATGACCGAGCAACCACCCCCCACCACCACCCTACACGCCTGGACCCCGATCAGCACCGAAGACACCATCCGCACGATGAACTCCATCCACTCCGGATCACCAACCGACCCCTGCCCTCACCACGTCTTCAACAAGGCCGACGCTGTCATCGCACCCCACCTGCGAGACATCATCAACACATCCTTCGACACCACCATCTTCCCTGAGAGCTGGAAACACGCCGAACTCAGCGCTCTACTCAAGAAACCAACAGCGGACCCCACCGACCTCAAGAATTACCGCCCCATCTCGCTCCTCCCGTTTCCAGCCAAAGTCATCGAGAAGACCGTCAACAAGCAGATGGCCGCCTTCCTCGAGACGAACGGATCCCTCGACCCCTCACAGTCCGGCTTCCGAGCCAACCACAGCACCGAGACCGCCCTCATCGCCGCCACCGATGACATCCGAGCCCTGATGGACAATGGAGAAACAGCGGCCCTCATCCTCCTAGACCTCTCCGCGGCATTCGACACGGTCTGCCACCGCACCCTAGTACGGCGCCTCAGCAACATCGGAATCCAGGACAAGGCACTGGAATGGATCATCTCCTTCCTCGACGGAAGAACACAGAGAGTCCACCTACCACCGTACAAGTCAGAGGCCTCCAAAGTCATCTGCGGCGTCCCCCAAGGATCATCTCTGAGCCCCACCCTCTTCAACGTCTACATGAGCCCCCTCGCAGCCATCGTACGCAAACACAACCTCAGCATAATCTCCTACGCCGACGACACCCAGCTGATCCTCTCCCTGACCAATGACCCCGCCGCCGCCAGAGCCAACCTACACGAAGGGATGAAAGAGGTAGCCGAGTGGATGACGACCAGCCGCCTGAAACTGAACTCGGACAAGACGGAGGTCCTCATCCTGGGCTCCTCACCCTCCGCCTGGGACGACTCCTGGTGGCCTCCCGCCCTGGGCACCGCACCCAAACCGACAGACCATGCACGCAACCTGGGCTTCATCCTGGACCCCTCCCTCTCCATGACCAGGCAAGTCAACAACGTCTCCTCGGCGTGCTTCAACATCCTACGCATGCTACGGAAGATCTTCTGGTGGATCCCCACCGAGACCAGGAAGACCGTCACCCAGGCCCCCGTCACCAGCCGACTGGACTACGGCAACGCCCTCTACGCCGGTACCACCGCCAAGCTCCAGAAGAGACTCCAGCGGATCCAGAACGCCTCAGCCAGACTCATCCTCGACATCCCGCGAACCAGCCACATCTCCGGACATCTGAGAGACCTTCACTGGCTCCCCGTCAACAAAAGAATCACCTTCCGCCTCCTCACCCACGCACACAAAGCCCTACACGACCAAGGCCCGAGCTACCTCAACAGCCGAGTCAACTTCTACGCTCCCAAACGCCACCTCCGATCAGCCAACCACGCCCTCGCCGCCGTCCCCCGCATCCGAAGAGCGACTACAGGAGGGAGGTCCTTCTCCTACCTGGCCGCCAAGATCTGGAACTCCCTCCCGACCGACCTGCGCCTGACCCAAGACCACCTCTCCTTCAGGAAGAAGCTGAAGACCTGGCTGTTCGAGCAGTAGCGGCACCCCCCCCCCAGCGCCTTGAGACCCTACGGGTATGTAGCGCGCTTTATAAGTGTCACTGATTGATTGATTGATTGATTGAACAAAACCAAAACAACAACAATTCTCTAGGTAGAACCGGAGTTATGTATTTTTATGGAATAAATCAAAAAGTAGTGTTAAGAGACAAATAGCGATTAGGGGTTACTTGAGGTCGCACTGGATCAAGGTAAATCCAAAGTTCAGGCTGACCAGGATGGAGGGTAGGGATCATTGACAGGGAGAGGTGTGGCGCCGCGGCCAGGGCGACTGACGCTGGAATCTGGGGACCACGGTTCGATCCCCGGCTCCGGCGGCAGGTTAGCCCAGCACCATGTGACTCTGGGCAATAGCTCGCTTAATCTTCCCGACGGCCCCCAGCGCCTAGAGACCCTTACGGGTGATTGTGCGCTTTACAAATGTAGACTTTACTTTACTTTTGACATAGTATCTACTACAAAAATATAGGCATTTAAAATATCGACTACAAAATATCGACTACAAAAATATCGAAGTCCTATCTACAAACAGGTAAGTACAAAAATATCGAATCAAAAATATCGCTTAAACATATGTACTTTGTAAAAATATCACATTTATTAAAATTAATGTAAAATTAAAAAAATATTAAAAATAAATAACTAAGATATACTTAAAAATACTTAAATAACCTTAAAATTATTAAATAATTAATTTAAGTTATAAAACAAAATACCATTTTATTTGTTAAAACATACATATATTAACATAATATTATTAAAAAAGATACAATATTATTACCGTAGCATAGCAAGAGTGTTAAAATTACTATTCCCACTCCAATGAGTGCAACAGTAGGGAAAGCGTTGGATAGCGTAGCGGTAAAAATTACTATTCCGACTCCAAAGAGTTCAACAGTAGGGAAAGCGTTGGATAGTGTAGGTGTAAAAATTACTATTCCCACTCCAAAGAGTGCAACAGTAGGGAAAGCGTTGGATAGCGTAGGGGTAAAAATTACTATTCCCACTCCAAAGAGTGCAACAGTAGGGAAAGCGTTGGATAGCGTAGGGGTAAAAATTACTATTCCCACTCCAGTGAGTGCAACAGTAGGGAAATCGTTGGATAGCGTAGAGGTAAAAATTACTATTCCCACTCCAGTGGGTGAAACAGTAGGGAAAGCGTTGGATAGCGTAGGGGTAAAAATTACTATTCCCACTCCAGTGAGTGCAACAGTAGGGAAAGCGTTGGATAGCGTAGGGGTAAAAATTACTATTCCCACTCCAAAGAGTGCAACAGTAGGGCAAGCGTTGGATAGCGTAGGGGTTAAAATTACTATTCCCACTCCAAAGAGTGCATCAGTAGCTAAAGCGTTGGATAGCGTAGGGGTTAAAATTTCTATTCCCACTCCAAAGAGTGCATCAGTAGGGAAAGCGTTGGAGAGCGTAGGGGTAAAAATTACTATTCCCACTCCAGTGGGTGCAACTGTAGGGAAAGCGTTGGATAGCGTAGGGGTAACAATTACTATTCCCACTCCAGTGAGTGCAACATTAGGGAAAGTGTTGGATAGCGTAGGGGTTAAAATTACTATTCCCACTCCAAAGAGTGCAACAGTAGGGAAAGCGTTGGATAGCGTAGGGGTAAAAATTACTATTCCCACTCCAGAGAGTGCAACAATAGGGAAAGTAAATACTTCATATATTATTTAAAAAAATCTAAATTAATATCTATAAAAATTAATTAAAAGTAATTACCAATTTAATATAATATAATAATTATTCAATTAAAATTACAAATTAAAATTCATTATTACAATTAGTTACCTATTAATACAAATTAATTACAAATTAACAATTAAATAATTAACAATTAAAAATGAATTAACAATTAATTCAAATTAAATACAATTACATAAATTGAAATATTTAATTAATTATAAATAAATTACTTCCCACCCTATTCCCCTATAAACCCACAACCCGCTACAGAAAATAAATTAGTAACATTAACATAATTAGCAATTAATCAATTAAATAAAATTAATTGGCAATTAAAATATAAATATTTACCCATAAAAAATGTATTAACAATTAATTCGAAATAAATACCAATAAATAATTTTACATATTTAATTAATTATAAATAAATTACTTCCCACCCAATTCCCCTATAAACCCACAACCCGCTACAGAAAATAGATTAGTAAAATTAACATAATTAGCAATAAATCAATTAATTAAAATTAATTGCCAATTAAAATTTTATTAATTACCAAATATAAATTAATTAACAATTAATTAAAAATAAATACCAATAAATAAATGTACATATTTAATTAATTATAATTAAATTACTTCCTACCCTATTCCCCTATAAACCCACAACCCGCTACAGAATTAAATTACACAAAAATTAAAAAAACAAAATTCATTAATTAAAATAAATTATAACATAAATACACACTTTTCACACATATAATAACATAAAAACCACTATAAAAAATTTGATATTATTAAAAATTCGATAGTTTTTATAACCTATATTCTATACTTCGATATTTTAACTTTCTATATTTTTAACATTCGATATTACATTACTTACCTTAAAAATGATATTTTTGATGTCTATATTCTGTCCATTCGATATTTTGTCCATTCTATATTTTAAACTCGATATTATGTCCATTCGATATTTTTTACACGATATTTTGACTCTTTACCCGAGGGTAAGTGGTTACAGGACTCACGCAGGTCCCACTGAAAAAGTACCTTGGATGGAGCAGGCGTCAACATTGGCAACTCGATGCATCGGTTCCGATCCAGGCAGGCAATGAAGATTTCATTGACAAACCCCTTTACAATGCAGGCACTGCGTCCTTATTGAGCCGCGCAGTCCATTGAAGCGATTTCATCGATCAGCTGCTGTGTCGGCGTCGAAGGTCAATTTGTCGGTTCAGATTGGCGCAAATTCATCACTGCGTTGATTTTGATGCCTCTGGACAGCAAAAGTCCCTGTTTGAGTCTTTGGTTCCCCAGAGACTTCAGAACAGGGACAAGCCATCAAACCCTTGGAGTTACTTTGGATCAACTGAGATGGGTTCAGGGCTTATCCTCAACAGGGCAGCACAGCAAACCAGAAAAGCAGTACTTCCAGAGCAGCAGTTAAGCAGAGTAGCAATCCTTGTAGCACTGCAGTCTTTACCCCTGAAAGACTTCTTCACAAGTCTAGTAGTGTACTGTCCTGTTAGGGTCGGAGCCCCAGTATGTACACCCAGTTGTGCCTTTGAAGTTGGGGGGACTTTGAAGCAGGCCCTTGAAGAGCACAGGCCCTCCTTTCTTCCAAGCCCTAGCTTCAGACTATCAGTAGGGGTAATCAGTCCTTTGATTGGGAAATAGGACACTACTGAGGCATAAGTGTCAGACCCCCCTCTCTTCCTGCCCAGGAAGAGCTATCATACTGCCGATAAATGCCGAAAAGTTCTTTGTCACACCCACCCTTCCTGTATTTGTGGCTGCCCTAAAGGGAATGCATAAAGTGTACCTCTCACTCACCTCAGACGTCTATTGGAGACAGGATGCATAGCACACAGAGCAGAGAAATGTCCACTTTCTAAAAGTGGCATTTCTAGAATAATAATTTTAAATCCAACTTTACTAGACATAAGGATTTACCATTACCATTTCAAATATATGAAACATGATGCAGTTACTCCTTTCTAATGAGGAATACCAGCGTATATGTATATTAAGGAATTCCCAGTGATAGACTATGAGAGGAGCAGGCCTTACAGTAGGAATAAGCTAATTTAGCTGTTTGTCACTACCACGACATGTAAACCCTAAAAGTAAATGTCCTGCCTTTTACTTAGACAGAAGGCTATCCCTAGGGCTTCTTAGGACTTACCGTAGAGTTGGTAGTGTTAAATGCCAAGTCATAGTTCCACGAAACTGCATACACAGGCATTGGAATTAGACCAACCTTTCCTGTAGACAAATCATGTTTTGTCTTGCTAATACAATTGGCATTATTTGATGAATCATCATGAAATTTTCAAAACTAGCTTGCCACTCACTTTAGGTGCTGTGTGGAGTGTTTTAGAGTGATTCGAAAAGCGGGGTTGAAAAAAAAAAGGGTGTTCCAAAAAGCTTTTTCCCATGAATGGGAAGTTAGCAGTTTTTGAACACGAGTAAAGCCTGAACCGCTGAACAGATTTACACCACATTTGGCAGAAAGCTAGATCTTGGTCCAGAAAGAGTGCTTTATGTAATTTAGAATAAATCTAGTAAGTAGTTTTGGAGTTATTATAGGAAAAAAAATAGAGATATTTAGGAATGGGTATCCACTCATGGTTGATCCACTGACCCAGGTGAAAAGCAAGGCGCTCAGTGGCTCGCAAACTGAAATGAAACTTGCAGCAGCCATTTTGTTTGTTGCTTGTTCTGGGAGAGGGAAAAATAATGTGTAAAACATGTAAGGATTCAGGATACAAGTATCCTGATCCCAGAGGGACCCCTCATCTGCAAGAATTTTCCCAGAATTGGGGTTGTTTTGTGCCAAACTGCAGATCTGCGGATCCTCTGCTGCACTCTGCGTGACCCATAGTGTAACTTCGCATTGGATCTGTGGATCTGAGACCAATTGAAAAAAAATACAGTCACCCACACACCAAACCCCCACCGTGCATGGCCTAAGGCCATGCATGGTCGTGGTTGTATTACATTCGGTAATTACATATTACTGTACGTTAAAAAAACATAGAAATTCACTGAAAAAAAAGCAAAGGTTACAGGGAAGTTATGGTTAGGTTCATGTTTTACCTACACAAATCCCTAGAAATTTAGCAGTTATAGTTATACTTTTTGTATTACTTTTCTGTAGAAACTATTACTCCTGCTGTTGAGTAACTTTAGGCCATGAATTATAGTTTCTTAACATAAATACAACTAAAAGTATAACTGTAAATGCTGAATTTTGATGGTTTTATGTGGATAAAATGTGAACCTAACAATAACATCACTGTAACCTTTAGTTTGTCCAGTGAATACACGCACACACATATCTATTTGGTAATTGAAAATGTTGTCTGTCCAAGTTTTGGATGTTCCGTTATTAGGAACTGTCGTTACAAGCACCACTGGGCTTAAAATTCTGGTCTGAATATTTGCTACCTCTATTGGCTCGATAAAACAAAATGAGCATCTTATTTTAATTGTCAAAGCAGAGCATGATTGTTGGAAATGTCCTTTTTTGCAGGGTTATCCCAAACTTTTTGATTCTTCCTCCTATTTTTTCCTGACTTGTTTGTGTTGGTTTTAGGATTCTGGGGACTTTACCACTGCTAATCAGTGCTAAAGTGTATATGCTCTCTGTGTAAATTGTGTTATGGATTGGTGTTTCCATGATTGGATATTTGATTTACTTGTTAGTTCCTAGTAAAGTGAACTGAGTGTGCCAGGGCCTGTGAATCAAATGCTACTAGTGGGCCTGCAGCACTGATTCTGCCACCCACGTGAGTAGCCTTAAAAAGGTAACTCAGACCTGCCATTGCAGAGTCTGCATGCAGTAGCTAACTGACATGTCGACTTGGCCAGTGCACACACTTGCCAGGTCCTAAACCTTCCTTTTTCTACATGTCAGTCAAGAAGGCCCAAGGTACCCCTGTGGGCAGGGTGTAGTGTATGTGAAAGGTAGGACATGCCCGGGTGTGTGTGGCATGTCCTGATAGTGAATAACAGCCAATTTCGTTTTTCACTAATGCAAGGCTATCTGTTCTCATAGGCCAGAATGGGCAGTTTGATTATAACATCTTATAATCTTAAACTGACCCAGTGAACAAGATAGAGATTCGAGTTTAGTATGCCTGAACTCAGAATGTTAAAATACATCTTTTAGTGAAGGGGATTCTTACATTCTGTGTTTGAAAATACCACTTTTAGAGAGTAAGTATTTTCTTGCCTAGTCATCCTGTGTACCTCTGCTGGAATGTGGATTGCCTGTCTGGGTTTCGGATGACAGAAGGCTGGGGAGCATGAGGGCTCCAGATGGTCTAGGTAGGGTCAGGAAAGGACTGAGTAGGCCTGGGCTGCAATGGGGGAAGGGGGAGGAGATTTACTTGCACCTCAAAGGGCCTGGTCTGCCTCTGACAATGCCCTCTCCACCTTCTGCCAGGAATTCACACCAGAGAAGGCAGAACTGGTTCTAGCTGGGCACCGACACCCTCTGCCTAGAGGATCTAAGGATTTTTGGATACAAATACTGGGGCCCAGAACTATAGAACTCATCTGGATCAAGAAGACTGCCAAGAAGAACAGCCGGAGAAGCTGCGAAAAGAAACAACTGCTTTGCTGGGTGCTTTGCTGGGCTGAACTGCAGTGGCTGCTTCTGTTTTGGGCAGTGAAAGGCCTGGACTGGACATTCTGCAACCTAAATTGTGAGTCTCTCCAAGGGCTTGAGGTACAGCTTGCCCCCCGTTCACGAAGTCTAAGTAACAACAAAGACTTCAAAGCTCTTCTGCCCGCAGCACTGGGGACTGTGTGTTTTGTGCTGCAAACAGAGGAAAAGCAACTCGATGACATCTATGACGCGCTGCCGACTCTGTGTCCTGAAGGCACCGCAGAGGGCACTGCCGCAACACCTTGGTCTCACCGATGACGCCTGTTGATGCCGCCACGAGCCGCTACTTGCACCGTGACATGTGGGCACCACACTCCGCACCGTCTCACTTCACGCCGAAGCTTTGGTGCCACAGAGAGCACCGCCGCAACGCCGCACAGCAACCTTGGTCTCACCGACGATGCCTGTTGACGCCGCTACTGAGCCGCTGCTTGCACCGTGACCTGTGGGCACCGCACTCTGCATCGCTTCACCCCGAAGCTTTGGCACCACAGAGAGCACCGCCACAACGCTGCACCGTGACCTTGGTCTCACTGACGACTCCTGTTAACGCCACCACTGAGCCGCTGCTCGCACTGCGACCTGTGGGCACCGCACTCCGCACCCCCTTGCTTCACAATGACACCTTGGCACTGCAGAGGGGACCGCCACACCGGGACCCTGGTCTCACCGACGACGCCTGTTAATGCCACCACTGAGCTGCTGCTCGCACCGCGACCTGTGGGCACTGCACTCTGCACCGTCTTGCTTCACAAGGACACCTTGACCTCCCTGACACTGCCGGTCCATGCTGAAATCAACGCCGCTGCTTGCACCATGGTTCGAGGTCACTGCTAGTAAATCACCCAACGCACCGCCCTCATTCCACACTGCAGCCTTGTCCTACCGACGTCGGTGCCATCGACTCCAGTTCATCAGCCGACGACACCGCTTCAGCAACAACAACGCTGCTGCTTGCACCATGACCTGCTAGCACCGCAGCGAGCACCGCCTTCATCTTGCACCGTGACAGTCTCACCAACGATGCCATCTGATGCTGTCACCGAGCCGCTGCTTGCACCGTGACCCGGTGGCACCGCACTTCGCACTGCAGCACCCGAAGCCTGCCACGGCTCCTGATTCCATCAGAGAGGAGCTCGAACTGCAACACGAGGTAAAGTATATAAAAATATTGGCTATTTTTCTAAACTGGTGTGGTGTCCTTTTGTAGTGCGTTCACTGTCTTACTGTTGGTTATGTGCAAATGCAGCCTCTAACATAAGCCTGACTGCTTATGTCAAGCTACCAAGGGGGTGAGCAGGGGTTATTTTAGGAGTGTAACTCCCTTATCCTGACTAGAGAAGTGGTTTCGGCCTCACTTTGACGCAAGTCTCAGCTAGCCAGAAATACCATTTCTAACTATGATGTATTAGTATTTTGCACCTTTTGATCAGCCATGTATAGCAGGCAGTAGACCACTATATGATGAATTATTATCACTGACTTTTGGTGTAAGTAGCGTTATAAAGTGCTAACGTAAATGGGTAATTGTGACCATGTTCATGTTTTGAAATTATTATTATTTTGATGTAACAATGAACACAATGAAATTACATTAATTTACTTCATATGGCTTTTGAAAATCACTGAGCTAGTGCATTCACTTCTGTTGTTGAGTTAAAATCTGTAAAACCCCTGAAACACTGCAGGTATGCTATAGAATGAGCACAAAACATGCCCTAAGTCCTGCCACGGCTATGTTTTGCTTGATGGCTTTTTTTCATTAACCATCAGCCGTATGATACACCGAGCATTATGGTTGTCAAGTCAAGTCAAATAAATCTTTATTTCGACAATTAGTCATAAAAGACAACACAATAAAAACATTAAAAACTACATTTCATACTTGTTACATCCATTATTCATAGTATACAGGAAAAAATGTATTTAGATCAACCCGATCATTCCTTTGTACAGGGTGTTCCAATTCAATCATTTAAAAAAATAAATACTGTGTGAATATAAAATCCATTTAAAATCAGTGCCATATTTCCATATCATTGATTCATCAGTGCCAGTTTATAAAAATGCAGACTACTGTAATTTCATTTTATTCTTGCGTATTGAACACATCCATTTAAATAAATGTGCCAAGTGCAATTACCATACTATCGGTACAATCTGTTCTAAGAATTCTTAGTGCCACAGATCTACTTTGGATGCCTTTCTGTATACAAATTGGTCTAATCCATTTGAGACGAGGGGCTGTGTAGGCTGGGCATATAATTAAAACATGAGCTAAACTTTCGGGTTGGGCTACACAGAAGGGACACATATGCTGATCTATGTTGCTTGACCATTTGCTAGTGAATGAATTGATAGGAAGCGTTCCCACCCTATATTGATGAAAGAGTTTCCTATCATTTGGGATAGTAATAAGGTCCCAGTATCGCTCATAGACAGGAATATGGTTTTGTGCCAGAAAATCCCTGGTGAGCGATGAATCAGTATGTTTCTGGAACTCCCTCTGAGTTATATAGGCCCAGTACAACTCTTTTAAGATCTTTTGAGAGGGGAAGGTGTTTTCTAGGGGGGTTTCCCATAGTTCCATCATTCCTAGGGCTTTAAAGAGCAGCTTGACCTGTCTAAACCATTGAATTTTGCCCCCCGAGTCCATATTCCTGGTTTCGAGAAGCGCTAAAGCATAGTGGGAAAGCTCGGGTGTGACCCATAGCCTCCTCCAATATGCAATAGGTCTAAAGCTAGATATATCCTGTATTTTCCGGCAGCCCAAATCCATAAACAGAGGTACCATTGGTGTGGATTGCGGGAGCCTTGTTAAGGAATTTGTTTTGTGCTTTAGTCAAGGCTGTAACGTCAGAGACCCCCCACAGCTCCGCCCCATACAGCATTGAAGCCCTGACTTTTGTGTCATATATTTTGAGGGCTGGGGCTATAGGTTGCGTGGCTGAGGTTTTTAGCTCTCTCAGTAGGACGCCAGACAGCTGTGCATGTTTGGTGGATAGATAGGTCATGTGTGGCTTCCACTCTAACCGGGACCCCAATGTGATGCCCAGGTAACTAAAACTATCTGTTTGTTCTAGTGGCTCACCGTTCATAAAAACTGTGCCCCTTACTTTCTTGTGTCTGTGCAGTACCATAAATTTAGTTTTTGACACATTAATGATTAGACCATGATCATTGCAGAACATTTCGAAACGGCCAATTGCTTTCTGAAGCCCTTCTTGCGTTTTAGAGAGTATAAGGGTGTCGTCTGCAAACATTAATAAGGGAACTGGGATGCCATTTTGTTTGGGTGCATCTGTGTGTACTTCCCTATAGTACTCCGTAACTCTGTTTATGTACAACGTAAACAGAGTTGGTGCAAGGACGCACCCTTGTCTGACTCCCTTTTCCGTTGCAAATTTGTCAGTGATCTGGCCCTGTTTACCCCACCTAACCTGAGCATAAATGTTTTCATGAAATTTGATCAGGAAGGCTAAGAGTTCGTGTGGCATACCTTGTTTATGAAGCACTTCCCACAGCCTAGTACATTATGGTTGTCATTTGAAAGGATTATAGGAACTCTGGGTAGTTTTGGTGGGTTCTAATTTTAGGTGAAGATGGAGTACAACTTTCAGTATGTATTCATGGTTAGGTCATGTTGCAGGGATTCTGTGGAGTCACAGAACTATGCTTGGGATTATGGAACCCTAGTAGGCAGGGACTGATTCATCCTACCACCTGAGTACCCATGAGCCCGGGACCGACTAGCCATAGTGTCTCACTTGCCCTCCTACTCACTCACAGAGGAGCAGGCAATTAGACACCCCAGAACACAACTCTTCTCCCCTCTCAGGAATCGCAGGTACATGACACACCTGTTCACTCTCACACTCGTACTAGTCCACAAGTAGTTCAGAGACGCGAGGAAAGTATAAAATGCTTATTTTAACTATTGTGCTCTAGTTTGCAGTATAAGTGCCACAGCAAGCACAGCAAGTAGGAAAATGCCTAAAACAAATATGGTTAGCATAACAAGGAGTCTGTAAATCATAAATGGAGCTTTCATTATATCCAACAGTGTAGCCTAACCCCTATCTCCTATAGAAGCAAAATGATTATATATCAGAAGATCTCTAGGTGTTAGCAGCAGACCCTGTACCGTAGTATACACAGATGAAAGCTCAACATCTCAGGTGCTGTCACGATCTTTTCCCTGAGAAGGTCCTTCTCCAAGTGTGTGTAACCTATCTGTGCATATCTACATGGCAAAATGATGTGTTTCCAAACAACAGCTGCATTTGTGTGTTTGTCTAGGTGCTAAGGCCTAACCAGAACAGAATAACAAGGAGCATTGTTTTACAAACTTGTCTTCATGTGCAGACTAAATCACAGGAAAGAACAGAACGTAAAAACAACAGCGTGTTCTGTGTGAAAGTACAGTGTGGCACAAGGCAAAATATGTCTACAGAGTAACGTGCGCAAAGTGGAGGGCAGTCTGCAATTTGCTCATGCTAACATAGGGAAAATGACAATGGGCCTGCACTGAACATGTGACAGTCAGAGTATCCAATACATTTCCTTCCTAATAATTTTGATTCCATTCAATTAATATGTCTAAGACAAAAAAGTGAATCCAATTTCGATTTGGCATGCATAATTTGGGCTGATACGTCAAGCGAGAGAGTGAGCCATGGACCAAAAAAGTAACTTACCATTTTATCTTCCAAAGGATTCTTTAGTCTCATTTACAAAAAAATTGGTAAAAAGAAATTGTAACAAACATGACATGAAAGTTGAATTGTACTCAAGAAAATGGTAATGCTTTTTGTAAATCCATTTGAGAAAATAGCATTACAAAATGTGTTCGACGAGCTTCAAAGGAGTTTGAGATATCTGAAATGTTAGTCAAAGAATGGTCTACTAACCAAGGTTTGTGGACTATCTTTGGACCCAAATAAAAAAAGAAATCTTGAGTTTGATTTGATGAGGGAGTTTTTTCCTCATTGGCAATTTCTTGACTTCAAACCCCAATCTCCTATTGGTGGGACACAACTGAGAAAAATCTATTGTGGGCGTCATTGTATGACACAAGGCTAATTTCCCATGTCTTGAAAAATGAAGATGCCAAAAGTGGACAGATGAAACATCTTCTGACCCCCAGCTCAATTGGGGACCCAAAGGAATAATCCAGAGATTAAAATGAGACACAAAAGTACATTTTGCCATGGAGTTTGCCATTAAATATCCACCACTAACATGAAAACATAACATGTCTTGAAAGTGAGGTACAAGATGGTGGCACTTCACCACAGCCAGTAGGCCTGTTTGTAGTGTGTCCATAGCAAAGGAGAGCCATGAGCCCGGCCAATCTTTGGCGGTAGAGACTAGCCTATCTTAAATTCAATCTCGTTAGCCATCACTTAAAGGCAATTCACTAAAGCTTTTATGAATACAGGATAGAGAAGTACAGAAGTGTTCTTTTTTACGCTTTTGTGAATCAGCTCAAAACACAGACTTCCTATTTGTAAGACTGTAAAATGGCAGCCCTTTCCATTCGTACCCATTGTATGAATGTTCCCTGAATAGTCCCATTTTTTCCCATTTGAGATGTTTTGGATCAATGAAAGGGAAGTAAAGCGTACTGTACTGCAAGACTACGAATAAACTCTTACATGTCTTTGTGAAGCGCCTCCTTGATATGCCAGGCTTTGGTTCCTCTAGAAAGGTCTTGGTTGCTGCACTCACTACCTCAGCGGCCCAGACTTGTACTTAGAGAACCTCCATCTCTCATATCCCAATAAATACCCCGAGGAGGGATAAGAATTAAAAATACAAGTGCTCGGCAAAGATTCAAGTGAGCTTGTCCAACTGTTGAATGAGAAATGCAAGGTTTAAATACAAGTTAAGTGAGGTGAACCGTTTTCAAAGAAAAGAGTCAAGACTAATTGGACACCCACAAGATTTAAGAGCACTACTGCATACCATCATAGTTACGTAGTAACATCTAAACAAAGCTTATCTATATTCTGTGGAAATGTAAAACAAATGACGTTTGTCCAATAAAAAAAACGGCTTAGTTAAAAAAAAAAATAATAATAGTTCGTAATGACGTCCAAGATTTTTGAATCAATGAATAAATACATGTAATGGGCCCATGCTCGCCGTAATCGTGGCGTCTGCCTCTGAATTTGTCGTAAAAGCTGCCTATCAGGTACACTGTTGCTAATGAAACGCACGCACATTGACGGACAACTTCCGTTTCCTGCAGGAGCACAGCTGCACGTGGGCCTTGCATCCTTGATGCCGTAAATCAAGCCTTTGTACTCCACGAGGATTCAATCAGCCGCAGGTGTGGGCCTGCCACGGCCCGCTTGGGATTAGGTAGCAGCATTTGATACCAGATCCCAACAGCGCGGCAATCTACACGCCACATGCGGCCAATCTTTGGAGAAGGCAGAGGGAAAACGCTGATGAAATGTGGCAGGAACCCTGGAATGCAATTTCGGGTTTCCACATCTGCAGGGAAGGGGAAAAAAGCTACTAATTTCGCAATGATGATGTCATTGTACATGACACTGGGAATGATGTGCCAATGTTTTCACAAATTTAACCATTTAGGATATTTAAAATCAATATTAGTAGGCAAGTTTCATGTAGTTCCGAATTCAACTCAAATCGTAAAGATTGCTTCTTTCTTTTGTTGGTGGCAATATTTTTATAGCACACATTTGCCTCCAAGGTATTTTGGTACTTTACATGAGCACCAGATTATATTACACAAAGTCAGATTCACTTTGTTTTTGTTTTTAGCCTTGCCCAGAATCACACAGGATGTTGAACTAACACTTGGACTCCAATGGTTTATCAGTTTCAAAGTCGGCAGCTCTGGTTATTAGGTCATGCATCGGTATTTGCACTTTTTACATGTTTTATAAAGTAAAAGGTCTCATAACTTAAAACCAAACTGCTTAACGTTATGGAAAGCATTGTGTGGAAGGTTGTATTTATTGAAGTTTTTTTATAAAATAGTAATTCGCATCTTAGATAACCTCAGAGTGTCACAGGTACAAATAAGGACTATGAGAAATTGGTTTATTATTGAGGGGATATTAGCCCTTTTCAAGCTATACCCACATTCCCCGTCAGGCTGAACCACAAAAGTCACTCAATTACAGTGCTTAACATTCTGGTAGCTTGGAATAAACGAGATGGGGATTATTTTAGAGGCACTGTGTTAGGTGTTTATGCAGATCTCAAACATTTGTCAAGTAAACATACAACACAATAAAAATCCCAAATAACCTTCTAAAAATAGATCCATTTACATTACAATAATTAATTTGACACCAAAACAAAATATATCCAATCAGAAGTTATGATTTTTTAAAGTGAAACTAGCCCAGGGCCTGTGTTTAGGTCCACCTCCTCCTCCTCCAAGCCCACGTCTTCCTTTTCCTCAGGACCATCCTCTTCCTGCTCTTCTGTGGTAGACTGCATCCTTTTGACTTCCTCAAAGGCTCTCAGGGCCACTTTGAGGTTCTCTTTGTGGCCTTCCTTCCAAAATTCAGCCCCATCTCCTTGCAAAGCCTCTGCAGCGCTGCTTTGCTGATGTCATCCACATTGACTGGTAGCTGGACACAAAAGCAGTCAGGCTTAACTTAGAGACACTGTGTTAAGTATTTGTTTAGCATATAGAGTGGAATTTAATACATAAGTTGAGAAATTAATTACATTTAATGAATAGAACCAACGTTATGAATTCCTAAAGTTGTAAGTGAAAAATAATACCAAAAAGAACAAAGTACCAACAATGGATATATCTGGTTGTGAATGACCCAGATACTCTTCTTGAGAGGTCCCACTGAACAGAATTTGCAGCTGCTGAGAAGGAAGTAGCAGGAGTGCTAGACGTGTCAGCGCTAGGATGACCTTTCCCCAAACATTTTGCCATACTCCTCCAGTTATTCTGATCTTGTTTTTGTTGGGGTTAGGACTCTGTGCACTTTACCACTGCTAAACAGTGCAAACTGCATGTCCTCTCGCCTTTGAACATGGTGAAATTGGCTTCCATCAAATTGGCATATTTAATTTACTTGTAAGTCCTTAGTGAAGTGGTACTAATTGTACCAAGGGCCTGTAATTTAAAATGCTGCTAGTGGCCCTGTAGCACTCTTTGAGCCACCCACTTAAGAAGCCCTTTAAATGCACCTAAAGCCTTCCGTTGAAGCCTGTGTGTACAGTTTACACTGCCATTTTGATCTGGCACAATAAGCCTTTTGCCAGGCCTAAATCCTCCTTTTAAATACATATACGTCACCTGAAGGGTAGGCCCTGAACAGCCCATTGGGCATGGTGCAGTGTTTTTCATAAGTTGAACATGTACTTTTAACTTTTACATGTCTTGGTAGCGAAAATCTCATAAAATCGTTTTTCACTACTGCAAGGCCAGCTATTGTCATGGGATAACATTGGGTTACCTTATTACATTGACTAAGTGATAACTTTCAATTGGCACTAGGTTGCAATATCTAGTTTGGTCTCTAAATAATTGTATGTTCAAATATTCTTTAATACATTTTAATTCACAATTCTTAAAAGGTTACTTACTGAAAGTTGGCATTTTCTTGTCCCAAACATTTGGTGCCAGCAGCCTGTATTCTGGGTCACATGACTAGATGCAGCTGGAAGTTGGTCTTTGTGTATTGCTCCCAGACAGTGAGACAAAGGGAAATAGGTGTTGGCAGGATGGGCCATCTCTGACTTGATGGGGGGGAGGAGCTGTCATGTACCACACTTGTACATCAGAAACATCTTTGCCTAGCCAACTCACAAAGGGTTTCAACACTATTCTTTTGTGATGCCAGACAAGCTGGCGCGATGGCACGCAGGTGGAAAATTCCAAACACCTTGGTGGTGGAAATCTCCAGAACCTTGTCCTACTTCAAAGTGGGCACTAGATATAATTTGTGGACCCTCCGATCCAACTCTTCAATAGATCGCTGAATCTAGGTAAGACTCAGAAGGACTGTTGTGCAGCTCCACTAGAAGGACTGCTATTCTGTTGCCCTGCAACCTGAGTGCCAAGGACTGGACCTGCATCTTAAACCCAGTACCACCAGAGTGACTCCCAGAGCTAGTTGTCTGGCCTCCTGATCACAGCTTCAGGGATAGAAAAGGCTCTAACCACCTTGAACCAGGCACCTGGACTATTTCTGCTCTGAGTCCTACCCCCAAGTGCTGCCACCTTTGCCCTGGGCCCATTGGAAGTGAGCCTGAAAGTGTTGTGCCAGCACATTTGTGGTCCAATGGGCAGAACCAATATGATACAACACATCTCCTAGCAGCTCCGCTTTGGAGCTGCTGCAGTATGATGCATCCCCAAAGCGCACTTGCATCATAGCCCCCAGTCTCTTCAGAACTGCCGCGATTTGATGCATCCTCGATACAGGCCTCAGCATCGCAAGCCCCTTGTCAACAGCATACTTGAGGACTATGAAGAGCTTGGTATCGCAGCCCTTTTGGCGCTTTGTGCTTCTATACACTATTTTCACTTACATCTTTAAAATTGCATAGCTCCGGTTCTACTGATTGGATTTTTGTCATTAAAGACTCATACAATTCAATACTTTTTACTCTATTTATCTAAATTATGTGGCCTTATTTTGTGGTGTTTCACTTTATTACTGTTTGAGGTTCTGAATAATTACTTTGCCGTTGCCTCTAAGTTAAGCCTGATTGATTTGTGCTACGCTACCAGATGGTTATGCATAGGTTAATTTGGGGTTTGCTTGTGACTTCCTGTTAGAAATGGGATTTCTGGTTGGCTGAGGCTTGCACCAAAGCCAGGCAGAAACGACCACTCTAGTCAAGGCACCGGAGTTACACGCCAAGAATAACCCCTGCTCACCCCCTTGGCATCGTGACACGAGCAGTAAGGCTTATCCCGGAGGCACTGTGTAAACATTTGCGCACGCAGCCACCAGCAACAACATCCCAGGCCACCCACAATAGGAATGCCACACAAGGTTATATCAAAAATAGCCTTTGTATTCTCAAAACACATCAGATAGTAATCACACAATATACATTGTGTCAACTGGCATGGGCAATATTTACAAGGGATTATTTAGACATGACAGGGCCACGTGGGCCACTGTCAGAATCAGCACTTGGTAAAGAAATAGTATCAGAATATAAATGAACTTAGAACACAGCCAGTAATCACTGGCAGACACTATACTCAGCGTCAACCTGAAATATAAATCATAACAGGCACAATATCCCACCAATTCAAATACATTAGACCCTAACCACCTAAGTAAGAATTACACTAGGGGCGAAAAGCACGCAGGGAATTATAATCTCCCTAACACAAACCTAAACAGGTAAAACAACCTCCTATGCATAAACCATATCTAGAGGTAGCAAAACAGGGTGCACAAAACATACTATACACCATACATTTCCTAGCACCCAAAAGCATTAGCACATAAACCATATTAGCACATAAACCACATTAGGGCCTGCGCCCAATAAATGTAAAAATCCCCCCCAGCCAACTGGCCATCTCAAATAAGGGGGCTCAAACTCCCTACATCCAGAAAGTCAGGGCTACTGCCTCAGCAGCGGAAGTCAAGGTTGCGCTACTGCGCAAAAACCTAAACGATGCAGCTGCCCACTACTTGCTGGGCAGCTGTGAGCAATAAACTGGAGGCCTAAATGCTGCAGCTGGCACTAAGTGCTGCGCAGCTGTGGAAGGCCAAAGTAGGGAGAAGGATTGCATCTCACTCCTAGATTCACCAAGAACAGGTCCCCTGAAAGAAAGAACCTAAACGGTACAGCTACATACTTCTTGCTGGGCAGCTGTGAACTGTGAACTGCAGCATGGGCTCTCACTAGCCCTTAGGAACAACTGTGCCACATGTTGGAGCCCTCCAGGCTCTAGAATAATAGTGCGGGGCGTTGGAGCCACGGAGGCTCTGGCAGACATCTGCCCCATGGAGCACGTTGGCTCCTTAAATCACTTTGCGCCACTAGGGAAGACAAGAACTTGCCTCCAAACACTGAGGCATCCCATGGGGATCAGCTCGGGCCCCTCTGGGGCCTTTCAAAGAAACATGTCCCCACTCTGGCCCCTTTAAGAAATTGATGTCCCCTGGAGCACACGGGCTCCTAGAACAACTCTGCACCAATACTGAAAACAAACTTGCCCCCATCGCTGGAGCGCACTGGCTCTGGGGGAGACATGGGCCCCCGGGCCCCCAGGACCCCCACGGGGCCCTTGAAAGGAAGGAGGGGCATCAGTGGAGCGGCCCGCAACTGCGGGTCCGCTCATCCAGCAAGAAAACCACTTGTGCCACTCTGGAGCGGCCCGCTCTCCTGGCGGGACCGCTCCCACTCTGCCTTTCCCCACCCGGACCCCCTGGCTGAACTCACCGGCTGGGGGGGACGAAGGCAGAAGTCCTTCCTCAGCGGCGGCACACGGGGCTCTCCCGAATCATGGGATCCCCGCCCGACAGTGCCCTGGTTCACCCGGTCCCACATCTCGGGACCGGGACTTAGCATGGAGCCCGTGAGGCTCGGTATGTCTTCTCCCCGGCTGGGGAAAGAAGCGGAAGTGATGCTTGCGGGGCCCGCCCCCAGTCAGGCAAGGATGCCTGACTTCCGGGTCTCGCCTACGCAACACCAGCAGCTCGGCAGAAGGTGGAGAACGCGGCTCGGGCCGCGGCGGTGAAACGCGGGATGGGCACCCGCTTTAGGACTAAAATAAAGAAGTGGCCACAATCGGGGTGGGTACCCGAATTTAAATATAAAAACAGGCGAATACAATGCAGGGTGGGCACCTGCAATTTAATACAAAAATAAGCGGGGTGGGCACCCGCAAGAAACACAAGGAGGGGGGAATCCCCAGGCAGGGGGAATCCCTCTCAAAAGGGGCTGCAGCATCAGCGCTGCGCAGCCCACACGCTTCCCTGGGGGAAAAGTAGAAGAAAGGTAGCGGAGCGCTTCCAGGGCGCAAAAGGGGGCTGCCAAAGTCCTTCCTGGGAATAGCAAGCAAGGCAACCAGGAGTCCCAACAGTCCTGAAGGCATAAAGGTGGAGCAACACAGCTCCCAACAAGGAAACTCCTCCGTGCATCCAGATGCTGGGCAGGGCCCAGGGAGGCAAGCCTTCCATTGGGCCCCAGTAGCAGCACGCCCCTGGTAGATTCAAGTCAGGAACAAGAACATTTTTCATGGGGTCACAGATCCTTTTTTTACACAGAAATCCTTTGTCTCCAAAGGTGTAGGTGAGGGGCGAACCAGATGCAACTGGTTCTGGAGCACTTTGTTTTGCTCAGCCCCTCTCCCTATTCACAGGACAAGCCAGGGATATCAGGCACACCACAGTGGGTGGAGCTAGCATTGTGGAGGGAAGGCCTAGCCCTATTCAGGTCCCAGGTGCTACTCCTCCCTCCCATCAACATGCAGATCTCTCCATTCACCACCGGGCAGACCCATCCTGACTCCTGGAGCCAAGCACACCAGCCAGCTCCAGCCAATCACAAGCCAGACAGTCAATTCACATTCACTGCACAGACATGCCAACTTCCAAAAGTGGCACTTCTCCACTTGACACTCTAAATCTGCGCACACTGTCGCGCAGCATTTAATCTCACGAGTCTGCACATACCAAACTCGACCCTGCACTCCCCACACATCAGGAACTACCATGGACACATATATTCCCCATGTATTCTTATGGGAGGGCAGGCCAATCTCACCACAGACACTCAGACACTTTACACTGGGCCACAGTGCTAAAGTGCGCAGAGACCAGAAATCAACTAACATCATGTCATTATTCGAGGCAAAAAAATCAGGGGCGAACCTGCCAAAAGGGCCAAGTCCAACACTTCCCCTGATAGTAATTGTGGTTGCTGCTTGAGTAGGGTTTCACCCCACTCAATCAGTAACCCAGGTTTCAAAGTCAGCTAAAATTTTCCTAGTCCATTGTTTCATGTTTTGGCTGGAGAAGCACCTTTAGCACAACTTCCAAGGGACCAGGACTGGTTGGGCGTCATGTGAGGGGGTCAGGACTCACTTCAAGCAGAAGCCTGATGCAAAGTGTAAGGTCTCTGGGGGTCATTATGTTCCTGTAGCTCACACAGGAGCCCAGCCAATTAGCGCTTGGAGTCACTTTGGTAGTCCTGGGATCAAGCCAGGGAGTCCTCTGAGGGTACAAGGCAGGCTTCAAACAGCATGGCATTCCTCTACTATCAGCAGGGCAATCTTCTGTGGTATAAAGCAGCCCTCAAGCAACAGGGCAGTTTTCTGAGGTATAAAGCAGTCCTTCTTGGGGTTCTCCACAGGCCAGGAGAATACAGAGTTGGTGTGGGGCTCCAGTATTTATACCTAGTGCCTGCCTTTGAACTGAGGGAAACATTTAGACTACCCCTACTTCTTGTTCTGGAATTGTCCTTCCTCCATCCTGCCAAGGCTGCAAGTGATCTAGGGTGACAATAGACTGGTGTCAAGTTCCTTTGTGAGCATGCTGGAGGCAACCCTTTGAAATGTAAGTCAGGCAAGCAATAGCTCTGCCCCTCCTATCCTGGCAGGATTGCCCATTGTGCCAACATCCAGTTCCCCTTTGTCTCACTGTCTACAAGGAATACTCAGAGGCCAACTGACTTTACCATTACATTTTTTTTATGACAAATCTTTTGGGTTCAAACATGATGTTCTTTCCTATTTCCAATCAAAAGTTAGCACTAATTAACCCATTCCCTGCTGCGCACATTCCCCTGCTGTGCTGGGGGGCGGAGGGGGCGCGCGCACAGCGCCCCCATGCTCATGGCGAGCTCAGCTCGTCATGCAGTACAGTGCTTCTGTGCTCATGACAAGCTCAGCTCGTCATGGCCACACCCGTTTCTTTAGAACGCTCAGCACAGCAGGGGAATTAGCCCAGCATGCGAGCGTTCTAAAGGCCATGACGAGCTCAGCTCGTCATGAGCGCAGGAGCACTGTAGCTCATGACGAGCTAAGCTCGTCATGAGCATGCAAGGGGTTAAATGTAATAAGATAAACCCAATGTTATCCTAGGGGTGAGGTAGGCCTCAAAGTAGTGAACACTGAATGTAGGAGTTTTTCACTGACAGGGCATGTAAAATTTAAAAACACAATTTTAGCTTCAAATAATTTCTTATCTTATTTATGCATCCCTTATTTATGCATTCCCACGTTATCTGATGTGTCAACACTTCCACTGCTGCCTTTTTCTCTTCCAGTATTTCTTTCTGCCATATTTCTAATTGCCTAATCAATTAATGCACCGTTTATTATTTTTATTCTCATTGTCCGTAAACTATTAGATATGCAAGTGCTGCTTTATGGTGCCCACATATTCAATACTGTGGTTGTAATCTTTAAATTATACTTTCACAGTAATATTCAGTTTGCATGCATTCATCCATTGGTCGATGAGGTTGCCAGCCAAATTCCAAAATTCGGGGAGAGTATAAGATATAAATAGATGTACAGGTTTGTCCTTGTTAGCTCTGTCAGCATTTGGTGTGATCTTTCCCCAAACCTTTTGCCTCCTCCCTTCCTGTTTACCGAAATTTGTTTTTGTTAGATTTAGGACTCTGTGCACTTTATCTCTGCTTACTAGTGTTAAAGGGTTTGTGCTCTTACCTTAAAACATGGTAAATTTTGCTTACACCCAATTGGCATGTTTAATTTACTTTTAAGTCATTAGTAAAGTGGCACCACTTGTGCTCTGGGTGCGTAAATAAAATGATACTGGTGGGCCTGCCGTACTTATTGTGCCGTCCACTTAAATAGCCCTGTAAATCATGTCTCAGGTCTGTCATTGCAGCCTGTGTGCAGTTTTAAACTGCTAATGAAACTTGGCAAAATAAACCTTTTGCCATGCCTAAAACTTCCTTTTAATACATATACACCAGCCCTATGGTAGGTCTTAAACAGCCTATTGAGCAGGCTGTATTGCATTTAAAAACTTGGACATATACTTTTAAATTTTAAATTTTACATGTCCTAGTAGTGAACAACTGCTAAGTTCATTTTTCTGTGAAGCCTACCTTTCCCATAGGATAGCATTGGGTTACCGTATGACAGTTAATAGGTGATAACTTTTGTTTGTGAACAGGTAGACATTTTATGTATGGTATCTAAAGAAATGTAATTTAAAAACTTCTTTAATTGTAATTGTGTATTCTGAATCAATCCTGAATATGCCACTTTTAGAAAGTTGGCATTTTCTTGTCCTACCCTGGGTCTCAGTAGAACTGGAGATATGCAGTTGCAACCAGGAATCCCTAGCGCTGTAGGGGGCCGTTGTGAAGACTAAGCAAGCTATTGCCCAGAGTTGCAGCATGGGACCCATGCTTAGAGTAGGCACCGAGGCGAGAAATCAGGTCCGAGGAATTATGAGCTCAAGATCCGCCGAGACCAGCCAAGGCAGGAATTGAACCCTGGTCCCGGGCCAGACCTCTGCATCAGGGTCTGCCGCTCTAACCATTGAGCCACACATCTCCACTCAGGAAGGAACAGAGGTGTGATGCTGAGTCCTGCATGGTTATGCCACACTGCTCCTATGCCTGCCAATATCTGGGCCCCACAATCTAGCTAGAGTTGCAAACCAAATCTTGACCACTCCTCCCGACCCTATAGGCTAGTTAGAAAGTTAACAAATATCAATATCCTCTCCATCCTCGCCACTTACAATTGTGCTCCTACAGACCAAGTGAGATGTGCTGCTGGAAAAATTCAGACTAAAATATTACCCACCCTCTTAGGGAATCCCACCCTAACTCCAGGTACATCAATAACAAGAACCTCAAACAAGTACCCATCTCACATACTTCTACTATTACTACTAAAACTTCCCTTCAATGCGTGTTACTCAACTGTAGCTCCGCGGTAAAACACGTGGATAACATAGCTGATCTTATTCTTAACCTTGACATCCTTATACTCACTGAAACCTGGATGAACGATCCCCACTTCTGCACATTCTTGTCCCCCCCCGGACACAACATCATCAGACTTAACCGTTCCGGTCGTTGAGGTCATTCAGGGGGTGTGGCCTAGCCTCTATACACAGGTCTAAGTTAATGATGAAACCAACATACTCTCTATTTCTTCCCTCCTGTGAATATCATAGGATCAATATTACCACCAGTGACAACTGTATGTACTCTCTCCACACGATTTACCACCCTCCAGGTAACAACCACACATTCATTGAACAGATCATAGAGATCATCTCCCCAACAATGAAAAGTGCAATAACCAGATCTTTCTTGGCGACTTCAACATACACTGGAACAACACTAGGGACCCTCTTGTGAACAATTTTAAATCCTTTCGCCATGATCTCAACCATATCCTAGCAGCCAACAGCCCCACTCATGACAAAGGGGACAGCTTAGATCTAATCATTGCAAAAGGAAACACCATTCAAATTGAACCTATCCAACCCTGGGACTGGACCGACCACCATTGCATTTCCTTCTTCATATCTGAAAGAGCAGTTAGCTCTTGGGGCCAACTTATGAAAGCCAAACAATGGGTCAGAGACACTTATAACATCATCCCACTCACTCTGTCGGCTATTAGTAACTGCAACCTGCTTCACTCCTCCAACATGTATGACGCTCATGACCTCACTGAACACTACTTCAACTCCACGATAAAAATCATGGACCAGCAATGCCCCCAAACAACTAAAAGAGAGTCCTATCCAAAAAATCAAACACCTGGTTCAGTTATAACCTCACCAAGGAACGCCTAGCCCTCATACTCACTGAAAGAACATAGACACCCCCATCTCTGTCTAACCTCAAACTTCTATGAAAAAGACGGAGCGTTCACAACAGGCACATTTGAAACTCAAAAGTAGCATTCTTTCAAAATGAACATGATACGTCAATTAATAAACCAAAAAAACTTCCAAATTGTCAAAAACTAATATATAGAGAAAGCAAGGCCCCATCCTCAGGCCTCTAAACCATACCTAAAATGTTTGCCTTCTTCTTAGCTAAGAAAAACAGGCTAATCAACACTGAGCTCCTGAACACTTTGAACCTCTTACCGTATGAACCCCCTCCCTCACTACACTCTTATTCAGGAAGCAGGCCGGGTAACCTCTTCCCATAAGCTTAAAAACAACACCACCTGGTTTAGCTATAAAACCTTCACGGAAAGTGACATCTCAAAATTTCTAACTTCTCTGAAGTGCTCCAACCACTTCAACAATCCCCTTCCCTCCAAACTCCTCAACATGTCCAGTTACCTCATGCTCCCGTTGTGGACTAGGATTATCAATGCTTCCTTATACAAGACTCCATAACTGAATGCGTAATAAGTAGACAGGTTACTCCAATCTTAATAAAAACTAGCGCTTACCAGTCTGACCTCAACAACTACCGCCCTATCTTCTACATCCCAATTTTGGCCACACTACTAGAAAAATGTGAGCACATACAGCTTTGCAACCACATTGAGCAATTTCACCTCCTTGACCAATGTCAATCCAGTTTCAGACCGGGCTATAGTACCGAAATTGCCTTGGTCCACATTGTTGACGACGTCCTACCTTCACTCAATCAGAACGTATCCTGCTTACTAAGCCTTCTTGACCTATTAGTGGCTTTCAACACTGTGAATCATGAAACGCTTTTCAACCTATTAGAACAAAGGATAGGTCTTTCTAGTATTGCATTAAAATGGTTCTCCTCCTTCCTCCACAGCAGATCTCAGCACATCCTAATCAACCACACTCTTTCTGATAAGTTGCTAGTTACACTAGGCATCCCCCATGGTTCCTCTCTATTCTCGATACTGTTCAACCTGTACATGGAGACCCAGACTGAAATCCTTAAACTCTCTCACATCTCCTATCACATGTTTGCAGATGATACTCAACTTTACATGAAAATTGCCTCACAATAAGGCCATAACCCCTTCCCCTCAAGCACGTCATGTACCTGCCTTTGTGTGGCTCCATCTATCACACCCGTCGTCATCTCCGACATCTGCGCTGTTTGCCCATTGCCCAACCATCTACACACCGCCCGACACCTGTCAAACTCTGCCCATGCCAGCACTTCGAAGGACTATGTGTGCCTGCTCTGTTCTCGTGCTATTTTGACTTTATCATTTCCATATGTAACTTTTTGCGGCATGACCTACTCCACTCATATGCACATAGCATATCCTTTTGTGTCACAGCTTCTGTTCATTATTATTGTAAAGCATTCTGTCACTCTTAAGTGTCATGTTTGAGCTATATAAAACTCTTTAAAATAAAAAAATACAAAAATCATGGATACCATTGACACAGCCGTGTAATTCAAAGCCCTGTGACGAAGATGAGTTACATATCAGCAGTTCTGAAGAAGCTGCGGGGCTAAATGTAAAGCCCTGCATCATCCTCCAGGATGCCTTTGATGAGGAGCTTGACATGCAAAGCCCTGCTTTGCACAGCTGCAGCTCCAAGGAGTCTGCAGGCTGTGATGCGAGGTGTGGCGCAGAGGATGCATCATGCTGTGGTCGTTCCAAATGCAGATGCATCGTGCTGCATTGGTTCTGCTGACAGGACCAATGCTGGGCTGGCTGAGCACCTTTAGGCCCACTCCCAAGGGGTGACACCACTTGGGGGTAGGATCCCAGCAGACAGAGTCCAGATGCTTAATTCAAGGTGGTTGATGCCTTTTCTATCCCTGATCTGATCAGGAGACCTGTCAACTAGCCCTTGCAATTACTCTGATGGTCCTAGGTTCAAGATGCAGTTCCTGTCTTTTCACTCAGACAGTCAGGGCAGCAGGTTAGCAGATCAGCAGAGTAGTAGTCCTTCTTGCAGAGCAGCACAACAGTCCTTCTGAATCATCCACAGGTCCAGAGGAGAATTGAAGAGAAGGGGCAGTGGGTCCATTATTTATATCCGGTGCTCACTTTGAAGTAGGAGAAGGTTCTGGAGGATTCCACCCCCCCAACGGGGTTTGGAATTTTCTCCCTCCCTACCCTAGCAATAGCTTGCCTTGGCTCACAAAATACTAGTGTCAATGCCTTTTGTCACTGGGCTCAGGTAGAGCCTTTGTGATGCGTGCATGTGCTAGGTGACAGCTCAACCCAATCATCAAGTCAGAGATGGCCTGTACTTCCAACACATATTTCTCCGTTGTCTCACTGTCTTGGAGCAATAAACAAAGACCAACTGCAAGATACATCTAGTCTTGTGACCCAGGATACAGGCTCCAGGCTTTATGCACCAAATTGTTAGGACAAGAAAATGTAAACATTCTAAAAATGGCATTTTCAGAATTGTGCCTTAAAACTACTTCAAATTACAATACTTCTTTAGACACTAAACTCACCATTCCTATCTGCTCCCAATTGAAAGTTATCCCGTATTAATTGTGATAAGGTAACCCAGTGTATTGCTATAGGAGGGTGAACAACCTTTACAACGAAACTATTACAACGCACTACCATTACAACGCGGTCATTACAACACAAACCATTACAACGCATTGCGCTGGGGGCGCTCTAGGATAGGGAATAAGTTTAATTTTCTATCCAACACCTTCCCTAGTGTCCACGGGGACTGGAGTTGGAATAGAAAATTATACTTACCACTATCCAGCACCTCTAAGCGCTATGCGTTGTAAAGGTTTGCGATGTAAAAACCGCGTTGTAAAGGCAGGCGTTGTAATAGCCTGCGTTGTAACGTCATACATCCCTATAGGAGAAGTAGGCCTTGCAATGGGGAAAAACAAACTTAAGAGTTTTTCACTACCAGGACAAGTGCCCCCTGCCAGGACTCTGCTCCTTGGTTCACCGCTACTCTACGGAAAGCGCGCCAGGACTGCAAAAGATCTGAAAGACTCTGGCGGCGCAGATATGCGCCTGAGGAGAAACTGAAGTACAGGGGCGCGATAAAATCTTATCACAGACAGATTGCCGAAGCCAAAAAGATCTACTTCGAGCATAGAATAGACCAGGCGGATAATACGAGCCGGGAACTATTCCGAATTGTGAAGGAATTCGTGGAGCCGGTGGCGGCCGCTAGAGTACACTCCCATACAGAGGAGTGGATCAAGCGGCTTGCTGACTTCTTTGTGGATAAGATCCGTAGGATTCAGGACTCATTCGATCGGGTGGGGTCCCCGGAAGTGGCTGCAGCTGTGGAAAGTGATCTGAAGGTCCTTCCACCGGCTGCAGCCGAGTTGACGCCCACGCTTTCGACGTTCCCCCCGCTATCCTGCGATTCCTCTCTGGAGCTGCTTTCCCAGTTGAAATCTGGATCCCCCTTGGATGCGTGTCCGGCGAAATGCCTGAGCTCGGTGGCGCCAGCTATTAACAACTTGCTGAACCCCCTGCTCAACATGTCTCTGAGTTCTGGAGTGGTCCCTAAAGAATGGAAGCATGCTCTTATTCTCCCGCTCATTAAGAAACCTCTGCTTGACCCTTTACAGTTGGCCAACTATAGACCAATCTCCCTCCTCCCTGCTCTGGCGAAGGTGGCGGAGAAACATGTTCAGCATACTCTTACCACCTTTATTGAGAAGAACAAACTGCTGCATGACTCCCAATCTGGTTTCCGTGCCAATTACAGTACGGAGACAGCTCTTGTGGAGGTGACCGACGCCATCAGGGAAACGCTTGATCTGGGGGGAAAGGCTATGTTGGTCCTACTGGACCTGTCGGCGGCTTTCGACACCGTCCCACACGCCGGCCTCCTCCTAAGACTTAGGGAGGTAGGACTGCGGGGGACGGTGTTGGACTGGTTTCAATCCTTCTTAGCCGACCGTCGACAGGTGATCTGGGCTCCACCGTTCTCCGCGGAAATGCCTTCGCTAGAGGTGGGGGTGCCTCAAGGATCTATCTTGAGCCCCACCATATTTAACATTTATATGGCCCCTTTGGCGAAGGTCGCGGAGGCATTTGGAGCCCGGGTCATCTCGTACGCTGATGACACCCAGCTCCTGTTTACTTGCAGGAAGGGAGAGGTTTTTAATGGCGACAGAATCAGAGACTGCCTGAGTACTGTTTTTGCATGGTTTCAGCACCAGAACCTGAAATGTAACTCGGATAAGTCAGAGTTGCTCTTTTTTGGCTGCGCTGAGGACCCTGGCTGGAAATCGTGGTGGCCTTCCGACATGTTCCCCCCTGAGAAACCCTCTGCCCAAGTCAAAAATCTGGGTGTGGTGTTCGACGACAGTCTTTCTTTTCGTCCCCACATCACGGGCTTGGCGGGGAAATGTTTCGGCATTTTGAAGATGGTGAGGAAATTTCTCCCACTGCTTTCCCTTCAATATCGCAAGAACATTGTGCAAGCACTCGTGGGTTCGCGTTTAGACTACGCTAACGCACTTTTCTCAGGTCTGCCTAAATATCTGGTATCCAGACTACAAATTGTCCAAAACTCGGCGGCCAGAGCCATCTTTGGCCTTCCTCGGAGAGCTAGTGCCTCTCTATTGCGCGGCAGGCTGCATTGGCTGTCTATCGCTTGCAGAATTAGGTTCAAGGTCCTTACGTTGGCATTTAAAGCCCTCCACTGTATTGGCCCAGCTTACCTTAGGAAGCGGATTGCTTTTTACGTTCCCCGGAGGAGTCTGAGATCTGCTGACCTGGCTAAAGTGGAGGTACCAGTGATCAAACGCGTGCGGATGGGTGGCCGGTCTTTCCAGTTCATGGCGGCTAGTTTGTGGAATGAGCTCCCTCTGTCACTCCGTAAGGCTAACAATCTCCTGGCCTTTAGAAAGGAGCTCAAGACGTTCCTCTTTTCCGCCTAACCAGTGGGTCTACAGTGTTTCTGCCTCTGGGTTTTTCTTGGTTGTGTTTAGGACTCTGCCAAAGCGCCGGGACACCCGTTCTGGGTAGCCGTGCGCTCAAGAAATATAGTTTTAACATAACATAACATAACAAGTAAAAGTCAAAAATACATGTCCAATGTTTTAAATACACTACAACCTGCCTTATGGGCTGTTTAGAGCTTACCTTCTGGGTGACTTATATATACTAAAAAGAGGGGTTAGGCCTGACAAAAGATTCATTTTGCCAGGTTGAAATGATAGATTAAACTACACACACAGGCTGCAATGGAAAGTCTGAGACAGGTTTAGTGGGCTACTTAAGTTAGTGGCACAATAAGTGCTGCAGGCCCATTAGTAGCATTTAATTTACAGGTACTGGTTCCATGTAGTACCACTTTACTAGGGACTTACAAGTAAAGTAAATGTGGCAATTGGGTGTAAGCCAATTTTACCATGGTTAGAGGAGAGAGCACACACCCTATGGCACTGAAAAGTAATGGTAAAGTACACCCAGTCCTAAAGCTAACAAAAACGAGATCAGCAAAAAAAGAAGGAGAACAGCAAAAACTTTGGGTAGAAGACCACCCTAAGACTGTCAGGCATAACAGACTGCTCAACTGCTCAAACAATGCTGATGTTCCTAAGAACACCCATGTCTAAATCCTGTCTGGCTCATGGAAGTTACTCAAAGGTTGGCAAATTTGGATAATTCCATGCTTAAGGAACAATCTTATAGAATCCCATCCCTCCATCTTAAGACAGACTTTGAAAAGTAATTGGAAGAAGCGAAGGTCTAAACAACTGAATGTGTGTTCTGAGAAAAACAAAATGTCTTTTAAATCAATTTAGTGAAATCTGTGTTCTAAATTAATTTGGACGATCTCCCCTAATCCTAGAAAATATATATTAGAAGTAAATGAACTGATTTTGTTTAAATATTTTTTTTGCAAACTTCAAATGTTCTATGGAAACTTTGCAACTTCACGAAGATTTCAGCGGCTTCAGTTTTCCTCTAATGCATGAAAATCATGCCTTTTGTGATAATGTATGATGTGTATATCCCCCCTGAGCTGTAACTAAGTGATTCTAAGTAAGATATGCTACGTAATGCATCTGTCCACCAAAAATCCCTGCAATAGGTAAACCGAGATAAAAAGGTCTGCAAATATTTACCATTGTTCACAGAAAATATTCTGTACTATTTTTCCATCTTGATTGGGATCTATTTAAGGTGAAGAATACCTTGCAACACAGATTATGGAACAGATTTACCAATCCTTCATGCAACGCATTATAGCAATGTAATTTGTTGCTCTGCATTGCGTGAAAGGGCAGACATGCTTTAGAATCACAAAGATAGAGAGCATTTCTACTCTCTCCTTGCATTGGCATATTTTGAGCTGCCTAGCTCCAGCGCAGGCACCCTTTCACCACAGAGCAAGGGTCCCTGTGTGACAGGCAGGACTTTTTTTGTGCAGGAAGTGCCACCTTACTACGCAAAACAATCCTTAGAGGCATATTCCTCTTTCTATATGTTTTGCAGAGTGCAGCACATGTGGAAAGAGGAATGAATGAGAAAAAATAAAGATATTTCTCCTCATTACACTTCTGTTGGGTAGGTGCACCATTTTGAAGCAAACCCCGGTCCCAAGTCTTGGTTTGGCACCCAAAAGACATGGTTGGATGCACAGGAACGCCCATATCCCTTTACTTAACGGCTACCCAATCGAAAGTAAGCAAGGCAACACTATCTGCTTCGCTGAGTTACTTAGTGAGTCCCTGATAAGGACTTGCATTGCCTTGCAACGACTTGTGTCACACAAGAACAACGTAAGTTCTCCGTAAATCTGTCCCTAAACATTTGCAAAGGTTAAGGTAAAGTGGGAAGCTTTTCATCTCTGGGAAGTGGGAAGTGAGAACTACGCCGAAGTTTGTTGGTCAAAAAAACATTGTTGCCGCCTAGTATGGCTATTGAACATCTACAAAATGCAAAACAGTGGCAGCTGATCATGACATAGTTTGTTTCAATTCCTCTCTTAGAGGCGGAGGAGTTGCAGGCTGTGGCACTGACATGCTCAGGAAAAGGCCCGCGTTTCATAAAGTCTGATGCCGACCACCTCAAAGCTAACATTTAAAAATACTCTGCATGATTAAAAATGCCATGAAGCACATCACATTTCTTCCTGCTTAGGTGAGCTCTATTTTTAAAAAGCTTTCTTAGAACACATTATGCCATGTAGGAAAAATCCCTGTATGTTGTTCTTGCTATCCTCAGTGCTGAAAGCTGGCAGGGGTGTATTTTTTCAATACTTGTTCATAAAAAGTTAGGCCTCAAGCAATGTTGAAACAGATCCGTTTTGTTGCTGTTTTAAAGATAAAACATAGCGAACAGAACGTGTCCTGGATTTTAGGGGATCTGGTTCTCGTTAGCTTATCTAGATAATTCAAGGTAATCATTTTCGTACCCCTGCGTGATTTAGATATTGTGTCATTAATTCGTGTACAAGCCATCTGAATAATGATTGTGGTTTTCAGCTTTACAAATTCATCTACTGCACCAAGAAACTGGGAGACTCAAATTCCACGCGACATCTGGTTTCCATTTTGATGTGTTTGGCTTTCTCGGAGTTATAATCATGTGTTGTTTTACGGGCCACAATGTCAATCACCCAGCTAATGGGGAAAATTCAATGCCTAAATACCTGGGAAAACAAGAAGTTGACTTAAACAGGTGCACACAGGCAGTGCGTTTTCAGCATTGGCCTATATGCCTACTGCGAAAAACAGATGGTTTAACATTTTTAAACCTCACATTACATATATGTGTCTTTTCTAAAGGTTATTTACAGGTTTTCTAAATAAATCAGTAAAATCCCAGTATTCTACTAAGTCCTACTTTATGTACTATTTTCCATCGATTTTTTTTTTATTCTTAAAAGAGTGCATAAAAAGCTATCTTTGTATTTGCTACATTACATTTTGTAAAAAAAAAAATCTCGTATAGTTTTAATGCCTATGAGTCCACCGACATATTCTACATTATCTATTATATATGTTTGCATGGGTTCCTAATCTCCAAATATATATTTTTAATAAAGTTCTTTGATTGCGCTCCTACCCTCAGTTTTCAACGCGTCGCCTCTCCTTGCATTATAAAGATAGATTGGATGTGCCACTCAAAGCAGGGCCTCAATTTAAGTCTGGTCCTGACCCATATTCAACATGGGAACGTTCCGAAAAAAAGTATTTTTGAAATTGTAGCACATTCCTCGACATAAACCTTCCTTCCGAGTTAATTAAATAGATTCTGACAGGACTGACAGGCTAGTTGCTTGATTGCTAACTGCGTTAGCGCCACCATAGTCATCATTGCTTAGCACAATTGAGTTCCTTCGTGCTCACCTGCTTTTAACTCACAGAGCATTGTATTTTAAAAATCTTCACTCACTTGTACAAATATTGTGTTTTGGTTGTGTGTTTGCGTCAGCCTCCCCGGTCCACCGCAGCCTTCTATGCTGTTTGTGTGGAGGGAGTAGACGCTCGGAGTAAGGGGCATTTTCCTCACTTCCGGCGGGACACTCACGAGCGGCCATTCTGAGAGGCTGAGGCTCTAGTGTTCCCCACACCGGCCTATTTAATCTTTGGACGCCGACGCAGCGACTGACAGGCTAGTTGCTTGATTGCTAACTGCGCTTGCGCCAACATAGTCATCATTACTTAGCACAATTGAGTTCCTTCGTGCACACCTGCTTTTAACTCACAGAGCATTTCATTTTTAAAATCTTCACTCACTTGTACAAATATTGTGTTTTGGTTGTGTGTTTGCGTCAGTCTCCCCTGTCCACCGCAGCCTTCTATGCTGTTTGTGTGGAGAGAGTAGATGCTCCGAGTAAGGGGCATTTTTCTCACATCCAGCGAGACACTCACGAGCGGCCATTCTGAGAGGCTGACTCTCCAGTGTTCCCCACACCGGCCTATTTATTTCCCATGAAGCCGTCGCGCAGCGGACGAGCGCAGCGGGCGCGCCGCTGGCACGCTGAAGGCGCGCCAAAGGCTAGCCCGTCTGCGCCTGTCCGTGCCCAGCCGGGACCAGGGTCAATGAACCCTGGTAGTTTCTATCAAATCCTTACCTATAATGCTCAGACACTACTGAATCTGCAAGGAGCTATAGGTATTAATTGTCTACACTCATTGTCCCTTGCTAATAACCCCACTAACTGCTCGCATTGTGACTTTAAGTTCCAACCCAATAGCAAGGCTATCCAGGAGGCTAAGTCTTCGCTTAAACTATATCTTCTAAATTGTCGGTCCCTCCCCAAACATTCAGTTGAACTGGCCCTCCTTATTGAAGATCTTAAGCCCGATGTCCTTTTCCTGACAGAGACCTGGCTACAGGATGAAGCTGACCCAGCCATCACCCAGATCCTGCAATCAGGGTACTTAATACACAGAGCTGACCGCAAAACAGGTAGAGGCGGTGGACTAGCTATTATCTTTAAAGATAATTATTGCTGCCGGTCCTCTATGGAAGATTTACCTGACACAGAAAGCATGTATTTCTCCCTGGAATTTTCATCTATCTATACCTATACCGGCCTGCTCCTCTACTGCCCCCCCCCGGACCCATTGGGCAGTTTCTCAATTAACTTCCCGCTTTCATTGCCGAATTGGGTTTAACTTCCGCCAACTACACAGTACTGGGTGACCTCAACATCCACCTGGATGACCAGTCTGACCACTTGGCAACTGATATTTTAGAGAGCCTTTCTGTTCTTCAACTTGTGCAGAAAGGCTTTGGCCCGATGCACATCAAGGGTCATCTTCTTGATCCAGTGCTTAGCAATGATCAGGCTCTCTCTGCAGGTTCTTCCATCCCG
This sequence comes from Lissotriton helveticus, assembly GCF_964261635.1. Taxonomy (NCBI): domain Eukaryota; kingdom Metazoa; phylum Chordata; class Amphibia; order Caudata; family Salamandridae; genus Lissotriton; species Lissotriton helveticus. The sequence goes on along the minus strand of NC_136067.1, from coordinate 301,391,378 downwards.
CTTCCGTGGACTGACCATCTACTAGTCCCCCTGGTCTGGGAAATTGATGTTTCTCCCCCTGCATGACACCCCTTTCCGCAGCTGGAAAGGAAATGGGCAAACCTGTCCCCTAGTCGGTGGTCCACAACTTTGGCTGCCACCGCTCCCTGTGCCGACTTAGATCCGGAAAGGGCAAATAGTAATTTTAACTCCTGGATCCAAAGTTCACTTGATACTCTACTCCCCAAAAAACTTTCCCGCAAGACCCCTAAACTAAAGCTGGCTCCTTGGTACTCCCTTAAACTAAATGAACTTAAACAAATCTGCAGGAAACTTGAAAGGAGATGGAGACAGAACCTAGCAACCGATAGGAAAAATGAGAACAGAGAGGCAATTAGAAGTTATAAAGCTGAAATCAAAATCGCTCAATCCTCCTTCTACAATGAAAAGATTAGTGCAGCAGCAAACTCACCTAAAGAAATCTTCCGTATTGCTAAATCTCTCACTACCCCACCCCAGAAAATCCCTAATCCGGAGGATGCACAAGTCCGTTGTGATAATCTGGCTAAATATTTTCATCAAAAAATCCACTTAATATCCCAATCCTTTCCTCCTCACCGGAGCGGGTCTACAGTTTCCAGTAACAAGAGCTCTGTCCCCACATCATAGTGCTCTTTAGCTGAGTTTCCAATACTGGATGAGGCGTCGCTGAACACACAAATCATCATCATCATCATTAAGTTTTTATTGCGATTTTTCATCATAAAAGACAGAAATTGCCAATTATTTACAAATTTCATCCATAAAATACACCACAAATTCCAGAAGTCTAAAACTTACAACTATTACATCAACACAATTAATAAATAAGTACATATATATTTACACTAGCAGCCCGTCCCGACGTTGTCCGCGTATGAAATAGAATGTGTGTAATGTGTGTATTCAGATACGGTCATTTGTGTGTTCCCCCGCTTGAGGCCCAGCTGCAGCCCTGGTTGATGTTAGCAGGCGCGTGTCCCCCCGCTTGAGGCCCAGCTGCAGCCCTGGTTCATGTTAGCAGGCGCATGTAATTAGTGTAGTGATCCGCCGCCTGAGCCCGGCTACAGCCCTGGCTGATGTTAGCAGGCGCGTGTAGTTTGGTTTAATGTGATAGTTCAGTAACAGCGCACATGAGAGGCTGCAGTAATTGTCCCCGCAGACACGCTCAGTCGCGGGTGCCCCCGCTTGAGGGCCAGCGGCGACCGTCTAATAATTAGAATTGTGTGAGTCTTGAATGATTGTTTCCCGCTGTTCTTATTTTTTTATGACCCACACCGATGCTCTTCGGCCCAGAGTGCTTTTTAGACGCACCCAGGCCAAGCCACACACTGCGTTCGGCCCTTTCAGATGCACCCAGGCCAAGGCACACACTGCATTCGGCACCCCCAGTATGCGTGAGACAACGGGCAGTCCCCCAAGGGAGTCTTGCGAATGGTTACTTACCACGCTTCGAGGTGAACGCCTTTGTGACGCCCCCAGCACACGGCCACAGCAGACGATCTGATTAATGAACGACCCAGATGGCATGAAGTGCGGAACGTAGCACACGCCCCCAGCGTTTGTCACGCCCCCAGCGTGCCCTTTGATGCGGCGGAATTGAGTAATTGACACTTCACATGGCATGAAGGGCGGACACACGCCCACAGAGCGGACACACGCCCACAGCGTTTGTCACGGCCCCAGCGTGTCACGCCCCCAGCGTGCCCCTTGATGCGGCGGAATTACGACTCACATGGCATGAAGGGCGGAACGTACCACACGCCCCCAGCGTTTGTCACGTCCCCAGCACACGCCCACAGCAGAACGCAGACACGCCCACAAGGGACTACTTTGCTGGCATGGTTCTTTTACCTTTTAAATGTATATGGTGGCCGTCTGCATAGCCTATGTCCTTCTGCTGCAACTGCCCTTTCCAAAGCTGTATTGGGTGTTGTGATTGGTGCTGTGGTTACTGAGATTACCCGCCTCAAAGGTTTAGGCTCTCTCTTTATAATATTAGTATGGATTTAAAACCAGTTCTAAAACGAAATTAAATATATGACCAGCATAAAGACTTAGAGCAAATACCATAGTTAAAAGTCTGTTAAAAAATTTCAACTCCAAGCGCTACTTCAATTGCCCAGCTAGGCTTTACATGGCTATTTCACCCCACCCCCGTTCTTCTCACGTAATAACCATGCCCAGCTCAAAAACTTAGCTATTCCAATTACTGCGAGGTCGGAGGTGTCAGATTTCAATAATCTCTTAACAACCATCGCTGAACTTGTACCCAGGGACCGACATACTGGTTTCAACCAAATGCTCCTTGGTTTGTGATAAACCGGGCAAACAAATAGGAGATGATTAATCTTTACTATATGGTCCTGGCAGAATAGGCTCTTATTACTGATAGCAGGGTTCCATTTGCTTGTTATCCAACAAAGGAGTAATGTCCCTACCCTAAACTGATGGAAGACTTTACGGTCTTGTTGCTTCGTTATAAGGTCCCAATAGCTTTCCAAAAGGGGTTCATCCTTGATCTCGAGATAATCCCTCGACAGGGACGGGCTGATATGAGAGGAGAATCTTCTAACTTTAATCAACTCCCAGTACGCTGCTCTATAGGACCTTTTTGACGGAAATTCCGCTGTCTCTGGGTGATCCCAGAGATTCCTCATGCCCATGTTGATCAACAAGGATTTAATACCAATCAACCATGGGATCCTATGTGAGCGGCTTAACCCCCTTACATCCAACAACGCCCTTGCATAAAGGTGGAGCTCCGGAGTGATCCAGAGGCGCCTCCAGAATGCCAGCGGTCTATATCGTTCAACATCCTCAAGTGCCTGACAACCAAGGTCAAGAAGCAGTGGAATACTAGGGGATGATTGGGGCAACCCCACTATAGATCTCATAAATTTCTTTTGAGCTGAGTACAGTGGAGATAAATTACAGAAACCCCATATTTCGGCACCATATAAAATGGCTGGGCAAATTTTGGTTGTGTACATTTTGACAATAGGGGCAATAGGCTTGGTTAGAGACAACTTGTTCTCCTTAATCAGGGCACCGGCTAGCTGAGCATGTTTCAGCGCTAGAATCTCAACTTGAGGCTTCCAACTCAACTTGTCACTAAATGTGACACCCAAGTAGGTAAAAACATCAGTCTGCTCCAATAGTTTGCAATCCATAAAAATTCGGGCTTTGACTGGCTTTGACCCATGGAGCACAATAAACTGTGTTTTCCCTACGTTGACCACAAGTTCATGATCACGGCAAAACACCTCAAAACGAGACAGTGCCAACTGCAATCCCTGTCTCGTCTTGGATATTAGCAAGGTGTCGTCCGCAAACATGAGCAAGGGCACTTTCATGCCGGCTAACATTGGCGCATCCGTTGGGTTGTTCACAAAGTACTGCACCATCCCATTAATAAATAAAGAAAACAGGGTGGGGGCCAGCACACAGCCCTGTCGGACGCCTTTGCTAACCTCAAACTTTTCAGTGACCTCACTGGTTTGCTCCAACGAACCTGCGCATGGGTATATTCGTGAACTTTGACCAAAATAAAAACCCTCCCTACATTCAATAGAACTTCTCACAATTTTGCCCTTGGGACAAGATCAAAAGCGGATTTTAAGTCCAAAAAGGCTGCAAAAAGCATACCCCTGCCTAGAATAACCTCCTTCCAGTAAATTAATACAAATCTAAATGCTTGATCAAGAGTCCCTATATGACACTGAAACCCTGCCTGTAAGGGTGTCAAAATATTGTCATCAATCATCCAACCCTGTATCCTGCCCAGTACCAGTCTTGCGGCAATCTTTTGCACAGCATCAATTAAACTGATGGGTCTGTAGTTGGCCGGAGCAGAGCGGTCTCCCTTCTTATAGATCGGTATGATCTCTGCTCCAGACCAAGATGCTGGGAGCGGAGCTCCACAAGCTATAGCATTAACTAGTATCTTAATATATGGGACCCATAAGTCTTGATACTGCTTGAATAAGTCAGCAGGAATACAATCTGGCCCCGGAGCCTTGCCACTCGGAATTAGCTTCAACACTGACTCCACCTCTCTGTTTGTAAACACCAGTGGGTCATCAATTTTAATGAGCGGGGCAACCTCATTGCTACCAGGGTTAGCTTTAAACTGTGCTACAAAAAATGACACCCATTGCTGAGGATCGACATGGTTACTCTGGGTTTTTGACTGCTGCCTGTTCCCCCATTTGAGTAAATCCCAGAATTGGATCATGTTTCTACCCTTACAGGCATGTATTCGATCTTTCCATCGCTCTTCATCCCACCCTCTCTTGGCTTGTCTTAGGGCTGTTTTATATTTTGCTCTACACAGCTTCATATTGCCCTGGGACCTTGATTTTACGGCTTCTACCAAGGCTTTATGGGCTAGTCTGCGCGTGTTATTGTACCACGTGCTTGGCTTCAGCGTACTAGTCTTTTTAGATGGCTTTGCATTTATAAAAAACCTTTTCAGCACACTAAAAAGATTATTGTGGACACCCAGTAGGTTCGCATTAAGCACCTCATGAGACTCGCATTCAGAAAGTTTCTCTAAGGACCCTGTTAGCATAGCCCTAATCTGCACCACATTCCTTTCGTTAATAGCTACCCATGCCCACCGTACCCTTCTTGAGTCGTTGGAGATGGATAACATATTGGGGCAGCTATCGCCTTCCCTCTGAACTTGACTAGAAAAGCTCCTATCATTAATTTTAAGGACCATGGGGTTATGGTCACTTTCAGGTCTACACTGTACCTCCATGTCTAAGTCTAGAGGCCACAGCTCCACATTCACAAGATTGTAGTCTATACGGCTATTGGACCTACCATTATCAAAGGTGACAGCACCCTGGCTATCAGACTTTGTCCTTCCATTAACCACCCTCAAGCCTTCCATCTTCAGAATCTAGGGGTTTGAAGCAGGTATTGAAATCCCCAGCGATGATCAGATTACTAGTATTGACCTCTTGAGACAGGTGGCTTTCTAGTGTTGTAATGACAGTAGAGCTTCTGCCACCAGGTTGGCCCCTCAAATACACATTATAAATAATTATGTTGAGGCCCTTTATAGAGCTGACCCTTATATCCAGAATATCTGGGCTATCGACAAAAACCTCGTCCACCCTTATTCCCTCATATTGCCGTACCCAACAAGTCAGCCCACCCCCTGGTCTACCCCTTTGTCCCCTTGTTGCTGCTTTAAAGAAGTTTAAGTAACCTTCATGGAAAACTCCTTCTACAGACCATGTCTCTTGAAAAGCCTATACATGCGAACACTCAATATATGCAGACCAATCTGTGGACATTAATTTAGCTTCCAAGCCCGCTATATTCCAAGAGGAAAGAGTAAAACATGGTCTCAAGGGGCAAGGACCACTATTCCCAATGCTAATCCTAGCCTCATTTATGTTAGTTTCCGTTATTGGTGAATGGCCTGGGCTGGGGGTTCTAAGGGGAGGTTGTACCTCAATAGCAGTTGGAGTGTCCCGCCCTTCTCTTCCCTTACATACACTCCCAGAGCCAAATGTTAATACATCCCTAGGTAAAGCACACCCCCTATCCAGATTGCTATCAGAGCCAATTAATGGATTCTTAGCAACCACCGTTTTCTCCCCACTGCCTATAATACACTGTGCATTATCATTCCCTCTCAGTCAGTCTATGTCTTCGAGTGATGAAAGTAACTCGAAACGGTTATTGGTCTGAATGGGGAAGTCTAACCAATTGTGCATCACGTGGGGTACCCGTACTTCCCTATTTCTAGGCGTGGTACGTTGGTTGTAAAAGAATCCAAGGGGGAGTAATCTAATTCCTTCTGCAGTAGGGGTAGAGTGCCCAGCCATCTCAAAAATATAGCAAACAAATGGGGGTGACCTAAAGCTTAATACCACACAATCACCAGGCAAGGATTTAAACGAATGGCCAACCCAATTAATGCGTCGCACCATTGTAAATTCATCAAATAGTTCATATCCAATGCCTGTCTTCTTACTAAAAAAATGGAGAGCCTTGTTTTTAAGTGTGGACCAATGCACCCGAGTCCCCAAAGGAAGTGGTGGTACATTCGCAAGGATGACCGTGTATGGTGTGGCTTCAGGGGGGAGATGGAGACTAGATAACGTAACAGGGCCTCCTTCTATACCATGCGCATCCTGCCTCCTATTCCCTTCTGCCCTATGTTGCTGTAACAGTGGAGCAGGACTACCAATGCTAACACTGGTAGAGGGGGGCAAACTATGCTCAACACTGGATGTACCCTATCTGCACTCATTTGGGCATTCGCCATAGTTCCCCGCTGTTCCTTGTGTGTATCCCCCGAAATATTACATTGGACCCCCCCCATTGGGCTGATTAGTGGGTTGCGCAGGGATCCTTTGAATGGCACAAACTAAGGATTCTTCAATCTTATTAAGCCTGGCATCAACTGAATCTAGTCTTTTCATGATGGGATCGATAAGGGCAGCTAATTGTTCTCTTAGTAGGGAGCACAGGTCACCTTGATTAAACTGGAGATTTGGGTGAACAACACAGTTAGGGTCTGGGGTGTTAACACCCGGATTTCCAAAAAACAAAAACCCCACTTGATTCATTTATAGCTGACAGAGGGTTTTGTTTGGTTGTGCCACGACCTTTCCTTTTTTTAGTGGGCGGTTCCGCACCTATCCCCCCCATAGCTTTCTTCCCTCTGGTTTGTACCTTAGCGGGGCTCTCTATACACACTTATCTCCAGGGTCATTTCTGGTTCACCTATGGATCCATCCCCTCCTCAACGCCTCACTCTAGTTACAGAAGTCATCTGTCCAGCAATTTTGAAGGTCTTAAATGCCTCTATTACCACGGGAAGCGAGCGTACCCTAAGCCTGGAAATGTGCCCAGGTCAGAGCCCTTTAAAAAAAAAAAACCTAGACCCGTCCAACCTGGCCAATTTCAGACCCATCTCTCTTCTTCCCTGGCTGAGCAAGCTAGTTGAGAAGCACATCAACTCCACTCTAGTCCAATATCTGGAATCAAACAATCTTCTCCACAAGTCTCAGACAGGGTTTCACCCAAAGTATGGGACAGAGACTGCCTTATTGGCAGTAACGGAAGAAGCCAGGAGATTGGTAGACCAAGGCGGCTCTGCAGCAATTATTTTGCTGGATCTCAGTGCCGCTTTCGACACTGTTGATCATACCATTCTGCTTGAGCGTCTAAAGGATCTAGGAGTGAGGCACTTGGCTCTGACCTGGCTCAACTCCTTTTTAGAGTACCGTTTCTTCCAGGTTATTGAGGATACGGTATCATCTAATCCATGGCCTCTTAGCTGTGAGGGTTCCTCAGGGCTCCTCCCTGAGCCCCACGTTATTTAATACATAAATGGCCCCACTAGCTGGGATAGTTCTTCCGTTCAGCATCCAAATCATCACCTACGCAGATGATACCCAACTGGTGGTTTCATTAAACCACCCGGAAGGTTCATCTTGCGCGCTGGGCAATTGCCTAGAGGCGGTAGCCGAATGGATGGAACTATCTCATCTTAAGCTAAATAGGGATAAGACAGAGCTTATGTTCCTGGGCAAATCTTCTCTATCCCCTGCGACACTATCCTGGCCGATCTGCCTTGACAATTTACCTACCCCTGAGCAGCAGATCAAGAGTCTTGGAATATGGCTCGATAGTTCTCTTTGCTTCAACTATCAAGCTACCAAGCTCTCAGCCATCTGTTTTGGCCTGATGAGGATGCTACAGAAAATATTGCCTCTACTTCCTTTTCAGGCACTCAGGATAATGGTGCAAGCCCTTGTCCTCTCGCGACTAGATAACAGGAACGCCCTATCTCTGGACGCCCCCTTGGCCATGATCAAAAAACTGCAAGTAATCCAGAATTGCGCAGCCTGCCTACTCCTCCAGATCCCTCGGAGGCAGTCTGCGCGTTCTGCATTGAATACACTTCACTGGCTTCCCGTTCAGTCTAGAATACGTTTCAAGGCATTGTGTCTGGCCCATGGATCTATGCGTAAAACCGGTCCCGCCGTTATCCATCCTCTGGTGGTTCCCTACTTGCCCTCCAGGAGTCTTTGCTCAAGCGATGCCTTCCTGGCTATTACAAGGAAAGTACGTAGATCCAGATGGGGTGGTCGCTCCTTCTCACTGCATGCCTCCAACCTTTGGAATTCTCTTTCCCTCGATCTTCGTAGGGAATCCAATCTGCAAATATTACGTAAACTGCTCAAAACTTACCTCTTTAGTGCTATTTAACAATCCTGCTGTGCTTCCGCCTCCCTGCTCATAAGCGCTACGAGGCCTCAGGGTAGTTACGCACTTTAGAAACTTTATTTCATTCATTCATTCATTAATCTTTCCCTACTGGATGTAGGTTTGTTAATGATTCCGAGAGTGTTTTAAGGTCACATATCAGATGTTATGTATTTTTGGCAGTCCATCTCCCTCTGCACTGACTCTGTGTGTGTGTGTGTGTGTGTGTGTGTATAGATATATATACACACACACACACATATATTACCTACTGGTGCTCCCAGTAGGTAGTTATAGTTAGGACCAAGTTTCCATAGGAAGAGCATTTTTTGTTTTGTTTATAACTTTGGCGTCGTTTGATGAATCTTAATGACATTTTCAAAACAAATTCTTTGTTCATATCAGCTCCTATGTTGAAAGTTTGGGTGTGATTCCTTAGGGGGGGTTGAGAAAAAAAGGGGGGTCCCAAAACGTGTTTTCTCCATGTAATTGTTAGACAAGACTACAGGTCAAAAGGGTGAACGGAATTATGGTACTAGTGTCCTGCTGCAAAATAGGAACTCATTGAGTATTGTGTGCTGTGAAAAGCAATACTGCCAGAAGAGAATTCCCAGCCATTGAATATATAAGTCTGATTCAGCAGCTGGTTGTGGCTCAACCGTTATCTTTCCACCTTCCTATTGACTGTACACCATGTAAATACCGAAAATGGCGGTCAGAGACTCTAAAAACACTAAGAAGGTGCGGCCAGAATCCTCCGTCTCAGAATCACCTATTAAGAACAGGGGTGACGTTGCTAGCACGCTAGACATGATTCTGAAGAAGCTGGCGGACGTGCATGAACTAGCCAAGTCAACGAAAAACAACACCGACGCGATGCAACTTGAACTAACTGCGATCAGGGCAGACATGAACTCCTTATCTCTCCGCCAAGATGAAGCAGAGCAAAGAATTAGCGACATCGAAGACAAGTCTACAAACCGCGCTAAAATCACGCAGCATCTCCAAACAGCCACCAACGATATCAGACGCCAAACCTCAGAATTGGAAGATCGCAACAGAAGAGGAAATGTGCGAATCTTCGGGGTCCCAGAAAATGCAGAAAAGGACGCTGACTCTTGTATATCATTCCTGGAAGCGTGGATTCCTTCTGTTACGGGGATACAGTTCCAACCTGGATTGGAGCTGGACAGAGCCCATAGATTGCCGACCTTCCCACATCGCACATCGAGAGGCCCTCAACCTCTCATATGCAAACCACTGAGGTTCCAACACGCGGAAGCCATCCTAAGGTATGCTAGAAAAAATCACAACATCAGCTGGGAAGGTAACAGAATCACATTTACCCAGGATTACTCAAGGGAAACGGTGGAAATACGGAAAGGTTTCCTATCACTTCGAGAAAAACTACGGGCGAAAGATATTCAGTTCTCTTTTGCAGGCCCGGCGAAATTCAAGATCTCAGACCACGGTCGCTCTCATCTATTCACCAATCCGCATGACTTATGATGCTACCTAAGCATCAAACCTCAACAAGAAATGGACACGTCTGGGGGTCAATCTAATAAAAGGAAAACAGATGCCGAAGAAAAAGGCAGTTAGGTCTACTGCGATCAGGGCAGACATGAACTCCTTATCTCTCCGCCAAGATGAAGCAGAGCAAAGAATTAGCGACATCGAAGACAAGTCTACAAACCGCGCTAAAATCACGCAGCATCTCCAAACAGCCACCAACGATCTCAGACGCCAAACCTCAGAATTGGAAGATCGCAACAGAAGAGGAAATGTGCGAATCTTCGGGGTCCCAGAAAATGCAGAAAAGGACGCTGACTCTTGTATATCATTCCTGGAAGCGTGGATTCCTTCTGTTACGGGGATACAGTTCCAACACGGATTGGAGCTGGACAGAGCCCATAGAGTGCCGACCTTCCCACATCGCACATCGAGAGGCCCTCAACCTCTCATATGCAAACCACTGAGGTTCCAACACGCGGAAGCCATCCTAAGGTATGCTAGAAAAAATCACAACATCAGCTGGGAAGGTAACAGAATCACATTTACCCAGGATTACTCAAGGGAAACGGTGGAAATACGGAAAGGTTTCCTATCAATTTGAGAAAAACTACGGGCGAAAGATATTCAGTTCTCTTTTGCAGGCCCGGCGAAATTCAAGATCTCAGACCACGGTCGCTCTCATCTATTCACCAATCCGCACGACTTATCATGCTACCTAAGCGTCAAACCTCAACAAGAAATGGACACGTCTGGGGGTCAATCTAATAAAAGGAAAACAGATGCCGAAGAAAAAGGCAGTTAGGTCTATCTCTAGCCTTCATCGTCATTGATCTTTTTGACAGGTATGTCTTAATGCTGAAATATGAAAGGTGAATACAGGCGGTCTGCTATTCCAGCTTTAACGGCCTTTAACGGCTGTCCTAGACTCTCATTGTCTTTCACAGACGGGACTTAACGGGACTTAGCCTCAGTGATCAAACTCTGTACTCTGCAATATGGTCTGCACTACTTGCAGTGCTTAACTGTCTTGTGCTCCTCATTAACTATCACTAGCTATCACTAGCTATAAGTTGACTAGAGTTCTTATGACCATCAGCTACTACTGATAACCTGTTGATATAGACTCAGTTATGTCTAAATGCTGAGATATGAAAGATGAATACAGGTGAACTGCTATTCCAGCTTTAGCGACCAGACCTAGACTCTCAATTGTCTTTCATAGACTGGACTTAACCTCAGTGATCGAACTCTGTAATATGGGCTGAGACAACCCTGAGTCAATCCTTCACCTCACTTAGTCTATCTATCCCCAAGTTATAAGTTGTAAGTCTATTGAACTGCTCCACGTATGGGAGGGCTCCAGCATTGCACTGCACTCCTTGCAGTGCTCAACTGTCTCCTGCTTCTCAATAGCTATCACTAGCTATAAGTTGATGAGAGCTCTAATGAACATTAACTACCACTGATAAACTGATGTGAGACTAATGTACTACGAGGTTAATTTACTATGTAGTTGCTTCACTTACCCTTAAGCAAGCGACATACGTTTTATTGTTTACATATAGATATACGTTATAATGTTTGCATTTAAAAGACCATATATTCCGCAAGTTCCCTGAATACCTAAATGTACCTATACATAACCGGAATTGTTGGCAATAGTTCTTTCTACCATATGCAAAATATGAGGGGCTCTCTAAATAAGAAATTCTTTGATTACTTAAGCAATTTTCTTCAATTAGGATGTTACGTCACCCGTCCCTCGGAGAGCCCAAAGTGCTAAGTTCAATAATATAAGTTGAATGTACATAAAGTTGGTTTATCTCTTAATGCTAACAAAACGTTATCAAAATGTTTTCACACAAAATCATATCAGAATGATACCACACAATATGTCACCTACCATGTTGTTACCTATGTCCCTGTGCGAGCGTCGACAGCACTGCTGTCGCAGCTCTTCAGTTCGAGGTTCGGGGAGGGAGGGGAAGGAGGGGAGGGAAGGGGGGTGTAAGGGGGGCTGACTCAGTTGGGGGGGGCTGTAGGGTTGTAAAGACGGATGTTTCAGGAGTATCTCTACTATGTACTACTCTTTACCTATTCTTTACTCTTCATCCTTTCCTTTCCTTCTCCACTCACACTTTCATAGCTACCTCTTACTTACTAATTACTCTCTACCACCGCGATGTGTGCCACGCATTCCAGGTCCTTACTCGGCTTGCAGCGCTGTCTACTGGAGTTTCTATAAAACACAGCCTACCTAGGTGTGCGGAAATGCACGTTACGGCAAGACCATATTCACACAAAATCTCATGGGGGCCCATCACCACATTAATCCGAACATATACCCATGGCTTCGGATAAGAACTTAGCAGCCTCTCTACATATTGTTTCGCTGAACGTTAAGGGGCTTAATCACCCAGTCAAGCGCAAATTGTTTTTAAACTACTTAGCCAAAACTAAAGGGGACATAATTCTCATGCAGGAAACCAAATTATCCCAGATTGATGCTGATAATCTTACACAAAACTGGATCTCACTGACACTTTGCTCCCCTGAGACTCAAAAGAAAAGAGGGGTGATCACCCTGGTTGCTAAAAAAGCATACTTAGCCCTGATATCACATTCGGTTAACTCCGAGGGTAGACTGAGTATTGCACACCTACAAAGAGACGAGGACCATATTTATGTGGCAAATATCTATGGCCCTAATACAGACCTATCTGAATTCTGGGAATATGTCTCGAAAGAACTTGAAAATATTCCACAAAATGAGCTCCTAGTGGTCGGGGGAGATCTTAACCTACCACTAGATCCCTTGTTGGACAGGCAATCCAAGAGTACATACCACCCCCCACGCGCACACGAGGCATTGAAACGAATGTGTGCCAAATTCCACCTACATGACTCATGGCGCCTCCAACACCCGGATGGCCGTGACTATACTTTCTATTCCCCTCCTCACAATTCTTATTCAAGAATTGATTACCTATTGATATCCGACTCTCATACACACCTCATCGACGAAACTGATATTGCCCCCATATTGGTGTCGGACCATGCAGGTATCCATATGAAATTGGCAGGCTCACATTCTCTTACCCCCCCAGGCGATGGAGATTCAACTATGAGATATTGTCGGTGCCAGAGAACAAGTTAAGCATAGAACAATGCATACAAGAATATTTCCAGATAAACTCACAGCCAGAAACAGATCCCGCCTTAGTATGGGACGCGTTCAAGGCCACATTAAGAGGTACGCTGATAGGTATCAGGGCTCGTATGAATAAATAACTAAATTCCGAACTGGACTCTTTAGAGAAAACAATCAAGCAGCTAGAGTTGCAACACTCCCGTGATCTGAACAATAAAGCTACCATAGACCAATTGACGAACCTGAAATATAAATATAATGCCATCCTTAGTAAAAGGGCAGGAGTATGGATTAACAAATTCAAGGCATTAAGACTATGTGAGGGTAACAAAGCAGGGAAACTCCTTGCTTCCTATCTTAAACATAAAAGGAAGCAATTCCATATAACATCTATTAGGGACCAGCACAATACCACCAAAACCAAACAGAAAGACATTCTCCACACATTTCAGTCCTTTTATGAGGAGCTCTATAAGAATAATAACCAATTCAACATGGAAGAATGTAACAATTATCTAAACTTAATTCGACTCCCACGGTTATCCGACCCTGACAAAACCAAACTAGGGGCCCCACTGACGATAACAGAAATTTCTACCACCGTCAAAACTCTAAAGAACAATAAAGCTCCGGAGCTTGACGGCTTCACGGCCAATTTTTATAAAACCTTTGAAGAACAACTTAACCCAAGACTCCTCAAATTGTTCCAATCCTTCTCACTATCAAACAGAATCACCCCCACGATGAGTGAAGCGACAATAATAGTGATCCCCAAAGATGGGATGGACCCCCTACTTCCTAAGAATTATAGACCGATATCCCTCATAAATTTAGACTGCAAGATTTACGCGAAGGCTCTAGCATGCAGACTAAATGCAGTTTTACCCTCCTTAATAAATAACTCACAGGTGGGGTTCCTGAAACACCGCCTTTCTAACAACAATACGAGACTCCTATGCCATGTGCTGGAGAAGACGAAAATATCAGATGCCCCCGCAGTGGCAATCACCCTGGACGCGGAAAAGGCGTTTGATAGGGTGTCGTGGCCCTTTCTCCATCAATGCATGCACACATTCAACATGGGTGATACTTTTATTAATATGGTCATGTCATTATACGCCTCCCCTTCGGCTAGAATTGCCATTAACAGTTCGCTATCAGAACCATTCCTTCTTGAACAAGGAGCTAGACAGGGTTGCCCATTATCTCCCTCTCCATTCCTTCTGGCGATGGAACCTCTCCTCCGCGACATACAACAGAACTTAGATATTAGTGGCATCACCTTCGGTGATAAAAATGTAAAACTTGCTGCTTACGCAGACGATATTCTGATAGTCACTGAAAATCCTGATACCTCTATAGCCGCACTGATGAACTCTATAGAATCCTACTCTAAACATTCAGGCTACAAACTGAATCGAGATAAATCTGAAGTTAAACCCCTCAACATATTCACTAATAAGGAATCTTTAGGCATATCAGGTCTAGTCTGGCAAAACAATCACATCAAGTATCTGGGTATAGAATTTGGAAGCTCCATCATAGAGACCCTACTACATAATGAAAAACTCACTCTCGAAAAAATAAAAACTCACCTAGACGGATGGTCACCCCGCTTCATCACTAGGTGGGGCAGGCTAGAGACCATCAAGATGATGATTACACCGCTAGTAAACTACCTAATTACCATGCTCCCCTTAATGCTGTCCCAAGCATTTCATAATAAATTAGATAAAACTATTAACAATTTCATCTGGAAAGGAAAAAAAGCACGTATCAGCCTACAAAAACTGAGATTAGATAAATCCATTGGCGGAGTCAACCTTCCAGACTTTAAGAGATATCAAATAGCCTTTTTAGTGAAACAAGGATCCTACTGGCTGTCCCCCCCAGTGGACTATTCACCGGCATGGTTAGACATCGAAAAAGCGCTCCTGGAAGGCATGCCTCCCATCTCGATCCTATCAATGAAAGCGAATCAGATCCCATGTTCTAAGCCCATATTTACCAACACCAAAATAGATTTACTCAGAGTAGATAAACTGCTAGACTCACCGATAAGAAAACTTAGGTGGGAAGCGATTTGGAAAAAACCCTCAATCACCTACAAAGGTAAACCACTATTCAACCCAACCTGGATTATTATAATATTATTATTATTATTATATTTAATCTTATAAAGCGGGCAGCTACCCGAAGGTTTCCTGGCGCTGAACCAAAGACAAAGGGAGTGTGCTTGCAGACTCGATTATTGATTAAAAAGCCAGGTTTTAAGATCTCTGCGGAACGTAAGATGATTAGATTCCGTTCGAAGAGGAAGAGGAAGAGAGTTCCACAGGGACGGGGCCAAAAAGGCAAATGAACGACCGCCCATTCTGGCTCTCCTGATTCTGGGAATCTGAAGTTTGTGTTGATTGGATGACCGCAGGGAGCGCGAGGGGACATACAGATGAATCAAGGATGTTAGATATTGAGGTGCCTTACCCCAGATGATTCTGTGTGTGAAACAGAGCACCTTAAATTTAGAGCGACTCTCAATGCGGAGCCAATGAAGGCTACGCAAAGAGGGGGAGGTAGAGGATTGAAAAGGTAAATTACATAACAGACGTACTGCCATGTTCTGGACAGTCTGTAATTTACGAATTACCTCTTTGCCAGCCCCCAGAAGAAGGATGTTACCATAGTCCAGGCGAGAGGTAATGAGCGCCTGGACTACGGTTTTCTGGGTGTCTAGGGGGAGCATCCAGGCAATTTTCCTCAGCCATTTAAGAATGACTGTACAGGTGGAAGAGACTTTAACAGCATGTTGCCTCATGGACAGTTGGTTATCAAAAATGATGCCCAGATTGCGTGCTGTTTTGGAGGGATTGGAAGGGGTACCCATTTGGACAGGTCAATGGGAGGGCCCCCATAAGGCGGTGTTATTGCCAAACAGAAGGAGTTTAATTTTAGCTTGTTGTTGTGCATCCAGGAGGCGATGCTGCTAAGTCCAGAACAAAGGGCAGATGTAGTGACATGATGACTGGTGGAAAGTGAGAAGATGATCTGAGTGTCATCTGCATAAGAAAATATGGAGAGCCCCGCTTGCTCCGCAATGGTCGCCAAGGGTTTGACATACAAATTGAAGAGAAGGGGGCTAAGAATGGAACCTTGAGGAACTCTGTACATTGATTTGTGAATTTTAGACGTAGATGTGGCCGAAAAGACTTGGAACGTCCGGTCATGCAGAAAACTGGTAAGCCAATTGAGGGCAGAATGAGAAATGCCTATGGTTTGGAGAGTGCTGACCAGAATGGGGTGGGAGACCGTGTCAAACGCGGCCCTTAAATCAAGTAGAATAAGTGCCACGGTCTCCCCTCTGTCAACCAGATGACGAACGGTTTCAGAGACTCCCAGAAGAGTGGTTTCAGTGGAAAAACCGGAACGAAAGCCAGACTGAGAATGGTGCAAAATGTTGTTAGATTCGATAAAACTGGTGAGTGGTTTAAGGACATGTTTTTCCAATATTTTGGAAAATACTGGGAGAAGCGAAATTGGACGAAAATTGGAGGGGTCATTAGGGTCAGCGTTGGCCTTTTTTAACAGGGGTACAATCATTGCGTGCTTCCAATCATTGGGGACCTTTGCCTCCCTGAGTGACATATTTAGTAGCTCCAGGATGATTTTAAGAGAGGGGTGTTAAGGGTTAAGGGATCAAGAAGGGAATCATTTTCCCCCACCAACTCTATAATAATGGCTACCCTCTGCCCTTTACAAAAATCCAATCGAACTTTGGGATTGATAGTTCCGACTTTTACATATTCCTTAACGTTAAAACAGCCATTACAAAAGCGGGATTGACAGCCAAACAACCAGCTCTTCCATCACTCCTCTCCTCTCTAAATAAAATTGGTCACCAGGTCTCGAGGCTATACAAATTACTGAGCCCTCAGTCATCAACATTAAATACCAAAACAACGCAGTTCTGGTCATCAATCGCCTCCTTCTCCATCTCAGAGCTGGAGTGGTCCACGGCGTGGAGATCTTGCACGAGCCATAAAATAAGCCCTACATTATCACAAGCCAAGTTCTGGCTCATGCATAAAGTCTTCTGGATGCCGGCTCGCCTATATGCACATAAACTCAGCCCTGACGCATTCTGCTGGAACTGCAAGCGTGCAGAAGGAGATTTAGACCACCTCATACTCCAATGCGACTGTGTCTCACCGTTTTGGGATAGGGTATTTAACTTCATCCACAGAGTATTTAATATCTCACCTACCAAAGAACTCCCCTATCTTGTTTTCGGCTTTACTAAAGAGACCCAACTCCCAGAAAAAGACAGGGCCCTCCTAAACCTCCTTCTCACGGCGGCTGTGAAAGTTGTTCTAAACAATTGGAAAAACACCAAAAAGGCAAGCTATGCCTGCTGGCTAAACTGGGGGATTAACCTCCGAGGAGCGGATAACATCACTTTACAAAACACACCAGGGCGACCCTCACAAAGGAAACTTTGGAACTCACTGGATATCTACTTCAAAACCCGTAAACCTCCATGATTCATCATGCTCCCCATACCTTCCCACAGCTTCCTGAGGGCCGACCATACTTTCTCACAGCTTAAATAGCTCATCATTCGTAACCTGAACTGCTAAGCCGCATCGTGGTGGGCCATCTAACACCTTACATCTTACATCTTGCTTCTTACCTCTTACCTCTAGCCTTTGCTCTCTCTTTCTACTCTCTTCTTTTTCCTCCTATCTACTCCGTTCCTTTCCTTTCCAATTCCTTTTGATCTATAGCCTCTCAATAGCACAGCCTAGGAAGGCTTCATGGTTGTTTGCCACATTGCCCTCGAGATCGTCCCGAACGACATGAACACCACCATGGGACATACTGCCTTTCTATGATAAATGATATATAATTACAAGTATTGATTGTATGTACATTGCAATTTCTGATTTGTATGCTATATAACCCTGAAACTTCCAATAAAAACCTTTGAAATAAAAAAAAAAGAAGTTAAAGTGTGTGATGAACTCTATGTACCCCCTCCGATCAGGTGCAAGCAACTCTGTGCTTCCGAATCCAACGGCACGTGGCTGTGAGACGTTAATGACCACTGCCTTTGGCCTACGCTGCGGTCAGCAGGGCTCACAATTCAGATCGAGTGGTGATTGTTCAATTACAGAATCCAGTAGGCAACTAACTACAACATCTATTGAAATATACACAATATCCTATTAGTATACTTGCTTGAACAACATTTTTTAGATGAGTTATAGGTTTAGTTCAATGACCAAATTCTTCTTGGTAGTGGAAAAGAACACTGAATAACAGTCTACACTGTGTACAGCAGAGATCGCAATTCGCATTGTTTTGAGAAGTAAGAAAAGAGTATTCATGGATGTCTGTGCTGAACTGCCTTCAATTTACACTGCAGACAGCAGTGTTCACAATTGAGATCGAGTCGCTATTGTAGATGACTCAGTCCTGTAGGCAAAAGACATTGCTCCAGTGCGCTCTGTCCACACCACGCATACGCATCATGGCAGGCTCCGCACACGCTTTTTATTGCTTCGTGTATTACAAACTGGGCAGCTCAAGTCAACGCCACATGGCTGTGGGCCCTTGCTGGCCGCTCTCTCTGGCCTACACTGCAGACAGCAGTGTTCACAAATCTGATCGAGTCGCTATTGCAGATGATGCAGTCCTGTAGGCACCAGACATTGCTCCTAGTACGGCCCGCCCCCAGCATGCATCCTCGCTGGCTGTGCACATGCTGAATGCTTTTAGTGTGGCTATCTGCGTGCACTAGAACTGATGGACCCTCTATGATACAATCTTTTTGTGTAATATTTCAGATCTACTGCCTGTATCTCAGTATACCACAAGTTATGGTTCTTTTACAATAGAATCTTTTGTGTATTATTTCACATCTACTGTCCCTACCTTACTACGGCACAAACTATTGACCCTTTTATTATTGAATCTCTGTGTGTGATCCAATGATTACTGTTGTAGTTGATGCTAGCAGCAACCATTCCCTGAGGGCTGGTTTACTCTCACCCCACACGCATCCAGCACAGACGTCACTGGATATGTGACCCTGGTCACTGGATATGTGACCCTGGTGCCCGTACCCACTTCCAGCCGTGGCCCGTGGAGGGAGTTACGGTGGGGCAGGGAGGCGGGGAGGGGGAGGGGCAGGGTGGAGGGACCTAAAAACTGGCATATGGATAATTGCCGGTAAGTACACAATTTAATTATTAAAACGAATTTCGTAGCGTGCACTGCATCCGCTCCACTGTCAAACCAATGACCGGACCAGCACTCTCGTTGGTTTAAACCCCAATTCGGTTTATTGCGCAAAAATATACAAAACAACCCGCGTTTCAGCCTTAGCCTTCGTCAGTGTCAGCTGACGTCGGCGAGGCGGAAGTTAATATTAGCAAAATAAAAATAAACATTAACAAAGGACTTATCGTTCCACAGTAGTCGCCATCTTAGAGTGGCTAAATTTGTAAAAAGAAAGAAAGTATATACATTCATTTCTTATTCGCAGAAAACTGCTGTCTAAATTCAATTACCACACATTTTCTAATTCGGCGGAATCAGTGTAGGAAAACATTCTACAATCTCACAATTGAACCCTGTATGGGTATAGTTGATAAACAATTTTTCACAACTATGATTCAAATCTAGATTACCATTCCATCATCATATTCTTTGTGTGTTTTAGTTGAATTAAAATAATTAGCCACATGATTTAAATTAATTAAATAAATATACCGAGATCCACTATGTACAGTGATTACATTCGTAGTTGATTAAGCCCTGGATGGGATGGTAGTGACAATTTCCCACATATATTGTTTCCTACTCTGTCACTAATCGAATTAAATGATACCATCTGTAGATAGGATCAAGTTTATAATATTTAATGATGGCCCTGTGGTTACTAGTAACATCCGGAGATCCCTTCTCTAACACTCATGCTGCTCATTCCTAATTACTGGGGCTACAGGTGAGTTATGAGTTCCTCGCCTGCATTAAGCCCCTTCGGCATTTTCGTTTGGAGTTCGATGATATACCTGGACTCCAAATGTCTTAGTCTTTTCTTGTAGTCTCCCCCCTAGTATCTAATGGGATACAGTCAAGGCAGAAGAAGGTTAGGAGGTTTCTGTCGCTATTATGATGAATGGCGAAGTGCCTTTCTACTGGGTAGTTTTCATCTCTGTTGCAGATCGCCCTTTGGTGCTCCAATATGCGTAACTTGACAGCATTTACCGTGCTCCCTATGTAGCGATAGTCACAGGGGCATTCCAGGCAATATACCACATGGGTAGTGGAACAGGTCATGAACTTGGAGATCTTAGTGCGTGAATTTTTATCTGGTACTTGGTAAGATAGAACTCTTCTACTAGAACCGCAGGCCTTGCATTTCCCGCAAGGAAACGAGCCATGCATGGTGTGCAGTCCAGTGCTAGATCTTTCTTTGTCTAGATGACTTTGTACTAGCGTATCTTTTAAAGACCTAGTCTTTCTAAAGGTAATTAAAGGATGGTTCGAGAGTTCCTTCCCAATCACTGCATCTGACTTCAGGATATTCCAGTTTCTGCACATAATTGCTCTCACTTTATTCACTGCCACTGAATATTTAGTAATGAGTCTTATTTGGCCTGTTCCCTCCTTGTGGATTTTACCCTGTCCATTTCTCAGTAGTGTTTGTCTATTGTTGTATTGTATCTACTTTACTTTTTGCACATTGGAGTACCTTTTGTGAATAGCCACGTGATTTGAAGCGTTTCATGCTCCTATCTGCTGCCTCCTCAAAGTCCTTATCCATTGAACTGTTTCTTTTTATTCTTAACAGTTCCCCACAGGGGATACTGTTTATAAGAGTTTGGGGGTGGCTGCTTCGTCCATGGAGGACCGAGTTACCAGCCGTACTTTTCCTGTATAGGGCAGTTTGAATAGGCCCTGATTCAACAAACACCTTAAGGTCTAGGAAATTCACTTCTTCCCTACTCATTTATTGGGTGAAGGTTAGATTTAAATCATTTTGTTTTAGGGTTGTAATGTACTCTTGTGCTGAGGACTCAGATCCCTTCCAAATGATGAAGAGATCATCAATGTATCTCCACCCATCAACAGAGGAGGAACATGGCGGCAGCGGACTAGCTGCAGCGATACCCCGCTCTGGGCTCACGCGGGGCGTTTGGGCTTTTCATCTTCCGTGGGGGGTCTACTGTAAAAATGCGGTAATGACTAATATGAGCTGCTATTTTTCAGTCCCTCTTGTGTAAAAAATATTTGCATTCTGAGTTGGAAACGGTTTGCTGGGTCCAGGAGCCGTTAGGCTCGGTCGCTCTTTACCTTCCATGCCCGTGCTTGCTGGGGGCGTGTTCTGCTTAGCTCCGGCGTCTGCTCTCCAGAGCGCCGCTTTCACACAGCCGGCGTTGTCTTTACGTGAGGCAGAGATCTCCTTTTTCCTACCCCCTTGGAAGTGGCACCGGGCCGCTCTGGAGCATCGTCGCGGGAGACAAGCCCGTTCGTCCTGCAGACGAGTTCTTCCTGCGGTTGTGGAAGGTGGAGGTGGAGGTCGAGCAGCTCTGGCGGTGAAGGGCGGGCCGGTCGGCGTGAGCACTTTTTCATCGGTTCTCACCTCGCTGGAAGCAGCAGGAGACACCGAGGCTTCAGATCACACGGTGAATCAGGTGAAGGGGGGCCGAGGGTTGGAGGAGGCGGCAGTAGTAGCAGCGTCTGCTCAACTTTTCCAGGAATCACAAGGAGGTCAGTCCCTGGGTCAGTCTGGGGTCCCCGATGGTGCAGGGGGTTCAAAGCAGAGTGTCAGCCTAGTAAAAAGCAAATACTTCTTAAGAAGCCAGGCCCCACTGGAGTTAACTATAAAATCGATACCACCAGTTTCTGGAAAGGTTCATAAAGGAAAGAAAACAGCTAAAACAGCTAAAACAGGGAGTGTATACCATAATCGAAGGGGGAAACCTTACTTGTTTTCTGCTTCAGTTCTGGAACCCAAGCAGGTTACGCAAGTCACTGGGCAGGAGGACTGTGATATTAATGCAGGAAGTCCCAAATTAGTTAATTTGAACTGCGCAACACCTACTAAAACCGGAGGCACTATTTGTGATTCTAATAGGGCATCTGCTAAGCCCTCTTCCTACCTCTCTGCAGAGGCGAAGCCTAAACGATCCAAGAGATCCAAGGCAGTAAGATCAATCTTGGACTCAGGTTCCAAGATAACACCCTCTCTGCGATCCTACTTTAAGGCAATACCCCAGGTTCTGAGCCTTGCACAGAGCGCCAATTCCTGCATCGGGGTGCCCCCAGAGACAGTCTCTGGCTCTTCAATAGCCCCTGGTATAGCCTCAGTCTCCATAAACATGGAAGGGGGGGCTCGCAATGTCAATCAAATGGATGAGAAGGGAAGAGGTCAATCCGTGGAAAACATGCGACCAGGTTCTATACCAGAAAAGGTCGTTAATAATGGTAACAACAGTGTGAACACTCCTTTAAATCTTGACAAGATTCCTGACGCTCCTTCCAGCAGCGCAGTATTGGAGGACTCTAGTTACTCTAGCAGATGCATTAATTCTGGAGAAAACCCAAGCCTGGCATCGGAAAATCCAGAGTCAGAGAGTCAACCCCAAATGTTTGAGGTTTCTCTAATTTCAGATCAGAATACTCATCCTATAATTAGCTCAGATTTCTCCTCTTTTTGTCTTCTCGCCCCAGGACCACAACTGCCGCTAGATGCTAGTACTGCCGCCTCTACCTCTACCTCACCCTTAGATCTTTCTTCAGTTTTAACAATGTTCTCAAACTTGACAGCTGACATTAAACGAGGTTTTGAGGAGTCATCTAAAATCCAGAGAGAGATTAGGTCATACTGTGAATCTCTCGATAGCAAAATCGACGGGCTTTTTTCAAGAACCAGGGCCCTAGAAGAAACCACAGCGGTAATGTCCATAGAGCTAGAGAATGCTAAAGAGGAGATTGTGGAACTCAGAAGGGAAGATTCTTTACTGGCTGAAAGAATGGAGGTCCTGGAAAATATTGCCAGGCGCTGCAATATTCGCATCTTGAATGTTCCAGAAGCAAATGAAGGCCCCAACATTAAGGCATATATTATCCAACTCCAAATAAAATCTCTAAATTTAAAATACACAGAGGAGGAGCTCAATATAGACATTCAACGGATCCACAGGGACCCCTTCAGGCGTAATCTGCAGCGTGTAAAGCCTCGCAAGATTTTGGTGAACTTTCACACATTCCAAATGAAGGATCACATTCTAAATCTGGCCCTAAAACATAAATCTCTGACTGGTGATGGCTTCTCCTTTCAAGTGCGTTCTGACTTGTCAAGGGCGACCCTTGACAGACAGTGGGAATTGGGTCGTAGAATGGAGGCATTTAGACATTTGGGAGCATCAGTTCAGTTGAGTTTTCCTGCAGCACTGAAGATTATGCTTAATAACAAAATGTTCAATATACGCACAGTCCAAGCTGCAGATGAACTTCTGTTAAGTATAGGCACCTCTAAACACTGATGGTAGTGTAGTCTAGTCTCAAATCTCATGTCGAGAAGTTATGGATTCCCTTGCATGATTACCTATAGAGCCTATCAATGAATATATATAATAACAAAAAAAAAACCTTAGCTCAGCGCAGAACAGATAAAATAGTAGAAAATAATTTAACTTAAAAAGGAAAAAAAATGGGAATAGGAAATAAAGAAACACTTAAAATTCATATAAATCACTGCTAAAAAAAAAAAATGATGTATAACAATAGTATAACAATAGTAAATCACAAAGAGCACCAAAGAGCACCAATATAAGCACACTACCTTAATAACCCTTTACACAGAAACCAGTAAATACTATTTAACCAATTTGGAACTTGATCATAAACTTGATCATAAAGGACTTGATTTAAAAAATAGACATTCTTGGCCCTCTAACACTCTAGTTATTGAAGCCTCGCTTGAGCCTGGACAGAGTATCAGGGGTATCACAAACCGGATCTGTTCCGGTTGGTTAATCGGGGGTTCCTCAGGGGGGGGGAGGGTGGTTTGCAGGGGGGAAGGGCAAGGGAAACAAAAAATAAAATTCTTCTCATCTTCAAAATGGCGGTCGGAAATTTTACAAATGAACAAGGGACGAATTTTGCTCTGTTCAGTAACATTGAGGGGTCTGAGTTGACTGGACTCTACTTCACTATCAGATATGTCATTGGATATGTTATCTATGACTACCCTTAAGATTCTCTCCTGGAATGTTAATGGCCTGCGCACCAAACCTAGATCTAACACAATTTTACAATATATTCGTGACTTTGATGCGCAGGTCATTATTCTCCAGGAGACACATTTGGTTGAAGCTGAGATATCGGACATGCTTAAAAAGAACAGTTGGGTAGATCTATCAGTTACTACCTCTCAAACAGTTAACACTAAAGGGGACGCCATATTTTTTTTAAAAACCATTAAAACAAGACTTTTGAAACAGAAGGTTGATCCTTTTGGTAGGTGGGCAATAGCATCGGTCATGGTTGAGGGAACATACCTTACCTTGGTTGGTTTTTATGGGCCCAACCGTGATGATCCATCAGCCCTGGCTACGATGTTCTCCAAGCTTTTACACTTTCAATAACCTATGATAATAGCGGGGGATTTTAATATTGTACTTAATCCGCGGTTGGATAAGTCTTCTTCCGGTCGACAACTACCTCACTCGAAATCTAGAGATCTTCTAATTAAAAATATGCATCAATATGGATTTATTGACATTTGGAGGGTAAGGTCGGTCGGGATCCAAAACTGGCTTCTCGTTCAGAAACTATAAGTACCGTCATAGATCTAGGATCGATTTTATCTTGGTAAACAAAAGTTTGGATAAATCAATTAGGAATGTAACGTATTTACCATCTCATCTATCAGATCACTCGGCGATACTCCTAGACCTCGAGTTGCAGACTCAACCCCTGACTAGGTCTTGGTCAATCGATAGATCCTTGCTTACATCTCCCGAAGATCTGGAGTATGTTAAGTTGGAGACGCAAGAATTTTTTCAAAGTAATATCGGTTCTGCATGCTCCAGTATAGTATGGGATGCTTTTAAGTGCTCTTTGAGAGGTGTTATTAGGAACAAAACCTCGTTTCGTAGGAAGCAGTATACCCAGGCGGTTGCATTGATAGAGGCCAAAATATCAATAGCCCAATCAGAATTAGATAATCTCAACAATCCTCCAGAACATGTTATACATGCTAAACAGGAGGAACTGATTAAGCTTAAAGCACTACTAGCATCTGAATTAAACCAACGTATCCTACATAGGTGGGAAGCCAGTAAACTAGCAAACTTCGAATTTGGAGAAGGGGCGGGCAAATTGCTAGCCTGGAAGTCTAGAACAGACCAGTCACGAAACAACATTGAGTCTATAACTACTTGTTCCGGTACGGTATCTTCGGACCCAGAAATAAGGTCAGCTTTCAAAGACTTTTTCCAGGCTATTTATCGAGAGGACAATAACATCACTGCTATTGATGTAGAAAATTGGCTGAATAAAATCACATTACCAGTACTATCTACAGAACAAGCTGCCCTATTAGATCACCCTATAACGGTTGAAGAGGTATCAGCTGCCATACTAAATAGTAAATCTGGAAAGGAGGCGGGCCCGGATGGCCTACCGGCAGAAATATATAAACATATAGCAGCAGATATAGCTCCCTTCCTCACCAAATTATTCAATCAAATTCTGGAAGATGGCGATTTACCTCCCACATCATGGAACAAAGCTTCTATTACGCTTATTCTGAAACCAGGAAAGGCATCCACCGCCTGCAGCTCTTATCGCCCAATTTCAGTTCTTAACGCTGATTATAAGATCTTCGCGTCTTTACTAGCCAAAAGATTGGGGCAGGTAGCCCCAGCAGTGCTACATTCTAACCAAAAGGGCTTTGTTAAAGGTCGCCAACTCTACGAGCTGGTATATGACTTAATAGGAGCAATTGATATGGCAACGAGTTCATCACAACCCCTGGCTATTCTCACCTTGGACGCTGCCAAGGCCTTCGACAGGGTCAATTGGGTATACCTGTCGGGGGCCTTGGAAAAATTTGGCATTGGAAGGGCCTTTCGGAAAGCGGTTGAATTACTGTACCATAGTCCATTGGCCTCAGTCTTGGTTAATGGCGGACTGTCGGAACCATTTGTCATCACAAGGGGCACTCGGCAGGGATGCCCGCTTCCCCTCTACTTTTTGATATTTATATAGAGCCATTTGCTCAAACAATTCGTGATGATATTAACATCGTTCCATTTAAGTATAGAGATTGGGAAAAAAACAGTATCTTTGTATGCTGATGATCTTATGATTATAACCTCGGACATCAGCACAGCTTTCCCGACGGTCATAAACTTAGCTCAACAATTTGGTAACATCTCTGGCTATGAAGTTAACGCCACCAAGACTAAGGTTATGGCATGGAACAGCATAATACCGAGACTCCCAGTACAACCTTGTGACAGCATGAGATATCTAGGCATAAAGATTGTAAAGGATATTAATCTGATCGCCCATTCAAATTTTACTATGGTGGCTAAAGAATGTAGGAAACTAATGAGTTCTTGGAGGCATCTTCCATTAACGCTTCTAGGTCGATCAAACTTAGTTAAGATGTCTATCCTACCTAGGCTGACCTTTATTTTTAACAGCTTACCACTCTACTTTGACAAGAAATTGATAGCTAAGATCCAGAGCGACATTACCTCATTCATATGGAGGAATAAGACTGCTAGAATCTCTTGGAATAAACTAAGACATCGTAGGGAGAAGGGTGGCCTGGCCGGCCCAGACATTCAGATTTATGCTTGGGCCTTTCAGCTGACACATTCCCGAATGCTACTCAAGACTCCATCAGACCAGGGTATCGGGTTAATGTTTTCATCATTATTACAATGTGAAGGACTAAGTCAGCTGGGATTTCTATTTAAGTTTGGAGACCCCAAATTCTTTAAGAAAATCAAGCTGAAGATACTGCAGGGCCTAGCAAGAACTTGGTATAACCTCAGAATCTCAACCAAAATAGGCTACTACTCTAAAGGCTCTCCTATATGGGACCTTACTGCTCCGCCGGGCTGGACTAAGGATGCACTGATAAGCCCACTAAAAGATGCTGCAATCTTAACATGGGGAGACCTGTTTTTTGAAGGGGAAATGCTTTCCTGGGAACATCTAGTGAGTCAGGTAGGCCCCAATCTTTCCAGACTTAAATTTCTGCAAATCTCAAGCTGGGCGCAAGCACAAAAATTGGGTTCCACACGCCTCAAGCAACGACCTTTGGGAGGTAGTAGCCAACTAGAATCTTGTCTACTTGATAATCTACCAAAGTCTAAAGAGGTTTCCAACTTTTATAATTTAATCCTAGATGAGATAGATGGAACATTTCACCTTCCGGTCCAGCTGTGGGGCTCTTTACTGCCTGCAGCAAATGTGAATGAACTTTGGTTAACATCTTGCAACGTTCTTTGGGATATTGTTAAACCTGCCTGGCTACGCAGAAACCATCTTTTCACCCTTCATAGAGCTTACTATTCTCCCCAGAGGTTGTCCAAATTTTCAACAGGTCCACCAGTGGCCTGTCCCCGATGCGGCCAAGTAGCAGCCTCAGATGTTCATATGTTTTACGACTGCCCATGTTTAACATCCTTTTGGCAATCAATAGGCAATATATTAACATCATCAATAGGCTCTACTGTGAATATAGATCTCAGCCTTGTAATCTTTGGGGTAATGGACAAAAAACGTAGTGCTAATAAGAACCTCTTGTTCTACTCAATGCTGGTGGCACGACGCGAGATGCTGGTGGCACGACGCGAGATTTGCAGGCGCTGGAAAGAGGTCTCTCCTCCGACGCTATATGGCTGGAGTACTTCGATGCTTCATATATCAAAACTGGACCTTTGTAGGACTGGAAATCCCGACAAAAGAGCTTTTTGGTTGAAACTTGATGGGTTCCAATAAATAGAGCTGGT